>NC_053396.1:107401792-108631539 GCF_905171765.1 Bufo bufo
CAAAAGTTATAGTGTTTACAAACTATGGTACAAAAATGTAAATTTCCGCATTTTGAAGCAGCCCTGAATTTCTGAGCACCTGTCATGTTTCTTGAGGTGCTAGAATGCCAGGATAGTATAAATACCCCCCAAATGACCCCATTTTAGAAAGAAGACACCCCAAAGTATTCGCGGAGGGGCATGGTGAGTTCATGTATGATTTCATTTTTTTTCACAAGTTAGCGGAAAATGACACTTTCTGAGGAAAAAAAAATAAAAATAAAGTTTCCATTTCTGCTAACTTCTGGCAAAAAAAATAAAATCTCCCACGGACTCACTATGCCCCTCAGTGAATACCTTGGGGTGTCTACTTTCCGAAATGGGGTCATTTGTGGGGTGTGTTTACTGTTCTGGCATTTTGGGCGGGGCTAAATTGTGAGCAACCCTGTAAAGCCTAAAGGTACTCGTTAGACTTGCGGCCCCTTTGCGCACCTAGGCTGCAAAAAAGTGTCACACATGTGGTATCGCCGTACTCGGGAGAAGTAGGGCAATGTGTTTTGGGGTGTATTTTTACATATACCCATGCTGGGTGAGAGAAATATCTCAGTAAATTCACAACTTTGTATAAAATTTTTTTAAAAGTTGTCATTTACAGAGATATTTCTCTCACCCAGCATGGGTATATGTAAAAATACACCCCAAAACACATTGCCCTACTTCTTCTGAGTACGGCGATACCACATGTGTGACACTTTTTTGCAGCCTAGGTGCACAAAGGGGCCCAAATTCCAATGAGTACCTTTTGGGATTTCACAGGGCATTTTTTACGCATTTGGATTCCAAACTACTTCTCACGCTTTAGGGCCCCTAAAATACCAGGGCAGTATAAATACCCCACAAGTGACCCCATTTTGGAAAGAAGACACCCCAAGGTATTCCGTGAGGGGCATGGCGAGTTCCTAGAATATTTTTTTTTGGCACAAGTTAGCGGAAAATGATCTTATTTTTTTTTCTCTTACAAAGTTTCATATTCCACTAACTTGTGACAAAAAATAAAATTTTACATGAACTCGCCATGCCCCTCACGAAATACCTTGGGGTGTCTTCTTTCCAAAATGGGGTCACATGTGGGGTATTTATACTGCCCTGGCATTTTAGGGGCCCTAAAGCGTGAGAAGAAGTCTGGAATATAAATGTCTAAAACATTTTACGCATTTTGATTCCGTGAGGGGTATGGTGAGTTCATGTGAGATTTTATTTTTTGTCACAAGTTAGTGGAATATGAGACTGTAAGAAAAAAAAGAAAAAAAATCAATTTCCCCTAACTTGTGCCAAAAAAAAAATATATATTCTAGGAACTCGCCATGCCCCTCAAAAGTGATCTTTATAGCGCCGCAGCGATTTTACGTTTTTTTTGCAGTGATCAGAAAAAAAATAATATTCTGTCACTGCGGTGGGGCGGACTGAACGCAAGTGTGCGCACAAGATCAAGCCTGATCGGGCGAACACTGCGTTTTTTGTAGATCCGCAAAACACATACGGACGTCTGAATGGAGCCTTAGAGGGGGGTGATCAATGACAGGGGGGTGATCAGGGAGTCTATATGGGGTGATCAGGGGTTAATAAGGGGTTAATAAGTGACAGGGGGGTGATCAGGGGTTTATAAGGGGTTAATAAGTGACAGGGGGGGTGTAGTGTAGTGTAGTGTGGTGATTGGTGCTACTTACAGAGCTGCCTGTGTCCTCTGGTGGTCGATCCAAGCAAAAGGGACCACCAGAGGACCAGGTAGCAGGTATATCAGACGCTGTTAACAAAACAGCGTCTGATATACCTTTCTGATGCGATTATTTTAACATCTACAGCCTGCCAGCGAATGATCATCGCTGGCAGGCTGTAGTATAACTTCTGCGCGCGCTCACAGCAAATCTCGGGTCTCACGAGATGACGCCGATCGGCGTTAGTGTGACCTGAAGGAGCTGCCACACTGACGCCGATCGGCGTTAGTGTGACGGGAGATGGTTAAAGGGATTCTGTCACCAGGATTAACGATATAGCGATATTTATATGTGCCCATTAGTCTCCATGCAGTGTTTAAAATGATCCGACTGTTTATGCTCTGTGTGTGTTGGATTCTTATAAAAAACGATCTTATTGATATGTAAATTACCTCTGTCAGGAGCCCAAGGGGTTGTCCCACGATATGTTGGAGCCCAGCAGCGCCCATCGATCCGGAGCCCAGCACCGCCTACTACTTAATTTATTCACTCTACTATCCCTGACGTCAGTTCTTCTCAGTGCTGTAATCTCGCGCAGAGGGAGTCGGTGTATGTGCAGTTGACTCGTTAAAGCCAGTGCCAGTAGTCCGCACAGGCGCCGACTACAGTGTCCACTGCTCATTAAATGAAGCAGAAGGGAACATGGTTGACCTACCATTCCATTTCTTTGGGGACACAGGATCCCCACTCTCATGACCATGAGGGACACAGCAGTCCCCATCGATCAGATACTTATTCCCTATCCTGTAGGTAGGGGATTAAAATAATTTGGGGAGCTGTAAAACCAATAATGGCCATCACTATCTAATCAGCTGCAGTTTGACTCCCTGCACCCCATCCAGTTGACTATGAAGATTCATAAAAAGAGCCTCAGACACACCACTATTTAATATACATTAACTTCTTTATTAACTGCAAGGTATCAAATATACAGTAGATGTTCTCATTAGAAGTCAGGGCACTGGTCTTAAATGTCGCCCTGGTTTTGATGGGCCTTTGACTCGTGAAGAGTCAGGAGAGGAAAAAATCCCAGTGGAGGAAACCTCCAGGGAACCATGGCTGAAGGACTGCCCTTCTCCTAGGAGGTGGAGGAAAACGATGGCACGTGACAAGGACGGTAGATTTTTCCTTGAATCAAGGGTGAATGTCAAGTGTGTTGACTTCTGCAGAGACCAAGCGTGAAATCTGCCTTTTGATGCAGCAGGAATCTCACTTCTTCCGTGAATACATCTGACTGCGGAAAGTCCAGTGAATGACAAGTCTAGTGTTGAATGCAGAGACCGAGCCTAGAATCTGCCTTTTGATGCAGCAGTAAACTCACTTCTTCGGTGAATACATCTGACTGCGGAAGTCCGGTGAATGACAAGTCTAGTGGTGAATGCAGAGACCAAGCCTGGAATCTGCCTCTGATGCAGCAGGAAATTCACTTCTTTAGTGAATACGTCCGACTGCAGAAAGTCCGGGGGGTGAGTGCAGAGACCGAACCCGGGATCTGCCTCTTGCTGAATCGCAGGTCATCTGATCCTGACATGGTGGCCACCGTCATTGACGTGTGGTAGAGTCATCACCTCCATCTTTATCCCATATTCATTGTAGGGGCACAGTGAGACCCCTGCTCTGGTACAAAGATCTGAAGATACTAAAAAATATAACTAATTATGACTGAACATGGAACAACTGAAAATTACATGTAAGTGACACACAATTTACTCCCGGTCACTGTGGGTCATTGTAATCTCTTTAACTGTAATAAACTTGGGCGCATATTTCTAACATCGATATATTGCTTATCATTGTCATTGAGTGTTAGAGCTGTTATTCCTGTTCTGGGACCCACTGCTGTACCAAAATAAACAGAATACACCTTATAATTGTGGGCTGATTTATTTTCATATATTTTTTATAGGGTTTTGAGCTCAGTTTTCTCATACAAATCACCAAAACCCCTGCTTTCTTACACACTTCCATAGTTGATGGGAGCCATTGCTCAATGTGATCTACATATTAAGGTCAATGGGAGCTCCCCTTAGGGTTGACTGCAGGCAGTTAGAATTTTATCATACTTATACGCCATGTATCAGGAGATTTTTATGATTTTCCACTAATGGCCACTGCTCTACTCATCTTCATGAAGAATCTAAACCCTAAATTATTCTGTGTTATCATTCTGGTTTCTCCAGAACTTGGCATCATGTCTGTTGTTATTATTATGAGCTCCTGTCATAAATCACATTACATTTTATTACTCCGGTAGCAAGGATCTTACCTTATTTAGGTATCTTTTTGGTTCTTAAGACCAATACCTTCTAGCAGGGGTCATTGGTGAAGATCAGGAGATGGTTTATCTGCGCCTCATTTTGTCTCAGACCTCTGGTAATCCGATCTGCGGCAGTTGCCTTCTTAACCGCAGGCTGTTTTTATTTCCAGTTGTGACCAGTAGATGCTGGTGTGTCCAAGTTATACAGAAAACACCATAAATATCAAGAAACAGAAAAATCACAAATCCTCAATATACCCAATGAAGACACAAGGCCTTCTCATGGATGTGGTCCCTATCATCTGATAGTCTGACACATTCCCAGGACACAACTGCCTGATAATCAGGTCTCCAGGACAGAGTTAATATAATAAATTAGGATACCCCCCTCATTAATAGGTATAACTATAGACATAGCAAAGTTATGGGCCCCATAGGCTAAAAGGCCAATGTTTGTGGGGTGTGATTATCCCGAACGTTTGGTGGTTGTCTAAGTACTTACTTCACATACATACAGTATATTATCACATGAGAAGACATTATGACAATCAGTACATGAATATGATCAAACTTAGAAAAGTCACTGGCTACTTACTGATGCCAACAAGTCTGTGGGTTCTAGGCCTGAGCAGTTGTAATCTGGGGTTGGGTAGAGACTGCAGTTTTGGACCCTGGAAGATTGTTTGCCGGGCCGCAGCAATCAGGGCCGTCTTTAACTCGGTACTAATGAAGCGCTTCCTGGTCCTCGGCTTGGCTGTCGGCTGCGCACAGCGTGAGGGTGCACTGTGACCTCACACTGTGCGCCGCGCCTGCGATACACAGCTGACAGCAGGGTGAAGAGGATCGCGATGGTGAGGAGCAGTGGCATCCAGGAGCAGGAGAGGTAAGTGTTTTATTTTATTTGCGCTGGGGGCTGACATAGGGCTGACGGCTGACGAGGGCTGATGGCTGACATAAGAGCTGATGGCTGACATAAGGGCTGATGGCTGACATAAGGGCTGGGGGCTGACATGGCTGACATAAGGGCTGATGGCTGTCTGACATGGGGCTGATGGCTGGCTGACATGGGGGGCTGATTGCTGGCTGACATGGTGTCTGATGGCTGGATGACATGGGGGCTGAAGGCTGGCTGACATGGGGGGCTGATTGCTGGCTGACATGGTGTCTGATGGCTGGATGACATGGGGGCTGAAGGCTGGCTGACATGGGGGCTGATGGCTGGCGGACATGGGGGCTGATGGCTGGCTGACATGGGGGCTGACGGCTGGCTGACATGGGGGCTGACGGCTGGCTGACATGGGGGCTGACGGCTGGCTGACATGGGGGTGATGGCTGGATGACATGGGGGATGATGGCTGGCTGACATGGGGTTGATGGTTGGCTGGCATGGGTTGGGGGTTTGATCTGAGGCATTGGGGGTCTGATCTGAGGTCTGATTACTGGTCTGACCTGAGGTGTAATGGAAAATATTTTTTTCTTATTGTTCTCCTCTAAAACCTAGGTGCGTCTTATGGGCCGGTGCATTTTATAGGGCGAAAAATACGGTACAGTTTAGTTTATATAGTCGTTATATAGTGTTATATATTTTAATATGCACCTTGCGTTTTGTTATGCGCATGAATCAGTCAGCGCCGACCAGTACCCCCTAAGTCCCGCCCACCCCCTAAGCCCCGCCCCAGAACCCCCCACCCCACCCGGTCCCTGGGAAAATTGTCTTGCATGAAACTGGTCCTTGGTGCAAAAAAGATTGGGGACCACTGACGTAGAAGAGCCAGGTCTGTTTCGGTAATATCAGGCTTCTGGTCAGGGCAATCTGTTGGCCCATCATAGACTCAACAGGTCATGAAAGACATGGAGTCGCTAATTGACTTTTTTGGGAAAGCCTGTGATCCTGCCATTCTGCAGGTAGGATATTAGATGGTCTCTCATCACGTTGTGCTGGAGGATTGCCGTAGGTTCACCGTTAGTGATAGACGAACATCGGCCGGGACGGTTGGCGAACGCGATCAAATGTGCACGAACCGCAAGTTCGCAGCGGGCTCCATTTACTTTAATTGCAGACGAACCTGAAAAACCTTCAGGTCATATTTGCAGCCACCAAATGCTTAGTAGAAGTGTACAAATAGTCCCACAACATAGACAGTGACATACTAGAAGGGGATCAATGACAAAAATTCCAACAAAAAAATATGTATCTTAATCAGGGGACATTTTAATGCATCTTAAAGGGAAATTCTCTGAAATGTGCCCTGTTGGAGCCTAGAAATTTTTTATTTTAGGCCACAGGAGTACGGGCCTTAAAAATTAGGCATTCGCCTGACAAAATAAATTGTGATTATGTGGCTCGAGGTACATTATGTGGTCACTGAATAACAATTTTACTGTAGCCCCCTTTTTCTTTTTGGGGGGGGGTGGGGGGCAACTGGTATATCACACCAGTAGAAATTATTTGTTCCAATGTCGTTTGTGCCTATCTGTAGCTGAGGCAATGCAGCAAAACTGTAAACCAATGCTGCACTACCCAACTTCACTATATAGAAAGTATATAATTGGTATATAACACCCCTGCTTCAATCAGTTTTTTGGGGAGAAACTGGTATATCACACAGGTAGAAATTATTTGTTCCAATAGTGTTTGGCACTCTGTGTAGCTGCAGTATTGCAGCAAAACCGCTCACCACTGCTGCACAATACAAGTGCACTTTATAGAAAGTATATTATTGGTATATAACACCACTGCTTCAATCAATTTTTTTGGGGGGCAACATGTATATCACACCAGTAGAGATTATTTGTTCCAATAGCATTTGTCCCTCTATCTAGCTGCAGTATCGCAGCAGAACAGCACACAACTGCTGCACAATACAAATGCACTATGATATACTTTCTATGTTAGAAAGTATATTATAAGTACGGTATATTACACCCCTCAGTACGACCGCAGGGCGAACCACAGGGCCATCTCTATTCACCGTAATCTGCCAGAAACTCAAAAGCAAATGCTATGGCGAACACCCCACAGTCATAGGTGTTTCTCTGCTGATCCACGTTGAGAAATTTTAGATGTTTTAGGGCCTCATAGACCACTACACTGTAGATGATATTAATCTGCTCACAAACAAATAGAGGCAAATTGATGGTCTTGATGCTGTCGGCCACTAGGATCTCGCCATTTTTAAAGCAGGTGGTCAGCCAGTGCACTCTGTCCTCATCGTAGTGGATTTGTACAGTCTTCTTTAGCACACTGTACCCTGTAAAGAGAATAGCTGCGGGGGGCTGCAGGCCATCAAAGTCCCCAAACTGATTCTGCAAGAGATCCTGGGCCTTGTTAATGATGTCATCGTCCAGGATGCCGGCCTGGCCGCTACTCTTCAGGATGGATAAGTGCTCTGGAGACAAGTTGTTCTGTTCTCTCCAGTAGTGATTGACGAACATCGGCCGGGACGGTTCGCAATCAAATGTTCGCGGGGCCCCATTCTCTTTAATGGCAGGCGAACCTGAAATACCTTCATCTCATATTTGCAGCCACCAAATAATTACAAGAAGTGCACAAATCGTCCCACAACATGGGCAGTGACATACCAGAGGGAATCAATGGCAAAAATTCCCACAAAAAAATATGTATTTTAATCAGGGGCCATTTTTATGCGTCTTAGGCTGGGTTCACACCTGAGCGTTTTACAGCATGTTCCTACGCGCTGTAAAACGCTCAACAGGCAAAAACCAATGATTCCCTATGGGCATGGTTCTCACCTGAGCGTTTTACAGCGCGTACGAACGCGCTGTAAAACACCGTAAGCCCCAAGAAGTACAGGAGCATCTTTGGGGCGTATTGTCGCGCGTTCCCGCACATAGACTTAGCGGGAACGCGCGACAATGGGCGTTTACGTGTTTCCTCGCGCGTATGTAAGCGCCCGATAAAAACGCCTGTAAAAAGCACATACAGAGTACGCTCAGGTGTGAACCCACACTTAAATTGAAACTCTCAAAAATGTGACCTGCTGGAGTCTTGAAAATTTTTATTTTAGGCCATGGGAGTACTGGCCCCAAACATTAGGCATTCACTGGACAGAAAACATCAAGTGATTATGTGGCTGGAGGTATATTAGACGGTCATTAGATATCAATTTTACTGCAGGCCAGTGGAGTACAGGCCCCAAAAATTATTCATTCAATGTACAGAAAAGAACAAGGCCTAAGCATGCCAGGCAGGTTCCCCCAGAAGTATCTTGCTGGGTGAGCAGCCAATACCGCACTTGCATCAATCTTGACAGGATTCGGCTCCAGGTGTAGAGGAATAGTTTTTTTGGAATGCTTTCTCCATCGCAACACCCTCCACGTCGTTGAATAAACTGAAGACTGACTGATTCTCTGTTAAGAAAAAAATAAAAAGTTATAAAAAATAAAAAGTTATAATTTTAACATTTTATTATAAAATTTATTTCATATACACTCCCCTAAAGAATTATTAGGAACACCTGTTCTATTTATCATTAATGCAATTATCTAGTCAACCAATCACATGGCAGTTCTTCAATGCATTTAGGGGTGTGGTCCTGGTCAAGACAATCTCCTGAACTCCAAACTGAATGTCAGAATGGGAAAGAAAGGTGATTTAAGCAATTTTGAGCGTGGCATGGTTGTTGGTGCCAGACTGGCCGGTCTGAGTATTTCACAATCTGCTCAGTTACTGGGATTTTCACACACAACCATTTCTAGGGTTTACAAAGAATGGTGTGAAAAGGGAAAAACATCCAGTATGCGGCAGTCCTGTGGGCAAAAATGCCTTGTGGATGCTAGAGGTCAGAGGAGAATGGGCCGACTGATTCAAGCTGATAGATGAGCAACGTTGACTGAAATAACCACTCATTACAACCGAGGTATGCAGCAAAGCATTTGTGAAGCCACAACACGCACAACCTTAAGGCAGATGGGCTACAACAGCAGAAGACCCCACCGGGTACCACTCATCTCCACTAAAAATAGGAAAAAGAGGCTACAATTTGCACGAGCTCACCAAAATTGGACTGTTGAAGACTGGAAAAATGTTGCCTGGTCTGATGAGTCTCGATTTCTGTTGAGACATTCAAATGGTAGAGTCCGAATTTGGCGTAAACAGAATGAGAACATGTATCCATCCTCTGATGGCTACTTCCAGCAGGATAATGCACCATGTCACAAAGCTCGAATCATTTCAAATTGGTTTCTTGAACATGACAATGAGTTCACTGTACTAAAATGGCCCCACAGTCACCAGATCTCAACCCAATAGAGCATCTTTGGGATGTGGTGGAACGGGAGCTTCGTGCCCTGGATGTGCATCCCTCAAATTTCCATTAACTGCAAGATGCTATCCTATCAATATGGGCCAACATTTCTAAAGAATGCTATCAGCACCTTGTTGAATCAATGCCACGTAGAATTAAGGCAGTTCTGAAGGCAAAAGGGGTCAAACACCGTATTAGTATGGTGTTCCTAATAATTCTTTAGGTGAGTGTATATAATAAAATTCGGTGTCTCCATGATCAATCTGCAGCATGGGGGTCCCACACAGGTTTTACACAGTTCCAAAATAAAGTGGAGCGAATAGATGACGGATGATCGGGACACTCCATGATCTTTCCAGGAGCTGCTTTTTGGAGCCGCGGTTCATTTCTGAGATGTCTGTTTGGGAATCCAAAGACCATCTCCATCTCCGTGCACCACAGGATGTCCTCCTGCTCCTGTGTTAGGAAAAATTTAATTTTTATTATTAAATTTATTAAATATAACAAGGATGCCCTCCTTTCCATTCCATGATGACTGGGAACCCCTGACGGAAGCAACTCTTCCGGGCTCCAAGCAATCTTAAAGCTTTGTCATCTTCTCATTGTCTGTTGCTAGTAGAGGCCTAAGCATGCCAGAAGTATCTTGCTGTATGAGCAGCCAATACCGCACTTGCATCAATCTTGACAGGATTCAGCTCCAGTTGGAGAGTAATATTTTTTTTTTTAATGCTTTCTCCATCGCAACACCACGTTGTTGAATAAACAGAAGACTGGACGATTCTCTCCCGTCTTACGCAACATTTAATTTTTATTATTAAATTTATTAAATATTTTAACAATTTTATTAAACCAAAACTTGATTAAAATTATAAGAAAGTATACTTAAATTTGCCAAACCTGGCCTAATAACTCAAGTATGAACTCTGCCTTATAGGTCGATGTTAGTGTCAAGAAGAAGTGCACTTCTTTTACACCCTTGTCAACTGATTCCACATAGATGTCTACAGAACCTGTTCTATTACACACTTACAGGGAGTGCAGAATTATTAGGCAAATGAGTATTTTGACCACATCATCCTCTTTATGCATGTTGTCTTACTCCAAGCTGTATAGGCTCGAAAGCCTACTACCAATTAAGCATATTAGGTGATGTGCATCTCTGTAATGAGAAGGGGTGTGGTCTAATGACATCAACACCCTATATCAGGTGTGCATAATTATTAGGCAACTTCCTTTCCTTTGGCAAAATGGGTCAAAAGAAGGACTTGAGTGAGATATCTTGCAGAGGGATGCAGCACTCTTAAAATTGCAAAGCTTCTGAAGCGTGATCATCGAACAATCAAGCGTTTCATTCAAAATAGTCAACAGGGTCGCAAGAAGCGTGTGGAAAAACCAAGGCGCAAAATAACTGCCCATGAACTGAGAAAAGTCAAGCGTGCAGCTGCCAAGATGCCACTTGCCACCAGTTTGGCCATATTTCAGAGCTGCAACATCACTGGAGTGCCCAAAAGCACAAGGTGTGCAATACTCAGAGACATGGCCAAGGTAAGAAAGGCTGAAAGACGACCACCACTGAACAAGACACACAAGCTGAAACGTCAAGACTGGGCCAAGAAATATCTCAAGACTGATTTTTCTAAGGTTTTATGGACTGATGAAATGAGAGTGAGTCTTGATGGGCCAGATGGATGAGCCCGTGGCTGGATTGGTAAAGGGCAGAGAGCTCCAGTCCGACTCAGACGCCAGCAAGGTGGAGGTGGAGTACTGGTTTGGGCTGGTATCATCAAAGATGAGCTTGTGGGGCCTTTTCGGGTTGAGGATGGAGTCAAGCTCAACTCCCAGTCCTACCGCCAGTTTCTGGAAGACACCTTCTTCAAGCAGTGGTACAGGAAGAAGTCTGCATCCTTCAAGAAAAACATGATTTTCATGCAGGACAATGCTCCATCACACGCGTCCAAGTACTCCACAGCGTGGCTGGCAAGAAAGGGTATAAAAGAAGAAAATCTAATGACATGGCCTCCTTGTTCACCTGATCTGAACCCCATTGAGAACCTGTGGTCCATAATCAAATGTGAGATTTACAAGGAGGGAAAACAGTACACCTCTCTGAACAGTGTCTGGGAGGCTGTGGTTGCTGTTGCACGCAATGTTGATGGTGAACAGATCAAAACACTGACAGAATCCATGGATGGCAGGCTTTTGAGTGTCCTTGCAAAGAAAGGTGGCTATATTGGTCACTGATTTGTTTTTGTTTTGTTTTTGAATGTCAGAAATGTATATTTGTGAATGTTGAGATGTTATATTGGTTTCACTGGTAAAAATAAATAATTGAACTGGGTATATATTTGTTTTTTGTTAAGTTGCCTAATAATTATGCACAGTAATAGTCACCTGCACACACAGATATCCCCCTAAAATAGCTAAAACTAAAAACAAACTAAAAACTACTTCCAAAAATATTCAGCTTTGATATTAATGAGTTTTTTGGGTTCATTGAGAACATGGTTGTTGTTCAATAATAAAATTAATCCTCAAAAATACAACTTGCCTAATAATTCTGCACTCCCTGTATACAAGTAGAGCCCCCCTGACAGAGTGGAGAGGATGTCAGCAGTAAGTTTGTGTTGACGTCACTGATTAATTTGCCTTCCTCTGATCCGTTAGAACAATAACCCACAAAAAATGTATCCTGTCTTTGGAGCATACGGCTTCACTCGGTCAGCATTTGCTCAGTAATCCATCAGTATTGCTAATGCCAATAAAAACAAGAGTGGATCTAAAACAGAGATGACACATGAATGGAATATTTGAATGTCTTCTGTGTTTTGTACCCACTCCTGCTTTTGTCTACCAAATCATAAGCCATTTCTAGTGGGACCATACAGGCCTTACAGCTGCTACACAGACAGGATCTGTTGTGCGTCTCATTTTTCCCTCCTTATGACAGATCAGAAGAAAGGTCAAATAAATTATGATGTCAGCCAGGCCGAAAGCCAAAATAGTGGACTAGTCATGAAGTCGGGAGGGTGTGAACGGCATGAAGTCCACAGAGTGTCCCTATGACAGAGTGGTGACGTGGAAGCAGCATGAGGAGACCACACAGTGGCCCAATCACAAAATCTGGAGGTGGCGGCAGCATCAGAAGGCCACCGAGTGGCACAATCACAGAGCATGTAGTTGGCAGCAGTATGTGGAGGCCAGCGAGTGGCCAGATTACATAGTGTGGAGATTGCAGCAGCATGATACAACAGAGTGGCACTGTGACATACTGTGGACATGGCAGCAGCATGATACAACAGAGTGGCACGGTGACATAGTGTAGATATTGCAGCACCAGGAGGCCACAGAGTGGCAAGGTGACATAGTGTGGACATGGCAGCATCAGAAGGCCACAGAGTGGCAAGGTGATAATGTGGAGGTGGGTGGCAATACTAGTACTCGCTGAAGATGGTGGGTGAAAGAAGGAGCACTTGGCATCAGATGTTTAGCATCAGGCGGCCCCGAACGCATCCGTACTGCCCTAATGCATTCTGAGTGGATGCGGATCCGCTCAGAATGCATCAGTCTGGCAGCGTTCAGCCTCCGCTCAGCAAGCGGACACCTGAACGCTGCTTGCAGCGTTCTGGTGTCCGCCTGGCCATGCGGAGGCAAACGGATCCGTCCAGACTTACAATGTAAGTCAATGGGGACGGATCCGTTTGAAGATGACACAATATGGCTCAATCTTCAAACGGATCCGTCCCCCATTGACTTTCAATGTAAAGTCTGGACAGATCCGTCTGAAGCTACCTTTACACTTAGAAATTTTTCTACAATATAATGCAGACGGATCCGTTCTGAACGGATCCCAAGTCTGCATTATATGAGCGGATCCGTCTGAGCAGACATCAGACGGATCCGCTCTGAACGCAAGTGTGAAAGTAGCCTAACTGTATCAGAATAGTAGCTGAGGCAGGAAGCCAGAAGAAAATGGTCACTTTAGTCAAAATGTTGGTGTGGCACCATGGATGATCTAGTCTGATGCATCAGGCATTGGTGTGTTGAAATCCTGGCTGATCCACGCCTGTTTCATGCAGTGTCCCACTATGTGCTATATGTGGGCACTTTAAACTCTTGCTAAATTTCATATCAAATGTATTGTGGTATCATGCTGTAGTTCCCTTTAACAGGCAGGCAGTAGTGTTGAGGGCGAATATTCGAATAGCGAAATTTTTTATCGAATATCGGCACTTCGCTAATTCGCAAATATTTCTAATATAGTGCTATATATTCGTTATTTCGAATATTTTTTTTTTTTATTGTTACCCTAGCTTTTCAAAAGGTTGTACTATTAAGAGATGATTCCCTGCCAGCTCAAGTCAGTGCCCATTGCCGCCTCTTTCTAATTCCCGTGCGCATGGAGCGTCCCCATCACCATGGGAACGCCTCCATGCTAGAATGTACTGTCGGATTTGAGAATCAAGTTGTAATCGCAATGCGAATAATATAACTTGAATAAATCGCATAACGATTTTAACTTGTACCTGGTTTACAATGGTTGGCTTTCTTGAATTAGCGAAGATGGAGAATATTTCGTTTTGACTAATAAATATATTCGTCATCCTCGCTAATTGAAAGTAATTTAGTAAACCAGGTCTACGTTTCAATCCCAATGCGAATAATTCAAGTTATATTAATCGCATTGCGATTTTAACTTGTAGCTGCTGCTGGGTCTCTAATGGAATGGGTCAGCTTGCTAGAATTAACGAAGTTAACGAAAATGGAATCTAGCAGTGTTAATTTGTAATCGCAATGCGATAATATTTGCTATTATTATTAACCACATTGCGAATCCAACTTTTATAATCCACTATTCTTAGATATAGTACTATATTCGTTATCCGACCATTAATTCTCCCAATACCACCATTATCAAAACCGCCTAAGTTGTAATCGCAATGCGATAATAACTTAAATTGAGGAAGATGTAGAATACTTCGCTATCTTCGTTGATGTAGATTCTACATCAACGAAGATAGCGAAGTATTCTACATCAATGAAGATAGCGAAGTATTCTACATTGTAGAATACTTCGCTATCTTCGTTGATGTAGAATAAAGAATACTTCGCTATCTTGATTCTTTTATTAATATAAAGACATAGAATATAGCGCTATATTTGTGTTAAATCTAGATCTCCAAGATTAAAGAATAGGAAAGTTGCCTTATTATTAAGTTATAAGGCAATTAGAAGTTATAATTTATAACTTCTAATTCTAAGCTTAAAAATCGCAATATGCGAATGATTAAATCGCATATTAATCGCGATAAATACAAAAATGACGAATATTTGATTTCGACGAATATAAGACGAATATTCAAGCGAATATTCGCGAAATATTGCGAAATCGAATATGGCACCTCCCGCTCAACACTAGTAGGCAGTATCATTTACCTTTAGTCGCTCCTAGGGGGTGTAAAGTTAGTGTGTCCGATATTAATGAAGAGATGACGAAGTTAATGGAGGAGGTGGATTCACAAAGGATTTTAGCGCATATCAGTGCAGCGCTTAACGCCAAATACAAGTTTTTTTAAAAACTAAAATATTTCTAAAAAGATTTTAGCGCACATCAATGCAGTGCTTAACACTGAATACAAGATTTTTTGCCATCCAAATATTTTAAGAGATTTTAGCGCATATCGGTGCAGCGCTTAACGCAGAATACAAGATTTTTTCTGAAGTGAACGGGACGTAGTGAAGGAAGTACCGTATTTTTCACCCTATAAGACGCACAGGCCCATAAGACGCACCTAGGTTTTAGAGGAAGATAATAAGAAAAAAATATTTTCCATTACACCTCAGGTCAGACCAGCAATCAGACCCCCAATGTTAATCAGACCTCAGCTCACAGCCCCAATCAGACCCCTAATGTTAATCAGACCTCAGATCAGACCCCTAATGCCTCAGACCAGCCCCCCATGTCAGCCATCAGCCCCCCATGTCACCCATCAGCCCCCATCCATCCGCCATTATGCCTAATGTCAGCCATCATGCCCCCATATCAGCCATCATGCCCCCCCCCATGTCAGCCATCAGCGCAAATAAAAAAATAATAATAACTTACCTCTCCTGCTCCTGGACGCCGCCGCTCCTCACCACCAGCGCTCTCTCTCTTCTTCCTGGTTCTCGGCTGTCAGTTGTGAAGGCGGCGCACAGAGGTCACATGGTGCGCAACCCTGCACAGCAGACAGCCGAGCGGAGGACCAGGAAGCGGTGAGTACAGATCCTTAACCGCTTCCCGGTCCTCCGGTACTAATGAAACAATGGAAGTGCTTCATTAGTATTCGTGCTTCATTAGTATATCTCCTGTGTAAAGTGTGCGGAACTAAAAAAATATCAGTGACATCCAGTGTACTTTTTCCGTAGATGGTGTCCGCTGCAGACAGTGACATTAGCTGCGCCAAATCTCCTGTGTAAAGTGGGTGGATCTAAAAAATATCAGTGACATCCAGTGTACGTTTTCCGTAGACGGTGTCCGCTGTGGACAGTAAAATTATCCGTTCCATATCTCCTTTGTAAATTGTGCGCATCCAAAAATATCTGTGACATCCAGTGTACTTTTTCCGTAGACGGTGTCCGCTGCAGACAGTGACATTAGCTGTGCCAAAACTCCTGTGTAAAGTGTGCGGATCTAAAAAATATCTGTGACATCCAGTGTACTTTTTCCGTAGACGGTGTCCGCTGCAGACAGTGACATTAGCTGTGCCAAAACTCCTGTGTAAAGTGTGCGGATCTAAAAAATATCTGTGACATCCAGTGTACTTTTTCCGTAGACGGTGTCCGCTGCAGACAGTGACATTAGCTGTGCCAAAACTCCTGTGTAAAGTGTGCGGATCTAAAAAATATCAGTGACATCCAGTTTACTTTTTCTGAAGACAGTGTCCACTGTGGACAGTGACATTAGCTGCGCCACATCTGCAGTGTAACATGCACACTGAAAAAACTTTATCTCTGATATACAGTGTACTTTTCTAATAGACGGTGTCCACTGCGGACAGTGACATTACCAGGGCCACATCTAAAGTGTAACGTGTGCGTTAGTGTTGATCGAGCACCAAAGTGCTTGGGTGCTCTGGCCGAACACATCAGTATGCTCATGCTCTACCGAGCACCCGAGCACAATGGAAGTCAATGGGAGAACCCCAGGCACCCCCTGCTCGGAATAGAAGAGGGTGTCTGGTTCACATAAAAAGGTTAGAAATTGATGGAAACCCCATAAAAATGGTTTGGAAACAGCATTAAGAGGATAGCTGGATGCGTTTTGGACTCCTATTATCTACAACATACAATAGACAACCACGCAAAGGCTATATGCCAAAAGCCAGGCATGTGGAAGCCAACAATCTATCCATGAGACAGATAACAGTCCGCATACCCTACAATGGCAACCTTGTGCACTATGAGACATTCCAAACCAGCTTTTTTTTTTCTCATATAGGAATATATACGATCACTTATAAACGTTCCATCCCATCATCATCAGACTTTATTGCATACTTTCTTATCAAGTTCTAGCTATCCTAAACGTTCCATCCCGTCTAAGGCATTCCAAACCAGCTCTCATCTGACTGAGAGCCAGTAATCCTCAAAGTTGCTTCACATCTGTTGGATGGCTTGGGTGGACTTGCGCACCTAGATCAATATCATTAGGGTGAGAAAAAGTTTTCTGATTGTCCTAACATAATATTTAATAACCTTTCTATACAGTTTTGTCATGTAAAAACTCATTTGCATAAACATGGGCATATGGGAAAGACATGCAAATGAGCAGAATCTGCCTTGTTTTTCAGTTGAAAAAACATTTGCATGGAAAATTTTCAATCTACACTAATCATAAACAGCGCCATCTATTGGATTCATAGTCTTATGACAAGACTATTAGTCTTGTCATAAGACTATAAAACCAATAGATGGCGCTGTTCATCTTATTGGGGCGCTAGTAAGTGAGGCACCCTGCTCAACAGAGTCCACACACCATGTAGCACTGCGCTAACACTGAGGTGTATATCGGATTGCTGCTTTCATTCACGCATCTTCTAGCACTTTATCTGCGGTAATATAAGCTTGTTAGGGTGTATCTGAGGACTATTGCCCCTGCTTGTAATGACTCATGAATAGCGCCATCTATTGGTTTCATAGTCTTATGACAAGACTAATAGTCTTGCCATAAGACTCATTGTCTAATTGTCTTGTCATAAGACTATGAATCCAATAGATGGCGCTGTTCATGAGTAGTGTAATTCACAAATTTTCCATTCAAATGTTTTTTCAGCTGAAAAACAAGGCAGATTCTGCTTATTTACATGTCTTTCCCAAATGCCCAATGTGGCGGAACCCGCCTCGCCACTGGGCATTGGAGAGGCCTGGCTACCCGCCTCCTACCTGCTGACTATGGCCCCTGGTAAATTTGTACGTTTGAATGCAATATTTCGGCATAGTTATATAAGTTCATGTATTTTTCTGTCTTTGGAATTTTGTTGTATGTTATGTGAGGGTACCCAGATAGCTAATTTTATTGTATTCGTGTATCCGGAGTGCCATTCACCTAATGATATGCACTCAGACTTGAGCTATCTGGGGATATGTTAAATGTCTGTGTTTGCTGTGGGGGTGTGACACCGTGTGTTTGGGTGGTGATTTCTGTCCTGTTGTCTCCACATGTGTATTGGCGATTTCCCTTTGTCCTGAGAGATAATTGAATTGCTCCTCGGGAGTCTCCAGGGGAGAGAGGAGGAAACCATGATGCATTGTGGGGATGTGTTGTGTCTGTGTATCCTGAGTTGCTACGTATCTGTCCTGTGTTACAGTCTTCCTTCTGGTCCTCTGGGGCGTGTACACCAGATGGGGACCTGCATAAATACGGGCGGGTAGCCCTCAATAAATTGTTCCTGTTTTAACCCTCAAAGTGAAGTGTCGTCTCATTCTTGGGGGAGGGTTTATGGTATGCTGTTCCAGTTTGACTGCTAGGAGTGTAAACCTATTCGTATGGTTTCCTATTCAACTGTCTACAGCATTCATATGCTTGAGAGGATTTATATGCTTCTTCGGTTCGGTGATTGTGGTGTCTGCCAGAGTGCTTGGAAACCTCAGGAAATGCTAGGAGCACCCGTCAACGTAGGTACTCAGTCGGGGTGCCAGGTGATCCGTTACATTGGTGGCAAGCAGTGGGATGGCGTCCTGGTGTAAGAGGAACAACACTCTGGAGACACAGGAATTATTATGGAGCGGCATAGAACCAGCGAGTCCCTGGACAACGCTCGAGGTAGAAAATGAATTTAACCGGAGGTTACAGAACCTCTGGGCACCACTGGTCAAGCCAATAGTAGAGGCAACCAGGTTGGACTGCAGAGAGAGCGCCCGACAAGAGATGTGGGAAGAAACCCTAGAAGGTGTCCAGCGTTGGCAAGGTGAGCGTCTTCCCAGCAAGGAGCAGCGATTACAAGCCAGAGTGGCCCTACGGATACCTATGCTGGGAGAACAGACCCAGGAGGAATTGGTGATGCAACTTAATTCACTGGCATGGAGGGAACTGGGTCTCGATGATGCATACCAAGCGCTACGTTGATACGCGGTTCAGCGGGTTCCCGGAATGGCCAAATTTGACAAACCCGAGGATTATAATGGCCCTGGCTTATTATGGGGGGCCTTTGCAGAACCGGAATTTGGGAGTGCGGCAGAGTCACGGCTTTGGGACATATTTGACTACAGAGAGGCCGTGCTGGATCTCCCTATGGCCGAAGACCTAAGGCCAGACCTGATTGAACTGGCTGTCCAGGAATGGGAACTGGAGCAGGATTACCAGCACCTGTTCAGCTCCAGTCAGTCACCCTATACCCTGCAAGTACCACCAGAGCAGTGGGAGATCTAACAGAATTATGCGGACTTATATGATCACTGCCTGTCTCTAACCTGATGGGGCTTATGGACTGTACACCATTGGGAGCGTTGAGTTTCGTTCCCCCTCCCCAACAACTAAGCCCGTCATCAGGAGACCTGCATTCGGTACCTCCTACTCCCCAACCAGCCCCAGAAATGAGGGACCTTATCGACTGGTCCGGGGAAGACCTACAGATGGCAGGTGGAGATGGGACTGCGGTCTCTCTACCAGCCCTACAGGGATGCTGGGCAGTTGGCCCAGATCCCCAGCGGCAGAATATTTCACCAGGAGGGGAGAATCTCGTTCCCCCTCCCCAGCGGCAGCCTAGCCCACCAAGGGGAGACAGTAAGCCCCACAACAGTACAGATGGGACCGTAGTCTCTGCACCTACACCACTGGGGATAGGGACAGTCTGTCCTGGTCCCCAACAGCAAGACAAAGTATTGAAAAGGGGGACAGTCGTTTTTCCCCTACAACTAGAGAGGGTGTCGCAGGGAGAGGAGCCTGTTACCTCCTCTCCCCACTGGCAGTCTACGGTTCAGGGAGAGGAGCCTGTTACCCCCTCTCCCCAGCGGCTGAAAGTGTGTAAGGGAGAGGAGTTTGTTACCCCCCCTCCCCAGCGGCAGCCTAGCACACCAAGGGGAGACAGTAAGCCCCACAACAGTGCAGATGGGACCGTAGTCTCTGTACCTGCACCACTGGAGATATAGACAGTCTGTCCTGGTCCATAACAACAGGACAATGTATTGGAAGGAGAGGCAGTCTGTTTTCCCCTACAACAAGGGAGGGTGTCGCAGAGAGAGGAGCCTGTTACCCCTTTTCCCCAAGCCATGGATCTACAACTGGGCACAAGTGGCAGGGGGCCATAGGAACAACTACACCCTTGGAGAAAGGCCGGCTGACTATCAGAGCCCCAGACCGACTGGAGGTCTGGAGTCTGGATAGTCTCAATGGGAAAGGGGAGAAATGTGGCAGAACCCGCCTCGCCACTGGGCATTGGGAAGGCCTGGCTACCCGCCTCCTACCTGCTGACTATGGCCCCTGGTAAATTTGTACGTTTGAATGCAATATTTGGGCATAGTTATATAAGTTCATGTATTTTTCTGTCTTTGGAATTTTGTTCTATGTTATGTGAGGGTACCCAGATAGCTAATTTTATTGTATTCGTGTATCCGGAGTGCCATTCACCTAATGATATGCACTCAGACTTGAGCTATCTGGGGATATGTTAAAGAGGACCTTTCACTAGTGTACAAACTAAAAACTAACTAAATCTGTGGGCAGTGCAGCACCCAGGGGTCCCCCTGCACTTACTAGTATGTCTGGGCGCCGCTCCGTTCGCCCGGTATAGGCTCCGGTGTCTGCAGCTCCGTCTGTTATACTAGACAGATTTTTTGTATGAGGCGTGTCCCTTGCTGCAGCGCTGGCCAATTGCAGCGCACAGCTCATAGCCAGTGTGCGCCCCCCCCTCCCTCCCTCTATTGTATTATCATTGGTGACCAGTGTGCGGCCCCCGGCCCTCCCTCTATTGTATTAATATCATTGGTGGCTAGTGTGCGGCCTCCCCTCTCCCCCCCCCCCCCGATCATTGGTGGCAGCGGAGATTCCGATCGGAGTCCCAGTTTAATCGCTCTGGGGCTCCGATCGGTAACCATGGCAGCCAGGACGCTACTGCAGGCCTGGTTGCCATGGTTACTTAGCAATATTACAATATTAGAAGCATCATACTTACCTGCTGCGATGTCTGTGACCGGCCGGGAGCTCCTCCTACTGGCAAGTGACAGGTCTGTGCGGCGCATTGCTTAATGATCTGTCACTTACCAGTAGGAGGAGCTCCCGGCCGGTCACAGACATCGCAGCAGGTAAGTATAATGCTTCTAATATTGTAATATTGCTAAGTAACCATGGCAACCAGGCCTGCAGTAGCGTCCTGGTTGCCATGGTTACCGATCGGAGCCCCAGAGCGATTAAACTGGGACTCCGATCGGAATCTCCGCTGCCACCAATGATTGGGGGGGGGGGGGGGAGAGGGGAGGCCGCACACTGGCCACCAATGATATTAATACAATAGCGGGGGGGTGCACACTGGCCACCAATGATAATACAATAGAGGGAGGGAGGGGGGGGCCGGGGGAGGCCGCACACTGGCCACCAATGATATTACAATAGGGGGGGGGGGGGCCGCACTGGCCACCAATGAAATTAAAACTGGGGAGGGAGGGGGGTCTGCCCCCTGCTGCCTGGCAGCCCCTGATCTCTTATAGGGGGCTATGATATGCACAATTAACCCTTTAGGTGCAGCACCTGAGGGGTTAATTGTGCGGATCACAGCCCCCTGTAAGAGATCGGGTGCTGCCAGGCAGCAGGGGGCAGTCATGTACACAGTTCGTAGTATATTCTAACTAGAAGCGTCCCCATCACTATGGGAACGCCTCTGTGTTAGAATATACTGTCGGTTCAGAGTTTTCACAAAGTGAAAACTCAGCTCAGAAAAAGCTTTTATGCAGACGGATCTTCGGATCCGTCTGTATGAAAGTAACCTACGGATCACGGACGCGGATGCCAATCTTGTGTGCATCCGTGTTCTTTCACGGACCCATTGACTTGAATGGGTCCGTGAACCGTTGTCCGTCAAAAAAATAGGACAGGTCATATTTTTTTGACGGACAGGAAACACGGATCACAGATGCGGCTGCAAAACGGTGCATTTTCCTATTTTTCCACGGACCCATTGAAAGTCAATGGGTTCGCGAAAAAAAAAACGGCACAACGGCCACGGATGCACACAACGGTCGTGTGCATGAGGCCTAAATCAGGAGACATTTTAATGCGTCTTAAAGGGAAATTCTCTGAAATGTGCCCTGTTGGAGCCTAGAAAACTTTTATTTCAGGCCACAGGCATACGGGGCTTAAAAATTAGGCATTCACCTGACATAAAAGAAATTGTGATTATGTGGCTCGAGGTACATTATGCGGTCACTTAATAACAATTTTACTGTAGCCCACTTTTTTTAAACTTTTTTTGGGGGGGGCAACTGGTATATCACACTAGTAGAAATTATTTGTTCGAATGTCGTTTGTCACTATCTGTAGCTGAGGTAACGCAGCAAAACCGCAAACCAATGCTGCACTACCCAAATGCACTATATAGAAAGTATACAATTGGTATATAACACCCCTGCTTCAATTATTTTTTTTGGGGGGCAGCTGGTATATCACACCAGTAGAAATGATTTGTTCCAATGGCATTTGTCACTCTGTGTAGCTGAGGTAACGCAGCTAAAACTCAAACAAATGCTGCACTACCCAAATGCACTATATAGAAAGTATAATATTGGTATATAACACCCCTGCTTCAATCAGTTTTTTTGGGGGGCAATTGGTAAATCACACCAGTAGAAATTATTTGTTCCAATAGCGTTTGTCACTCATGTACATTTGGTAACGCAGCAAAACCGCAAACAAATGCTGCACTACCTAAATGCACTATATAGAAAGTATATTATTGGTATATAACACCCCTGCCTCAATCAGTTTTTTTGGGGGGGCAACTGGTAAATTGCACGAGTAGAAGTTATTTGTTCCAATAGCGTTTGTCCCACTATCTAGCTGCAGTATCGCAGCAGAACCGCACACAACTGCAGCACAATACAATTGCACTATAATATACTTTCTATGTTAGAAAGTATATTATAAGTACACTGCTCAAAAAAATAAAGGGAACACTTAAACAACACAATGCAACTCCAAGTCAATCACACTTCTGTGAAATCAAACTGTCCACTTAGGAAGCAACACTGAGTGACAATCAATTTCACATGCTGTTGTGCAAATGGGATAGACAACAGGTGGAAATTATAGGCAATTAGCAAGACACCCCCAATAAAGGAGTGGTTCTGCAGGTGGTGACCACAGACCACTTCTCAGTTCCTATGCTTCCTGGCTGATGTTTTGGTCACTTTTGGATGCTGGCGGTGCTTTCAATCTAGTGGTAGCATGAGACGGATTTTTCAACCCACACAAGTGGCTCAGGTGGTGCAGCTTATCCAGGATGGCACATCAATGCGAGCTGTGGCAAGAAGGTTTGCTGTGTCTGTCAGCGTAGTGTCCAGAGCATGGAGGCGCTACCAGGAGACAGGCCAGTACATCAGGAGATGTGGAGGTGGCCGTAGGAGGGCAACAACCCAGCAGCAGGACCGCTACCTCCGCCTTTGTGCCAGGAGGAACAGGAAGAGCACTGCCAGAGCCCTGCAAAATGACCTCCAGCAGGCCACAAATGTGCATGTGTCTGCTCAAACGGTCAGAAACAGACTCCATGAGGGTAATATGAGGGCCCGACGTCCACAGGTGGGGGTTGTGCTTACAGCCCAACACCGTGCAGGACGTTTGGCATTTGCCAGAGAACACCAAGATTGGCAAATTCGCCACTGGCGCCCTGTGCTCTTCACAGATGAAAGCAGGTTCACACTGAGCACATGTGACAGACGTGACAGAGTCTGGAGATGCCGTGGAGAACGTTCTGCTGCCTGCAACATCCTCCAGCATGACCGGTTTGGCATTGGGTCAGTAATGGTGTGGGGTGGCATTTCTTTGGAGGGCCACACAGCCCTCCATGTACTCGCCAGAGGTAGCCTGACTGCCATTAGGTACCGAGATGAGATCCTCAGACCCCTTGTAAGACCATATGCTGGTGCGGTTGGCCCTGGGTTCCTCCTAATGCAAGACAATGCTAGACCTCATGTGGCTGGAGTGTGTCAGCAGTTCCTGCAAGACGAAGGCATTGATGCTATGGACTGGCCCGCCCGTTCCCCAGACCTGAATCCAATTGAGCACATCTGGGACATCATGTCTCGCTCTATCCACCAACGTCACGTTGCACCACAGACTGTCCAGGAGTTGGCAGATGCTTTAGTCCAGGTCTGGGAGGAGATCCCTCAGGAGACCGTCCGCCACCTCATCAGGAGCATGCACAGGCGTTGTAGGGAGGTCATACAGGCAGGTGGAGGCCACACACACTACTGAGCCTCATTTTGACTTGTTTTAAGGACATTACATCAAAGTTGGATCAGCCTGTAGTGTGTTTTTCCACTTTAAGTTTTTTTGAGCAGTGTATATTACACCCCTCAGTAAGTCAAATCTATTAATAGCACACCTATACCAGTCCTTAAAAGGACTTTTGTGGCCCTATTAGCTAACGTTTTGTGTCCCTAACAGCCTGTCCCTGCTCCACACAGCAACCTCTCCCTACACTGGCAAAAGACTGAATGTAAAGTGTCTGCCAGCTCGTTTTTTTTTTTTGAGGTTGGGGGTATGTCCATGTGCTAAAACGTCTCAATTGACTGTCCTGTACCACCTGATGGATGTGCCATGGGTCAAAGTTCTTCACAATGTAAAAGAATATGGCGGGCGCGAATATCGCCATATGTTCACATGTAGTGATGGATGAACATGTTTTGGGACGGTCCGCGAACGCGATCGCTCAAACGCAATCAAATGTTCGCGAACCGCAAGTTTGTGGCGGGTCCCATTCATTTTAATGGCTGGTGAACCTGAAAAACCTTCAGCTTATATTTGCAGCCAAGAAATAATTACTAGAAGTGCACAAATAGTCCCACAACATGGACAGTGACATACCAGATGTATTATTCGAATTTGCGATCTCCATTCATAATTTTTTTCAATGCAAAATATCGGCAATATAATTTTTGCATACGCGCATGCGCAAATGCACTATACAGTACCCAAATGCACTATAAAGAAAGTATGTTGGTATGTAACACCCCGCTTCAATCAGTTTTTTGGGGGGGCGACTGGTATATCACACCAGTAGAAGTTATTTGTTCCAATAACGCTTGTCCCTCTATATACCTGCAGTATCGCAGCAGAACCGCACACAACTGCCGCACAATACAAATGCACAATAATATACTTTCTAACATAGAAAGCATATTATAACATTGTACAAGGAAGTCAATCCATTAGAATATACATAAAGATAAAACGTAATGTTACTATGAGGGTCCATTCACACGTCCGTAAGTGTTTTGCGGATCCGCAAAACACGGACACCGGTAAGATGCATTCCGCAATTTGCGGACCGCACATCGCCGGCACTATAATAGAAAATGCCTAGTCTTGTCTGCAATTGCGGACAAGAATAGGACATGTTCTATTTTTTTTAGGAAAAGGAAGCATGGATGCAGAAGTGCGGATCCGCAAATTCGGTTGTGGATCCGCAAATGCGGACAGCAAATTCCTGCCCCATTTAAAATTAATGGGTCTGCACCCGTTCCGCAAAATTGCCCATTTTGCGGACGTGTGAATGGAAAAGATATCTTTTAAAATGAAAATAAATAAAATTATTAAAGTTAAGCAAAAAGCATAGATGTGGTAGGCAATAACAAGTGCTCGGCGGCACCAAATCAGAAACCATATGTCCTACCATAATCCAGGGGGTTCCAGTGCACATCCATGAATCCCGGAGGGAAAGAAAAAAACATCAATCCCTGGGCGAGATGATGATGTGGTATTAAAGGACAGGGTGGGCAAAGAACTGTCCCTGATATTGCCCTACAGGGGGGTGCTATTCTGGCCCTGATAGCCTAACCACAGACCACCCGCCCTGATAAGAGCGACCCCGTCTGGAATCTTACCCTATATAAAAATGGCCCTAGTAAGCCCCTAGGCCCCTGACTTCCAGGTGATCACTATATAGATCTATGTGTTTTTGACTCATTATAAAAGTATATTATAAGTATATCGCACCCCTCTGTGTATCACACCTATTGATAGCACACCTATACTAGTGCTTAAAATTACTTTTGTAGCCCTAGGCATTTGGTGTCCCTAACAGCCTGTCCCTGCTCCACACAGCAACCTCTCCCTACACTGGCAAAACACTGAATGTAAAATGGCGGCCAGATCAGGTTTATTTATAAGGTAGGGGGTATGTCTATGTGCTGAAATGTCTCAATTGGCTGTCCTGTACCACCTGATGGATGTGTCATGGGTCAAAGTTCTTCACAATGTTAAAGAATATGGCGGGCGCGAATATCTCCATATGTTCACATGTAGTGATGGATGAACACACAAAGTTCGCCGCGAAATGACTGCCCGGGCGAACCGCAAGGCCATCTCTAAATAGGAATACTCACTACATCAGAAACTACTATGAGGTTTTTCTGACACAGTTTAGCATTTATCTTTATAGCTGAGTGGATAAGGTCCTTGCCTCTAATGTACAATGTTGGGAGTTCAAATCCTGGCAGAAACTTTTCAGAAATTAGATTTAAATACACCGGGGTGTCCCCAAGCACAGACTCCGTATATGGAGTCAGAGCAGGGACTCCTAAGCCAACTAGAGTCCCGACACCCTCCCTTCTTCATAGCAGGGGGTGCCTGGGGATCTCCCATTGACTTCCATTGTGTTCGGGTGCTCAGTAGAACACCAGAGCATTGCAAAGTGTTCTACTCGAGCACACAAGCACTTTGGTGCCCGATTAACACTAAAAACGATCCTTCTACGGAGGTTAGAGGGTCGTGCACATAGTGAAGAACCACCAAAGATTAAATCTTTAAAAGTTTTATTATACTCACAAGAGTGAACAAACATCCAAAATTGTGGACCCGTCCGACCCAGGTTTCACCTAGTTAGCTTCGTCAGGGGCGTGATATTTATATAGGAACGGATTAGGCACAGGAAATCCCTCCTCACAGTTTTTTTTTCTTTTTTTTTTATATCACACCTTCATTTAAATACAAAATAGATGTTATAAAACAAATAGGTATAATATAAAACACTATTTAAAAAGTTTTACATTTTAGATATATAAAACACTTCACCCGTACTGTAATACTAACATTGCGAAATCTATCAGTTTTCTAAAAACCCTAGGTTTTCATTCATGAAAAGGTCACATGTCCGCTTCAACCCTAAGTCCGTCTCTACTACCATTCAATTTTATTTCATTCATGATTTAGTCACATGATGTCTTTCACCCAATGAAATATTCCTCGCTCAAAGTGCATAGTACAGACACAGCTACAATGTTACAGGTAAATGACCCCTATTTATCTACTCCACTAAGCAGAGATTTAGGTCAAAATCGATGTTCAGCCTGTTTGGCTGTAAAGTATCCATTCTGTATATCCATTCAACCTCACGGCGGTTGATATTAGCCACCGGATCCCCGCCACGTCAATTTGTCTTCACCTTTTTAATGCCTACAAACATCAATCCTTTAGGATCTTTTCCATGAAATCTTTTAAAATGCAACGACACACTATGATTTTCAAGGCCTTTCTTTATATTTCTAATATGCTCTTGTATCCTAGTTTTTAGTTTGCGCATAGTCCTCCCCACATACTGGAGCCCGCAAGGGCATTCCAATAGGTAAACAACCCCCATATGCTCACAGGTCATTTCTCCTTTAATTTTACAAATTAACCCCTTCTTTGATTGTACTACTTGCATATTTTTCTTCTTTTTATCTTACATGGTGCGGTTTCTGCAAGGAATGCAAAAACCGCACCATGTGAACTGTATTTTTTATTTCTTTTCTATTTTCATGGGTATGTGGCTGTGTACCAAAAGGTCTCTTATATTCACTGGCGGATCCAAGGGGGGGGAGCTGCTCAGAAGTGCGGGGTGGCGGCAGGGCACAGGGAGATTAGCGCTTCTATTGTTCAAGCGCTCATCTCCATAGTCATCTGTATCGCCATACTCAGGACAAGATACAGATGCCTGTGCTGTGGGGCAGGGGAGGGAGAGGCGTGTCCCTTCCCCTTTCTCTGATAGGCTGCAGGCACTAGGTATTTTTTGTCACATTATAAGGAGAATTATTTCTACTGGGGGGGCATTATGGTGGGCTTTATTACTCCCCCATGGTATGAGGCCCCTAGTAGCAGCACCAGCCTCTCCCTGCTCTGCTATTCCTCTGTCCCTTCTCCAAATCCTTATTATGAAATCTTTCTCATTAGGATAAAACACATTCGCTCCGCCAAGCCCCCCAGCCAAAGTGTTGAAGTGGTGTCCGAGATCCCCAAGGGCCAACCCAAGTAATTAAAGTTTTCATGTGAAATATGTTTTTTATACACATTTAGCATACACTGTGCCACACAATATACAGTATACCTCTACACTGTGTAGTCTGTTCTATAAGCACCATTGTTTTGTGGCGGCGGACAGAAAATAATCTGAAAGTTCCCCTCCCGAGACCAGGCTCTGGATCCGCCACTGCATATATTAGGAGCTTTTCTGTATAATACTTCTGGTCTAGCTGGATTCAAGGTGCCTAGAGTGGGGTCCTTTTTTAAGACTGTCCAATTTTTTCTAAGAGTGTTTTTCAAGGGTCCTATAATGGCATTAAATTGGGTAAAGAAAGTAAATCTATAATCTTTCTGTTCCCTATTTGTTTTTTTAGCAGTATTTTTGTCCCAAAACTCTTTCTCTATTTAGATCCTCCTTATTATACCCTTTTTCCTCAAAACATTCTTGAATAGTCAGGCTCTGCTCATTATAATCTTTTGTATCTGTACAATTCCTACGTTTTCTAACAAATTGACCCTTAGGGATATCCTTTATCCAAGGGGTGTGATGGCAACTTTTTACGTCGATATATCCATTCACATCTGTTTTTAAAAAAAAAAGTTTTTCTTTTAGTCTTATTTTTTTCAACAAAGTGAGGTCAAGAAAATTAATGTACTCTGAGCTAATTTCACTGGTAAAAGACAAGTTCCAATTGTTTCTATTTTTGTCAGTTATGAAGTCCTCGAGACCCTGACAGTCACCCTCCTATATTATGAAGCAATCGTCTATGTAGCGTTTCTCAGTGGCGTACATATAGGGGTCGCAGGGGTCGCAGTTGGGACCGGGCCCGGCACCCCAGGGGGCCCGGCCGCCTGCGGACCCCTGGCCCCGCCCCCTGCTGCAGCTGCGTGACTGCGTCTGACTCTCTGGCAAATGGCAATGACTCCGAATCCGATGACTAGTCCGACGATTCCCTCCGGCTCCTCCCTGAGTCCCGCCGGCGCCGGGCCCGTGAACTCCCGCGAGACCTGTGTGAACTCCTGTGCTGTGCAGGTCTCGCGGGAACATGCGTCTGAACTCAGACGGGAGCCGGACGTGATTCAGAGAGGACGCCGACCGGAAGAACAGAAGAACTGAAGACAAGTTCCCCAGCCCTGCCAGCCGGTAACTCGACAGTAAGTACGTAAAAGCCGGGGGGTGGGGAGCGGACCGGACCGGACCCTGGGCTGAGAGCTCAGCTGGCACTACTCGTCCTCCTCGTCGTCTCTCACTCTGGCAGTGGCAGGAAAAGTCCGCACAGGGCACACTAGGCCCCCAGCCCCCCAGGCATCCCCCCTGGGGGGGGGGGGTAGCGGCAATGGCAGAAAAAGCCAGCAGGGCACACTAGGCCCCCCAGGCACCCCCCCTGGGCCGCGACAATGAGTGGGGTGTATTCTGGTGTTCAGGCTCGAATTGCACAGAGAGAAAAAAATGCCTTGTATGTACATTGTGCAGCTCACAATCTCAACCTGGTACTTCAGGATGCTGTTGGGAACATACCAGAAAAATTTCTAGTTTTTTTTGAAGTGGTCCAGGAATTGTATGTTTTTTTGGGGAAAGCATACGCAGATGGAACATTCTTTCATCATTCTCTACAGAGTCCTCAATTACATTGAAAAAACTTTTCCCCACTCGATGGTCATCTCGCCATGATTCACTGCTTGCTCTACGCTTTCGTTTTGTGGACATTATGCAAGCTTTAACAAAAATAAACTTGATGTCATCCAAGCCAAAAGAAAGGGATGATGCTGCTCGCCTTAGAAAAAAATTAGGATCTTTTCAATTTGTTTGTCTCGTTGTCCTGCAAAGCAAGATTTTTGACACCATAAATGTGGTTTCTAAATTGTTGCAGTCAAAAAATATAGATTTATCCAGTGCAGCACATCTTATACAAAAGGCAGCTCAAGTCCTTTCAAAATATAGGGATAATTTTGTTGGAGCAAAACAAACAGCGGTAGAACTGGCAGAAAAGTGGAACATCCAGCCGCAGTTTGAAAACAAGAGAGCAAGAAAAGTGAAGCATCACTTTGATGAACTTTCAATAGATGAAAGGTTGTAGGATCCAGAACAATACTTTAAAACCGGTGTGTTTTATAGGTGTTTAGACATTGTGACCAACCAGCTGTCTAACCGATTTGCTGGAATGAGCAATGTCATGCAGCGATTTAATATACTACAGCCTACAGTACTTGCCTCTGAAACCGATGATGGTTTGTTCAAAGCTGCTTCACAGCTACAGGAATGCTACCCAGAGGACATGTCACCAGCTTTCCCAGAACAGCTTCTGAGCTTCCGATCAACATTTCAGGAAGAGATTCGTAGATGCTCCACTGTAAAGGACCTTTCTCACCTTCTAATTGTTGAAAATTGTGCCTTGTCATCCAATCTACAAGATGTGTGCATAGCGTTGCTGCTGTTCCTCACCGTTCCAGTTGCAAGTGCAGAAAGGTCCTTTTCAAAATTAAAGTTTATAAAAAATTACTTGAGAAGCACCATGTCCCAACAGAGACTTTCTCGCCTAGCTCTGTTAAGTATTGAAAATCAGAGAGCTAGAAGACTTAACATTGAAGCCATTGTGGACAACTTTGCTGAAATGAAAGCACGGCAGCGTCCATTTTAAAGAGATTCGTAAGTTTTCTGTTCGGCCTTGATGTTCGGCCCTCAGTTCTGCCTTGTGTTCGGCCTTGATGTTCGGCCCTCAGTTCTGCCTTGTGTTCGGCCTTGATGTTTGGCCCTCAGTTCTGCCTTGTGTTCGGCCTTCAGTTCGGGCCTCGTTTTGGCCCTTAGTTTGGCTTGCAGTTTTGAGTTTATACTAACCTTTGTTGCATGGTTTTAAATTGTTGTACTAACCAAGTTATTTAACAGTTTATTCTTTATTGTTACTAAAAGGTGCTAATACATGGTTCTTCTTTGGTTACTTTCTGCAGGTCGATCTTCTCGTTGTGTTGTGGATGTTTGTTGAAAAGTTCTGTTAAAGAAGATTTTAATGTTACGGAGCTGGAAGGCATCACGTTTGAATTTACCAAGTTGTCTTGCAATCCTGTTTCATGAATAAGATTCCTCGTTATGGAAGATTTGAGTAAGTTACTTCTATTATGTGTCTGAACTACAGTGGAAATAGTATAAAATGGTAAGTTATTGCTGTTTCTTATTTCTGCAGGTTCAGACTTCATCCAGCTTGCTGTAGCAAATAAAATACGGTTTGGAACCAGTGGAGAATTTGAGTAAGTTGAGTTATTTTTTTTTTTCTTGGTCCAATTGTACAATAATTGTCACAATAGAGGCAAAGGCAAAAGGATAGTAAATAAAAATGTCTTTTAAATTGGTGAATGAAGATTAGCTTCATAGACTAGTTTAGCACAACAGAATTAAATTTCCTGTATTAATGTGTCTGCCTTTTTCTTATTTTGTAGGTATGTCTCTTTTCAAGAAGGATGAGGATAGTTTTTGGAAGAACACCAAACTGTTAATGCCCCTAAATAAAGTTTGTTTTTGGTGGAGTAAGTACAGTATGCATCATTTTTTTTTCATTCTGCATGCTTATGACATATATTTTACATACCTCCCAACTCTTACCCCTGGCAATTCGCTCAGAGGTAGAGCTTGGCAGGACAGCAAGATTGGCATTCAAAATCAGACTTTACCGCACAAAGTGGTACTATTGGGACTGGAGGCATGTTGGGTGAATGGTAGGGGCGGTAGTGGGGGTGGGTGCGGCGGCGGGTTGGGGGGGGCCCATTGATCAATTTCGCACCGGGGCCCCATGGAATGTGTGTACGCCACTGGTTTCCATAACATAAGTCTGCCTCCCCATTGTATCTTTGTAAAAAGGGGGTTAATAGTGACATTTTCCCATGATGACATAAAAAGATTAGCGAAACTGGGGGTGAATTTCGCCGCCATCGCCGTCCCAGTGCGCTGTAAATAATAGGAGTTTTGAAACCAAAAATTGTTTTTACTCAAACAGAAATCTAGACATTGACAAATAAAATTCCCCTACTGCTCGCACATAGCCAGATCACTATTCAATTGTTCTTTTATCGCTTTTAATCCTAACTCTTTAGAGATAACAGTATATAAGGCCAGCCAGGTATGTTTAGATATCGGACCATAGTTGTTGATTATGTCCAACACACTACCGGTGTCGTTTAAATACGATTGCATTCGAGTTATGTATTTTTGCAAGAAAAAATCCACATACTCGGTCAGTCTGCTTGTCAAACAGCCGATCCCCGACACTATCGGTTTTACCAGTGGATCTATCATACTCTTGTGGATTTTTGGCAACTGATATATCACTGGGACTCTGGGAAATTTCACTTTCAAGTAATCAAACTCCCTTTTGTTAATAATCCCCCTTTTAAAACCTTCCTGAAGCAATTTGTCTAGTTCGTATTTAAAGTCTATAGTAGGGTCTTTTTTCATAATCATATAGGTGCTCCTATTAGACAACAATCTATGCATTTCCCTCTCATATTTTTCTTTACCAGCACCACTACTCCTCCTCCCTTGTCTGCTGGCTTGATTATTATATTAGAATTGAATTCCAAATTTTTTAGTGCTCTTCCAACGTAAGCTTATGGTATCTAGGTTCATCGTCCAGATTTTCAAGTCCCTTCAATAAGCCCCTTTTATATATTAAATATTTTTATTTTCGTTTTCTTTTTACAAAACCAAGATAAAGAAAGACACAAGAAAAAACAAGGGGTAGAAATTGCAAATATACGCAAACATATGTTACCTGATTACAGCTAACATCAAAATTCTATCCTTATCAGGTTTAATTTCATTTCACATAAGAGAACATAGAACAATAAGAAAAAAAAAAGCTATATACCCCCCCCCCCTCCCCCCACCCCCCTCGGTTGTCTTGGGAGTTTCCATAAGGCAATTTACTTCCATAATCACTTTGCAGGGGTTTATGTCATCCTTTTTCCCGCATATTTAATTTTCTACTCTCCATGTTACCCCCCTTTCCACCTAGTAGTTACCATTCCCTATTTCATTATTTCTTTTTTTCCCCCCAGCATACTCATATCTCTGCACCCTCTCACATAAATTTTTTCACTCTGGAACACTTGGCGGACTGTCTGATCCCCACCCTCTAGCCAGCACCACCCGAGCGATCATTAATCCTTTTTCCCATTTCCTTTCACTTTCTCTATCCAGCCCGATTTTTCTTATATCTCCCAACACTGCTATCATAATCTCCAGTGGGGCGCAGCACCCAGTTGCTCTGGTAAGGTCCGCGATAACCTGGGTCCAGTAACCCTGCATAAGGGGGCAGTACCAGATCAAATGAATAAAATCTGCATTGTCCTTCCTACACTTCCAGCAGATTGCGTCCCTTGATTTGTACATCTTGCTCAGCGCCCAAGGAGTTATATAGGTCCGATGGAGGATAAAAAACTGCGTCAATTGGTGCTCCTTTTAATACTTTTATAAATGGTTCTCCAATCCAGAATATTAGGCTCCACCTCTCGTGCCCATTTATTTTCACTATTAAATTTAATCACACCTCCTAACCCCCTCTTTATTTTTTTATAAATCTGTGAAATTGATACTTTACTCGCAATACTGTTGTCACTACCAGAGCTTTGAGACGTTCTCACAGCTCTGTTTCTCCACCCCTGTGATTATGTCACTACTAGAGCTTGGAGGAGTTCTCACTGCTCTGTTTCTCCGCCCCTGTGATGAAGTCTTTACTTTCTGTTTCCTTCCTCCCAGCTGTTCCTCCTGCGTTTGGTTTTCCCTGCCTTTAAATCACCCCTCCTCCTATTGTAGGGCGTGGATTATATTTCTCATTTCAGTTGTAGCTCTTGCTTGAGTATCTTCACCTGTAGCTATCAGTTCACTGGACCTGTGTTCTGCTGCAGCAAGCACTCCGGATATTGCCAGCTGTCCTTGGATCCGTCTTCTCTGCGGCTGCAGCTCCTTCAGCTAAGTGTGCAGACATTGTTGTGTACCTAGTTATTTTCTGACTGGATCTGAGGTGGCCACGGTTCCCTCCATATACTGAGCAGGGCACCGGGGGCCGTGCCCCTTCCACTATTGTAGGGGTTACAGTGGTCATCAGTCTTAGGTACGCGGGCATGCCTCGTTCCGCCATTTGGATCCGGGCATGTGCTTTAGCAGCATAGGGAGAGCTTTGAGGGTCTGACAGGGGTCACCCTTTATCCTCCCTAGTTTGGGTCCGGTCAGTAGCTCTTTTTACTGTGTATACTCTTGTTGCTCACCTACAGCCGTGACATTATAATGCACCAAAACCGTCCTTTTTTGACATGGATCCGCTTTCTGGCCTGGTTGACCGCATGCAGGGTCTTTCTTTGGAAGTAGCGGATCTCCGTCAATCTATGACTCAGCTTCAAGCATTGGGCTCTGCTCCAGCTCATGGAGTCTGTTGCGAGCCAAAGGTCTCACTTCCGGAAATGTTCTCCGGGGGCAGTGAGAATTTTGTTCGCTTCAGAGAGGCATGCAAACTCCATTTTTGCTTGTGTCCCCACTCCTCTGGTAAGGAGGAGCAGAGGGTGAGGATTGTCATCTCCCTGCTCAGGGGTAATGCTCAGACTTGGGCTTTTTCGCTGCTATCAGGAAATCCCTCCCTTCGATCCGTGGAAAGATTTTTTGTGGCCCTGGGGCAGATATATGATGACCCGGATCGTGTTGCTCTGGCCGAATCAACCTTACGTGTTTTATGCCAGAACAAACTGTCTGCGGAGCTTTATTGTTCTGAATTTCGGAGATGGGCAGCTGATTCAGGTTGTAATGATGCTGCACTCCGGAGTCAGTTCTGTCATGGTCTCTCAGAGAGATTGAAAGATGCGTTTGCTTTCCATGAGAGACCAACGTCCTTAGAGTCTGCCATGTCATTGGCGGTACGCCTTGACAGGCGTCTAAGAGAAAGAGACAAGACCTCTCTGTCCAGCCATTGTCAGTCTAGGGGCAATGGTGTGGACTCTTTCAGTGTGCAGGGGCCTCATCCTGTCTCGCTCCCCTCTGAGGAGGAGCCCATGCAGCTAGGTCGACTTGCCCCTGATAAAAGAGGATTTAGTCCTCAGAGTAGGGGGTGTTTTTGTTGTGGGGGCATAGGTCATTTGGCAAATGTTTGTCCGTCTAGGAGATTCATGAACTGTACTAAGAGCGATAATAAGAGAAAAACCTCAAAAGGTAGATCATCAAATTCTGCTTCATCTGCTACTTTGGGCAAAGTTGATGTAGGAATTGATGATTTTCCTCTGACCTGCAGTTCCAGTTTTCTCCTGTCTGCCAGGGTGGCGCTAGAGAGCAAAGTCATTTCTTGTGAGATTTTTGTCGATAGTGGAGCGGCCGTCAATCTTATTGACACTCAATTTGTAGCCATGCATGGTTTTCAGGTTTGCACATTAGAAAAGGATATACCTGTTTTTGCTATTGACTCTGCTCCACTCTCACAGAGATCTCTGAAGGGCATTGTTCACAATATCCGGCTAGCTGTAGGTGACACTCATGTGGAGGATATATCTTGTTTTGTCCTTAACGGATTGCCTTCTCCTCTAGTTTTGGGGTTACCCTGGCTCACTAGACATAACCCCACTATTGATTGGCAAGGAAGGCAAATAAATGAGTGGAGTGACTTTTGTAGAGAGAATTGTCTCACAGCGACTTTTGCAGAGGTGTCTACTAAAACTGTGCCATCATTTCTCTCTGATTTCTCGGACGTGTTTTCCGAGACCGGTGTTCAGGAGCTTCCTCCTCACCGGGAATTTGACTGTCCCATTAACCTCATTCCCGGCGCCAAGCTGCCAAAAGCACGCCTCTACAATCTCTCACAACCGGAAAGAATCGCAATGCGAACTTATATCTCCGAGAGTCTCGATAAGGGGCATATTCGTCCCTCAAAGTCACCTGTGGCCGCGGGGTTTTTTTTTGTTAAAAAAAAAGATGGCTCTCTGAGACCTTGCCTAGATTTTAGGGAGCTGAACCATATCACGATTCGCGATACCTATCCCCTTCCTCTGATCCCGGACCTCTTCAACCAAATTGTTGGGGCCAAGGTGTTTTCCAAATTGGATTTGAGAGGCGCGTACAACCTGGTCAGGGTCAGAGAGGGGGATGAATGGAAAACGGCCTTTAATACCCCTAACGGACATTTCGAGAATCTCGTTATGCCTTTCGGCCTGATGAATGCTCCGGCCGTCTTTCAGCATTTTGTTAATAGTATTTTCTACTATTTAATGGGGAAATTTGTATTGGTGTATCTTGATGATATTTTGATTTTTTCCCCTGATGTTCAGACCCATCAGGATCATTTTTTCCAGGTTCTGCAGATTCTGCGGGAAAATAAATTGTACGCCAAGCTGGAGAAATGTCTTTTTATGGTATCGGAGATTCAATTTCTGGGTTTTCTCCTCTCTGCTTCTGGTTTTCGCATGGATCCGGAGAAGGTCCGTGCTGTACTTGAGTGGGAGCTTCCTGAGAATCAGAAGTCATTGATGCGCTTTCTGGGTTTTGCGAACTATTACAGAAAGTTCATTTTGAATTATTCCTCTGTTGTCAAACCCCTTACTGACATGACAAAAAAGGGGGCGGATTTTTCCTCTTGGTCGGAGGAGGCGCTTGCAGCCTTTTCTAAGATTAAAGAGAGTTTTGCGTCTGCTCCCGTCTTGGTGCATCCCGATGTTTCCTTACCTTTTATTGTTGAGGTGGATGCTTCCGAGGTGGGTGTGGGTGCAGTTTTGTCCCAGGGCCCTTCTCCTGCCAAATGGCGACCCTGTGCCTTTTTCTCTAAAAAACTCTCCCCGGCAGAGAGAAACTATGATGTGGGAGATAGGGAGTTGTTGGCCATCAAGTTGGCTTTCGAGGAATGGCACCATTGGTTGGAGGGGGCCAGGCACCCTATCACCTTTTTTACCGACCATAAGAATCTGGCATACTTGGAGTCGGCCAGGCGTATGAATCCGAGACAGGCCAGATGGTCTCTGTTCTTCTCCAGATTCAATTTTGTCGTTACATTCCGACCTGGGATCAAAAATGTGAAGGCTGATGCTCTCTCTCGCAGTTTTCCGGGAGGAGGAAACTCCGAGGACCCGGGTCCCATTTTGGCGGAGGGGGTAGTTGTTTCTGCTCTATATTCCAATTTGGAGGTCGAGGTCCAGGCTGCCCAGACTGAGGCACCTGCCCGTTGTCCTTCTGGGAAGTTGTTCGTGCCTCCTGAGCTACGTCACAAACTCTTCAAGGAGCATCATGATACGGTTCTTGCTGGTCACCCCGGGAGTAGAGCCACGGTAGATCTCATTGCTCGGAGATTTTGGTGGCCGGCTCTTCGTAAGTCGGTGGAGGGTTTTGTGGCTGCTTGTGAGACGTGCGCTCGCGCTAAGGTCCCTCGTTCACGGCCTTCAGGTTCCCTTCTCCCGTTACCCATACCTTCCCGTCCTTGGACACACCTGTCCATGGACTTTATCACGGATCTTCCTCGTTCCTCGGGGAAGTCGGTGATCCTGGTGGTGGTGGACCGTTTTAGCAAGATGGCTCATTTCGTACCTTTCCATGGTTTACCCAATGCTAAAACGTTGGCGCAAGTTTTTGTCGACCATATTGTTAAATTGCACGGCATTCCCTCTGATATTGTTTCCGATAGAGGCACGCAGTTTGTGTCCAGGTTCTGGAAGGCTTTCTGTTCTCGCCTGGGGGTTCGGCTGTCCTTCTCTTCTGCTTTTCACCCGCAGTCGAATGGTCAGACTGAGCGCCTCAATCAGAATCTGGAGACATATTTGCGCTGTTTTGTGGCAGAGAACCAGGAGGATTGGTGTTCATTTCTACCTCTTGCTGAGTTTGCTCTGAACAACCGTCGTCAGGAATCTTCTGATAAGTCACCATTCTTTGGTGCATATGGGTTCCATCCGCAGTTTGGGACATTCTCGGGAGGGGCTCTTTCTGGTTTACCTGAGGAGGAGAGATTTTCCTCGTCTTTGTCTACCATTTGGCAAAAGATTCAGAGTAATCTTAGAAAGATGAGTGAGAAGTATAAGCGTGTGGCTGATAAGAGACGTGTGCCTGGTCCGGACCTGAATGTGGGTGATCTGGTGTGGTTGTCTACAAGAAATATTAAACTGAAGGTTCCCTCCTGGAAATTGGGTCCCAAGTTTATTGGGCCTTATAAAATCTTGTCAGTCATCAATCCTGTTGCCTTCCGTCTTGATCTTCCACGGGTTTGGAAGATACATAATGTATTTCACAGATCTCTCTTAAAACCATATGTCCAGCCCACGGTACCCTCCTCTTTGCCTCCTCCTCCGATTTTGGTTGATGGCAATCTGGAGTTTGAGGTTTCCAGAATTGTGGACTCTCGCATTGTCCGCGGTTCTCTTCAGTACCTCGTTCATTGGAAGGGTTATGGTCCAGAGGAGAGGATGTGGGTTCCGGTGTCGGACATTAAAGCCACTCGCCTCATCAGGGCATATCATAGGGCTCATCCTGAGAAGGTGGGTCCTGGGTGTCCGGAGTCCACCCGTAGAGGGGGGGGGTACTGTCACTACCAGAGCTTTGAGACGTTCTCACAGCTCTGTTTCTCCACCCCTGTGATTATGTCACTACTAGAGCTTGGATGAGTTCTCACTGCTCTGTTTCTCCACCCCTGTGATGAAGTCTTTACTTTCTGTTTCCTTCCTCCCAGCTGTTCCTCCTGCGTTTGATTTCCCTGCCTTTAAATCACCCCTCCTCCTATTGTAGGGCGTGGATTATATTTCTCATTTCAGTTGTAGCTCTTGCTTGAGTATCTTCACTTGTAGCTATCAGTTCACTGGACCTGTGTTCTGCTGCAGCAAGCACTCCGGATATTGCCAGCTGTCCTTGGATCCGTCTTCTCTGCGGCTGCAGCTCCTTCAGCTAAGTGTGCAGACATTGTTGTGTACCTGGTTATTTTCTGACTGGATCTGAGGTGGCCACGGTTCCCTCCATATACTGAGCAGGGCACCGGTGGCCGTGCCCTTTCCAGGCATGCCTCGTTCCGCCATTTGGATCCGGGCATGTGCTTTAGCAGCATAGGGAGAGCTTTGAGGGTCTGACAGGGGTCACCCTTTATCCTCCCTAGTTTGGGTCCGGTAGCTCTTTTTACTGTGTATACTCTTGTTGCTCACCAACAGCCGTGACAACTGTGATAGCAGAATTCTGCAAATTCTGAGTGTTTGTGAATTAAATATTCTCTATTCTTAGTTGAATCAAAACGCGTGCTTTAATCTAGCATACCTAAACCATGTGAGGTTATCTAGATCTGAACTAAATCCCATTTCCTCTAGTGTCTTCAATTTTCCTTCCACCTCTATCTGTGAAACAAACCTGATACCTTTTCACTCCCAAAATACATAATCATCTAACTTCCAAAACTCACTTAAATTTAAATTTCCCCAAATAGGGGTGAACCTTAATGAATAATTAATACCCAATAATTTTTTGACCTTAACCCATACTAAGTGCATCATGTTGCTAATTGGGCACTTCCTGCCCTTTATTTTTAGAAGTCCGGTTTCTAGAACACTAACAATATTATATTGGAGACCTTCAAATTCCCCTTCCAGAAAATGACGCAGTCTGTCATCCTCCATCATTAACCACTGCAGCTGGGATGCATAGTAGTAGCCTCGAAAACAAGGTACAGACAGGCCACCATCTTCTTCGTCTAACCATAAGTATTTTTGTTTCAGCCTAACCCTTTTTCTCCCCCAGATAAGATCGTTTATCACTCCTTCTTATTAATAAGGTGCTTATTTTCTCTTTAACCCTTTTGAGCAGGGGACATATATTGAGTTCTAGGTACTCCTGAATCCTCGAGCTGACTTTTATGCCAAGGTATTCGAATGACTCCGTGGGTTTCAGTATTTTAACATTGATATCCTTTTGCCATATTTCATGATCAATTGGGAGCAGTACCGATTTTGTCCAGTTCACCCTGAGGCCTGACATTTGACCAAACTGATCTACTATCCCCATCAGGTATGATACCGTTGATACCCCCCCCTTCCAAGAAGAACAAGATGTCATCCGCATAAAGGCATATTTTATCTAATGCGCCCTTTCCCCCAAACCCCCTAATTTTATCGTCTGCTCGAACCTTACAAGCCAGAGGCTCAACAAATATGGCAAACAATAATGGGGAGAGTGGGCAACCCTGCCTAGTTCCTCTCTGCAGAGGGACCGGCTCTGATATCTCTCCATTAATTTTGACCCTGACTTTCGAGTTATAATAAAGCAGTTGTACCCATCTTATAAATTTTTCCCCCAAGTTGAACTTATGCATTATTTTCCAGAGGTATGCCCATTCCACCCTGTCAAACGCCTTCTCCGCGTCCAAAGACAGGATGGAACGGGCACCCTCCCCGATCATCTGTAAGTTCAACAATGTCCGTCGAATATTCGTCTGGGCTTGGCATTTTGGTAGGAACCCCGATTGATCCGGATGTATTATTTTCTCAATAACTCTTTTTAAACGGTTTGCGAGTAATTTGGCACATATTTTAAAATCGGTGTTGAGAAGAGAGATAGGGCGATACGAATCCACCTTACTCTCATCCTTCCCTTTTTTTCCCAGCAGAGTTATAACGGCCTCCGAAAGGGAAGCCGGAAGTTCGCCCCTCTATACAGCCATTCTCTTTATTCTGAGGAAAGAATTTAGTTTTCTCCCATAGATTCGTGTGTATTATAGAGTCAACAGATTGGGGTACCTCCACATTGATCTTTTGATTACACAGGTCTGCGACTAAAAAGCTGTTTGATTTTTTTTAATCTAATTTCCATGTATTTTGGTGTGTTGAAAACAAATAAAATATTGAAAAAACTCCTAGACGTCATGATTTGTCACAAGATGCTAAATTGTCTTCAAATTATTTTTTTTTTAAATTAAATGTTGGTATGTTTTTAGATTATGGTTTTTTAACCAAATTTAAAGTCCAAATTACTATTAAGTAATTCACATAAGTGCATTTAAGATATAAAATGCCAAAAAAACGTAAAGGGGTTGTCCAGGCCTGTCGGAGGCAAAATTGAAGGAAGGTGTGTTCGTCGAACCAGACATTAGAAGGCTTATAGTTGATCAAGAGTTTGTCAATACCATGACGGATCCTCAAAAAGAAGGGTGGATTGCATTTAAAGAAGTCGTACAGAAATTTTTAGGCAATAACAAAGATCTTCATTACAAAAAGATCATCGGACGAATGAGTTTGAAGGTGCATTTCCTCCAGTCCCACCTTGACTACTTTCCTGAAAATTTGGGAGCTGTGAGGGAGGAACAAGGTGAACGATTCCACCAAGACATTAAAGAGATACCAGGGAAAATGAAGCATTACAATGATGGCAGACTACTGTTGGATGCTTCAGAGAGACATTCCAGATGCTACTCACAAGCGTAAATGCACCAAGAGGAGCCTCACAGGGAAGAAGAATCGAGTTTAGTGTGTGTAGGTGAGCTCATTTCAGTTCAAAAAAGGATTTTCATGAAAAAATTGTAATACAACTTTAATTTTATAAGTCTATTTTCATTTATTTTGAGGTACTGCCTTGTTTAACATAGTTGCCTAAATTGTCAGGAAACGTGATGTTCTATGACAAAATGGAGGTCATTTTCGGATTGAGCGCACCGAAAAACATAAAAATTACGTGGTATAAGCAAAACAGCTCTTGAAAAAAAAAAATTCTAAAAAAAAATAAGTGTTATTTGCATTAATAATTATTAATGCCATATTTAGCCATATTAAGTTTCCTGATATATTTATGTATATCAAGAAATAAGCCAAATTTATAAGTTTTTTTTGTCGGGGCAAATTTAAGGCCTTTTCCTCTATTTCTGTTAATTGATAAGAGCTCAGGTTATAAATACCCTTTATCCCTCCCTGCTGTTCTTTCATATGAGGCTGTTTTTTCATTTTCCTCTACTAGATTTCTTTCCAATGGACTGCTCACTTTGGTTCCGGGGGTCCCTATTGTTTTTCTCTCTATCACAGTGTCCCTTTGTACCCCCTTTATGACTTGATGAGGAAAATTTTGCGGGGTGTTCGCAACAGGTCTCATTTCGTTATGGTTATGTTTGTGTATTAAATATCTTGTGGGGATCATAACTATTATAATGACGCTGTGGTTTATATGAATACCTAGGATAATGATTAAAATGATTACCTGGTCTATACGTACCTCTTCGGTGTTCATAATTATAGTACGGTCTATGAGAGTCGTTTTTTGATCCTGATATTGTTGGTTATATCCATTTTTTTCTTTTGTAGATCCAACGACTGCAATGTATCTCTATTCTCAATGTAATTTCCCTGATTGGTTAAGACTGCATCCCTGTTGTTAATACGACCTTTCTCCTGTGCCTTACTCTCATTTTATTTCTCCATTTATATATTCTTTTATGTTTGTAATCGTCACAAACTTTCAAGTATTTTTTATGTTTTTTATCCTTTACTTCGTTTTAAGGAGACTATCCTGACATTTTTTGATAAACCACCATATTCCTTTTTATCCCTATGGGGTTCCAAAGTGCATCTGAGATTTTCAATGTTTACATTGATTTGACTCATTTTGTTCTTCCCTTTTTCTATAATAAATCGCATCACTTTTAAACCACATTCATTCATGAGTGCTTCCCACTCTTCAAGATCACCCCTTTCCTCTGAATTCAGGGGCAGCTGCCATCTGAGACCCTCAGGGATTTTTTCTTAACTAAGATATTTTTACAAGGCTACAATATCCCAGGTGGTTTTGACCTCTTTAATGAGATCTCTCTCAAGCTCTGAAAAAATCCCTTCCAAGTAATCAGGACTTTTTTCTTCACATGTCGAGGGGAACACAGATTCTATATCACATCTAAAGTTGGTTCTAAAGTCACAAATATTTCAACGTAAGATAAACCCACACACGATAAATATAAAAAATAAAAATAAAAAGGCAAAAAAAAATAAAGGCAAAAAAAATATAATAAAACAATAAAAAGAAAAAGACAAAAGTCCTCTTTTACGTTGGAATTGGTGTCCTTTGGGTGCTGCAGATGTCCATGTGAAGTAGGCTCAGTTCACATTCAACAGTACTTATTCCATAAAGGTGATCGCGCTGCCAGATATAAGTAAAGTCTTCTAAATAGATCAGATTCAAATCAGGCTCTTTTTATGCAACTGAACATCCAAGCTCCAACAGGGATAGTCTCATCACAAAACGATCCTTCTGAGGAGGTTAGAGAGTCGTGCACATAATGAAGAACCACCAAAGATGAAATCTTTAAAAGTTTTATTATACTCGCAAAAGTGTTTACATTTTCTTTAGGTAATTGAAGCATGTAATATTTTATTTTCCGACGGGCTTTAAAATAAAAAAGCATAAAAACATTTAACATGCAGCACCTAATATGCAGCTCTCCCAAAACTTTATTTATTCAAGGAACACTAAGCACAGAATCCAAACAAAAGAACATCCTACAAAACCTGACCAAACACCTTATATTTCTTGTTTTCTTTGATATCACATTTCAGACCATGAAAAATAAAACAGAAATGTATTGCAGTCTTCTCTTAGGCTGCAACCATGTCTTGTCCACCTCTGTTTCCTCCCTCTGATGCTAGTGCACGTGAGCCAGAAAGTTTAGAAGTAGGTGACTGAGGATTCTTTTGCACAGTAAGCATAGACATTTTGTTGGAAGAAATCTCCTATTTGGTAATAGTACCAGTGATAGTACATACAGTGCCTTGTATTCACCCCTTCCCCCCCCCCCCCCTTTGACTTTTTTTTGTGTTTTGGTGCCTCACAACCTGGAATTAACATGGATTGTTTGAGGATTTGCATCATTTAATTTACAGAACATGCAAAATAACAGAAAAAGTCAATGTGCATAACTATTCACCCCCTAAAGTCAATACTTTGTAGAGCCACCTTTTGAGGCAATCACAGCTCCAAATCTTGCTACATCTTACCACTGGGATTTTTGCCCATTTCTCCTTGCAAAACTGCTCCAGCTCGTGAACAGCAATCTTTAAGTCTGACCACAGATTTTCTATTGGATTGAGATCTGGGCTTTGACTAGGCCATTCCAACACATTTACATGTTTCCCCTCAAGTACTGTTTAGCAGTATGTTTGGGGTAATTGTTCTGCTGGAAGGTGAACCTCCACCCTAGCCTCAAATCACGCACATAGTGGTACAGGTTTTGCTCAAGAATATCCCTGTATTTAGCACCATCCATCTTTGCCTCAACTCTGACCAGTTTCCCAGTCCTGGCTGCTGAAAATATCCCCACAGCATGATGCTGCCACCACCATGTTTCACTGTGGGGATGGTGTTCTTTGGGTGATGTGATGGGTTTGCGCCAGATATAGCGTTTCCTTTAATGGCCAAAAAGTTACATTTTAGTCTCATCAGAGCAGAGCACCTTCCTTCATACATTTTGGGAGTCTCCCGCATGCCTTTTCGCAAACTCACAACGTGCCTTTTTGTTTTTTGCTGAAAGTAATGGCTTTCTTATGGCCACTCTGCCATAAAGCCCAACTCTATGGAGTGTACGGCTTATTATTGTCCTATGTACAGATACTCCAGTCTCTGCAGCTCCGCCAGGGTTACCTTAGGTCTCTATGCTGCCTCTCTGATTAATGCCCTCCTTGCCTGGTCCGTGAGTTTTGGTGGGCGGCCGTCTCTTGGCAGGTTTGCTGTTGTGCCATGTTCTTTCCATTTGGTTATGATAGATTTGATGGTGCTCCTGGGGATCATCAAAGATTTGGATATTTTTTTATAACCTAACCCTGACTTGTACTTATGAAAAACATTGTCTCTTACTTGTTTGGAGAGTTCCTTGGTCTTCATGGCAGTGTTTGGTTAGTGATGCCTCTTGCTTAGGTGTTGCAGCCTCTGGGGACTTTCAAAAAAAGGTGTGTATATGTAATGACAGATCATGTGACACTTAGATTGCAAACAGGTAGACATCAGTTCACTAATTATGTGACTTCTGAAGGTAATTGGTTGCATCAGAGCTTTTTTTGGGCTTCTTAACAAAGGGGGTGAATACATACTTACATGCCAATTTTCTGTTTTCTATTTCTAAATAATAGTTGTATTTATATATTTTTCTCATTTCACTTCACCAACTTAGACTATTGTGTTCTGATCCATCACATAGAATTCAGATTAACAAAACATTGAACTTAAGGCTGTAATGTACCAAAATACAAAAAAAGTCAAGTAGGGGTGAATTCTTTTGCAAAGCACTACATACTACCAGCCAGAGTACATATATGATACTAGTTATAGTACGTACAGCTAAATAGCTACTATTCCTAGTTATGCAGTGATAATTCTGTGCTTCATTGCTTAATTGTACAGATGTGCCTTTTAGCAGCATTGGTAAGCTGAGTAGCTAGTGGACATATGCTGGAGACTAGGCTTTAGCGAATCAAGCTTCGGACCATAGATCAGAAGTCGATTCGTTCAACAACTTCATTTTTAGTGCTGTTTTCATACATCAATAAATTGGAGTGGCTTAATGTAGCCAAACTTCCTCTCTCCCAGTGTTGCGAGAGACTTCGGTAAGTTACTACGGCATTCCTATCTGCGTATTTAAAAACATTTTAAAATAGGAATCCGAAGTGGGCTTTGGTACTGGCTGTTACCTCAGTACCAAAGCACACTTTCAATTCCTATTTTAAAATGTTTTTCGATACGCACATAGGTATACCGTAGTAATTCAACGAAGTCCCGCGCAACTTTGGGTGAAACAAAGTTCGGCTACACTGAGCCAATGCATTTTAAAGGGAGTCTGTCACCTACTTTTAGACTGCTCAGATCGTGTTAAAGAACGCTTGCCCACCCATTAAAATAGTACCTCTTTTGTTTCTGTCCTACGTAGAGATCCTGAAAAAAAGTGGAAGCTGTTATCTGGGCACATAGCTGGGGGGCCTGGGCAATTGCGGCCGTAATTCCATCCCTGGGCACTTGCAACATCTAACTTGCATAACTTTATAAAGTACTTTTGTTCATGATCTCTAAAAGGGACAGACACAAGAGATGGGGGAAAACTTTCTATGATGCAATCTGAGGGGTTTAAAATGCTCAGAGTAGGTGAGACTCCCTTTAATGCTGGACGGAAACATCATTAACAGCAACGTTTTTGAACAAATCGACTTCAGATCTATGATACGAAGCTTGATTTGCCTACTGGAGACCAAACTACATATACTGTAGTACAGTATATACAGTATGTCCTCATATACTTATGGTGTAGTATATATGTAGAATGTATATACCAAGCATCTTCATTACATCTCTTCAGAGGTTGTTACCCAGCTTCCCCAGACTGATGAATTCCCTTCATATAGCTAGACCACCTCGCCGTTCAGGGTCCAGGAAGAGTTGGGTGACAATACTGTACATCTGCATTGGTGACAGCAGATTACGTTGCTCTGGTACCACATGATAGATTCACATAATGTGTTAGGGCAGTATTATGTACATTTTATGTAACCAATATGCCCACCCCCCCCCCCCCCCCCCCCCCATCACTGCCCCACAGAAATTGCTAGATTGCTTCCTAGACTTTCCCCAGTATTGTAGAATACCTGGTTGTATTTGCTAGCCAGGAGCCTGGAAAAGCGGAGTAAGAATCCTGTGACTAATCCTCCATGCTGTAGCATAGCTAGACAGATTTGTCATTCAGGCTCCCAGGAAAGGTGGGTAACAAATTATGTGGACCTGTAACTGGGACTGCTAAATAATAAGACTACCTAAATAAATTCTTCTCCTTACTCCCAAAAAGTGTCATAGTTTTGGCTTTCGGTGTCCTGGGAAAGTTGGGTTAAAACCCTTTTGAGCTGTAATAGAGACTGCAATATATTAGAGCTGTAATAGGGACTACTAAATCTAGCTAAATAAATACTTCACTTGCAAATAATGCCATAGCTAGACAGACTGGTGTTTCAGGTCCTTGGAAAGTTGGGTAATGCATTATGTGAAGCTGTGATAGGGACTGTTAAATCTACCTAAATACATTCTTCACTCCCAAATAGAGCCACAGCTAGGCAGATTTGACTTTCAGGGTCTTAGGAAAGCTGGTTTAAAGCCATGTGGAACTATAATAGAGACAGCAGAATACTAAACCTATCTAAATCCCTTTTTATTCAGGCTTAGGGGTCATGTGGGTGGTCCTACCAGTAAGTATCTCTATCTGCACAGTCATCCAGAGAAGGCTGGCAATCACTGATACCACTGCCCATATGACCATTAAGCTCAGAATAATCAGAAATACCTCATTTAAAAAACCCTTTTGAAACGCTAGTAAAAACGCCACTAAAACCACCATGACTTACAAATCTGCCACCAAAAACCACCTGCTTTCAGCTTCTGATTCAGCTACTGAGTTTTTTTTGCTGTGAATTTTGCGATGTGAACCTACCGTACCATAAAGCAGTCACAAGACTTTGGCCAATCACTTTTCGTGAACCGTAACGGTCAAATGACTGATGTTTTGGCACAGTTGCAACAAAATTAAATGCCTGCACATTTCTATGTTGGAAATCCCATATGAATATATTTCTCTTGTTGAAAAAAAGTCAACAAGTCTCCTCTTCCTATATGTATGATCGGACATCCTAAATATTTAAAAAACGTTTCTTTTATGTATTGTTGCCCACATATTCCTTATCACTCCTGACAGTCTCTTCCCAGCAGTAGTCAGTTTGATGCTGTAAGTATTTTATTATCCTTAGCGGGATCTTCAGCTGATCGATGAGACGTAACCTTCCCATTTGGTTTAGCTGCCTTCTTATGGAGAGACGACACTGAGACATCAGGGATCTGGGATATTCTGCAAAGTAATATACATATATTAATCAAGGTTCAATAGTCCATTCGCTCATCCATATTCAATACATTTAATTGTTTTTTTATATCTTTTGCCAGAAGGACTCTTTCAGACAGGCGATGTTCACATCTGGGTGCTGTCCAAGTACAGAACGGACAGCACCCAGACTAATGCCTCATTCACACGTCAGTATTTTGGTAAGTGATTTCCATCCAAAACCAGGTGCGGCTCTAAACACAGAACAGGTGCAGATCTTTCCCTTATACCTTATCTCTGTGGAGGCTCTAATCCTGGTTTTGGCTCACAATTAGAGATGAGGTAATTTCATATTTTGAAACTCATTCACACTTCGTTTGTTGGTTAAAGGCGGGGACGAGCCTCCCTAGTGTCACCAGCTATGCGTAGTTGGCTGCTCCCCCCAACACCGGATGTTTTCATCCGTGTGCAAGGAGAAGCAGCAGCGGCGGCGGTGTGGGGACCAGGAGTGGCGCTGGGAGCAGGGTAAGTATATTACCGGTGAGGGGCCGCAACATATGGGGGGGGGGGGTTCTTAAAATTTGATAACCCCTTTAATGTCACTCATCATTGACACCCCGTATTACAAGACCTTCTGTTGTATAAGGGTCTGTTCACAGAACTCAGTTGTATTCATCCTGAACTCGACAGAACTGACTAATATAGTTGGGCCTTTTTTTTTGCACCTTTCTGTTATAAGACAATGGCATTTTAGGTACAAGTATATTTATGTATATATACACTGTATATATATATATGATAAACAAAAGTGCTAAACCAGTTTTTATATGTAAAACAATATACTGGGCACTCACACTAGACGTGGAAACATACGACAATATAGTAATTTAAACAGTTTATTAATAAGCTTGATGTGAATATTATAAAATAAAATGCAATACAATAAACTGCGCTACCTAAAAGTCAAAAATGGAATACATTGGTATAAAAACCATGGAATAACGATAGACTAAAATTGATACAATAAAATTGATACAATAAATAAACAATTGGCAAGGAATTAATAATGCAGTTGAAATGTAAAATAGCAGCGATGATGTTTCATAAGTAATGTCTCATTCCAATTTGGGAATAGATAATAGGTTGGGAAAAGTCTCCGATTATTTCAAAGGACAAAAAAGCAGTACTCTGTTGTAGTGAGTGTTTGGTTGCGGCGTCCCGCTTTTACTCACTATTCAGTAGTTACTGATGTTGATGTCACTGCTGTGGTTCCGGTTCTCTGTGTCTCCGACTGCTCGCCTTCTGGTTATCTCCGCCTCCGGTCTATGTGGCTCTGGGCACCGCTCCGTGCGTTTTCAAGAGCCGATGTCCTCCAAGCCTCTATTTGCCTGCTTCCACACTGGTATGACTCTGCGGAAAAAGAGCTTGTTCTCTGGATATGAGAATTACAAGCTCCTCGTGAGTCAGCGTGCCAGGTCCTCTTAGCTTGAGAAGCGTTCCGGATTTATAGCGCATACCTAGAATGACTGCGGCAATGGGTACAACAGGAGTTCGTGTGCAGGTAAGCTGGGGGTCTTGAATCAAACGCGTTTCGGGGCTTCACGATGCCATCACTGAGGAAGGGGCAACGTGAAGCCCCGAAACGCGTTTGATTCAAGACCCCCAGCTTACCTGCACACGAACTCCTGTTGTACCCATTGCCGCAGTCATTCTAGGTTGGCGCTATAAATCCGGAACGCTTCTCAAGCTAAGAGGACCTGGCACGCTGACTCACGAGGAGCTTGTAATTCTCATATCCAGAGAACAAGCTCTTTTTCCGCAGAGTCATACCAGTGTGGAAGCAGGCAAATAGAGGCTTGGAGGACATCGGCTCTTGAAAACGCACGGAGCGGTGCCCAGAGCCACATAGACCGGAGGCGGAGATAACCAGAAGGCGAGCAGTCGGAGACACAGAGAACCGGAACCACAGCAGTGACATCAACATCAGTAACTACTGAATAGTGAGTAAAAGCGGGACGCCGCAACCAAACACTCACTACAACAGAGTACTGCTTTTTTGTCCTTTGAAATAATCGGAGACTTTTCCCAACCTATTATCTATTCCCAAATTGGAATGAGACATTACTTATGAAACATCATCGCTGCTATTTTACATTTCAACTGCATTATTAATTCCTTGCCAATTGTTTATTTATTGTATCAATTTTATTGTATCAATTTTAGTCTATCGTTATTCCATGGTTTTTATACCAATGTATTCCATTTTTGACTTTTAGGTAGCGCAGTTTATTGTATTGCATTTTATTTTATTTTATAATATTCACATCAAGCTTATTAATAAACTGTTTAAATTACTATATTGTCGTATGTTTCCACGTCTAGTGTGAGTGCCCAGTATATTGTTTTATATTGTTCATTTGTTAAAGGAAGGGCGAATCCTTTATTACTGAGAGCACCTCCCTCTGTGGTTTCACTCACTCCTGTGCGTCTCATATCAGCTACTCAGTTTTTATATGTGATGAATTAAAAGAAAATTGGCACTGATTTTGGCGCATTTCCGCATGGAAAAAGAAGCAGCATAATCTTGAGACGGAATCTGTGCTGAATCTCCTATTGAAATAAATGGGAAGCAGCAAAAAAAAAACGCTCCATACGGGTCCATATGTTTTTTGCTCATTTTCTGCATGGTTTTTGGCATTGATCTGCACCAAAAGTCACAAGCTGAAAGTGTAGTTTTGTGCTGCAGTAAACACCCATTGGTTAAACAAAACCCCATGAAAAATGCAAAAAAAAAAGACACTGAATTTTGTAGGTGGACTTAAAAAATTCATACCCTATCCTGCACATGTTGTGGAATATGCACAGTTTTTCTGTGTGGATTCCCGTGTGAAAAAGCTGTAAAGTAAGGGCTCATGCACACGACCGTATGTATTTTGCGGTCCGCAAAAAAAACGGATGATGTCCGTGTGCATTCCGTATTTTTCGTAACAGAACACCTGGCCCCTAATAGAACAGTACTATCCTTGTCCGTAATGTGGACAATAATGGAACAAGTTCTATCTTTTTGCGTAAAGGACATATGGAAACAGAATGAACACGGAGTAACTTCCGTTTTTTATGCGGACCCAATGAAATGAATGGTTCCACATGTGGTCCGCAAAAAAAACGGAAAGGACACGGAAAGAAAATACTTGTGCATGAGCCCTAAGGCTGAGTTCACATCAGTGTTCAGCCTTTCCGTTCCTCTGCTCCGTTATAGGAGCAGGAGAACGGAAAGGACGGATTCAGCACATAACTGAGCTGAACGGAGACTACGGGCCCCATAGACTATAATGCAGTTGTGCACGCAGGACTTTTGTCTCCGCTTCACAAATCTTCCTCTGACCGGAAACCTAATGGACCCCATTATAGTCAATAGGGTCCGTATGTTCCGTTCAGTTGAGTTATGAGCCGAATCCGTCCTTTCCGTTCTCCTGCTCCTATTACAGAGCAGGAGAACAGAAAAGCTGAACACTGATGTGAACTCAGCTTAATACAGTCACAACAAAGTGTATAAAATAAAACAAATCTCATCAGCGATGTGCAAATTTTTTCTGCAGGTAAAATTGAGCTGTCTTGCAGATTATCAATAAACTGAGATCTGGGGCAAAACTGCATTAAATCCGCACCAAAAACTGCAATTAGAAATTGTTTTTTTAGTGTGGTTTGGGGGCTGAAACACAAATATCCGCACTGAAATTCGTGTGGATCTTCTGCACATTGACCTGCACCTGTGTGCAGGTACCCTACGGGTGCGGAAATTTGTGCGTATTTCTGTGCGTTTCCACACTAAAACGACACCAAAATCCACGTGTTTCTTTTTTTTGTGTAGAATTGATGCAGTTTGGCAGATCCTTCCATTGAAAAAAGGTGATTTGCGCACAAACAATTACATACATTCATATGTCCATTCCACAAAAAGAATGTGTCCTATACTTGACCTCATAATGTGGACCACAGACCAATTGAAGTCAATAGGTCAACAAAAAATGCGGATGCAACACGGATAGTATCCATATTTTGCAGGTCCACAATTTATGGACTGCAAAATACATACGTTCATGTGCATGAGGCCTAACGGTGAGAGCCCTGTGATGGGCATGTATTGCCTCCTAGACTAGGATTGTGCTTTATGTGTTATTAACATTTTATTTGTAGAAATTTTTATACATTTACAGATTAAGGGTCCATTCACATGTCCGTATGTGTTTTGCAGATCCGCAAATTGCGGATCTGCAAAACACGGACACCGGCAATGTGCGTTCCGCATTTTGCGGACTGCACATCGCGGGCTCTCTCATAGAGAATGCCTTTTCTTGTCCGCAATTGAGGACAAGAATAGGACATGTTCTATTTTTTTCCGAAAAGGAAGTGCGGATCCAGAGGTGCGGATCCGCAAATGCGGATGCGGACAGCACATTCCGGCCCTATTGAAAATAAATGGGTCCGCACCTGTTCCGCAAAATTGGACATTCGAATGGACCCTTAGGGCTGTTTCACACGAGCGAGTCCATTGCGGGAATCACGCTCCGTGTGTGAGTGTGATCCTCCACTCTGGACTTGCAGGAGCACACGGCATTATCCTGATTTATAATGCTATGTGTCTCTGCATGGCCTTTTTTCCACAGAATCATAGTGACATAAAGCTGTCAGTATGATTCTGTAGAAATAAGGTCAAGCAGAGACACATAGCATTATAAATCAGTATAATGCCGTGCGCTCCTGCAAGTCCAGAGCAGAGAATCACACTCACACACAGAGCGTGATTCCCGCAATGGACTCGCTCATGTGAAACAGCCTTTAGGGAACAGGTGCGGACCCATTCATTTTCAATGGGGCCGGAATGTGTTGTCCGCATCCGCATTTTGCGGATCCTCACTTCCGGATCCGCACTTCCATTCCGCTAAAAAAATAACATCCAATTGTGGACAAGAAAAGGCAATTTCTGTGAGAGTGCCGGCGATATGCGGTCCGCAAAATGTGGAACGTACATTGCCGGTGTCCGTGTTTTGCGGATCCGCAAAACACATACGGATGTGTGAATGGACCCTTATTGTTACAATTATATGCCAGTTATTATGCAACTCTGTTGTTATTTGTAAATAAATTATGGCTACATGTTCAGCATTACAAATGTATGATTGCGTTTTCTACCACACAAAAGAATGACATCCCTGCACTTGCATGGGCCCCCAGAGCTTAAGGTCCCATAGCAGCTGCTATAGCTACTATGACTGTACTTATGCTATCAGCAAACAGCTGGGCATGAATAAAAACAGACATAAAAAACAAACTAAACACTGTGGGGGACAGTGATATATACATTGGCCATAATCTGTGAACCGCAATTATTAAGAGGTGCATGCTTCCTAATAATTGTGGCGGATCTTGGGATGTCTGTACACCAGAAATTATAGTAAATGTGTTGTCCCCTTAGGTCCCACATGTCCATTTTTTTTTATGTGGCGAACAAAGTGCAAACCCGCTAATACAGTGACACCACCGGCGCCAAATGGCTACCAAGGACTGCAGTGAGAGTCCACTATTGTTAGTACATAGTCAGGCCTGCTCCCCCTCACTCACTGAAGCCATGGCACCAGGAGTGAGATAGTTTGTGGACTCTCACTGCAGTCCTTGGTAGCCATTTGGCGCCGGTGGTGTCGTGGAGTGGGCCTGCTGTGTAACCTACACTGCCTGAAGTATATGGTAGCCGTCATGGCACCTAACAGGTAAAATTTAGCGTAGGAATGTGGAACCTATACTCCCTAAAGTGTATGGTAGCCGTCATGGCACCTAACAGGTAGAATTTAGTGTAGGAACCCGTCTAACAGAGATCGCCTTGACGCTCGGCAGACGGGCTCAAATAATTTTGTACAAAACGATTTGCCAAGTATCTCGCACTTATAGTGTAGCACTTGTTATTATTATGCAATTTTGTACTCTATATTGCAGTTTATTGTCGCATTGCATGTTTCTGTCTTTAAATGTTGTTCCCTGCCATAGCAATGTGCTTCTGCGGTTTGGTATGTGCTGACTGACCCCCTTTTTTGGTTTCTCTTTGCAGTTTATACTGGAGGTGTGGCTGCCTCCTCAGTCATGCACTCCTGACCACTCTGTCTGCCCTATAGGCTGATTTTAATTAGTGTTAGTACATAGTCAAGCCTGCTCGCCCTCACTCACTGAAGCCATGGCACCAGGAGTGAGATAGTTTGTGGACTCTCACTGCAGTCCTTGGTAGCCATTTGGCGCCGGTGGTGTCGTGGAGTGGGCCTGCTGTGTAACCTACACTGCCTGAAGTATATGGTAGCCGTCATGGCACCTAACAGGTAAAATTTAGCGTAGGAATGTGAAACCTATACTCCCTGAAGTGTATGGTAGCCGTCATGGCACCTAACAGGTAGAATTTAGTGTAGGAACCCGTCTAACAGAGATCGCCTTGACGCTCGGCAGACGGGATCAAATAATTTTGTACAAAATGATTTGCCAAGTATATCGCACTTATAGTGTAGCACTTGTTATTATTATGCAATTTTGTACTCTATATTGCAGTTTATTGTCGCATTGCATGTTTCTGTCTTTCTTTATGGCAGAGTGGCCAGAAGAAAGCCATTACTTTCAGCAAAAAACAAAAAGGCACGTTGCGAGTTTGCGAAAAGGCATGTGGGAGACTCCCAAAATGTATGTAGGAAGGTGCTCTGGTCTGATGAGACTAAAATTTTACTTTTCGGCCATCAAAGAAAACGCTATATCTGAGGCAAACCCAACACATCACATCACCCAAAGAACACCACACAGTGAAACATGGTGGTGGCAGCATCATGCTGTGGGGATGTTTTTCAGCAGCCGGGACTGGAAAACTGGGCAGAGTTGAGGGAAAGATGGATGGTGCTAAATACAGGGATATTCTTGAGCAAAACCTGTACCACTCTGTGCGTGATCTGAGGCTCCGACGGAGGTTCACCTTCCAGCAGGACAATGACCCCAAACACACTGCTAAAGCAAAACTTGAGTGGTTTAAGGGGAAACATGTAATTGTGCAGGAATGGCCTAGTCAAAGCCCAGATCTCAATCCAATAGAAAATCTGGGGTCAGACTTAAAGATTGCTGTTCACAAGCTCAAACCATCCAACTTGAAGGAGCTGGAGCAGTTTTGCAAGGAGGAATGGGCAAAAATCCCAGTGGTAAGATGTGGCAAGCTCATAGAGCCTTATCCAAAGCGAAATGGAGCTGTGATTGCCGCAAAAGGTGGCTCTACAAAGTATTGACCTCTAGGGGGGTGAATAGATATGCAAATGGACTTTTTCTGTTATTTTGTCCTATTTGTTGTTTGCTTCACAATAAATAAATAAAAACATCTTCAAAGTTGTGGGCATGTTCTGTAAATTAAATGATGCGAATCCTCAAACAATCCATGTTAATTCCAGGTTGTGAGGCACCAAAATACAAAAAAAGTCAATGGGGGTGAATACTTTTGCAAGGCACTGTAGGTCACAAGTTTATTTGCACGTAGGCTTGTGTCAAAATGTGTGACTTTTTAAAACCAAAAGAAAGGGGTTGGAGGTTTCATAAATGGACAACATTGTGGGAATCCAACGAAAATAGGGTAACAGACTGCCTGTTAAAAGTTATGAATGTGTTGTATACTAAGCAGCTTTACCTTTTTCTCTCTGCAGAAGCTCCAAGGCTTGGCGGAGTGCCAATGACTGATATCCATGCATGTTGGGTAGATGTATATGTGCTCCAAAATCAATGAGAAGACTTACAAACTCTGGGTCACAGCCACGCTTCAGACATATCTCTAGCACAGACACAGGGTGCTTCATTCTTCCTAAAATAACCTTGTCTGTACAGTTGTAATTAGGTTCTGCTCCATAAAGAAGAAGAGTTCTGAAGCATTCCAAGTGGCCATACACAGCAGCAAGGTATAAGGGTCCGCTACAACCTGTACTAGATAATGCCCTCCTTGGTGTTTTCTTTGATCTAATATTAGTATCTGCACCATAATCCAGAAGTTCCTCCAAAATTTTGTCTCGACCCATCCGAGATGCTGTCAGCACAGGGGAGCAGATATTATAAGGACTGCCACAGGGGTTGGCACCAGCTTTTAATAATGCCCTCACACACTCAAAGTGCCCAGCACTCACAGCTGCAAAGAGTGGAGTCTGTGCTTTAACATCTAAGCAGTCCACCTCTGCTCCATTGGCTAGAAGTATCTTCACACACCCCAGAAAGCCCTGAGAAGCCGCCAGGCGGAGGGGAGTTACTGGGACCCCCCATCCACTTCTGCTCTCAATATACTTCTTATATCTGTCCTGGCACAGCAACTCAGATAGGTGTTGTGGTTTGTCCATCTGCACTGCAAGGTGGAGCTCACAGCTCTCTGCATGGTCATCTTCATCTCCTCTGTATTTTAGCATAAAGAGTCTGCAATGAAAAAAATGTAACCAGGTCACATCATTTACATAAAAAGGAACAAGATCTTGGGGTAGATTTATTATAACTGATGCAAAGGAAAACTGGCTTAGTTGCCCATAGCAACCAATCAGATTCCTCCTTTAATTTCTCAGAGCTCCTTTGGAAAATTAAAGGTGGAATCTGATTGGTTGCTGTGGCCAACTAACACAATTTTCCTTTGCATCAGTTTTGATAAATCTCAGCCATTGTTTTTCCATATTAGAGGCTTTGTCAGTTTTTTACTGTCCCAATGTATTTAAAATGAAGAATAAGGCTAGGTCTACACGACGACATTTTGTCGCACCAAGGTTGCACAACAATTTTTATAATGATAGTATATGGTGTCGCAATGCAACATGCGACATGCTGCGACGCGACAGTCCCAAAAAATCAATTCGAGATGGATTTTTCTGTGACTGTCGTGTCGCAGCATGTCGCATTGCGACACCATAGACTATCATTATAAAAATTGTTGCGTGACATTGGTGCGACAAAATGTCGCTCGAAAAATGTTGCAGTGTAGTTGTGCCCTATCTGTCGCTCGACTTATTAGACCTAGCCTAAAACGAGCACTGCCACAGGTCATAGTTAAAAAGAGCCTTAGGGCTCTTTCACATGAGTGAGTTTTCCGTGCGAATGCAATGTGTGTAGTGAACTCATAGCATCCGGACTGAATCCTGACCCATTCATTTCAAAACCATAGGGCAGATTTATCAAAACTGGTGCAAAGAAAAGCTGGCTTAGTTGCCCACAGCAACCAATCAGATTCCACCTTTGATTTTTCAGAGCTCCTTTGGAAAATGAAAGGTGGAATCTGATTGGTTACTATGGGTAACTAAGCCAGCTTTTCTTTGCACCAGTTTTGATAAATCTGTCCCCATCAGTTTTTCCCTGAACAGATCCTGACACAATGGGGCACATTTACTAAAGTGTTTGCGCCTGTTTTTAGTTGTAAAAACAAATCCAGTTTTAGGCCTAATGCACACGACCTTGCCCATGCTGCAGACCACAAATTGTGTCCCTGTTCTCAATCAGATGGTCCGCACTACAAAAAAGTAGTGCATGCAGAGGCACAGACAGAAAACCCACAGCAGCACTCCGTAGTGCTTCCATGCGGTTCCGTGCCTCTATTCCGCACCACACCTTCCGGACCCATTCAAGTGAATAGTCCACATCCATGATGCGGGGCACGGGAACGGGACAACAACTGCCGTGTACATGAGGCCCTAGACAGTGTTATTTTTTTAGAAGCATTCACTACTGAAATTGCACCTGTTTCGGAGGCTTTCGCGCTTCGTTCGACTATATAGATTTTTTTTAGACTAAGGTTGGTGTCCCGTGCTCGTGCTGTGAACTGCAAATTGCGGTCCGCAATGCACGGACACCTTTCGTGGGGCAGGTGCATGGGGATCGCAGACCTATTCACTTGAATGGGTCTGCGATCCCTCCCTTCCGCAAAAAGATAGAGCATGTTCTATCTTTTTGCGGTGCAGAGGCACGGAACGGAACCCCAGAAAGCACTCCGTAGTGTTCCGTTCTGTGCTTCCGTTCTGCATCTCCAGATTTGCGGACCCATTGAAATGAATGGGTCCGAATCCGCGATGCGGAATGGCCACGGAACGGTGCCCGTGTATTGCGGTCCACAATACGGGAACGGGACACCAACGGTCGTGTGAACGAGCCCTAATTCAGAAGTTTTCTAACTTTTGTGACTCTTTTCAACCTAGTTATCTAGGTGAACCTTTTTTGTGCCTGAATTTGTCACAAAAACAGTCTAATTTCTACTCCACCCCAAGGCTGGTTTACTTTTCTTTGTCTGTTTTTAGTGGTAAAGAGCAAAATTTTTTGCATTAGAGGTCGCACTTTCCAGGAGTCATGCGACTTTTAGGCCTTATGCACACAACCGTATGTATTTTGAGGTCCGCAAAAAACGGATCCGCAAAAAATACAGATGACGTCCGTGTGCATTCCGTATTTTGCGGAACGGAATAGCTGGCCCCTAATAGAACAGTACTATCCTTGTCCGTAATGTGGACAATCTATTTTTTTGCGGAATGGAAATACGGAAACGGAATGCACACAGAGTAACTCCGTGTTTTTTTTTGCGGACCCATTGAAATGAATGGCTCCGTATACGGTCCGCAAAAAAAAACTGAACGGACTCGGAAAGAAAATACGTTTATGTGCATGAGACCTTAAAGCTCATTTGCAAATTTTGTGCCGTAGTCGGTCTGCGCATGCGCAGACCTTTAAAAATGTAAAAATAAATAAATACCGGAGCCATTTTTCCGGATGACACAGGAGAGACGAATCTGGTATTTCAATGCATTTGACAGCCGGATCCGCAAATGCAAATGCTATCCGTTTGCATACGGATTTCCAGATCCGGTCAACGTAAGTGTGAAAGTAGCCTAACTGAAAAAGAACCACCAGAGGTGCAGACCAGAATAGGCATTTCTATCATAAGTGGGGACGTTCAATTCCATAAAATGTAGAATGCACACGACTGGTATCTGTGTTTTGCGGGCCTCAAAAAACGGTACGGTCGTGTGCATGAAGCTTATGGGAAAGATCTGCACCTATTCTGAGCCACACCTGGTTTTAGCTCACAATTACTGACGTGTAAATGAGGCTTAGGCCTCATGCACACGACCATTGTTTTGGTCCGTATCCGAGCCGCAGTTTTTGCAGCTTTGATGCGGACCCATTCACTTCAATGGGACCGCAAAAGATGCGGATAGCACTCTGCATCCGTTGCTCCGTTCCGTGGTCCACAAATAAAGTATAACCTGTGATATTGTTGTCAGTTTTGCGGACAAGTATAGGCAGTTAGATCAATGGCTGTCCGTGCCGTTCCGCAAATGGCGGAACGCACACGGACGCCATCCGTGTTTTGCATAACGGTCGTGTCAAACTGGTATAAAGTAGAACTGGCTTAGTTGCCCATAGCAATCAATCAGAGTCCTTCTTTCATTTTCCAAAGGAGCTGTCAAAAATGAAAGGTGGGAGCTGATTATTTGCTATGGGCAACTAAGCCAGTTCTACTTTCTACCAGTTTGATAAATGACCCCAACAGTTTAAACGAGGCAGGCTATCTGTGTCAGTGACTGTTACTATCACTGTTCTGAACCTCAGTCAAACAAAGGTTCTGCTCTGGATGGACATTGTTGGCCTGGTTGGTTCTGATGGGCCAATGTAATGTAGATCATCCAGAGGCTAGTACTCACAACTCCCCTGAGCCTGTACAGCACAAACATGATGTGGAGTGGGGCAGATTTATAAAAACGGGTGCAAAGGAAAACTGTCCTAGTTGCCCATAGCAACCAGAGTCCACCTTTCATTTTTTAAAGCTCCTTTGGAAAATGAAAGGCGGAATCTGATTGGTGGCTATAAACAACTAGGCCAGTTTTCCTTTACACCAATTTGATAAATCTCTTCTAGTAACGGAGTATTGCTTCACATTGTAGTGCAGGCAGCAGTACAGCACACCTGCTATTCAAGCTCACCTGGTTGACTGTAGCTGCGCATTTGATGCAAGGGACAGAAAAAGGGTACCTGCACACGTGTGCAGGTGAATGCACAGAAGATCCGCCCCGAATTTCCGTGAGGATTTCTATGCATTTCTGCACCCAGACTGCACCAAAAAGACCGTAATTAGACTTACCGGTAATTCTGTTTCCTTGAGTCCACCATGACGGCTTTACTATGAGATTGACCCTTGACCTCGGTAGGGGCAGGAACACACAGAGTTTAAAAGGCCACCACCCACACTCACCCTCAGTGCTTTCCAAATTACCAAGTGGGTGTAGCCTTAACCTAGGCAAGTATATGAAGATATATATATATTTTTTTTTTATATATTCATTTATTTATTTATTTTTTGAGTATTAATTCATACTCAACCCCTCCTTAAATCTCAGGGGGGGAAATCTGGGCCGTCATGGTGGACTCAAGGAAACAGAATTACCGGTAAGTCTAATTACGGTCTTTCCATTTCGTCCACCATGACGGCTTTACTATGAGAACTACCAGGTTATTAAACAGGGTGGGTAACTGCTTGTAGAACCTTCTGACCGAAGGTTAAATCCGCAGAAGCTGACACATTAATCCGGTAATGTTTGATCAAAGTACTTATATTCGACCAGGTGGCTGCTTTACAAATCCTGTCAAGGGAGACGCCTCCTCTTTCTGCCCATGAAGACGCCATAGCTCTTGTAGAGTGAGCTTTTATATTCGTGGGGCTATCTAGACCCGACTTCTGGTAGCAGCAAATAAGGGTCCATTCACACGTCCGTTTTTTCTTTCCTGATCTGTTCCGTTTTTTCAGGAACAGATCTGGACCAGATCTGGACCCATTCTATTTCAATGGGTCCTGGAAAAAATCAGACATTGAGCTGTCCGTTTTTTTCCAGGACCCATTGAAAATGAATGGGTCCAGATCTGTTCCTGAAAAAACGGAACAGATCAGGAAAGAAAAAACGGACGTGTGAATAGACCCTAATAGTAGATCTGATCCATCTTCCGATCGTGGCTTTGGATGCCTTTTTCCCCCTGTTTGGACCCCCATACTGAACGAAAAGGTTATCATCTTTCCTAAATTCTTTTGTTTAATCCAGGTATTGTATGATGGTATCCCGGACGTCCAGGAGCTGGAACTGATCTTGTGATGGGTCGTCCTTGGGAAAAGATGGAAGGATGATCTCTTGGTCTCTGTGAAAGTCCGACACCACTTTTGGGAGAAAACCTGTATCTAAACGTAAAACTATTCTGTCCGGGAAGATCGTGAGGTATGGTTCCCTGCAGGACAGCGCTTGGATTTCACCCAGACGTCTGGCTGAAGTGATTGCCACTAGGAAGGCTGCTTTTAAAGATAGGTGTTTGAGAGATATATCCTGCGTAGGAGAAAAAGGCGAATTTGTAAGGTTTTTTAGGACCAAGTTTAGATCCCATTGAGGCGTCCTAGGGGTTAGGGAGGGTCTCAATCTTGAGGCAGCTTTTATGAACCTCCTTATCCACCTGTGACTGGCCAGGTCCGTATCATAACAAGCCCCCAAAGCAGAGATCTGTACTTTTGAGAGTACTTGGTCTAAGGCCCAGATCTAACCCTCGTTGGAGGAAGTCTAGCACTTTTTTAATATTGGGAGAAGAGTTTACGGGAGGAGTCTGGCCAAGCCAACTACAATATTTTTCCATATCTTAAGATATATTGCAGAAGTAACTTCTTTCCTGCTGGACTTAAGGGTGTTTATGACTTTCTCTGATATCCCTCTGCTTTTTAGGATTTCGCGTTCAGGATCCAGACCGATAGTCTGAAAAGACCTGGATTCTGGTGAAGAATTGGACCCTGAGAGATAATGTCCTCCCGCGGGGGGATTATCCAGGGTTCTTCCAGAGCTAGTTCTTTTAACACTGGGAACCAATTCCTTTTTGTCCAGTACGGGACAACCAGTATTACTGTTACTGGGTTCGATCTTATTTTCTGCAGCACCCTGGGTATTAATGGCCAAGGGGGGAAGGCATAGGCTAGATCCCAAGACCACCTGACTGAAAATGCGTCTATCGCCCAAGGGTTGTCTCTTGGGTTTAGGGAGCAAAAGGGATGGACCTTTGTGTTCTTTTTTGATGCAAACAGGTCTATCTTGGGGGTCCCCCACCTCCTGGTAATCTGCTCGAATACGATTGAGTTTAGGGCCCATTCCCCCGGATCTATGGTTACTCTGCTGAGAAAATCCGCCTGTATGTTTTCTGTACCCTTTAGATGGATAGCAGTGATGGATAGAACGTTCTTTTCCGCCCAGGAGAATATTTTTTCTGCCAATTCCTTTAAGCCTGATGATCGTGTGCCCCCTGATGTTTCAGGTATGCTACGGCTGTTACATTGTCCGAGAGGATTTTTAGGTGTTTCCCGGAGACCCTGTCCTGTGACACCTTCAGCACCTCCCAGATTGCCCTCAATTCTCTGTGATTTGAGGAACATTTTCTCATGGCGTCCGACCAAGTGCCCTGGTAATTTATCGAGCCTATTTTTGCTCCCCATCCTGTACCACTTGCATCCATGTTTATTTGAATCTCCGGATCTTTTACCCAGGGTACACCCTTTTGCAGGTTTTCCTCTTTCATCCACCATTTTAAATCTGATTTTACCTGACTCAGGATGGGGATTTTTTTCTCTAGAGAGCACTGTCTCTTGTCCCAAATTCTCAGGATCCAAGATTGGAGAATCCTGGTGTGGGCCTGAGACCAAGACACCGCTGTTATGCAGGAGGTCATTGTGCCTAGGAGGCTCATGGCATTGCGAATGGAGCACTGGGATTGACTTCGGAATTTTTGTGTTTTTTTCATAAACGATGTAACTTTTTCCCGAGGGAGGGATGTCACCTGGGAGACCGAGTCCAGTATTACCCCCAGAAATTTCATTTTGGTTGAGGGGACTAAACTTGATTTTTTCAGGTTTATTACCCACCCCAGGTCTGAAAACCTGTGCATCAGGTCTCTGGTAATGCTGGTTGTCTCCTGCTCCGAGGGTCCCAGGACCAGAAAGTCGTCCAAGTATGGGAAAATTTTTATCCCTTCTGCTCTCAGAGGGGATATCATTTCTACTACTAGTTTTGTGAATACCCTTGGAGCAGATGAGATTCCAAAGGGTAACACGGTGAACTGGAAGTGTCTTACAACTCCTGAGCTGTCCACTAGGGCAAACCTGAGGAATTTTTGCGATGATCTGTTTATGGGGACGTGATAGTACGCGTCTTTTAAATCTATGGACGTCATGAAGTCTCCTGTTCTGATCAGGGGAATGATGGATGTTACAGATTCCATCCTGAATTTCCTGTATGCGACCGCTTTGTTTAATCCTTTTAGATTTATAATAGTGCGGAAGGTACCATCTGGTTTTTGTACCAGAAATAGACTGGAATAATAACCCCTTCCTCTTTCTGTACTTGGGACTTCTGTCACAACGCCTGAGTCTATAAGTTGCAGGATACCCTGCCAGATTTTTTCTATTATTTTTGGGCTGTGAGAGGTTATTTTGAACCTCTTTGGAGGGACTGAGGAAAATTCTATCCGGTAGCCATCCCGAATTATATTTAGGGCCCATGGATTTTTTGTAATGGACTCCCACTGGGACAGAAAATTCCGCAGTCTTCCCCCTACTCTGGCGTCATTGTTTATCTTTATTTTGGGGGTTAAGAAGGAAACCTCTGCCTTTTCCCCCCTTCTGGTAACTCCACCTACCCCCCTTTCCTTTGCCCCTATAGGGTCTAGTTTGGGAGTTGGAGGAACGAAAGGGCTTCTTTTTGGTCTCTTCCGGGAACCCCTTTTTTTTGTCTGCAGCCTTTTCCAGGATAGAGTCTAATACGGGTCCAAAAACGTATTCCCCAGAAAACGCTATGGAGCATAGTTTTGCTTTTGATGCTCTATCCCCTCCCCAGGCTTTCATCCACAAAGCTCTCCTTGCGGAATTGGCGAGGGCCGCATCCTTAGCGGCAAACCTCACCGATTCCGCCGAGGCATCCGCCAAGAAGGCCGTGGCAGATTTGAGGAGTGGGATAGAGCTCAATATTTCCTCCCTAGGAGTCTTGTTTTTGATATGTTCTTCTAGTTCGTTAAGCCAAAAACACATAGATCTTGCGACCGATGTTGCGGCTATGTTGGTTTTGACCCCAAACATAGCTGTCTCCCAGGATTTCTTTAGGAGAGAGTCAGCTTTCCTTTCCATTGGGTCCTGTAGTTGTGAAGAGTCCTCAAATGGGAGGGAAGTCTTCTTAACTACTTTCGCCACTTCGATGTCAATTTTGGGGGTCTCGTTAAATAATTTGACGTCCGCTGGATCAAACAACAACCGGTTTCTGAATTCCCGAGATACCCCTAGTCTCCTCTCGGGGTCAGTCCACTCGTCTAAGATCATGTCCTTTAAATTTTCATTCATTGGGAAACCTTTTAACTTTTTTGCTCTGAGTCCCCCGAACATTTCGTCTAAGACGGACCTTGCTTTTTTCACCTCCTCAATCCCCATGGTTGCTCTGACAGCTCCCAATAGCTCCTCCATATCCTCGGAAGAAAAGAAATATTTTTTATTATCTTCCATTATCTCCCCCTCTGATAGAACGTCAAAGTCCACATTCTGCCTAGAGGTGGAGGCCCCCTCGTCCATAATCTCCGAAACAGAGGAGGATGGGGCGGATAATCTAGGTTTTTTTGCAGCAGGAGGTGTAGACGGGGCTGATCTGAGGGAGGCCAAAGAGGACTTAATTTCGTTCTGAATAAGCGTTTTGACCTCGGACAAAATTGACGGCTGCTCCTCTTTTATAAGGTCTTTTATGCAGCTCTGGCAGAGCTTCTTTTTATAATTCTCGGGAAGCTTCTTATTACAAGTTGCACATCTTTGAACTTTAGACCTTGTTCTGGGCTCTTTAACTCCCTATAAAAGAGAGGAGCAGCCAGGTATCAATAGACAAAACAGCAAGTAAGTCAAAAAAGGATACATCATTTTGTCTTTCCCCACAGGGGAACTCACTGTTGGAGTAGCCGAGGGAGTTTCAGAGTCCATCTGGGCTGTAGAGGCGTCCGGGGCTTCAGGAGCAGACATTAGTGCTGTATGCGCCAGGAGGAAGATCGGTGCCACTGCCTGTTTGAATCTGCCGCCACAAGTAGTCAGTCCGGCGTCTGACGTCACCGCCGTGCGGCCGACCTAAGCTCCGCCCCTTCCGGTCTAAGCTCCGCCCCTTTTGCCTCCAGCCGCCGGGAGCAGAAAGTAATGCTGAGGCTTCCTGTCGGCGTTCAGCATGCTGCTTCCCTGCGGTCAGCTTCCTCAACATAGGGAAGGGGGATCGCACTGTGGGGAGGGATACAGGCTCCTGGTACAGAAGCGAGATCGGCTCCATATGAATCCCCTGCCCAGCTTTGGACCAGACCGCAGGAGGGCAGGGGACGAGGACGGAATCCTCAGGTATTTTATAAAATAATAAACTTTTTCTTCACCTCCACCAGGAGGGCTCTCTGTGTGGTTGACCCCGTAGGGACAGGAAACACTGAGGGTGAGTGTGGGTGGTGGCCTTTTAAACTCTGTGTGTTCCTGCCCCTACAGAGGTCAAGGGTCAATCTCATAGTAAAGCCGTCATGGTGGACGAAATGGAAAACGTAATTTCTAATAGTGTTTGTTGGTGCAGATTTGATGTGATTTTGCTACAGATGTTACTCTTTATATGAAAAGGGTGAAATCCGCAGCTAAAACCAAAAAAATATTTATAATGTTGCGGTTTTGGCAATCTGCCTTAAAGATCAGTTTCCGTGCAGAAAAAAATTCACAAAGCCCACATGAGATTTTTTTAATCTCATACACTTTGCTGGTACTTCACTACACTGCATTTTTTCCTCATAAAAAAATGCACATATTCCACAATGTGTGCAGGTACCCTAAGGCCTCTTGCACACGAACGTAAGGGCTCCGTGCCAGTACTGCGGTCCGCAATGCACAGGCACCGATCGTGGGGCAGCCGCATGTGGATCGCAGACCCATTCACTTGAATGGGGTCCGCGATCCGTCCGTTCCGCAAAGAGAACAAGTTCCATCTTTTTGCGAACGAAAGCACGGAAAGGAACACCACAGAAGCACTCCATAGTGCTTCTGTGGGGTTCCGTTCCGCACCACATCTCTGGATTTGCGGACCTATTCAAGTGAATGGGTCCGCATTCGTGATGTGGAATGCACACGGCTGGTGACCTGTGTATTGCAGAACCGCCGTATGCGGCCCGCAGCATGGACACGGATCGGAGCCCCACGGAAGCACAGATCGGAACCCCACGGAAGCACTACGGAGTGGTACCTTGTAACCGAACCCGAGTTCGGGAAATGTTTTTTTACAGTACAAATTAATTTATGAAGTTATTGCAATAACTTCGGCTCATCGGAGCCAATACATTCTAATACTGTACTAAGCTCCTGCTCCGTACAGTATTAGAACTACGTTTTATGCAAATCGACTTCGGATGTTTCATTCGAAGTCGATTCGCTCGTCCCTAGCCATGGATATAGTGTCTGGAAAATCCATAGATCCAAAGTCCATTTGTTTAAAACTTCGTTTGATTGCTGTACGGTGATTCTTCTCTGCACATCATTCAAATGTATGAGCTCCAGCGAGGCAAATTCGTTATCTCTGAAGTCTTGCGAGGCTTCGATGAATAACTTCAGGATTTGATTTTTAAACTTTAAAAACTGTTTAAGACATGGATCCGAAGTCAGCTTCAGTACCAAGATACCAGTCGGTACCGAAGCCGACTTCAGATCCATGTTTAAAAATCAATGGCCGAAGTTTTTCACCAAAGTCTCGAGAGACTTCAGGAATACCTCACTTTGCCTCGCCAGAGCCCATATATTTTAGTGCTGTACAGAGACCCATGTCCGTACAGCATTAAAATGAGGTTTGGAGCGAATCTACTTCGGATCTAGGATGTGAAGGTCAATTTGCTCAACACTAATTGTAGTGATTGTCTTCTACATACCTGAATCCTATGCAGCAGTCCCAGCACTTCCTGGTCCCAATGACTGACAGCAACAAGAAGCAATGAGCATTTGAAAAGGAAGTGCATTACATCTGACTGCTTCCTGCTAATGCCAGCTCCCAGAACATGCCGGCAGTGCTGCCTGACCTCATCCAGGACTGTGTACGGCTCTGCTATTATCTACACTGCTTCACACAGGAGTCTGCCTACACAACACATTGTCAGATATAGAAACTATACGCTTACAGGTTTTCCCAGCAGATGGCGCAATTTACTAACATTTCCATCTGTCTGAGGTTATGTCAGTCCCTAATTGTGCGTCTTAATACAGACCTCAGAAAATGACTGAACAAGTGCTCATGCACACGAACGTGTGTCGGCCTTGCTCTTATTGCGTCCTGAAAACAGCTTGAATGGGTCCACAATCCAGAGGATACGGATCGGAGGCACAGAGCTTAAGGCCACAGAAGCTTTAGGGAGCGCTTCGGTGGCATTTCGTTCCGTGCTTCCGCACTGCAAAAAATAGAACATGCTTTATTTTTTGCAGTGCATGTAAGCCGTGTACCGGGGTTGGCTACCCAGGATACAGCGAAGTCACAAACGAGGAAAGCAACTCCGACACCCGTTTAGCAAAAACAGAATTTTACTAACACGTAGTACTGAACACAACCACAAATTCTAAGAACATAAAATAAATTTACATACACCCAGCCCAAAGGCTGAGACCCCTGTGTTGCACAGCACGGCGCCCTCTGATTAATGCCGGAGGAAATTTTGCGGAAATTTACCTACTGGTGGACACAATAAAAACTGCCTCGCCGTACCTATTATTACCCTAAAGCAAACACGAACAATTGTTTGGGTGCTTATTACATGCTAGCCTGCGGTGCAACACAACAGGTAAACAATCTTACCGTGCTCTATAGTATTCCCCCTCCCATAACTAGTCTGGTGGCATGTGCCTGATTATTATTCCTCAGCAAAACGCTGAACTGGATGGAGTTCGTGGGGGTGTTTATCAGCTCTCAAATGTGCAATGTCCCTTTAACCACTTGCCGCACACGTAACGGCGATAGGCGTCCAGGCGGCGGCTCTCTCAGGGCTCAGTGACGCCTATTGGCGTCATCTCGTGAGACCCGAGATTTCCTGTGAACGTGCGCGATCGCGAAGTAAACAAGTTGAACTACAGCCTGCCAGCGCTAATCATTCGCTGGCAGGCTGTAGATGCGATTTTTTTAACATCAGAAAGGTATATTAGACGCTGTTTTGTTAACAGCGTCTGATATACCTACTACCTGGTCCTCTGGTGGTCCCTTTTGCTTGGATCGACCACCAGAGGACACAGGCAGCTCTGTAAGTAGCACCAAGCACCACACTACACTACACACACACCCCCCTGTCACTTATTAACCCCCTGATCACCCCATATAGACTTCCTGATCACTCCCCTGTCATTGATCACCCCCCTGTAAGGCTCCATTCAGCCGTCCATATGTGTTTTGCGGATCCGCAAAACATGGACACCGGCAATGTGCTTTCCGCATTTTGCGGATCCGCACATTGCCAGAACTATATAGAAAATGCCTTTTCTTGTCCGCAATTGCGGACAAGAATAGGACATGTTCTATATTTTTGCGGAACGGAAGTGCAGATCCGCAATTCCGGATCCGAGCGGAACAAAGTCTGTCCCCATAGAAATGAATGGGTCCGCAATTCCGGAATAGAATTGCGGACGTGTGAATGGGGCCTAAGGGTCCCTTATCACCGCCAGTTAGTTAGCTACTTGTTAGGTAGTTAGCGCCCAGCCCACCGCAGTCACTGTCCGCCTGGCCGTGCGGAGCCAAACGGATCCGTCCTGACTTACAATGCAAGTCAATGTGGACGGATCCGTTTGACGTTGACACAATAGGGTGCAATTGCAAACGGATCCGTCCCCCATTGACTTTCAATGTAAAGTCAGAAGTCCCTATTATACCATCGGATCGGAGTTTTCTCCAATCCGATGGTATATTTTAACTTGAAGCGTCCCCATCACCATGGGAACGCCTCTATGTTAGAATATACCATCGGATTTGAGTTAGATCGTCAAACTCAGATCCGACAGTATATTCTAACACAGAGGCGTTCCCATGGTGATGGGGACGCTTCAAGTTAGAATATACTGAGAACTGTGTACATGACTGCCCCCTGCTGCCTGGCAGCACCTGATCTCTTACAGGGGGCTGTGATCCGCACAATTAACCCCTCAGGTGCCGCACCTGAAGGGGTTAATTGTGCATATCATAGCTCCCTGTAAGAGATCAGGGGCTGCCAGGCAGCAGGGGGCACACCCTCCTCCCTCCCCAGTTTGAATATCATTGGTGGCCAGTGTGCGCCCCGGCCCCCCCTCCCTCCCTCTATTGTATTATCATTGGTGGCTAGTGTGCGCCCTGCCCCCCCTCTATTGTATTAATATCATTGGTGGCCAGTGTGCGGCCCCCCCTTCCCCGATCATTGGTGGCAGCGGAGAGTTCCGATCGGAGTCCCAGTTTAATCGCTCGGGCTCCGATCGGTAACCATGGCAACCAGGACGCTACTGCAGTCCTGGTTGCCATGGTTACTTAGCAATATTAGAAGCATCATACTTACCTGCTGCACTGTCTGTGACCGCCCGGAAGCTCCTCCTACTGGTAAGTGACAGGTCTGTGCGGCGCATTGCTTAATGATCTGTCACTTACCAGTAGGAGGAGCTCCCGGCCGGTCACAGACAGCGCAGCAGGTAAGTATGATGCTTCTAATATTGCTAAGTAAGGGGAGGCCGCACACTGTGCCACCAATGAAAATAATACAATAGAGGGAGGGGGGGGGGCGCACACTGTGCCACCAATGAAAATAATACAATAGAGGGAGGGAGGGGGGCCGCACACTGTGCCACCAATGAAAATAATACAATAGAGGGAGGGGGGGCCACACTGGCCACCAATAAAATTAAAACTGGGGAGGGAGGGGGGTCTGCTGCCTGTCAGCCCCTGATCTCTTATAGGGGGCTATGATATGCACAATTAACCCCTCAGGTGCAGCACCTGAGGGGTTAATTGTGCGGATCACAGCCCCCTGTAAGAGATCGGGTGCTGCCAGGCAGCAGGGGGCAGTCATGTACACAGTTCGTAGTATATTCTAACTAGAAGCGTCCCCATCACTATGGGAACGCCTCTGTGTTAGAATATACTGTCGGATATGAGTTTTCACGAAGTGAAAACTCATCTCTGGAAAGGCGTTTATGCAGACGGATCTTCGGATCCGTCTGTATGAAAGTAACCTACGGATCACTGACGTGGATGCCAATCTTGTGTGCATCCGTGTTCTTTCACGGACACATTGACTTGAATGGGTCCGCGAACCGTTGTCCGTCAAAAAAATAGGACAGGTCTATTTTTTTGACGGACAGGAAACACGGATCACGGATGCGGCTGCAAAATGGTGCATTTTCCAATTTTTCCACGGACCCATTGAAAGTCAGTGGGTTCGCGAAAAAAAACAGAAAACGGCACAACGGCCACGGATGCAAACAACGGTCGTGTGCATGAGGCCTTACAGAGATATTTCTCACACACAGTATGGGTATATGTAAAAATACACCCCAAAACACATTGCCCTACTTCTTCTGAGTACGGCGATACCACATGTGTGACACTTGTCAGGGGGACAGCAATGGGGAGCCCCTGTGCCCCTACCTATGCCAAACTCTTCCTGGGCTGGTGGGAGGACACCTGTATCTTTCCAGACCAGACTATGTGGTGGACAGACAAAATTATTGTCTGGACACGTTATATCGACAATATTTTTCTGGTCTGGAAAGGTGGCTCAGATGAATTCAACAGGTTTGTCACCGAGCTTAATGATAATAAGATTGGTCTCCGATTCACATTTGAGATTAACCCAAAGACGATCGCCTTTCTAGACGTCCGCGTCACGATGACTGGTGACAAACTGACTGCTGACATACATAGAAAGGCGACTGCCACCAATTCCCTTTTACACTGGGATAGCCACCACCCAGTCCCCCTCAAACGAGGGATACCGAGGGGGCAGTATCTCCGTGTACGACGGAATTGCTCGGATAACCAAGCCTTCTTTAAAGAAGCGAAGAAATTGCAAACGAGGTTTAGAGAGAGGGGATACCCTCAGAAACATCTTAATGAAGCCTTCAAAAATGCAGCAATTCAGGATCGAACCAGCCTATTGGTCCTGAAACGTAGAGACCAGGATAAGATCCAACCACCTCGTATTATTTCAACTTATGACTCAGCCAATCAGGATGTCATGAAGATACTTAATAGATACTGGCCCATATTGTGGATGGACCATGATCTATGTGACATCCTGACGGAGAAACCATGCGTCAGCTATAGGCGGGGCAAGAGCCTTAAGGACCGTCTTGTCCACAGCCACTATACTCCCCCTATTAGGGAGGGTACTTAGCTGGACCGTAAGCCGGTAGGAATGTTTAGATGCGGATCATGCAAGGCATGTAAATATATCTCAACCGCTAAAACAATAACATGCACGGTCACTGGACAAGCATTTAAAATCAGGGACTTCTGTAACTGCCGTAGTAAAGGCGCAATATATATTTGTCAGTGTCCTTGTCCAAAGGACTACATAGGCAAGACAATCAGGGAGGTACGGAGAAGAGTGTGTGAGCACGTAAATGATGTCATCAAAAAGAACATCACTCTAGTAGCCTCACATGTTAATGAAGTGCATGAGGGGGACCCTCGATGCCTCAAATTCTCTGTCCTGGAACTGGTTCAACCGTCACCCAGGGGTGGGGACTGGGACAAGAAAATATTACAGAAGGAATGTACATGGATCCATCGGTTTAGATCCCAGGCCCCTTTGGGCATCAATGAAAGGTTGACGTTCACCTGTTTCTTATGAGTGTGACTATCCCTGCGATGTTCTTATTTTTCTGAAAGCCAAGCTTTGTGTGATTTTCGTAGTGCACTTTGAAATTAGGCCACATGCGTGAAGCATGAAACAATATGAAATATCATTATGGATATTAGTGACCCGTTATCAGGCCATTGTCTTGAGATGACCACGGACCGTGGACACTCTTTTGGAAATTATATATAATCGGGATAACTGTGATTCAAATATAGCTGTAATGTATTTAAAGCACCCTGTGATCTTGCATGGAATCCTTGTGTCACTACCAGAGCTTTGGGACGTTCTCACAGCTCTGTTTCTCCACCCCTGTGATGATGTCACTACTAGAGCTGGGAGGAGTTCTCACTGCTCTGTTTACTTTTGGTTTCCTTCCTCCCAGCTGTTCCTCATGCGTTTGATTTCCCTCTCTTTATATCACCCCTCCTCCTATTGTAGGGCGTGGATTATAGTTCTCATTTCAGTTGTAGCTCTTGCTTTAGTATCTTCACTTGTAGCTATCAGTTCACTGGACCTATGTTCTGCTGCAGCAAGCACTCCGGATATTGCCAGCTGTCCTTGGATCCGTCTTCTCTGCGGCTGCAACACCTTCAGCTAAGTGTACAGACATTGTTGTGTACCTGATTATTTTCTGACTGGATCTGAGGTGGCCACGGTTCCCTCCATATACTGAGTAGGGCACTGGTGGCCGTGCCTCTTCCACTATTGTAGGGGTTACAGTGGTCATCAGTCTTAGGCACGTGGGCATGCCTCGTTCCGCCATTTGGATCCGGGCATGTGCTTTAGCAGCATAGGGAGAGCTTTGAGGGTCTGACAGGGGTCACCCTTTATCCTCCCTAGTTTGGGTCCGGTCAGTAGCTCTTTTACTGTGTATACTATTGTTGCTCACATACAGCCGTGACATTATAATCCACCAAAACCGTCCTTTTTTTACATGGATCCGCTTTCTGGCCTGGTTGACCGCATGCAGGGTCTTTCTTTGGAAGTAGCGGATCTCCGTCAATCTATGACTCAGCTTCAAGCATTGGGCTCTGCTCCGGCTCATGGAGTCTGTTGCGAGCCAAAGGTCTCACTTCCGGAAACGTTCTCCGGGGGCAGTGAGAATTTTGTTCGCTTCAGAGAGGCATGCAAACTCCATTTTTGCTTGTGTCCCCACTCCTCTGGTAAGGAGGAGCAGAGGGTGAGGATTGTCATCTCCCTGCTCAGGGGTAATGCTCAGACTTGGGCTTTTTTGCTGCCATCAGGGGATCCCTCTCTTCGATCCGTGGAAAGATTTTTTGTGGCCCTGGGGCAGATTTATGATGACCCGGATCGTGTTGCTCTGGCTGAATCTAACTTAAGTGTTTTATGCCAGAACAAACTGTCTGCGGAGCCTTATTGTTCTGAATTTCGGAGATGGGCAGCTGATTCGGGTTGGAATGATGCTGCACTCCGGAGTCAGTTCTGTCATGGTCTCTCAGAGAGATTGAAAGATGCGTTTGCTTTCCATGAGAGACCAACGTCCTTAGAGTCTGCCATGTCATTGGCGGTACGCCTTGACAGGCGTCTAAGAGAAAGAAACGAGACCTCTGTCCAGCCATTGTCAGTCTAGGGGCAGTGGTGCGGACTCATTCAGTGTGCAGGGGCCTCATCCTGTCTCGCTCCCCTCTGAGGAGGAGCCAATGCAGCTAGGTCGACTTGCCCCTGATAAAAGAGGATTTAGTCCTCAGAGTATGGTGTGTTTTTGTTGTGGGGGCATAGGTCATTTGGCAAATGTTTGTCCGTCTAGGAGATTCTTGAACTGTACTAAGAGCGATAATAAGAGAAAAACCTCAAAAGGTAAATCATCAAATTCTGCTTCATCTGCTACTTTGGGCAAAGTTGATGTAGGAATTGATGCTTTTCCTCTGACCTGCAGTTCCCGTTTTCTCCTGTCTGCCAGGGTGGCGCTAGAGAGCAAAGTCATTTCTTGTGAGATTTTTGTCGATAGTGGAGCGGCCGTCAATCTTATTGACACTCAATTTGTAGCCATGCATGGTTTTCAGGTTTGCACATTAGAAAAGGATATACCTGTTTTTGCTATTGACTCTGCTCCACTCTCACAAAGATCTCTGAAGGGCATTGTTCACAATATCCGGCTAGCTGTAGGTGACACTCATGTGGAGGATATATCTTGTTTTGTCCTTAACGGATTGCCTTCTCCTCTAGTTTTGGGGTTACCCTGGCTCACTAGACATAACCCCACTATTGATTGGCAAGGAAGGCAAATAAATGAGTGGAGTGACTTTTGTAGAGAGAATTGTCTCACAGCGACTTTTGCAGAGGTGTCTACTAAAACTGTGCCATCATTTCTCTCTGATTTCTCGGACGTGTTTTCCGAGAGCGGTGTTCAGGAGCTACCTCCTCACCGGGAGTTTGACTGTCCCATTAACCTCATTCCCGGCGCCAAGCTGCCAAAAGCACGCCTCTACAATCTCTCACAACCGGAAAGAATCGCAATGCGAACTTATATCTCCGAGAGTCTCGAAGGGGCATATTCGTCCTTCAAAGTCACCTGTGGCCGCGGGTTTTTTTTTTGTTAAAAAAAAAAGATGGCTCTCTGAGACCTTGCCTAGATTTTAGGGAGCTGAACCGTATCACGATTCGCGATCCCTATCCCCTTCCTCTGATCCCGGACCTCTTCAACCAAATTGTTGGGGCCAAGGTGTTTTCCAAATTGGATTTGAGAGGCGCGTACAACCTGGTCAGGGTCAGAGAGGGGGATGAATGGAAAACGGCCTTTAATACCCCTAACGGGCATTTCGAGAATCTCGTTATGCCTTTCGGCCTGATGAATGCTCCGGCCGTCTTTCAGCATTTTGTTAATAGTATTTTCTACCATTTAATGGGGAAATTTGTATTGGTGTATCTTGATGATATTTTGATTTTTTCCCCTGATGTTCAGACCCATCAGGATCATCTTTTTCAGGTTCTGCAGATTCTGCGGGAAAATAAATTGTACGCCAAGCTGGAGAAATGTCTTTTTATGGTATCGGAGATTCAATTTCTGGGTTTTCTCCTCTCTGCTTCTGGTTTTCGCATGGATCCGGAGAAGGTCCGTGCTGTACTTGAGTGGGAGCTTCCTGAGAATCAGAAGGCATTGATGCGCTTTCTGGGTTTTGCGAACTATTACAGAAAGTTCATTTTGAATTATTCCTCTGTTGTCAAACCCCTTACTGACATGACAAAAAAGGGGGCAGATTTTTCCTCTTGGTCGGAGGAGGCGCTTGCAGCCTTTTCTAAGATTAAAGAGAGTTTTGCGTCTGCTCCCGTCTTGGTGCATCCCGATGTTTCCTTACCTTTTATTGTTGAGGTGGATGCTTCCGAGGTGGGTGTGGGTGCGGTTTTGTCCCAGGGCCCTTCTCCTGCCAAATGGCGACCCTGTGCCTTTTTCTCTAAAAAACTCTCCCCGGCAGAGAGAAACTATGATGTGGGAGATAGGGAGTTGTTGGCCATCAAGTTGGCTTTCGAGGAATGGCGCCATTGGTTGGAGGGGGCCAGGCACCCTATCACCGTTTTTACCGACCATAAGAATCTGGCATACTTGGAGTCGGCCAGGCGTATGAATCCGAGACAGGCCAGATGGTCTCTGTTCTTCTCCAGATTCAATTTTGTTGTTACATTCCGACCTGGGATAAAAAATGTGAAGGCTGATGCTCTCTCTCGCTGTTTTCCGGGAGGAGGAAACTCCGAGGACCCGGGTCCCATTTTGGCGGAGGGGGTAGTTGTTTCTGCTCTATATTCCGATTTGGAGGCCGAGGTCCAGGCTGCCCAGACTGAGGCACCTGCCCGTTGTCCTTCTGGGAAGTTGTTCGTGCCTCCTGAGCTACGTCACAAACTCTTTAAGGAGCATCATGATACGGTTCTTGCTGGTCACCCCGGGAGTAGAGCCACGGTAAATCTCATTGCTCGGAGATTTTGGTGGCCGGCTCTTCGTAAGTCGGTGGAGGGTTTTGTGGCTGCTTGTGAGACGTGCGCTCGCGCTAAGGTCCCTCGTTCACGGCCTTCAGGTTCCCTTCTCCCGTTACCCATACCTTCCCGTCCTTGGACACACCTGTCCATGGACTTTATCACGGATCTTCCTCGTTCCTCGGGGAAGTCGGTGATCCTGGTGGTGGTGGACCGTTTTAGCAAGATGGCTCATTTCGTACCTTTCCCTGGTTTACCCAATGCTAAAACGTTGGCGCAAGCTTTTGTCGACCATATTGTTAAATTGCACGCCATTCCCTCTGATATTGTTTCCGATAGAGGCACGCAGTTTGTGTCCAGGTTCTGGAAGGCTTTCTGTTCTCGCCTGGGGGTTCGGCTGTCCTTCTCTTCTGCTTTTCACCCACAGTCGAATGGTCAGACTGAGCGCCTCAATCAGAATCTGGAGACATATTTGCGCTGTTTTGTGGCAGAGAACCAGGAGGATTGGTGTTCATTTCTCCCTCTTGCTGAGTTTGCTCTGAACAACCGTCGTCAGGAATCTTCTGATAAGTCACCATTCTTTGGTGCATATGGGTTCCATCCGCAGTTTGGGACATTCTCGGGAGGGGCTCTTTCTGGTTTACCTGAGGAGGAGAGATTTTCCTCGTCTTTGTCTACCATTTGGCAAAAGATTCAGAGTAATCTTAAAAAGATGAGTGAGAGGTATAGGCGTGTGGCTGATAAGAGACGTGTGCCTGGTCCGGACCTGAATGTGGGTGATCTGGTGTGGTTGTCTCCAAGAAATATTAAACTGAAGGTTCCCTCCTGGAAATTGGGTCCCAAGTTTATTGGGCCTTATAAAATCTTGTCAGTCATCAATCCTGTTGCCTTCCGTCTTGATCTTCCACGGGTTTGGAAGACACAATGTATTTCACAGATCTCTCTTAAAACCATATGTCCAGCCCACGGTACCCTCCTCTTTGCCTCCTCCTCCGATTTTGGTTGATGGCAATCTGGAGTTTGAGGTTTCCAGAATTGTGGACTCTCGCATTGTCCGCGGTTCTCTTCAGTACCTCGTTCATTGGAAGGGTTATGGTCCTGAGGAGAGGATGTGGGTTCCGGTGTCGGACATTAAAGCCACTCGCCTCATCAGGGCATTTCATGGGGCTCATCCTGAGAAGGTGGGTCCTGGGTGTCCGGAGTCCACCCGTACAGGGGGGGGGGGGGGTACTGTCACTACCAGAGCTTTGGGACGTTCTCACAGCTCTGTTTCTCCACCCCTGTGATGATGTCATTACTAGAGCTGGGAGGAGTTCTCACTGCTCTGTTTACTTTTGGTTTCCTTCCTCCCAGCTGTTCCTCATGCGTTTGATTTCCCTCTCTTTATATCACCCCTCCTCCTATTGTAGGGCGTGGATTATAGTTCTCATTTCAGTTGTAGCTCTTGCTTTAGTATCTTCACTTGTAGCTATCAGTTCACTGGACCTGTGTTCTGCTGCAGCAAGCACTCCGGATATTGCCAGCTGTCCTTGGATCCGTCTTCTCTGCGGCTGCAACACCTTCAGCTAAGTGTACAGACATTGTTGTGTACCTGATTATTTTCTGACTGGATCTGAGGTGGCCACGGTTCCCTCCATATACTGAGTAGGGCACCGGTGGCCGTGCCCCTTCCACTATTGTAGGGGTTACAGTGGTCATCAGTCTTAGGCACATGGGCATGCCTCGTTCCGCCATTTGGATCCGGGCATGTGCTTTAGCAGCATAGGGAGAGCTTTGAGGGTCTGACAGGGGTCACCCTTTATCCTCCCTAGTTTGGGTCCGGTCAGTAGCTCTTTTACTGTGTATACTATTGTTGCTCACATACAGCCATGACACCTTGATCGCATGATTGCTGTTACATCATACCGATTAGTGCCCATATATCCGGTGACTCCTCCCCCCAACATCATGTCCCCCTCTCCCTCATTCACCTGCTTAGCTTGTCATCAAGAAATAGGTGGCATCCATTATACTTGACTATAGCAGGTGTGGCTAAATCTCTATTAGGACTATATATATGGGCAACATGAATGGGACATGTCATAAAGAAGTATGAACTAAAAATAAAACCTCATTGCATTGATCGGAACCTACAGGACCGACATGCACTGATAACTAACCAGAAACGATCGACTGGGGGCGAAACTACTGTATGGAACGCATATGCGTTCCAAAGATCGTAAATACAGGAATCGGAAACAGTTTCCTTGGACCGGAAGGTACCTCCTGGAACGCATATGCGTTCCAAAGACCGGAACTGAAGTGCTTCTGCACTGGCCGGATGATCATTAAACTGATGTATTCGAGGAACCGGTACAGCCGCTCGGTGGAACGCATGTGCGTTCCAATAACAGGAAGTGGGGCCAGTCCGGAAACACTGTGACTCACCAATGAGGTGAGTGGCGCTAATGGGCAGCGCTTTAAAAACAGCTGCAGCATGAGCAATAGATCGCCTACCAGGGGGAGCGGTAACTGAGGGGAGGCCTCCAGGATGTAAGTTGAATCTACCTTGAATCGTGTAATCATAGTTCCTTGATGAATTGGTGTGACTCCGTTTTTGCCTCTGTGGTGATTGTATCCTTTGATTTTAGTGTGGGTCTTATTAAGACTCTCTCACAGTGAGACAACAGGAACGCTGTCCTGCTGGGGTGTATTATACCTTCTACAGTAACTGTGAGTTTACACTATACAATGATGGACTCTGCATATAATAGTGTTGGATAATGTACTGATCTGGGTGTATGATCATTTTTGCCCAACAGGATGCAGAGCACACCCTCTTTCTGGTCTCAAGGAGCTGGACCCAGGCACCATAACCACATATGATATTGTCTGTCTGTGACCAGCCTGGAATGGTGCCACAATACATGTGTACTGGCCTTAAAACAGCCCCCTGTATTAATCATATGTAGAGCGATTTTCTGAATTTGACTATGTGACCTGGCTATAAGCTAGTACTTATCTTGTTACATTAACATTGTATAGACTAACAGTGTTCTATTATACCTCCTGATGATCCAATAGCATTGCCTAGGGCAGTGGTCGGCAAGCCGCGGCTCGCGAGCCACATGCGGCTCTTTACACACTTTAATGCGGCTCTTCTGCAGGGCTCCAGATGCCATTTGCGACTGGACCCGCCGCCGCAGCTCTGCTCAATACAGCGGCGGGCACAGGAGATGATCGTTCTCAGCAGCGCAGGAGGAGTCTCTCCCTCCCCCCTGTGCTGCTGCACTCGCCGCTGCCAATAAGAAGAGGCAGGAGGAGGAGGGGAGGGGCTGTGGCCACTGCGCCACCAATGAAGAAAACTGACCTGTTAATACAAATACAGGAGGCGGGTGCCGGAATCAAATAGCCGGCACCCGACCTCTATGACAGGGAGCTGCGATCCGCTGCAGTTGAGTTAACCCTTCAGGTGCGGTACCTGAGGGGTTAACTGCCGCTGATCGCAGCTCCCTGTCATAAAGGTCGGGTGCCGGCTATTTGATTCCGGCACCCGCCTCCTGTATTTGTATAAGAAACGTTGGTGGCACAGTGCGCCCCCCCCCCCAGTATAATAAACGTTGGTGGCACAGTGCGCCCCCCCCCCCCCCAGTATAATAAGTGCGCCCCCCAGTATAATAAACGTTGGTGGCACAGTGCGCCCCCCCCAGTATAATAAGTGCGCCCCCCCCCCCCAGTATAATAAACGTTGGTGGCACAGTGCGCCCCCCCCCCCCCAGTATAATAAACGTTGGTGGCACAGTGCGGTTCCCCCCCCCCCCAGTATAATAAACGTTGGTGGCACAGTGGGAAGTGCCAATGAGGGTTAAAAATAATAAAAGAAAATTAACTCACCTCCTCCAGTTGATCAGGTAGCTGCCGGTCTCCTGTTCTTACTTCTTTCTAGTTTCTTCAGGACCTGTGGTGACGTCACTGAGCTCATCACATGGCCCATTTACATGGTGATGGATCATGTGATGAGCACAGTGATGTCACCACAGGTCCTGCGTCCTGAAGAAACTAGAAAGAAGTAAGAACAGGAGACGATCAATTGGAGGAGGTGAGTTAATTATTTTTTTATTTTTTAACCCTCATTGGCACTGCCCACTGCGCCACCAATGTTTATTATATTGAGGGGGGGCCGCACTGCGCCACCAATGTTTATTATACTGGGGTGTTGGGGGGGCGCACTGCGCCACCAATGTTTATTATATTGGGGTGATGGGGGGGCGCACTGCGCCACCAATGTTTATTATATTGGGGTGATGGGGGGGCGCACTGCGCCACCAATGTTTATTATACTGGGGTGATGGGGGGGCGCACTGCGCCACCAATGTTTATTATATTGAGGGGGCACACTGCGCCACCAATGTTTATTATTTTGGGGTGATGGGGGTGGCGCACTGCGCCACCAATGTTTATTATATTGGGGTGATGGGGGGGGCGCACTGCGCCACCAATGTTTATTATATTGACCTTGTACTAAGCATTCTGTATTCAGAATGCTATTATTTTCCCTTATAACCATGTTATAAGGGAAAATAATACAGTGAATAGACTTTCATCCTAGGAACCATGCGTGAAAATCGCACTTGCTTGCGATTTTCACACAGCCCCATTAACTTCTATGGGGCCTGCGTTGCGCGAAAAACGCACAACAGAGCATGCTGCGATTTTCACGCAACGCACAAGTGATGTGTGAAAATCACCGCTCATGTGCACAGCCCCATAGAAGTGAATGGGTCCGGATTTAGTGCGGGTGCATTCCAGTATTTTGAATGCCGGATCCAGCACTAATACATTCCTATGGGGAAAAATGCCAGAGCCGGCATTCAGGCAAATCTTCATTTTTTTTCGCCGAAGATAAAACCGTAGCATGCTACGGTTTGCTCTTTTGCCTGATCAGTCAAAATGACTGAACTGAAGACATCCTGATGCATCCTGAACGGATTACTCTCCATTCAGAATGCATGGGGATAAAACTGATCAGTTATTTTCCGGTATAGAGCCCCTGTGACGGAACTCAGTGCCGGAAATGAAAAACGCTAATGTGAAAGTACTTTAAAATATTAAGTTTAAATCCCCCCTTTCCCAATTTTACATATAAAATATATAAACAATAAATAAATAAACATATTACATAGCCTTTTTAGTCACCTTGTCACCCCAAAAAATAGCATAGGACTGTTCTATTATGGGCCGAATGTTTCATAAAATGCGAAATGCACGCAGCTTTTTTTGGTGTTTTTTTTTTTTTGCACGGTATTGAGTATCACAATACTTTTTTATGGTGACGAAAGCGAATCAAAATTTTGGTTTCAAAACAACCCTACGCCGATCTGATCGGCGTAGCGTTGTCACGATCCCAAAATTTTGATTCAGTTTCGATTTGGCGACTAAAAATTTGATTTGGCTCCTAAATTTTTCAGTTCAGGAGCCAATGGCTACTAGGAATTTTTTTTAGTCTGGAGCACTGTTCTGTGTGCCGGGCGCCCGCTCCCCTCCCTCCTCTCGGGGGCGGCAGCCTGCGGCTGTCCTGCCTACATGTGTGCCGTGCGGCGCTCAGGCCAAAGGAGGCGTCACTGACTGTATTTTCGGTTTTAAAAATGTGGCTCTCAAAATAAATTTCAATCGTGGTTTTGGCGAGATTTGGCTCAGTTGAAAAAAAAGGTTGCCCACCACTGGCCTAGGGGGAAACGCGTCGAGGTAACCCAGGTGTATGACTATAAGGTCAACCCTGACTGATCTGTATTTTTTGTGTGTGTTTGTACCTTGTTTTTTGCATCCAGCTAATTGGTGTACCATTGGTACTTTATTATCCTCACCTAATACCTGGGGCACTCCAGAACAATCCCTGTATATACCCTTTTAGGGACATCTGAGGGATAGTAGTCTAGGTACGTGGACAGGGGGCCTCCACCATCAGGAGCCTTCCCTGGGCTGAGGTTGTAGGATAGGGGTAGTGTAGTGTACGGGAACTGTAATACCCGTCACTACCAAAGTGTCACTTGGTGTGCTGTCATCCCTCCTAATTATGGGGAAGTTGTTATATGTCAGTTTTATAAAATGTCATGTAATGTATGTATTTTCCTGTTACTGAAACTTGCATGTACAGGCCTGCTTGGGGTGTCATTCCAGCTTCTAGTCGCTAGAGGGAGCTAGAGAGCCCTAGTTTATATAAGGCCCAGACAGGGAAGCAAAAGTCAGTCTAGACCACAGCTCAGAAGTTTCTAGAGCCTGAGGAAGTGTCCAGAAGCTGAGAGAGACAGAGGCAAAGATCAGGAAAGCAAGAGGTACTCAGAAAGACAGAGGAGGTACTTATTAAAGCTATAGCCAAGGATATAAAGCCAGAATTAGGTTAATGGGCCTTGGTGAAGATATGCTATGTTCCAGGATCAGACAGAATTAGAGTGCAAGCTCCTGTGCTGCAAGTCCTGTGTTCAACACTCTGTAATCACCTTGCTGTAACTGAGTTGCCTGCATCGACCGAATTGCAAAATCGACTGTATGCCAAGGAACTGCGTTTCCAATATTGTCTCTGCTTGGAAAACTACTAAAGTTGGAGTTCTGTTTTAAGACTACGTTTCCTCAATTTATTCCTGCATCCGCAAACGGCGTGCCACCGTTTACTTGGCACTGGCGTCACGAACTATTTCTACCTATACCTGCCCTTGCAGAGAGTCAGCTGTACCAGGTTAGTGTATATTGCACTACATCATCCAGAAACACCTATTGCACACAACTTGAGTACGCTGCACCTCTCTTTTGGCGTCACGAACAGGATACGCACGCTTTCTAGTGCAAGAAGCGTGAACTTTGTGCCTTATACCGTTGCCCTGTGACCAAAGTGACAAATAACCTGTTTTATTCAAGTGGACTTTGTGGACTGAAAATCATACCCAAAGTGTCCCAAAAACCTCTAAAAAGCGCTGTGCAGTATTGCACTGCACAGAGGAAGAAAACCGCCGCATTGGAATGTGGTTTTGTGGACTTTTTGCAATCCTGCTTGCTGTCAGTGAATGGACAGCGTTTTGCTAAAGATGGCCACCGGCTGCCTGGAGTAAAGTTTCCCGCGCCGCTGAGGACTTTCGTGGGCGGATCCCTGCAAAGACACAGAGTCCCGCCCCTCTTCATCATCGCACCGCCGCGGCCCTGCTTCTCCTGCGTCACCGCGGTCTCAGGACGTCCGGAATCTCGCGAGACTTGGCCTGCGCAAGACCAGCGATACCGGTAAGCACTTGTAACCGGAGGGAAGGGGAGTGTATCGGCCCCTTTAGTCGCCAGCGGTCACCTCTCAATAGACTACTATGTCAGAGCCAGGAGTGCCTGAGCAGCCGGCCCCAGGAGAGCTTGCGGCTCCTAATCAACCGACAGCCCCTAGCATGATGCCCTTTACCATGCCTTATTATTTCGGGGCTCCATGGTTCCCTCGCTACAGGGGAGAGACCCATACCCTACGGGACTTTGAAGAAAAGTTGCTGGCACTATTCCGATTATACCCTATAAATGCCGACCAGCAAATGGAAATCATGCTAGCGCAACTGGAGGGGGCTGCCTGCAGGGAAGTGTTATCATGGCCTGCTACTGAGCGGAGTACTCTAGAACAGATATTCACCCGCCTCAGAGCCACTTTTGAAACTAGGACTGCCTCAGAGATAAAGATGCACTTCTTTAGCAAGAGACAGAAGCCCGGTGAGTCCCTCCGTGACTATGCCCTATCACTTCAGGAGGCTTTAGGGGCTGTACTCCAGATAGATCCCAAAGAGGCGGATAACCGGGACCAGACCCTGAGGGAACAATTTATCAACGGGGTGTCTAGTGAACAAATAAGGACCCAGTTAAAGATGCTGTCCGCCCAGCACCCTAACAGTGCCTTTCTGGACTTTAAAGAACTGGCTATAAAAATTCTGGGGTCCACAGTATCTCCTGAGTTGAGCGCCCTATCTGAGTCATCAGCCTGCAAGCCAAAACCGCTTGTCACTAACCGAGCTGAGGCCGGCCAAGCTGTTCAAGTGTCAGCTACTGATACTATTGCCATGCTGACAGAGCAAGTAAATCACCTCACTAAAAGTCTAGAGAAAGTGTGCAGAAAAATAGAGGAATGGGAAAAACCCATAATGCTAGAAGAAGAATTCCTGTCACCTCCTAGGCCGTTCCCACCTCCTTACCAAGAGACTCACCCCAGGGATCCTGGGAGGCGTAATAGAGGTCGCAAGAAGCCCGTGTGTACATACTGCAAAAAGCTGGGACACACAGAATCCATGTGCTGGCAGTTAAACGGGCAACCCCTGAGGCTGAGGACCACCCCTCGGGAGGTAGAACACTAGGTCCAGAGGATCCAAATTGGATGCCACGTTATGTAGGATCCCATCCTAAAATCAATATAGAGATCAACGGGGTCCCCTTTGAAGCCCTATTAGATACTGGGTCTCAGGTCACTACTATTCAGCTGCCTGCATTTGAAAAGTTCTGGGACACCAACCAGTTGACCCAACCGCCTGAATCCTGGGTGGAAATTATCGCCAGCAATGGCAAACCAGTAAAGGTTCATGGATACTGGGAACCCACCCTGCAGGTAGGAGAAGTAACCCTGCCTCAACAGGGAGTGATCGTAGTACAGGCCGGTGACAGAGGAGGACATCCTGTCATTCTAGGCACCAATGTCTTCAAGAACTGTTATTCAGAAATACTTGCTGTATTACATCAGACTTTGCCCACAGCTTCCTCTGCATCCAGGAGGGTGATTCAAAAGACTATTACTGTGTTAAGTGCCCAGCAGAGGTTTGCTAATGGGAAAGGAGAAATTTGTACTGCCAGGATCCGTGATATTAAGCCTGTGACTTTGCCTCCTAATTCTCAAACTCTTTTGTGGTGTCGTGCTGTCCTGGGAGTCGAAGGCCGAGATTATCCAGCCCTGGTAGAACCAATCCAGATGGAGGATTATCCTTATGTGAGAGCTGCCAAGTGCCTGGTGAACGTCTCCCAAGGTAAAGTACCTGTCCGTCTCATTAACCTGAGTAATCATCCTGTTGCGCTTACTAAGCATTGCCCTGTTGCCCAGCTGTCCCAGGTGTCCTTCCAAGACATCATTCGTCTTCCAGTGACAGAAAAGCCGCCAGCTGCAGACAGCAGATGTTCGCCGGGGACCCAGCCACAAGTGCCCTGGTGGGAAGAGCTCCATGTCGGGGACGAGAATACCCCCCAACGGCAACAAGAAGGGATTATACAGCTTGTCAAGGAGCACCACCAGGCCTTCAGTAAGCATGCCACTGATTATGGAGAGGGGAGTGCCATACAACACACCATACCTACTGGCTCTCATCCTCCTATCAAGGAGAGATACCGACCTTTACCGCCTACTTCATATCAGACTGTAAAGGAAATGATCCAAGAGATGAAGGACTCTAATGTAATCCGGGACAGCCGTAGTCCGTGGGCTGCACCCCTGGTCCTTGTAAAGAAGAAGGACGGTGGTATCCGTTTCTGTGTGGATTATAGGAAAATTAATCAAATAACCCACAAAGATGCATACCCACTGCCCCGCATTGAGGAGTCATTAACTGCTCTGGGCTCCTCTGCCTATTTCTCCACATTGGACTTGACCAGTGGCTACTGGCAAGTACCCATGGCCCCTGCAGATAGAGAAAAGACTGCCTTCACTACTCCCATGGGCCTGTTCGAATTCAATTGTATGCCGTTCGGGCTATGTAATGCCCCAGGAACTTTCCAGAGATTAATGGAGCGGTGTTTGGGTCACAAAAACTTCGAAACAGTGCTGCTGTATCTAGATGACGTCATTGTGTACTCAAAAACATATGAGGACCATCTGAAACATTTGGCAGAAGTATTTGAAATCCTTATCAAATATGGCTTGAAGGTAAAGCCATCCAAGTGTCACCTGCTCAAACCTGCAGTAAGATACCTGGGGCATATAGTAAGCGGAGAGGGAGTGCAACCTGACCCTGATAAATTGGCAGCTGTCTGTAATTGGCCGGTTCCTACTACTGTCAAAGAGGTGAGGAGTTTCCTGGGTTTTGCCGGCTACTATAGACGTTTTATCCCCCATTTTGTTCAAATAGCTGATCCTATCCAGGAGCTCTTGAGGGGGCAACCCAAGAAAAGCCCTAGAACTCCTGTGCCCATTGAGTGGAATGAGAAAAGAGAGATAGCGTTCCAATTGCTAAAAAAGAAACTGACCGAGCCTCCAGTGTTAGGTTATCCAGATTATAGCAAGCCCTTTCATCTGTATACTGATGCTAGCAAGCGAGGCCTGGGAGCTGTGTTAGCCCAGATCCAAGAGGGAAAAGAGAGAGTGATAGCATATGCAAGCCGCTCCCTGAAAGGAGCTGAGAAAAATGACCAGAATTATAGTTCCTTCAAACTAGAGTTCCTGGCATTAGTGTGGGCGGTGACAGAAAAATTCAAGGATTATCTAGCCGCCACCCCGTTCATTGCATTCACTGACAATAACCCTCTGGCGCATCTAAATACAGCTAAATTGGGGGCCTTGGAGCAGAGATGGGCCTCTCGCCTTGCCAACTATAATTTCTCTGTAAAGTATCGTGCTGGACGTACTAATGATAATGCTGATGCTTTATCCAGGCTTCCCACAGAGACAGCTCCTGATGATGTGCGAGATGCTTGGGAAGATGTAGAGATGCCGGCTTTCTATAACAAATTTGCTCAACAGGATCAGGCTCGAGCTACCAATAACAGAGCTGCAGTTCCTTCACCCTCCAGTAGGCCTGATCCTAAAGAAGAAAGGTGGGTGAAACTACAGTCTGAAAGTAGAGTGCTGGGTGAGTTGTTGGACTTCATTACTAGTGGCAGAGCCCCTGAGAGGATTCGGCGTAAGAGTGCAGATCCTGAACTCATCAAACTGTGGAGACAGCGCCATCAACTCTTCATACAAAAGGGCCTATTGCTACGGAGAAGCCTAGACCCAGTGTCCAACGAGAGAGTGCACCAGATTCTCATACCCCGACGAGATGCAGGTATGGTGTTGGAGATGTACCACAATCAATCCGGTCACTTTGGGGTCCAAAAGACTGAGGCTACTATCCGCCAGCGGTTTTACTGGGTAGGCATGAGAGAAGACATGGAGAAGTGGTGTCGAGAGTGTGTAGCCTGTGCCTTGAAACGAAGTGAGCACCATGATCAGAGGGCACCACTGAGACCCATTGTAAGTACCCGTCCTCTTGAACTTGTCGCCATCGACCATGTAAAACTGGAGCCTTGTCGCTCAGGGTATGCTTATGCCATGACTATTATTGATCATTTCACAAAGTTTGTTGTAGCAGTGCCTGTGAGAGACCAAACAGCCAAGACTACAGCCGAAATGTTCTGGAAGCACTTCCTCCTGCCCTATGGATGTCCAGAAAAGATCCTCACCGATCAAGGACCTGCTTTTGAGTCCCATCTGTTCCATGAACTGTGCCGCTTACACAACTGTAAGAAGATCCGGACGACGGCCTACCATCCTCAAGGTAACGGATTATGTGAAAAAATGAATCAGACCTTGATAGAGATGCTGAGGGCCGTGCCTCCTGAGAACAGAGGAGATTGGCCCAGTCTGTTGCCACAGCTCATGTTCACATACAATCATACCATACATTGTTCCACCGGGTATACCCCTTTTTACTTGATGTTTGGGCGCCAAGGGACATTGCCTGCTGATCATTCATTGGACATACATGTGCCTGATTGCATTAACCCATTACCTAACACCGACTGGGTTGCTGAGCACCAAAGGCGATTAGATGCAGCCAAAGCCATTGTTCAGGAACGTATGGACCTTGCTAGAGACCGACAGCAGAGAGACTATGATCAGGCAGCCCATGCAGAACCCTTGACCATAGGGGCCGTGGTATGGTTAAAGAATAACCGTCGTACCAGCAAATTGGACAGTAAGTGGGAGCGAAGTCCCTATGTTGTCACTGCAATCCCAAATGTTGGAACTCACACTTATGAGATCACCCGGGAAGACAAGGGATCCCAAATTGTACACCGAAACCGGTTAAAGCTCTGCCTGACACCAGAACCTATCGACGAGAGTTCTGGATCTGAATATCCTGTGTCAGAGTCAGCACTACAGCCCGAGGATCCTATGCAGGCTGTCAGTAATCTCAGGTATGACGCTGATCCCATGCATTGGCTTCTGACACCGTGGTTGAACTTGCTGGTGCCTGCTCCGGCACCTACTGTAGTTTCACCTCCAGAAGAGCCGGTTCAAGATGCCCTGGATCCAGTTCCCCCTGTAGTGGATATTGTTGTTCCTGTTGTTCCAGTTGTTCCTGTTGTTCCAGTTGTTCCTGACCGAGGTCTCACGGATGGAGACCCTCCTGTTGCTCCTCTCCCTTCTACCTCGTTGCTAAGGGAAGAGGAGACCCCTGTTTTGAGAAGGTCTACCCGGATGACCAGGGGACGCCCGCCAGTCCGTTTAGGAGACTTTGATTATTCTGGTGGTGTCTCCTCCCAAACAGTTGCCACGGGCAATACCTTACTTGACATTTGTGCGCAAGAATGGACTCCTCCACGTGAGCCCTTGCCTGTGATACACCCACGGGAAACTCCTGGGTAGTTCCGTTATTTTGCTGTTCTATTATGGACTTATTCATTGTCATGGACTATCCTGGTTATAATGTTACGCTGTGCCAGGTCAGCGCCCCCGTTCCATTCACTATCCTGAGAGAAGAGAACGACGCCCCTTGTCACTACCCTTCACCTTTGCCAATTGGACCTGATGTAAATGTAAATGCAGATGAATTACATGTATGTATGCCTGCATGTCTCTATTTTCTATTTCAGGTAGAGATTCCAGTTGGGCGACCCATGATGGAGTACGAGGTCGTACTCAGCTTAAAGCAGTGGGGTATGTAGTGTACGGGAACTGTAATACCCGTCACTACCAAAGTGTCACTTGGTGTGCTGTCATTCCTCCTAATTATGGGGAAGTTGTTATATGTCAGTTTTATAAAATGTCATGTAATGTATGTATTTTCCTGTTACTGAAACTTGCATGTACAGGCCTGCTTGGGGTGTCATTCCAGCTTCTAGTCGCTAGAGGGAGCTAGAGAGCCCTAGTTTATATAAGGCCCAGACAGGGAAGCAAAAGTCAGTCTAGACCACAGCTCAGAAGTTTCTAGAGCCTGAGGAAGTGTCCAGAAGCTGAGAGAGACAGAGGCAAAGATCAGGAAAGCAAGAGGTACTCAGAAAGACAGAGGAGGTACTTATTAAAGCTATAGCCAAGGATATAAAGCCAGAATTAGGTTAATGGGCCTTGGTGAAGATATGCTATGTTCCAGGATCAGACAGAATTAGAGTGCAAGCTCCTGTGCTGCAAGTCCTGTGTTCAACACTCTGTAATCACCTTGCTGTAACTGAGTTGCCTGCATCGACCGAATTGCAAAATCGACTGTATGCCAAGGAACTGCGTTTCCAATATTGTCTCTGCTTGGAAAACTACTAAAGTTGGAGTTCTGTTTTAAGACTACGTTTCCTCAATTTATTCCTGCATCCGCAAACGGCGTGCCACCGTTTACTTGGCACTGGCGTCACGAACTATTTCTACCTATACCTGCCCTTGCAGAGAGTCAGCTGTACCAGGTTAGTGTATATTGCACTACATCATCCAGAAACACCTATTGCACACAACTTGAGTACGCTGCAGTAGACATAGGGATAATCTATTCCCGTACCCCAGGTCATTATCCAGTCTCTGGATGCAATCTATCAGTCACATACCCTGTATGTATTTTTTCTTTTTTGTATAGTAGATCCAACTGGGATCTCTTTTAAGGTACATCATTAAAATTGTGATTTTAGGGGTTCTTTTTATGCTGGAACTTTGATATATACTCTTTATACCCCGTGATATCTATGTTAATTGATTTTGCTGGAACCTAGGTGCGTAAAGGGGCCGAAAGTCCAACGAGTACCTTTAGGCTTTACAGGGTTGCTCACAATTTAGCCCCGCCCAAAATGACAGAACAATAAACACACCCCATAAATTACCCCATTTCGGAAAGTAGACACCCCAAGGTATTCACTGATGGGCATAGTGAGTCCGTGGGAGATTTTTTTTTTGCCAGAAGTTAGCAGAAATGGAAACTTTATTTTTTTTTTTTTTTCCTCAGAAAGTGTCATATTCCGCTAACTTGTGAAAAAAAATTAAATCATACATGAACTCACCATGCCCCTCCGTGAATACTTTGGGGTGTCTTCTTTCTAAAATTGGGTCATTTGGGGGGTATTTATACTATCCTGGCATTCTAGCACCTCAAGAAACATGACAGGTGCTCAGAAAGTCAGAGCTGCTTCAAAATGCAGAAATTCACATTTTTGTACCATAGTTTGTAAACGCTATAACTTTTGCGCAAACCAATAAATATACACTTATTGGATTTTTTTTTATCAAAGACATGTAGCACAATAAATTCTGACACAAACTTGTATAGAAATATAATTATATTTGAACATTTTACCAGAAAAAGTTAAAAATACACTTTTTTTGAGAAAATTGCGGTCTATTTTGATTAATATCAGAAAAACAAAAAATTTCAGCAGCAATCGAATACCACCAAAAGAAAGCTGTATTTGTGAGAAGAAAAGGAGGTAAAATTCATTTGGGTGCCAAGTTGCATGACCGAGCAATAAACCGTTAAAGTTGTGAAGTGCCGATTTGTAAAAAAGGGCCTGGTCACTAGGGGGGTAGAAACCTGTGGTCCTTAAGTGGTTAAGTATTGGAGTCGTTGTACAAACCGGATTCCAAAAAAGTTGGGACACTATACAAATCGTGAATAAAAACTGAATGCAATGATGTGGAGGTGCCAACTTCTAATATTTTATTCAGAATAGAACATAAATCACGGAACAAAAGTTTAAACTGAGAAAATGTACCATTTCAAGGGAAAAATATGTTGAATCAGAATTTCATGATGTCAACAAATCCCAAAAAAGTTGGGACAAGGCCATTTTCACCACTGTGTGGCATCTCCCCTTCTTCTTACAACACTCAACAGACGTCTGGGGACCGAGGAGACCAGTTTCTCAAGTTTAGAAATAGGAATGCTCTCCCATTCTTGTCTAATACAGGCCTCTAACTGTTCAATCGTCTTGGGTCTTCTTTGTTGCACCTTCCTCTTTATGATGCGTCAAATGTTCTCTATAGGTGAAAGATCTGGACTGCAGACTGGCCATTTCAGTACCCGGATCCTTCTCCTACGCAGCCATGATGTTGTGATTGATGCAGAATGTGGTCTGGCATTATCTTGTTGAAAAATGCAGGGTCTTCCCTGAAAGAGAAGACGTCTGGATGGGAGCATATGTTGTTCTAGAACCTGAATATATTTTTCTGCATTGATGGTGCCTTTCCAGACATGCAAGCTGCCCATGCCACACACACTCATGCAACCCCATACCATCAGAGATGCAGGCTTCTGAACTGAGCGTTGATAACAACTTGGGTTGTCCTTGTCCTCTTTGGTCCGGATGACATGGCGTCCCAGATTTCCAAAAAGAACTTCGAATCGTGACTCGTCTGACCACAGAACAGTCTTCCATTTTGCCACACTCCATTTTAAATGATCCCTGGCCCAGTGAAAACGCCTGAGCTTGTGGATCTTGCTTAGAAATGGCTTCTTCTTTGCACTGTAGAGTTTCAGCTGGCAACGGCGGATGGCACGGTGGATTGTGTTCACTGACAATGGTTTCTGGAAGTATTTTTGAGCCCATTCTGTGATTTCCTTTACAGTAGCATTCCTGTTTGTGGTGCAGTGTCGTTTAAGGGCCCGGAGATCACGGGCATCCAGTATGGTTTTACGGCCTTGACCCTTACGCACAGAGATTGTTCCAGATTCTCTGAATCTTTGGATGATGTTATGCACAGTTGATGATGATAGATGCAAAGTCTTTGCAATTTTTCGCTGGGTAACACCTTTCTGATATTGCTCCACTATCTTTCTGCGCAACATTGTGGGAATTGGTGATCCTCTACCCATCTTGGCTTCTGAGAGACACTGCCACTCTGAGAAGCTCTTTTTATACCCAATCATGTTGCCAATTGACCTAATTAGTGTTAATTGGTCTTCCAGCTCTTCGTTATGCTCAAATTTACTTTTTCCAGCCTCTTATTGCTACTTGTCCCAACTTTTTTGGGATTTGTTGACACCGTCAAAATTGGAATGAAAGTATTTTTCCTTTAAAATGATACATTTACTCGGATTAAACGTTTGATCTGTCATCTATGTTCTATTACAAATAAAATATTGACATTTTCCATCTCCACATCATTGCATTTAGTTTTTATTCACAATTTGTTTAGTGTCCCAACTTTTTTGGAATCCGGTTTGTAGTAACAGTAGCAACACTTTGGGCCCGACACAAAGCAGAGACCCTAACTAGCTAACTACAGACCTGGTCTCAGTCTCTAGGCGGCAACTTTGCAATGAGGTGCGTGCACAATCTTACCGATCCGGGTCTGCTCTTTATCCGCTGATGACTCTTAACCGAACAAGTCTCTCCAGCAAACATGAGGTCCTGCAGGGTATGCAGCTTGTTCCTCAGCTCTTATCAGCCTTCCTGGAAACCGTCTTACTTTCCCTGGACAGGATCTGGACAACGATCAGCTTCACTCAGCTGCGGCTGTGGTCACTGAAGGGTCTTCTCACTACTGGATCCATTAGATTCTCTGCTCACACATCATTCCTCAGTCTCAGCTCTGATTCTAAGATGGCTGCTGTGTCTCCATGCTAGCAGGTTCTCAAAACCCCACCTCCTTTGAATATTCAAATATCTTCAGTCTGTTAGCTGTTTAGGAAACAGTGGCATCTTGTTGCCAAACAGCAGAATGTCAATCCATAACAATTAATTTAATTCACACAAACAGTGTTCAAACAATGAGAGCTGTTTCCCATCTCACATGCAGACAAGACAAGTCAGCGCTGGCAACACAGTCCCCAGTTCACAGCACGGGTAGCACACTAAGGCTGGGTTCCCATATATGCCAGAACTGTTCCAATGTTTTTTATAGGATAGTTCAGTTTTAACTGTGGGTATCTCCCAGCACAAGACAGCAAAATGTAGCATGTGGAATTTTCTGACGAGCACTTTGGGGGTATGCACACAAATGTCACAAATTGTGTCCAGCTCCAGCATAAAACAACTGGCATATATGGAAACCCAGACTTCAGTTCAATCTTTATTCCCTCACCTGAATGCCAAAAATAACCTGATCATGAGACAACTGATGCACATCTACATTCAAGGGGTTATCCCATGATTAATGTAAAAAAATTAAAATTCATCAGACATCATATAGTACACGACAATCTCTTTCTAACAAAGCTAGAACCAGCCTTGTACCTCACATGGATCCAGAGATTTCCCCATTCATTGCTACACTGCGACACAACAGTCGGAAAAAAATTATCAAAGAGACAGCTTGTTGTATTACATTATACGAAATGTTGCGTGACATTCATGTCGCGCAATAAATGTCATAATGGAGCCAAATCCTTTTGTCGCTATTCCCTCATAGTGCCCCCAGTAATGCCCACTATAGTGCTGCCAGTAATGTCCCTCACAGTGCCCCACAGTAATGTCCCCCGCACAGTAATTTTTCCCCACAGTAATGCCTCCAACAGTTATGCCCCCCAAAAGTAATGCTCTCCAACAGTAATGCCCTCTAACAGAAATACCTACCCCATAGTAATGCCCCCCAAAAGTAATGTTCCTGAACAGTTGGTGGGCTGAAAAAGGACCTTCGGTGATGTCAGTGCAGGTCCTGCTGAATGAAGATAGAATTTGTCTATTTCCATTCAGCAGGACCTGCGCTGACGTCACCGTGTTCACCATGCGATGAGCGCGATGATGTCACCAAAGGTCATTTTCCAGCAGGTCCTGCAAGAAAAAGAAGAAAGAAGACGAGCCCGGCTGCGCAATCAAGTGGATGAGGTGAGTTACATTTATTTTTTAACAACACAATGGACCTTTTACTTAGCATTCTGAATTAAAGAATGCTATTAGGGGAGTGGCCTTGCAGGCATGGTGTGAGGATGCATTGAAGACAATAATCCTGCTTTATTCCCATCTCCATCTTACCTGCTACTTGTGCTACATCCCTGGAAGAGACCTCCTGAAAAGCCTGTGGCGTTTGAGCTGATCGGTGGTGAGGAGGGAACAGGAGGTCCACACCTAATGCACTGCATCTGAGGACACTGTGCCTGCCATTGCAGAAGAAGAGGAGAGAGAGAGACAAGCAGAGGAGGAACAGCGTGGAGGGGGTGAGAGGCCACAGTATTCCTACTGTAATAAAAGTAATTGGGACATTACAGAACTGTTCCTGCTGTTTGGGGAGAGAGATAATCACTCTCTGGAGATAAGGTGGAGCAGAGGCTGAGACCAGCCATCTTATCAGCAGGGTCACTAGGCTGCAGATAACAGTGCAAACAAAGTTAGCAGCTTGGGCACATCACTCAGAGCTTTGAGCTGCATTAACCCCTATAGTGCTGAGCAGGGCCGTCTTTAATATTGATTGGACCCTGGGCAAAAATTTACTTGGGCCCCCTGGATCCCGCTTTCCCACACCTTAGAAGGCAATCACGCTCTCCACCACAACACACACACACATAAAAAATCCACACACCTGGTAGAGTACAGTGAATGACTGTAAATACTTCCAGTTCTGAAGACTCCAGCGGCTCAGGATCAGTGCTCTGGAAGTGGGCACCGCTCTGCAGGAAGGAGACCGGGGCTCGGCTCACCCTAGTGTTCCAGTGCACCCCAGCACCCCACAGTATGCAGTATATCACCCTATAGTATACAGCAACCCACAGTATGCAGTATAGTACCCTATAGTATACAGCACCCCACAGTATGCAGTATAGTACCCTATAGTATACAGCAACCCACAGTATGCAGTATAGCACCCTATAGTATACAGCACCACACAGTATGCAGTTTAGCACCCCACACTATACAGTACCCCACAGTATATAGTAGAGCAGTATAGCAGCCCACAGTATACAGCACCCCACAGTATACAACACCTCACAGTATACAGCACCCCAAACAATACACGATACAGCCCCCCACACTATACAGTACAGCAGTATAGCACTTCACACTATACCGCACCCTCAGTATACATTATACAGACCCCCACAGTATACAGTACAGCAGTATAGCCCCCCCACACTATACAGGCCCCCCACACTATACAGCCCCCCACAGTATACAGGCCCCCACAGTATACAGGCCCCCACCCCCACAGTATACAGCCCCCCCCCCCCGTAGTATACAGGCCCCCACACAGTATACAGGCCCCCACACAGTATACAGGCCCCCCACACAGTATACAGGCCTCCCACACAGTATACAGGCCCCCACACAGTATACAGGCCCCCACACAGTATACAATCCCACACAGTATACAGTCCCACACAGTATACAGCCCCCCACACAGTATACAGCCCACCACGCAGTATACAGCCCCCCACGCAGTATACAGCCCACCACACAGTATACAGCCCACCACACAGTATACAGCCCCCCACACAGTATACAGCCCCCCACACAGTATACAGCCCACCACACAGTATACAGCCCCACACAGTATACAGTCCCACCACACAGTATACAGCCCACCACACAGTATACAGCCCACCACACAGTATACAGGCCCCCACACAGTATACAGGCCCCCACACAGTATACAGCACCCCACAGTATACAGCACCCCACTATACAGTAGTTTACAGTATATTAACATAACAGCCCCTGTCACCTTTTTCTAATGTAATCTTCACACAAAAAAAGCTCCACAGTTAACTTCTGCAACACTCCACAGGACCTGTGATGACCTCATAGCCATGTGACCAGTAATTGCTAGGTTACTGGTCACATGGTGATGATGTCATTAAGGTCCTAAATCACAACTTTAACACAGTACGATCATGATGCCTGGAATCCTGGTAGAGCTGACAGCCTGACACCCGGGGCAGTGGCTAGCAGGGCTCAAGAGGCAGCTGCCTTGGGCCCCCCAGGAGCAACTGGGCCCGGGGCAGCTGCCCCTTTTGCCCCTTGGTAAAGACGGCCCTGCTCCTTTTTACTAGGCAGGTGTGCTCTTTTTTCTGGGTAGTCTGAGGAATACCCCCTAAATTTAGTTAGCCCAAAATGTCAAAAAAGGGGTATTCCACTGAAGGATTCTGGCCCTGATGGATGAAAGCGATGGGGACGCCTCACCCGCTGAATCCAGTGGTTCAGAATATGAACCTGTAGACAGCAGTGGCACTCTAACCGCTAGTGAAGATGAGGTCCCTGCTACGGTCAGGCGTACCCGACCCCATGTCAGTGTTCTGCATACCCCGCATGATGAGCCTCATTTGCAGCAGAGTGGTGCTAGCGCTGATCTTTTTTATGGTGCGGCATACACCAGCAGCGCAGCACATCCTGGACCTTCTACCAGCACTGCCGTATTCCCTGGTGAAGTGGCGAGCACCAGAAGGGCAGTTCAAGCTGGTACGGTGGCACGTGCATTAACTCCCCCGTCGCAGCCACCACGTTCACAGGCCCATAGAGCCCTTAGTCTCCCAGAGGTGCTGGCAAACCCAAATTGGCAATCCCCTGATTCGACCGCACCCGTATTGCCCCCTTTCACCACCCAGTCTGGAGTTCGCGTGGAGACAGCTCATTTAGGATCAGCCCTTGAGTATTTTGAGCTGTTCTTCACCGCAGATCTCTATGACTTTGTTGTCGCAGAAACTAACCGCTACGCCACACAGTATATAACCACCAATCCGGAAAGCTTCTATGCCCAGCCTTTCCGGTGGAAACCAGTCACAGTTTCCGAATTTAAAATATTTTGGGCCTTATCCTCAGCATGGGTCTAACTAAAAAAAATGTATTGCGGTCCTATTGGTCTTAAGACCCAATACATTACATGCCCATGTTCTCTGCTGCTATGTCCAGGGCACGTTTTGAGGTCATCATGCGCTTTATGCATTTCACTGACAATAAAACCTGTCATCCAAGAGGCCACCCTGCTTATGACCGGCTCCCTCATAGACCATTTGTCATCCAGGTTTGCAGATGTGTATACCCCCAATCAGAACATCTGCATAGACGAGTCCCTTGTACATTTTACCGGGCGCCTTGGCATCAAACAGTACATCCCCAGCAAGCGCGCCCGGTATGGGGTCAAACTGTATAAGCTCTGTCAAAGGGCCACAGGCTAAACATATCGTTTTGGCATCTATGAGGGAAAAGACTCAAAACTGGAGCCGGTCGGATGTCCTGACTACCTGGGGAGCAGTGGCAAGATTGTCTGGGACTTGGTGTCACCCTTACTCCACAAGGGGTACCACTTATACGTGGACAATTTTTACACAAGCGTGGCCCTCTTTCGGCACTTACATATAGTCGGAATTCAATGCTGTGGCACCGCACGACCTAGTCGCCGGGGCTTCCCCCAACGGCTCATTAATACCCGACTTGCACGGAGGGAGAGGGCTGCCTTGTGTGACCAAGAACTGCTCGCGGTGAAGTGGAGGGACAAGAGGGACGTTTACCTTCTGTCCACCATTCACGCAGACACGACAAATTGAAAGGGCAACTGGAGTCATTGAGAAACCCCTCTCTGTCCACGACTATAACCTTCACATGGGAGGGGTGGACTTCAATGACCAGATGTTGGCTCCCTATTTAGTGTCCCGCCGCACCAGGCGCTGGTATAAGAAGGTGTCTGTATATTTAATTCAATTGGCTGTCTATAATAGTTTTGTTCTCTACAGTAAGGCTGGGAGAACGGGATCCTTCCTAAAATTCCAGGAAGAGATCATTTCGGAACTCCTGTATCCAGGAGGGTCCGTGCCCCAAGTCCCTGATGTAGTTAGCCGGCTACATGACAGACACTTCCCGAGTGTCTATCCTGGTACCCCAACTCAGCGTTCCCCAAGAAAAAGATGTTGTGTCTGTAGCAGGGCTGGAATAAGGCGTGACACCACCGTTTTTTGTCCTGACTGTCCTGACCAGCCTGCCTTATGCATAGGGGAGTGTTTCCGCAAGTACCACACACAGGTACACTATTAGTGTAGGGATCGCGTGACACAGGACAGGCACACAGGGGTCTTAGGGCCCTTTCACACAGAGCTGCCACATCTCTGGGCGATTTGCGCTTTGCACATTGTCCCATGGGGAAGGAGAGGTTTGTCCTCTAAAGGTAAAAAAATAAATAAATAAATCACAGGTAAGCAAAAAAGTTAATGTTCTGTTTCAAATGTTATATCAAGTTTATAAAAGTTGATGTTAATAAATTTATTGCGTTGTTTTTTTTGTTTTTTACCTTCTAGGTGGACCAAGCAATCAACCAGCTGCAGCACTGATGTGCATTCTGACAGAAGCATTGCGCTGCTGTCAGATTACACAAAGTTGGTGTATGCGGCGCTGCAAGACGAGATTTCTCCTCTGCAGTAAAAAAAGATACGTTTGCCGAGGCTTATGAGCTGAGGGGCGGTGTTTATATGCTTTGGCAAACACTTTGTATAAAAAAAAAAAAAGATTCTGACAATGATTTATTCATCCACATCGAATGATGTGAATGGAGAAATCGGGTTTGCCAGGGCATACGAGCTGAAGTGGGTTTGGATGTTGGGCGGAGCTCCTATGTCCTGGCAGACGCCTTTCCCCTCTTTTTTTTTTTTTTGCACATTTTTTGGCAGAGATTTTTTCATTCACATTGATTGATGCGAATGAAGAAATCTGTGCCGTTCATTTTTTCTTTCAGCTGAGAGGCTGAACGGAAAAAAAAATCTCATTACCCGTAGGCTCAATATAAGGAGAATAGCAGAAACTCCTAATGCTGGCCATACATGTAATGATTGTGGAGACCCTCAAATGCCAGGGCAGTACAAACACCCCACAAATGACCCCATTTTGGAAAGAAGACACCCCAAGGTATTCGCTGAGGGGCATATTGAGTCAATGAAAGATTGAACTTGTTGTCACAAGTTAGCGGAAAGGGAGACTTTGTGAGAAAAAGCAAAAAAAAAATCAATTTCCGCTAACTTGTGGCAAAAAAAAAAATCTTCTATGAACTCGCCATGCCCCTCACGGAATACCATGGGGTGTCTTCTTTCCAAAATGGGGTCACATGTGGGGTATTTATACTGCAGTGGCATTTTAGGGGCCCTAAAGCGTGAGAAGAAGTTTGCAATCCAAATGCGTAAAAATGCCCTGTGAAATCCTAAAGGTACTCATTGGAATTTGGGCCCCTTTGCGCATCTTGGCTGCAAAAAATTGTAACTCATGTGGTATCACCGTACTCAGGAGAAGTAGGGCAATGTGTTTTGGGGTGTATTTTTACATATACCCATACTGGGTGAGAGAAATATCTCTGTAAACAACTTTGTATAAATAAATGGAAAAAGTTGTCATTTACAGAGATATTTCTCACACACAGTATGGTATATGTAAAAATACACCCCAAAACACATTGCCCTACTGCTTCTGAGTACGGCGATACCACATGTGTGACACTTTTTTGCAGCCTAGGTGCGCAAAGGGGCCCAAATTCCAATGAGTACCTTTAGGATTTAACAGGGCATTTTTATGCATTTGGATTCCAAACTACTTCTCGCGCTTTAGGGCCCCTAAAATGCCAGGGCAGTATAAATACCCCACAAGTGACCCCATTTTGGAAAGAAGACACCCCAAGGTATTCCGTGAGGGGCATGGCGAGTTCATGTAAAATTTTATTTTTTGTCACAAGTTAGTGGAATATGAGACTTTGTATATATCAATTTCCGCTAACTTGTGCCAAAAAAAAAAATCTTCTATGAACTCACCATGCCCCTCACGGAATACCTTGGGGTGTCTTCTTTCCAAAATGGGGTGACTTGTGGGATATTTATACTGCCCATTTTAGGGGCCCTAAAGCGTGAGAAGTAGTTTGGAATCCAAATGTGTAAAAATGCCCTGTGAAATCCTAAAGGTACTGTCATGCCCTGCTCTGACTATGTGCGGAGGTCGGCCAGAATAGCAGCACGTTTTTAGTTTTTGTTTTGTTTTGGAGTCGTGCTGGACCCGCCTCCCATCAGGTGCACTGGGTGGGGTCATTGGTTTAAATATCACTCTAGTCCAGTGTTCTGAGCGGGTTATAGAAATCAGTCTGGCCTTGGAAGCAAGGAAGGAAGGTTGTCTGTTCCAGCTCAGAAAAGATAAGTGTGGTTTCAGTTTTTGTTGATTGCTGTCTAGGTTGTGTTTGTGTCATCTTTCCCATCCAGGTTCTGTGCGAGCAGGCTGCTCCTTTTCCCCTTTTCACCATCTCAGGGAATCTAGGGTGTTTTAGCCCAGGCACGAGGACACATCATTCCTACCTTCAAGGTCTGAATGTGGGCTGAGCAGTGCAGGGAGAGAGGTCAGGGTTTAGCTAGGAGGTGAACCTTCCCCTGCTTCTCGCCTAGAGCCTGGTTGTTGGTTTATCTGTGTATCTGAGTTCCCCGTCCGTCGTGACATTATAACCCGCCATACTGTGACTGCCATTACTCAGCGGTTTTGTGATGGCGTCAATTGATGCACTGGTTGACCGCATGCAGGGATTATCCATAGAGGTTGCGGGTCTGCGTAGTTTGGTCACACGGTGTCAGAATGCTCTGGCATCAGGTGCAGGTCAAACTTGTGTGGAGCCAAAAGTGTCTCTTCCTGATCGATTTGCAGGGGGTACGGAGGACTTTATCCGTTTTAGAGAGTCTTGCAAATTGTATTTTCGGCTGCGTCCATCGTCGTCAGGTGATGAGAGTCAGAGGATAGGTATAATCATTTCTCTGCTTAAAGGGGACGCGCAATCCTGGGCCTTTTCTCTGCAGCCCGGTTCGCGCGCCCTCCGGTCGGTGGAGGAATTTTTTAAGGCCCTGGGATTAATCTACGATGACCCAGATCGGGTCTCGATGGCGGAATCGAGATTGCGTAATTTATTTCAGGGTGAACATACTGCAGAGGCTTACTGTGTTGAGTTTAGGAGATGGGCTACCGAATCAGAGTGGAATGATCCCACGTTACGTAGTCAGTTTTGTCAGGGGTTATCTGAGAGATTGAAAGATGCCCTTGCTTTTCATGAGTACCCAGATTCTTTGGAGAATGCAATGTCTTTAGCAGTACGGTTAGATAGACGTATTAGAGAAAGGTGTAGGGCTTCCTCCGCGCTAGGGATCCCTTCTGTGAGTGGTTTCATCTCTACTGCTTCCCAGGGTGATGTTACAGGTAGCTCTGGGGTGGCGGAGGAACCCATGCAGCTGGGTCAGGTTTCTTGCCGTTCTGATAGTAGAGACTTTAGGAAATTGCACAAACTGTGTTACTACTGTGGGAAACGTGGTCATTTTATTTTTGCTTGTCCTTTTGTTAAACCGCAGGTGGAAGAGAAAAAGAAAAAAAAAACTTTCCTGACTCTTGGTGGGTGCATGGTGTGGTGGAGCAGGCAGGTATGCAAGCTCCCTGCAGTTCCCGTTTTCTCCTTCCAGCTGTGGTGGCGCTAGAGTCAAGAAAGATTTTTGTTGAAGTATTCCTTGACTGTGGTGCTGGGGTAAACCTAATTGACTCTCTTTTTCTTCAAAATCTGGGTCTAAGTACTTGCACTTTAGAAAAAGAGATTCGGGTTTTTGCAATTGATTCTTCCCCTCTTTCTCAAAGGAGTCTTACTCACATTGTTCATGGTATTCACTTATGGTTGGGTGATTCACATGTTGAGATTATGTCTTGTTTTGTCATGAAGGATTTGCCAGCTCCTATAGTTTTGGGGTTACCATGGTTGACTAAACATAACCCAATTATAGATTGGCAAGCGAGACAAATCATTGGTTGGAGTGAGTTTTGTTCGGATAATTGTCTTGGCACATCTATCGCTGGTGTGTCCACTACGGCTTTACCTCAGTATCTCTCAGATTTTGCGGATGTCTTTTCGGAGGGTGGGGCTCAGGAATTGCCCCCTCATCGTGATGATGATTGTCTAGTTAATCTCATCCCAGGGGCTAAGTTGCCAAAGTCTCAGCTTTACAACCTTTCTCAACCCGAAAGAGAGGTCATGCGAAAGTATATCGCCGAGAGTTTGGCAAAAGGTCATATTAGGCCATCTAAGTCTCCAGTGGCAGTAGGCTTGTTCTTTGTAAAAAAAAAAAAGGATGGATCGCTGAGACCGTGTTTGGATTTCCGGGAATTGAACCGTATTACGGTCCGGGATCCATATCCCCTGCCTTTGATCTCTGACCTTTTTGATCAGATTGTTGGAGCCAAGGTGTTCTCCAAGTTGGAATTGAGAGGGGCCTACAGTCTGATCAGAATCAAGGAGGGCGATGAGTGGAAAACGGCCTTCAATACGCATGTGAGACAGGTCTTGACGATTCTTCGGGAGAATAAATTATATGCTAAATTGGAGAAATGTTTGTTTTCGGTGCAGGAGCTTTCGTTCTTGGGATATCTGCTTTCTGACTCTGGTTTTCGTATGGACCCCAAAAAGGTCCGTGCGGTTCTGCAGTGGGACCGACCAGAGAATCAGAAAGCTTTGATGAGGTTCCTTGGGTTTACTAATTATTATAGAAAATGTATTTCGAACTATTCTACCGTTGTAAGACCTCTCACTGATATGACTAAGAAGGGCGCCGACGTCTCTGTCTGGTCAGATGAGGCATTGCAGGCCTTTTCGGCTATTAAGGAGCGTTTTGCGTCTGCTCCCATTCTGGTGCAGCCCGATGTGTCTCAGCCATTTGTAGTGGAGGTTGATGCATCTGAAGTGGGGGTTGGAGCGGTGCCATCACAGGGTCCATCTCCTGGCAAATGGGTCCCATGTGCTTTTTTCTCCAAGAAGCTCTCGGTCGCCGAGAGAAATTATGATGTTGGAGATAGAGAGTTGCTGGCTATCAAGTTGGCCTTTGAGGAATGGCATCACTGGTTGGAGGGGGCGTCTCACCCTGTTACGGTATATACAGACCATAAGAATTTGGCTTACTTGCAATCTGCCAAGCATCTGAACCCTAGACAGGCCAGATGGTCACAGTTTTTTACCAGGTTCAATTTTGTGGTTACCTTTCGCCCAGGGGTTAAGAACGTCAAGGCGGATGCCTTGTCTCGCAGCTTTCCTGGGGGAGGTGATTCAGAGGATCCTGCTCCGATTTTGGCTGAGGGGGTGGATGGTCTTCGCTCTGTACCCCGAATTGGAGATGGAGGTGTTGGGAGCTCAGGAGGGGGCTCCTGGTTCTTGTCCCCCAGGGAGGTTGTTTGTTCCTGAAGGCCTGCGATACAAGGTATTCAAGGAACATCGCGATACTGTCCTTGCTGGACATCCTGGTGGTAAGTCCACCTGTGATCTGGTGTCTCGGAGGTTCTGGTGGCCAGGGTTACGTAAGAGCATTGAAGATTATGTGGCAGCTTGTGAGACCTGTGCTCGGTCAAAGGTTGCTCATACTCGACCGGCTGGTTCACTTCTTCCATTGTCAATTTCGTCTCGTCCTTGGACGCACTTGTCTATGGACTTTATTACGGATCTGCCGAGTTCCTCCGGGAGAACAGTAATTTTGGTGGTAGTTGACCGTTTCAGTAAAATGGCTCACTTTATATCTTTAACTAGTCTGCCTAACGCCAAGACTCTTGCGCAGATTTTTGTGGATAATATTGTGAAATTGCATGGTATTCCTTCGGATGTGGTCTCTGATAGGGGCACGCAGTTTGTCTCCAGGTTTTGGAGGGCGTTCTGTTCTCGGCTGGGCTTTCAACTTTCGTTCTCTTCGGCTTTTCATCCGCAGTCGAATGGACAGACAGAGCGTACTAATCAAAACCTGGAGACCTACTTGAGGTGCTTTGTGGCTGAGAATCAGGAGGACTGGTCCTCATTCTTGTCCCTAGCAGAATTTGCTTTGAATAACCGTAGGCAGGAGTCCACGGGTAAGTTGCCATTTTTTGGTGCATACGGTTTTCATACTCAGTTTGGTACCTTTTCTGGGACTGGTTCCTCTGGGATGCCAGAGGAGGAGAGATTTTCTTCTGCCTTGTCCTCTATCTGGCGGAGGATCTAAGGGAATTTGGAGAAGATGGGTGAGAGGTATAAGCGAATGCCTGACAAGAGACGTGTGACTGGTCCGGACCTGTGTGTGGGTGATCTGGTGTGGTTGTCCACTAAAAATATTAAATTGAGAGTGCCATCTTGGAAACTGGGTCCAAGATTTATCGGTCCATACAAAATATCTGCGGTGATCAATCCAGTAGCGTTTCGGCTGGATCTTCCGCAGACTTGGAGGATCAATGATGTGTTCCACAGGTCTTTACTAAAAGAATACGTGAAACCGATGGAACCATCGCCATTGCCTCCTCCTCCCGTTCTGGTCGATGGAAATTTGGAGTTCGAGATCTCCAGGGTTCTCGACTCTAGAGTTCTTCGTGGTTCCCTTCAGTACCTGGTACACTGGAGGGGATACGGCCCTGAGGAGAGGACGTGGGTTCCGGCGCTGGATGTCAGTGCCAGCCGATTGGTAAGGGCTTTTCATAGATCCCATCCGGATAAGGTTGGTCCGGGGCGTCCGGAGGTCACCCGTAGAAGGGGGCGTACTGTCATGCCCTGCTCTGACTATGTGCGGAGATCGGCCAGAATAGCAGCACGTGTTTAGTTTTTTTTTGTTTTGGAGTCGTGCTGGACCCACCTCCCATCAGGTGCACTGGGTGGGGTCATTGGTTTAAATATCACTCTAGTCGAGTGTTCTGAGCGGGTTAAAGAAATCAGTCTGGCCTTGGAAGCAAGGAAGGAAGGTTGTCTGTTCCAGCTCAGAAAAGATAAGTGTGGTTTCAGTTTTTGTTGATTGCTATCTAGGTTGTGTTTGTGTCATCTATCCCATCCAGGTTCTGTGCGAGCAGGCTGCTCCTTTTCCCCTTTACACCATCTCAGGGAATCTAGGGTGTTTTAGCCCAGGCACGAGGACACATCATTCCTACCTTCAAGGTGACCCTTCCCCTGCTTCTCGCCGAGAGCCTGGTTGTTGGTTTATCTGTGTATCTGAGTTCCCCGTCCGTCGTGACAGGTACTCATTGAAATTTGGGCCCCTTTGTGCACCTAGGCAGCAAAAAAGTGTCACACATGTGGTATCGCCGTACTCAGAAGAAGTAGGACAATGTGTTTTGGGGTGTATTTTTTACATATACCCATACTGTGTGTAAGAAATATCTTTGTAAATGACAACCTTTAATTTTTTTTTATACAAAGTTGTCAATTTACAGAGATGTTTCTCTCACCCAACATGGGTATATGTAAAAATACACCCCAAAACACATTGCCCTACTTCTTCTGAGTACGACGATACCACATGTGTAACACTTTTTTGCAGCCTAGGTGCGTAAAGGGGCCGAAAGTCCAACGAGTACCTTTAGGCTTTACAGGGTTGCTCACAATTTAGCCCCGCCCAAAATGCCAGAACAGTAAACATACCCCACAAATGACCCCATTTCGGAAAGTAGGCCCCCCTAAGGTATTCACTGAGGGGCATAGTGAGTCCGTGGGAGATTTTTATTTTTTATTTTTTTTTGCCAGAAGTTAGCAGAAATGGAAACTTTATTATTTTTTTTTTTTCCTCAGAAAGTGTCATTTTCCGCTAACTTGTGAAAAAAAAATTAAATCATACATAAACTCACCATGCCCCTCCGCGAATACTTTGGGGTGTCTTCTTTCTAAAATGGGGTCATTTGGGGGGTATTTATACTATCCTGGCATTCTAGCACCTCAAGAAACATGACAGGTGCTCAGAAAGTCAGAGCTGCTTCAAAATGCGGAAATTCACATTTTTGTACCATAGTTTTTAAACGCTATAACTTTTGCGCAAACCAATAAATATACACTTATTGGATTTTTTTTTATCAAAGACATGTAGCACAATAAATTCTGACACAAACTTGTATAGAAATGTAATTATATTTGAACAATTTTACCAGAAAAATTAAAAATACACTTTTTGTGAGAAAATTGCAGTCTATTTTGATTAATATCAGAAAAACAAAAAATCTCAGCAGCAATAAAATACCACCAGAAGAAAGCTGTATTTGTGAGAAGAAACGGAGGTAAAATTCATTTGGGTGCCAAGTTGCATGACCGAGCAATAAACCGTTAAAGTTGTGAAGTGCCGATTTGTAAAAATGGGCCTGGTCACTAGGGGGTATAAACCTGTGGTCCTTAAGTGGTTAAATCAGCATTTTGGTTGTTACCAATTCACCCATCCGGATACAATTCTCTAGGCTTCCAATTCGATGGGCTATATGGCTTTCTATTTATCGTGCCATTATTTTTAAACTTTTTCAACTTTCATCCAATGGATGGTAGAGTATCATTATAATGGAGGATATACCTTGCATTATCTAGATGACTTTTTATTCATTGGTTCGGTCGATTCCGAAGACTGTATACATTTATTAAATACTTTTAAAAATATAGCCAAATATTTCAACCTTCCTTTAGCGGAGGAAAATTTCTTGGAATCGAAATAGATACCATGAATATGGAGTTTAGGATCCCATCGGAAAAAATTGTATCTACAATTGTACTTTAAAAAAGATTCAATCTGCATTGGGTTCCCTCAACTTTATTACTAGGGTTATCCCGATGGGTCGAATTTTTTCTAAAAGACTTTATGCTGCCACAGCTGGGAAAAAGAAACTGCAAGATCATATTCGCCTAAACAAAATCTTAAAGGATGATATAAAAATTTGGTTGCAATTCCTTGAGAATTTTAATGGTAGATCTATCTGGCAAGAAGAATTTGTCACAGCTGAGTCATTACATTTATACACAGACACAGCAGCATCAGTTGGATACGGAGTGTTGTTTGGTAACCAATGGTCAGCAGAAACATGGTCGTCTGATTGGTTTTCAAAGAATATTATAAAAAATATAAATTTCTTAGAATTATTTCAGGTATTGGTTGCTTTAACTATTTGGAACAAACAACTCAGAAACAGGTGTATTTTGTTCTTTTCAGATAATAGAGGAGTCGTGTTTGCATTAAACTGCTTATCTGCTAAGTCTGAGGCTGTCATCAAGTTGTTAAGACAAATTGTCATTATATGTTTGAATAATAACATGTGGGTTAAGGCCCAATATGTTACAGGTAAATCTAACGAAACCGCCGATTCTCCTTCCCGACAGAATTACAAAAAATTCTGACTCCTGGCGCCGGAAGCGGAGAGGAAAGGAATCCCTTTGCCCAGAATGCCTATGGAAATTGATTGGTCAATCATCAATATGCTAGTCAGTAAGGCAGTTGCCACTAATACATGGGCCTCTTATTCAGCGACTTGGAACAAATGGAAACATTTTTGTTTGTATTATGACTATAGTTATATGGATGGTGAGATTCCCCCACCGATCCATTACATTTATGATCTGTTGAAAATGGGAAGAAGAGGACAGTATATTAACAAGCTGCTGATGGGTATTTCCTATTTTCAGAGGACTTTTCTACCAACTTTCTTCTGAAACAGATCATAAAAGGATCAGTAAAAACGGGAACCAGTTTGCCAAAAACTCGTCCACTCTCTATAGAATATTTGAAAAAATTTGTTCTATACTTACCTTTTATATTAACAAGCTGCTGATGGGTATTTCCTATTTTCAGAGGACTTTTCTACCAACTTTCTTCTGAAACAGATCATAAAAGGATCAGTAAAAACGGGAACCAGTTTGCCAAAAACTCGTCCACTCTCTATAGAATATTTGAAAAAATTTGTTCTATACTTAACTTTTATATGTGTAACGGGGTTCCGAAGGTGCACTCGGTCTACCATTAGCCGCAGACCTGCTGCTTAGCTTCGGGAGTGAGGATCTATGTTTGACCTCGTTCCCAGGGCGGCTTTGCTAGCTGGGAGGCCCCCTGCTCCTAAGTCTGCCTTGAGCGCCGAGCTGATCACTCGGTGCTCGACTGGTTGATCTGTCGGTCATGTGACGCTGGCCACGTCACATGACCCTCACTCCCCACTATAAATACAGGCAGCCTGCTGGCCACAGGTTGCCTGTTAATTTAGGTTCCACCTGTGACTTTGTCTTTCCTGGCGTACTTACCTCCTGCTGAATTCCTGACGATCCTCTGCCTGCTCCTTGTGTACTTTGCTGCTCTCCTGGTATTCTGACCCCGACCTCCTCCTGACGATCCTCTGCTGACTCCTTTGGTACTTCACTACTCTCCTGGTATTTATGACCCCGGCTTCTCCTGACGATTCTCTGCTTGCTCCATTTGTACTTTGTAGCTTTCCTGGTATTGACTCGGTCCGTTCACGTTCTGTTGTTTGTCTGTATGTCATCCCTGCACTTATTCCAAGCTAGGGATTGCCGTCCAGTTGTCCCCTGACATTAGGACTCGCGAGGCAAGTAGGCAGGGCCAGGGGTAAGGGTGGAGCGCAGTGGTCACTTCCCTCCCCCCTGTGTGTGTGTGTGTACGCGACCGTTACAGATTAACAGGCCCAATAACCACTGTATAATGAATCCTTTGGTGACCCTGACTGACCATGTCTCTAATCTGACGCAGATGGTGCAGGAGTTAATGGAAAAACTCAGTTCTTTTGAGTTAAGGCAAGGTTCTTCCACTCCTCAGGCCTCCAGTCCGCATTTTGAGCCCCAGATTAAGCTCCCAGAACCCTTTTCTGGAGACCGGAAGAAGTTTATCTCTTTTAAGTAGAATTGCAAACTTTACTTCCGTTTGCGCCCCGTGTCCTCTGGCCCCGAGAGTCAACGCGTGGGCATTATCATTTCCCGACTACAGGGTGATCCCCAGGACTGGGCGTTCTCTTTACCTGCTGGCGCCAGTTGTTTATCTTCTGTGGAGGGGTTCTTTCAGGCCCTGGGTACCCTCTATGATGAACCAGACAGGGCTCTAGTAGCCGAGACGGCTCTAAAGGCACTGGTTCAGGGCCATCTACCTGCGGAGGATTGTTGCACCCAATTCAGAAGGTGGTGTGTCCCCTCAGGATGGAACGAACCAGCCCTGAAGAGTCAGTTCAGGTCAGGTCTGTCTGATAATTTAAAGGATCTTCTGGTCAGTTATCAACTTCCAGAGACCTTAGGGGAGATGATGACCCTTGTTGTCCGACTTGACCGACGGGTTAGAGAGAGACGACAGGAACAACAGTTCTCTTCCCAGATGGTGGTCCAGCCAGAGGCCTATCCCAGAGACAATGCTGAGGTCTCCACCGAGGAACCCATGTAGGTTGGCATGACCCGAGGGAATCTTCGCCACAGACGTGGAGAATGCTTTTACTGTGGAGATCCTGACCATTGGATCAACCAGTGTCCTAAGAAGGTCCTCTCTGTCAAGTCTCCTAAGGCAAGGCAACCTAAAGACCAGGTACACCCAGATTTTTCTAAATGTAAGCTTTTGGTACCCATTACGATTTCTCTGGGAGTAGATAAATGGCCGGGTAAGGCCTTCATTGATTCTGGCTCAGCGGCTAGCTTTATTGACTCTGAGTATGCTGTAAGATTGGGTATTCCAATGTTTGCTTTACCAACTCCTATCCATGTCATGGCTATTGATGCTACTCCTCTTATTGGTGGTACGGTGAGCTCATGTACCTCGGAGATTTCTCTAACCGTGGGTGTGTGCCACTCAGAGAGATGTTCCCTTTTAGTCCTGGAGAACCTACCGGCTGAGGTGGTACTAGGGTTGCCTTGGCTCCGACTACATAACCCCACTATAGATTGGTCCAATGGGGAGTTGGTGAGATGGGGGCCTAAGTGTGACTCGTGCCTGGTACAGGCTGGGGTCTCAGTAAAGTCTGATACTTTACCCACTGTTGTTAGGGAATATTCTGATGTATTCTCATCACCAACCCCGGAGGTTCTACACCCCCATAGACCTTATGATTGTACTATAGAGCTAGTAGAGGGGGCCAAGTTTCCTAAGGGGCGAATTTATAATCTTTCTAAGCCCGAACACAAGGCCATGGAAGATTATATTACGGAGAGCCTTGGTAAAGGGCATATTAGACCTTCTGTCTCTCCTATGGGGGCGGGGTTTTTCTTAGTTAAGAAAAAAGATGGTGGTCTTAGGCCATGTATCAATTACCGGAGATTGATTAAAATCACTGTCCAGAATAGATACTCCCTCCCATTGATTCCGGATTTATTTAACCAGGTTCTGGGGGCAACCTGGTTTTCCAAAATTGACCTGAAAGGGGCATATAATCTAATCCGAATCAAGGAGGGAGACGAATGGAAGACGGCATTCAATATCCGGTAGGACACTTTGAATATCAGGTGATGCCTTTTGGACTCAGCAATGCCCCAGCTGTGTTCCAAAACTTCATGAATGACATTCTTAGGGAGTTCTTAGGTAAATTTGTTATTGTCTATCTTGACGACATTTTGATATTCTCTCCTGACTTCGAATCCCATGTGTCTCATGTTAAACAAGTATTAGAGGTGTTGAGGGAGAATCAGCTATCCGCTAAGCAAGAGAAATGTGTCTTTGGTGTACAGGAGATTCTGTTTCTAGGGCATGTTCTGACTCCTCACGCCTTCAAGATGGATCCTGGTAAGGTACTAGCAATTAAGGAATGGGTAAGACCTTCATCCTTAAAGGCCTTACAACGGTTCTTAGGTTTCGCCAATTACTATCGTAAATTTATTATGAATTTTTCCGTAATTGCTAAACCGTTGACCTACCTTACTAAGAAAGGGGCGGATTTGGAGAATTGGTCTACTGAGGCCATTTCTTCATTTGAAAAATTAAAAAAGGCATTCAGTAGCGCTCCCATTCTGATCCAGCCTGATCAGGAGAAACCTTTTATTGTGGAGGTGAATGCGTCCGAGGACGGCGCAGGAGCAGTCCTTTCACAAGGTCCTGCTAGCCTCACTAACCTGAGACCATGTGCCTTCTTCTCCAGGAAATTCTCTCCCACGGAGAGAAACTACGACATAGGGAATAGGGAGCTGCTGGCCATTAAATGGGCATTTGAGTAATGGAGGCATTTTCTGGAGGGGGCAAGGCATTGTGTAACTGTTGTCACTGACCATAAAAACCTTACGTTTCTCGAGTCTGCTAAGAGGTTGAATCCCCGTCAAGCCAGATGGGCTCTGTTTTTTACTCGTTTTTGATTTTTTTTTTTTTTCCAACAATTGTTTTATTTGTTTCACCACATAAGAAAGAAACAGTACAAGACTTTGAATACAGGTTCAATGTAAAGGTGATACATCATTTTATCTTTTTCATAAACAATAATGAAAATGAAAATGAAAAATATCCCACCCCCCCCCCCCCCTCCCACCCAACTAGGTCACTTCAGCAAAAACTGCCCCTAGATTTCCTAATCTGTCTTTTCTAACATCTCATGTCATCTGTCCTTTTAGTTTTCTACCTGATTTACTCCCCTCATCTAACATTTGATGGTTAGATGGCTAATTTCCCTAGGGTGCCCTTGAGGGCTTCTAAACTATACCACTCTGTATATTTGAATGACTGCATAATGTTTTTAATTTCCTCCTGTGTAAAGTTGTTGGCAATAAACAATTTCCACCTTTTAAAAAACCCTTTGTTTTTTTTTTCCTTATTTGACTCGGTGTCCAGTTTATCTAGAAACATAAGATGCACCATCTGTGCCTTCACATCAGGTAGCCCAGGCATCTCTGTCTTCAACCACCGTTGCAGCAGACATCTCAGTGAAATCACCAGAGCTGCATCCACTATCAAGGGGGGAGAATGTTGAGACTCCTCGAAATCATGGAAGAGCATAACCTCAGGAGCCACTCTCATGTCGTATTTCCAAATTTCCTCAATCCAAATTTTTATCTGCTTCCAAAATTTCTGCACTTGTGGGCATAACCAAACACAGTGCGTTAAATCTGCTTTTTCCAAAGCACATTTCGGGCAAGCAGTAATGTAAGTCGAATCCCCCGGTCTCCTGGGAAATGTGAAGGCATAGATGGCCGAATGAATCAATCGCAGGTGAGACTCTCGCCACACTTCACAAGGAACAGCTCTGCACACCCTAAGCCACCCCTGCAAGATTTTTTCAGGTGCTACAGATATATTCAGCATCTTTTCCCACTTCTTAAAAAGGACCTTTGCCGAGGTTTTGTTGCCTGATTCACGCAATACTCTATATATATATATATATATATATGTGATATGGAAAGTCTATTTTTACTGGCTCCCAAAGAGAAGATCAAGGAATTACCTGCACATTCACTCGTGACATCCCTCAACCTTTCCCTACAAAAAAAATATACTTGCTGGAAGGGGAGCATGTGAGACTCGCCCAGGTTATATTTTTGTCTTAATTCTGGAAAGGTGAGATACCTTTTTTCCTCTACATGGAGAAGGTCAAGCAGAGTTTTTATACCTCTCGATTTCCATGTCTGAAACATCTTGTTTGAAACCCCTTGCGGGAATTCAGGATGTTGCCAAAGCCCCATTATTCTGGAGGCCAGATAAGGCATCTTAGCTAGCTTACGTGCCTCCCTCCAAGCTATCATCGTATCACGCAGTATAGATGAGTTCTTCAGCGACTGTGGCAAGGCCTGCCTTCTGGTGTGAAGCAGATTTGTTAGTGGCCAGGGGTGAGCCAATTGCGACTCTATGTCAAAATTAGAGAAATGACCCGTGCCATGTACCCAATCCAATCCATGCCTCAGAAGACATGCCAGGTTATAGATTCTAACATCTGGTACATTTAGCCCACCCAATTCCCTAGGCAGCATTAATATTTTCAAGGCAATACGAGATTTCCTACCTGACCACAGAAACTTAATAAATATTGAATGCAGGTCATTGATATTAGAGTGCTTCAAGAGTAGTGGGATTGTTTGTAAGGGGTACAACAATCTAGGGAAACATATCATTTTTATTAAATGGCTCCTTCCTGACAGGGACAACGGGAGGCTCTGCCATCTACCTAGGTCACTCTTAATTTTTTTAAAAATTGGGAGGAAGTTCAAATTATAAAGGGTAGAAGGGGATTTTCCTATATTTATTCCCAAGTAGGTGATCTGGGAGTCCCATCTGACATTGTCAAAAGCCTTCTCCGCGTCTATCGCAAAAAGCGACGGACGCGGAGAAAGACAGGTGCCACACTGAACCGCATCCAACACCGCCAACACCTTTCTAATGTTGGTAACAGCCGCCCTACCCTTAACAAATCCAGACTGAGAAGGAGACACCAAACCCGGCATAAAAGAAGAGAGTCTATCTGCCATAATCTTCGCCACCAACTTAAGGTCCACGTTAATTAATGATATTGGGCGATATGAGGAGGGGCTCAAAACATCTTTTCCTGGCTTGGGAATTAATTTAATATATGCTAAATTATCCACCGCTGACAACGGTGAACCCGTCAAAACTCCATTGAACACCGCTGCCAGCAGGGCTTTCAGTTCGCCTCCCAGCATCTTATAAAACTCTCCCGTGTATCCATCCGGCCCCGGAGCCTTATGTAAATGTAGACCTTTAATGGCTATGCATACCTCATCTTCAGATATTGGGGAGTTCAATGTCTCCAGCTGAGTGGCTGTGAGGGTAGGCATCTTCATACACCTGGAGAGAAAGGATGACAAAGGGACCTTGGGACCCGGGTCACTATATAGATCTCTATAGTATTCACCCAGAACAGCAACTATTTTCTCGGGTTTATCATGAATAACCCCCCCAGAATCCGCTATTTTTAAAATATGTGCCTGGCTCCTAGAGTTTTTAATGAGGTTAGCCAACATTTTCCCTGACTTATTCCCTCCTCTGAAATATCTATTCTCCAAATTGGACATATCGCACTTAACTTTCCTTTCATACCATATCTCGTACTCCCTCTTAGCTAGGTGCCAAGCTTCCCTATTTTGTGGGGTCATGTTTGTTTGATAAGCTGTATAGGCCATTCGTAGGGAAGACCCAAGTTTCTGGAGCTGATCTGAGATTTTCTTCTTTAGACCCCTTACATAAGCTATAATCCTACCCCTAAGAACGGCTTTAGCCGTGTCCCAGAATAGTGACGAATTCCCTACGCTAGATATGTTATCCCCCCTATATTCCAAAAGCCACCCCTTAAGAACCTCAGTAAAACTTTCATCATTATACAAATAAGAGGGAAACCTCCAGATGATATCCTGGCCTTTTGGCTGAACTTCAGAAATCACTATAGAAATCGGACAATGGTCTGATATCACCATATCATGGATCCTTGGATCTAAAACTCTCGGCTTCAGGGAGTCTGAAACCAAAAAATAGTCGATCCTGGACCAGGAATCATGTGGAGGTGAAAAAAAAGTAAAATCTCTGTCATCCGGATTAGCTATTCTCCATATATCTGTCATAGCTGTATCTCTCAGGAAGGGCTCCAGCACTTTGTCATGGACATGTGTGAGTTCCGTACTTTTACTGATACGCCTCCTATCCTCCCTCATATTGACTACCGTATTTAGATCACCGCCAATTAGTTGTTTGGGCACCGTATCCCTATTTATTCTCATTGCTAAGTCAGCAAAAAAACGCTTATTATCTCCATTAGGGCCATAAACGTTGTGCAGTTTAATTTCTCCTGAACCCGTACTTATATGCAATGTACACCATCGCCCCGAGTTGTCTGATTCCACTCCAAGAATGTCGTAAGCTAAATTTTTATGCAATAGGAACAGTACCCCTGCCTTGTGCTGCACTGCTTGGGAGCCCACAACTTTTCCTACCCAGTATTTTTTCATACGACTGAAATCACTTTCTAATAAGTGGGTTTCTTGGAGCATTGCAATATCAGCCCTTAAATGCTTTAATCTTTTCAGGATCATGTTACGCTTCTGCGGGGAGCGTAGTCCCTTAACATTCCACGATATAATTTTTATCATCATGAGCATAATTTAGAGATCTCTCTGAGACAGTAATTTGCCAGTGACCAACTGAACCCCCATAGAAAACAATACCCTTTACCCCCCCCCCCTCCCTCCCTTCTATAACCAACCCCGATGAACCAAAACATTTCCAGAGCAAGGCGCACCATAAATCTACCTCTAGTGCTTTCCTTCATAACTCATAACGACTTCACTTTTTTCCGCATGTGATATCAGGCAGATAACTACTGTAATTACCTTCTAGCCCCGGAGAAACAGTTGAGACAAAGAAAAACTAAAAAATAAGACATAGATAGAAATAAAAACATATATCAAACATAGTGTAAAATATTAAGGCATAGGTAGAGAGAGCACTTCTCACAAATCTTTCTTTTCTAGCAGCATTAGCTTCAAGAGTTTCCTAATAAGGATAAAGATCCCCTGTAAGAACTGTAAGATTACTTCACTTTACAGTCCTGCAAAACCTCCTGGCAAAACTGACGACATCCTCAGCGATTCTTCCTAGGACGAATACCATCCTGCTGGTCAGTGTCCATGGATGGATCTTCTTGCAAGTTTTTAATCAAGTTCCTTTGGCCTCGTGTTACAGGACCTATTTTCCCGTCCAAGTCAGCCGCTGCTTTTTCAGGTGAGGTGTATATTTTACTAGAACCATCTAGTTTGAAGACTCTTAGGGTGGCTGGGTAAATTAGGACGAATTTCACTCCTCCTCGATGAAGCTGTGTACACAGGGGAGAGAAAGCTTTGCGCTTTTTCGTTACCTCCATAGAATAGTCCCCAAAAATAAGAACTTTCATTCCCCTTAGTAGGATGGGATCTTTGCGGGCCTTAAAAGCCTTAAATATTGCCTCTTTATCTGTATAATCCAGATATCTCATGATTATTTGTCTTGGCCTGTTCGGCTGATCATCCATAGCAATGCGGGGAGGGCCCACTCTGTGAGCACGTTCTACTTTACAACGCCTCGCTATCCCCAAGGCCTGAGGCAGTTCCAGCTCACAAATATTAATCAAGTCTCCTTGAGGTATGGATTCCTGCAACCCCACTAACCGTAAGTTGTTGCGCCGGGATCTGTTTTCCAAATCGTCTATTTTCTCCCATAAGCGCTTGTTGTCGGCCAGGGCTGTTTGGAGTTTTTGGAGTATTGACTCAGTAGTGTCCTCCATTACTTGTATTCGGCCTTCCGCCTCCTCCAGTCGGTCCTCGTGCTGCTGGACTGTCTCTTGCAGTTGTCGCATTACATTAGCGACTGACGATGCCAAGGTCTCTCGCAAATCTGGGGCTAGCTGCGTGGCTACTTCCACCGCTAGCTCTTTGTAATCAATCTGTGGTTTGCTGCTTGCACTTCCCGGCGATTCAGCTGCCACGATCTCCTCAGGCATAGCTGGCGCCATTTTTGAAGCCACTTGCTCTTCAGCTTCCAGTGGTGAAGCCGCTTTGCCTTTCTTTTTGTTGCCCATATTTGTCAGGAACCGATCCATATGTTGTGGTCGATCTTTAGGATAGTTAATTCTTCCGATCCCCGGCTAAATACAGGCAGTATGAATCCGTTTGTGTCTCTACTGTTACGGAGCTCTTATGCCTGCCGTCTTCACATGTCGGCGCCGGAACCGGAAGTACTCGTTTTGATTTTTCCATTACGTTCAGGCCGGGAAGTAAAAATGTGAAGGCGGACGCATTATCTCGGAGCTTCCATGCTTTTCAACCTACTGAGGTACCACCTGAATCCATCCTACCAGCAAAAATCTTCATAGCAGCTCTAACCCAGGATATCTCGGCTCGCATTAGGTCTGAACAACATCTGGCACCGGTATCCACCCCAACAGATAAGTTGTTTGTTCCCGTACAATTTCGTCTCCAGCTGTTGGGTGAGTGTCACGATTCTGCCTTTTGTGGACATCCGGGTGTTGAGGGCACTAAGGATCTGGTTTCTAGATCTTATTGGTGGCCCACTCTAACTAGGGATGTCAAGTCCTACATGTCAGCCTGTGAGGTTTGTGCCAGGTCCAAGACACCTAGGACTCGCCCTGCTGGTAACCTATGACCCCTACCCATTCCCAGTAGACACTGGTCCCATATCTCGATGGACTTTATAACTCACCTACCGCCGGCGGAGGGTAAGACTGTAGTTTGGGTAGTGGTCGATAGGTTTAGCAACATGGTCCATTTCATTCCCCTGTCTAAACTCCCGAATGCCAAAACCCTGGCGTCTATTTTTGTAAAAGAAATTGTTCGATTGCATGGTATCCCGGAAAATATTGTTTCTGACAGGGGTGTGCAGTTTGTGTCCAAATTCTGGAGGGCCTTCTGTCAAAAATGTAAAATTTCATTGTCTTTTTCCTCTGCCTACCACCCTGAGAGTAATGGGCAGACTGAACGCCTTAATCAGTCTGTGGAACAATTCTTGAGGTTGTATGTTGCTGATGACCAGCAATTATGGGTGAAATTTCTTCCATTGGCTGAATTTGCTTTGAATAACCGTGTCAATTCTTCTGCTGGGGTTTCACTTTTCTTTTGTAACCATGGTTTCCATCCCCGTTTTCATTCTGTGTCATCCGTCTCCTCCTCTAACCCTGAGGCGGATAGGCTCTCCTCTGAACTGTGCACAGTTTGGGCCCGGGTTCAATCGAACTTAGAAAAGGCTCAAAGTTCTCAGAAACTCAAGGCCGATAGGAGACGTTCAAGGGGGGTGAATTTTCAGGTTGGGGATAAGGTATGGTTGTCCTCCAAGAATCTCTCTCTTAAGGTAGATTCTAAAAAGTTTGCTCCTCGTTTTATTGGACCATATAAGATCACGGAGGTGATTAACCCGGTATCATTTAGGTTGGAGCTGCCCGAGTCATTCCACATTCATAATGTGTTCCATATATCTCTACTTAAAAAATATTTTGAACCGGTAGTACCATTGAAAGCCTTGCCTCTGCCGGTTCTTGTTAATGATGCTGTCGAGTATGTGGTGTCTAAAATAGTGGATGTCAAGAAGGTGCGTAATTCCTTGCAGTACCTGATTCACTGGAAGGGGTATGGACCTGAAGAGAGATCTTGGGTACCTGCCAGGGAGGTTCATGCTCCTAGACTTGTTTGAAAATTTCATTTAGAACACCCTGAAAGGCCATCACCTGAAGTCTTGGGTCCGGTGGCCCCTCGTAAAAAGGGGGGGTACTGTAACGGGGTCCCATTAGCCGCAGACCTGCTGCTTAGCTTCGGGAGTGAGGATCTGTGTTTGACCTCGTTCCCAGGGCAGCTTTGCTAGCTGGGAGGCCCCCTGCTCCTAAGTCTGCCTTGAGCGCCGAGCTGATCACTCGGTGCTCGACTGGTTGGTCTGTCGGTCATGTGACGCTGGCCGCGTCACATGACCCTCACTCCCCACTATAAATACAGGCAGCCTGCTGGCCACAGGTTGCCTGTTAATTTAGGTTCCACCTGTGACTTTGTCTTTCCTGGTGTACTTACCTCCTGCTGAATTCCTGACGATCATCTGCCTGCTCCTTGTGTACTTTGCTGCTCTCCTGGTATTCTGACCCCGGCCTCCTCCTGACGATCCTCTGCTGACTCCTTTGGTACTTCACGACTCTCCTGGTATTTATGACCCCGGCTTCTCCTGACAATTCTCTGCTTGCTCCATTTGTACTTTGTAGCTTTCCTGGTATTGACTCGGTCCGTTCACGTTCTGTTGTTTGTCTGTATGTCATCCCTGCACTTATTCCAAGCTAGGGATTGCCGTCCAGTTGTCCCCTGTCATTAGGAATCGCGAGGCAAGTAGGCAGGGCCAGGGGTAAGGGTGGAGCGCAGTGGTCACTTCCCTCCCCCCTGTGTGTGTGTGTACACGACCGTTACAATATGTGTGACCAAATACGAAACTTCTTTGTTTAAAGCAGCTTTCTTATTAGCTTTCTTTGGAGCTCTTCGTATTTCCGAATTCACTGCAAAAAATAGGAGAGCAGCAGCACCATTACTCATTTCTCATCTGAAATTAACTTTACATAAAATACACATTTTTCTGACAAGATCGAAAACAGATCCAGGGAGTTATTATGATTGCATGATTGGAGTCGGGAAGGAATTTTTTATTCCCCTAAAGTGGAGAAAATTGGCTTCTACCTCACAGGGTTTTTTGCCTTCCTCTGGATCAACTTGCAGGATAACAGGCCGAACTGGATGGACAAATGTCTTTTTTCGGCCTTATGTACTATGTTACTATGTTACTATGTTAGATCAGGCTGGGAAAGGTAATTAGATTGTAATTAATAAGATTAACGATCTAGCTATCTGTCCGGTATCATCCTTTAAAGAATGGTTACAGTTTAGAAGTTGTTCTGATGGCGCTTTATTTGTCCATCCCGATGGATCACCATTGACAAAATTAAAATTTAATTTTATTCTTGCAAAGTGCATTAAACATTTTGAATTGAATAATAAAAAAATTTCTGCTCACTCCTTTCGTATCGGTGCAGCAACCCACGCACATAAATTAGGGCTACGTACGAACACAATAAAAAAGTTGGGCAGGTGGCGTTCTAACAGACCTGATCTCTTATGTTAATATTTTGCAGAACCAAGCATCATATGGATTTTGGGAAACTAATTGATGTCGGAAGCCTGCAACCGATCTACTATGAAGTTTATTTCTGACACCTTGGGTTTTGGGAATAAAGTGGTAATTTTTTGGAGGGGTATCCACAACTTTCGTATTAACCACTTAAGGACCACAGGTTTATACCCCCCTAAAGACCAGGCCCTTTTTTACAAATCGGCACTACACTACTTTCACCGTTTATTGCTCGGTCATGCAACTTACCACCCAAATGAATTTTACCTCCTTTTCTTCTCACTAATAGAGCTTTCATTTGGTGGTATTTCATTGCTGCTGACATTTTTACTTTTTTTGTTATTAATCGAAATTTAACGATTTTTTTGCAAAAAAATGACATTTTTCACTTTCAGTTGTAAAATTTTGCAAAAAAAACGAGATCCATATAGAAATTTTGCTCTAAATTTATAGTTCTACATGTCTTTGATAAAAAAAAAATGTTTGGGTAAAAAAAAAATGGTTTGGGTAAAAGTTATAGCGTTTACAAACTATGGTACAAAAATGTGAATTTCCGCTTTTTGAAGCAGCTCTGACTTTCTGAGCACCTGTCATGTTTCCTGAGGTTCTACAATACCCAGACAGTACAAACACCCCACAAATGACCCCATTTCGGAAAGTACACACCCTAAGGTATTCGCTGATGGGCATAGTGAGTTCATAGAACTTTTTATTTTTTGTCACAAGTTAGCGGAAAATGATGATTTTTTTTTATTTTATTTTTTTTCCTACAAAGTCTCATATTCCACTAACTTGTGACAAAAAATAAAAACTTCTATGAACTCACTATGCCCATCACGAAATACCTTGGGGTCTCTTCTTTCCAAAATGGGGTCACTTGTGGGGTAGTTATACTGCCCTGGCCTTCTAGGGGCCCAAATGTGTGGTAAGGAGTTTGAAATCAAATTCTGTAAAAAATGACCAGTGAAATCCGAAAGGTGCTCTTTGGAATGTGGGCCCCTTTGCCCACCTAGGCTGCAAAAAAGTGTCACACATCTGGTATCTACGTACTCAGGAGAAGTTGAGGAATGTGTTTTGGGGTGTCATTTTACATATACCCATGCTGGGTGAGATAAATATCTTGGTCAAATGCCAACTTTGTATAAAAAAATGGGAAAAGTTGTCTTTTGCCAAGATATTTCTCTCACCCAGCATGGGTATATGTAAAATGACACCCCAAAACACATTCCCCACCTTCTCCTGAGTACGGCAATACCAGATGTGTGACACTTTTTTGCAGCCTAGGTGGGCAAAGGGGCCCATATTCCAAAGAGCACCTTTCGGATTTCACAGGTCATTTTTTACAGAATTTGATTTCAAACTCCTTACCACACATTCGGGCCCCTAGAATGCCAGGGCAGTATAACTACCCCACAAGTGACCCCATTTTGGAAAGAAGACACCCCAAGGTATTCCGTGAGGGGCATGGCAAGTTCCTAGAATTTTTTATTTTTTGTCACAAGTTAGTGGAAAATGATGTTTTTTTTTTTTGTTTTTTTTTCATACAAAGTCTCATATTCCACTAACTTGTGACAAAAAATAAAAACTTCCATGAACTCACTATGCCCATCAGCGAATACCTTGGGGTCTCTTCTTTCCAAAATGGGGTCACTTGTGGGGTAGTTATACTGCCCTGGCATTCTAGGGGCCCGAATGTGTGGTAAGGAGTTTGAAATCAAATTCTGTAAAAAATGACCTGTGAAATCCCAAAGGTGCTCTTTGGAATATGGGCCCCTTTGCCCACCTAGGCTGCAAAAAAGTGTCACACATCTGGTATCTCTGTATTCAGGAGAAGTTGAGGAATGTGTTTTGGGGTGTCTTTTTACATATACCCATGCTGGGTGAGATAAATATCTTGGTCAAATGCCAACTTTGTATAAAAAAATGGGAAAAGTTGTCTTTTGCCAAGATATTTCTCTCACCCAGCAGGGGTATATGTAAAATGACACCCCAAAACACATTCCCCACCTTCTCCTGAGTACGGGGATACCAGATGTGTGACACTTTTTTGCAGCCTAGGTGGGCAAAGGGGCCCATATTCCAAAGAGCACCTTTCGGATTTCACAGGTCATTTTTTACAGAATTTGATTTCAAACTCCTTACCACACATTTGGGCCCCTAGAATGCCAGGGCAGTATAACTACCCCACAAGTGACCCCATTTTGGAAAGAAGAGACCCCAAGGTATTCGCTGATGGGCATAGTGAGTTCATGGAAGTTTTTATTTTTTGTCACAAGTTAGTGGAATATGAGACTTTGTATGAAAAAAAAAAAAAAAAAATCTGCATTTTCCACTAACTTGTGACAAAAAATAAAAGATTCTAGGAACTTGCCATGCCCCTCACGGAATACCTTGGGGTGTCTTCTTTCCAAAATGGGGTCACTTGTGGGGTAGTTATACTGCCCTGGCATTTTCCAGGGGCCCTAATGTGTGGTAAGTAGGTAAATGACCTGTGAAATCCTAAAGGTGCTCTTTGGAATATGGGCCCCTTTGCCCACCTAGGCTGCAAAAAAGTGTCACACATGTGGTATCGCCGTATTCAGGAGAAGTTGGGGAATGTGTTTTGGGGTGTCATTTTACATATACCCTTGCTGGGTGAGAGAAATATCTTGGCAAAAGACAACTTTTCCCATTTTTCTATACAAAGTTGGCATTTGACCAAGATATTTCTCTCACCCAGCATGGGTATATGTAAAATGACACCCCAAAACACATTCCCCAACTTCTCCTGAGTACGGCGATACCAGATGTGTGACACTTTATTGCAGCCTAGATGCGCAAAGGTGCCCAAATTCCTTTTAGGAGGGCATTTTTAGACATTTGGATACCAGACTTCTTCTCACGCTTTGGGGCCCCTAGAATGCCAGGGCAGTATAAATACCCCACATGTGACCCCATTTTGGAAAGAAGACACCCCAAGGTATTCAATGAGGGGCATGGCGAGTTCATAGAAATTTTTTTTTTTTGGCACAAGTTAGCGGAAATTGATATTTTTAATTTTTTTCTCACAAAGTCTCCCGTTCCGCTAACTTGGGACAAAAATTTCAATCTTTCATGGACTCAATATGCCCCTCACGGAATACCTGGGGGTGTCTTCTTTCCGAAATGGGGTCACATGTGGGGTATTTATACTGCCCTGGCATTCTAGGGGCCCTAAAGCGTGAGAAGAAGTCTGGAATATAAATGTCTAAAATTTTTTACGCATTTGGTTTCCGTGAGGGGTATGGTGAGTTCATGTGAGATTTTATCTTTTGACACAAGTTAGTGGAATATGAGACTTTGTAAGAAAAAAAAATAATAATTCCGCTAACTTGGGCCAAAAAAATGTCTGAATGGAGCCTTACAGAGGGGTGATCAATGACAGGGGGGGTGATCAATGACAGGGGGGGTGATCAATGACAGGGGGGTGATCAGGGAGTCTATATGGGGTGATAACCACAGTCATTGATCACGCCCGTGTAAGGCTTCATTCAGACGTCCGTATGCGTTTTGCGGATCCGATCCATCTATCAGTGCATCCGTAAAAATCATGCGGACGTCTGAATGGAGCTTTACAGGGGGGTAATCAATGACAGGGGGGTGATCAGGGAGTCTATATGGGGTGATCACCACAGTCATTGATCACTCCCCTGTAAGGCTTCATTCAGACGTCCGGATGCGTTTTGCGGATCCGATCCATCTATCAGTGGATCCGTAAAAATCATGCGGACGTCTGAATGGAGCTTTACAGGGGGGTAATCAATGACAGGAGGGTAATCAATGACAGGGGGGTGATCAGGGAGTCTATATGGGGTGATCACCACAGTCATTGATCATGCCCCTGTAAGGCTTCATTCAGACGTCCGGATGCGTTTTGCGGATCCGATCCATCTATCAGTGCATCCGTAAAAATTATGCAGACATCTGAATGGAGCTTTACAGGGGGGTAATCAATGACAGGGGGGTGATCACCACAGTCATTGATCATGCCCCTGTAAGGCTTCATTCAGACGTCCGTATGCGTTTTGCGGATCCGATCCATCTATCAGTGCATCCGTAAAAATCATGCGGACATCTGAATGGAGCTTTACAGGGGGGTGATCAATGACAGGGGTGTAATCAATGACAGGGGGGTGATCAGGGAGTCTATATGGGGTGATCACCACAATCATTGATCATGCCCCTGTAAGGCTTCATTCAGACGTCCGGATGCGTTTTGCGGATCCGATCCATCTATCAGTGCATCCGTAAAAATCATGCGGACATCTGAATGGAGCTTTACAGGGGGGTGATCAGGGAGTCTATATGGGGTGATCACCACAGTCATTGATCATGCCCCTGTAAGGCTTCATTCAGACGTCCGGATGCGTTTTGCGGATCCGATCCATCTATCAGTGGATCCGTAAAAATCATGCGGACGTCTGAATGGAGCTTTACAGGGGGGTGATCAATGACAGGGGGGTGATCAATGACAGGGGGGTGATCAGGGAGTCTATATGGGGTGATCAGGGATGATCAGGGGCTAATAAGGGGTTAATAAGTGACGGGGGGGGGGGTGTAGTGTAGTGTAGTGGTGCTTGGTGCTACTTTACTGAGCTACCTGTGTCCTCTGGTGGTCGATCCAAACAAAGGGGACCACCAGAGGACCAGGTAGCAGGTATATTAGACGCTGTTATCAAAACAGCGTCTAATATACCTGTTAGGGGTTAAAAAAAACACATCTCCAGCCTGCCAGCGAACGATCGCCGCTGGCAGGCTGGAGATCAACTCTCTTACCTTCCGTTCCTGTGAGCGCGCGCGCCTGTGTGCGCGCGTTCACAGGAAATCTCGGCTCACGCGAGATGACGCCTATTGGCGTTAGCGTAGCCTGGGGGAGCCGCCGCAATGACGCCTTTCGGCGTTACAGTTGCGGGAAGTGGTTAAAGATGTTGCTAACTACTGTTTACATTTGAAGTCTATATGGACAATACCTGATCTATGTATCCTTCACATAGGCGAGGGGGACATTGGTAAAATTAGTACACACATACTGATGAAAGAATTTAAGGATACTTTGACGACTATTCAAAAACTTCTACCAAGTACTAAATTGGCGATTTCTGAGATTATAGCCAAATGGGTCTGGAATTCAACTCATTTGAGTTTTATTGAAAAAATTCGCATTAGAGTGAATAGACATATCAGTAAATTCATACTGAGTCATAATGGATTATCTTGCAGGCACTCAGAACTGGAAGGGTTCTTAATAGGTTTATATGATATTCAAAGGAATTCCTTATCGGAAATTGGTTTGGATATTTTCAATATTGGTTTCCAAAATTTTAGGGAACTTGGCTGCGGTGTATGTTAGCCATTTAGCCAAGTTGGCTATATGGCGGGTGGATAATAGTCGCTCTTTGAGCGGCCTAGGTATTTGTAGTTAATAGTTGGAGGCAACTACATATTTGTTGGTGTTCAATGTTTGGAGAATTTAATTGGTTAATGACTTAAATTTAGGTAACCATAAACACTGTGGCCAATTATCTACCAAATTGAATAAATAAATAGTTTATAATTATAATTTAGTCAGTGTCTGAGTTATTTGTTTAGGTAACAGATGGGTAATTATGACACCATGGGCAAACCTTATTGCGGATGTAAGTAAGGGGGGACATGGTGTCATGAACCCTCTAAGCTTGCATGCGCAATACTATAAATCTGTACAGATCTTACCTGGGTTACAGATGCAGTTGATGCAGTCTGTGGGTCCTCGAGGACAGAAGCTGATTGGTGAACAGTTCAATAGTTATCTCGAGGCACCTGTAAAAGAAAGAGAGCGGTTAGAAGCTGCGCAGATTCGGCTTGACCTAGGAAGAATCCCCCTCCCAACCACCCAGGTAACGTATGTGGTTGGTGTGTGTTTAGGGTAATAGTCGTTCTTTGAGCGGACTAGGTATTTGTAGTTAATAGTTGGAGGCAACTGTCATGGTCTTACCTGCTTGCTGCTCTCCTTCGTTTGACATGTGCTGGCGGCCATCTTGGGTCCTGGGTTTCTTGTAGCCTTCCACCCTGCGGCTCCTCCTTCCCCTGGGAGGAGCTGGATGCCTAGCTCATATATATAGGAGGTCTGTGGCTTCAGTTCCTTGCTTGGTCCTCTTGTGTTCACATGCTTCTAAGACTGCTGCTGCTTCTGGTTCCTGATCCTGGCTTCGTCTGACTACCCTGCTGGTTCCTGATCCTGGCTTCGTCTGACTACCCTGCTGGTTCCTGATCCTGGCTTCGTCTGACTACCCTGCTGGTTCCTGATCCTGGCTTCGTCTGACTACCCTTCTGGTTCCTGACCTCTGGCTTCGCAAAGACTCTGCTCGGTTTCACCATCCGTTTGGACTTTTGCTTTACAGCTTTATTTTCAATAAAGCCTTCTATTTTCACTTATCTCTTGTTGTACGTCTGGTTCATGGTTCCGTGACATTAGGACCAAGCCATGAATTCTGACGGTACAGGGCCATCCTCGCTACCCACGCTGGTTGCCAGACTTGATCAGCAGGATCACCTGTTGGGTCAGTTCGCTGTGGCGTTGCAAACCCTGCTTGAACGCACGGCTCATTTCGCTCCCGTTGCCGATGGGTCGGTTGTCGCTCCTGGGCTCGCTCCTACTGCCGCTCCGGTTGTTGCGCCAGAGTCTACCCCGACACCTGTTGTTGCGCCTGCGGTGTTTCGGGGTATGACCGGTTCTGCCCCTCTTCCACAGCGCTTTGGGGGAGAGCCAACTCAGTGCCGAGGTTTCCTTAACCAGGTGGGCATTTATTTCGAGTTGCTGCCACATGCCTTTCCTACTGAGAGATCAAAGGTGGGCTTCTTGATCTCGCTGCTCTCGGACAAGGCCTTGGCCTGGGCCAGCCCTTTATGGGAGAACAACAATCCGGTGGTTGCCGAGTTTTCCGGTTTTGTTGCTTCTCTTCGGAAGGTATTCGATGTGCCGGCTCGTGCTGCCTCTGCTGCGAAGCTCCTTATGTCCATCAGACAGGGTTCACGATCCGTAGCTGAATACGCCATTGAGTTTCGTACCCTGGCAGCAGAGGTGGGCTGGAATAATGAGGCTCTGGTCGCTGCTTTCTCTCATGGTCTCTCGGATGCCTTGAAGGATGAGGTTGCAGCTAAGGACCTACCAGTTGAGCTCGAGTCTCTTATTTCTTTCCTGATTTTGATTGACACCAGACTCAGGGAGAGACCTTCCTTTAAGGAGAACCTGCGGAGGTCTTCTAACAGATTGGTGCCTACGTTTGCTGTCCCACCCGTGCCTCCCTCTCCTCCCACGCCTCCTGGGGATGACTTGTCTGGGGGTGAACCCATGCAGCTGGGGTTTGCTCGCCTGTCCGAGGGGGAGAGGGCACTCCGGAGACGCGAGGGCCGATGCATGTACTGTGGTCTCGGTGGGCATTTTCGGTTGGCATGTCCGAACCGTCCGGGAAACGCTCGTACCCTGAGATCCTGTCGGGGGCAGATCTTGGGTGGAGTCTCCTCGTCCCCGGTTTCCCGTGTTGACAAACCACTGATCACTGTTGTCCTCTCCTGGGTCGGGGGCTCGGTGACGACCCAGGCGTTGGTGGACTCTGGTGCTGGTGGTTTGTTCATTGATAGTGTGTTCGCTGCCGCCAATTCCATTCCTCTGCAGGCTCGAGGTTCCCCACTGGCTCTTGAGGCGATAGACGGCAGACCCCTTCTGCCGCCACACGTGACTCATGAGACCCTTCCAGTGGGGATAGCCATTGGTGCCGTTCACAGAGAGTCGGTCTGCCTCCAGGTTATTTCGTCTCCACACTACTCGGTGGTCTTGGGGTACCCCTGGCTCCAGAAGCATAATCCGACTTTCGATTGGAGATCGGTCGAGATCCTCTCGTGGTCACCGCAGTGTGGGGCTAGTTGCATCCATGGGTCTGTCAAGTTGCTGTGTACTTCCTCGGACTCTCTGTTGCCTCCTGAATACGAGGAGTACCGGGATGTATTCGATAAGGTGCGCGCGGTTGCCCTACCTCCGCACCGCCCATACGATTGTGCCATAGAGTTACAATCTGGTGCCGTTCCTCCTCGTGGCAAAGTCTATCCACTGTCGGTAGCGGAGAATGAGGCCATGGAGGAGTACGTGAGGGAGGCGCTTTCACGCGGACACATTCGCAAATCTTCGTCCCCGGCAGGGGCTGGATTTTTCTTTGTGAAAAAGAAGGGCGGTGAGTTGAGGCCTTGCATCGATTACAGGGGTCTCAATCGCATCACGATCAAGAACGCTTACCCGATACCCTTGATTTCCGAGCTGTTCGATCGCCTTAAAGGGGCCACGGTCTTTACCAAACTCGACCTGAGGGCGGCATATAACCTGGTAAGGATCAAGGCGGGCGATGAGTGGAAGACCGCGTTTAACACCAGGACCGGTCATTACGAATCCTTGGTTATGCCCTTTGGGTTGTGCAATGCGCCCGCAGTCTTTCAGGAATTCATCAACGATGTTTTCCGTGACCTGTTGCAGCAGTGTGTGGTAGTCTATTTGGATGACATCTTGGTATATTCTGAATCCATGGAGGCCCACATTCTGGATGTCAGACGAGTGTTGCAACGGTTACGAGAGAACAAGCTGTTCGGTAAGCTTGAGAAATGCGAATTTCACCGATCCCAGGTAACCTTCTTAGGTTACATCATTTCCGCTGAGGGGTTCTCCATGGATCCTGAGAAGGTTTCGGCTGTCTTACAGTGGCCCCAGCCCAGTGGTCTTCGTTCCCTGCAGCGCTTTTTGGGCTTCGCCAATTATTATCGGAAGTTCATCAGGGACTTTTCCATGCTGGCCAAGCCTCTCACGGATCTGACCAGGAAGGGCAGTAATTCCCAGGTCTGGCCGCTCGAGGCCATCCGAGCTTTTGAGGCCCTAAAGTCCGCCTTTGTGTCGGCTCCGATTCTGTCGCATCCCAACCCTGGGTTGCCCTTTGTCCTCGAGGTGGACGCGTCTGAGACGGGAGTAGGCGCCCTTCTGTCTCAGCGTAGAACACCAGAGGGTCCTCTGCTTCCTTGTGGGTTTTACTCCCGGAAACTGTCTTCCGCGGAGTGCAACTATCAGATTGGTGACAGGGAGTTATTGGCCATCGTGCAGGCCCTTAAAGAATGGAGGCACTTGCTCGAGGGTTCGGTGGTTCCGGTTCTCATCCTGACGGACCACAAGAATCTGACCTACCTTTCTGAGGCCAAGAGATTGACACCACGTCAGGCCAGATGGGCTCTGTTCTTGTCACGTTTTAATTACGTGGTCTCCTACCTACCCGGTTCCAAGAACATCAGGGCGGATGCCTTATCACGGCAGTACTCCGAGCTGTCCAGGGAGGAGTCGATTCCGACTTCGGTCATACCTCCGAATCAGATCCTGGCCGCCATTCGCACCAGCCTGACCTCTCCCCTGGGTGAGCAGATTTTGGCGGCTCAATCTGGTGCTCCCTCTGGGAGACCCAACGGCAGATGTTTTGTGCCTGAGGAGTTGCGCACTCGGTTGTTGCGAACCTACCATAACTCCAAGACCGCGGGGCATCCTGGAAGGAATCAGCTGTCCTGGGCTGTTTCACGTCTGTTCTGGTGGCCTTCCCTACGTTCCGACATCGCCGCATATGTAGCGGCATGCTCCGTTTGTGCCCAGAGTAAGTCCCCTCGGCACCTTCCGTTGGGCCTTCTGCAACCCATAGCCACCGGGGAGCGCCCATGGTCACACCTGGGGATGGATTTCATTGTGGACCTCCCTGCATCCCGAGGCCATACGGTCATTCTCATGATTGTGGATCGGTTTTCCAAAATGTGCCACTGTGTTCCTCTCAAGAAGTTACCCTCTGCACAAGAGTTGGCCACGATTTTTGCCAGGGAGGTCTTCCGGTTGCACGGTTTGCCTAAGGAGATTGTGTCGGATCGGGGGAGTCAGTTTGTGTCCAGGTTCTGGCGCGCCTTTTGCTCCCAGTTGGGGATTCATCTCTCCTTCTCCTCGGCCTACCACCCTCAGTCCAATGGGGCCGCAGAACGATCCAATCAGGCCTTGGAGCAATTCCTTCGTTGCTATGTCTCCGATCACCAAGACAATTGGGTTGACCTCCTGCCTTGGGCTGAGTTTGCCAGGAACACGGCGGTGAACTCTTCCTCTGGGACGTCTCCCTTCATGGCCAATTATGGGTTCCAACCTGCCGTGTTACCGGAGGTATTCTCTCCCCAGGATATTCCGGCTGTGGAGGATCACCTTTCCGTCCTACGTGCTTCTTGGGTACAGATCCAGAAGTCCCTTGAGGTCTCTGCGCAGCGCCAGAGATTCCAGGCTGATCGCAGACGAGCGCCTGCTCCTTCCTACCAGGCCGGAGACCGTGTATGGTTGTCCACCCGCAACCTCAACCTTCGAGTGCCCACTCCCAAGCTGGCGCCTCGCTTTGTTGGTCCCTTCCGAGTGCTTCGCAGGGTAAACCCGGTAGCCTATGCCCTTGCGCTTCCTCCTGGCATGCGGATCTCCAACGTGTTTCATGTCTCCCTGTTGAAGCCACTGGTGTGTAATCGTTTCACTTCCTCGGTTCCTCGGCCTCGTCCGGTCCAAGTGGGCAATCGTGAGGAATATGAGGTGAGCAATATCCTGGACTCACGCCTGGTCCGCGGTCGGTTGCAGTTTTTGGTCCATTGGCGTGGTTATGGTCCAGAGGAGCGTTCCTGGGTTCCCTCCGCAGATGTCCATGCTCCTGCCTTGCTCCGAGCCTTCCACGCACGCTTCCCTCAGAAACCGTTTTGTGCTCCGCGGAGGAGGGGCCCTTGAGGGGGAGGTACTGTCATGGTCTTACCTGCTTGCTGCTCTCCTTCGTTTGACATGTGCTGGCGGCCATCTTGGGTCCTGGGTTTCTTGTAGCCTTCCACCCTGCGGCTCCTCCTTCCCCTGGGAGGAGCTGGATGCCTAGCTCATATATATAGGAGGTCTGTGGCTTCAGTTCCTTGCTTGGTCCTCTTGTGTTCACATGCTTCTAAGACTGCTGCTGCTTCTGGTTCCTGATCCTGGCTTCGTCTGACTACCCTGCTGGTTCCTGATCCTGGCTTCGTCTGACTACCCTGCTGGTTCCTGATCCTGGCTTCGTCTGACTACCCTGCTGGTTCCTGATCCTGGCTTCGTCTGACTACCCTTCTGGTTCCTGACCTCTGGCTTCGCAAAGACTCTGCTCGGTTTCACCATCCGTTTGGACTTTTGCTTTACAGCTTTATTTTCAATAAAGCCTTCTATTTTCACTTATCTCTTGTTGTACGTCTGGTTCATGGTTCCGTGACAGCAACTATTTGTTGGTGTTCAATGTTTGGAGAATTTAATTGAGTAATGACCTAAATTTAGGTAACCATAAACAATGTGGCCAATTATCTACCAATTTGAATAAATAAATAGTTTATAATTATAATTCAGTCATGTCTGAGTTTTTTGTTTAGGTAATAGATGGGTAATTATGACAACATTAATGGTGTTATACTATCAGGTATTAGTCTTTGAATCTCCAGTTACTTTTTAGCAATATATTGTGTGTTCCCCCTTTTTTGTGTCTTGCAGTTTTCTTCACTAAAGTGAATCCCCTGATGAGTCCCAAAGTAGGGATGAAACGTGGCATGTAGGGAATTAGTGAGGGAAGTATAGGGAATAGGCCCCGAACCAGGGACAGGTTCCGTACGGGGTCGCTCCTATGGGGGGCGGGTGCTCTGTGTCTGTTAGGCAGCTAAATTTAATAGTCCCCTCACCCACACCAAGTAGGGCATTATGACAAGGGTACTATAGGAGTATTCCAACCTTATGCTGCTAACATCAGAAGCACCAGCCACCAACATCCTTCGGCCACTGCAGTGAAGGATATATTGTAATTGCACATCAGTTGCTGGCCCATTGTCTATACGTATGAGAGTGGTAAGACCGTATCTTACTACTATTGTTTTGACTAGGCAGCATGCTGAGATGTGGATTGAGATTCTGTTGTAAATGTTTTCTTACTGTCTTTGTTAGTTATTGGCTTTTAAGGTAGATTTAGTAAAAGTTATATTTTATGATTATTAAGACACCCGGTCCACTAGTGGTTTGGTAGTATTTTTGAGAGTGTGACTTTAAACCTCAGCACCTTGACCTATGCTGCATTGAGGTCTCTATAATTTCTCATTCCTACAAATGGCCTACAAATTGGCCTACTGAAAAAAGGATATGCATGCCACTGGGCCTTGCTATTATACTACTGTTGTTGGGTTCTGCTACTAAAAACCAGATATAACTAGACCAGTATAAAGGTCACACTGTGTCAGTAAAATCACCCCAAAGGAAATACAGAAAAATAAAAAAGGGGGCCAGCAATCCCAGGGTAATAATATTAAACCTTAAAGGGGTTTTCCCACTTAAGCAAGTGCCATTTATCATGTAGAGGAAGTTAATACAAGCCACTTACTAATGTATTGTTATTATACTGATATACTGATATAATCCTTTGCTGGCTGGACTTATTTTTCCATCACATTATACACTGCTTGTTTCCATGGTTATGACCACCCTGCAATCCATCAGTGGTGGTCATGCTTGCACACTATAGGAAAAAGCCTCTGTCTCTCTGGTGGCCAGGACCGTGGGGGCTCACATAGACTACTCCTATAGTGTGGAACACGTCCACTACTGCTGGATTGTAGGGTGGTCATAACCCCTGGAAACGAGCAGTGTATAATGTGATGTAAAAATAAATCAAGCCAACAAAGGAAGCAATATGCTCTATAGTAACCGGAGCAGTCTTACCATTCCTGTCGATACACAGTTTGAACATGAAAATCCGTTGTCTGTGAAGATATCTGTGAGCGTGACCCAAGTGAAAGAGAGCTACCCCTCACAATATACACTCACCTAAAGAATTATTAGGAACACCATACTAATACGGTGTTGGACCCCCTTTTGCCTTCAGAACTGCCTTAATTCTACGTGGCATTGATTCAACAAGGTGCTGATAGCATTCTTTAGAAATGTTGGCCCATATTGATAGGATAGCATCTTGCAGTTGATGGAGATTTGAGGGATGCACATCCAGGGCACGAAGCTCCCGTCCCACCACATCCCAAAGATGCTCTATTGGGTTGAGATCTGGTGACTGTGGGGGCCATTTTAGTACAGTGAACTCATTGTCATGTTCAAGAAACCAATTTGAAATGATTCGAGCTTTGTGACATGGTGCATTATCCTGCTGGAAGTAGCCATCAGAGGATGGATACATGTTCTCATTCTGTTTACGCCAAATTCAGACTCTACCATTTGAATGTCTCAACAGAAATCGAGATCACACTCATCAGACCAGGCAACATTTTTCCAGTCTTCAACAGTCCAATTTTGGTGAGCTCGTGCAAATTGTAGCCTCTTTTTCCTATTTGTAGTGGAGATGAGTGGTACCCGGTGGGGTCTTCTGCTGTTGTAGCCCATCCGCCTCAAGGTTGTGCGTGTTGTGGCTTCACAAATGCTTTGCTGCATACCTCGGTTGTAACGAGTGGTTATTTCAGTCAACGTTGCTCTTCTATCAGCTTGAATCAGTCGGCCCATTCTCCTCTGACCTCTAGCATCCACAAGGCATTTTTGCCCACAGGACTGCCGCATACTCTATGTTTTTCCCTTTACACACCATTCTTTGTAAACCCTAGAAATGGTTGTGCGTGAAAATCCCAGTAACTGAGCAGATTGTGAAATACTCAAACCGGCCCGTCTGGCACCAACAACCATGCCACGCTCAAAATTGCTTAAATCACCTTTCTTTCCCATTCTGACATTCAGTTTGGAGTTCAGGAGATTGTCTTGACCAGGACCACACCCCTAAATGCATTAAAGCAACTGCCATGTGATTGGTTGACTAGATAATTGCATTAATGAGAAATAGAACAGGTGTTCCTAATAATTCTTTAGGTGAGTGTATGTACACACACAACTACCTCTTTCAAAAGATATATATACTGCATTAGTATCCCTAATTATATATATATATATAGACAATGGCAGCACAGCAGGCCAAATATAAATATGGAGGTGCAGGCCAATGGATCCGGTAAAATATCCAGGACAATATAAGAATAAAGAAAATGGCAGCACTCTCACAAAAAATGAGTGAAAAGAAAAACACTTTATTCACCCCTGTGATCGCAACTAGGGATGAGCGAACTTGTGTTTCAAGTTTGGCGTAAAAGGTTCAGGTTCGGTTAATCTAAGAATCCGTTAAGGATAAGTCCGTGGTAGTGGAATCCATAACGGAATTCTTAGATAATCTGAACCTTGTACACCGGACTTGAAACACAAGTTTGCTCAACACTAGTCGCAATGTTTCAGTCATAGCTTGTTTGAGAGTATATATACAGTGGATATAAAGTCTACATACCCCTGTTAAAATGTCAGGTTACTGTGATGTAAAAAATGAGACAAAGATAAATCATTTCAGAACTTTTTCCACCTTTAATGTGACCTATAAACTGTACAACTCAATTGAAAAACAAACTGAAATCTTTTAGGTAGAGGGAAGAAAAAATATAAAATTAAAATAATATGGTTGCTTAAGTGTGCACACCCTTAAACTAATACTTTGTTGAAGCAACTTTTGATTTTATTACAGCACTCATTCTTTTTGGGTATTGGTCTATCAGCATGTCACATTTTGACTTGGCAAGATTTGCCCACTCTTCTTTGCAAAAACACTCCAAATATGTCAGAATGCAAGGGCATCTCCTGTGCACAGCCCTCTTCAGATCACCCCACAGATTATCAATCTGATTCAGGTCTAGGCTCTGGCTGGGCCATTCCAAAACTTTAATCTTCTTCTGGTGAAGCCATTCCTTTGTTGATTTGGATGTATGCTTTGAGTTGTTGTCATGCTGAAAGATGAAGTTCCTCTTCATGTTCAGCTTTCTAGCAGAAGCCTGAAGGTTTTGTGCCAATATTGACTGGTATTTGGAACTGTCCATAATTCCCTCTAGCTTAACTAAGGCCCCAGTTCCAGCTGAAGAAAAAAAGCCCCAAAGCATGATGTTGCCACCACCATGCTTCACTGTGGGTATGGTGTTCTTTTGGTGATGTGCAGTGTTGTTTTTGGGCCAAACATATCTTTTGGAATTATGGCCAAAAAGTTCAATCTTGGTTTCATCAGATCATAACACCTTTTCCCACATGCTTTTGGGAGACTTCAGATATGTTTTTGCAAAATGTAGCCTGGCTTGGATGTTTTTCTTCATAAGAAAAGGCTTTCGTCTTGTCATTCTACCCCATAGCCCAGACATATGAAGAATACAGGAGATTGTTATCACATGTACCACACAGCCAGTACTTGCCAGATATTCCTGCAGCTCCTTTAATGTTGCTGTAGGCCTCTTGGTAGCCTCCCAAACCAGGTTTCTTCTCGTCTTTTCATCAATTTTGGAGGGACGTCCAGTTCTTGGTAATGTCACTGTTATGCCATATTTTCTCCACTTGATGATGACTGTCTTCACTGCGTTCCATGGTATATCTAATGCCTTGGAAATTCTTTTGTACCCTTCTCCTGACTGATCCCTTTGATGCTTTGGAATCTCTCTGTGGAACATGGCTTTTGCTGTGGGATGCGACTAAGAAAATTTCAGGAAAGATCAACTAGAGCAGCTGAACTTTATTTAGGGTTAATCAGAGGCACTTTAAATGATGGCAGGTGTGTGCTGACTCCTATTTAACATGATTTTGAATGTGATTGCTTAATTTGGGACACAGCTACATCCCAGTTATAAGAGGGTGTGCACACTTATGCAACCACATTATTTTAGTTTTTTTTTTTCCCCCACCTAAAAGATTTCAGTTTGTTTTTTAATTGAGTGGTACAGTTTATAGGTCACAATAAAGGTGGAAAAAGTTCTGAAATTATTTATCTTTGTCAAATTTTTTTGCAGCACAGAAACCTGACATTATAACAGGGGTGTGTAGACTTTTTATATCCACTGTATATTGTAGGGGAGGGGGGTGTCTTTTGGGAGGGGGCCCGTCAATCTCCACCCCAGACCCGACGGCTGGTGTCAGCAAATCCCGCCCGGGACGTACTCCCTGCAGACCCAGCCCCGGTGGTCTGCTGGCGGTGTCAGGAGCCTGGACACATAAGGACCGACTGTCCCCATCGCGGTGAACCCATGGGTATCAACTGTGACTACCGCCACTCATTGTATGCCAGGAAGCTGTGTGCCACAGGTACCCCCGAGACTATAGGTAATAGCCACCTGTGCCAGGTGGAAGTGGGGGACACTCTGGCAGTGGCACTGCTGGATTCAGGAGGCTTGGTGTCCATGGTAAGAGCTGCCCTGGTGCGGCCCGCCGAGTATACTGGCCGAAAAGTCAGCGTTGTATGCATTCATGGAGACTTAAAGGACTATCTCACCGCCCTCGTCTTTCTGTCAACGGTGGCCGGCAGGTGGACTCGTGAGTATGAGATAATAATTGGGAGAGACTTCCCGGTTTCCCGACACTATGGCCGGATACGAAATTTACTGATACCCGTGAGACAGATGTAACCCTAGAAGAGTGGCCCAGCTCAGGGTGGAGACCAGAACCCTGGGAACCTGAGTCCGAAGGGCCAGCGGTAGGGGTGACCGTAACTTCGGTGGAAGAGGGGGAGACAACCCGGCTAAGTGTGATGGTGGGAGACATGGAGGACTTGCGGGGCACATATGCAAACTGTTGTAATTACTACACCGTTCACCTGATTTGGATGTAAATGCCCTCAAATTAAAGCTGACAGTCTGCAGTTAAAGCACATATTGTTTGTTTAATTTCAAATCCATTGTGGTGGTGTATAGAGCCAAAAATCTTAGAATTGTGTCGATGTCCTAATATTTATGGACCTGACTGTATATGTGTACATAGCATTGTGTGTCATCACACTGTACTAATCTGTGTGGGAAAAGTGACCGCTCACTGTGCGGACTGCACACAATACAATATTCAGAACAGAGTGCATGTAGTGAGAGCTGTAATGAGATCTATATCCTGCTTATAACGCAATGGTTCTGACTGTAGATCGCTGCACTAACATTATCAGCAGAAATATCTATTGTCTCTATAAATAATGGACTTTCTACAGAATGGAAAGTGAGAAATAGATCTGCTGATTACAAGCCGTAGCATACAAGTGGCTGATAGTTGTGCTATGTAACAGGATATGGGGCAGGCGGTGGAGATTGTGAAATCAACAGGAACGCCCACAGAACCTGAGGAGACATGAGAAACAGTGAGTGAATCTCATATCAGAGCATTTCTGAGAGCATGTGATGCAAAGCTGATACCAGTAAACAAACAAGTGCAATTTTATTATGTGCTGCATTACAGTAAGATATATAACAGTGACAATATTGTCAGTACTATTGACTTTACATATGGGAATAATGCAATAATAACCCCTTGCACAACTTGACAGAACTGTATGTCCGCTCCATACACAGCAGAACAGGCTTTGCTATGCAGCTAACCCCCTCCTGCTCCAGTCGGGATCAGAGATCGCATGACAAGAAAGTCGCTTGACATTGCACCTAACGGCTGCCAATGGTGTCACAATAATTTAAAAAAAAATCAACTTTAATGTAAGTCGCATGCAACATGCGATGCACACGTTCTTACAGCCCAATCACAATTCTAGGGCTACTTTCACACTTGTGGTAGCAGGGTCCGGCAGGCTGTTCCAGTAGGGGAACAGCCTGCCGGATCCGCTAGCCCACCGTGCCGCCAGAAGTCTGCTCCAGCCCCATTCACTATAATGTTGTAGTTTTTGGCCGCCGCTTCTCGGCATGCTTGCCGTGCTGCGGCCGGACCTCCGGCCCGCGCTCATTATAGTGAATGGGGCCGGAGCAGTCTTCCGGCGGCATAGTGGGCTAGCGTTAGCACGGATCAGCTTGCCGGGCCCTGTTACCACAAGTGTGAAAGTAGCCTAAAATAGTAATTTGGCAGCAAGTTGCAGACAAGTCGCACATATTTTTTGTTGCATGACTTTTCTGTAACTTGCGGTCACATGACACATGTGACTGTGCAGCCCTAGCCTAGTATTGGCTTTTTACTCTCAGATGACATGGTCACTAGCAACCATGGCATCTGAGTGATTAGACAGAGGGAGGAGGCTCCCACAGTCCTTCTATTGGCTCAGCATGGCAAAATCACATGGTACTAATCAGTAGAGATGTCGAGATGTAGAGATGTCGCGAACATAAAAATTTCCGTTCGCGAACGTCGAACGCAAATTTAAGCAAATGTTTGCGAACGGGCGAACCGCCATAGACTTCAATAGGCAGGCGAATTTTAAAACCCACAGGGACTCTTTCTAGCCACAGTAGTGATGGAAAAGTTGTTTCAAGAGGACTAACACCTGGACTGTGGCATGCCGGAGGGGGATCCATGGCAAAACTCCCATGGAAAATTACATAGTTGACGCAGAGTTGGGTTTTAATCCATAAAGGGCATAAATCACCTAACAATCCAAAAAATTTTTGAACAACATGGTTTAAAACATCCAGTGTGTGTATACGATCAGGTATGATATTGTATCGATCAGGTAGTGTAAGGGTTACGTCCGCTTCACAGACATTGACAGACCAAACTCCCCTTTTAATGCACCGCAAACAACCGCAAACAGTCCATTTGCCCAACCGCAAACTCCCCATTTGCACAAGGTTGGATACCAAGCTAGCCATGTCCCGTTGATGTCATTGAAGGTTTCTTTCTCCACCAAGCCACGTACAACACCAAGGGTCCCCGAAAGGTGAATTGAATTGATTTTTCGAACGGGGAGATGGTTAAAAAAACGCTGGCTCCCTCCCCTTTGTTTAAATCCACGGTCACTGCGTCTGCGCCGTGCAATTTACTCTCACACCCGATATGAGTGGTATTTTCTGTAGTTCTCTCTTCTCATCAGTTTAATCCCTGTTACGTCCCCAATCTGGGGTCCATTTATTAAATTGATTTTTCGAATGGGGAGATGGTTAAAAAAACGCTGGCTCCCCCCCCCTTTGTTTGAATCCACGCCACGGTCACTGCGTCTGCGCCGTGCAATTTACTCTCACACCCGATATGAGTGATGTTTTCTGTAGTTCTCTCTTCTCATCAGTTTAATCCCTGTTACGTCCCCAATCTGGGGTCCATTTATTAAATTGATTTTTTGAATGGGGAGATGGTTAAAAAAACGCTGGCTCCCTCCCCTTTGTTTGAATCCACGCCACGGTCACTGCGTCTGCGCCATGCAATTTACTCTCACACCCGATATGAGTGGTATTTTCTGTAGTTCTCTCTTCTCATCAGTTTAATCCCTGTTACGTCCCCAATCTGGGGTCCATTTATTAAATAGATTTTTCGAACGGGGAGATGGTTAAAAAAACGCTGGCTCCCTCCCCTTTGTTTGAATCCACGCCACGGTCACTGCGTCTGCGCCGTGCTTTTTACTCTCACACCCGATATGAGTGGTATTTTCTGTAGTTCTCTCTTCTCATCAGTTTAATCCCTGTTACGTCCCCAATCTGGGGTCCATTTATTAAATTGATTTTTCGAACGGGGAGATGGTTAAAAAAACGCTGGCTCCCTCCCCTTTGTTTGAATCCATGCCACGGTCACTGTGTCTGCGCCGTGCAATTTACTCTCACACCCGATATGAGTGGTATTTTCTGTAGTACTATTCTCATCAGTTTAATCCCTGTTACGTCCCATATCAGGGATTGTCTTTTGTGAAAAAAAATTTAGGCCGGGTACCTTCGACTGCCTTCACAGTGACAGACCAAACTCTGATACAGCAAAATGAATTGATTTTAGGAACCGGGAGATGGAAAAAGCAGCTTGGTCGGTCCTCTTATTCCCAAGTTGGGGCACTGCGCGTGCACGGAGCAATGTGCTGTGACACCCTATATGAGTGGTGTCTTAACTAGTACAATTCCTATCAGTTTAATCCCTGTTACGTCCCCTATCCGGGGACGTGTGTAGAATTGATTAACCATTGTCGAATTAACGAACCATTACGACATCCTGGAATAATTTAGTTCTGAGCTTTGTACTTGCTTTGTATTGGAATTGATGGGGATTTTTTTTAATTGTCTGCATTATTTCTAATAAACTATTAAGAGACTTTATTATGATTTTTTTATTTTATGTATTAAAAACCCATACAACAAAAAAAAAGAAAAAATTTATGTTTTTTCTATGAAAAATTATCCAGCCGATAGCTTTTGGTCTGATCATAATGAAGCAACGGCCTTATCATCTGGGGTGTGGCAACATTGCCAGCACACTCATAGAGGTGATGATCGCTTCATTGTGATACGCAAGCCCCTTCACCACAACAAGGTAACCATCACGAAGAGGAATTGACACTTGTATGTGCCTTTTTTGTTTTGTTTTTGCAGCCACAATGCAGCACCAGAGGCCAGAAAAATTAGACATGTACACATGCCTGAAAAGTAATGTTATTGTTGCAGCCGCTGTTGTAGCAGCGGCCGGAAAAATTGATGTTTTCAAGGCAGAAAGGTGACTAAAACATTGTGGCTTGAACGCTAGTTGGTGGCGGAGAATTCACGAAAGTCATCCGGTATGCAGACATTAAATAATGCAGCAAGGGGACCATTTTGAGGCCAAGGCATGTCATCAGGCCTTTTGTTAGTCAAACATATCCCCCACTGTCAGTCCCTTCGGGATCCATGCCTCATTCATCTTAATGAAGGTGAGGTAATAAACACTTTTTTGACCGAGGCGACTTCTTTTGTCAGTGACAATGCCTCCTGCTGCACTGAAGGTCCTTTCTGACAGGACACTTGAAGCGGGGCAGGCCAGAAGTTCTATCGCAAACTGGGATAGCTCAGGCCACAGGTCAAGCCTGCACACCCAGTAATCAAGGGGTTCATCGCTCCTCAGAGTGTCGATATCTGCAGTTAAGGCGAGGTAGTCTGCTACCTGTCGGTCGAGTCGTTCTCTAAGGCTGGATCCCGAAGGGCTGTGGCGATGTGTAGGACTGAAAAAGCTCTGCATGTCCTCCATCAACAACACATCTGTAAAGCGTCCTGTCCTTGCCGCTGTGGTCGTGGTAGGAGGAGGATTACTTTCACCTGTTCCCCAGTTAGATTCCCGTTGTGCTGTGACATCCCCCTTATAAGCTGTGTAAAGCATATTTTTTAGTTTGGTTTTGAACTGCTGCATACTTTCTAACTTTCGGTAATTTGGTAACATTTCCGCCACTTTCTGCTTATACCGGGGGTCTAGTAGCGTGGCCACCCAGTACAGGTCGTTCTCCTTCATACTTTTTATACGAGGGTCCCTCCAGGGGCGGACTGAGAACCCTCAGGGCCCCCGGGCAAAATAAATCAAGGGCCCCCTTACAGGCCCCACCCATGTTCTGCTGCAAGCCCCACCCTTGTCCTGCCTCCATTCCCCAACCTCCAGCCACACCCTACACAATCTTTAATAAGATTTCAAAGTTAAAGTGACACAAAAGGCACCCAGACCACTTCAGCTCATTGAAGTGGTCTGGGTACAGTGTCCCTTTTGCAAATCGAGCTTCAATGTTATAGAGAAACTGCATTGTTTACTTTCCAGCAATAAATCAGCCTCTAGTGGCTGGCAGCCACCTGAGGGCTTCCTGGATTAAAACAGACCTTTGGTCCGGTATCTGACGCTGGACGTCCTCACACCCTGCATGATGACCTCCAGGGTCAAATTTTTCCCCATAGGAAAGCATTGATTCAATGCTTTCGTATGGGGTGATCTAATCTCAGCGTCCATTAGTGAGCCTCTGTTAGAAGCAGTGTGGGCATAACTACTGTGAGGGGGGCACATATCTGGGCATAACTACTGTGAAAGGGGGGGAGGCCCTTCACAGTAGTTATTAATCCCTTTCAGCAGACCTCCCTTCCGTGAATGGGGAACTGCTGAAAGGGGTTAATAACTACTGTGAAGGGCCTAGCCGTCTGGGCAACCCCACAGATCATCCCCCCACCCACCTTGTACTTGTTCCACTGATCCGCTACTTGCGGGCTACATGGGCATGAGTTCAGTCACTTCGGTGCACAATCCCATCCTGCGGCGCGTGATCCCGCGAGACCCGTGACCTACAGCGGCGGGTCTTGCGGGATCACGCGCTGCAGGACGGGATTGCCAACCGAAGTGACTGAACTCATTCCTGCGCAGCCCACAAGTAGCGGAACAATTACAAGAGGGGTGGGGAATAGCCAAATTAAAAAATATTTTGAACCAAAAGATGTTATGGGGGCTCTGTGGATGGCACTGTTGTAGGGGCTCTGTGGATGGCACTGTTGTGGGGGCTCTGTGGATGGCACTGTTGTGGGGGCTCTGTGGATGGCACTGTTGTGGGGGCTCTGTGGATGGCACTGTTGTGGGGGCTCTGTGTTTGGCACTGTTGTGGGGGCTCTGTGGATGGCACTGTTGTGGAGGCTCTGTGGATGACACTGTTCTTATGCTATATATGTGTCATCCACAGATCCCCCCATAACAGTGTCCCTATGAGTGAATGATCCCCAATACAGGGTCTGGGGGCCAGCATCTGGTGTTGTAATGGCAGCGGGGCCCGTTGCAGTCACTGTATTCTTTTACACCGGGCCCCGCTCACTGTAATACTAATATTCATATGTGAACAACTTGAAATCCTCTGCGATCCTCTCCCTCTGAGCTCTCTGTACTCACAAACTCAGTAGCAGGCCGGGCGGCAGCGCAACTCACTGACGTCACACGACTGCTCCTCCTACTTCATTCATAAAGTGGGAGGAGCAGGCGCGTGACGTCAGTGAGTTGCGCTGCCGCCCCGCCTGCTACTGAGTTTGTGAGTACAGAGAGCTCAGAGGGAGAGGATCGCAGAGGATTTCAAGTTGTTCACATATGAATATTAGTATTACAGTGAGCGGGGCCCGGTGTAATAGAATACAGTGACTGCACCGGGCCCCGCTGCCATTACCAGGCCAGCATAACATTCGGAATCGGGGTGCTGGGCATAACATTAACACATAATGTTATTCTGCGGCGGGCCCCCATCCCGGCCGGGCCCTCGGACCATGTCCGAAGTGCCCGACCGGTCAGTCCGCCCCTGGGTCCCTCAACAGACATGACAGCATGAAAGACCCCATTTGCACAAGGTTGGATGCCGAGCTACTCATTTCCCGTTCCTCGTCCTCACTGATGTCATTGACAGTCTGTTCTTCCCCCCAGCCACGTACAACACCACGGGTCTCAGATAGGTGACAACAACGAGCACCCTGGGATGCCTGCTGTGGTTGGTCTTCCTCCTCCTCAAAGCCACATTCCTCCTCTGACTCCTCTTCCTCATACTCCTCTTGCAGCGTTGCCGCAGGTCCGGCAAGCGATGATGACAAGGCTGTTTCTGGTGGTGATGGTGTCCACAACTCTTCCTCTTCCTCTTCACGCTCATCTACAGCCTGATCCAGCACTCTTCGCAGGGCAAGCTCCAGGAAGAAAACAAATGGGATGAGGTCGCTGATGGTGCCTTCGGTGCGACTGACTAGGTTTGTCACCTCCTCAAAAGGACGCATGAGCCTACAGGCATTGCGCATGAGCGTCCAGTAACGTGGCAAAAAAATTCCCAGCTCCGCAGAGGCTGTCCTAGCACCCCAGTCATACAAATACTCGTTGATGGCTTTTTCTTGTTGGAGCAGGCGGTCGAACATTAGGAGTGTTGAATTCCAACGTGTCGGGCTGTCGCAAATCAAGCGCCTCACTGGCATGTTGTTTCGGCGCTGAATGTCTGAAAGGTGCGCCATGACCGTGTAGGAACACCTGAAATGGCCACACACCTTCCTGGCCTGCTTGAGGACGTCCTGTAAGCCTGGGTACTTAGACACAAAGCGTTGTACGATGAGATTCAACACATGTGCCATGCACGGCACATGTGACAACTTGGCCAAATTCAATGCCGCCAACAAATTGCTTCCATTGTCACACACCACTTTGCCGATCTCCAGTTGGTGCGGGGTCAGCCACTGATCCACCTGTGCGTTCAGGGCGGACAGGAGTGCTGGTCCGGTGTGGCTCTCTGCTTTCAGGCAAGTCAACCCCAAGACAGCGTGAAACTGTTGTATCCGGGATGTGGAATAGCCCCTGGGGAGCTGGGGGGATTCAGTTGATGTGCAGCCAGACGCCGCAGCAGAAGAGGACTCAGCCGAGGAGGTTATCGAAGAAGATGGAGTAGGAGGAGTAGAGGAGGTGGCAGTAGGCCTGCCTGCAAGTCGTGGCGGTGTCACCAACTCCACTGCAGTGCCACGCATTCCATGCTTGGCAGCCGTCAGCAGGTTGACCCTATGCGCAGTGTACGTGATATACCTGCCCTGACCGTGCTTTGCAGACCAGGCATCAGTGGTCAGATGGACCCTTGCCCCAACACTGTATGCCAGAGATGCCATGACTTCTTTTTCAATCACTGAGTAGAGGTTTGGGATTGCCTTTTTTGAAAAAGAATTTCGTCCGGGTACCTTCCACTGTGGTGTCTCAATAGCGCCAAATTTTTTGAAGGCCTCAGACTCCACCAGCTGGTATGGTAAAAGCTGGCGGGCTAAGAGTTCCGTCAAGCCAGCTGTCAGACGCCGGGCAAGGGGGTGACTCTGTGACATTGGCTTCTTAGGCTCAAACATTTCCTTGACAGACACCTGACTGTGGGCAGATGAGATGGAACTGCTGAAGGTGAGAGGCGGAGTGGCGGGTGGTTGAGAGGGGGCAAGGAGGACAGCAGTGGTTGACGTGGCTGAAGATGCTGGACCAGGAGGAGGATGGTGGCTTTGAGCTTGTGTGCTGCTTGTACTCATGTGTTGATCCCATAGGCGTTTGTGATGTGCGATCATGTGCCTTCGCAAAGCAGTTGTACAAAGGTGGGTGTTGGACTTCCCACGACTCAGTTTCTTTTGGCACAGGTTGCAAATGGCATTGCTGTTATCAGAGGCAGACACACAAAAAAAATGCCACACTGCTGAGCTTTGCAATGACGGCATTCTGGTGGTGGCAACAGCATGCGTTGATTGGCGTGCTGTCTGGCTGACCCCGGGTGCCGATACATGCTGTCTGACTGTGCCACTAGCTCCTTGTGACGACCTCCCCCTGCTTCCAACTCGTCTCCTCCTTCTCTCTGTCTCCCCTTCTGAACTTTCCCCCTCTTCTTCTTCTCTTCGAGCAGGCACCCACGTGGCATCCACGGACACATCGTCATCATCAACCACTTCACTTGTATCTGACACCTCAGCAAAGGAAGCAGCAGTGGGTACAACATCATCATCATCATCATCACACTGTACGTCCATGTGTGTAATGCTGCCTGACTGAGACATATCCCTGTTATCTACATCCTCTGGCAATAATGGTTGCGCATCACTAATTTCATCCAACTGATGTGTAAATAACTACTCTGAGGGATCCATTGAAGCGGCTGTGGTGGCTGTGGTGGTAGTGGTGGTGGTGGCGGCGGCCGGGAGAGTGGTAACTTGAGAGCAGGTGACCAAAGCTGAGCTGGAGGGGGATGGTGCGTCAAGGTACTTAGCGGAAGCTGTTGAAGATTGGGTGTCCTGTGTAGGCTAGTCAACTATTTTCTCCGAATTTTTTGGGTTCAGGGTACGTGGCCTCTGAACACTCGGCATTATTCCAGGGCCAGTGGAAATCACAGCACCACGACCACGACGGCCCCTGTGGGGTAGCCTGCCTCTGCCTGTCATTTTTTTTTAGATAAGTGGTACTATGCGTGCAAGGTACTGTGCCACCCTATATAAGTGGTGGGCAGTGGGCACAGTACAGTGTGGACCAGACACACACTGGCTTGCAACTGGGATTATATCACAGAAAATTATTAAATTGAATTTTTTTTATCTGCAAGGTATTTGTGAGTGAGTGACACCCTGTAACGGTATGAGTGGTGGGCTAGCCAGTGGCCACAGTACAGTCTGTGTGGGCCAGACACACACCGGCTTGCAACTGGGATTATATCACAGAAAAATATTAAATTGAATTTTTTTTATCTGCAAGGTATTTGTGAGTGAGTGACACCCTGTAACTGTATGAGTGGTGGGCTAGCCAGTGGCCACAGTACAGTCTGTGTGGGCCAGACACACACTGGCTTGCAACTGGGATTATATCACAGAAAAATATTAAATTGAATTTTTTTTATCTGCAAGGTATTTGTGAGTGAGTGACACCCTGTAACGGTATGAGTGGTGGCCTAGCTAGTGGCCACAGTAGAGTCTGTGTGGGCCAGACACACACTGGCTTGCAACTGGGATTATATCACAGAAAAATATTAAATTGAATTTTTTTTATCTGCAAGGTATTTGTGAGTGAGTGACACCCTGTAACGGTATGAGTGGTGGGCTAGCCAGTGGCCACAGTACAGTCTGTGGGCCAGACACACACTGGCTTGCAACTGGGATTATATCACAGAAAAATATTAAATTGAATTTTTTTTATCTGCAAGGTATTTGTGAGTGAGTGACACCCTGTAACGGTATGAGTGGTGGGCTAGCCAGTGGCCACAGTACAGTCTTTGGGCCAGACACACACTGGCTTGCAACTGGGATTATATCACAGAAAAATATTAATTATTATTTTTTTTTTATCTAAAAGGTATGTGTGAGTGACACCCTGTATGAATGGTGTGCACACAGTACTGTCTGTAGGCCAGACAGTCACTCACTGGCTTGCAACTGCTATTATATCACAGAGAAATAATAAATTGATTTTTTTTTATCTGCAAGGTATTTTCTGTCACACCCTGTATGAATGGTGTGCACACAGTACTGTCTGTGACTGAGCCTGCAGCCTCTCACACGGGCAGGCAACAGCAATATATATATATATATAATAAAAAAAAGCGGACTGATGTACCAGCCCTAAAAAGGGCTTTTTGGGGTGCTGTCAGGATGCTGTCCTTACAGCAGATAAGTCTGTGGACACAGAACACTGCCCTAACTAACGCTTTCCCTATTAGATCAGCAGCAGCAGCAGCACTGTCCCTCCTCTCACTAAGAATGCAGCTTCCGAATTAATCTAAAATGGATGCTGTCCAGGAGGTGGGAGGGTCTGGGAGGGAGGGTCTGCTGCTGATTGGCTGGAATGTGTCTGCTGACTGTGAGGTACAGGGTCAAAGTTTCCTCAATGATGATGTATAGGGGGCGGACCGAACATCGCATATGTTCGCCGGGAACTATTCGCCGGCAAACTATTCGGGACATCTCTACTAATCAGTTGTCATAGCAGTTAAGTGTAATAGTCCCATTAAAATCGCTATTCGTAGCAATGTAGAAGTGTTGCTGTGAATAGTACATGCAATCTAATGATTGCAGGCTCGTGTCCTAAGGAGACCAAAAAAAGTAAAAATCTGTTGAATAAATTAAAAAACTTTTTCACATTTATCATCCTAAAGATAAAAAGCAATAAAAATTTGCAAAATTGGTATGAACACATTCCCCACCATGTTATTTATCCCACACAGTGAATGCATTAGGAAAAAAAACAATGCCAGAATTGCTTTTTTTTTGTCACCTCACCTCCCCACAAAAAATAGAATAAAGAAAATTGTTAAAAGTTGTATGTGCCCCAAAATGATATCAATAAAACCCTACAGCTCACCCTGAAAAAAACGGGCCCTCACACACCAAAGAAAAAATAAGTTATGGATGTCAGAATATGGTGACAAAAAGTTTTAGTTTTTTTTTAATCAGAAAAATAAAATAAAAACTTTGTAAATTTGGTGTAAACATCAAAGGCAGGATTGCAGATTAAAAATTTGTTTTACAGGGTTTGAGTAATTGAAATTCTCAGCTGTTGCCCTGAGAATCTGTCAGCAGAAGACAAGCCGGTGTGTACAGTGCATGATTCAGAAGACACAAGGTGATGTGAGGTGTCCTGTATCTGTGGATGGACTGGAGAAGAAGGTAACAGTGGAATGTTAAACACTTCTGGCTTGTAAAGGTGGTAATTGTGATAATAGCGACATATAACAGTAGTATAGGATGCCAAAGGGTTAATTGGAGTTAATTGGATTAGTGCAGAAACATCATGTCATCATGTTCTTCTGGGCAAGAGACCACTATAGTAACTGGCATGAGAACTCATAATCATAGATATTATCCATATAGTCCTCCTATGATTAGACTAGGGCGCTAATGACCCTAAATATCATTCTTTGATGTTCCTTAGCTAGATGTCTTTGCAATATTATACGTTATCACAGTAGGTTATCGATTCTTTGGTATCAAAATCACCCTCATCATCCCCTCCTTCCAGAATGATCACTCTGGGCCGTTACTGGACATTTCCTGATCTCATTGGTTTCATATAAAACAGGGGACCATACGATGGAATACCTGTAGAGGCGCAAAAGCAGACATTTATTCAGTTATGATAATTGGAAGAGGAACAGAAAGTAAAACAAGTGAGAAATGCTACAACTAATACTATCAGATATATAGACTGATGTGGAGTGAGAAGCATGTTATCTTCTATTACAGAAAATCTATGCTTTTATTACTTCTAACATTTCTAACTCCATGCCTATACGCTATAATTATACAAATGCATACCATAAGAGCACCCTTGCAGCATAAATTTGGCTGATATAAATTGGCCTCAAGAGCACTGAAATGCCTTGAAATACAAATGTAGGCAAAAACAATGAAATTTATATATATGCAATTTTTTTATGAAAATGAATGGCAAATGTATGGTGCTGTCCTACCATAATTCAATACACTGATTAGAGTTCATGATCACAGTAGTTAACATATCAAAAGGATGCCAGAGACCTTTAGAGCATAGCTACAGGATACTCCATAGATGTGTTCTAGGTGGGGGTCCCACATCTGGAACCACATGGAAGAATAAAGGTGCCCTAATTCCCAATCTGCCAGGTCAGCTGGCCCCTGTCTTCAGACAGACATTAATTAGGACAAAGCTATGGCCATATTGTGGTTGTGACAATATGTCCATAGCTTTGTCCTAATCAACCTCTGTCTGACAGGGGCTAGCTGACCTGGCAGATTGGGAATTAGGGCACCTTTATTCTTCCATGTGGTCCCAGATGTGGGACTCCCACCTAGCAGACATTTATGGTGTATCCTGTAGCTATGCTCTAAATGTCTCTGGCATCCTGCAATCTAGCAGGAGCAGGTCGGTTCCCAGCTGTGAGACACAGCAGGGACCCTGAGGAGAAGACAGGAGCGGTTTATTACTGCTTCTGCCTTCTCCTGTGCCGGGGGACAGCGCTGCACGAGCGCAGGGGTGAGAGAAGGAAGAGGCAGAGCCGTTCCTTTGTTATTTCCGGCGGTCACATGAGGCAGAGACTGGAGCAGAGCTGCTGGGTCTAAGGAGACCCTGATCAGCTCTGCCTGTGTGTAATGCCTCCACAGGGGGCTGTATTCCCCTGTAACTGGGGCTCCTGTGGATGCCCCAGTTACAGTTAAAAAAAAAAAAGTAAAAAAAAAAAAGTCTGTGTCCTCCAGAGGTCTTTAACCCCGGGCTCATTTTCACCTTAAGGACCAGGCCATTTTTTGCAAATCTGACCAGTGTCACTTTATGTCGAGATAACTTTTAAACTCTTTTACTTATCCATGCCATTCTGACATAGTTTTTCATCACATATTGTACTTTATGACAATACCAAATTTACCAAAAATTTACATTTCTCTACTTTTATAATAGATGATAATACCTCCAAAAATAGTTATTACTTTACATTCCTCATATGTCTACTTCATGTTTGGATCATTTTGTAAATGACATTTTATTTTTTGGGGACGTTAGAAGGCTTAGAAGTTTAGAAGCAAATCTTAAAGGGATTCTGTCATCAGAAATGAGCCCTATAAGCTAAACATATGGCGATGTCCCTTGTAAAACACAGAATCCTAAAGTGAGTTTATCAAATGCCCCTGTGGCTCTATATTCCTAAAAAAGCGGTTTATATCACCTGTCAATCACTTAAAAATGTGTCCAAGGGGACGTCTCATGGTGAAAGGTGCCCGGCTGCAGCCATGTCGTTTAGGTGCCCAGCGCCGCCTTCTCAGCTGAAATCGCCGCCCTCCCTTTCATGCGATCCGCTCACATCATCACTGCCTCTCTAACCACCGCTCGCTTCATCCAGATCCCGCGAGCTTTGAACCAGGCTGTAGGAGGTTGGGTGGCTGGGATGGGCAGTCAGTGGAGGTTTGAGCGAAGTGCGCCGGACGGCGCATGCGCACTTCGCTATACGATATACCTAGTGCGCACGCGCGGGATCTGGATGTAGCGAGCGGTGGTTAGAGAGGCAGTGATGACGTGAGGTAGGCGGATCGCATGAAAGGGAGGGCGGCGATTTCAGCTGAGAAGGCGGCGCTGGGCACCTAAACGACATGGCTGCAGCTGGGCACCTTTCACCATGAGACGTCCCCTTGGACACATTTTTAAGTGATTGACAGGTGATATAAACCGCTTTTTTAGGAATATAGAGCCACAGGGGCATTTGATAAACTCACTTTAGGATTCTGTGTTTTACAAGGGACATCGCCATATGTTTAGCTTATAGGGCTCATTTCTGATGACAGAATCCCTTTAAAATTGCATTTGTGTTTTTGCGTTTGTATCTGTATTTCGCCATAGCGATGTGCACCTGCATACAGGGTTGTGCTGACTGAATCCCCCACATTTTTTCTTTGTAGTATATATTGGAGGCGTGGCGATCTCCATGCAGTCATGCACACCTGACCAGTTAGTCTGCCCTGGAGGCTGGTTTTAAAGTCAGTATAAAACTGAGTCTACTTTTACAGCGCCTACCAGTAGCCATTTGGCTCCAGGAGAAGTATATAGTGGGCTCAGCATGCATGTTGGTACTTGCATCCCTGGATCCGATGAAAGCGGTCACGGCACCGGACGGGGTTAAAAGCAGAGTGTGCCTGGCGTGCATGCTGTACCTGCGCTCCCTGGACTTTGTGTGGCTATCATGGCCCATAAACAGGTAGGAACTAGTGTTAGGGACCACTCATAGAGGCGACCTTGACGTGGTGAGTGGCTTATTAAACTTTGGCCAAAATGTACACCAATGCCTCATTCAACATCCAGCATAGAGGCAGGGCAGAGTGCTGGTTGCAGAGTGCTATTGCATTTGTGTTTTTGCGTTTGTAAGTGGTAAAATTAAGTCAAAATTTTTCATTTTTATTTATAAAAAAATACCAAATTTACCAAAAATTTACATTTCTCTACTTTTATAATAGATGATAATACCTCCAAAAATAGTTATTACTTTACATTCCCCATATGTCTACTTCATGTTTGGATCATTTTGTAAATGACATTTTATTTTTTGGGGACGTTAGAAGGCTTAGAAGTTTAGAAGCAAATCTTAAAATTTTTCTAAAAATTTCCAAAACCCACTTTTCAAGGAGCAGTTCAGGTCTGAAGTCACTTTGTGAGGCTTACATAATAGAAACCACCCAAAAAGAACCCCATTTTTAAACTACACCCCTCAAGGTATTCAAAACTGATTTTACAAACGACACTTAATATTTATTGCCCTGATTCTGTAGTTTACAGAAACACCCCATATGTGGTCATAAACTGCTGTACAAGCACACGGCAGGGTGCAGAAGGAAAGGAACGCCATATGGTTTTTGGAAGGCAGATTTTGCTTGACACCATGTCCCATTTAAAGCCCCCCTGAGTAGAAACTCCAAAAAGTGACCCCATTTTAGAAAGGTGGCAGTTTTGTTGGTACTATTTTAGGGTACATATGATTTTTGGTTGCTCTATATTACACTTTTTGTGAGGCAAAGTAACAAAAAAATGGAAATTCTGAAATTTCATCTCCATTTGCCATTAACTCTTGTGGAACACCTAAAGGGTTAACAAAGTTTGTAAAATCAGTTTTGAATACCTTGAGAGGTGTAGTTTCTTAAATTTGGTCACTTTTTAGGAGTTTCTACTCTAGGGATGCTTCAGGGGGGGCTTCAAATAGGACATGGTGTAAAAAACTGCCTTCCAAAAACCATATGGTGTTCCATTTCTTCTGCGCCCTGCCGTGTGGTCATACAGCAGTTTACGTCCACATATGGGGCGTTTCTCTAAACTATAGAATCAGGGCAATAAATATTGAGTTTTGTTTGGCTGCTAACCCTTGCTTTGTTACTGGAAAAAATTGAAAATTTGCCCAAAAATAGCTGTTTTGGCACCGTTTTTATTTTTTATTATTTACAACGGTTATCTGACAGCTTAGATCATGTGCTATTTTTTGTCACGATAGGTAGGTAAGCGGGGAAATCACCAAACACAGGAAAACAAACAGAACAAACGACTAGGCCCAAAAGCTAGGGAGAAAAGAGTCACCTCCTAGTGATCCCTAAAATCTTTCCCTAAACTGCTGTGCCCATGTGCATACCCTAAGGGTGGATATGCACATTCCCTCGTGCCTAAACCTAAACTCTCTGGGCAAACCCTAAGAAGCAGGGAAAAGGGAAGAGGCAACCTGCTTCTTCAAACCAGGAGGAAGCAAGCGTCTCCCTAGAGGCCTAGATAAAACACACAAAGGGAAATAACGGAGAGGACTTATCTTGAGCAGAGCTGGAGCAGACAATCCACCACACATCAAAAGCTCCCAGGAAAGAACTATAACCCGCACAGGCCACTGGGGGAAGGAGGGATAAATAGCCTCACTAACAATGAAACCCAGTACACGTGAGGGAAGGTGGATCTAGCTTAGACCCAAATCAAAACAAACAGAGAAGTCAGACATGTGCAGCCAGTCTGACAGACCTCCGCACATTCACAGGGCAAGGCATGACATTTTTATAGAGCAGGTTCTTACTGATGCAGGGATACCTAATATGTTTACTTTTTAAATTTATTTAAGTTTTACACAATAATATCATTTTTGAAACAAAAAAAATCATTTTAGTGTCTCCATAATCTGAGAGCCATATTTTTTTTTATTTTTTGGGCGATTGTCTTAGGTAGGGGCTCATTATTTTCGGGATGAGATGACAGTTAGATTGATACTATTTTATGGTGTATACACCTTTTTGAACGCTTGCTATTATACTTTTTGTGATGTAAGGTGACAAAAAATGGCTTTTTTGACACTTTTTTTTTTTGAACGGTTTTCATCTGAGGGGTTAGGTCATGTGTTATTTTTATAGAGCAGGTTCTTACGGACGCCGCGATACCTAATATGTCTACTTTTTTTTTTTTTTACGGCGATTGTCGATTTGGGCGATTGTCTTAGGTAGGGGCTCATTTTTGGCGGGATGAGGTGACAGTTAGATTGGCACTATTTTGGGGGGCATACACCTTTTTGATCGCTTGGTGTTGCACTTTTAGTGATGTAAGGTGACAAAAAAATTGTTTTTTTAGCACAATTTTTTATTTTATTTTTTCACGGTGTTCATCTGAGGGGTTATAGAAAAAACAAAGTGTAGCAGCACAACGGAAAAAGCCACACAGGTTGAAACGTCGCATTGTGTTGGTGAATAAAGCTTTGAATATTGAAGATTAGAGAGTGCTGCGGTTTCTTTACAAGTGTATCTACATCTGAGGGGTTAGTTCATGTGATATGTTTATAGAGCCAATACGGATGCGGCGATACCTAATATGTCTACTTTTCTTTTTTTCCCTATTTTTTGACAATTTTTTTTAACTTTATTTTGGGAAAAGGCCGCTTTCTTGATTTACTTGAAACTTTTAATTTTTTTTGTAAAACTTTTTTTATTTAACTTTTTTTTACACTTTATTTTTTGTCCCACTCTGGGACTTCAACTTTTGGGGTCTGATCCCCTTTACAATGCATTCCAATACTTCTGTATTGGAATGCATTGGCTCCTGCTCCTGCTTCCTGCCTGTGAGATCCAGGGGGCTGGATATCACAGGCTCTCCACCGGAAGGCAGCCACGATGCCTAAGGAAGGCATCGCGCTGCCTTCCATGCCATCGGGTCCCCATTACAGCAGCACGGGGACCCGATGGCTTCCACAATCGCCGCCGGAATGACCCGTAAACGCTGCAAACCACAGGTCTGAATTGACCTGCGGTTTGCAGCGATCGCCGATATAGGGGGGTCACAGGACCCCCTTTTGCATTGTCACAGAGTGCCTGCTGAATGATTTCAGCAGGCACTCTGTTCCGATCACCACCCGCCGCGCGGCGGTGATCGGAAATACACATGGCGTACAGGTACGCCCTGTGTCCTTAAGGACTCGGACATCAGGGCGTACCTGTACGCCCTGTGTCCTCAAGAGGTTAAATAACATTCTGCGGGGACATATGTGCCAAAAATAAATTCAAATATAAGTTTAAAAAATATATAATTAAAGATACAAATAAAAAAAAAAGTTAAAATAAAAAATTTCAATGCAGTCACTAACAGAAACTATCACCATAGCCGCCCTGTTTGCTTAAACCTATACAAGTTATATATGAAAACGATCGTCACAAAATAGGGAACCCATTGCAATTCTACATTTTTTTTGTCATTTTTTATATTTAAGAAATTAAAAGCTATAATTAAAAAAATATTTTTTAATAATAATTACCGGTTTGCCTCCAAATTAAACCTAAACAAATATATATCCTAAAAAACATTCTAATAAAAAGTCCTAAGTGTCAAGTAAAAAAAATAAAATTTGCAAAAATAATTTTGGTAGTCAAACAAATAAAAAAGCTAGGGTAAAAGCTAGGGTCACTAAACCACCACGTGATTTTTTGGGCCCGGTCATGAAAGGGTTAATCAATAGCAGGGTGTGACAGTCACTGTCCCAGACCCTAAATGTGCCTAAAACTGGATTTCCACTTTGATAACTACCGGATATCTTGCTTGATGTCGTGGCAGCTTCTCTTGGTAATCCAGCTCATCGTGGTACTGTAAGTATCTCAGTAGTACATCAGGGACTTCTAGCTGATCAATGAGACCGAGTTTCCCCACTTGTTTCATTAGCCTTCTTATAGTGATACGACACTGAGACATCAGGGATCTTGGATGAACTGTAGAAGATAAAACCCATAGTACAGATGAGGATGAGATTGTAGGTTGACACTACCAGACAGTAATACAATCTATAAATACAGGATAAAAATTATAACTAGTCCAAAGAAATAAAAATGAGCTCAAAGTAAGTTACGTAATCATAGAAATAGGCAATAATCCATATTGTGGCAACCTAATTGAAAGCACCCTAAACGGTTTTATTGTGTATGTATTGAGATTATAGATGATTAATTTCTCCTTAAGCTCCTATACTCTTTTTACATTCTAGGGAAATTGTCCAGGCGTGCAGTATAGTCTAATTGTTTCCGTCCTAGAGCCCAAAATCAAGGAGCTTGCAGAGTTTGTGCTTTTGTAGGAAAGATTTTGATTATCTAAGAGATTGGCACCCAAAGAATGAAATGGTAAGAATAGATCAAGGTGATATTTATAGGAAATAAATACAGGACTTCACATATTCAATGCTCAGAAGAAGAAGATGTCTTTACCCATTTCTCTGTCCAGAAGTTTTGCTGCATCATTATCAACTTGGATCCGGGTTCTCTGTATATCAGGTAAGTACATATTAGCCCCAAACTGAATGAGCAGTTTCACAAATTGGACCTCATAGTTGTTGGCAAGACACATCCCTAATATTGACGAAACATCTGGAGCACTGCTTAAGAATTCAGGGTGTGAACAGTTGTAATCTGGGTCAGCGCCAAAAAGTAGCAACATTCGAAAACAAGTCAGATCTGCAAAACGTGCTGCATAGTATAAAGGTTGAGTCATGTCGAGGTCGACATCAGGATTTGGAACATCAGGATTTGGAACATCAGGATTTGCTCCATATTCCAACAGCAGCCTGAGGACGCTGACCTGCTCTTTATAAATCGCGCGATTTACAGGGTTACTCATATGCTCATAACATGGTTTGACTCCAGCTTTTAACAATTCTTCAATACACTCAAAACGACTACGATTTATAGCACGAAACAGACATCTGTGTAGCACAAGCCCACTAGTTTTCCTGATAAGTTTCTGAGCTTTGCTCTCAGACAATAGCATACGAAGTTCTTCTGGATTATTTGCTAGTATAACGTCCTGAACTTTATGATGCAGCGCCGTCGCCTTTCTACAACTGAGAAAATTTAACATGATGGCTCTTTATATGGCGGCAGAATGTATATGACCAAATATTATATAAGTAGGATACAAAATACCGCAGATTACAAATCTGTGTGCTCGTCAGATGAAAGCATAGTCTCCTTCATTCCTTCCTTTCAGCAATAGTTATTTCCTGAGTGTTTACCCTGCGCTGTCTGATTCTTAGAGCTGAAAGGACCTTAGGTGACATCACAGCCACGTGACAGATACGAACTAATGGGCTGGGCAGAAGCAAAAGTGCAGAAGTAGAAGTGCAAAGTGTAGGACATGAGCACACGGAGAAGAGAGGATATTGCTTTAAGATAAAATTTTACTGAGAAACCTGCACTAAACAATGAATAACACTTAGAACAGCAAAAAGTCAAATTCAGCAAACAATCCTGGATTAACCCTGTCTTCAGCCACATACCTGTGTGAGGGTAGTCTCCCTCTCTCTGATACGTAGTCTCTCACAGTTCACACTGCACAATATACCTTTCAGTAACAGGTTAATACTCGGGGCTGTTTATGAAGTGTCCAGAACAATTGATTAACTGACACTTACTTTACAATATTACTCGAGCACTATGCTGCGTTCACTTTCTACCTCAGAAGAAGCTCCACTCACCATCTGTGTCACTATGATCAACGACCCTCACGCGGTTGTTCACGGATTGCCTATTGATCAGCGGCAAACACTACCCCTCGTCAGGGGCAAAGGCACAGTAATGCAACCTAATTTAGTTTAGGAAACAGCTATTACACCAGGTGCCCTTTATACTTGGGGACTTAGACTGACTCTGTGCTATAAACCGTTGCTTGTGCTGAGATCATGCTGTCCCCGGCCAGGGGCGTAGCTATAGGGGGTGCAGAGGTGGCAGTCGCTACCAGGCCCAGGAGCCTGAGGGGGCCCAAAGACCCTTGTGCCGCATATGAAGACACCAGTATTATAGAAAGTGCATGTTGGTCAAGTTACACCTCTGGCTGGAGGGAAGGGGTTAGGTCAAGAATTTGGCATGGGGGAGGGGGTGCCTCAGGCAGCATGAAGGCTATGTACTTATGTGCTCCCCTGCCACTGGCCACAAAGCACTGAGGAAAGGGGGGCCCAAGCAGAACTCTTGCACCAGGGTCCATGACCCTTTAGCTCCGCCCCTGTCCCCGACTCTTGTGCTGGCATACATCTCATGCTCTGGCTCTGTGCTGTGACTTGCAGGTTACTACATAGCCCATGCTCTCTGAATTCAGCAGCTTATACTTGGTGGCCAGGTTCTCCAACCTAAGTCTGCAGACACCTCTGAAGGATATGGCACCCATGCGCAGTTCCTTCCCTGAGGCTGATGCCAGCACAGGGAAGGAACACTATACAGCGTTGCCAACCCCTTTAAGCACGTGCCCTGAACTTTACATTTGGTATACATAAAAATGAAGTTTGGGTCCGTGCTGAAGGTGCTTTAAGTAGAGGTCAGTTCACACACAATCCCTTTTCCAGAGCACTTTTCCTCGGTCTCTGGTTTCAGCCCCCTCGATCTCTGAACCAACTGGCAGCAGAAACAGTTGTTATCCCTTCAAAAGGAAAAAAACATAGTGCACACCCGCAAGTAAAAGGATTCACTGTGTTTTATTATACTTACAAAGTCTGTTCTTTTAACATCGCACATAAAAAATGGTATTCCTGACCGACTCGGGTTTCGCTACCTGCTTCGTCTGGGGCGTCACATTTTTTGCTTTCATTGGGGCAGTATTTATTACTCCGTCACACTAGTCACATGTTCACACCTACATCCCGACCCGCAGGTAATCTGGGATTGGTTCTCAATACACTATTTGCGTTTTAACAGCTTCTGTATATTTTTAAAAACATGATCTCTTACATTTTATTAATAACAGCAATAGATATACAGTATATATAACTCAAAATATATAAAAACTTCACAATTCTCATTCCTTAAAAAAGTTTTTAAAATGTGTGCTTGTCTACTCTGTCTGTCCCTTTAGATCTTATACAGGGTCTCCTTTACACACTAAGGCCTCCTGCACACGAACGTGTGCTTCCCGTTGCCGTATTGCGGACCGAATTTGCAGATCCGCAATACACGGGCGCCGTTCCGTGGCCATTCCACATCACAGATGCGGACCCATTCACTTCAATGGGTCCGCAAATCTGGAGATGCGGAATAGTGCGGAACGGTAGCACGGAACTGAACCCTAAGGGAGCACTACGGAGTGCTTCCGTGGGGTTTCGTCTCGTACTTCTGTTCCGCCAAAAGATAGGACATGTCCTATCTTTTTGCAGAACGGCCAGATCGCGGACCCATTAAAGTGAATGGGTCCGCGATCCTCTGCGGCTGCCCCACGGAGGGTGTTCGTGCATTGCGGCCTGCATTTTGCGGGCTGCAGCACGACCACGGGGTGCACACGTTCGTGTGCAGGAGGCCTAAGGTTAGGCATCTTACAACAGAAGCTAATTTAGATTTTTCCACGGCATATTACCACGCATTTGTATCAGCTCTGGGTTTAAACTTTCACTCAGAGGAGCGCCGTATTCTATCTAATAGTCGGTCTGATATTCTCTATAGAAGTCGGTATACGAAGGATAGGAGGAATACATTGCGGTATGTATCTCATTCCTTCCGCACCTGCAGTCATTCATGAAACTACAGTAGCTTGAACAAAAGGAAGAAACACATACCCATGCATTCCTCCTCCGAGTACTGTACAGTCAGGTCCATAAATATTGGGACACCGACACAATTCTTACATTTTTGGCTCTATACACCACCACAATGGATTTGAAATGAAACGAACAAGATATGCTTTAACTGAAGACTGTCAGCTTTAATTTGAGGGTATTTACATCCAAATCAGGTGAACGGTGTAGGAATTACAACAGCTTGCATATGTGCCTCCCACTTGTTAAGGGACCAAAAGTAATGGGACAATTGGCTTCAAAGCTGTTCCATGGCCAGGTGTGTGTTATTCCCTCATTATCCCAATTACAATGAGCAGATAAAAGGTCCAGAGTTCATTTCAAGTGTGCTATTTGCATTTGGAATCTGTTGCTGTCAACTCTCAAGATGAGATCCAAAGAGCTGTCACTATCAGTGAAGCAAGCCATCATTAGGCTGAAAAAACAAAACAAACCCATCAGAGAGATAGCAAATACATTAGGCGTGGCCAAAACAACTGTTTGGAACATTCTTAAAAATAAAGAACACCAAAAGACCCGGAAGACCACAGAAAACAACTGTGGTGGATGACTGAAGAATTCTTTCCCTGGTGAAGAAAACACCCTTCACAACAGTTGGCCAGATCAAGAACACTCTCCAGGAGGTAGGTGTATGTGTGTCAAAGTCAACAATCAAGAGAAGACTTCACCAGAGTGAAGACAGAGGGTTCACCACAAGATGTAAACCATTGGTGAGCCTCAAAAACAGGAAGGCCAGATTAGAGTTTGCCAAACGACATCTAAAAAGGCCTTCACAGTTCTGGAACAACATCCTATGGACAGATGAGACCAAGATCAACTTATACCAGAGTGATAGAAAGAGAAGAGTATGGAGAAGGAAAGGAACTGCTCATGATCCTAAGCATACCACCTTATCAGTGAAGCATGGTGGTGGTAGTGTCATGGCGTGTGCATGGATGGCTGCCAATGGAACTGATTCTCTTGTATTTATTGATGATGTGACTGCTGACAAAAGCAGCAGGATGAATTCTGAAGTGTTTCGGGCAATATTATCTGCTCATATTCAGCCAAATGCTTCAGAACTCATTGGACGGCGCTTCACAGTGCAGATGGACAATGACCCAAAGCATACTGCAAAAGCAATCAGAGTTTTTTAAGGGAAAGAAGTGGAATGTTATGCAATGGCCAAGTCAATCACCTGACCTGAATCCGATTGAGCATGCATTTCACTTGCTGAAGACAAAACTAAAGGGAAAATGCCCCAAGAACAAGCAGGAACTGAAGACCGTTGCAGTAGAGGCCTGGCAGAGCATCACCAGGGATGAAATCCAGCGACTGATGATGTCTATGCGTTCCAGATTTTTGGTCCCTTAACCCCTTAGGGACACAGCCTTATTTCACCTTAAGGACCAGGCCATTTTTTGCAAATCTGACCAGTGTCACTTTAAGTGGTGATAACTTTAAAACGCTGTGACTTATCCAGGCCATTCTGAGAATGTTTTTTCGTCACATATTGTACTTCATGACACTGGTAAAATGAAGTAAAAAAAATTATTTGTTTTGCATAAAAAAATACATAATTTACCAAAAATTTGGAAAAATTAGCAAATTTCAAAGTTACAGTTTCTCTACTCCTGTAATACATAGTAATACCCCTAAAAATTGTGATGACTTTACATTCCCCACATGTCTACTTCATGTTTGAATTATTTTGGGAATGATATTTTATTTTTTGGGGATGTTACAAGGCTTAGAAGTTTAGAAGCAAATCTTGAAATTTTTCAGAAATTTACAAAAATCCAATTTCTAGGGACCACTACAGCTCTGAAGTCACTTTGCGAGGCTTACATAATAGAAACCACCCAAAAACGACCCCATTATATAAACTACACCCCTCAAGGTATTCAAAACAGATTTTACAAACTTTGTTAACCCTTTAGGTGTTGCACAAGAGTTATTGGCAAATGGGGATGAAATTTGAGAATTTCATTTTTTTGGCTAATTTTCCATTTTAACCCATTTTTTCCACTAACAAAGCAAGGGTTAACAGCCAAACAAGACTGTATCTTTATTGCCCTGACTCTGCCGTTTACAGAAACACCACATATGTGGCCGTAAACTACTGTACGGCCACACAGCGGGGCGTAAAGTGAAAGGTGCGCAGTTTGATTTTTGGAAGGCAGGTTTTGCTGGACTGGTTTTTTTGACACCATGTCCCATTTGAAGCCCCCCTGATGCACCCCTAGAGTAGAAACTCCATAAAAGTGACCCCATCTAAGAAACTACACCCCTAGGTATTCAAAACTGATTTTACAAACGTTATTAACCCTTTAGGTGTTGCACAAGATTTAATGGAATATAGAGATACAATTTCAAAATTTCACTTTTTTGGCAGATTTTCCATTTTAATATTTCTTTTCCAGTTACAAAGCAAGGGTTAACAGCCAAAAAAACCTCATTATTTATGGCCCTGATTCTGTAGTTTACAGAAACACCCCATATGTGGTCGTAAACTTCTGTACGGGCACACGGCAGGGGGCAGAAGGAAAGGAATGCCATACGGTTTTTGGAAGGCAGATTTTGCTGGACTGGTTTTTTTGACACCATGTCCCATTTGAAGCCCCCCTGATGCACCCCTAGAGTAGAAACTCCAAAAAAGTGACCCCATTTTAGAAACTACGGAATAGGGTGGCAGTTTTGTTGGTATTAGTTTAGGGTACATATGATTTTTGGTTGCTCTATATTACACTTTTTGTGCGTCAAGGTAACAAGAAATTGCTTTTTTGGCACCGTTTTTTTTTTTTGTCATTTACAAAATTAATCTGACAGGTTAGATCATGTGGTAATTTTATAGAGCAGGTTGTCACGGACGCGGCGATACCTAATATGTATATAATTTTTTTTATTTATGTAAGTTTTACACAATGATTTCATTTTTAAAACAAAAAAAAGTTTTAGTGTCTCCATAGTCTAAGAGCCATAGTTTTTTCAGTTTTTGGGCGATTATCTTAAGTAGGGTCTCATTTTTGGCGGGATGAGATGACGGTTTGATGTTGGGGTGCATATGACTTTTTGATTGCTTGCTATTACACTTTTTGTGACGTAAGATGACAAAAAATTGCTTTTTTTACACCGTTTTTATTTTTATTTTTTATAAAGGCGATTATCTTGGGTAGGGTATGATTTTTGCGGGATGAGATGACGGTTTGATTGTTACAATTTTGGCGTACATGTGACTTTTTTGATCACTTTTATTACCTTTTTTGGGAAATAAGGTGGGCAAAATTTCAATTTCATCATAGTTTTTTATTTTGTATTTTTATGGCGTACACCGTTCTGGTAAAGTAACATGACCGTTTTATAGATCAGGTTGTTACGGACGCGGCGATACCAAACATGTGTAGGGAATTTTTTTTTTTTCATTTTTAATCAGTGATAAATGTGTTTTTGGATTTTTACATTTTTTTTGACCCAGACCCACTTGGTTCTTGAAGATAATATAGTACACTATATAGTTTTTTGTACTGTATCTTACTTACACTTTGTCTGAACAGATCTATGCCTTTAGCACAGATCTGTTCAGCACCATGGACAGCAGGATGCCTGAGAAGGCGTCCTGTTGCCATGGGAACCTTCCCCGTCTGCTCAGTAGTGGCCAGAACTGCGCAGATGGGGAAAGGTAAGGAGGGGGGCTGTCTGGGGGCTCTCTCCCTCTCCATCGGGGGGCTGCAAAGGCACAGCAGCCCCCCGATGGGAGAGGGAGGGAGCTCCCTGAGCTGTTAACCTTTTCCATACAGCGGTCCGTACGGACCGTGGTATGGAAAGGGTTAAACGGCTGACATCGCATCACAGATGTCAGCCGTTTATACCAGAGTGTCAGCAATGTGCTGACACCCTGGTATACCCACTGGCCACCAACGATTATTCAAGAGGAGGCGGGCGGGGGATCGCGATCCCGCCTGCCACACCGCCCGCCTCCCGCAACACCACCCCCTGCACCACCCGCCGCCATAATATCATTCAGGGGTGCAGGGGGGGTGAAACATATAGATTTTAGGAATACTAAAGTTTCTGATCTGCGGGGATAGAAACATAGAAACATAGAAACATAGAATGTGTCGGCAGATAAGAACCATTTGGCCCATCCAGTCTGCCCAATATACTAAATACTATGGATAGCCCCTGGCCCTATCTTATATGAAGGATGGCCTTATGCCTATCCCATGCATGCTTAAACTCCTCCACTGTATTTGCAGCTACCACTTCTGCAGGAAGGCTATTCCATGCATCCACTACTCTCTCAGTAAAGTAATACTTCCTGATATTACTTTTAAACCTTTGCCCCTCTAATTTAAAACTATGTCCTCTTGTAGCAGTTTTTCTTCTTTTGAATATTCTCTCCTCTTTTACCTTGTTCATTCCCTTTATGTATTTAAAAGTTTCTATCATATCCCCTCTGTCTCGTCTTTCTTCCAAGCTATACATGTTAAGGTCCTTTAATCTTTCCTGGTAAGTTTTATCCTGCAATCCATGTACCAGTTTAGTAGCTCTTCTCTGAACTCTCTCCAAAGTATCAATATCCTTCTGGAGATATGGTCTCCAGTACTGAGCACAATACTCCAAATGAGGTCTCACTAGTGCTCTGTAGAGCGGCATGAGCACCTCCCTCTTTCTACTGGTAATTCCTCTCCCTATACACCCAAGCATTCTGCTAGCATTTCCTGCTGCTCTATGACATTGTCTGCCTGCCTTTAAGTCTTCTGAAATAATGACCCCTAAATCCCTTTCCTCAGATACTGAGGTTAGGACTGTATCACTGATTTTATATTCTGCTCTTGGGTTTTTACGTCCCAGGTGCATTATCTTGCACTTATCCACATTAAATTTTAGTTGCCATATTTTTGACCATTCCTCTAGTTTTCCTAAGTCCTTTTCCATTTGGTGTATCCCTCCAGGAACATCAACCCTGTTACAAATCTTTGTGTCATCAGCAAAAAGACACACCTTACCATCGAGGCTTTCTGCAATTTCGCTGATAAAGATATTAAACAATATGGGTCCCAGAACAGATCCCTGAGGTACCCCACTGGTAACAAGACCTTGGTCTGAATATACTCCATTGACTACAACCCTCTGTTGCCTGTCCCTCAGCCACTGCCTAATCCATTCAACAATATGGGAGTCCAAGCCCAAAGACTGCACCTTATTGATAAGCTTTCTATGTGGGACAGTATCAAAAGCCTTACTAAAGTCTAGATAAGCGATGTCTACTGCACCTCCTCCATCTATTATTTTAGTCACCCAATCGAAAAAATCAATAAGATTAGTTTGACATGATCTCCCTGAAGTAAACCCATGCTGTTTTTCATCTTTAATCCATGGGATTTTAGATGGTCCACAATCCTCTCCTTAAGTATGGTTTCCATTAATTTCCCCACTATTGATGTCAGGCTTACTGGCCTATAGTTGCCCGATTCCTCCCTGCTACCTTTCTTGTGAATGGGCACAACATTTGCTAATTTCCAATCTTCTGGGACGACTCCTGTAGCCAGCGATTGGTTAAATAAATCTGTTAATGGTTTTGCTAGTTCAACGCTGAGCTCTTTTAATAGCTTTGGGTGTATCCCATCAGGCCCTGTGACTTATTTGTATTAATTTTAGACAGCTGACTTAGAACCTCTTCCTCTGTAAAGACACATGCATCAAAAGATTCATTAGTCTTCTATCCTACTGAGGTCCCTTCTCCTTCATTTTCCTTTGTAAAACTGAACAGAAATATTCATTGAGGCAGTCAGCTAGTTCTTTATCTTCTTCTATATACATTCCTTCTTTTGTTTTTAATTTGGTAATTCCTTGTTTTAGTTTCCTTTTTTCATTTATGTATCTGAAGAATGCCTTCTGGCCTTTTTTTCCTGACTGAGCTAATTTCTCTTCTGCCTGTACTTTGGAAGCTCTTATAACTTGTTTGGCCTCTCTCTGCCTAATCTTATAAATTTGTCTGTTATCCTCGTTTTTTTTTTTTATAATTCCTAAATGCTATCTTTTTGTTTTTAATGATTTTGGCCACTTCTGCTGAGTACCACAGTGGTCTCTTCCTTTTTTTTGCTTTTACTGACAAGCCTAATGCAATTTTCTGTTGCCTTCAATAGTGCCACTTTTAAGTAGTCCATTTCTCCTGGACTCCAATGAAACTGTTCCAGTCTGATAGGGGACTTGTATACCACTAATCTAATTTTAGAAAAGATTTTTCTAAAATCTAAAACTTTTGTTTTTGTGTGGTGTGACTCAAGTCACTGTACTTATAGTAAACCACACTGACTGGTGATCACTAGATCCCAAGCTTTCCCCTACAGTAATATCAGATACCAAATCCTATTTGTGAATACTAAATCTAAAAATGGCCTCCTTCCGGGTTGGCTCCTCCACTACTTGCTGTAGAGATATCCAGTAGGGAATTTAGAATATCTGTACTCCTGGCAGAACTAGCTATTTTGGTTTTCAGTTTACATCTGGGAAAGATTGAAGTCTCCATAATGATAACTTCCCCCTTCAATGTCATTTTAGCTAACTTTCCTCAACTAGTAGATCATCTAATTCTTTGACTTGGCTAGGTGGTCTATATATCACACCTACACGAGTTACCTTATGATTATCAAGCTGCACGGTAACCCAAACTGACTCTAAATTGTTCTCACTAATTTGTATCAAATTAGATTTTAGGTTATCTTTCACATACAGGGCCACCCCTCCCCCTTCTTGCTTCTCTGTCTTTCCTGTATAGAGAGAACCTGGTATTGATATATCCCAGTCATTACTCCCGTTGAACACGTCTCAGTAACAGCCCACTACATCTATATTCTCAGATGCCCATTATAGCCTCAAGTTCATTGATCTTATTCCCTAGACTGCGAGCATTTGTAGACAAGACTCTGCGCTTGTCATTTCTTAACCTTTGTGCTACTGGCCTCTTCTGGCATTGTTCCGGGGCGCAGTTGGCCTGCTGGATTATCACTCTTTTGCCCCCCTTTCCTAGTTTAAATGCTTCTTAGCAAATCCTGGAAACTGTTCACCGAGGACATTCGTTACCTATGAGAGAAAGATGCAAACATCTTTCTGTACAGTTCTTTACCATTCAACAAGAGCTAACAGAGACACAAAGCCAAATCCTTGGTTCAGACACATTCACCAAGCCATACATTGGAATTCCTTAAATGCGATCTTCCTGTCATGCTGAAGGTTATGCCACAGGCAAACCTGCAGCGAATGAAACAGTTGATGCAACCTCCCGTATATCCTTTCAACGTGTGTGAAAAGCTTCTTTCACTTTGAACCTCATTGCAAGCCAGATCGTTTGTCCCAAGATGGAGAATAACAATCCACTTCCCTTTCCTGCTTTGCTTGCCCTAACAATATTAAGGATCCGTCGTCTATCCCTGTAGCGGTAAGCACCAGGGAGACATCTCACAACACCATTCTCCTCAAACTTCACACCTCTTATGATGGAATCGCCCCCAACAGAGTTACTATCCCATCTCACCTTCTCCTTTTTGTCTTTGACTGCAGTCTTATATACTTTAGGCATGGGGCTGATTGTTCTCACCCACTGTGCTTGAGCCATCCTCCATGTTGCTCTAGCACTCTGAAAGTGCTGCAACTGGAATTATGGAGAGCCCAAGATGTGGGACATGCCTTCTATCACAAACTCCTCAGTCTACCAGAAACTGCAGAAAGCGCAGCAAACCACAGGTCTGAATTGACCTGCGGTTTGTTGCGAACGCCGACATGGGGGGGTCACGAGACCCCCCCACGCATTTAGCGAGGTGCCTGCTCACTGATTTGAGCAGGCACGGCTTCCGATCAACAGCCCGCTGCGCGGCGGTGATCAGAAATACACCAGGCGTACAGGTGGGAGGCATATATGCAAATTGTTGTAATTCTACACCGTTCACTGATTTGGATGTAAATACCCTCAAATTAAAGCTGACAGTCTGCAGTTAAAGCACATCTTGTTCGTTTCATTTCAAATCCATTGTGGTGGTGTATAGAGCCAAAAATGTTAGAATTGTGTCGATGTCCCAATATTTATGGACCTGACTGTATATCCTCTGATAAATCCTAGCTCCCTTCAAATATACTCCAGGAGAGAACACATGCCACTCACAAACGCATACGTGCCCAGGATCGCAGCTCCCTCCTCATGCGCCGCCTGCCTGCTTATCTCACTTTATGAATGAACAGGCAGGCGGGGCAGGCGGCGCATGAGAAGGGAGCTGCGGCAGGCGGGGCAGGTGGCGCATGACCGAGGGAGCTGCCGGTCTGCGCCGTCTTAATGCTATATATACGGTACTACAGTAAGTACAGAACAGTGCGGTATACATTAATTAAGATATGGATCGGATTGAATGTACTTAACAGTTGCGGGGCCCGGTGTATTAGAGTAGTCACTGCACCGGACCCCGCCATGAGTGTCCCCGCCTCCTCCCTCCACATTGATACCTTCGCTGGCCGCGCTGTGCAGCATAGCGGCCAGCGAAGTATCCGCTTTATCAGCCGCACTGCCATTTTCCCCCCACTTTTGGGGGGGGGGGAAGTGCGTCTTATAAAGCGAAAAATACGATATCCATTTCCACTTCCCTTTTATTATATCTGTTTCACGGATCCCCTCCTTCATTTTTTATGTACCATCTATACCCATAAATTTCAAACCTGCTGGATTTTGTGGATGCCTTTTTTTTAAATGCGCAGAAAACATTGAGTTTCTAAACCTTTTTTAATGTTTCTGATGTGTTCACTTATCTTACTTATAATTTTCTTAGTGTTCTGCCCACTTATTGGAGATTACACAGGCACTCAGAAATAAATGACCCCGCACTGTCACAGGATAGGTTCCCTTTTACTTTTAACTCTCTTTGATTTACTGTCGACCTCAACCATATTTCTAGTTCTGTTCTTTTTTCCCTACTTGGATCTGTTCTTACATCCTATACAGAAACTGCACAATGTGAACGTGTCCTTGCTACTCGAGATTGTCCCGAAACTATTCGTCGGCGAACAGTTCCGGCGAACATAGCTTGTTTGTGTTCGCGCGGCGGGCGAACATATGCGATGTTCGGTCCGCCCCTATTAGTCATCATTGAGTAAACTTTGACCCTGTACCTCACAGTCAGCAGACCATTCAGCCAATCAGCAGCATACCCTCTCTCCAGACCCTCCCACCTCCTGGACAGCATCCATTTTAGATTCATTCGGAAGCTGCATCTTAGTGAGAGGAGGGACAGTGTAGCTGCCTGCTGATTTAATGGGGAAATCGATAGCTAGGCTAGTGTATTCAGTGTCCACTACAGTCCTGAAAGACTCATCTGATCTCTGCTGTAAGGACAGCGTCCTGACAGCACCCCAAAAGCCCTTTTTTCAGGGCTAGTACATCAGTCTGCTTTTATTTTTTTTTCCCTGTGTAATCTAATTGCAGTTGCCTGCCAGCGTGTGTGTCAGGCTCACAGCGTATACTGTGCCCACTTGCCCAGTGCCACCACTCATATCTGGTGTCACAGTAGCTTGCATTTAAAGGGTTTCTATCACTTCATATGACATAATTAGCTGGCAGACACTAGCAGATCGCTAGTGTCTGCTCTGGCCAACCATCCTACTATAATCACTTGTGGGGCAGCAGTTTTGCTAAAAAACTAACTTTTATAAATATGCTAATGAGCCTCTAGGTGCTATGTGGGCGTCATTAGCACCTAGAGGCTCCGTCTACCTTCATACACAGCGGCCGCCCAGCACGTCCCTCCAGCCCGCCCATGTCCTCCTCCGTGTGACGCAGCGGCCGAATTCTCGCGCATGCGCCGTGCGCGGCTGTATTCGGCGCATTATAGATGTCTGAGCTCGGAGCGGTCAGACATTCAATGCGCATGCGCGGAACAGCCGCGCATGCGCATTGAATGTCTGACCGCTCCGAGCTCAGACATCTCTAATGCGCCGAATACAGCCGCGCACGGCGCATGCGCGAGAATTCGGCCGCTGCGTCACACGGAGGAGGACATGGGCGGGCTGGAGGGACGTGCTGGGCGGCGGCTGTGTATGAAGGTAGACGGAGCCTCTAGGTGCTAATGACGCCCACATAGCACCTAGAGGCTCATTAGCATATTTATAAAAGTTAGTTTTTTAGCAAAACCGCTGCCCCACAAGTGATTATAGTAGGATGGTTGGCCAGAGCAGACACTAGCAGGTCGCTAGTGTCTGCCAGCTAATTATGTCATATGAAGTGATAGAAACCCTTTAAAAAAAACTAAACTTTTTTGACTGTAATATAATAGCAGTCAGTTGCCTGCACGCGTGTGTGTTTCAGGCCCTGCAAGTGCATAGTGTCACCAGCGCCACTCATATCTGGTGTCACAGTAGATTACATTTAAAAAAATAAATAAAATTTGACTGTAATAGAATAGCAGTCAGTTGCCTGCACGCGTGTGTGTTTCAGGCCCTGCCAGTGCACAGTGTCACACCAGTGCAACTCATATCTGGTGTCACAGTAGATTACATTTAGAAAAATAATAATAATTTTGACTGTAATAGATTGAATAGCAGTTAGTTGTCTGCAAGCGTGTGTGTCAGGCCTACAGCGTCTACTCTGCCAACTTTTGCCAGTGCACAGTGCCACTCATATCTGGTGTCACAGTAGCTTGCACTAATAGTGCAACTAAACTAATCTAAAAAAAATGACAGGCAGAGGCAGGCCACCCCGCAGGGGCCGTCGTGGTCGTGGTGCTGCGATTCCCTTTGGCCCTAGAATAATGCCCAGTGTTCAGAGGCCACGTACCCTGAACTCGAAAAGTTCTGAGGACATAGTTGACTGGCTAACACAGGACACCCAATCTTCTACAGCTTCCACTCGGAACCTTGACACACCATCCTCCTCCAGCTCAGCTTCGGGCACCTCTCAAGTTACCACTCGCCCGCCTGCCGCCACAAACACTAGCACCACAGCTGCTTCACTTGATCTGTCAGAGGAGTTATTTACACATCAGTTGGAAGAAATGAGTGATGCACAACCATTATTGCCATGAGAATGTAGATAACAGGGATATGTCAGTGTCAGGCAGCATTACACACATGGACGTACGGTGTGATGATGATGATGATGGTAATGAAGACGAGTTGGAAGCAGAGGGAGGTCGTCGCAAGGAGCTAGTGGCACAGTCAGACAGCATGCATCAGCACACGGGGTCAGCCAGACAGCACGCCAATCAACGCATGCTGTTGCCACCACCAGAATGCCGTCATTGCAGAGCTCAGCAGTGTGGCATTCTTTTTGTGTGTCTGTGTAACATCCCAAAGTATGTCACTAAACTTCTGTTCCCCTGCTTCATAATGTCAAGCGTATGTATATTGTCATCTGGTATAAGGTTGCATCATTTTCCCCATCATGTGCATTTTCCAGGCTTGTTGCATTGTATTTCTGCTGTAATATCCATGTACACCAGCAGGTGGCAGGAGTATGTAGTAGAACCAAGCCAGTTAGTATATCTAGACTGGAATATACTATTCCAGGCTACTTCCCCTTATCTGAGGAGGAGTGGAATGTTCCTACATCCTACTTCAGAGGGAGGACAGAAAGTTCTAGGCAGTGTACCAGCCACCCCCTCTTGGGGTAGGTTGTGTGAATAGGAGCTCTCAGAAAACAGGGATACCAACCAAGGATTTAGGCCTTTGCTGAGGCCCAAAGCAACCTTCCCAGCCTGAGTTCCTTACCTCAGCTGGATGACAAAGAAAGCAGCCAACTTCAGAACTACTAGATCTCCAGGAAGAAACCACCATTCCCTGCGAGCAGTCCTGTAAGTACAGATTCCAAATACAAGGAGAAGATAAGTACCTCCATAGCTAGTCAGGCCCAAACAAAGCAGACCATAGACAGAGCAGAAGACAGATACCTGCCAGATTCTTAAAGGTGTATGTACTAGATGCAGAAGATATATATAATTCCTGCCACATATTGCCTATACCTGCTGGGACCCTAGACTATTGCTGTAACATTGTATGGATCTAGAGCTGCATAAGATAACATCAAGTAAAGACAAGTTGGACCCTATTGTCTGTGTGGAATTCCATCATTCCTCCATTACTCCTATTTACAACACTCAATTTTGTTGCATGTGAGCCAGGATACAGGAGTCCAGCCGTACTAAGGTAGGAGACACCGTTGACACAATACAGAGACAATATTCCCCTCTGGCATTCCTAACCTAGTACATGAGCTATACCATCTTAAAGGGCCCTTTTACAGTACCTGCGCAAGCTGCAACTGGCGTCACGAACTTAGTTAGACCTAAATCTGACCCACTGCATAGCAGCCCCAATGACCCAGTGTCCTGCTCACCTAAGTACACCCACCTAGGTACAACTGCTTTGCGAAGGCACATGATCTCAAATCACAAACGCCTATGGGATCAACACATGAGTACAAGCAGCACACAAACTCAAAGCCGCCATCCTCCTCCTGGTCCAGCATCTTCAGCCATGTCAACCACTGCTGTCCTCCTTGCCCCCTCTCAACCATCCGCCACTCCGTCTCTCGCCTTGAGCAGTTCCTGCTCATCTGCCCACAGTCAGGTGTCTGTCAAGGACATGTTTGAGCGTAAGAAGCCAATGTCACAAAGTCACCCCCTTGCCCGGCGTCTAACAGCTGGCTTGTCGGAACTCTTAGCCCACTAGCTTTTGCCATCCAAGCTGGTGGAGTCTGAGGCCTTCAAAAATTTTTTAGCTATTGGGACACCGCAGTGGAAGGTACCCGGCCGAAATTTCTTTGCACAAAAGGCAATCCCCAACCTGTACTCGATTGTGCAAAAGGAAGTCATGGCATGTCTGGCACACAGTGTTGGGGCAAGGGTCCATCTGACCACTGATACCTGGTCTGCAAAGCACGGTCAGGGCAGGTATATCACCTACACTGCGCGTTGGGTAAACCTGCTGACTGCTGCCAAGCATGTAATGCGTGGCTCTGCAGAGGAGTTGGTGACACCGCCACGACTTGCAGGCAGGCCTGCTGCCACCTCCTCTACTCCATCCTCTTCGATAACCTCCTCGGCTGAGTCCTCTTCTGCTGCTGCGTCTTGCTCCCCCCCAGCTCCCCAGGGGCTATTCCACATCCCGGATACGACAGTGTCACGCCGTCTTCGGGTTGACTTGCCTGAAAGCAGAGAGTCACACCGGACCAGCACTCCTGTCCGCCCTGAACGCACAGGTGGATCAGTGGCTGACTCCGCACCAACTGGAGATCGGCAAAGTGGTGTGTGACAACGGAAGCAATTTGTTGGCGGCATTGAATTTGGGCAAGTTGACACATGTGCCGTGCATGGCACATGTGTTGAATCTGATCGTACAACGCTTTGGACGTCCTCAAGCAGGCCAGGAAGGTGTGTGGCCATTTCAGGCGTTCCTACACGGCCATTGCGCACTTTTCAGATATTCAGCGGTGAAACATGCCAGTGAGGTGCTTGATTTGCGACAGCCCGACACGTTGGAATTCAACACTCCTACTGTTCGACCGCCTGCTCCAACAAGAAAAAGCCGTCAACGAGTATTTGTATGACCGGGGTGCTAGGACAGCCTCTGCGAAGCTGGTATTTCTTTTGCCACGTTACTGGACGCTCATGTGCAATGCCTGTAGGCTCATGCGTCCTTTTGAGGAGGTGACAAACCTAGTCAGTCGCACTGAAGGCACCATCAGCGAAATCATCCCATTTGTTTTCTTCCTGGAGCGTGCCCTGCGAAGAGTGCTGGATCAGGCTGTAGATGAGCGTGAAGAGGAAGAGTTCTGGTCACCATCACCACCAGAAACAGCCTTATCAGCATCGCTTGCTGGACCTGCGACAACGCTGGAAGAGGAGTCTGAGGAGGAGGAGTCAGAGGAGGAATGTGGCTTTGAGGAGGAGGAGGAAGACCAACCACAGCAGGCCTCCCAGGGTGCTCGTTGTCACCTATCTGGTACCCTTGGTGTTGTACGTGGCTGGGGGGGGAAGAACAGACTTTCAGTGAGATCAGTGAGGACGAGGAACGGGACAGGAGTAGCTCGGCATCCAACCTTGTGCAAATGGGGTCTTTCATGCTGTCGTGCCTGTTGAGGGACCCTCGTATAAAAAGGCTGGAGAACGACCTGTACTGGGTGGCCACGCTACTAGACCCCCGGTATAAGCAGAAAGTGCCTGAAATGTTACCGAATTACCGCAAGTCGGAAAGGGTGCAGCAGTTCCAAAATAAATTTAAAAGTATGCTTTACACAGCGTATAAGGGTGATGTCACAGCACAACGGGAATCTAACAGGGGAAGAGGTGAAAGTAATCCTCCTCCTACCACGACCACGCCGGCAAGGACAGGACGCTTTACAGACGTGTTGTTTATGGAGGACATGCAGAGCTTTTTAAGTCCTACGCATCAAAAAAGTCTAGATTACCTCACCTTTATTAAGATGAAAGAGGCGATACATTAAGATGAATGAGGCGATACATTTGACAAAAAAAAGGCCTGATGAGATGAGCTGCCTTGGGCTTAAAATGGTCCACATGCTGCTGTATTTTATCTCTGCATGCCGGATGACTTACATGACTTACCCGCCACCAACTAGGGTTCAAGCCGCAATGTTTTAGTGCACTTTCTGCCTGGAAAACATCAATTTTTCTGCCCGCTGCTACAGCAGCGGCTGCAACAATACCTGAACGTGCGCACGAGCACAGTCATCACTACACCAAGATTGACGCATAGAGGAATAAAATTTATGTCATGAGTGTGTCAACTATTGACAACTCTTTGCAGTTGTCTAAAATCTATTCCATACACGTCCCCTAATAGGGGACATAACAGGGATTAAACTGATAGGAATAGTACTACTTAACATACCACTCATATTGGGATTGCACAGTACATTACACGGCACACGCGCAGTACCCCAAATTGGAAGTAAGAGGACCGACCAAGCATCTTTTTCCATCTCCCGGTTCCTAAAATCTATTCCATACACCGGCCCCTGATAGGGGACAAAACAGAGATTAAACTGTTAAGAACAGGACAGTCTCTGCGGAGCTGGGTATTTTTTGGGCGCGTTACTGAATGCTCATGCACAATGGCTGTAGGCTCATGCGTCCTTTTGCGGAGGTGAGTCTGACAAACCTGGTCAGTCAAACCCAAGGCAACATCATCGACCTCATCCCATATGCGTTTTTTCTGGAGCGTGCCCTGCGAAGAGTGCTGGATCAGGCCATAGATGAGCATGAAGAGGAAGAGTTGGTCACCATCACCTCCAGAAGCAGCCTTGTCGTCGTCGATTACTGGACCTGCGGCAACGCAGAGAGAGGAGTCTGAAGAAGAGGAGTCAGAGGAGGAAGGTGGCTTTGAGGAGGTGGAAGACCAACCACAGCAGGCGTCCCAGGGGGCTTGTTGTCACCGTTCGGGGACCCTTGGTGTTGTACGTGGCTGGGTGGAGGAAGAGACCTTCAATGACGTCAGTGAGGACAAGGAACGGGACATGGCTAGCTTGGTATCCAACCTTGTGCAAATGGGGAGTTTGCGGTTGTGCAAATGGACTGTTTGTTGTTGTTTGCGGTGCGTTAAACGGGGAGTTTGGTCTGTCAGAGTTTGGTCTGTCACTGAAGCGGGGTAACCCTTGCACTACCTGATCGATACAACATCATACCTGATCGTATACACACACTGGATGTTTTAAAGCACGTTATTCCAAACAATTTAGGAATGTTAGGTGATTTATGCCCTTTATGGATTAAAACCCGACTCTGCATCAACTACGTAATTTTCCATGGGAGTTTTGCCATGGATCCCCCTCCGGCATGCCACAGTCCAGGTGTTAGTCCCCTTGAAACAACTTTTCCATCACTATTGTGGCCAGAAAGAGTCCCTGTGGGTTTTAAAATTCGCCTGCCTATTGAAGTCTATGGCGGTTCGCGAACATTTGTGAAAATTTGCGTTCGCCGTTCACGACGGAAATTTTACGTTTGCGACTTCTCTACAAGTTGCTACCTGGAGCCCCTATTTCTTCAAACAGCTATGTACAACTTTATCCCCTTTACTGTGGGTTCTCGTTTAAAAAAAGAAAAATGATTGGGGGGTTTGTCCCGAAAATTAAGGGGGCCTATTACTCCATCATATTTTTAGGATTCCCCTATTTTTTGGGATGATCTGTTTATTTGAGGGACATACAATGGAATATGATGTTGAAAATGCACACTTATCTATCTCCATTTACTATTGTTCTATTTTTGCCTCCACACTTCCTGATCGTACTTCCTCCCTTATGTTTTATTTACCCTGGATGTTCTGGAGCGTCCCCCGACCTACAGTCATACTGCCCATTAACCCATTAGAGTTTTGTTAATTATTATTTATTTTTTTAATAAACAATTTTAGTTGTGTTGTGTCCATTATTTTTTACTGGGTTTGCCGCTGTTCTGGACTTCCGGAGGCGCGCGCCCCTGTCCGGGTTATGAAGGGGTGCGCACCGCTGTCCCTGCTAGTGGAGGAAGCGCACTGCTTTTCTGATACAGTCTCTATGCAGCGCTATGCTACTGTACACGCTGGAGGTAACTTCTCCGCTCTACAACAGGGCACTGGGATGTCATACTGTGTATAAAGGAACCTGTGGAAGATGCATCGTATTCTGCGCTTATATATATTTTGGGATTTGCCAAGCTACTGTATATGTACCCCGCATAGCTCACCTGGGGCACATCGCGCAGAGCATACCAGTACCAGCATGCACTGGGGCACTTTCGTGGCTGGAGCCCTCATGATGTTGGCAACTTCAGTTAGACTCATGTACACGGGGTTGTCACTGCAGGCACTGTATCTTCAGAGTGCCGATCGCGGTGTTGCGCGGGTGGGTGGGTGTGATGCCACAGCTTCTGGGAGTACTGATGAAAGGCTCAGTGTGGGAGATGTCTGGGGTGTCCTGGTAGAGTCGCATATACCCTTTTGCTCGTGTATATTAGGTTTGAGGGATGTGACCTCCTATACAGTAGTCGTATATTTGTATACTGTTACTCTTTGGCTGAATTTCATTACTAGGAACGGACAATATTAATTTGCCAGATTCTTAGTGGTCCCTGAAATCATTGCTTCTCTCATTTAAACATAAAGGCTTGACCTCATACAGAAAAGTGCCATTGTACATACATTACATGTATATACAAGACACATCAAGCAACAATATAAATATACAAACACATAGTACACATCACACACCTTATTATATACAGACATCATACTACACATGATAATTCTACACATTGTATATATAATGTGTGTGATTGTATACTGTCTCATACTACACATCACACTCATTATTATATACAGACACATACTACACATCACACACATTGTTTTATACAGACACAAACTACACATCCACACATTATTGAGGTGAGACAGACTCATACTACACAGCACACAGAGTATTATATACAGACACATACTACACATCACACACATTATTATATACAGACACATACTACACATCACACACATTATTATATACAGACACATAGTACACATCACACACATTATTATATACAGACACATACTACACATCACACACATTATTATATACAGACACATACTACACATCACACACATTATTATATACAGACACATACTACACATCACACACATTATTATATACAGACACATACTACACATCACACACATTATTATATACAGACACATACTACACATCACACACATTATTATATACAGACACATACTACACATCACACACATTATTATATACAGACACATACTACACATCACACACATTATTATATACAGACACATACTACACATCACACACATTATTATATACAGACACATACTACACATCACACACATTATTATATACAGACACATACTACACATCACACACATTATTATATACAGACACATAGTACACATCACACACATTATTATATACAGACACATACTACACATCACACACATTATTATATACAGACACATACTACACATCACACACATTATTATATACAGACACATACTACACATCACACACATTATTATATACAGACACATAGTACACATCACACACATTATTATATACAGACACATACTACACATCACACACATTATTATATACAGACACATACTACACATCTCACACATTATTATATACAGACACATACTACACATCTCACACATTATTATATACAGACACATACTACACATCACACACATTATTATATACAGACACATACTACACATCACACACATTATTATATACAGACACATACTACACATCACACACATTATTATATACAGACACATACTACACATCTCACACATTATTATATACAGACACATAGTACACATCACACACATTATTATATACAGACACATACTACACATCACACACATTATTATATACAGACACATACTACACATCACACACATTATTATATACAGACACATACTACACATCACACACATTATTATATACAGACACATACTACACATCACACATATTATTATATACAGACACATACTACACATCACACACATTATTATATACAGACACATACTACACATCACACACATTATTATATACAGACACATACTACACTTCACACACATTATTATATACAGTCACATACTACACATCACACATATTATTATATACAGTCACATACTACACATCACACACATTATTATATACAGCACATACTACACATCACACATATTATTTATACAGACACATACTACACATCACACATATTATTATATACAGTCACATACTACACATCACATACATTATTATATACAGACACATACTACACATCACACACATTATTATATACAGACACATACTACACATCACACATATTATTATATACAGACACATACTACACATCACACACATTATTATATACAGACACATAGTACACTCACACACATTATTATATACAGACACATACTACACATCACACATATTATTATATACAGACACATACTACACATCACACATATTATTATATACAGACACATACTACACATCACACACTTATTATATACAGACACATACTACACATCACACACATTATTATATACAGACACATACTACACATCACAACATTATTATATACAGACACATACTACACATCACACACATTATTATATACAGACACATACTACACATCACACACATTATTATATACAGACACATACTACAATCACACACATTATTATATACAGACACATACTACACATCACACACATTATTATATACAGACACATACTACACATCACACACATTATTATATACAGACACATACTACACATCACACACATTATTATATACAGACACATACTACACATCACACACATTATTATATACAGACACATACTACACATCACACATATTATTATATACAGACACATACTACACATCACACACATTATTATATACAGACACATACTACACATCACACACATTATTATATACAGACACATAGTACACATCACACACATTATTATATACAGACACATACTACACATCACACACATTATTATATACAGACACATACTACACATCACACACATTATTATATACAGACACATACTACACATCACACACATTATTATATACAGACACATACTACACATCACACACATTATTATATACAGACACATACTACACATCACAACATTATTATATACAGACACATACTACACATCACGCACATTATTATATACAGACACATACTACACATCACGCACATTATTATATACAGACACATACTACACATCACACACATTATTATATACAGACACATAGTACACATCACACACATTATTATATACAGACACATACTACACATCACACACATTATTATATACAGACACATAGTACACATCACACACATTATTATATACAGACACATAGTACACATCACACACATTATTATATACAGACACATACTACACATCACACACATTATTATATACAGACACATACTACACATCACACACATTATTATATACAGACACATACTACACATCACACATATTATTATATACAGACACATACTACACATCACACACATTATTATATACAGACACATACCACACATCACACACATTATTATATACAGACACATACCACACATCACACATATTATTATATACAGTCACATACTACACATCACACAGATTATTATATACAGACACATACTACACTTCACACACATTATTATATACAGACACATACTACACATCACACATATTATTATATACAGTCACATACTACACATCACACACATTATTATATACAGACATAGTACACATCACACACATTATTATATACAGACACATACTACACATCACACATATTATTATATACAGACACATACTACACATCACACTATTATTATATACAGTCACATACTACACATCACATACATTATTATATACAGACACATACTACACATCACACATATTATTATATACAGACACATACTACACATCACCATATTATTATATACAGACACATACTACACATCACACACATTATTATATACAGACACATAGTACACATCACACATATTATATACAGACACATAGTACACATCACACACATTATTATATACAGACACATAGTACACATCACACACATTATTATATACAGACACATACTACACATCACACACATTATTATATACAGACACATACTACACATCACACACATTATTATATACAGACACATACTACACATCACACATATTATTATATACAGACACATACTACACATCACACACATTATTATATACAGACATAGTACACATCATCACACATTATTATATACAGACACATAGTACACATCACACACATTATTATATACAGACACATACTACACATCACACACATTATTATATACAGACACAACACACCCATCACACATATTATTATATACAGACACATACTACACATCACACACATTATTATACAGACACTATACACATCACACACATTATTATATACAGACACATACTACACTTCACACACATTATTATATACAGACACATACTACACATCACACACATTATTATATACAGACACATACTACACATCACACATATTTATATACAGACCATACTACACATCACACATATTATTATATACAGACACATACTACACATCACACACATTATTATATACAGACACATACTACACATCACATATTATTATATACAGTCACATACTACACATCACATACATTATTATATACAGACACATACTACACATCACACATTTATTATATACAGACACATACTCACATCACACACATTATTATATACAGACACATACTACACATCACACACATTATTATATACAGACACATACTACACATCACACACATTATTATATACGACAATACTACACATCACCACATTATTATATACAGACACATACTACACATCACACACATTATTATATACAGACACATACTACACATCACACATTATTATATACAGACACATACTACACATAACACACATTATTATATACAGACACATACTACACATCACACACATTATTATATACAGACACATACTACACATCACACACATTATTATATACAGACACATACTACACATCACACACATTATTATATACAGACACATACTACACATCACACACATTATTATATACAGACACATACTACACATCACACACATTATTATATACAGACACATACTACACATCACACACATTATTATATACAGACACATACTACACATCACACACATTATTATATACAGACACATACTACACATCACACACATTATTATATACAGACACATCTACACATCACACACATTATTATATACAGACACATACTACACATCACTCACCATTATTTATATACAGACATACTACACATCACACACATTATTATATACAGACACATACTACACATCACACACATTATTATATACAGACACATACTACACATCACACACATTATATTACAGACACATACTACACATCACACACATTATTATATACAGACACATACTACACATCACACACATTATTATATACAGACACATACTACACATCACACACATTATTATATACAGACACATACTACACATCACACACATTATTATATACAGACACATACTACACATCACACACATTATTATATACAGACACATACTACACATCACACACATTATTATATACAGACACATACTACACATCACTTTATACAGTCACATACTACACATCACACATATTATTATATACAGTCACATACTTCACATCACACACATTATTATATACAGACACATAGTACACATCACACACATTATTATATACAGACACATACTACACATCACACATATTATTATATACAGACACATACTACACATCACACATATTATTATATACAGTCACATACTACACATCACATACATTATTATATACAGACACATACTACACATCACACACATTATTATATACAGACACATACTACACATCACACATTATTATATACAGACACATACTACACATCACACACATTATTATTACAGACACATACTACACATCACACACATTATTATATACAGACACATACTAACACATCACACATATTATTATATACAGACACATATACACATCACACACATATTATATACAGACACATACTACACATCACACACATTATTATATACAGACACATACTACACATCACACATATTATTATATACAGACACATACTACACATCACACACATTATTATATACAGACACATACTACACATCACACACATTATTATATACAGACACATACTACACATCACACACTTATTATATACAGACACATACTACACTTCACACACATTATTATATACAGACACATACTACACATCACACACATATTATATACAGACACATACTACACATCACACACATTATTATATACAGACACATAGTACTCATCACACACATTATTATATACAGACACATACTACACATCACACACATTATTATATACAGACACATACTACACATCACACAATTATTATATACAGACACATACTACACATCACACATATTATTATACAGACACATACTACACATCACACATATTATTATATACAGTCACATACTACACATCACACACATTATTATATACAGACACATACTACACATCACACACATTATTATATACAGACACATACTACACATCACACACATTATTATATACAGACACATACTACACATCACACACATTATTATATACAGACACATACTACACATTATATATACAGACACATACTACACATCACACACATTATTATATACAGACACATACTACACATCACACATATTATTATATACAGTCACATACTACACATCACACACATTATTATATACAGACACATACTACACATCACACACATTATTATATACAGACACATACTGTAGTACACATCACACACATTATTATATACAGACACATACTACACATCACACACATTATTATATACAGTCACATACTAACATCACACACATTATTATATACAGACACATACTACACATCACACATTATTATATACAGACACATACTACACATCACACACATTATTATATACAGACACATACTACACATCACACATATTATTATATACAGACACATACTACACATCACACACATTATTATATACAGACACATAGTACACATCACACACATTATTATATACAGACACATACTACACATCACACACATTATTATATACAGACACATACTACACATCACACACATTATTATATACAGTCACATACTACACATCACACACATTATTATATACAGACACATACTACACATCACACATTATTATATACAGACACATACTACACATCACACACATTATTATATACAGACACATACTACACATCACACATATTTATATCAGACACATACTACACATCACACACATTATTATATACAGACACATAGTACACATCACACACATTATTATATACAGACACATACTACACATCACACACATTATTATATACAGTCACATACTACACATCACACACATTATTATTATTATTATACAAACACAAACTACAGAGCGGAGTAGCCTATACACAAAATTCATAATAATTATGATACACATATAAACTATACCATATAGCCAGTCCCTTACAAATGCTAGCCATCTACAGATATATATAACACTACCTTATATACGGTATATATGAGCTACTAACACACTGTATATAGACACAGAGGCTGAATGCGCTTCCAGGAGCATCAGAGAAGAGCGGAGCCCACCAGGAGGCTTCATATAGCCGCTGGCCACAATACTATTACATCTGACATCCAACCAGTGACAATGTTGCAATAGACACATGCTCTATTAGTTATAGTATATTATTCTTGCACCTGTAGCCTGCAAAATACTGTAGATAATAGAGCATGAATATACTGTAGTTAATGTGGCAGCGATCCTCTCCTTTCTGTCCACTTCACATGTTCAGGTGATCTTTATGTACAGTAGGTAACATGTTGCTGGAAGGGTTGTACTGTATACTGTAGGATTGTTAATGAGCGAATTAGCAAGTCTACTGTATTGTTTCTGCTCCCTTCCCCTACACACTGTACACACACATGGAACTGTAGAATTAACAAGCCTATTGTTTCTGCTCCCCCACATACACACACAGTTCCATTCCTTTGTTTGTTACTAGTGCTGCGCTCACGCTCTCTGTAGAACATTTGACAGTGTGTAATGATATTATAAAAATATCCTTTGGTTATGTAGTTCTCTGCATATTATAAATTGTTGCTACTGTGCTATTGATCATTTTTCTAGTCTATTTTGTATGTGTTTTTATTATTAAAATTAAATAAAACTTTTTCCTCCTATAATTCGTACAGAGTTAGTAATATAATATAATGCTCATACTTATACTGTATATATGTGGGAATGGCTCAAGTTCGGCCATTCATATAATTTCACAGGTACATGTAGCAGTTATTGTGATGGACAAATCTGTGCACTTAATATAATGTGCACATATAAATTAGGAATGGCTCAAGTTCGGAGTATATATATACACATACATAACCACTCACCTAAAGAATTATTAGGAACACCATACTAATACGGTGTTGGACCCCCTTTTGCCTTCAGAACTGCCTTAATTCTACATGGCATTGATTCAACAAGGTGCTGATAGCATTCTTTAGAAATGTTGGCCCATATTGATAGGATAGCATCTTGCAGTTGATGGAGATTTGAGGGATGCACATCCAGGGCACGAAGCTCCCGTTCCACCACATCCCAAAGATGCTCTATTGGGTTGAGATCTGGTGACTGTGGGGGCCATTTTAGTACAGTGAACTCATTGTCATGTTCAAGAAACCAATTTTAAATGATTCGAGCTTTGTGACATGGTGCATTATCCTGCTAGAAGTAGCCATCAGAGGATGGATACATGTTCTTATTCTGTTTACGCCAAATTCGGACTCTACCATTTGAATGTCTCAACAGAAATCGAGACTCATCAGACCAGGCAACATTTTTCCAGTCTTCAACAGTCCAATTTTGGTGAGCTCGTGCAAATTGTAGCCTCTTTTTCCTATTTGTAGTGGAGATGAGTGGTACCCGGTGGGGTCTTCTGCTGTTGTAGCCATCCGCCTCAAGGTTGTGCGTGTTGTAGCTTCACAAATGCTTTGCTGCATACCTCGGTTGTAACGAGTGGTTATTTCAGTCAACGTTGCTCTTCTATCAGCTTGAATCAGTCGGCCCATTCTCCTCTGACCTCTAGCATCCACAAGGCATTTTTGCCAACAGGACTGCCGCATACTGAATGTTTTTCCCTTTTCACACCATTCTTTGTAAACCCTAGAAATGGTTGTGCGTGAAAATCCCAGTAACTGAACAGATTGTGAAATACTCAGACCGGCCCGTCTGGCACCAACAACCATGCCACGCTCAAAATTGCTTAAATCACCTTTCTTTCCCATTCTGACATTCAGTTTGGAGTTCAGGAGATTGTCTTGACCAGGACCACACCCTTAAATGCATTGAAGCAACTGCCATGTGATTGGTTGACAAGATAATTGCATTAATGAGAAATAGAACAGGTGTTCCTAATAATTCTTTAGGTGAGTATATATATATATATATATATATATTTGTGGTCAGGGCGACGGCCCCTGGACGTAAGAACTAGAGCTAACCTCAGGCTGGGAAATGCCGGGAGCCCGTAGCGAGGATAGGCCTAAAAAGGGGCCTATCCTTAAGGAAGAGCTAAGAAAAGGGAAGGGAGGGAGGGGTACCTGGCCGCACGTCCCGTCCCCTGACCTGCGAGGGGTTAATATAGCCAAGGGGCGTGGCCTCTGCCCCTCCCACAAATACATGCTGCACGGCAGGCCTTAACTACCTTGGGGGTGGTCAGGGCGACGGCCCCTGACGTAAGAACTAGAGCTAAACCTCAGGCTGGGAAATGCCGGTGAGGCCCGTAGCGAGGATAGCCTAAAAGGGGCCAAAAAGGAACCCAAACCATACCATCAAACACTCATTGCATCCCGTACAGGGCAAGTGAACCGAAAGCATCACGGATCTCCGAACGGAGGACTTGGACCATATCTGGAGAACACGACTACCTCCAACGTCCCATGCACCTGATAACCTGAGGGAGGCATCTGGTTGCTTAGACACCGTCTCAAAACGAAAGGAGTGGAGCAGACCCTGTTTAGAGTAAATATACACCTACCGTACTGACACCCGTTTTGAACCCAAAGACCCTTCACGATGGAGGTGCGGGATATACCGTCTTATATCACCGTGACTTCCATCTACCTTACCCCCCTTGCCATGTGTACCGCCCACAACCGTTCTTGGAGCTGGTTAAATGCTGATGCAATTGAAAGAGTGTCTGGAACCAGGAACGATTTACTCCAATGCTGACTAACAGATGATCATATACGAGAAGGTCTGAATCCTGAGAGCTGCAGACTGAAACAAACAATGGTGAAACGGTTGGAAAGTGCCTAGATCAGGCCTCTCAAACCGCGGCCCCTCAGCTGCCGCAACCACAACCCCCACAACGCCCCTGCTGCAGGGCAGATACCTGCAGGCTGTCCGGGCACCGCGGGGAGCCACAACCTCGCAACAGCCGGAGGGCCGCAGGCCCACGACCCCCCGGCCCAGATGAACCCCAACCATCCACCAAGGGCCCCGATCGGGCACCAACTGTTCCTGGTGGGCAAAATACTTACCTCTACTTATTCCCAGGCCACACTTTCTAATAAGGTCCAAAAAGAGTCAGAACATGGTGCCTGTTGCCCTAACCGAAGTAGCACACTCAGTGAAGTGTAAACCCACCAGGCCTGGGGAACCATCCCCAGAAATATATGGCTATTATGATTAATGAGCTAATGTGCCCGTACTAAGGACAGGGAGACCCCAATACCTGCAGTTTTTGACAGAAAAAGCTTAAGGTCGTGATAAACTATGTATGCTGCACCTGTAGTCCGTGATAGCACTTGTCGTGTCAGGTGACACGACAGACTTCGTAAACTTGCGCCTTATTACTGTACCTCCTACTGGAAGATGGACCGATACCCAGGATTTAGGCCGGACACCAACACCCTCAGCCCGAGTTTGTAGATGAAGTAAGGCATGCCTGGGAGAAGGATATGTCCGCAACGGCAGGCTTGGAATGACTGCTTACAAAAGAAACAATGAAACCCAACAACCTAGAAAATAACAGAGTCAGAGAAAACAATAACGAGAGTGAGACTCTAATGGCACAAGCCACACGTGCGAGCCACCCCAAGAAAATTGTATTGCGAGCCACAGATGACCGAGCCATGCGAGCGGGACTGAGGACAGAAAAGACATGGAACTTACTTGTTATGGGACCACGCAGCCGGCCTCGACTGGCGTTGTGTGTGTAATTTTTTTTTCTTTTTTTTTTTCTTTGAGAAGCCATGCGTGAGAGACTGAAATGGCAAACACCCTGTGTACCCTAAAAGGGGGGAAGCCAAGCGTGAGAGACTAATGGCGGAGTCATATGTTAAACTAACACGGAGAAGCCATGCGTGAAAGACAATGGGAAGCCAATGCACTGAGACTCTAATGGCAGAGACATGTGTAACCCTAAAAGGGAGGAGAAGCCCTGTGTGAGACTAATGGTGAATTCATATGAGTAACACCAAAAGGGGAGAAGCCGTGCGTGAGAGACTAATGGCAAGTCCATATGTGCAACACTAGAATGGAGAAGCCATGCATGAGAGACTAATGGCAGAGTCATACGTGAAGACTAAAACGGAGAAGGCGATTGCGCGAGACTCCAATGGCGGAGTCCTATGTGACACTGACGGGGGAAACCATACGTGAGAGACTCAAATGGCAAAGCCATGCGTGAGAGACTCTACTGGCGAGTCATGTGTACCACTCAAAAGGAAAAGTCACACGTGAGAGACTCTAATGGCGGAGGCATATGTACCCTTAACAGTGAGAAGCCATACGTGAGAGACTCTAATGGCGGAGTCAAATGGACACTACCAAGGGAGAAGGCCATGCGTGAGAGACTCTAATGGCCCAGCCATACGTAAGAGACTCTAATGGCGGAGTTAATGTAACACTAAAGGGGAAAGCCATACGTGAGAGATCTAATGGCAAAGCCATGCGTTGAGAGACTCTAATGCGGAGTCAAATGTAACACTAAGGGAGAAGCATACATGAGATTCAAATGGCGGAGTCATACGTGACACTAAAAAACGGGGGAAGCCTATGCGTGGAGAGACTCTAATGGCAAAGCCATGCGTGAGAGACTCTAATGGCGGAGTTATATGTGCACTAAAAGGGGAGAAGCCATGCGTTGAGAGACTCAAATGGTAAGCCATGCGTGAGAGACCCTAATGCCGGAGTCCTATGGCGGCTTAATTTCCCTCTTAATTAATTAACAACCATTATGCCGCCCCAGTATGACTTGGGGACTCGCATAACCATGATCCTCTCCGACAATGACCTAGGACGCTAACCAGCCTACAACCATATTGCCCCCACCAAACCACATGACGAACGAACACGGGCCCCCGAAGCCCTGAGGCACCCCCGAAGCCAAGGGATCGACCCGGAAGACCTTACCGTGATGATAAGTAATTAAACGTGAGCCCGACCTAAAGGCAAATGCATAGACATTAGTGATCCGAATCACTTGCATGAATGAAACATTAACCAACCGTGAAATTGAAACAGATGGGAGAAAAACCAGAGCCAGAGGCATTTGCAGTTAGCTAAGAAAAGCCCCTAGTCGTGACAACCACATGAACAACTGTGAAACATAGTAGGAACTCACTCCTATCGGCCCACTGTCCGCTAGGGAGCTACTTGGTTAACTGGGTCGGGAGATCCAACTGCGTAAATGTGAACCAGAAGTAAAGGAGATCAGGTCTGTGTAAACCCACCACCGAGGAACGAAACTCAAGCCTGAAGAAGCAGCTATGTTTTAAACGGAAGAGCAGAATTAGAGCGGTGCGCTGATAGCCCTAGCCAAGAATACTGAGTAACCATGATGTAGAAATGAAAGAAATGCAGCTTAATGGTGGAAGCAGAGTAGAACACATGATGCAAGAACAAGTGGGGTAACTGCAGCTCTGGATGTGAAGGTGCCTAAAACATGGTATGGGCACAGCTCTGAGTATGAGCATGAGGAGCATGGTATAAACGCAGCTGTATGAATGCAAGCTGAAAGGGAACAGAGTATTATGTAATGCAACCGCGACCCTGCTGCTCTAGAAGTAAATAGCGTATAGGACAAAATGTAAAAGCGAGACACACGGCTGTAGCTTGAAGGGTAACAATCCTGACCACCCTTTTTTTTTTTTTTAACATGACAACCTGGACGTACCAGGCAGGACCACCTGTCACAGGAGTGACCAATATAATGCTTAAACCCGCTTTAAGCGGACGTACCACATGAGATGACAAGACACCCTGGACATCCAGGCAGGACACCGTGCCACTAAGTGGCGGACGTAACAATGCCTGTACGTTTAGGCAGACATACCACAATAAGGAAAAAATGACAACCTGGAGGTTTCAGGTAGGAACCACATGCCACTGACGCGGCGGACGCCACAAAGCCTGAACGCTTCAAGCAGACGTACCACAATAAACAAGCGACAACCTGGAGTTCCAGGCAGGACTACATGCCACCGGAGTGGCGGACCGCCATGATGCCTGAACGCTTCAAGCCGACGTACCATAGTAGGACAAGTGACAACCTGGACGTTCCAGGCAGAATCCTGTGCCACCGGGGAGGGCGACAGAATAGCGCCTGAACGTTTTAAAGCCATGCCACGGATATAACATACGGGACGTGAAAAATGTGCCTGCGGCCAACCCCCGTGACACATATCATAACCATATAACAGGACATACCACCTACTGCAAGTACGGAATCCTTGGAACGGAATGGAGCGTCAGATACTTGATCAGACGAAAACTCTGCAATATGATGATGCATGACAGCAATGTAAATGTACAACAAATTAAATATTTTGCCTTTTTTTTTTTATTAAATAAACAGACATCGCACTGCTGCTCCCGCACAGAAAGCCCATCACACCGCTCCAGAGCAGGGCAAGTAGAAGATACCTAAATTAGGGTAAACCCTAAATGACACCCCCAGTCGAGGAATTAAATAGCGATCTATGTGAAAGTTGCACCAACACCCTCCTAAATGTAGGTAGACAGTGAAACACGTTTGGGGCTAACTGGTCTATGCAAGCCAAACCTAGACAGAATAGTTCCCCATAAAAATGCTAGGACCCCCGCAATTCTTGCACATTAAAGGTTAGCTGTTGCCACAACACAGACCTAGGTATGAAGACCCCAAAGTGCATGCCCTCAGTGGTGGCCTTTGTGTCCTGTGATATTGATCCGTAAGAAGCAACACCCGTCACAGAAGATTTATATATATTGCTCCACACTGCACGGCCACAATGATTGAAACACTGCCATAGTTGTAAGGCTTGTCACGTGGCGTGCAGGCAGCCATTCGCAGCACCATATACAAATGAACCCCGTGACTGGTATTGACCTAAGGTGTGGGGCGCAATATAAGGCAAACATCAAAAGCCACAATTACCTGTGATTCTTACCTTTCAAAACCAGCGTTTGCCGCCTGTTTTTACACATGCTTCAGCTCAACAGGCTTAAACAGTTTGTCCAGTTCCCATGGAAACCATCCACGTGCCTAGGAACAGCACGCGCTGGCCTACATGCGCTAACTGCCATCCACCAAGATCCCCGGCGGGTTATGAGAAACCAAAGAGCGCGTTACCAGGGGCGGCGCCGCCGGCGTGCCTAGCAAACCGGCACCCGCGGCCGCCCCCGGAACACACACACACGCCCTCGGCTTGACAGTGCCGGCCGGCTGGACCAGGAGGTGAGCGGAGCTCCGGCCCCCAACCCCCCGCGTGGATGTGCCGTCCCCGTGGTGATGAGCCTATTGCACCGCCGTATGCCGCCCCCCCGCACCGAGGTAAGAATCCGACCCGGAACAGGCAACGGATATAGCCTTACCTGAGACGAGAAGCCGATCCCATACTTACCCGGCTCGAGGATTGAAGGCGCGGGACGTGCAGGAACCAGACGTAAACCGGACGATCCAGGTACCTGGCCGCACGTCCCGTCCCCTGACCTGCGAGGGGGTTAATAATAGCCAAGGGGCGTGGCCTCTGCCCCTCCCACAAATACAGGATGCAACGGCAGCCCTTAACTACATATATTAGTGGGGATTAGCTCTTTCCGGGGGTTGCAAATCACACACTTCTTCACAGACACCAGGATTAGGGGCCAAACTGTGCTTTATTATGGCATTAAAAAAAAACACACAAAGCCAAAATAAAATACCTTGCCCATCAGGGCCCTATCTAAACACATAGGTTTCCCTGACTTACCTAAAGCGTTACCACAGTTCACACCCGTGATGAGATGCGGCTTTCTCCAGCCCAACATCCAGCAGCCTCCAGGCTGCTCCCACACCAGTGTCTCTTGTGGGATAGTGGTCTCTCATGCCCTCCCAGCTCAGACCCCACAGAGCCACTACAGCCTTCTGTGTGCAAGTCCCCACCCCCTCTCACTCTAAAGGATTCCTTTATCCCAGGTGATTACTGCACCTGGTCTTTCTTCAGACCTGTGATTCTGGGGAAGACACAGCAAATCCTGCCATATATCTCCCCTAACAACCATAAGGCCTGTCACTCGCTTCACATACCCCCCTCCTTTGTTCAAGCCCGTAGGGGTTGAACACTAGCTTAAAATCCAGATGCTCGTGAACGGGCATCGACCTGGCCTCAGTCTTCCCCTTATTCTGCCAGAACCCCAGGACAACAGCGCTTGGTTTGTCACCCTCAGGAGTTTTATTACAGAGCTGACAAGGCCCATCTCATGAGCAGGTACTGTCTTTTATATTTCCTGGCTTCTGCACAGGCCCCTCACGTCCTTTCTTGGACTGCGGCAACTCTTGACTGAACTGGTCCCAGTCATGGTCGTGTCCCGACCCTTTCTCTTTTGTTTTGCCTTGCGGGGCTCCTTCAAAGGCAGAGCAGGTTTCTTATGTCTCGCTCCTTTTCCACGCATCTGGACCCTCTTTACCATTAATCTCAGCAGGGGTTTCTTCGGGTTTGAGCCAGCTTCAGAGTCTTCTGCGTCTTCAGTGGCTTTTCCCACTCAGCAGTCGCTCTTTCCGCCCTAACCATTTCAAGACCTCTGCCTTAGCTTCTTTGGCCTCTATTTCTTTGGAGTCTCCATTTACTTTATTATCCTTTTCATCCTTCACGGACTTGGCCTCATATCCTTGCCTTCTTAACTCCTCCTCCTTCTTCTCATCAAGGTTGGAGGCAACTGGGACAAGAGGATCTTTACCAGACTCGTTGCCTTCTGGCAAACTCCTCCAGAGGTTCACCTCAGGATATTGTTCCCCAATCGCTTAGGCTCTAGGGGAGCCATATCACAGTAGTAGACACCATCTGTATGCTGATCGTCTGTTTCCTGGTATTTCTTCTCCAGCAGACCGCTGGCTTTCTGTAAGGCACTGACGGCAGAGGGGAACATCTTTCATTGACCAGGTCCTGGCTACTTACTGCCACGAGTCTCTTGGCCTCTGCATTCACATCAGCACCATCAGCTGGTGTCACCGCCAGCTCTCTGAGAAGGTCTGGCAGACGTTCTTCTATACCTCTTGCATGATGTTCTTTGTTTTGGTTTCACTTTGTCATCTCCTTTCCTTCTCCCAGCTGTTACCTATTTACACTAATTGCCTCCCTTTATATTCCCCTCCCATACGCCTCACTTTGCGGTTTATACTACTTCCTGGATTGAAGTTTCACTGCTGGAGACTTCTGTTTACTGCTTGTTCAGATAAGTCCTTTCATGTATTGTGTTTTCCTGCTGCTTGATTCTAGGTGACCCTGACTCCCTCCGTATTAAGTGTAGGGAGCCGGTGGTCGTGTCCCCTCACTATTATAGGGGTTTCAGTGTTCACACAGTCTAGGTACGATGGCATGCAATCGTCTACCTCCTGAGACCCTTGTATGTGCTTAGCAGTCAGGTGAGCTCTTAGGGTTTTATAGGGGTCACCTTTATGCTCCTTAGTTTGGGATCAAGCCAGTCGGATGTTTATCCATAACTTCCAGCTATCTGCAACATCATCCGTGACATTATAACCGCCATTACCGTCTCAAGCATGGATCTGTGGTTTCAGCCTTGATTGACCGCATGCAAGGTCTTTCACTGGAGGTAGCAGATTCTCCGTAAAACTGTGTCTGAGTTTCAGGTGACCCGGTTCTGCTTGCGTTTATGGAGTTTGTTCCGAGCCTAAGATCTCGCTTCCGGATACGTTCACCGTGGTAGTGAGAATTTTGTTCGCTTCAGAGAGGCTTGCAAACTCCATTTTTCGCCTACATCCCCATTCCTCTGGTGATGAGGAGCAGAGGGTGGGGGATTATCATCTCGCTGCTCAGGGATAACGCTCAGTCTTGGCCTTTTCGCTGCCGGTGGGAGGCATGCCCCTCAGATCGGTGGGATGAAGTTTTTTGTAGCCTTGGGGCAGATATATGATGACCCGGATCGTATTGCTCTGGCTGAATCTAAACTGCGTCTTTTATGCCAGGGTAAACGGTCCGCAGAGATATATTGTTCTGAAATTTCGGGAGATGGGCAGCTGATACTGTTGAATAATGCTGCACTCCGAAGTCAATTTTGCCATGGTCTTTTCGGATGGATTGAAGATGCATTTGCTTTTCATGAGAGACCTGCCTCGTTGGAGTCTGCCATGTCTCTAGCTGTTTGTAGTACAGGCGTCTTAGAGGAGAGAGGAGAGATAACTCCTTCCTGTCATAGACAGTGGGGGGCGTCTCATTCAGTGCTCAGGGGCCTCTCTCAAGCCCCTCTGAGCAGGAGGGGCCATCAGCTGGGTTTGCTTGCCTCTGATAGGTAGAGGATTCAGCTCTCAGAGGAGGGTTTGTTTCTGTTGTGGGGGGTATAAATCATTTGGCTAATGTTTGCCCCTCTAGGAGATCAGGGCGTTTTCTGAGGGTAATAAAGAAACTTTGGAGAAGAAAGGTCCCGGGAGGCAATAGAGATCCTCCTCTAAAAGCTCTTCTTTATTATTCACATATGAAAAACGGACATAGCCACTTCGTTACACAGCATAAACGTTGACGCGTTTCGGGTGAGTACCCTTAGTCGTAACACTTTGCCATGTGTGACCCCACAATTTAAAGGAGTTGGAGTACACCTCCTCCCAAAATCAGGGAAGGAGTCTCCAGCCCCATAGGCTGTCACACAGTGCAACACACCTTTTCATTTACTACACCAATCACTGGTATAATTGGTAACACACTGCGCGGCAGTTCTCTGGGCATATTAACCCCTGGAGTACCATGATATCCGCTCACTGGGAAGAAAAAGCCGCACAGTGTGAACATACTGTCCATTTCACGGGTTAAAAACATGTAAACAAACAACAAAAAATGACCCTGTACCCTACAACAGGCTAGAATTATTATGTCATAACTAATTTCATAGAAAGTTATAATAATAATAGTATAATAATTCACACCAGCAAATGGATTACACCGTTATAGCCCTACAGCAGTTGCAGAAATATCAGCTGCTTGCAGGCACTGAAGACCATGTGTGCATGACATGGGAAGGTAGCTTCCAATTAATCCTAAATGCGCAGGATCAAATTGTCCTGCGCATAGACCGGAATAAAAGAAAGAAAGATACCGCCCCATGTGAACAGCACCCTGTACACAGATAGATAAATGTGTGCATAGAGCCCAGACTGTTTCTGGTAATAAAGAAATAAAGACTGTTTCTGGTAATAAAGAAACAAAAAGAAAAAACCCTCTAAAAACTTTCCATTTGCTACTATTGGCAAGTAGAGATGTCGCGAACATAAAATTTTCAGTTCGCGAACGGCGAACGCGAATTTCTGCAAATGTTCTGCAAATGTGGGCGAACCGCCATAGACTTCAAAAAAAAAAAACCCACAGGGACTCTTTCTAGCCACAGTAGTGATGGAAAAATTGTTTTGAGGGGACTAACATCTGGACTGTGGCATTCCGTAGGGGGATCCATGGCAAAACTCCCATGGAAAATTACATAGTTGACGCAGAGTTGGATTTTAATCCATAAAGGGCATAAATCACCTAACAATCCAATTTTTTTTTGAACAACGTGTTAAAAACATCCAGTGTGTGTATACGATCAGGTATGATGTTGTATCGATCAGGTAGTGTAAGGGTTACGCCCGCTTCACAGACATTGACAGACCAAAACTCCCCTTTTAATGCACCGCAAACAACCGCAAACAGTCCATTTGCCCAACCCGCAAACTCACCATTTGTACAAGGTTGATACAAGCTAGCCATGTCCCCGTTGATGTCATTGAAGGTTCTTCCTCCACCCAGCCACGTACAACACCAAGGGTACCGGAAAGGTGAATTGAATAGATTTTTCGAACGGGAGATGGTTAAAAAAACGCTGGCTCCTCCCCCTTTGTTTGAATCCACGGTCACTGTGTCTGTGCCGTGCAATTTACTGTCCCACCCGATATGAGTGCTATTTTCTGTAGTTCTCTCTTCTCATCAGTTTAATCCCTGTTAACGTCCCCATTCTGGGGTCCATTTATCAAATAGATTTTTCGAACGGGGAGATGGTTAAAAAAAAAACGCTGGCTCCCTCCCCTTTGTTGAATTTATGGCACGGTCACTGCGTCTGCGCCGTGCAATTTACTGTCACAACCCGATATGAGCGCTATTTTCTGTGGTACTATTCTCATCAGTTTAATCCCTGTTACGTTCCATATCAGGGTGGATTGCCTTTTGTGAAAAAAAATTTACCTTCGTCTGTCTTCACAGTGACAGACCAAACTCTGATACATCAAACTGAATTGATTTTAGGAACCGGGGAGATGGAAAAAGCAGCTTGGTCGGTCCTCTTACTCCCAAGTTGGGGCACTGTGCGTGCATGGAGCAATGTGCTGTGACACCCTATATGAGTGGTGTCTTAACTAGTACTATTCCTATCAGTTCAATCCCTGTTACGTCCCCTATCCCGGGACATGTGTCGAATTGATTAACCATTGTCGAATTAACGAACCATTACGACATCCTGGAATAATTTAGTTCTGAGCTTTGTACTTGCTTTGTATTGGAATTGATGGGGATTTTTTTTAATTGTCTGCCTTATTTCTAATAAACTATTAAGAGACTTTAGACTCAAAGATGGTGGCTCACCTCAGGCGGGGTTCTGGATTTGGTGCTGCTAGCCCAATATAGAGGAACACCCCTCCTCTAGTGTTAAATGTAGCAAAAAATGAAGTAAGGGCGAGCACTCAGCACCTGGACCCAATTAGTATTTCATAAAATATTTTATTAAATCACAATATAGCAATATAACATATATATGGACCATATAAACTAAAATCTAAAATACATAATATAAAATACCACATAGGGGATGGTTAAATAGTGTCAGTCTCTTGTATTCAAAGCTACTGGTATAAATGTAGCAAATTTGTTGCACCGATGCGCTTCACTGTCCCATGCGCATATTCAAATAGTCAATAGATTTAGCTGACTCGTGTGCGCTGCTCCAGTGTCAGCAAAGCAATTGCACAGATGGATTCAGCAATGCCTGCTACTGAATATATACGTTCCTCAGTGTCCTTAGATACCGATAATCAAATAGCTGTGCACATTTAGCTGGTGTGCCTCATCGCATAAGGTTTAAACATGTGATATTCCTACCTTCCTCTCAATCTCGAGGACGTCTCTCTGGACGTGTGCGGTGAATAAGCGGCAAGAGACTGTTCCGGCGTCTAGCTCGTGACTCCTGTGATTCGCTGTTCCCGGATCTCGCGGGATTTAGGAAGTGGTATGTATCCTGGACTGCACGGCAATACTTTAGAAGTTCTGTACTCGGCGTCCTAGGAATCCAACTTCTTCCAATTATTATAGTGTTTGCATGGCCATGCATAGAGTGCGGAGATGCTTCTGTTACAGGTGTGCGGCCCAGACGCGTTTCGGGAACTCCTTCCCTTCGTCAGTGGGTACAGCAACACCTGTGTTTTCTCTGCCTTTTATATCCACAACTTGCCCCCAAATCCTGGATCACCCGGATTAGCTTTCAACTGAACGGAATGCACATGCGTTTTTTCATGCGTTTTCGATGCGGTTATTTGCAAACATGCGTTTTGTCGTAAAATAGATTCCTTATGACATTCTATATGTCCTGCATAGGTCCAATTTGTGGTTCCCGATTGCATAAATGAATTATAATATTTTTTCTGGATAAACATACATGCATGCAATAATGCATTTTTCTGCAAGCTACAACATGGATTAATCGAATAAACTATATTCAACCATGATTGACAGCAAATGTGTAACCATGGTATCTCTTCTTGTATGATATATAAAAATTACAGATATTAATGATTAGATGACACTATGAAAAGTATGAACTACCAGTACAAGGCATAACTTAACTATGTGAAGATATAAATATAAAATATGCACCTGAATAATATAGATGGTGCAATATAGAATAAAAATATTTAAAATTGATTGACATAAAATATATAAAGAAAAAATATAAAAAATTAATATAATAGCTGAGAGAGAGAATTAAAAAATATATAAAATTGAATTGGAAGAATGCACATTCAGGTTAGGTACATGCTTATATGGATATTAGGGGTTCGGACTATATGTATGTGCAAAACTGTGATGGATGAAACTGGGGGCCCACAACCGAGTCCACGACTCAGTGTCGATAAACGACCAAACTGAGTCGCAGGAATCGGAATGGGGGCACCCAGTCTACAAAAAAACCAAAATCTCCAATTCGGCATTCAAACCCACTGGCAACAAAGATCCAAACTGATAGATATGTTTGGATTCTATCCTAGACATCTGTTTGATGTAATTTCCACCCCTCCAATGTCTGTTTACCTTCTCCAGTGCCGTGAAGACCAGGCCGGAGGGATCTTTATTATTTATGTCTTTGTAGTGTTTGGATAGACAATGCTTGTCATAACCCTTCCTTATATTGGCTATATGTTCAGCCAACCTGGTCTTCAAGGGACGTTTGGTTCTCCCTATGTACTGTCTCCTGCAAGGGCACTGGACAAGGTAGACGACTCCTGACGTATTGCAAGTCAGGCAATCTTTAATCTCCCATATGTAATTGTTTTGCATTGAGGAGATAGTGGTGGTTTTTCTAGATGTGGGATTGACCTTGCAGGCCATGCATTTCCCACACTTAAAAAAACCTTTTAAATTCATCCAGGAGCCCAAGATTGTATTCTCCTTTTTCATTGTTTTAGATGTTTTGATTGATGGGGCTATTTTTAAACCTAAATTAGGTGCCTTGGTGAATATTAGAGCCGGGGTGGTTGGTAATAGATGACCTATCTTTTTATCACATAAGATATGGTGCCAGTGGGTTTTAATAATTTTCTGTAGCCGCTTATGGCTATTAGTAAATGGAAAGATGATTTTGTTGTTAATAACCTCACTGTCTTGTATTGCCTCCGTCCTACCTATCTTATTTGTGAAGAAGGTACTTCTGTCTAATTTTCTAGTTTTTTCTAAAGCTAGATTAATCACCCTTTCGGGATACTGTCTCTCCATAAATTGATCTTTCATCTTGACTGCTTCTACCTCAAAATCTTCATCTTGTGTGCAGTTTCTTTTTATTCTACGAAACTGACCGTATGGCACATTTAACAGCCAAGTCGGTAAGTGGCAGCTGGTGAACTGTATGAAACAGTTTTTTGAGGTAGGTTTCGAGAATGTGTTACATATATACCTTTGTTCTACCGGTTTTATTTTTAGATCCAGGAATTCTGTCTCCTCTGCAATATTTACAGTAAATTTCAAATTCAGCTGGTTTTGATTAATTTCATCCAGGAAAGAATCCAATTCTTCTCTACTCTTATTCCAAATAAAGATGACGTCATCAATAAATCTCCGCCATAGGACCAGATCCACCCCCAGCCGGGGTTTGATGGTGTTATATTCCCACTCTGCCAAAAACAAATTAGCATAGCTGGGGGCGAATCTGGTTCCCATGGCGGTCCCGCATTTCTGCAGGTAGAAGTTACCTTCGAAATAGAAATAATTGTGGGTCAAAATGTAGTTTATACCCTCTTAAATAAATTTAATACATGCTTCATCCATTGTTCCATCTCTTCTTAATTGTTCCCCTACTGCTGATACACCTTGTTGATGGTCAATCACTGTGTACAGTGACTGGACATCAAGAGTACCCATAATCCACCCAGTTTCAGTTCGCATTTCTTCCAATATTTTGATAATGTGGGTTGTATCTTTTATATACGAGGCTGTTTTCTTCACTACCGGTTGTATCTGTACATCTATGTATTTTGACAGATTAGATGATATTAAGCCAATTCCCGAAACTATTGGTCGGCCTGGTGGTTTATCCAGGCTTTTATGCACCTTGGGGAGACAGTAGAAGACTGGTAGTCCCCTCTGTGTCCCCAAAATGAAATCATGTTCTTGTCTTGAAATTATTGTGAGTTCAAAACCTTTCATGCACAATAGCTTCAGGTCTTGCTCAAAGCCATCAAGTGGATCGTTTTTTGGCTGTATGTATGTCTCAGTATCTGACAAATGACGTAGACATTCGTCATTATAATCTACTGTATTTAGAACGACCACTGCCCCCCCTTTATCTGCGGGTCGTATCGTGATGGCTTCATTTTTTTGTAGCTGTCTAATGGCATGATGTTCTTGTCTAGTCAGATTATCCTGGTATGTAGAACCTACTTTCAATTTGCGTATATCCTCTTCCACATTCCTTTGGAAGGTAGCCATTTCAGCACTGATTTCATTCCTAGGGAAGAATGTGGATTTATTTTTTAATATGGGTTTCCCCGGGTCTGTGAGTATATTCCTCGTAATTGGATTTTTTAAGAAGTGCTTTTTTAAACATATATTTCTTACGTATTTTTGGATCCCTATGTAAGTGGAGAATTTATCAAATTTTTCGGTTGGCGCAAATTTCAGACCTTTTTCTAATAACTTAATTTGTGGGTTAGTGAGATTAATTGAACTTAAATTGATTATTGTGGTGTTTTTATTTATCGGTGTCTCCTGTGGTATCTTGTTCTTTCTAGAACTTCTTCTGGTTTTTTTCGTGCCTCTGTGTAATCTTGGTGATAATTTTTCCTGGAATCCCTCTGATTCCTTGAGGGATATGTGTTGTGATCTCTGCCTTGGGGATTGTGATGTTGGTGATTTTCTAAAATCTGTGTGGGATAGTGATTTTTGTGCCTCAGGTTGTATCTGTGTGTTGGTGATTCCTGATTGTGAGTTGGGGGAGTGTGTTCTCTGTGTCTTATTCGTGTCTTGTGGTGTGCTGGGGTATGGTCTAAAAAATGTTGGTTAGATAGCTGGTCATATCTATTATTAACCGTTACCGCATATCTGTCTTGTATAATATCTTCTTCTATTTCTTTATTATTCAAGGGGTTATCCTCAGATACATTTGGGTGGTCCCTACTATTATCTATCTGGTAGTTCCTCTGGGAATACTGATGTTTCCTCCCTTTTCTATTTATTATTTCACTTTCTATCCTATCCAGACCCCTACATAATCTTTCCTGCCAGTTCTCAAATTCTTCATTTCTAGGTAATTTCTCAATCTGTTCTTTTAGAATTGTGATTTTAATATTGAGATCACCCAATATTTCAGTTCTTCTTTTGATAATTAATTTAATCAGCGACACTGAATGTGAAGCCAATAAGGCATTCCATTCCTCTTCAAATTTGTCGCTAAGTAAATCTTGTGCAGGGACTTTATTGCATAGGAGACCTTTAGGTATATCCTCATTCTCTAGATATTGTTGGAGGGACCTAATCTCCCAATGTTGTTTTAGCTGTTTTTGTAGAAGTCCCTCTAATTCACGAAAAATATCTGACATGTCCCTGTCTCCCGACTGTGCACCATTTACATCATTAAATTTAAAAGTCTCAGCTCTCAGCCTTTTGGCTTCTAAATGGTGCCAGATGTCCATAATCCCGTCTGGAGGAGCACACTCAAAGGGTGATTGAATGAATAAAATCTATAGACTCAAAGATGGTGGCTCACCTCAGGCAAGGTTCTGGATTTGGTGCTGCTAGCCCAATATAGAGGAACACCCCTCCTCTAGTGTTAAATGTAGCAAAAAATGGAAGTAAGGGCGAGCACTCAGCACCTGGACCCAATTAGTATTGCATTAAAATATTTTATTAAATCACAATATAGCAATATAACATATATATGGACCATATAAACTAAAATCTAAAATACATAATATAAAATACCACAAAGGGGATGGTTAAATAGTGTCAGTCTCTTGTATTCAAAGCTACTGGTATAAATGTAGCAAATTTGTTGCACCGATGTTCAAATAGTCAATAGATTTAGCTGACTCGTGTGCGCTGCTCCAGTGTCAGCAAAGCAATTGCACAGATGGATTCAGCAATGCCTGCTACTGAATATATACGTTCCTCAGTGTCCTTAGATACCGATAATCAAATAGCCGTGCACATTTAGCTGGTGTGCCTCATCGCATAAGGTTTAAACATGTGATATTCCTACCTTCCTCTCAATCTCGAGGACGTCTCTCTGGACGTGTGCGGTGAATAAGCGGCAAGAGACTGTTCCGGCGTCTAGCTCGTGACTCCTGTGATTCGCTGTTCCCGGATCTCGCGGGATTTAGGAAGTGGTATGTATCCTGGACTGCACGGCAATACTTTAGAAGTTCTGTACTCGACGTCCTAGGAATCCAACTTCTTCCAATTATTATAGTGTTTGCATGGCCATGCAATCGGGAACCACAAATTGGACCTATGCAGGACATATAGAATGTCATAAGGAATCTATTTTACGACAAAACGCATGTTTGCAAAATAACCGCATCGAAAACGCATGAAAAAACGCATGTGCATTCCGTTCAGTTGAAAGCTAATCCGGTGATCCAGGATTTGGGGGCAAGTTGTGGATATAAAAGGCGGAGAAACACAGGTGTTGCTGTACCACTGACGAAGGGAAGGAGTTCCCGAAACGCGTCTGGACGCACACCTGTAACAGAAGCATCTCCGCACTCTATGCATGGCCATGCAAACACTATAATAATTGGAAGAAGTTGGATTCCTAGGACGCCGAGTACAGAACTTCTAAAGTATTGCCGTGCAGTCCAGGATACATACCACTTCCTAAATCCCGCGAGATCCGGGAACAGCGAATCACAGGAGTCACGAGCTAGACGGCGGACCAGTCTCTTGCCGCTTATTCACCGCACACGTCCAGAGAGACGTCCTCGAGATTGAGAGGAAGGTAGGAATATCACATGTTTAAACCTTATGCGATGAGGCACACCAGCTAAATGTGCACGGCTATTTGATTATCGGTATCTAAGGACACTGAGGAACGTATATATTCAGTAGCAGGCATTGCTGAATCCATCTGTGCAATTGCTTTGCTGACACTGGAGCAGCGCACACGAGTCAGCTAAATCTATTGACTATTTGAATATGCGCATGGGACAGTGAAGCGCATCGGTGCAACAAATTTGCTACATTTATACCAGTAGCTTTGAATACAAGAGACTGACACTATTTAACCATCCCCTTTGTGGTATTTTATATTATGTATTTTAGATTTTAGTTTATATGGTCCATATATATGTTATATTGCTATATTGTGATTTAATAAAATATTTTAATGCAATACTAATTGGGTCCAGGTGCTGAGTGCTCGCCCTTACTTCCATATTAAGAGACTTTATTATGATTTTTTTATTTTATGTATTAAAAACCCACCCATACAACTTAAAAAAATAAATAAAAAAATTGAAGTTTTTTCTATGAAAAATTATCCAGCCGATCGCTTTTGGTCTGATCATAATGAAGCAACGGCCTTATCATCTGGGGTGTGGCAACATTGCCAACACACTCAGAGGTGATGATCGCTTCATTGTGATACGCAAGCCCCTTCACCACAAGAAGGTAACGATCACGAAGGGGAATTGACACTTGTATGTGCCTTTTTTTTTTGTTTTGTTTTTGCAGCCACAGTGCAGCACCAGAGGCAAGAAAAATTAGGCATGTACACATGCCTGAAAAATAATGTTATTGTTGAAGCCGCTGTTGTAGCAGCGGCCGGAAAAATTGATGTTTTCAAGGCAGAAAGGTGACTAAAACATTGCGGCTTGAACCCTAGTTGGTGGCGGAGAATTCACAAAAGTCATCTGGTATGCAGACATTAAATACAGCAGCGTGGGGACCATTTTGAGGCCAAGGCATGTCATCAGGCCTTTTGTTAGTCAAACGTATTTCCCACTGTCAGTCCCTTCGGGATCCATGCCTCATTCATCTTAATGAAGGTGAGGTAATAAACACTTTTTTGACCGAGGCGACTTCTTTTGTCAGTGACAATGCCTCCTGCTGCACTGAAGGTCCTTTTCTGGGATAGCTCAGGCCACAGGTCAAGCCTGCACACCCAGTAGTCAAGGGGTTCATCGCTCCTCAGAGTGTTGATATCTGCAGTTAAGGCGAGGTAGTCGAGTCGTTTTCTAAGGCTGGATCCCAAAGGGCTCTGGCAATGTGTAGGACTGAAAAAGCTCTGCATGTCCTCCATCAACAACACATCTGTAAAGCGTCCTGTCCTTGCCGCCGTGGTCGTGGTAGGAGGAGGATTACTTTCACCTCTTCCCCTGTTAGATTCCCATTGTGCTGTGACATCCCCCTTATAAGCTGTGTATATTTTTTAGTTTTGTTTTGAACTGCTGCATCCTTTCTGACTTTCGTTAAGTTGGTAACATTTCCGCCACTTTCTGCTTATACCGGGGGTCTAGTAGCGTGGCCACCCAGTACAGGTCGTTCTCCTTCATCCTTTTTATATGAGGGTCCCTCAACAGACATGACAGGATGAAAGACCCCATTTGCACAAGGTTGGATGCCGAGCTACTCATTTCCCGTTCCTCGTCCTCACAGAGGTCATTGACGGTCTGTTCTTCACCCCAGCCACGTACAATAGCACGGGTCCCAGATAGGTGACAACAACGAGCACCCTGGGATGCCTGCTGTGGTTGGTCTTCCTCCTCCTCAAAGCCACATTCCTCCTCTGACTCCTCTTCCTCATACTCCTCTTGCAGCGTTGCCGCAGGTCCGGCAAGCGATGATGACAAGGCTGTTTCTGGTGGTGATGGTGACCACAACTCTTCCTCTTCACGCTCATCTACAGCCTTATCCAGCACTCTTCGCAGGGCACGCTCCACATAGAAAACAAATGGGATGATGTCGCTGATGGTGCCTTCGGTGCGACTGACTAGGTTTGTCACCTCCTCAAAAGGACGCATGAGCCTACAGGCATTGCGCATGAGCGTCCAGTAACGTGGCAAAAAAATTCCCAGCTCCGCAGAGGCTGTCCTAGCACCCCGGTCATACAAATACTCGTTGACGGCTTTTTCTTGTTGGAGCAGGCGGTCGAACATTAGGAGTGTTGAATTCCAACGTGTCGGGCTGTCTCAAATCAAGCGCCTCACTGGCATGTTGTTTCGGCGCTGAATGTCTGAAAAGTGCGCCATGGCCGTGTAGGAACGCCTGAAATGGCCACACACCTTCCTGGCCTGCTTGAGGACGTCCTGTAAGCCTGGGTACTTAGACACAAAGCGTTGTACGATGGCTGCCATCAGGGGATCCCTCCCTTCGATCCGTGGAATGATTTTTTGTGGCCCTGGGGCAGATTTATGATGACCCGGATCGTGTTGCTCTGGCCGAATCTAACTTACGTGTTTTATGCCAGAACAAACTGTCTGCGGAGCTTTATTGTTCTGAATTTCGGAGATGGGCAGCTGATTCGGGTTGGAATGATGCTGCACTCCGGAGTCAGTTCTGTCATGGTCTCTCAGAGAGATTGAAAGATGCGTTTGCTTTCCATGAGAGACCAACGTCCTTAGAGTCTGCCATGTCATTGGCGGTACGCCTTGACAGGCGTCTAAGAGAAAGAAACGAGACCTCTCTGTCCAGCCATTGTCAGTCTAGGGGCAGTGGTGCGGACTCATTCAGTGTGCAGGGGCCTCATCCTGTCTCGCTCCCCTCTGAGGAGGAGCCCATGCAGCTAGGTCGACTTGCCCCTGATAAAAGAGGATTTAGTCCTCAGAGTATGGTGTGTTTTTGTTGTGGGGGCATAGGTCATTTGGCAAATGTTTGTCCGTCTAAGAGATTCTTGAACTGTACTAAGAGATAATAAGAGAAAAACCTCAAAAGGTGAATCATCAAATTCTGCTTCATCTGCTACTTTGGGCAAAGTTGATGTAGGAATTGATGCTTTTCCTCTGACCTGCAGTTCCCGTTTTCTCCTGTCTGCCAGGGTGGCGCTAGAGAGCAAAGTCATTTCTTGTGAGATTTTTGTCGATAGTGGAGCGGCCGTCAATCTTATTGACACTCAATTTGTAGCCATGCATGGTTTTCAGGTTTGCACATTAGAAAAGGATATACCTGTTTTTGCTATTGACTCTGCTCCACTCTCACAGAGATCTCTGAAGGGCATTGTTCACAATATCCGGCTAGCTGTAGGTGACACTCATGTGGAGGATATATCTTGTTTTGTCCTTAACGGATTGCCTTCTCCTCTAGTTTTGGGGTTACCCTGGCTCACTAGACATAACCCCACTATTGATTGGCAAGGAAGGCAAATAAATGAGTGGAGTGACTTTTGTAGAGAGAATTGTCTCACATCGACTTTTGCAGAGGTGTCTACTAAAACTGTGCCATCATTTCTCTCTGATTTCTCGGACGTGTTTTCCGAGAGCGGTGTTCAGGAGCTACCTCCTCACCGGGAGTTTGACTGTCCCATTAACCTCATTCCCGGCGCCAAGCTGCCAAAAGCACGCCTCTACAATCTCTCACAACCGGAAAGAATCGCAATGCGAACTTATATCTCCGAGAGTCTCGAGAAGGGGCATATTCGTCCCTCAAAGTCACCTGTGGCCGCGGGTTTTTTTTTTGTTAAAAAAAAAGATGGCTCTCTGAGACCTTGCCTAGATTTTAGGGAGCTGAACCGTATCACGATTCGCGATCCCTATCCCCTTCCTCTGATCCCGGACCTCTTCAACCAAATTGTTGGGGCCAAGGTGTTTTCCAAATTGGATTTGAGAGGCGCGTACAACCTGGTCAGGGTCAGAGAGGGGGATGAATGGAAAACGGCCTTTAATACCCCTAACGGGCATTTCGAGAATCTCGTTATGCCTTTCGGCCTGATGAATGCTCCGGCCGTCTTTCAGCATTTTGTTAATAGTATTTTCTACCATTTAATGGGGAAGTTTGTGTTGGTGTATCCTGATGTTATTTTGATTTTTTCCCCTGATGTTCAGACCCATCAGGATCATCTTTTTCAGGTTCTGCAGATTCTGCGGGAAAATAAATTGTACGCCAAGCTGGAAAAATGTCTTTTTATGGTATCGGAGATTCAATTTCTGGGTTTTCTCCTCTCTGCTTCTGGTTTTCGCATGGATCCGGAGAAGGTCCGTGCTGTACTTGAGTGGGAGCTTCCTGAGAATCAGAAGGCATTGATGCGCTTTCTGGGTTTTGCGAACTATTACAGAAAGTTCATTTTGAATTATTCCTCTGTTGTCAAACCCCTTACTGACATGACAAAAAAGGGGGCGGATTTTTCCTCTTGGTCGGAGGAGGCGCTTGCAGCCTTTTCTAAGATTAAAGAGAGTTTTGTGTCTGCTCCCGTCTTGGTGCATCCCGATGTTTCCTTACCTTTTATTGTTGAGGTGGATGCTTCCGAGGTGGGTGTGGGTGCGGTTTTGTCCCAGGGCCCTTCTCCTGCCAAATGGCGACCCTGTGCCTTTTTCTCTAAAAAACTCTCCCCGGCAGAGAGAAACTATGATATGAGAGATAGGGAGTTGTTGGCCATCAAGTTGGCTTTCGAGGAATGGCGCCATTGGTTGGAGGGGGCCAGGCACCCTATCACCGTTTTTACCGACCATAAGAATCTGGCATACTTGGAGTCGGCCAGGCGTATGAATCCGAGACAGGCCAGATGGTCTCTGTTCTTCTCCAGATTCAATTTTGTTGTTACATTCCGACCTGGGATAAAAAATGTGAAGGCTGATGCTCTCTCTCGCTGTTTTCCGGGAGGAGGAAACTCCGAGGACCCGGGTCCCATTTTGGCGGAGGGGGTAGTTGTTTCTGCTCTATATTCCGATTTGGAGGCCAAGGTCCAGGCTGCCCAGACTGAGGCACCTGCCCGTTGTCCTTCTGGGAAGTTGTTCGTGCCTCCTGAGCTACGTCACAAACTCTTTAAGGAGCATCATGATACGGTTCTTGCTGGTCACCCCGGGAGTAGAGCCACGGTAGATCTCATTGCTCTGAGATTTTGGTGGCCGGCTCTTCGTAAGTCGGTGGAGGGTTTTGTGGCTGCTTGTGAGACGTGCCCTCGCGCTAAGGTCCCTCGTTCACGGCCTTCAGGTTCCCTTCTCCCGTTACCCATACCTTCCCGTCCTTGGACACACCTGTCCATGGACTTTATCACGGAACTTCCTCGTTCCTCGGGGAAGTCGGTGATCCTGGTGGTGGTGGACCGTTTTAGCAAGATGGCTCATTTTGTACCTTTCCCTGGTTTACCCAATGCTAAAACGTTGGCGCAAGCTTTTGTCGACCATATTGTTAAATTGCACGGCATTCCCTCTGATATTGTTTCCGATAGAGGCACGCAGTTTGTGTCCAGGTTCTGGAAGGCTTTCTGTTCTCGCCTGGGGGTTCGGCTGTCCTTCTCTTCTGCTTTTCACCCGCAGTCGAATGGTCAGACTGAGCGCCTCAATCAGAATCTGGAGACATATTTGCGCTGTTTTGTGGCAGAGAACCAGGAGGATTGGTGTTCATTTCTCCCTCTTGCTGAGTTTGCTCTGAACAACTGTCGTCAGGAATCTTCTTATAAGTCACCATTCTTTGGTGCATATGGGTTCCATCCGCAGTTTGGGACATTCTCGGGAGGGGCTCTTTCTGGTTTACCTGAGGAGGAGAGATTTTCCTCGTCTTTGTCTACCATTTGGCAAAAGATTCAGAGTAATCTTAAAAAGATGAGTGAGAAGTATAGGCGTGTGGCTGATAAGAGACGTGTGCCTGGTCCGGACCTGAATGTGGGTGATCTGGTGTGGTTGTCTACAAGAAATATTAAACTGAAGGTTCCCTCCTGGAAATTGGGTCCCAAGTTCATTGGGCCTTATAAAATCTTGTTAGTCATCAATCCTGTTGCCTTCCGTCTTGATCTTCCACGGGTTTGGAAGATACATAATGTATTTCACAGATCTCTCTTAAAACCATATGTCCAGCCCACGGTACCCTCCTCTTTGCCTCCTCCTCCGATTTTGGTTGATGGCAATCTGGAGTTTGAGGTTTCCAGAATTGTGGACTCTCGCATTGTCCGCGGTTCTCTTCAGTACCTCGTTCATTGGAAGGGTTATGGTCCTGAGGAGAGGATGTGGGTTCCGGTGTCGGACGTTAAAGCCACTCGCCTCATCAGGGCATTTCATAGGGCTCATCCTGAGAAGGTGGGTCCTGGGTGTCCGGAGTCCACCCGTAGAGGGGGGGGTACTGTCACTACCAGAGCTTTGGGACGTTCTCACAGCTCTGTTTCTCCACCCATGTGATGATGTCACTACTAGAGCTGGGAGGAGTTCTCACTGCTCTGTTTACTTTTGGTTTCCTTCCTCCCAGCTGTTCCTCATGCGTTTGATTTCCCTTTCTTTATATCACCCCTCCTCCTATTGTAGGGCGTGGATTATAGTTCTCATTTCAGTTGTAGCTCTTGCTTTAGTATCTTCACTTGTAGCTATCAGTTCTCTGGACCTGTGTTCTGCTGCAGCAAGCACTCCGGATATTGCCAGCTGTCCTTGGATCCGTCTTCTCTGCGGCTGCAACACCTTCAGCTAAGTGTACAGACATTGTTGTGTACCTGATTATTTTCTGAGTGGATCTGAGGTGGCCACGGTTCCCTCCATATACTGAGTAGGGCACCGGTGGCCGTGCCCCTTCCACTATTGTAGGGGTTACAGTGGTCATCAGTCTTAGGTACGTGGGCATGCCTCGTTCCGCCATTTGGATCCGGGCATGTGCTTTAGCAGCATAGGGAGAGCTTTGAGGGTCTGACAGGGGTCACCCTTTATCCTCCCTAGTTTGGGTCCGGTCAGTAGCTCTTTTACTGTGTATACTATTGTTGCTCACATACAGCCGTGACAGCATGTATGCAAACAAGTGCATGCATGTATGGTATATATGCATACAGTGACAACTATATCATGGGATGATGTGCGCAGATGTGCCCAACATCTGCGCACGTCTGCCCATGGTGGCCCACAGGGGCTCATGGTGGCCCCTGTGGGAAATATGTGCCTCCTTTATAGGTCCCTTGCTCCCCTTAGTATGTATAGCTGTGCCCCCTTTAGACTGTGCCCCCTTTAGCTGTGTCCCTTCTATGATATATATATATATTATCATCTGTGCCTTATAGGTATTATACATCCCCCCCCCCCCTATACCTGAAACCAGGTGCATCGGTGTGAATGGGCCCCAAGCATTCACACAGATGCAATCTGGTTGATTGCCTCAGAATGACCGGACAAAGGTCCGGTCATCCTGATGACTACAAAGGACTCAGATTCAACAGAATCTGGGCCCTTTGTTGTAATTATCTCCAGCGCTCCTTCTATTATGCGCATTCCGGCAACCCGATTACTATCGCGCTGTCCGGAATGCTAAATGCTCCAGGCGGGAGATCAAAGGCTTCTCCCGCCTGTTAGCATACAGCGCGGCCCCAACGTCATCTCACTGCGCCGGCCCATGTGTCTCCAATGGTGGCGCGCACGCGCCACCATGTGGGCGGTGCGGCAGTGTGGGCCGCCAGATATAAATATCCGGCGTTCGCTGCACTAAGGAAGAAGAGCCGTGCCGCCCCCCCATAAGGAGACCACCCCTGGACGAACGAGCAAACCCCTGGACGAACGAGCAACTATATCTTAAGTATGGGTGATTGAGTCAGCACAACTCTGTATGCAGGTGCACATCTCTATGGCGAAATACATATACAAACGCAAAATACAAAAGCAATAGCACTCTGCAACCAGCATTCTGCCCTGCCTCTATGCTGGATGAGGCATTGGTGTACATTTTGGCCAAAGCGTAATAAGCCACTCACCACGTCAAGGTTGCCTCTATGGAGTGGTCCCTAACACTAGTTCCTACCTGTTTATGGGCCATGACAGCCACACAAAGTCCAGGGAATGCAGGTGCAGCATGCACGCCAAGCACACTCTGCTTTTAACCCCGTCCGGTGCCATTACAGCTTTCATCGGATCCAGGGATGCAAGTACCAACATGCATGCTGAGCCCACTATATACTTCTCCTGGAGCCAAATGGCTACTGGTAGGTGCTATATAAGCAGACTCAGTTTTATACTGACTTTAAAACCAGCCTCCAGGACAGATTGACTGGTCAGGTGTGCATGACTGCATGGAGATCGCCACGCCTCCAATATATACTACAAAGAAAAAATGTGGGTGATTGAGTCAGCACAACCCTGTATGCAGGTGCACATCGCTATGTCAAAATACATATACAAACGCAAAATACAAATGCAACAGCACTCTGCAATCAGCATTCTGCCCTGCCTCTATGCTGGATGAGGCATTGGTGTACCTTAAGGCCACTCGTCTCATCAGGGCTTTCCATAGGTCCCATCCTGAAAAGGTGGGCTCTGAGTGTCCGAAGTCCATCCGTAGAGGGAGGGGTACTGTCACCGCCAGCTCTCTAAGAAGGTCTGGCAGACGTTCTTCTATACTCTTGCATGATGTTCTTTGTTTTGGTTTCACTTTGTCATCTCCTTTCTTTCTCCCAGCTGTTACCTATTTACACTAATTGCCTCCCTTTATATTCCCTCCCATACTGCCTCACTTTGCGGTTTATACTACTTCCTGGATTGAAGTTTCACTGCTGGAGACTTCTGTTACTGCTTGTTCAGATAAGTCCTTTCATGTATTGTGTTTTCCTGCTGGCTTGATTCTAGTTGTTGAGGAAGGATTGAGGCGTATACATATATATCCATGCATGTATGCAAACAAGTGCATGCATGTATGGTATATATGCATACAGTGACAACTATATCATGGGATGATGTGCGCAGATGTGCCCAACATCTGCGCACGTCTGCCCATGGTGGCCCACAGGGGCTCATGGTGGCCCCTGTGGGAAATATGTGCCTCCTTTATAGGTCTCTTGCTCCCCTTAGTATGTATAGCTGTGCCCCCTTTAGACTGTGCCCCCTTTAGCTGTGTCCCTTCTATGATATATATATATATTATCATCTGTGCCTTATAGGTATTATACATCCCCCTCCCTATACCTGAAACCAGGTGCATCGGTGTGAATGTGCCCCAAGCATTCACACAGATGCAATCTGGTTGATTGCCTCAGAATGACCGGACAAAGGTCCGGTCATCCTGATGACTACAAAGGACTCAGATTCAACAGAATCTGGGCCCTTTGTTGTAATTATCTCCAGCGCTCCTTCTATTATGCGCATTCCGGCAACGCGATTACTATCGCGCTGTCCGGAATGCTAAATGCTGCAGGCGGGAGATCAAAGGCTTCTCCCGCCTGTTAGCATACAGCGCGGCCCCGTCATCTCACTGCGCCGGCCCATGTGTCTCCAATGGTGGCGCGCACGCGCCACCATGTGGGCGGTGCGGCAGTGTGGGCCGCCGGATATAAATATCCGGTGTTCGCTGCACTAAGGAAGAAGAGCCGTGCCGCCCCCCCCATAAGGAGACCACCCCTGGACGAACGAGCAAACCCCTGGACGAACGAGCAACTATATCTTAAGTATGGGTGATTGAGTCAGCACAACTCTGTATGCAGGTGCACATCGCTATGGCGAAATACATATACAAAAGCAATAGCACTCTGCAACCAGCATTCTGCCCTGCCTCTATGCTGGATGAGGCATTGGTGTACATTTTGGCCAAAGCGTAATAAGCCACTCACCACGTCAAGGTCGCCTCTATGGAGTGGTCCCTAACACTAGTTCCTACCTGTTTATGGGCCATGACAGCCACACAAAGTCCAGGGAATGCAGGTGCAGCATGCACGCCAAGCACACTCTGCTTTTAACCCCGTCCGGTGCCATTACAGCTTTCATCGGATCCAGGGATGCAAGTACCAACATGCATGCTGAGCCCACTATATACTTCTCCTGGAGCCAAATGGCTACTGGTAGGTGCTATATAAGCAGACTCAGTTTTATACTGACTTTAAAACCAGCCTCCAGGACAGATTGACTGGTCAGGTGTGCATGACTGCATGGAGATCGCCACGCCTCCAATATATACTACAAAGAAAAAATGTGGGTGATTGAGTCAGCACAACCCTGTATGTAGGTGCACATCGCTATGGCGAAATACATATACAAACGCAAAATACAAATGCAATAGCACTCTGCAACCAGCATTCTGCCCTGCCTCTATGCTGGATGAGGCATTGGTGTACATTTTGGCCAAAGCGTAATAAGCCACTCACCACGTCAAGTTCGCCTCTATGGAGTGGTCCCTAACACTAGTCCCTACCTGTTTATGGGCCATGACAGCCACACAAAGTCCAGGGAATGCAGGTGCAGCATGCACGCCAAGCACACTCTGCTTTTAACCCCGTCCGGTGCCATTACAGCTTTCATCGGATCCAGGGATGCAAGTACCAACATGCATGCTGAGCCCACTATATACTTCTCCTGGAGCCAAATGGCTACTGGTAGGTGCTATATAAGCAGACTCAGTTTTATACTGACTTTAAAACCAGCCTCCAGGACAGATTGACTGGTCAGGTGTGCATGACTGCATGGAGATCACCACGCCTCCAATATATACTACAAAGAAAAAATGTGGGTGATTGAGTCAGCACAACCCTGTATGCAGGTGCACATCGCTATGGCGAAATACATATACAAACGCAAAATACAAATGCAATAGCACTCTGCAACCAGCATTCTGCCCTGCCTCTATGCTGGATGAGGCATTGGTGTACATTTTGGCCAAAGCGTAATAAGCCACTCACCACGTCAAGGTCGCCTCTATGAAGTGGTCCCTAACACTAGTTCCTACCTGTTTATGGGCCATGACAGCCACACAAAGTCCAGGGAATGCAGGTGCAGCATGCACGCCAAGCACACTCTGCTTTTAACCCCGTCCGGTGCCATTACAGCTTTCATCGGATCCAGGGATGCAAGTACCAACATGCATGCTGAGCCCACAATATACTTCTCCTGGAGCCAAATGGCTACTGGTAGGTGCTATATAAGCAGACTCAGTTTTATACTGACTTTAAAACCAGCCTCCAGGACAGATTTACTGGTCAGGTGTGCATGACTGCATGGAGATCGCCACGCCTCCAATATATACTACAAAGAAAAAATGTGGGTGAATGAGTCAGCACAACCCTGTATGCAGGTGCACATCGCTATGGCAAAATACATATACAAACGCGAAATACAAATGCAATAGCACTCTGCAACCAGCATTCTGCCCTGCCTCTATGCTGGATGAGGCATTGGTCTACATTTTGGCCAAAGCGTAATAAGCCACTCACCACGTCAAGGTCGCCTCTATGGAGTGGTCCCTAACACTAGTTCCTACCTGTTTATGGGCCATGACAGCCACACTTAAGTATCACCCCCTTTATTATCCCCTATCCTACCAACGATATTAACCCTTATACCCCTGACCCCTACCACTATCCCACTAACAATTTACCTTAAGTAACCCTTAAATCCCCTGATCTCCTACCGCTATCCCACCAACGATTTCTCCCCTTGTTAACCCTGTAACCCCTGATACATCCATACCCCTACTCCCTTGCTTCCCCTGATTAACCCTTACATTGTTATGCCCCTGATTCAGTGCCCCTGATTTACCCTTGTCCCTGATTAACCCTTGCATTGTTGTGTCCCTGGTTGTGCCCCTGATTACCCTTCCATTGATATCCCTGATTAACCCTGTTCACCCCCCACGGTACCTCACCCCTATTACCGTATTTGTGTCTGTGGTCTGCATACACCCCTGCAAGACCACCGTTAACCCTCGTCGTACCCAATAGGGATAGTAAATAGAACCAGGTGGGTGGGCTGTTAATATTTGTGTGTGTATGGTATAGCTAGTTTGTGGGTGGAATCCGGGAACGTGTAGGGTAGTTTACTACTGTATATTTAGTGCTGTATTAGTGTATTGCATGTGTAGTGTACTAGGTATTAATAAATATCTTGTTTTACTTGTAACTATCTGTGTAACGTGTAGTTATTGGCGATAGTTAGTTCAGTAAGGCGCATGCAGCTAGTCTAGTGATTAGCGTAAAGTATAGTGTAAATATTGTATGTTTATATAAAGGTATAAATAGGCGGAGTCATCAATAGACGGCTCCTCCTATTTATAAATATTAATTACTGATATTTGCATAAATATTAGTAATTAATATTCCCCCTTTACATTGGCGAGCCAGGCCCACTGCTGAGAGTTTGTATCTGTGTTTGGTTTTGGTGAGAAAAATCGCTTCCGCTGTGAAATAATGAGGTGGGAGGGACGCGGTCAGTGGATTCTGAGCGTCTATAGCCTGAAGGTTCGGACAGGTAGAGCGGTTCTCTCAATCAGAACTAGACACAGAGCAATCTCTATAGCAGAGAATCTAAAATCTTTTCTGATTTTTGTGTATTCATATTTTCTGATTCCCTTATACGCCCACTAAACTGGAGAGAAGTCATCACCTACACCACTGAAGAGAGAACCATCGTCATTGAAGTCGAACAGAAGTCGTCTGACTGGTCGGGAGAAGGCGTTAAGAACCTCCTCCACGCAGCAACACAGTACAACCAACAACGACACCAATGAAGATGGCCTCTCGTCAAAAAGGGAGTATGAACTTCTCCACACTGCAACACCTCAGAAAACATAACACATACAACCCCATCATCCCCATCACTTACAAATCCACTGAGCTGGTATGGTCCACTTTATTGGACCAGGCATACGCTCATGATAAACTCTGCATTAATCATAGTGTGTTAAAAAAAAAAAAAAAACGGCTCCAAATGTTAGCCAAATTGGTTCACACCTTTGAGGATATCATTTGGAAGCCAGAACATCTTGAAACACTTAACAGCACAACAAAGGCAGAGTAAGTTTCCAACACGGCAAACTTTCACTGCAATTGTTGTGTTGAGAACATTAAACACACACATTACAAACACAATTACAAGAGAAGTCCCAGTGTACGGTCCAGAGGGGCAGGGAGATTTGCGTGTTAGAGTCTAGACTTTCGGACAAGGAGAGTTTCTACTCTGACATGGACAAGGAACTGCTCAGACTGTACACTAAGATACTGTAAATCAGTTTAGGAACAATGCAGTGTCTACGGATGTCACGAGGGTATCGAGAACCACGCCTGACTCCGTTATATCCGGGGTCAGGAAGTCGCAGCGGTTGGCTGCACGCTCTATTTAAGATAGGGCTGTTTTCCTTATGGTAGCTTTCTGGGTTTGCTTTGCAGTCCACCCCGTCACTGTGATTACGGACCACAAAAATCTTCTGTACCTCGAATCAGCTAAGCGTCTCACCCCTAGACAGGCTAGGTGGTCGCTATTTTTTACCAGGTTTAACTTTGTGATTACCTATCGTCCTGGGGCAAAGAACACCAAGGCTGATGCACTATCTCGTTGTTTCCCTGGAGGGAGTAATGTGAGTGATCCGGTGCCCATTCTTCAAAGAGGAGTGGTTGTTTCTGCGGTACACTCTGTTTTGGTGGGGAAGGTGTTAGAGGCCCAGGGGGACGCCCCAGTCTCTTGCCCCTCAGAGAAATTGTTTGTACCGTTGAAGCTACGTTTCGAATTATTAAAGGAACATCATAGTTCGGCACTTGCTGGGCACCCGGGTAGTAAAGCAACCTTGGAGCTATTGTCTCGTCGTTTTTGGTGGCCAAGGTTGCGTCAGGATGTATTGGATTTTGTGTCTTCTTGTTCTACCTGTGCACGCGCAAAAGTTTCACATACACGTCCTGCAGGGTCTCTATTACTACTCGTCATTCCCAATAGACCGTGGACACATCTGTCAATGGATTTTATCACTGACTTACCTTTGTCTGCGGGTAAAACAGTTATTTTGGTAGTAGTGGACAGGTTTAGCAAAATGGTACACTTCATTGCGTTACCCGCACTACCTAATGCTAAGACTCTTGCTCAGGTATTCGTCAGTGAAATCGTGAAGCTTCACGGGGTCCCCTCCGATGTTGTTTCGGATCGGGGTACCCAGTTTATTTCTAAATTTTGGAAAGCTTTTTGTTCCCGTTTGGGGGTACACTTGTCCTTTTCCTCAGCTTTCCATCCTCAGTCGAATGGACAGACTGAGCGTACCAACCAAAACCTTGAGACATATCTAAGATGTTTTGTGTCTGAAAACCAAGAGTTGTGGTCATCATATTTACCGTTAGCTGAGTTTGCCATAAATAATCGTCGTCAGGAATCCACTGGCAAGTCACCATTTCTTGGTGCATATGGTTTTCATCCCCAATTCTGTACTTTCAAAGAGGGGGGGGTCTTCTGGGGTTCCCGAAGAGGAACGGTTTTCGTCATCTCTTTCATCAGTATGGCAGAAGGTGCAAGCTAACTTGAAAAATATGGGAGGTAAATACAAATGCATGGCTGATAAGAGACGGTCGCCAGGTCCGGACCTAGGAGTGAATGACTATGTGTGGTTGTCTACTAGGAATATTAAATTGAAGGTTTCCTCTTGGAAACTGGGTCCTAGGTTTATTGGCCCTTACAAAATTGTAGCCATCATCAACCCCGTGGCTTTTCGCCTGGAGTTACATCAGACTTTTAAAATTCATAATGTTTTTCATAAGTCGTTACTCAAAAAATATGTTCCACCTCTAGAACCGTCACCGCTGCCACCCCCTCCTGTTGTTGTGGATGGTAATCTAGAATTTCAGATATCCAAAATTGTTAATTCTCGTCGGGTCCGCCGCTCTCTTCAATATCTGGTGCATTGGAGAGGTTACGGTCCCGAGGAAAGAATGTGGGTTCCTGCGTCTGAGGTAAACGCCGACAGGCTAGTTCGGGTTTTTCATGCCTCTCATCCTGAGAGACCTGGTCCTGAGTGTCCGGAGGCCCCTTGTAGAGAGGGGGGTACTGTCACGAGGGTATCGAGAACCACGCCTGACTCCGTTATACCCAGGGTCAGGAAGTCGCAGCGGTTGGCTGCACGCTCTATTTAAGATAGGGCTGTTTTCCTTATGGTAGCTTTCTGGGTTTGCTTTGCAAACCCTTTTGGCTCACTCAGGGATCCGTAGCTCCTTCTCCTCAGCTGTTCCTTGTCCAGCACTCCCAAACCTCCTTATATTCCTCTCTCACACTTCTCTGGTTGCCAGAGATAGAACTTCCTGCCTGGACATCTATTCTGACCTTCTGGAGCTGTGTTGCTGCGTTCTCTGGTAGTTGGTCCAGAACACTACCCTCCGGATCCCTGTTGGACCTTTGTGGTCTATTGTGATCGCCCACCTGGGTGTATGTGTTTGTCTGTTTTGTCTGTCCTCTCCCTGGTGTTTCCCTCTTAGTGAGAGTGGTGCGGACTAGCGATCCCACCGGCCCGTTCACTATCTAGGGCTCATTTTAGGGAAATCCAGGGTTTAGGCACGTGATTGCCGCACGGGTGAGGAACCCGTCTAGGGACGTCAGGGAAGTCAGGTGCCAGCCGCAAGGTGAGTTAGGGGTCACCACCTTTCCCTCTCCCTTGGGCAGGGCTTTCCCTTTTATCCTCCCTGTGCGTGACGTCGGTCATTACAACGGATAACATGATTGTTCAACTTCGAGAGGACCTGACTGCGAAAACGCAAACCATTGCGGATTTACAGCAGGTCATCTCGAATCTGTCACGGCCTGGTGCTAACAGTATGGTGCCCACGAAACAGATTTGTGTTTCGGGAACGGCACAGGGGGAGACAGCGGCGACGGCGCCAACATCTCCCACGGATCAAACATCCTACTCAGTAGACACTAGGGGACAGGTGGAACGGACGCTACCTTTCACCCAAACACCCAGGGAGAATAGGTACAGCAGCCGATTCCAGGAACAGGACAACAATTGGAGAGAGGAAAGTGGTTGGCCATTTACCACTTCCAATCCACCAACGCGTCCGGAAAGACAGGAAGACTTTTATCCTAACGATTCCAGTGTGGAAAGGATAAACCTCCTGTTACGGATCTGCAAAGAGATCCCAAAATATGATCCCAGTGTAGATCCGTTTACTTCATGTGATATATTCGAGGGTCACTGTAACAAGTATTCAGTGGCCCCCGAATACCGCATGGAGTTATTCAAGTTATGGTTACCTACACACCTAAACCAAAGGTATAAGGTAACGGGGAGGACGCAACCCATGAATGGACAGTTTTATGACAAGGAGGAACGTCTCTCCATACTCATGAGACTGGCAACGGGCCATTGGGACGTCACTCCAGATATCCTGTCCAAGTTCAAACCCACTGTACATGACAAACCTTTGTCTATGTGTAGTCGGTTTGAAGCAATGTACAGAAGGGCTACAAAGGATCACGATATCGGAATTCCACAGGGTATGATACGTATGTTTGTGGAAAAATTCCCATACCTTGACACTGCAATCCGGTTGAGTGCAGCTAGGAAGCCATCCCTCACAGATGCTGCTATGATCATTGAGCAGTGCAGACAGGATACACTGCTCAATAAGAAATCCGTCAAAGTAACGTAGCGTGCGCCTGTACACGATACATCTCAAGATGAACGGGTACAGCACACAAAGGTTCATTCAGCTGTTCGCCCCACAGCCCCGCCATTGGAAAGGACAGGAAGCATTCGATGCTTCCTGTGTTTACAATACGGGCACATAAAGAGGAATTGTCCACAATGGCCACGTAATAACCGGACAAATCCTGAGAGAACGGGCAATAATAACAGTTTCAAGATGAAACCTAATTATGCCAAATCAGTGGGGGAATATGTTGAGAGAAATATGGGACATTTACAGGTCCAGACACCAAAACGTGTGGCTGTGGTGAATGTTCCAGCACGTTCGGTAAGGGGTGTGGAATCCCCGGAATCCACACCAAGGTTCCATAGCAAGAACCCACAAGTGGCAGTATGTACCTCACAGGTACCTACTGGGAGTCTGGTGGAAATTGATTGAAGATCAGGGATCCCTAAAGATCTGGCGCCAGTATGTCCCATCATACTGGATTCTTCAGGGAGACCCAACATAAAAGCCAAAATCAAAAATCAGGACACTGAAATCATGCTTGACACTGGTGCGGAAATTTCCATTGCCAATGTCAAACATGATTTACATCCCAACAGCCCTCAGTGTGTGGTGATCGGATTTGATCACCAACAAGGGGGGGTGAAGGCCCACAGAATAGAGGAAGTAATCGTCCAGATCACCAGTTACATGACCCTTAGGATCCCCATGTGGTATTACCCCGGTTCTGACAACATTATAGGAACCGGTGTAATGACACAAAATGGGTGGATCCTGGATCTGGCAAATTGCATTGTGTGGAAGGGTCCCAGACGAGCTAAGGTGTTTGTTATCCAACGCCATTGTCTGGGACCACCTTTGCAAGCAGTAGAAAATTCTACTGACATGCTCGAACACAAGTGGCCTGAGGTCTCACATAATCTAGACCTGGAGCCTATAGTGTACGAGCATCCCGAACTGTGGGCCCAGAGCAAAAATTACTGTGGCAGACTGATTGGTGTTCAGGTGGACATCCAGGGTCCTGACCCTCCACCTCAATGCCAATACCGATTTCCACCAGAAGCCATCCATTCAATTATGGACACGGTCCAGGAATTGAAGACTAGGGGTGTGGTTATTCAGGGTAATTCAAAATGCAACAATGCCCTCTGGCCAGTCAAGAAAAAGGACACCAATGCATGGAGGCTTACCATAGACCTCTGGATCCTCAATAAATACACCCCAATGTCAGCTCCAGTGGTAGCCCATACTCCCGACATCATGGCCAGAATAAGCGGCAAAAGCCGCATATTCTCGACTCTAGATGTTGCTAACGGGTTCTTCTCCATCGAACTCACGGAGTCATGCCGGTACAAATTTGCCTTTATGGTGGGGGACAAACAGTACATGTTTGCTGTACTGCCCCAGGGGTTACACAGCAGCCCCACGTATTTTCATCAGGCATTGGCGGCCTTACTGAGTGTTCTAACGGCCGGAATGCCTTCTACAATACGTGGATGACCTGCTCTTGCATACAGAAACCATAGAGGAACACTTGGTTCTGTTGAGAGAGCTGCTGGGACTCCTGGCAAAGTCAGGGCTCAAGCTGAGTCCCCATAAGGCAAATTTGGCCAAAGCAGAGGTAACCTTCCTTGGGGTCCAAATTTCCTTTGGAACCAAAGGAATCATGACTGCCCGTGTGGAAGCCATGGTGAAATTACCCAGACCCGGCACTCTTTAGGAGTTGATAAAATTCCTGGGGGTGGCCAACTTCATGAGGGAATTCGTAGAGGATTTTGCTGCCAAAGCGAAATCTCTCTATGAGCTCCTTCGAGGAGAAGAATCCTCAATCAAAGGTTGGTCCGATGCGCAGAAAGAGGCCTTTTCAACTTTGAAAAGGGATCTCTCCTCGGCACCTGTGTTGGCCACTCCACATCCAGATGGGGAAATGGCCATACAGACGCATGCAGGGATTGAGTCTATTGCAGCGGTCCTTCTTCAGAAAGTAGGGTATGAGACCAGACCGCTGGGATATTTCTCCAGGCTGCTTTCGCCCGTCGAACGAGGGTTCGATGAATGTGCCAAACAACTGGCAGCCATACACTATGCCGTCAAGACTACCGAGCATATTGTAGGCTTCCGACCCCTCACATTGCAGACTCCACATTCTCCTTTAGCCCTCTTGCTCCGTGATAATCTCCCTGGAGTCTCCCAACAGAGATTCGGGAGATGGATCATGGATCTCAGTGGCCGGAATCTGCAGGTGAACCACAAGGCCAAGTATGTTCTGTCTCAGTTGCTAAACCTAACTGGAACCGAACATGACTGTGGTCAACCAGAACAGGACGACTCTCCACAGATGTTCAGAACCGACAGACGCCCAGATGACAGCGTCATCTTTGTTGATGGCTCTCGATTCTATCTAGAGGGGGAATATGTCACGGGTTTTGCTGTGCTGGATGAGACCACTGGTACCCAGAGTCTTGTCAGGTTACCGGGTCACATGTCGGCACAGCGAGCAGAGCTAGAGGCAGTTAAAGAAGCTCTGCTTCTTCAGCCCCCAGTGAAACAAACTATATATAGCGACAGCTCGTATGTAGTTCGCTCCCTCACCCTGCATCTTGACATATGGAAGAGGAGAGGCTTTGTGGACAGCCAAAACAAACCTCTGGCTCATGTGTCGGTCCTGAAGGAGCTGTGGGAGTGGGGCATGGCACATATGACGGAAGCAGCCATTATCAAAATCCCGGCGCATCAAAAAGGCGATGAACCTTTGATAATGGGTAACAATAAGGCAGACGAGCTGGCTAAACTAGCGGCAGTGTCTGGTACCCTCCGGGAACCAGGCATGAGGCCACTACCAACTCACCGGATTGCAGCACGTACCCATCTGAGTGACGGCCCGGTGTCATTTGAAGAGGAACAAACTAAGGATCCTCTTCTAATGACACATATCAAATCACCACAACATCCCTGGTCTGTACAGCAAGGGATCTTGTGTTACGATACCGGTACTCAGCAACTCCCTCTTCCGGTGGTCCCACAGCATCTGCAAGCAGAGCTGACGCGATTGAACCACCAACTGTTTGGACACCTTGGCCGGAATAAACTCTTGCCTCTCCTGAGAGACAAATTATACTGGCCAGGGATGTCCAATTCAGTAGAGGAGGTTACTCAACACTGCCTGGTGTGTGCTCAAGTCAACCCAAGGGCGTCTGCCCTGAAGCCGGTGTTGCAGCAGGTTCCACCTGCTGATGGTCCGTGGTCCGCGATACAAATCGATTTCATTGGACCATTACCAACCGGAAGTAAGTTACGCACTGGTAATAGTGGATGTCTTCTCGAAATGGGTAGAAGCCATCCCCACTGTCAATGATACGGCTACCACCACTGCCCGTGTCCTCTGGGAACAGGTTCTGTCATGATAGGGTATCCCCAGAGTGATAGAATCAGACAGAGGGACCCATTTCATGGGTAAGGTAATGAAAGCGCTTTGTGGTCTCTTAGACATAAAGCAAAGGTTTCATGTGCCTTATCACCCTCAGTCAGCGGGCATCGTGGAGCGGATGAACCGGACCATCAAAACCCGGCTTTCCAAAGCGCTGCTGGAGAAGGGTTCCTTTTGGGTAACCTATCTTCCAGCAGTGCTAATGGGTATTCGAGCCACCGAAGCCTCCAGTACCGGTATCTCCCCGTATAAACTGATGACCGGACGTAAGATGCCCCTATGTCTACCCAACGAACCCCAAGTGTCGGAGCCCACGAAGGACGCCATCGCCAGAGACATGTTTCTCCAACAGGTTCAACAGAACCTGAAGGAGCTACTGCCTCACGCAGCAATACGGTTACACAAACCGTATCTACAGGGGGAAACACCAATGCCCACTGTAGGAGAAATGGTGATGGTGAAAGTCTTCCGTCGGGCTGGCCCATGGGACGCAAACTGGGAGGACCATACAAGGTCCTTGAAGTAATGGGAGACACCATGCTGAAGGTACAAAGGCCAATCACTAACAAAAAGAAATCCCGTAGACGGCAGGAACTCTTGTGGATTCACATCGACCAAGCCAAAGCCACCCGGGCTTCCCCAACTCTATAGCGCATACCGTTCCGAGTTGGGTGAAGGGGGGGTAATAGGGCTTGGTGGGTCGATGACGAATCCATCCCACTTATCACACTCCATCTAATTACAGAACACAAGAGGGAGACACGCCATGGGACCACTTGGCCAGGGAAGAGCTAGGCGTCCTCTGAACGGGATACGTCTCCAGCTTGTGACACTGGTGGTAAGCATGTTGACGGCAGGATCGGCCTCTTCAGGGGAGGGCCTGGGGACTAAAATTGATATGGCTAACATATCACTTAATGGACCCGGCATTTTAATGGTGGAATGTTTGGGTGGCAAAATCCGGCAACCATACGAGAACTTCACCTTTACATCAGGTCAGTGGTATCTGTATGGTTTCCAGAGAGAGGGTTTTGCCAACGGTGTAATTCAGCATTATACCACAGTAGAGAATGTGTCTGCCATTCTACATGACTTACACGCCCTCTGTCTCAAGGAATTCAGGCATTTTCAGGACACGGACCCTACACCTATCAAATCCTTAAGATGGGTGTCTAGGGACCCACTCTTGCACCCATACCAGCAAGTGAGAGCTAACACTACCACGGTGTTGTGCACCAAGAAGGGAATGCTGAGTCCTGAAGATGTCACTGGGGCAGAGTACAGCGGTTGGCACATCCTGAAGGCTACCTTCCTGGAGAAGGATAGCCAGGACAGGTTAAGAGTTAGGACATATTTTGATAGGCCCATTCCAGTAAAAGGCACCCTGAAGGCTTATTGCATGTTAAGGGATTCCCAGATGATTATCACCAGGGAATCCAGTTACGTTCAGGGACATGTGTCCACTGATTATTTACGAACCAGTATAATGATGTTAAAGTTAAACTGCAGTGACTCTGGTCAGGCCATCTGGAACGATCAGAGTGGTCTGGTAAAACTGGAAGGCTTATATCGAGCCACAGTTTTAAAGGTACGGACCGACGTGGAGGACCCTAGGTATGCTCAGTTAAAGGGATCTCCATCCATACGGTCTTTCATGATCACCATCATGAGAGACAACTGTGTTTCTGAGGTGACAGTATACTATTTTGTCACCTATACTCATTGGGAGCAAGAAACCCAGATGGTGATGTTGGACACTAATCCCTGGAGTTGGGATTTGGTGTGCAACGGGGTAGACACCCCTACGGTGGATGTATGGATGGACGGTACTCCTATGACTAAAGAATACCAGGGTAGGTATGTGTCTTCCAATTGGAAGGACTCCAGGGGTAGAGATATTAACTTTGACATCAATATAGATGGTTCGTTTAAGTGGCCTTTTTGTGAGGCAGCAGACGAAGGATGCTGGACCTTTACTCAGTGGGTCTATCTGTCCCAAACCAAACCTGTAGGGAAGCTAGTGTTACAGGCTGGAGAAAACGATCAGTGGTATCCCTTCAAAGGAAGGGGACAGATCTGTGCAACAGTGGTGAGGGTCCCCTACGATACAGAAGATCTCCAACCGGTAAAACCGCATTCGGACTCTTGCACCGCCCCTATCCATCAATCGGCAGATCCTGTAGCTCCTCAACTGTCATCACCCTGGAAAATCATCACGGATGCCAAATTCATCCTGTTTACCTGGAGAATTTCCGTAGATGACTACCGAGTTGACCATTGGGATCACAGGTGTGAGGAGTTTGTTAGGAACCAAATTGACATGGTAAGAGGTTGGATAGAGGCGGGGCAAGAGGTAAGAAAAGACGACTCCCTACATAAGAAGAACAGGGGGAGGAGAGATCTAGTGGCTATGGGACTTGGCGGAGGTGCTTTGGGAGTGGGCGCCCTAAACACTATGGATATGGAAGTCCTGAGAAATAAGCTTGGGGAGGTTTTGCGACACGCCGGGGAAGGATTCAAGACCCAGCTTGATGTAAACCACGTCCTAGAGGGTTTACAGCATTCGCACATCAATGCCACTACCTCTCTATCTTCTGCTATACGTGAGAAGTTTAGGAGGTTAGTTGTGGGTCTGTTGGAGGAGCAGGATCGGGCTCAGCTTGCTCTGGCGTGTATGCCGGTCCAAAGCGAACTCTCGGACAACCTTAAACATATTGTCTCAGCGTTACACAACGGCCACTTCCCATTCAACCTCCACCAGCGAATAAGTCCACTAATCTCTCCTTTCGCCATCAACCATACCAACTGGTGGGTGGTTCAGTGGCATGGATGTCGAAATTCAACCTGTAAGGCTTCGTCCTTGGCACCTGTGTCCGGTCGCCTCAGACAGGGATACAGTGTAATCAATCTAGGTACGGTGATGAACAACCGAACGGTACTTCACCCCCAGCTCCCCTCGAGCGTTCTAACCTATGAAGAAGGCCATCCTTCTTTGTTTGACACAGAAAGATGTTAGTTGAGAGAGGATGACATCCTATGTCAGGGTGGTCGGGATCGGGTGCTTAGGCACCAGTGTTGGAACACCGAGGGGACCTGTGAGATGAAGGTCAACCCAATACCCTCATCCTCTTTAAAATACTTGGGACAGGGGTATTGGTGTTGGTACCAAGGAAATAATGGGTCATATACAATTTATGGATTTAATTGTACCGAGCGAGGAATACTCTTCCCCGGAGCGTACTGTACCCTTAGCCCTGTTCTAGGTCTGGACGTCGCAGAGCAGTAAGGAAGAACCCCAATTACCCCGGAAAGAAGACTCGACATCCGCCCGATGTTCCCGTGAGACTTCAGAAGATTCCCCTTGGCTTCGTCAAAGAACTTAAACAGCTCCTGTTGGACTTCAGCCAAGACGAAGAAATCTTACAACATCTTCGGGAGACGGAGAAACAGGCCACCATCCGACTTACCCATGACCGGACGAAAATTACCGCGGTTGCCACAGCATTGGACAAGGACTCAAAGATATCATGGTGGGAGAGTCTTTTTGGATACAGTCCTAAGGCAACCTCGTTTTTCAATTTACTGATACACCCGGTGATAGTGCTTCTGGTTCTGGTCGGACTCATGTACATAGGACTGTGGTGTATGTACCGGAGGGTCAAGAGACTAACGGACCAACTAAGCCAGAACCAGACAGCACTTCACGAACACAGCCGCCGGAGGCTCAGGACTTGATTTCACCAAGTCCTGAAGCCGACGAAGATCCTAAGGACAGGACAATTCGTGTGGGGGGGGATTCAGGATGGAAAATCTCAAATTTATCCTGAGACCCTATGTAATGGATATTGGACTGGTGCGTATGAGGTTTTGGGAGGTACACCCAACCCCCTCCTGAGACCTCATAGTATTGTATATAAATGTCTTTGAGTTTAGGTGGGTTGGAGGAGAAGAAGGGGAACTGTGATATATATTTTGTGTATGAAGTTTTGGGAGGTACACCCAGCCCCCTCCTGAGACCTCATAGTATTGTATATAAATTCTTTGGGTTTAGGTGGGTTGGAGGAGAGGAAGGGGAACTGTGATATATATTTTCTGTGAATGGGGATTAGATTAGAGCACGACAGCGACAGGCCCCCTCTGTTTGCCATTTGCCACCTTGAACCCTGGAACGGTGAAGTTCATAAGGGAAGGGCTGGATGTGTAGTGTGGCGGAGGTGTTCTCCACAGTTAGAATTTGGGTTCCATGACATCACCTCGCTCAATGAAAAATCTGACCTGCCTTGTAAGGACCTACTAATCTGTCCATGGGAGAACCGCACCCACCAAGACGGGACACGAGATGTTGGACAAAAGTCGTACTTGAAAGTTGCCGCAGTAAGAGACTAAGGTTGTGAAGGTCAACCCGCTCCAGATTCCTTGGGGGTGGGCCAGACCTGAAGATCGGCAGCATTGCCGAGAGATAGGGAGGGTGTGGTCACCCCAACACCAGGGGTAGCTAACACCGGAAGACAGTTACCTGTAAGGAAGGCCAGTCAAAGACTGCAAGGGTCAAGCCGCTCCGAAAGTCAAGAAAAATGACAGTAGGAGGGACTGATACAGAAACGATCAAGGCAAAAGATGTCAAGAAAAGTTCTAAAGAAGAAGATGGTGTGCCCGGTGGATGGAGGAGTAGGTTACGGTGAACGGCAGGTCGGAGGAAGTCTGGAGGGGTGATGTCTAGGTGCCTAAGAATCTGTTGGACACTACAGTTCTTCCTGAACTAGCACCAAGGATAAAGTTAAGGGGGGGGGGCAAATATATCTCAACCCTTTCCCCCAAGATATATTGTCGTATTCCCGACAACAGGGGGATTGTTGAGGAAGGGTTGAGGCGTATGCATATATATCCATGCATGCATGCAAACAAGTGCATGCATGTATGGTATATATGCATACAGTGACCGCGATATCATGGGATGATGTGCGCAGATGTGCCCAACGTCTGCGCACGTCTGCCCATGGTGGCCCACAGGGGCTCATGGTGGCCCCTGTGGGAAATATGTGCCTCCTTTATAGGTCCCTTGCTCCCCTTAGTATGTATAGCTGTGCCCCCTTTAGACTGTGCCCCCTTTAGCTGTGTCCCTTCTATGATATACACTCACCTATAGAGTTATTAGGAACACCATACTAATACGGTGTTGGACCCCCTTTTGCCTTCAGAACTGCCTTAATTCTACGTGGCATTTATTCAACAAGGTGCTGATAGAATTCTTTACATATGTTGGCCCATATTGATAGGATAGCATCTTGCAGTTGATGGAGATTTGAGGGATGCACATCCAGGGCACGAAGCTCCCGTTCCACCACATCCCAAAGATGCTCTATTGGGTTGAGATCTGGTGACTGTGGGGGCCATTTTAGTACAGTGAACTCATTGTCATGTTCAAGAAACCAATTTGAAATGATTCGAGCTTTGTGACATGGTACATTATCCTTCTGGAAGTAGCCATCAGAGGATGGATACATGTTCTCATTCTGTTTACGCCAAATTCGGACTCTACCATTTGAATGTCTCAACAGAAATCGAGACTCATCAGACCAGGCAACATTTTTCCAGTCTTCAACAGTCCAATTTTGGTGAGCTCGTGCAAATTGTAGCCTCTTTTTCCTATTTGTAGTGGAGATGAGTGGTACCTGGTGGGGTCTTCTGCTGTTGTAGCCCATCCGCCTCAAGGTTGTGCGTGTTGTGGCTTCACAAATGCTTTGCTGCATACCTCGGTTGTAACGAGTGGTTATTTCAGTCAACGTTTATCAGCTTGAATCAGTCGGCCCATTCTCCTCTGACCTCTAGCATCCACAAGGCATTTGTGCCCACAGGACTGCCGCATACTGGATGTTTTTCCCTTTTCACTCCATTCTTTGTAAAACCTAGAAATGGTTGTGCGTGAAAATCCCAGTAACTGAGCAGATTGTGAAATACTCAGACCGGCCCGTCTGGCACCAACAACCATGCCATGCTCAAAATTGCAAAAATATAAAAATTAAACCAGGCACTCAAATATGGAGTAAATTGATCAAACTATTTATTTAAGGGATATTCCCACAATAGTAATAGAATATAACAATAAAATATACCATTAAAATATAAAATACAATAAAATCACTTAAATTCACTCAAAGACACTGATCAAATAGCAGCAATGGTAGGCATATATTCTAAAATGGCAAATGCGGCTTAACCACCTCCGGACCGCCTAACGCAGGATTGCGTTCCGGAGGTGGCAGCGCTGCGCAGAGTCACGCATATACGCGTCATCTCGCGAGACGCGAGATTTCGCTCAAAGCCGGCCCGCGCATGCGCATCGCGGGCCGGCAAAATTAAAAGAAGTATTTCGTCACCAGCCTGCCAGCAACGATCATTGGCTGGCAGGCTGGCGATTTTCAAAAAATCCAATCCAAAGTCATATAACAGATCATATTAGTAAATATGATCTGTTATATGACTTGTCTGCTCCTGTGCTGGTCCTTTTCGTCGGTTGGATCCAGCACAGGAGCAGACTGAACTGTGAGTACACCAACACTACACCTTAGCCCCAGATCACCCACCTGCACCCTAATTAACCCTTTGATCACCCCTTTGATCGCCCCTGTCAATCACTAGTGAAAGGAAAAAAAGTGATCAGTGTAAACTGTCACTTTTTTTTTTTCACTGGTATTGGCTGTTAGGTTTTAGGGATAGTTTAGGCCCCTTGGTTAGGTAATTAGCGTCAGTTAGCGCCCACCCCACCGCACCGCAGTCACTTTTATTCGCTGTTTAGCGTATCGCTAATCAGCATTTGTACTTTTATAGTATCTGTAAGTGATCAAAACTGATCACGGTCAGATCTATAATAGTATTAGTGTCACCTTAGCTCGCCCTCCACCCAAAACGCAGTGTTTGCCCGATCAGGCCTGAACGGTCGCCCACACGTGCGTTCACCCACGCCCGCCCCACCGCAGTGACAAAAAATATATATATTTTTGATCACAGCACATTCATTTTACACGCACTGCGGCGATAAAAAAATCAGTTTTGATATTTTTTATCAACCACAGCAGCCTCCGGTACTTCGCTAGCCTCCCCTTTGTAAGACAGGTTTGCTTTTTTTCTTGGGTAGTCTCAGGGAATACCCCTAAATTTAGTAGTCCAAAATGTCAAACAGGGGGTATTCTTCTGAAGAGGCCTACAGGATTCTGACCCAGTCGGATGAGGAGTGGGGACCCTCATCTGACGAATCTAGCGGGTCAGAATATGAACCTGTGGAAAGCAGTGGCTCTCTGACCCAAAGTTCGGACGAGGAGGTGGAGGTCCCTGGCAGCACCAGGCGTACCCGGCCCCATGTCGCTAGACCACAGGTTACGCAGGATCCGCTTCAAGAGCAGCAGAGTGGGGCTGTCGCTGCCGGATCACGTGGTGAGGCATACACCAGCAGCACAGCCCTTCCTGGACCTAGTACCAGCACTGCCGTACAACCTGGTGAAGTAGCGAGCACCAGAAGGGCAGTTGAAGCTGGTACGGTGGCACGTGCACTAGTTACCCCGTCGCAGCCACCGCACAGACAGGCCCGTAGAGCCCCTAGAGTCCCTGAGGTGCTGGCAAATCCTGATTGGCAGTCACCAACTTCAGCCGCACCAGTAGTTCCCCCTTTCACCGCCCAGTCTGGAGTTCGGGTTGAGACGGCTCAAATCGGTTCGGCCCTGGGATTTTTTGAGCTGTTCTTGACTGCGGAGCTCTTGGACTTAGTCGTGGCAGAGACCAACCAGTATGCCACACAATTTATAACCGCAAACCCGGGAAGCTATTATGCCCAGCCTTTCCGGTGGAAACCAGTCCAAGTTTCCGAACTTCAAATTTTTTTGGGCCTTCTCCTCAACATGGGCCTGACAAAAAAGCATGAATTGCGGTCATATTGGTCAACGCACCCAATTCATCACATGCCCATGTTCTCTGCTGCTATGTCCAGGACACGATTTGAGACCATCCTCCGTTTTCTGCATTTTAGCGACAACACCACCTCCCATCCCAGAGGCCACCCTGCTTTTGACCGGCTCCACAAAATTCGGCCCCTCATAGACCATTTCAACCTGAAATTTGCAGATTTGTATACCCCTGAGCAAAACATCTGCGTAGACGAGTCCCTAATACATTTTACCGGGCGCCTTGGCTTCAAACAATACATCCCAAGCAAGCGTGCCCGGTATGGGGTCAAATTGTATAAGCTCTGTGAAAGGGCCACAGGCTATACCCACAAATTTCGGATCTATGAGGGAAAAGATCAGACCCTGGAGCCGGTCGGTTGCCCTGACTACCTGGGGAGCAGTGGGAAGACAGTCTGGGACTTGGTGTCACCCTTATTCGGCAAGGGGTACCATCTTTATGTGGACAATTTCTACACAAGTGTGGCCCTCTTTAGGCATTTGTTTCTAGAATGGATTTGCGCCTGTGGCACCGCGCGAACTAGTCGCGTGGGCTTCCCCCAACGGCTTGTAACCACCCGTCTTGCAAAGGGGCAGAGGGCTGCCTTGTGTAACGAAGAACTGCTCGCGGTGAAATGGAGAGACAAGCGTGACGTTTACATGCTCTCCTCCATTCACGCAGACACGACAATCCAAATTGAGCGAGCAACCCGTGTCATTGAAAAGCCCCTCTGTGTCCACGACTATAATGCGCTCATGGGAGGGGTGGACTTCAATGACCAGATGTTGTCTCCGTATTTAGTTTCCCGCAGAACCAGACGCTGGTATAAGAAGGTGTCTGTATATTTGATTCAATTGGCGCTGTACAATAGTTTTGTTCTCTACAGTAAGGCTGGGAGAACAGGATCCTTCCTCAAATTCCAGGAAGAGATCATCGAGAACCTCCTTTACCCAGGAGGTTCCGTGGCCCCATCCACCAGTGTAGTTAGCCGTCTACACGAGCGACATTTCCCCAGTGTCGTTCCTGGTACCTCAACCCAACCGTCACCCCGAAAAAGATGTCGTGTCTGTAGCAGGAGTGGAATAAGGCGTGACACCCGCTATTTCTGTCCTGACTGTGCTGACCACCCTGCCCTATGCTATGGAGAGTGTTTCCGGAAGTACCACACACAGGTACACCTAGCATAGGGATCACATCTCACCAGGACAGGCACACAGGGCTATTAGGGCCCATTCACTCACAGCTGCTGCAAACCTCTCCTTTCACCTGGGATAAAGTGCATAACGTACTTCGCCACATCTTTGGGCGATTTGCGCTTTGCACATTGTCCCATGGGGAAGGAGAGGTTTGTTCTATAAAGGTAAAAAAAACTAAACAAAAAAAAAAATACCGGTAAGTAAAAAAGTTAAACGTTCAGTTAAAAAAGTTTAAAAAAAGTTTCTATGTTCTGTTCAACAGTTAATAAAGTTATTGCTTTGCAGCCTGGTTTTTTCTTTTTTGTTTTGTTTTTTTTACCTTTCAGGTGGACCAACCGATCGACTAGACGCCTTTCCCCTCCTTTTTCTTTTTTTGGCAGAGATTTTTTCATCCACATTGATCGATGCGAATGAAGAAATCTGTGCCGTTCATTTTTTTCTTTCAGCCCAGAGGCTGAACGGAAAAAAAAAATCTCATTACCCGTATGCTCAATATAAGGAGAATAGCAGAAACTCCTAATGCTGGGCATACATGTAATGATTGCGGAGACCCTCAAATGCCAGGGCAGTACAAACACCCCACAAATAACACCATTTTGGAAAGAAGACACCCCAAGGTATTCGCTGAGGGGCATATTGAGTCCATGAAAGATTGAAATTTTTGTCCCAAGTTAGCGGAAAGGGAGACTTTGTGAGAACAAAATCCAAAAAATCAATTTCCGCTAACTTGTGGCAAAATTTTTTTTTTCAATGAACTCGCCATGCCCCTCATTGAATACCTTGGGGTGTCTTCTTTCCAAAATGGGGTCACATGTGGGGTATTTATACTGCCCTGGCATTTTAGGGGCCCCAAAGCGTGAGAAGAAGTCTGGTATCCAAATGTCTAAAAATGCCCTCCTAAAAGGAATTTGGGCCCCTTTGCCCACCTAGGCTGCAAAAAAGTGTCACACATCTGGTATCTCCGTACTCAGGAGAAGTTGAGGAATGTGTTTTGGGGTGTCTTTTTACATATACCCATGCTGGGTGAGATAAATATCTTGGTCAAATGCCAACTTTGTATAAAAAAATGGGAAAAGTTGTCTTTTGCCAAGATATTTCTCTCACCCAGCATGGGTATATGTAAAATGACACCACAAAACACATTCCCCACCTTCTCCTGAGTACGGAGATACCAGATGTGTGACACTTTTTTGCAGCCTAGGTGGGCAAAGGGGCCCACATTCCAAAGAGCACCTTTCGGATTTCACAGGTCATTTACCTACTTACCACACATTAGGGGCCCTGGAAAATGCCAGGGCAGTATAACTACCCCACAAGTGACCCCATTTTGGAAAGAAGACACCCCAAGGTATTCCGTGAGGGGCATGGCAAGTTCCTAGAATTTTTTATTTTTTGTCACAAGTTAGTGGAAAATGATGTTTTTTTTTTTTTTCATACAAAGTCTCATATTCCACTAACTTGTGAAAAAAAATAAAAACTTCCATGAACTCACTATGCCCATCAGCGAATACCTTGGGGTCTCTTCTTTCCAAAATGGGGTCACTTGTGGGGTAGTTATACTGCCCTGGCATTCTAGGGGCCCAAATGTGTGGTAAGGAGTTTGAAATCAAATTCTGTAAAAAATGACCTGTGAAATCCGAAAGGTGCTCTTTGGAATATGGGCCCCTTTGCCCACCTAGGCTGCAAAAAAGTGTCACACATCTGGTATCTCCGTACTCAGGAGAAGGTGGGGAATGTGTTTTGGGGTGTCATTTTACATATACCCATGCTGGGTGAGAGAAATATCTTGGCAAAAGACAACTTTTCCCATTTTTTTATACAAAGTTGGCATTTGACCAAGATATTTATCTCACCCAGCATGGGTATATGTAAAAAGACACCCCAAAACACATTCCTCAACTTCTCCTGAGTACGGAGATACCAGATGTGTGACACTGATTTGCAGCCTAGGTGGGCAAAGGGGCCCACATTCCAAAGAGCACCTTTCGGATTTCACAGGTCATTTTTTACAGAATTTGATTTCAAACTCCTTACCACACATTTGGGCCCCTAGAATGCCAGGGCAGTATAACTACCCCACAAGTGACCCCATTTTGGAAAGAAGAGACCCCAAGGTATTCGCTGATGGGCATAGTGAGTTCATGGAAGTTTTTATTTTTTGTCACAAGTTAGTGGAATATGAGACTTTGTATGGAAAAAAAAAAAAATCATCATTTTCCACTAACTTGTGACAAAAAATAAAAAATTCTAGGAACTCGCCATGCCCATCAGCGAATACCTTGGGGTCTCTTCTTTCCAAAATGGGGTCACTTGTGGGGTAGTTATACTGCCCTGGCATTCTAGGGGCCCAAATGTGTGGTAAGGAGTTTGAAATCAAATTCTGTAAAAAATGACCTGTGAAATCCGAAAGGTGCTCTTTGGAATGTGGGCCCCTTTGCCCACCTAGGCTGCAAATCAGTGTCACACATCTGGTATCTCCGTACTCAGGAGAAGTTGAGGAATGTGTTTTGGCGTGTCTTTTTACATATACCCATGCTGGGTGAGATAAATATCTTGGTCAAATGCCAACTTTGTATAAAAAAATGGGAAAAGTTGTCTTTTGCCAAGATATTTCTCTCACCCAGCATGGGTATATGTAAAATGACACCCCAAAACACATTCCCCACCTTCTCCTGAGTACGGAGATACCAGATGTGTGACACTTTTTTGCAGCCTAGGTGGGCAAAGGGGCCCATATTCCAAAGAGCACCTTTCGGATTTCACAGGTCATTTTTTACAGAATTTGATTTCAAACTCCTTACCACACATTTGGGCCCCTAGAATGCCAGGGCAGTATAACTACCCCACAAGTGACCCCATTTTGGAAAAAAGAGACCCCAAGGTATTCGCTGATGGGCATAGTGAGTTCATAGAACTTTTTATTTTTTGTCACAAGTTAGTGGAATATGAGACTTTGTAAGAAAAAAAAAAAAAATAAATCATCATTTTCCGCTAACTTGTGACAAAAAATAAAAAGTTCTATGAACTCACTATGCCCATCAGCGAATACCTTAGGGTGTGTACTTTCCGAAATGGGGTCATTTGTGGGGTGTTTGTACTGTCTGGGCATTGTAGAACCTCAGGAAACATGACAGGTGCTCAGAAAGTCAGAGCTGCTTCAAAAAGCGGAAATTCACATTTTTGTACCATAGTTTGTAAACGCTATAACTTTTACCCAAACCATTTTTTTTTACCCAAACATTTTTTTTTTATCAAAGACATGTAGAACAATAAATTTAGAGCAAAATTTATATATGGATGTAGTTTTTTTTGCAAAATTTGACAACTGAAAGTGAAAAATGTCATTTTTTTGCAAAAAAATCGTTAAATTTCGATTAATAACAAAAAAAGTAAAAATGTCAGCAGCAAAGAAATACCAACAAATGAAAGCTCTATTAGTGAGAAGAAAAGGAGGTAAAATTCATTTGGGTGGTAAGTTGCATGACCGAGCAATAAATGGTGAAAGTAGTGTAGGTCAGAAGTGTAAAAAGTGGCCTGGTCTTTCAGGGTGTTTAAGCACTGGGGGCTGAAGTGGTTAAAGGGTTTCTGTCACCCCACAAAACTCATTTTTTTTTTTTTTGGATCGTTAGATTCCTCATAGCGCGATATAGGAGAATATAATAGTCTTACTTACTTTCATGCGGCCGATTCTTTATAAAACTAAGTTTTATAATATGTAAATGAGGGCTCTACCAGCAAGTAGGGCGTCTACTTGCTGGTAGCTGCTGCAGAAATCCGCCCCCTCCTCTTGTTGATTGACAGGGCCAGCCTGGATCTCCTCCTCCGGCCAGCCCTGTCGGAATTTCAAAAATCGCGCGCCCGTGTTGAATCTGCGCAGGCGCTCTGAGATGAGGAGGCTCGTCTCCTCAGCAGTCCCTCAGTGCGCCTGCGCCGATGACATCACCGAAAGAGAAGACGTCATCGGCGCAGGCGCACTGAGGGAGTTCTGAGGAGACGAGCCTCCTCATCTCAGAGCGCCTGCGCAGATTCAACACGGGCGCGCAATTTTTGAAATTCCGACAGGGCTGGCCGGAGGAGGAGATCCCGGCTGGCCCTGTCAATCAACAAGAGGAGGGGGCGGATTTCTGCAGCAGCTACCAGCAAGTAGACGCCCTACTTGCTGGTAGAGCCCTCATTTACATATTATAAAACTTCGTTTTATAAAGAATCGGCCGCATGAAAGTAAGTAAGACTATTATATTCTCCTATATCGCGCTATGAGGAATCTAACGATCCAAAAAAAAAAAAAAAGAGTTTTGTGGGGTGACAGAAACCCTTTAAATTTTAAATACTGCAGTCATTGTTCCAGTCTAGGAAAAAACGCAATTCCGTGTTTTGTAACAAAGTCTTATGAACACTCGTCGGTCTTGAGTCGGTAATAACAAAGTGCAATTGTGCACAACGGTGGCGTCCCACCTAATTGAGCAACTATGTTGCTTTGTTTTACCTGGCCGGTATGTCCTTATCCTACGTCCGGACCTGAAGAGATACGCTGTGGGCACGATGTCACCTGGATATCCGCTCACGAAAACTATGTTTGTGGCTTTGTTTGCAGGGATTCCTCCGGTGTTCGTCGCTCTCAATCACAGCTATTCAGTTTCAAATGTCCAGGGGAGCTACTGTTCCAGCATGCCGGTACAAGGTGTTTAACCATACGCGTTTCGGGGTTCTCTGAATGACCCCTTCCTCAGTGGTAACCTTGAAGTGCTTCCTGACATCCTTTTATATGAAATCGTGGAAAAAGGCAAAGTCTTCCAATCCAATGCCAAATCTGTGCCTCTCCAGACAAAAATCACGTCATCTATGTACCGCTTCCAGAGCACCAGATCCGCACCCAGTATTATAAATACTGGGTGCGGATCTGGTGCTCTGGAAGCGGTACATAGATGACGTGATTTTTGTCTGGAGAGGCACAGATTTGGCATTGGATTCCTTCCTATCTAACATCAATTCGAATGATCAAAACCTTCAGTTTGCAGCAAATGTGAGAAAAACGGGGATTGAATTTTTGGATCTAAAAATTGATGTTGATAAGGATAAGATTAGCTGTAGTACTTATTATAAACCTACAGCGAGGAACAATTTTATTCTACACTCAAACTGCCACCTTCCCAGGTGGCTGCTGAATGTACCAACAAGCCAATTCAGGCGCCTCAAAAGAAACTGTACAAAGAATGAGATATTTGAAAATGAAGCTGAAATTTTGAGGCAGCAGTTTGTCAAAAAAGACTATCCTAGTGACTGTATTGAAAAAGCTTTGAATAGGGTGACGAATTTAGACCGGCAGGATTTTTTTGCAGAAAAAACAGTTGCATCTAGCAGTGATGGTATGACATGTGGGAAGTTACAGATGATTCTCCCCTTTAATACTCAATACAAGAAAATCGAAACCATCATTACGAAGCACTGGTCATTTCTGCAGAAAGACAAAATTATAGGACCACTGATGCCGGCAAAACCAAAAATAATTTACACTCTTGCTAACAACCTGGGTCTAAAAATAGCACCTACGATAAAAACATCTAGAAGTAATCCCAAAAAAAAGGATAATCAATGGTTGTGTTTTGAGGGTTTTTTTTAGATGTAGAACATGTTCAAATTGTAAAATAACAAATTTCCCGAGAAAAACAATGAAAGCTTCTTCGACCAGTAACGAATATACATATGAAATTAAAACCTTTCTGACATGTAACAGTAAGAATGTTATATATCTGTTAACTTGTCCCTGTAGAAAGCAATATATTGGTCGCACGAAGAGGTGCCTTAAGACAAGGATTTCAGAGCATGTAGCGAATATCCGTAAAGGTTATGAAAATCACACCGTCTCAAGGCACTTTAAGTTATGTCCCAATAATGACCCAACAGGTCTCACTTATACAGCTTTAACAACGGTGACGCCTGAGTGGAGGGGAGGTGATTTGATAAAAAAGATGTCAAGGGTGGAATCCAGGTTTATATTTGATTTTGGTTCCCTAGTCCCAAAGGGACTGAATGCTGATTGGGAACTTTTTGGTTTCTTGTGATCCCATGACCCTTGATTCTCCCCTCCACCCTCAAATTATTGATGAATAAAAATAGAGGGAATTGTTGACTTTATGATGTGGTTGTGTTTTTATATATTTTTTTATATATTTTTCACATTTTTATATTTTTAACACATTTTAAAAATTATATTGTAATAAAAAGTATGTGGCATATTATCCAATTTATATTTAAGCAGCAATGGAGCATAAAACGCAATTTATCTAAAAAAAACGCATTCCAAAAACCGCACTTTAAGAATTGCATAAGGAAAAACGCATACAATGACTATATCGGACAATCCGAGTTTTCCATGTTTTTGGTATGATGAGATCCTTGTCCGGACTTTGCCTTTTTCCACGATTTCATATAAAAGGATGTGGGGAAGCACTTCAAGGTTACCACTGAGGAAGGGGTCATTCAGAGAACCCCGAAACGCGTATGGTTAAACACCTTGTACCGGCATGCTGGAACAGTAGCTCCCCTGGACATTTGAAACTGAATAGCTGTGATTGAGAGCGACGAACACCGGAGGAATCCCTGCAAACAAAGCCACAAACATAGTTTTCGTGAGCGGATATCCAGGTGACATCGTGCCCACAGCGTATCTCTTCAGGTCCGGACGTAGGATAAGGACATACCGGCCAGGTAAAACAAAGCAACATAGTTGCTCAATTAGGTGGGACGCCACCATTGTGCACAATTGCACTTTGTTATTACCGACTCAAGACCGACGAGTGTTCATAAGACTTTGTTACAAAACACGGAATTGCGTTTTTTCCTAGACTGAAACAATGACTGCAGTATTTAAAATTTAAGCCGCATTTGCCATTTTAGAATATATGCCTACCATTGCTGCTATTTGATCAGTGTCTTTGAGTGAATTTAAGTGATTTTATTGTATTTTATATTTTAATGGTATATTTTATTGTTATATTCTATTACTATTGTGGGAATATCCCTTAAATAAATAGTTTGATCAATTTACTCCATATTTGAGTGCCTGGTTTAACCTTTATATTTTTGCAACTTCTTTCTGTGACTGGGTGGGTTACATAAACCAAGAGCACCTTGAATCCATTACCCAGCTGTAGTGATCCACAGATACCGTACTCTCATGCTCAAAATTGCTTAAATCACCTTTCTTTCCCATTCTGACATTCAGTTTGGAGTTCAGGAGATTGTCTTGACCAGGACCACACCCCTAAATGCATTGAAGCAACTGCCTTGTGATTGTTTGACTAGATAATTGCATTAATGAGAAATAGAACAGGTGTTCCTAATAATTCTTTAGGTGAGTGTATATATATATATATATATATATATATATAAAAAAAAGAAAAACAATGGCGGCACCGGAGAAACAACACAGGAAGGGTGCTATGTCCAGGGATGTAGCAGCTTACCCCGTCAAATATAGATGAAAAACGGACAGCACTCCAGGTAAAAGTTGATGGTGTTTATTCACCCATGTGGATGGCAATGTTTCAGCTCATACAAGAGCCTTTGTCAAGCTTAACAAAGGCTCTTGTATGAGCTGAAACGTTGCCATCCACATGGGTGAATAAACACCATCAACTTTTACCTGGAGTGCTGTCCGTTTTTCATATATATATATATATATATATATATATATTATCATCTGTGCCTTATAGGTATTATACATCCCCCCCTATACCTGAAACCAGGTGCATCGGTGTGAATGTGCCCCAAGCATTCGCACAGATGCAATCTGGTTGATTGCCTCAGAATGACCGGACAAAGGTCCGGTCATCCTGATGACTACAAAGGACTCAGATTCAACAGAATCTGGGCCCTTTGTTGTAATTATCTCCAGCGCTGCTGGAGATAATTATGCATGATAGAAGGAAGGGAGAAGCCTCCCCTCCTTCTATTATGCGCATTCCGGCAACGCGATTACTATCGCGCTGTCCGGAATGCTAAATGCTCCAGGCGGGAGATCAAAGGCTTCTCCCGCCTGTTAGCATACAGCGCGGCCCCGACCATGTGGGCGGTGCGGGCCACCGGATATAAATATCCGGCGGTCCCTGCACTAAGGAATAAGAGCCGTGCCGCCCCCCCATAAGGAGACCACCCCTGGACGAACGAGCAAACCCCTGGACGAACGAGCAACTATATCTTAAGTATCACCCCCTTTATTATCCCCTATCCCACCAACGATATTAACCCTTATACCCCTGACCCCTACCACTTTCCCACTAACGATTTACCTTAAGTAACCCTTAAATCCCCTGATCCCCTACCGCTATCCCACCAACGATTTCTCCCCTTGCTAACCCTGTATACCCTGATGCATCCATACCCCTACTCCCTTGTTTCCCCTGATTAACCCTTACATTGTTGTGCCCCTGATTCTGTGCCCATGATTTACCCTTGTCCCTGATTAACCCTTGCATTGTTGTGTCCCTGGTTGTGCCCCTGATTACCCTTCCAGTGATATCCCTGATTAACCCTGTTCACCCCCCATGGTACCTCACCCCTATTACCGTATTTGTGTCTGTGGTCTGCATACACCCCTGCAAGACCACCGTTAACCCTCGTCGTACCCCATAGGGATAGTAAATAGAACCAGGTGGGTGGGCTGTTAATATTTGTGTGTGTATGGTATAGCTAGTTTGTGAGTGGAATCCAGGAACGTGTAGGGTAGTTTAGTACTGTATATTTAGTGCTGTATTAGTGTATTGCGTGTGTAGTGTACTAGGTATTAATAAATATCTTGTTTTACTTGTAACTATCTGTGTAACGTGTAGTTATTGGCGATAGTTAGTTCAGTAAGGCGCATGCAGCTAGTCTAGTGATTAGCGTAAAGTATAGTGAAAATATTGTATGTTTATATAAAGGTATAAATAGGCGGAGTCATCAATAGACGGCTCCTCCTATTTATGAATATTAATTAGATATTTGCATAAATATTAGTAATTAATATTCCCCCTTTACACTAGGTGACCCTGACTCCCTCCGTATTAAGTGCAGGGAGCCGGTGGTCGTGTCCCCTTGCTATTATAGGGTTTTCAGGTGTCACACAGTCTAGGTACGAGGGCATGCAATCGTCTACCTCTGAGACCCTTGTATGTGCTTAGCAGTCAGGGTGAGCTCTTAGGGTTTTATAGGGGTCACCTTTATGCTCCTTAGTTTGGGATCAAGCCAGTCGGATGTTTATCCATAACTTCCAGCTATCTGCAACATCATCCGTGACAGCTGGGTGAGCAGAAAGATCTTCCGTCTTCTCTGCCTCGGTCGGCACCACGGCGCCACAATCTCCAGACCCATTCTTAACAGGCTCTGGCTTAGACTTCTTCAACTCAGACGTTCTTCCTGACATCATCCTTTGAGCTCATGAGATCTTCCATCCCTGCTCGGAGTTGTCTGTTCAGCCTCTCACATTCATCTCGCTCCTCAAGCGCTTCTTCAAGGGATCGAGCCAAGGAGAGGGTCTCCTGTTCCAGTTTCTGTTCACTTGGCTCTGCTGCAGCCGATGTAGGAGTATCACCATTCTCTTTTGGCCACCATGTGGGGGTTTCTTTAAGCACTTTGTTTGTATCTACTGCAGTCTTCTTCGGTGACTCTGTGAAGACATCTAGTCCCTTCTCTATCATATCTAGGGACGTTGTGGAGAGAGAAAAATCTTCAGGATTGCAGCTGTACTGACGTGTCAGGTCATTTACCCCTGCCTTGGTATGGGTCTCAGACACTAGGCTGCCATCTCCCCACTCAGCTCTCGTCACGTCAGATATTACTGTCGTCTGGTTGCTACTAGTGACCGCCTGAATTTTGCAATACCTTGACTTGGTAGCTTCCTTCTCGGAGTTGCTAATGGTCACAGTGCATATATTGCCTATGTCACTGGTGTCATTATTAACGTTGACTTCTAGGGGCACTGCCAAGTTAATCCCTACCTGGGACATTACTTTATTGACCATAAAAAACACTGTGGAGACTGCATGTCCACCTCTGGTACGTGTGATACTCCCTCTAGGACTGCTACCCTTTCTTGCACGTTCACCAGAGTAGGATTGCTCCACTCGGTGCTCACAACATTTATCTGCACTTCTGCATCATTCACATGTTTCTTATCAGCACCATTGTTTTCAATAGGCAATATTCTTTCCCCATGGCAGTCAATGTGCAGCTCCCTTAGACCTTCATTTACACGGGCAAGTACAGGTTCTGCAGGAGTTTCGTCACTATCTGCAGAAGTGTCTACCTTGCCCCATAACAACGAAATGTTATCACAACCCAACATCACATCATATAAGAACATATTTGTAACATCAGGTCCACAAGACCCAGTTCTTACTGGAGACTTCCTCTCAGTGAGAACCACCTGCACTTGCTCAGGCTCTCTTTCAGGTGCCTGGTTCACATTACTTATATGCAATTCTTCAAACCTCGTGATCAAGTCATAAAGTTCTTCATGAAAAATAGCAGATGAAGAAAATAAAGCTTCATCATCATTTACATTTTTACCACCAGGGGGTGCTTCTCCCCTGACCACAGCCTGCAACGGAAAAGGCATGTTATCAACATCAGATATTTCATATGACATCCCACTTTCATTATGCATTTCCGCCAACCTGGCACAATCACCTTGCACCTTATCTGCACCATTGTCTCTAATGGTCACTTCACTTAAAGGATTAGGTACCAGTTCTGCAGGAGTTTCGTCACTGACTGCAGAAGTGTTTCCAATTCCCCACAAGTCACGGAACAACAGGAAATCATGGCCCAACAGTCCCTCATGCATGAGCGTAGTTCTACCAGCAAGTCCATAAGTCCCAGTTCTCACAGCAGTCTCACGCTCAGTGAGAACCATCGGACAGTTCTTATTAACCGCATGACTGTCCCGTACACTTAGCATTATATTACTTTTCATATGGTCACACACTTTTGAGACAGTTTCTAGCCTCGGTGACATATCACCCACCGGCCCAGCGGGTAGCAACTGCCGCCTGCTCAATGTCACTGGGTCTGTTACACACGGGATAATTGGAACGATCTTACCGATTGTCGTCACGGATTCGGCACTAACGGGAGATGAGGGGAGTCCAGGAATATCTCCAGCACGGTCATCACCCTTCTCCTTAATACAGTAGTTGCCACGGGAAACGCCTTGGCCTTGACTCCAGCCTTTTTCCAGACAGTCACTCCATCCGCACCCTTTAGGACTTTGCGCACATGTGCAGGAAACATAGGATCTCCTGAGAACTGCACCACTCTCCACCTCCTTTTCTTCCCAACGTTTGCCCTTGGCAACGACACAGATCTTTGTCTCCGGAACTCCAACCGCAGAACTTAAAGCACTCTTGCCTCTCCATATCTGTCAAAAGAACGGAAAGTCCTTGCCCAGTATGAAGTCTACCCTCAGGGTCTCGCATTTCAAGAGCTCCCACTGTACGGAGCCATAGTCCGACACAAAGGTCAGTGACACCGTAGTTTTTGTCTGCGGCTGGATGAAGTGCAGGTTGTCTTACTGCTGCACACCCTTTCAGTGCTGGTGCCCTGGAGTAAATACGTTCTGCCTGCATGTTGTACTGTAGATTCTTGCCTCATCTTTTATCTGGATGCATTTGATTAAGTAGATATGTCATTCATGACAAAGAGCCTTTTTATAAGCTGTTACTAAAAACCAAGCGCCATTCCTGCCCACATGTTTCAGATCTTTTATCCGGATGCATTTGATTATATGTTATGAGTGTGTCAGCAAACTGGAACATCCAATATGAACTATGATGACAATCAATAGTTTATCTAAATATAGCATATGTACTAAATCTGTTATGCCTTTATATTATAATTATTTATTTCTGCATTTCTTCATAGAAAATTGCATTATTTATACAATATACTTATAATGGTCTTAAATTATTAAAATAACCGATAAGCCACACGTGCAGGGGCCACAGTCCTTGAGGAGTCAGCACTCACTCCTTCCTGCGCTTCTTTAGCCAATTTATCCAAACCGAAGGGATCCTCCCGGAACTGCAGCGGCCCATCCCTGCTCTGCTTCCGACTGGTCTCAAAGTATTAAAATATACAGTACACCAAACCAAGTAATATATGATTTAATCCTTTTTAATCCTCCTGGGCCGTCCTTGCGCTGCTTCCGACTGGTCTCAAATGATCTCCAATTATGAAAATATATACCAAATCAAAAAATATATGATTATAATCCTTTTTTGTCATTTTTAAACTTAATTTAAAATTAATTGTGATGCTGTTATTTTATTATATTATTGCCAATTATTTTTGGTATTTTTTGTAATTTTTTTAGCCATCATTTAAAATTAATTACCGTAATTCTAACAAAACATGATCTCTATTCGTGCAATTGACTTTTAACTTATGTACCGACGTATTTACTGCCTGTGATTGATAAGTATATATGACAGTCATGACAATGAGTAGAATCGACGGAGATGGGCCGAGAGAGAAAAAAGGGGAGGAATGGTGATACCTACAGTATAAAACAGGGAAAGACAGCGTGCGCGCACCATATCCCCATGCTCCCCGGGCAAAGCCGCACGAGCGGCGAAACATGTGGGCAGGGGTTGCGCTTGGTTTTTAGTAACAGCTTATAAAAAGGCTCTTTGTCATGACTGACATATCTACTTACCAATCAGTGAATATGTTCTTCCTGCGTGTTGTACCTTCTTGCCTCATTTTTTATCCGGATGCATTTGATTAAGTAGATATGTTAGATATTTATAAATAAAATAGAAGGGGTAATATTACTACCATAAAACATAGTAAGAATAGTAGTACCATAAAAAGATAAGATCGATAATTGATTGGTGGAAGACTATATAATTAATAACAAATAAATGAATGATGAACCAGTAAATGAGGAATAGATAAATAACCTAAATTTTATAAAAGATCATGTGGGGAGAACCATTAGCTTGGTGGAGTGGAGAGCGCAAGGATGATGCTGATGTTTTATGAGCGGGGGAGCGGCAATAGTGGGAAGTGCCGATATGGGTGGATGATGTGTGATAGGGGTAATGAATGATAATGGAGAGATATATGATGTGGTAATACCTGACTCAATGATTACTTCTAAGTTATTAGAATGGTAAAGAATGTGTTGTAATATGGAAAAACAGAAGGGACGATAACATGATATGGCAGTACCTGACACGATTAGATAAATGAATGGGTACAATAGAATACATGATTGCTGCTAAATAGTTAAATTGGAAAAAAGATCAGAAAATATGTGCTTTAATATGGAAGAGCAGAAGGGACAGTGAAGCGCTACTGGTAGTGGTGCGCACAGAGAGGTGGAACTAGCGTCAGATAGATGTTTTCTCGTAGCTGGGCTGGAAGCGTACGTCCACTGGTGTGACTCCCCGGTTCCAGCCAGCGCTAAATGCCGGCCAGCCGAGCTTTAGCAGCAGGGGCTCCACATCCTACACCTCTGGGTCATAAGTGACATGGACACCTGGTCCTCCCAGCACCGGACCGCGGCAGAAAAGCTCAGGATCTCCGCCACTTCAAGCTAGACAGGAAGCCCGGCACCTGCTCCCGCTGCAGGAAGGCTCACTGCAGATAAGCTCAGCTATGACTGCCATGTAATTGGTAATTAGAAAGGTTGCGGAGGATGATCGGGCATAGTGTAGTGTCATTACATACTTTAGGCTAACACTGCCATCTACTGGCCTTGTTGTGTATTGGTGTTTGAAACAGTTGAAGTCGCGATTGGTTAGTCTCGCTATGCGAAAATAGTGAGCACAAGCGATGCTACATCTGTACTTGCGGGTCTGCACTATGTTTTTTTCCTTTTGAAGGGATAACAACTGTTTCTGCTGTCGGTTGGTTCAGAGATCGAGGGGGCTGAAACCAGAGACTAAGGAAAAATGCTCTGGAAAAGGGATTGTGTGTGAACTGACCTGTACTTAAAGCGCCTTCAGCACGGACCCAAACGTGATTTTTATGTACACCAAATGTAACGTTCAGGGCATGTGCTTAAAGGGGTTGGCCACTCTGTTAGCTCTTATTAAAACTGTAAAGAAATTAGGGAGATATTACACTTACTAATTGTGGCAGGTGCAGTACTATGAAGTGCCTTTTGCGCTGTGGCATTAGAATAATTTTTGTATCTCTGACTTTTAGTCTAACCAGACTGTCTATTACTCTGTAATTCCTGTAGCGCCGTTTTGTGGAAACAGTAGGTTTAAAGAGGACCTTTCATTACAATAAAAAATCTAAACTAAGTATGCTGACATGGAGAGCGGCGCCCAGAGATCTCCCTGCACTTACTATTATCCCTGGGTGCCGCTCCGTTCTCCCGGTAAAGGCTCCGGTATCTTCAGATTTTCGGCTCAACTGGGAGGAGCCTGCTCTTGTTCTCCTGGACGTCTCCTGAGAGGTTTTTTTCTCCCAGGCTATGAGCTAAGTGCTGCGATTGGCCAGATCTCCAGCCTGGAAGAAGGAGATGCCCAGGAGAACAAGAGCAGGCTCCTCCCAGTTGAGCCAAAAATCTGAAGATACCAGAGCCTATACCGGGAGGACGGAGCGGAGCCCAGGGATAATAGTAAGTGCAGGGAGATCCCTGGGCGCCGCTCTCCATGTCAGCATACTTAGTTTAGATTTTTTATTGTAATGAAAGGTCCTCTTTAAAGAGCACACCAAATGCTTCAAATAACTTCTTTATTAACTTCAACTTTTCTTTATATAACACTGCTGCCTCCGCAGCAAATACCGCAGTCCATGTACATAACACGTGTTGAAAAGATATCACAAAATCGCGGTATGATTAAGATGGTGGCTCAACTGTTCAATCTTGTCATTCAACAAAAAATGGTGGATATATTTCTCTCTTGAGCATCTGTACTCTCAGTTAAAGTTATTTAAGCACTTTATGATCTCTCTGAGAGGTATATCTGAGGTCTAACTAATAGTTCACTTGCAATATGCAATTAGCAGTGACTATTTGCAGATTGGTTGAGTATAATCTAGTATGGTTGTATGCAATTTGGATTGCAATATGGAATCTGAATGCTTGCAACTTGTAGCTTGCAATTTGTATTACAATTGTATTTGCAATTGTATTTGCAATTGGTGGAACTGTAAGTAAACACATATATATATATATAGTTCAGTATACAGTTCTAAACACAATACTAACAATAGGAACCAGGGCTGTCTTTGCCACAGGGCAAAAGGGGCAGCTGCCCCGGGCCCAGTTGCTCCTGGGGGCCCAAGGGAGCTCTGTTTCCCGACTCCCATTCATTAGTGACTGCGTCGCTAGGTTAAAACATTCAGGGCCTGGGCCCCTGATGTTTTGTCCCAGGCCCCGAATGTCCTGCCTGCCTGCTAGAATCGAATACACTGGGTGTAGAGGTGAAGGACCTGTGGTGACATCACAGGTCATGTGATCAGCAAAGCAGGCTGTGATAGGATGACCTGGATGATGTCACCATCATGTGACCAGTGCAGGGTTGGACCGGAGTGAAGAGGAGGAGGAGCCTAATGCTGATGTCTGTATATGAGGACTGGAGAGGTAAGTGAAGGGAGAGGCAGAGCAATGCTGGGAGTTGTAGTTATTTAACTGGGATGTATGTTAGGGCTGAAGGGAGGGATGTTATTGACATGGAACTGTGTGCTTGAGGTGGCTGGGGGAGGGAGTGATGTTATTTACATGGGACTGTATGTTGAAAGTGGATGGTGGGGGGAATGATGTTTATGTACATGGGACTTAATGTTTAGGCTACGTTCACACTTGCGTTTGGGGATCCGCTTGTGAAATCCGTTTCAAGGCTCTCACAAGCAGCCCCAAATGCATCAGTTTAACCCCAATGCATTCTGAATGGATGCGGATCCATTCAGAATGCATTCGTTCGGCTCCGTACGGCCCCCCGTTCCGTTTTGGAGGCGGACCCCAAAATGCTGCAAGCAGCGTTTTTGTGTCCGCATGGCCTTGCGGAGCCAAACGGATCCGTCCTGACAATGTAAGTAAATGGGGACTGATCCCTTTGCATTGACTCAAAATGGTGCAATTGTAAACGGATCCGTCCCCTATTGACTTTCAATGTAAGTCAGGACGGATCCGTATTGGGACTTAGAAATTCAAATCTAATACAAACGAATCGGTCCAGAGCGGATGCATTCGTTTGTATTATCGGTGCGGATCCATCCTGTACAAGTACAGGACAGATCCGCACGAACGCAAGTGTGAAAGAAGCCTTAGGGGGTGATGCTTACATGGGATTGTGCGTTGGAGGCGGCTGGGGAGGAGGTGATGTTATTTACATGGGACTGTATGGTGGAGGGAGGATTATAACTGCAGGGGGCACTGCAGATCCAGGGGACATTATAGGCGGTCTTATTACTACTGGGGGCTCTATAGGAGGGTCTTATAGATCCACCTTATTTCTACTAAGCGCACTATGGGGGCCTTATTACTACTGAGGGGTCTGTAGGGAGCTTTATTACCACTGGGGGAACAATAGGGGGCCTTATTTCTACTGGGGACTCTGTGAGGGTATTATTAATATGGGAGGGCTCTTCTAATAATGGGGGCATTGTTGAGGAGCATTATCACAGTTGGGGCAGTGTTACTATTGAGGGCATTCTAGAAGGGAATTACTATTGGTGGGACTATGAGGAGCACTATTACTATGGGGGGCAGTAATGTTTCTTCAGGATAGTATTTGGGGGGGGGGGGGGGGAGGGGCGTAACTAAATGCTTATGGGCTCCGGTGCAAGAGTTCAGCTTGGGCCCCCCTTCCCTCAGTGCTTTGTGTGTCTTCTTATGCGGCACAAGTGTCTTTGGGCCCCTTAATGCTCCTGGGCCCGGTAGCGACTGCTACCTCTGCACCCCCTATAGCTACACCCCTGGGGGGGCACAGCAAGCAGCAGGATAACACTGTGGGGACTCCAGTTGGGGGATAATGATAGAATGTGAGGAAGCTAAGATGTCTGTGTGTCACACTCTGCAGAGACGAGGCGGCTAAGAGAAGTTGTCCAGACCGAGTGGAGAAGATGATGAGAGAGAAGATCTACAGAGAAGATGATGACAGAGAGGAGACGTCACCTGGAGGCTCTGGACGTGACAGGTAAGTGCTGCTGTATAGCAAGTACAGCAAAGTGCGGGGGGGGGGGATCCAGGGGGCCCAAGTAAATTTTTGCCCAGGGTCCAATCAATATTAAAGACGGCCCTGATAGGAACATTATATAACTGTTTTATATACCTATTTTGGCCTCTTGTTCCCGTAAAACTCAGCTCTCAATGGAGTGAATGTCTCTTCAGCTCCTGTCTCTGGTGATCAATAATTCTAGCAGCTCCTGCTAGGGGAATTCCCAGACAGGCTGTGTGTGAAGCTGGCTGTGATTGGTGAAAACTCTTGCTGTGTGAGAAGCTGGCTGTGATTGGTCTAGACTTCTCCCCAGCAACAACAGATTAACACTATACTTTCTGTTGTTTCTGCTGTGTCACTGAGCTTACCTTACATTGCAAAATGAATCTTAAAGGCATATTATCTTTTTCTGCTTCAGTGAACACAAAATATAACAGTTATATGACATCCAAAACATGATGTCACGGTAAATAACTCTGCTTTTGTCTTTAACACATAAACATAGGAACTGTATTAGGGCTATTGGCAGGTCTACCTGTATACACATATAAGCTATACTAGCAACCTAGGACAGGTCCTAGCTGGCCAGCTACACTCCCACCAAAATTACCTATAATTCTATGTTCTTAGGCTACTTTCACACTTGCGTTCGGGGTTCCACTTGTGAGCTCCGTTTGAAGGCTCTCACAAGCGGCCCCGAACGCATCCGTACAGCCTCAATGCATTCTGAGTGGATGCGGATCCGCTCAGAATGCCTCAGTCTGGCTCCGCTTGGCCTCCGTTCCGCTCAGCAGGCGGACACCCGAATGCAGCTTGCAGCGTTCGGGTGTCCGCCTGGCCGCGCTGAGCCAAATGGATCCGTCCAGACTTACAATGTAAGTCAATGGGGACGGATCTGTTTGAAGTTGACACAATATGGTCCAATTTTAAAACGGATCCGTCCCCCATTGACTTTCAATGCAAAGTCTGGACAGATCCGTCTGACTAACTTTCACACTTAGATTTTTTTGTGAAATATAATGCAGACGGATCCGTTCTGAACGGATACCATCGTTTGCATTATAGGAGCGGATCCGTCTGTGCAAACACCAGACGGATCCGCTCCGAACACAAGTGTGAAAGTAGCCTTAGTGGTAGAACTTGAACATGAATTTGAGGAATTTTCCATCAGGTTCTCAACTTCCAAGTGTCTTTTATCACTCTCAAGTAGAACAACTAACTTCTGTATAGGACGTTCCAACTTGAGTGGAGTAGTGAGACGTTTTCCTTTTTTGTCAAGTTTTGAGTCTCCTATTTGTAACAACACTCTTCTTACTAGTTTGTCTTCATCCCTTTGAACTTCTAGAACTTTGGCCAATTTCCATTGACTTCTAGGTAAATCTTCTTCTTTCACTAACACTATGTCACCAACTTGGACATTTCTTCTGGGTGTTTGCCATTTACTTCTTAGCATCAGATTGGCTAAGTACTCTTTCCTCCATCTATTCCAAAACTGTTCTGATAGATATTGAACTCTTCGTTATCTCCTTCTGGCATATAAATTCTCTTTGGTGAACGTGCCAGGCGGTGGCTGTATGTAATCCAACTTAAGCTGAAGTAGATGGCTGGGAGTTAAAGGGTCCAAACTTAGAAACATAGAAACATAGAATGTGTCGGCAGATAAGAACCATTTGTCCCATCTAGTCTGCCCAATATACTGAACACTATGAATAGCCGCTGGCCCTATCTTATATGAAGGATGGCCTTATGCCTATCCCATGCATGCTTAAACTCCTTCACTGTATTTGCAGCTACCACTTCTGCAGGAAGGCTATTCCATGCATCCACTACTCTCTCAGTAAAGTAATACTTCCTGATATTACTTTTAAACCTTTGCCTCTCTAATTTAAAACTATGTCCTTTTGTAGCAGTTTTTCTTCTTTTAAATATCCTCTCCTCTTTTACCTTGTTGATTAACTTTATGTATTTAAAAGTTTCTATCATATCCCCTCTGTCTCGTCTTTCTTCCAAGCTATACATGTTAAGGTCCTTTAATCTTTCCTGGTAAGTTTTATCCTGCAATGCATGTACTAGTTTAGTAGCTCTTCTCTGAACTCTCTCCAAAGTATCAATATCCTTCTGGAGATATGGTCTCCAGTACTGAGCACAATACTCCAAATGAGGTCTCACTAGTGCTCTGTAGAGCGGCATGAGCACCTCCCTCTTTCTACTGGTAATGCCTCTCCCTATACACCCAAGCATTCTGCTAGCATTTCCTGCTGCTTTATGACATTGTCTGCCTACCTTTAAGTCTTCTGAAATAATGACCCCTAAATCCCTTTCCTCAGGTACTGAGGTTAGAACTGTATCACTGATTTTATATTCTGCTCTTAGGTTTTTACGCCCCAGGTGCATTATCTTGCACTTATCAACATTAAATTTTAGTTGCCAGATTTTTGACCATTCCTCTAGTTTTCCTAAATCCTTTTCCATTTGGTGTATCCCTCCAGGAACATCAACCCTGTTACAAATCTTTGTGTCATCAGCAAAAAGACACACCTTACCATCGAGGCCTTCTGCAATTTCGCTGATAAAGATATTAAACAATATGGGTCCCAGAACAGATCCCTGAGGTACCCCACTGGTAACAAGACCTTAGTCTGAATATACTCCATTGACTACAACCCTCTGTTGCCTGTCCCTCAGCCACTGCCTAATCCATTCAACAATATGGGAGTCCAAGCCCAAAGACTGTAATTTATTGATAAGCCTTCTATGTGGGACAGTTCTAAAAGCCTTACTAAAGTCTAGATAAGCAATGTCTACTGCACCTCCGCCATCTATTATTTTAGTCACCCAATCAAAAAAATCAATAAGATTAGTTTGACATGATCTCCCTGAGGTAAACCCATGCTGTTTTTCATCTTTCAATCCATAGGATTTTAGATGTTGGATTGGTGATGTTATCAACTGTAAGTGGACCACTGTTAACAATAGACATTATTTCATAGAATAGGGTCCTAAGTGAAGCAGCATCTATTCTTCCGGCGTTCTTATTCTACACTGAACCTAAAGGGAACCTGTCACCAGTTTTATGGTGTCCTAACTAAGGGCAACATAAATAAGTGACTGATTCTCTTAGCAGAATGCTGGGTCACTTTTTTTAATTGACCCAGTCAATCTGCCAACATCTTGTATTGAAAAGCTCCAGCTCATAATGATGAGTTATGAATATTTATGAGCTCCTGGCTCTCCCCGCCTACCTGCTGCTGATTGACAGTTATTTTCCATATGAATCAGCAGCAGGTGGGCAGGGGAGTGACTATAGCTCTTAATTAAATAAACGCTGGACTCAATGACATCACGCTGGACTCAAATCAGCGCATGTGGCATGCAGCATCTTTGTGTGTATATTATGAGGTAACCATCTGTCACACCAGTAAGTGAATACATCTAAGGTACTTTTTAGTAGTTCATGATTGTATATAATTAGTTAGATTATAATCAAATATCCACATGACAGGTTCCCTTTAACACATTTCTCACAGTTCTGATTTGTCCTTCCCAAACTCCTCCTGTATGGCTTGCATGTGGAGCATTCATGTGAAAATCACACTCTTTCTGTAACAAATACTCAGTTACTTTTTCTTTATCAATCTCTTTTAGAGCTTTCTTCAATTCATTCTTTGCTCCAACAAAATTAGATCCTTGGTCAGATCTAAGCTCTCTGACGGTACCTCTAATGGCTATGAAACATCTTAAGGCATTGATGAATGCGTCAGTTAATATATCCTCTAACATTTCCAGGTGAATCGCTCTGGAGCTTAGACATGTAAATATTAGTCCATATCTCTTGTACTCCTTGCGATTCTGTTTGGTGATGAATGGGCCAAAACAATCTATTCCGCTATAAAGAAATGTGATAGGTTTACACGACCTGCCAGTAAATCTGCCATTCTTTGCTCTTCCGTAGGTCTACGTCCCTTTCCGCAGACTACACATTTACTTATATACTTTGCTATAACTTTGCTTCCTTTCATAATCCAGTAACCACCTTCTCTCAAACAGCTTTGGGTAAAGCTTCTTCATTGATGCAAGTATATGTTGTGGTAGTGATAGTGATCAATAATTAATCTTGTGAAGGTAGAGTTTTTTGGGTAGAATTAGTCTTTTAAGTATTTCATCTTGACTAGGGATGAGCGAACTCGTACCGAATTTTGGGGTGTCCGTGACACGGACCCGAACCCGAACATTTTCGTAAAAGTCCGGGTTCGGGTTCGGTGTTCGGCGCTTTCTTGGCGCTTTTTGAAAGGCTGCAAAGCAGCCAATCAACAAGCGTCATACTACTTGCCCCAAGAGGCCATCACAGCCATGCCTACTATTAGCATGGCTGTGATTGGCCAGTGCAGCATGTGACCCAGCCTCTATTTAAGCTGGAGTCACGTAGCGCCGCACGTCACTCTGCTCTGATCAGTGTAGGGAGAGGATGCAGCTGCTGCTGTTAGGGCGAGATTAGGCAGTGATTTATTTACTGAAGTGATCGATATACAGCTGTGTATCATACAACCTCTGTTATTCAATTGCTCACTGTTTTAAGGCTGCCCAGAGCGTTTTTCAGTCACTTTTTTCTGGGGTGATCGACGGCCATTTTGTATCTTGTGGTGCGCCAGCAAAAGCTGCCACCAAGTCCATTTTTAACTATCAATAGTGTTTTTTTTTTTTTTTTTTGCTATATCCTTCATCAGGGGCTTGGCTGTGCTTGCTATTTTATTGAGGGGTAAAATACAATTGCCAGAATAGCAGTACCCTAAATCTGGTGTTTCAGCTGTGGCTAGCCAATTGTAATACTGTCTGCTGTCTGCCGAAGCACAGTTTTTGTTCTGGGTTGAATACAATTCCCAACTTAGCAATTCCCTAAATTAGTGGTTTTACTGCTCTATCAGGCCAAGGTTAAATCTATCCATTAAAGGGTATATTAGATTGAAGGTGCGGATAGGGTCATCCTCAACAGCTTCAGACCCTACCGTGCATTTCCAAGTCTAATTCTGTCCGTAAAAGGGATACCTGTCATCCAGCGCCTAAATACTAGGCCTACAATTTATATTCAGCTAAATCTGTTGTTACTGCTGTGGCTGGTCAATCTTTTAGTGTCTGCCAAAGCACAGTTTTTGTTCTGGGTTGAAATACAATTCCCAACTTAGCAATTCCCTAAATTTGTGGTTTCTGCTCTATCAGGCCAAGGTTAAATCTATCCATAAAAGGGTATATTAGATTGAAGGTGCGGATAGGGTCATCCTCAATAACTTCACACGCTACCGTGCATTTCCAAGTCTATGTCACGGCCAGTGGTTTGTTTTGTGATACTTTCGTTCACTTGGTTGCCCGTGGCAACGTGTGGTGTTGTGTGCATGTGGTGGCAGTGTCTCAGCCCTATGGCTGATCCCCAGGACATGATTGCCACGCATGCCGTTGCCCGCGGCAACTGGTGAAGTGTGTTTGTTTATGTGTGTATTCCCCTTTAAGAGTCAGTCTTCCCTTGCCTGGTGTTGGAAGGGTTAACCTCCTTCCTAGTGTGTGTGTGTGCACTGGGTGTGTCTGACTGTGGGTGTGGCTACTTGGCCCTATAAAGCCTCAGTGAATATCACTTGTCTGAGGGGTACTTCAGCCATGGTTAGCTGGAGCAGCCTCCTGTGTATTCCATCTGCCAGTGGGGGCCACCCTTGTGGTCATAGGTTTATGTATGGTGTTTAGAAGATGTTTGTTTGGTCTTTATTTATTGCAGATTATGGTTTCCTGGGTTCCCGTGTGATGTCTGTGTGTGCGGTGTCCTTTGTGTTGTTTGTGGACAGCAGCACTTGCACGTGGGTTCCAGGTTGTGTGTCTGTGGCAGGTAAGTGTGGTTCCAGTTGCACTTACCTGCCATTGCCATATGTCTGTTTATGTTCCCCTTTCTTTATAGCTTGGCCATTTTAGACTCCTGTTACTCCGTGTCCAGGAGGAACGGGCTGTCTACCCAGCTCCTAGTACAGGGATCGTCGGAGGGTCAGAAGGGATCCAAGGTTTCTGAGCATGAGCCCTCCTACCTTCAAGGGCGGCTCATGCAGCTAGGAGTCAGGGTCAGATTAGGGAAGCTCTAGGAGGTGACCTGCTCCCTAATTCTGTGTTACTGGCCAAGTAGCGACCTTACATCTCCTGATACCGCACGGCTGAGGGTTTTCCCCATCCTCAGCTGTGACAGTCTAATTCTGTCCGTAAAAGGGATACCTGTCATCCAGTCGCCTAAATACTAGGCCTACAATTTATATTCAGCTAAATCTGTCGTTACTGCTGTGCCTGTATTAGTGTAATACGGTACCTAAATAGATAGCCAGATAGTGTTAGGTGCCTGTAAAAAAAGGCCTGAATTTGAATTCAATACATTGGGCCAAATATTTTTTTTCTTATTATGGTGAACAGTAACAATGAGGAAAACATCTAGTAAGGGACGCGGACGCGGACATGGTCTTGGTGGTGTTAGTGGACCCTCTGGTGCTGGGAGAGGACGTGGCCATTCTGCCACAGCCACACGTCCTAGTGAACCAACTACCTCAGGTCCCAGTAGCCACCAGAATTTACAGCGATATTTGGTGGGGCCCAATGCCGTTCTAAGGATGGTAAGGCCTGAGCAGGTACAGGCATTAGTCAATTGGGTGGCCGACAGTGGATCCAGCATGTTCACATTATCTCCCACCCAGTCTTCTGCAGAAAGCGCACAGATGGCTCATGAAAACCAAGCCCATCAGTCTGTCACATCACCCCCATGCATATCAGGGAAACTAAAAACCAAACAAGTGGAATATAGTATCACAAAATATCATTTATTATAAAATATAAAAAAATCTGGAGAACAACGGGATGTTATACAGGGAAACTGTCTGAGCCTCAAGTTATGCAGCAGTCTCTTATGCTGTTTGAAGACTCTGCTGGCAGGGTTTCCCAAGGGCATCCACCTAGCCCTTCCCCAGGGGTGGAAGAGATAGAATGCACTAACACACAACCACTTATGTTTCCTGATGAGGATATGGGAATACCACCTCAGCACGTCTCTGATGATGACGAAACACAGGTGCCAACTGCTGCATCTTTCTGCAGTGTGCAGACTGAACAGGAGGTCAGGGAGGAAGACTGGGTGGAAGACGATGCAGGGGACGATGAGGTCCTAGACCCCACATAGAATGAAGGTCGTGCCACTGACTTTCAGAATTCGGAGGAAGAGGCAGTGGTGAGACCGAGCCAACAGCGTAGCAAAAGAGGGAGCAGTGGGCAAAAGCAGAACACCCGCCGCCAAGAGAGTCCGTCTGCTACTGGCCACCGCCATCTGGAGCCGAGCACCCCAAAGGCAGCTTCAAGGAGTTCCCTGGCGTGGCAGTTCTTCAAACAATGTGCTGACGACAAGACCCGAGTGGTTTGCACGCTGTGCCATCAGAGCCTGAAGCGAGGCATTAACGTTCTGAACCTTAGCACAACCTGCATGACCAGGCACCTGCATGCAAAGCATGAACTGCAGTGGAGTAAACACCTTAAAAACAAGGAACTCACTCAGGCTCCCCCTGCTACCTCTTCTGCTGCTGCCGCCGCCTCGGCCTCTTCCTCCGCCTCTGGAGGAATGTTGGCACCTGCCGCCCAGCAAACAGAGGATGTACCACCAACACCACCACCTCCGTCACCAAGCATCTCAACCATGTCACACGGCAGCGTTCAGCTCTCCATCTCACAAACATTTGAGAGAAAGCGTAAATTCCCACCTAGCCACCCTCGATCCCTGGCCCTGAATGCCAGCATTTCTAAACTACTGGCCTATGAAATGCTGTCATTCAGGCTGATGGACACAGACAGCTTCAAACAGCTCATGTCGCTTGCTGTCCCACAGTATGTTGTTCCAATAGAGCCGTGCCTTCCCTGCACGACCAAGTATCCGATAAAATCAAGTGTGCACTGCGCAACGCCATCTGTGGCAAGGTCCACCTAACCACAGATACGTGGACCAGTAAGCACGACCAGGGACGCTATATCTCCGTAACTGCACACTGGGTAAATGTAGTGGCAGCTGGGCCCCAGGCGAAGAGCTGTTTGGCGCACGTCCTGCCGCCGCCAAGGATCGCAGGGCAACATTCTTTGCCTCCTGTTGCCTCCTCCTCCTACTCGGCTTCCTCCTCCTCTTCTTCCACCTGTTCATCCAGTCAGCCACACACCTTCACCACCAACTTCAGCACAGCCCGGGGTAAACGTCAGCAGGCCATTCTGAAACTGATATGTTTGGGGGACAGGCCCCACACCGCACAGGAGTTGTGGCGGGGTATAGAACAACAGACCGACGAGTGGTTGCTGCCGGTGAACCTCAAGCCCGGCCTGGTGGTGTGCGATAATGGGCGAAATCTCGTTGCAGCTCTGGGACTAGCCGGTTTGACGCACATCCCTTGCCTGGCGCATGTGCTGAATTTGGTGGTGCAAAAAGTTCATTCACAACTACCCCGACATGTCAGAGCTGCTGCATAAAGTGTGGGCCGTCTGTGCGCGCTTCCGGCGTTCACATCCTGCCGCTGCTCGCCTGTCTGCGCTACAGCGTAACTTCGGCCTTCCCGCTCACCACCTCATATGCGACGTGCCCACCAGGTGGAACTTCACCTTGCACATGCTGGACAGACTGTGCTAGCAGCAGCAGGCCATAGTGGAGTTTCAGCTGCAGCACGCACGGGTCAGTCACACTGCGGAACAGCACCACTTCACCACCAATGACTGGGCCTCCATGCGAGACCTGTGTGCCCTGTTGCGCTGTTTCGAGTACTCCACCAACATGGCCAGTGGCGATGACGCCGTTATCAGCGTTACAATACCACTTCTATGTCTCCTTGAGAAAACACTTAGGGCCATGATGGAAGAGGAGGTGGCCCAGGAGGAGGAGGAGGAAAAGGGGTCATTTTTATCACTTTCAGGCCAGTCTCTTAGAAGTGACTCAGAGGGAGGTTTTTTGCAACAGCAGAGGCCAGGTACAAATGTGGCCAGACAGGGACCACTACTGGAGGATGAGGAGGACGAGGATGAGGAGGAGGTGGAGGAGGATGAGGATGAAGCATGTTCACAGCGGGGTGGCACCCAACGCAGCTCGGGCCCATCACTGGTGCGTGGCTGGGGGGAAACGCAGGACGATGACGATACGCCTCCCACAGAGGACAGCTTGTCCTTACCTCTGGGCAGCCTGGCACACATGAGCGACTACATGCTGCAGTGCCTGCGCAACGACAGCAGAGTTGCCCACATTTTAACGTGTGCAGACTACTGGGTTGCCACCCTGCTGGATCCCCGGTACAAAGACAATGTGCCCACCTTACTTTCTGCACTGGAGCGTGATAGAAAGATGCGCGAGTACAAGCGCACGTTGGTAGACGCGCTACTGAGAGCATTCCCAAATGTCACAGGGGAACAAGTGGAAGCCCAAGGCGAAGGCAGAGGAGGAGCAAGAGGTCGCCAACGCAGCTGTGTCACGACCAGCTCCTCTGAGGGCAGGGTTAGCATGGCAGAGATGTGGAAAAGTTTTGTCACCACGCCACAGCTAACTGCACCACCACCTGATATGGAACGTGTTAGCAGGAGGCAACATTTCACTAACATGGTGGAACAGTATGTGTGCACACCCTTCCAAGTATTGACTGATGGTTCGGCCCCATTCAACTTCTGGGTCTCCAAATTTTCCACGTGGCCAGAGCTAGCCTTTTATGCCTTGGAGGTGCTGGCCTGCCCGGCAGCCAGCGTTTTGTCTGAACGTGTATTCAGCACGGCAGGGGGCGTCATTACAGACAAACGCAGCCGCCTGTCTACAGCCAATGTGGACAAGCTGACGTTCATAAAAATGAACCAAGCATGGATCCCACAGGACCTGTCCATCCCTTGTGCAGATTAGACATTTATAACTACCTCCCCTTAACCATATATTATTGTACTCCAGGGCACTTCCTCATTCAATCCTTTTTTTATTATCATTTTACCATTATATTGCAGGGCAACCCAAAGTTGAATGAACCTCTCCTCTGTCTGGGTGCCGGGGCCTAAAAATATCTGACAGTGGCCTGTTCCAGTGTTGGGTGACATGAAGCCTGATTCTCTGCTATGACATGAAGCCTGAATCTCTGCTATGAGACCTCTCTCCTCTGTCTGGGTGGCGGGGCCTAAAAATATCTGACAATGGCCTGTTCCAGTGGTGGGTGACATGAAGCCTGATTCTCTGCTATGACATGAAGCCTGATTCTCTGCTATGGGACCTCTCTCCTCTGTCTGGGTGCCGGAGCCTAAAAATATCTGACAGTGGCCTGTTCCAGTGGTGGGTGACGTGAAGCCTGATTCTCTGCTATGCCATGAAGCCTGATTCTCTGCTATGGGACCTCTCTCCTCTGTCTGGGTGCCGGGGCCTAAATATCTGACAATGGCCTGTCCCAGTTGTGGGTGACGTGAAGCCTGATTCTCTGCTATGACATGAAGCCTGATTCTCTGCTATGACTTGAAGCCTGATTCTCTGCTATGACATGAAGCCTGATTCTCTGCTATGGGACCTCTCTCCTCTGTCTGGGTGCCGGGGCCTAAAAATATCTGACAATGGCCTGTTCCAGTGGTGGGTGACATGAAGCCTGATTCTCTGCTATGACATGAAGCCTGATTCTCTGCTATGACTTGAAGCCTGATTCTCTGCTATGACATGAAGCCTGATTCTCTGCTATGGGACCTCTCTCCTCTGTCTGGGTGCCGGGGCCTAAATATCTGACAATGGCCTGTTCCAGTGGTGGGTGACGTGAAGCCTGATTCTCTGCTATGACATGAAGCCTGATTCTCTGCCATGAGACCTCTCTCCAATTGATATTGGTTAATTTTAATTTATTTTATTTTTATTTTAATTCATTTCCCTATCCACATTTGTTTGCAGGGGATTTAACTACATTTTGCTGCCTTTTGCAGCCCTCTAGCCCTTTCCTGGGCTATTGTACAGCCTTTTTAGTGCCGAAAAGTTCAATGGGGTTCGGGTTCGGGTCGAGTTCGGATCCCGAACCCGAACATTTCCGGGAAGTTCGGCCAAACTTCTCGAACCCGAACATCCAGGTGTTCGCTCAACTCTAATCTTGACACTTGGCAGCAGTGCTCAATATTTGTACAACTTTTACTTCTGGATCACCCATTGACAATTCTGTGTAACCTTTACTGGGCGTGATTTCCTTTTCGCAAAGGAACTCTGGACCAGTGAACCAGTTTAAATTTTTCAATTCTGTTACATTCAGGCCTCTTGAAGCATGATCTGCTGGGTTATGCTTTGTGTCAATGTGATGCCAATGTTCCGGATTTGTTATTTCCCGAATTTTCTCAACTCTGTTGGTGACAAATATATGGAATCTTCAAGCTTCGTTGTTAATGTATCCTAGTACAACTTGTCAGTTTGTCCAAAAACATTCTTCATCTATCTTGAATTCCAATTCTTCTCTCAGAAACTTGCTTACTGATGCTGAAACAACATCTGCTGTCAGTTCAAGTCTTGGTATTGTCTGAATACTGGTAGGTGCAACTCTGGCCTTCCCCATAACCAGGGCACAGTGTATCTTTTCTTCTGCTGTATCTTTACTCTGATGTAGGGGCACTGACCATAACCATAACTACTGGCATCTGAAAAGTGCTGAAGTTCTATTTTCTTGTACTTTCCGAAATCATGAGGTACAAAACATGTGGGTATCCGAACTTCTCTCAAGTTTTGCAAGTGTCTTATCCAACTTTCCCACCTTGGCCTCAAATTTTCAGGTATGAACTCATCCCATCCCAACTTCTGTCTGCATAATTCTTGCAGTATTTCTTTTGCTCTGAGGATTACTGGGGCCAAGAATCCCAATGGATCAAATATAGAAGCCACTGCAGAAAGAATGGTTTATCTAGTTGCAACTTTCTCTTCAATAGATACTTCAAAAAAGAATTAGTCGTTCTCTACATTCCATCCCAATCCAAGTACGTTCTGAACTGGAAGATGATCACAATTGAGATCTACATTCTTCATTGTTGCTGCACGTTCAGAGTCATTGATGGAATCCCGTACCTCTCTGTTGTTTGAGATTAATTTGTAAAGGCACAGGTTTCCACTTGCGCATCACTCTTGGCTTTCTTTCACTAGTTTGATTGCAGATTCTGTGGACTCTAGACTTATGAGACCATCATCTACATAAAAGTTTTTCTTCAGAAAATTTTCTACTGATGGGCAATTCTTTTCATTCTGATTGGCTAGGTACTTAGAAACATAGAATGTGTCGGCAGATAAGAACCATTTGGCCCATCTAGTCTGCCCCATATACTGAGTACTATGGATAGCCCCCGGCCCTATCTTATATGAAGGATGGCCTTATTCCTATCCCATGCATGCTTAAACCCCTTCACTGTATTTGCAGCTACCACTTCTGCAGGAAGGCTATTCCATGCATCCACTACTCTCTCAGTAAAGTAATACTTCCTTATATTACTTTTAAACCTTTGCCCCTCTAATTTAAAACTGTGTCCTCTTGTGGTAGTTTTTCTTCTTTTAAATATGCTCTCTTCCTTTACCGAGTTGATTCCCTTTATGTATTTAAAAGTTTCTATCATATCCCCTCTGTCTCTTCTTTCTTCCAAGCTATACATATTAAGGTCCTTTAACCTTTCCTGGTAAGTTTTATCCTGCAATCCATGTACTAGTTTAGTAGCTCTTCTCTGAACTCTCTCTAGAGTATCTATATCCTTCTGGAGATATGGCCTCCAGTACTGCGCACAATACTCCAAGTGAGGTCTCACCAGTGTTCTGTACAGCGGCATAAGCACTTCACTCTTTCTACTGCTTATACCTCTCCCTATACATCCAAGCATTCTGCTGGCATTTCGTGCTGCTCTATTACATTGTCTTCCCACCTTTAAGTCTTCTGAAATAATTACTCCTAAATCCCTTTCCTCAGATACTGAGGTCAGGACTGTGTCAAATATTCTATATTCTGCCCTTGGGTTTTTACGCCCCAGGTGCATTATCTTGCACTTATCCACATTAAATTTCAGTTTCCAGAGTTCTGACCATTCTTCTAGTTTTCCTAAATCCTTTTCCATTTGGCGTTTCCCTCCAGGAACATCAACCCTGTTACCTATCTTTGTGTCATCAGCAAAAAGACAAACCTTACCATCGAGGCCTTTTACAATATCACTTATGAAGATATTAAACAAAATCGGTCCCAGTACAGATCCCTGTGGAACCCCACTGGTAACATGACCTTGTTTTGAATGTTCTCCATTGACTACCACCCTCTGTTGTCTGTCACTCAGCCACTGCCTAATCCACTCAACAATATGGGAGTCCATGCTCAATGACTGCAGTTTATTGATAAGTCTTCTATGTGGGACAGTGTCAAAAGCCTTACTAAAATCTAGATATGCGATGTCTACTGCACCTCCACCGTCTATTATTTTATTCACCCAGTCAAAAAAATCTATAAGATTTGTTTGACATGATCTCCCTGAAGTAAACCCATGTTGTTTTTCATCTTGCAATCCATGGGATTTTAGATGTTCCACAATCCTATCCTTTAATAGGGTTTCCATTAATTTGCCTACTATTGATGTCAGACTCACTGGTCTATAGTTGCTCGATTCCTCCCTACTACCTTTCTTGTGAATGGGCACGACATTAGCCAATTTCCAATCTTCCGGGACGACTCCTGTTACTAATGATTGGTTAAATAAATCTGTTAACGGTTTTGCCAGCTCACCACTAAGCTCTTTTAATAATTTTGGGTGTATCTCATCAGGCCCCTGTGACTTATTTGTCTTCACCTTAGACAGCAAACTTAGAACATCTTCCTCTGTAAAGATACATGCATCAAACGATTTATTAGTCATTCTTTCTAGTGGAGGTCCTTCTCCTTTTTCTTTTGTAAAAACTGAACAGAAGTATTCATTAAGGCAGTCGGCTAGCCCTTTATTCTCTTCTACATACCTTCCGTCCTTTGTTTTTAATTTAGTTATTCCTTGTTTTAATTTCCTTTTTTTCATTTATATATCTGAAGAATGTCTTATCCCCTTTTTTCATAGACTGAGCTAGTTTTTCTTCTGCCTGCGCTTTAGAAGTTCTTATAACTTGCTTGGCCTCTCTCTGCCTAATCTTGTAGATTTCCTTATCTTCATTGCTCTGGGTTTTTTTATAATTACAAAATGCTAGCTTTTTATTTTTAATGATTTGGGCCACTTCTGCTGAGTACCACAGTGGTCTCCTCCTTTTTTTGCTTTTACTGACAAGTCTAATGCAATTTTCTGTTGCCTTCAATAATGCACCTTTTAAGTAGTCCCATTTCTCCTGGACTCCATGTAATCCGTTCCAGTCTGATAAGGACTCATTTATGACTAATTTCATTTTTGAAAAGTCTGTTTTTCTAAAATCTAAAACTTTTGTTTTTGTGTGGTGGGACTCTTTCACAGTTCTTATATTAAACCACACTGACTGGTGATCACTAGACCCCAAGGTTTCGCCTACAATGACATCATATACCGAATCCCCGTTTGTGAATACCAAATCCAAAATGGCCTCCCTCCGGGTTGGCTCCTCAACCACTTGTTGTAGAGATAACCCCAGTAGGGAATTTAGAATATCTGTACTCCTGGTAGAACTTGCTATTTTGGTTTTCCAGTTTATATCTGGGAGATTAAAATCTCCCATAATGATAACTTCTCCTTTCATTGTCATTTTAGCTATTTCTTCAACTAGTAGATCATCTAGTTCTTTAACTTGACCAGGTGGTCTATATATCACACCTACACGAGTTACTGCATGGTTAGCAAACTGCAACGTAACCCAAACTGACTCTATGTTGGCCTCACCAACTTGTATTAGGTTAGATTTAATGCTATCTTTCAAATACAGGGCCACTCCTCCTCCTTTCTTGCCTTCTCTGTCTCTTCTGTACTTCATACCATAATTGGCGCAACCTGGAGACGATGCTGCTTTAAAGTGTACTTTCATTCTGTATTTTGCTGCCTCTGTATCTGTATCTCCATCCTCCCACCATAGAAACCTCAGGAAGTTTCTATGTTTATATCTTTATTCTTCACATGAAACTGGTGGAACATATTTTCAACGTCACACATAACCGCTACGGGATACTTTCTGAATCTACAGAGTGCTCCAGGCAGAGTGTTTGTAAGATCTGGTCCTTTTAGTAGATGATAATTCAATGCAACACCATTGTACTTTGCTGATCAATCAAATACTACTCTAATCTTATCTGGTTTATTTGAGTGGTAAACACCTTGATGTGGGTTGCACCACACTTCTTTAGGTTTGTTATTAACTTTCTCTGCATGTCCTTCTTTGAGGATGCCTTCCATGAATTTCAAATAATCATTCTTGAGTTTGGGATCTCTTCCCAACCTTTTCTTCAAACATTTCAATCATGCTAGGGCAAGACTGTTATTTGGCAGACGAGGTCTTTCTCTAAAAGGTAAGGGCATTTCAAGATGACCTTGTTGATTCTGCTGAATAATTTCTTCTAGAGTGTGTACGAACTTTATGTCTTCTTGGGAAACACTCTTTTCTTTAAAGCTTATATCTGCAAAGACAGATTCAAGGATCTTGTTTACTTTTGCTGGACTTATAGTTGGTAACACTTGGACAGATATTCGATGACACAATCCTGTCACCCGTCTTGAGTTTGTGATCTGCCTTTTTTCTTCCAACAACACCCCATCCTAGATCAGTTTGAACAGCGTAGGGTACACCCTTTTCTCCTGTGACTACTTTTCGTGGTACCAAGGCTTCGGGACAATCTTAACCTATCAACAGTCCAACACCAAACCCCTTTTGCGGGGACATTTCATGAGATATGACAGATAGGCGCTCCCATTAATTGGCTGTTTCATAGGTAGGTATGCATTCTCGATCTAGAGGAATATCGTCTTTTGTATAAGCTGGAGGTAGATCTAATGTGCAGTTAGAATGAAGTCCTCTAACTCTCAGTCCTTTGACTCTTTGACTGTTCACTAATGTGTCTCTCTCTGTCATTGTGGTGAGTTTGTGCTTTACTGGTTCTGTAGCCACTTGTAATTCCTTGCAGATTTTTTTCTCAATGAAGGTGACGTCACTCTGTGCATCCAGTAGCGGATAGTCGTATACCTTCTTGTTCCTCCATTTAGGATTTGAAATGCACACTGGTACAACCATTGATGTGCCATTGCTTTCTCCTTCCCTCACTCAGCAGGTTAATACCGATACTTTATTTTCTTCCTCAGTACCTTTGGATATTGAGGATTTATCTTTCTTTGGACGTTCTTCATGTAGTGGTGTAGGATGGCGTCCTTTGCAAACGCTGCATGTGGCCTTTTTCTTACACTCCTTAGTAACATGGCCTTTTCTTAGACATCCGAAACACAGTTGGTTATCCAGTACAATTTTTTTCTTTTCATCTGGGGACTTCTTCAATTGTTGGCACTTGTGTATGGAGTGGTTCTCTCCACAGAATATACATTTGAAGGTAGTCTGAAGATTTGTTGGTTCTGTCTCTCTACTGATCCCAGTAGTGACTTTGAACTTGCTCTCATAGGTATCTAGACCTTTAGCTGCTGTGTTGGTTGCAAAGCTAGTTGCTCTTGCGCATCTTATATCTCTCACAGGCCTTTCTTCTAAGGATTTTAAGACGTATGATGATGTTACTGGATTACATGCTATTCGTGCTTCCTCATTGACAAACTCAGAAAACTTTTTAAAACTTGGGAAGTTCTTACCTAGATCTAACTGTTTAGTCACATATCGATTCCATCTAGAAGCCACTTCTTCAGGTAGCTTAGTTAGCATCCTGTGGTTTTCTAGATAGTCATTCAGTACTTCCAGTTTTTGAACATGTGGGATGGCATTTCTGCATGCTTGCAGGAAGTCACCATACTTTTGGAGTCTGAAGTGTTCTTTAGGACCTATTTTAGGCCAGTTATTCAGTTTCTCTCTAAAGGCTCTTTGTACTAAGAAAGGATGACCATATCTTGCATTCAATTTTTCCCAAGCTTGTGTGTAGGCTTCTTCGTCTTTTCTATAGAAGTTACCTTCAAGAATTTCCTTTGCTTCTCCACCAACATGTCTCTGAAGGTAGAATAACTTGTCAACTGGACTGAAGCAATGATGCTCAATGATCATTTCAAAACTTGCCTTCCACACTATAAACTTCAGTACGTCTCCTGAAAATACAGTGGGTTCCGGAATGGGAAGTCTAGCTAGGACTGTGGTCTTGCTGGGACAATGGTTGTAACACTCTCCTGAGCAATGCCGTGACATCTAGGAATAGAATTATTTCCTCACTAAGTGCTGGAGATTTCCTTCCATTCTCCTGGAGTATGTAGGAAAGTAGGAGTCTGACTACTCTGACTCATATCCTCCTCATGTACTCTGAGTCTGGCTTCTATGATCTTAACTTCTTTATGCCTTTCCAGACTTTTCATCTTTTGGCGCTGTGCCTCGATTTCAGCTTCCATCTGATGGTGTTGTGCATCCTTTTCAGCTTCCTTTTCAGCCATCAGTTGGCGCTGCGCCTCGATGGCAGCTTCCATTTGAATTTCTTCTCTCTTGACAGCAAGTTGTTCAGCTAATTCCTTTCTTTTGGCTGAAGTATTTTAGGACTCTGATATACTGGTGGCACTTCTGCTAGCGAAGGAAGTCACACTTGAGATTGTGGTACCACCTAAGGACCTAGCATAGTCTCTCCTAAAAAGCTCATTCATTCTACTTCTTGCTGTAACTTCATCATAGTTTTCTGCAGATAGTTCTCTCATGAGCTTTACCAAATCTTTAGTGACCGCAGTATATGTGTCCATGTTCCTTACAATATCCTGGGAAGGTGTCGTAAATGACCGCAGGTTGACATATGCTGCCATAAGCTCTGATTCAGATTCTTCTACCCTCTCTACCATATCACTCAAGTTCCCTTTTATACTTTCTTGCTTTAGATTTTTACGAATGTCTTTAATGTATAATTTCCATTTATCATAGATTCTGGTGAACTTTTTTCCTTTCAGTGCTGCTTCTTGCTCCAAATTATCCAGCATCTTTGGGGTCGGTTTTCTGGCACGTGATGAACGTCTTACAGTTGGAAGAAAAAGTATGTGAACCCTTTGGAATGATATGGATTTCTGCACAAATTGTTCATAAAATGTGGTCTGATCTTCATCTAATCAATGTAACATACGGTCAGAAGACCAAAAAATCCCTTTAGGGGTCTCTAACTAATATTAAAATATATATTTTTTTTTAATTATTAATACTATACTATTATACAGTAGAGATTTTGGATCTATATTTTGGATCTATATTTTTCTCCTGTATTAAACTATCCACTGTTGCTTTGGGATAGCAACAGCTTGTGGGGTAGCTAGATGGAGTGTGTATTCATATATATTCCTGTCTTGGTATTTGAACCAGGAAGGTAGTCGGTGCAGGGAATCAATTTGATGTGCTCATATGTATCCAGTTGGACCAGGAATGCATATGGCTACCACTGTATGTCATACCCCTCAATAGTGGGCCAGTTATGAGTTGGTTTATTTTTATTATATATAGTTTGTACTGTATCACTCGGTACACCGTGTTCCTACACAGTAGCCACTTATATAGTGGAATGTTTGTCTCAACTGTTCAGACGCATCCAGTATTGTCTACCACTTATTATCTGGGAGGAGATTGTATCTTGTTGCAACAACTGGCAATGTTGTCCACCAGTTGGCAACAAATCTCTCTCCTATGTTGGTGTTCCTGCATACTGACAGTTGATTTGTATCACGGTGACTGAGTTTGATAGTCGCTTCTAATATGCAATTCACTCTAAACTATGCCTCATGTTGCTATACAGCTATGCTTGAACTTGCTGGATGTTGACAAGGTGCCTTTGCACAGCCGCTATCTGGTCTATAGCTGGTCCTATATTCACCTGCTAATTCGCTCTCCGTATTCTGTCTAAAACTTATCGCTTCACTATGGCACCCCTCCCGACATGTTTCGCCACTGCTGTGGCTTCGTCAGGGGAAGTGGTGTCCTAAGCGTAAAGGGATTTTTTTGTCTTCTGAACATATGTTACATTGATTACGACATCCCGAAGGTCCCTAAATAGGGCGTTAGATTTGTTTCAATCTGATCTTCATCTGATCTTCATCTAACAATAGACAATCACAGTCTGCTTAAACTAATAGCACACAAAGAATTAAATGTTGCCATGTTTTTATTGAACACATCATGTAAACATTCACAGTGCAGGTGGAAAAAGTATGTGAACCCTTGGATTTAATAACTGGTTGAACCTCCTTTGGCAGCAATAACTACAACCAAACGTTTCCTGTAGTTGTAGATCAGACGTGCACAACGGTCAGGAGTAATTCTTGACCATTCCTCTTTACAGAACTGTTTCAGTTCAGCAATATTCTTGCCACTCCAGAAGACGTATTTTCTTCTGTTTAAGCCATTCTGTTGTGGATTTACTTCTATGCTTTGGGTCGTTGTCCTGTTGCAACACCCATCTTCTTTTGAACTTCAGCTGGTGGACAGATGGCCTTAAGTTCTCCTGCAAAATGTCTTGATAAACTTGGGAATTCATTTTTCCTTTGATGATAGCAATCCATCCAGGCCCTGTTGCAGCAAAGCAGCCCCAAACCATAATGCCCCCACCACCATACTTCACAGTGGGGATGAGGTTTTGATGTTGGTGTGCTGTGCCTCTTTTTCTCCACACATTAGTGTTGTGTGTTTCTTCCAAACAACTCAACTTTGGTTTCATCTGTCCACAGAATATTTTGCCAGTACTGCTGTGGAACATCCAGGTGCTCTTGTGCAAACTGTAAATGTGCAGCAATTTTTTTTGGCACAGCAGTGGCTTCCTCTGTGGTATCCTCCCATGAAATCCATTCTTGTTTAGTATTTTACATATCGTAGATTCGCTAACAGGGATGTTAGCATATGCCAGAGACTTTTGTAAGTCTTTAGCTGACACTCTAGGATTCTTCTTCACCTCATTGAGCAGTCTGCGCTGTGCTCTTGCAGTGATCTTTACAGGACGGCCACTCCTAGGTAGAGTAGCAGCAGTGCTGAACTTTCTCCATTTATAGACAATTTGTCTTACCGTGGACTGATGAACAGCAAGGCTTTTGGAGATACTTTTATAACCCTTTTCAGCTTTATACAAGTCAAGAATTCTTTATCGTAGGTCTTCTGAGAGCTCTTTTGTGCGAGTCATCATTCACGTCAGGTTTTGCTTCTTGCGAAAAGCAAACCCAGAACTGGTGTGTGTTTTTTTATAGTGCAGGGCAGCTGTAACAAACACCTCCAATCTCATCTCATTGATTGGACTCCAGGTGGCTGACACCTCACTCCAATTAGCTCTTGGAGATGTCATTAGTCTAGGGGTTCACATACTTTTTCCACCTGCACTGTGAATGTTTACATGGTGTGTTCAATAAAAACATTTAATTCTTTGTGTGTTATTAGTTTAAGCAGTTATTAGTTTATTAGTTTAAGCAGACTGTGATTGTCTATTGTTGTGACTTAGATGAAGATCAGATCACATTTTATGACCAATTTGTGCAGAAATCCATATTATTCCAAAGGGTTCATCTGCTTGTGCGATATTTGTTTGAGGCAAGACTAATGCTGCATCAGACTCTTCTACCTCAGACAGGTTTCCTTGCTCTTCCCCCTCTATCTATCTATCTATCTATCTATCTATCTATCTATCTATCTATCTATCTATCTATCTTTGTATCTTCTAACAGTAGCATGGTAATACTAGGCTCAGCCATTTTACTTTAAATGCTATAACAATCAATACAAATATTAAGAGTCCTTTCAGTTTAAATGCAATATTGAAAAATGCAGAAATAAATTACTTTCACTTTAAATATAACAGCGATAAATGCAGGCAATAAATGACTTTTACTTTAAATGCAATAGAGTCCGTGTAATACAAACTGTCCTTTGTTTTACTTTACAGTCTTTATCTGAACACAAAAATGTCTCTTTATGCCAAAGCCTATATGCCATGATAAGTAATAAAAGGAAAGCTCTGACCTTATTCTGAAGAGCAGGAACAAATGTCAATCTTAAGGGAAACGTGTCTTTTCTTGAAATGATGCAATGCTCTGTGCTGAGTTGCGATGCTCTGTGCAGACTTGCGATGCTTTGTGATGACTTGCGATGCGCTGGCTTGGATACGCTGCTGCAGGCTTTGGGCCTAGTGGCAGGAAACTAGCTGGCTGCAGTACGTTGTGTCTCCCCGTGGCTAGCGGTGCAGGCACTCTAGCTTTGGACTTTAGCCTCCCACCATGCGTCTATTTCTCTCTCTAGGGATCGCAGGAGGATTGGCGCTCTTTCTCTGACTATTTTGGCTTTGCCGTTCTGCCACTTTAAGAGTCGGCTGCAGTTTGACTAATGCACACATTCTATGGCCTTTATGGTAGCTCCGCTGAGATGTCTTTGCTTGCTCACTCAGGGAACAGTTGCTGCGGGGTGGTATATGCTGGCTCCTCGCTGCTCTAATGCGCTCTTTACTGTGCAAGTTGAGGAGCACTATCGCTTCACCCTCTGAGGGCAATAGTTTTACTGTGGCAGGCGCAGCACTATGAAGTGCCTTTTGCGCTGTGGCATTAGAATAATTTTTGTATCTCTGGCTTTTAGTCTAACCAGACTGTCTATTAGGCCTCATGCACACGACCGTTGTGTGCATCCGTGGCCGTTGTTCCGTTTTCCATGATTTTCTGCGGACCAATTGACTTTCAATGGGTCCGTTAAAAACTCGGAAAATGCACCGTTGTTCATCCGTCAAAAAAATAGGACCTGTCCTATTTTTTTGACGGACAACGGTTCACGGACCCATTCAAGTCAATGGGTCCGTGAAAAAACACGGATGCACACAAGATTGGCATCCGCGTCCGTGATCCGTGGCCGTTGGCAACTTTCACACAGACGGATCGCAGACTTCGTGAAAACTCATATCCGACAGTATATTCTAACACAGAGGCGTTCCCATAGTGATGGGGACGCTTCAAGTTAGAATATACTGAGAACTGTGTACATGACTGCCCCCTGCTGCCTGGCAGCACCCGATCTTTTACAGGGGGCTGTGATCTGCACAATTAACCCCTCAGGTGCCGCACCTAAAGGGTTAATTGTGCGTATCATAGCCCCCTGTAAGAGATCAGGTGCTGCCAGGCAGGAGGGGTTATATTCATTGGTGGCCAGTGTGGCCTCCCCCCCCCCCCCCCCCCCCCCAGTTAAAATCACGTTTCGAATCCCCCATCATTAGTGGCCAGTGCAGCCTCACATCTCCCCCCCCCTTGTTAAAATCACGTTTCGAATCCCCCATCATTGGTGGCCAGTGCAGCCTCACATCTCCCCCCCCTTGTTAAAATCACGTTCCGAATCCCCTATCATTGGTGGCCAGTGCGGCCTCACATCCCCCCCCCCCCCCTAGTTAAAATCACGTTCCCCCATCATTGGTGGCAGTGGAGAGTTCCGATCGGAGTCCCAGTTTAATCGCTGGGGCTCCGATCGGTAACCATGGCAACCAGGACGCTACTGCAGTCCTGGTTGCCATGGTTACTTAGCAATTTTTAGAAGCATTATACTTACCTGCGAGCTGCGATGTCTGTGACCGGCCGGGCGCTCCTCCTACTGGTAAGTGACAGGTCTGTGCTATAAGCAATGCGCCGCACAGACCTTTCACTTACCAGTAGGAGGAGCGCCCGGCCGGTCACAGACATCGCAGCTCGCAGGTAAGTATAATGCTTCTAAAAATTGCTAAGTAACCATGGCAACCAGGACTGCAGTAGCGTCCTGGTTGCCATGGTTACCGATCGGAGCCCCAGCTATTAAACTGGGACTCCGATCGGAACTCTCCACTGCCACCAATGATGGGGGAACGTGATTTTAACTAGGGGGGGAGGGGAGATGTGAGGCCGAACTGGCCACCAATGATGGTGGATTCGGAACGTGATTTTAACAAGGGGGGGAGATGTGAAGGCCGCACTGGCCACCAATGATGGGGGATTCGGAACGTGATTTTAACAAGGGGGGGAGGAGATGTGAGGCCGCACTGGCCACCAATGATGGGGGATTCGGAACGTGATTTTAACTGGGGGGGGAGAGGGGAGGCCGCACTGGCCACCAATGAATATAATATTGGGGAGGGAGGGGGTTAATTGTGCGGATCACAGCCCCCTGTAAAAGATCGGGTGCTACCAGGCAGCAGGGGGCAGTCATGTACACAGTTCGTAGGATATTCTAACTTGAAGCATCCCCATCACTATGGGAACGCCTCTGTGTTAGAATATACTGTCGGATATGAGTTTCACGATCTAACTCAAATCCGATGGTATATTCTAACATAGAGGCGTTCCCATGGTGATGGGGACGCTTGAAGTTAAAATATACCATCGGATTGGAGAAAACTCTGATCCTATGGTATATTAACTCCTGACTTTACATTGAAAGTCAATTGGGAACGGATCCGTTTGCAATTGCACCATATTGTGTCAACGTCAAACGGATCTGTCCACATTGACTTGCATTGTAAGTCAGGACGGATCCGTTTGGCTCCGCACTGCCGGGCGGACACCATCAAACTTTTTTTTCATGTCCGTGGATCCTCCAAAAATCAAGGAAGACCCACGGACGAAAAAACGGTCACGGATCACGGACCAACGGAACCCCGTTTTGCGGACCGTGAAAAAATACTGTAGTGTGCATGAGGCCTTACTCTGTAATTCCTCTAGCGCCGTTCTATGGAAACAGTAGATTTAAAGAGCACACCAAATGCTTCAAATAACTTTTTTATTAACTTCAACTTTTCTTCATATATAACACTGCCGCCTCCGCAGCAGATAGTCCATGTACATAACACGTGTTGAAAAGATATCACAAAATGTCGGTATGATTAAGATGGTGGTTTAACTGTTCAATCTTTCAACATAAAGTGGTGGATATATTTCTCGCTTGAGTATCTGTACTCTCACTAAGTTATGATCTCTCTGAGAGGTATATCTGAGGTCGAACTAATAGTTAACTTGCAGTATGCAGTTAGCAGTGACTATTTGCAGATTGGTTGAGTATGATCTAGTATGGTTGTATGCAATTTGTATTGCAATATGGAATCTGAATGCTTGCAACTTGTAGCTTGCAATTTGTATTTGCAATTGTATTTGCAATTGTATTTGCTATTGGTGGAACTGTAAGTAAACACATATATATATATATAGTTCAGTATACAGTTCTAAACACAATACTAACAATAGGAACATTATATAACTGTTTTAAATACATATTTTGACCTCTTGTTCCCGAAACACTCAGCTCTCAGTGAAGTGAATGTCTCTTCAGCTCCTGTCTCTGGTGATCAATAATTCCAGCCGCTCCTGCTAGGGGAATTCCCAGACAGGCTGTGTGTGAGGCTGGCTGTGATTGGTGAAAACTCTTGCTGTGTGAGAATCTGGCTGTGATTGGTCTAGACTTCTGCCCAGCAACAACAGATTAACACTATAATTTCTGTTGTTTCGGCTGTGTCACTGAGCTTACCTTACATTACAAAATGAATCTTAAAGGCATATTATCTTTTTCTGCTTCAGTGAACACAAAATATAACAGTTATATGACATCCAAAACATGATGTCACGGTAAATAACTCTGCTTTTGTCTTTAACACATAAACATAGGAACTGTATTAAGGCTATTGGCATGTCTAGCTGTATACACATATAAGCTATACTAGCAACCTAGGACAGGTCCTAGCTGGCCAGCTACACTATGATATTTTATTAAGCAGATCTGCCGGGTTTCTTCGCTATTGAAGCCCCATCCTGTCCTGCTCTCACAGCTGCCTCCCTCCTCCATCCCTGCACCTGCCATGGAGGGGCTACCTCCTCCATGCCTAAAGGAATGCTGCTGTCTGGGTCCTAGAAGCACCCTGCTTGTGTAGTGTCCCACTCTGCAAATGTGGGCACTACTAAGGGTTATGTTGCTCCCACCTCCTGTGGGAGAATGGTATTTTGTATTGCATTGTAATGCCATGTTAATTCCTGTGTACCAGGCCTGTCAGGGGTGTAGTTTCTCCTCCCAAGCTGTAGAGGGAGCTAGGGAACCCCCTAGTATATATAGTTAGGCCCAGACAGGAAGGAGTTAGTGCAGTATATTCCAGGGTCCTGAGCAAAAAAAGCTCAGAAGTTGCACCAGGAGAAGAGTCTGCCTCCTGAGAAACCAAGTTCCTACAAAAATACAGTGCAGAGCCAAGTTTATTCCAGCCAAACAGAGAGCTGAAGGGCAGAAGGATATATTTAAAGCAAGGAGACATATACGAGAGGAAGTTTTTCCTAACCAAGGATAAAGCCAGCAATGGGGCATACAGGCCTTGGAGAAAGACAGACAGGATCCTGAGGAAAAGTGCAGCCTGATCTGTAAGTGTTTAACCCTCTGAGTATCTTGCAAAGAACATTGCCTGCCATTTGATGTAAAGCCCGCCTGTCACCATCTTTTACATGTGGAACTGACCAAAGACTGTAAATAGTTAACCTGTTCAGTAAAAAGGAAGTTTTGGTTCACTGCAACGTGTGTTCCTCACTTATTACCACAAGAAATAGGTGTGCCACTGTTACCGGCCCTGGCGTCACGAACTTTAAGGGATCTTGCCACAGGAACACTAAACCTACAACACCTAGGGCACCTCACCTACCACCTGGCCTGGTCCCTATGCACAGAGAGTGCCCCAGAGGATCCATGTGCCAACCTCTCCATCACTGCTGTACGCCTGCCCAGGGTATATAAAAACTGTGAGTACCAAGAGCAACCCTCGTTCTGCCTATTAACCGTGACCTCACATTCGCTCACCCTGCAGGGTTGCGTACTGCACTTGTATTAGAAGTGCTTTCTGCCTCTCCTGGCTGTGCAGGAGGGGCTTAGCAGGAAGATTCCTAACAGCAGAAATAAAGAAACTTTTACAGGAGGAAGGGAGACTGAGGAGAAGCTGTGATAGCTTACTGCTGGGACTGGGGCATTCCTTCTATTGCTATGTCTGTACAGCTTACTGCTGGGACTGGGGCGTTCCTTCTATTACTATCTCTGTACATCTTACTGCTGGGACTGGGGCGTTCCTTCTATTACTATGTCTGTACAGCTTACTGCTGGGACTGGGGCATTCCTTCTATTGCTATGTCTGTACAGCCTACTGCTAGGACTGGGGTGTTCATTCTATTACTGTGTCTGTAAAGCTTACTCCCGGGATTGGGGCATTCCTTCTATTGCTTTATCTGTACAGTTTACTGCTGGGACTGAGGCGTTCCTTCTATTGCTATGTCTGTACAGCTTACTGCTGGGATTGGGGAATTCTTTCTATTACTATGTCTGTACAGCGTACTGCTGGGACTGAGGCGTTCCTTCTATTGCGATGTCTGTACAGCTTACTGCTGGGACTGGGGCGTTCCTTTTATTACTATGTCTGTACAGCTTACTGCTGGGACTGGGGCGTTCCTTTTATTACTATGTCTGTACAGCTTACTGCTGGGACTGGGGAATTCTTTCTATTACTATATCTGTACAGCTCACTGCTGGGACTGGGGAATTCTTTCTATTACTATGTCTGTACAGCTTACTGCTGGGACTGGGGCGTTCCTTCTATTGCTATGTCTATACAGCTTACTGCTGGGACTGGGGCGTTCCTTCTATTACTATGTCTGTACAGCTGTCACGTCACGAGCAGGAACTCTGAGGAGAACCAACACCAGCGCTTCCCCAGCCAAAAGAAGCTATCAAACGCATAGCATGATGGGGGAGGCCAGACTAAATAGAGGAGAAGAAATGACCACTTAAGTTACACCTGAGACATGAGGTGTGGTCATCCTCAGCAACAACACAGCAAAGTGAAACCAAAGGGGCTGTCAATCACGTGCAGCCAGTCTCCTCGATCTTCTGGTCCCGGTCCCAGGCGGGACTGTGACAACAGCTTACTGCTGGAACTGGGGCATTCTTTCTATTACTATGTCTGTACAGCTTACTGCTGGGACTGGGGCGTTCCTTCTATTGCTATGTCTATACAGCTTACTGCTGGGACTGGGGCGTTCCTTCTATTACTATGTCTGTACAGCTGTCACGTCACGAGCAGGAACTCTGAGGAGAACCAACGCCAGCGCTTCCACAGCCAAAAGGAGCTATCAAACGCATAGCATGATGGGGGAGGCCAGACTAAATAGAGGAGAAGAAATGACCACTTAAGTTACACCTGAGACAAGAGGTGTGGTCATCCCTAGCAACAACACAGCAAATTGAAACCAAAGAGGCTGTCAATCACGTGCAGCCAGTCTCCTCGATCTTCTGATCCCGGTCCCAGGCGGGACCGTGACAACAGCTTACTGCTGGAACTGGGGTGTTCTTTCTCTTGCTATGTCTGTACACCTTACTGCTGGGACTGGGGCATTCTTTCTATTACTATGTATGTACAGCGGTTTTGATTAAATGTCTGAGGGGCTCTTGTCTCTATGAGAAAACACAGGTGGGTGGGTTTCTCTGGACATGCTTGCTACAATGCATGCTGGGATTTTTACTTTCACTTTACAGCTGTTCCTCCCAAACATCTGGTCTGAGGAGTTCCTCCAGGGAAGTGTGTCATGGTGAACAGGTTAGAAACATTATATATAGCCAGTACATTTAGTTTTAGGCTAGTTTCACACTAGAGCAAGGAACTCCAGCAGGCTGTTCCGGTGGGTGAACAGCCTGTCGGATCCGTGCTGCCGCTAGTGCACACGTGCCCCCCGACTATTGCTTCGGCCCCATTGACTATAATGGGGACGGGCCGGAGTTCAGGCAGCAGCACGGCAAACATGCCGAGCGGTGGCCAGAATAAAAGTACGACTTGATACTTAGAATGGCCAACCCCTTTAAGAATAAGAGCATATAATATTACACAAAAAATATTCTAAAGTTTTCAAACCAGCACCTGGATCTGAATACTTTTGTAATTACATGTAATTAAAAATTTGTATCTATATAGCGTCACCTGCGGTTTGTTTTTTCCTTATTTCTTTGACCTGCTCTGTGATAGGGAGAGCATGGACATGCCCCCTTAGCTGCAGCAGAAAAGACACTCCCTTTGAGATGTCAGCTTGATATAAATCTAGCAGAGCAATGAATGGGGAGATCTCTGGATCCATGTGAGGTACACGGCTGGTTCTAGGATTGAAATAGATTGTGATGACTATATGATGTCTGATTTTCATTTTTTTACTTTAGTCATGGGATAACCCCTTTAAGATAAAACTTTAATGAGAAACTGGCAGTAAACAATGAATAAAACTTACATCAGCGAAAGTCAAATACTCTGGATTGCTTATGAAGTTTTCCAAACAATTGAGTAACTGGCTGACTTTAGATGAATGAAACTGGCTACTGTTTACTTTCACAATATTACCCAAGCACTATGCTGAGATCATGCTGGGACCGGGCTCTTGTGCCGTTATACATCTCAAGCTTTGGCTCTGTGCTGTGACTTACAGATTTCTACTCAGTCCTTGCTCAATGAATTCAGCAGCTTATACTTGGTGGCCCACTGTGTACTAATATGTGTACATAACATTGTGTGTCGTCACACTGTACTAATCTGTGTGGGAAAAGTGACCGCTCACTGTGCGGACTGCACACAATACAATATTCAGAAGAGAGTGCATGTAATGAGAGCTGTCAGTAATGAGATCTACAGCATATCCTGCTTATAACGCAATGGTTCTGACTGTAGATAACTGCACTAACATTATCAGCAGAAATATATATTGGGCCAGATTTATCATTAGCTCAAGTCAGAATAATGGAGTGAAAAAGTCGCAAAAAAATGCGCAAACACTAAAACTGCGCACAAATTTGCGACTTTTTTCTGCTCTGCACTATGCTCGCCAGTTTTCAGGAAAGTGGGCGTGTTTTCTTATGTAAATGAATCTCTAGACAGATTTACTATTGGGACTATTTAAAAAGTTGCAAAAAAGTTGCAAAAAAAAAAGCGCAATTTCACTCCAGTGAGGACCATGCTTTTCTTATGAGACTTTTTAATAGAACATGCGACTTTTTCGTAAAAACGTGCGACTTTTGTAAAGCTGCTTACTGACGGATAAACTGCTACCGTCAAACCACATTTATTACAGTCTTAAAGGGCCGATCATAAATCTGACTTGGCTACTTTAGCCATATGTGAAAGTGGAGTGAGCTGTCAGAGTAATGATAAATCTGGCCCAATTGTGTCTACAAATATTGGACTTTCTACAGAATGGAAAGTGAGAAATAGATCTGCTGATTACAAGCCGTAGCATACAAGTGGCTGATAGTTGTGCTATGTAACAGGATATGGGGGCGGGCGGTGGAGATTGTGCTGGTGCATGTGACATCAACAGGAACGCCCACAGAGCCTGAGGAGACATGAGAAACAGTAGTGAATCTCATATCAGAGAATTTCTGAGAGCATGTGATGCAAAGCTGATACCAGTAAACAAACAAGTGCAATTTTATTATGTGCTGTATTACAGTAAGATATGGGGTAAATGATTTTTGATGCACAAGGTGTCCATAGCTTTTAAAGAAATATAACAGTGACATGACGAGGGTGTTGGTTATCTCTGTTCGCCATTTACCTACATACCCTTCTTTACACCTTTAACCACCATTACACCTCCCGGCCACAGAGCCCCAATCCCAATAAAAACTCGGACCACCAACTGGAAATGTAATGGCCACAGCAGCCGTTTATTAAATAACAATTACAACCATAACATAACATAATACTGTAAACCCCAATCGGGGAAGGTCCTTGAAGCCCCAAAAACATCGAGCTGTCGAACCGGGGTGAGCCATTCTTGCCTCCAGCCGTAACGCCCAGCTCAAAGGCACCACCGAATGACCCCCCCTCGATTCACCACAACCGCTCGGTCCACTTGGGAGTCCAGCCCCCACCGTGGGGCCCCCCCAATTGTCCTCAGATTCCACCGTGCCCAACTCCAAGGACCCCCCCCCCCACTGTCACAAGCCGCCATGACAAAACCAATCCCCACAAACCTCCCAATACCACAACCCCGATCCCTTCAACTCCAAACCAGAAAAAAGGGGAAGGGTGGGTGGGAGCTTTTCCTCTTTCCCAAAATGGCCCCTGCCTTCCTCTTCCCTGCCTATTTAACCCCTTAACTCCACCCCCTCACTCAACCTAACCTATCCTAACCTTTCTCCCTGCCATGGCCCCCTCCCTCTCCCCTAGCCCGACCACTCCCCCCCCAGCTCACTAAACCAAACCCCCGTCATAGGGGCCTCCCCTAAAGGGGGCTCCGCCCTCCCTCAGTCCGGCCATTGCTTTACCTTCATACCCTTCTTTTACACCTTTAACCACCATTACACCTCCCTGCCACAGAGCCCCAATCTCAATAAAAACTCGGACCACCAACTGGAAATGTAATGGCCACAGCAGCCGTTTATTACATAACAATTACAACCATAACATAACATAATACTGTAAACCCCAATGGGGGAAGGTCCTTGAAGCCCCAAAAACATCGAGCTGTCGACCCGGGGTGAGCCATTCTTGCCTCCAGCCGTAACGCCCAGCTCAAAGGCACCACCGAATGACCCCCCCTCGATTCACCACAATCGCTCGGTCCACCTGGGAGTCCAGCCCCCACCGTGGGGTCCCCCCCAATTGTCCTCAGATTCCACCGTGCCCAACTCCAAGGACCCCCCCCCCACCGCCACCAACGACCGGACTTGACCACCTCAACTCCGGGCGTTCCTCCACAACCTCAGGGCCACCTCAATGCCCTCCTGCAACGCCAAACTCCACATATTCAGCCCCACCGCATTCAAATGCACTCCGTCCGATCTCCAAAAAGCCCCCGTTCCAGCCTCTAAATCCCTATGCCTGACTACCACCACCCCGTTCCTTGCCATAAAACGCCCCCTTTGCCCTATTCACCTTTACCCTTGCCTTATTCACCGCATCCACAGACCGAGCCTCCCTCCACACCTGCCGGGAACAATATCAGACCATACGGTCACCATACCCGGAAATAACGACCACAACTGTAAGAAATCCCACTTGACTTTCTTAATCAACTCCCGAATAGGCTTCGCCGCTAAATCATTGCGCCCCGCATGTACCACCAACACATCCGGTGCCCTATCCATTCTCACGAACCTATGAATTTCAGGCAGCACCCCCTTCCAAACCATACCCCTCCTCCCAATCCACCTTACCACCGCAGACTCCCTGTCAAATCCTAGCTGTTGACCGTCCGGCCGAACCGCTGCCCGGACAGCCCCCCAGAAGACATAAGAATGCCCCAAAATCCACACCAGAGCGAGCGCCGCATCTGCAACGAGAGAAACAAAAGAACAATACCGCAGCTTTGCACCAACACAACAAACCCTAACACCAACCACCCCCCGTTTCTCTATAGGCGATCCAAACAAACATAAGACTTAAACCTCGCCGACTCCCAACGGCCAATCCTCTTAATAACATCCTCACCAAGACCCCATCTAGCCGCTTCTGTCGCTGCCCCAATCCTAAAGGAGTGGCTAGAATACCCCACCTTATCCACCCCCACCCGGCTCAAACACCTTAAAAAAAAGGAGAAAACTGGAAGCAAGACAAAAAGGTGCCATCCGCATGAACCAACAACGGGGACCCGTCCCCTCCACCTATCCCATAATCCCGCAAACATTGAACCGGGCACATATCACAACCCTCCACCCGGAAAAGCACCACCTTCTTCCCTCTACCCAACGTATCCGTCTTCGACCGCCGTATAACAAACTCCACCCTATCCTCAAACAACTCAACATCCCTCCTCAAAAGTCCCCCTACCCGACTCACCGACGGACAAACCAACTCCCCCACACGCATTGCCCCAAAAAACGCCAGCGAGAAAGCCAACCGAAACAACCGCGTTTCCCCCTCCGACCTACAAACCGTCCGCAACTGCCCCCCCAACTTAAGCAACAACCCAAATGAGACTGGCCTCCTCCCATCCACCCCAGCACCCATCCTCCTCCATCCTTTTAATGCCTGCACCACCAAAAAGGACTTCGTAATATCCACCATCCGCCGAGCCTTAAAACCAAAAGCCAACTCAGCCATGTAACTGTTAACCTTGCTAACCGACCAACCCTGCTCCCTACCATGACCCAAAAACATTAACAACGCCAACTCCGGCTCCTCCATCCCCTCTCCCAAAACGGCACACCAGTCCTCCCAGGCCCTCCAAGCCCTCATATACGTATCCCACGTACCCGGAGCCAATGATGCCCGAATAAGCCCCATCAATGCTCCTCCAACAGCTCCCACAGGCAAGCCGGACACTCCAATCCAACCGTATCCGCCTCCGGTGCCAACTGCCGAAAACGATTCCACTGCGAACGAGAAAGGGCTTTAGCAATACAATTGTCTACCCCTGGCACATGTACCGCTACAACCCAAGCATTAAGCGACAAGCACTCCAACACTAACCGCTGCAGCAGCCGCACCACCAATGGCGACGATGCCGACAGCCCATTTATCGCTTGAACTACCCCCATATTGTCGCAGTGAAAATGAACCTTTCTGTCCCGGAACCGCTCTCCCCACAACGCAACCGCCAGCACAATAGGGAACAACTCCAACAAAGCTAAATTCCCCACCCAGCCCCGTTCCACCCAAACAGCTGGCCACACCCCAGCGCACCAATGACCTCCACAAAACACCCCAAAACCTGAACCCCCCGCCGCATCAGTGAATAACTCAAAATCAAAAGCCTCAACAACTCCCCCCATAAACAGCGAGCGACCGTTGTACTGGTCCAGAAAAGAACTCCAAACCTGTAAGTCCGCCCGCAGCTCCCTCCCTAACCGAATATAATGATGCGGAGCCACCACCCCCCCGGTCGCCTGCGCCAATCGCCTACAGAACACTCGCCCATGGGCATTATCCGGCAAGCGAAATTAAGCTTCCCCAACAGTGACTGAAGCTCCCTCAACTGCAACTTTTTCGCCCGAATCGCCCTAGCCACCAAACCTTTCAGATCTTCCAGCTTATCACCCGGCAACCGACACTCAATCCTCACCGCATCAATCACTATGCCAAGGAAACTCAATTCCGTTACCGGCCCCACCGTCTTGCCCTCCGCCAGCGGGACCCCAAACTTCTCAAAAATCGAGCTCAACGTCGCCAACAACAACGCGCAAACCGGCGACCCCGGGGGACCAATACACAAAAAATCGTCCAGGTAATGAATCAGCGATTCACAACCTGACGAGTCCACAACCGCCCACTCCAAAAACGAGCTGAAAGTTTCGAAGTAGGCGCACGACAGCGAACACCCCATGGGTAAACAACGATCCACAAAGAACCCCCCAGCCCAAAAACATCCCAACAAATGCTGATACTCCGGATGAACCGGCAACAACCTAAACGCCGCCTCAATATCCGTCTTTGCCTTTAATGCCCCCGCCCCAAAACGCCTCACCCAACTCACCGCCGCGTGGAACAACAGAACAAACCGCCGGGTCAATACCATCATTGACCGAGGAGCCCCTCGGGAACGACAGATGATGGATCAGGCGAAACTTATTCGCCTCCTTCTTTGGTACAACCCCCAACGGTGACACCCGCAAATTGCAAACAGGTGGCTCTAAAAACGGACCCGCATTCCGCCCAAGCATCACCTCCTTCCCCAACTTCTCCCCCACCACCTCCGGATGCTCCCTAGCAGACCGCAAATTCTTCCTGAGCAACACCGCCTCCCCCGGCACGAACGGAATTCGAAACCCTTCCGCAAAACCCAAAACTAACAAACCCGCCGCCTCCCTATTGGGGTACCTATCTAAGTACGGTTGCATCCTTTCCAGCCGAACCGGCGTCACCCCCTTTTCCAAAACCATCCCCCCCTCTCTGCTTGCCTCCCTTAAAACACCTCGCTGCCCCATGATTCCCTCCACAGCCTGAGCATTCGTGCTTAAATTTACATTTAGCCCCGAACCTACAGTTGCCTTCATTGAAGGCAAAACACAGTCCCCTCGCTGAGGCAACCGCTGTATTGCCCGTCCCCCCACTACTACCTTCCCCACGAAAGGGCTTCCCCGAACGCACTGGGGCCGTAACCTTCAGCCACAAGGCAATATCCTTATGGTCCCACCGCATCTCAGGGAAAACCGCCTTCCGCTGCCGGAACTGTTCATCGTAACGCAACCACGCCACTCCCCCATACACCCGATACGCTTCACCGATTGCGTCCAAATAACAAAACAACTCCGAACAAGCCTCTGGCGTCTTCTCCCCAATCACACTCGCCAATATCGCGAACGCCTGCAACCAGTTTGTGAACGTCCTCGGTATTAACCTATAACGGCGCTTCTCCTCCTCCTCCCGCTTACCATCCTCCCTTCGCACCCTATCCAAATTGAAGCGCTCCAAAGGAAGCAGGGAAAATATCTCCACATATTCCCCCTTCCAAATCCTCTCCCTCACCTCCGACTTCAAATGCGCCCCCAACGGGCCCTCAAAGCAAACATAAACCTCCCCTTTCACCTTATCATCCACCCAAACAGAATCCTCCTCCCCCTCCGCTCCCGCCTGCGTCTGCACTGACACCCCCACACACGTCAACCCCCGCTGCTGCTCCCCCGATGACCCTGCACTCGCAGCCAAACCGTGCCCTGTAACGGCGTCCCCCCACTCAACCCCCAACTAGCAACCAACCCTGCCAAACCCCCCAACAATTGCCCCAGGCCCTTACTCAACTCTAACTGGGAGACACCCCCCACCCCAGCCCCCACACCCTGCACTACCTGCGCAAGTGGTCCCCATGCAATCTCACCTGGCTGCCTGGGCGCTGTGTTCCCATCAGCCGCAAGTCCGGACTCCTGAAGATCTCTCCTCTGCGTCACGCCGTCGCCGTCCCTCTGTCCCCTGGACCCGCTGGGACCAGGGACGTCCTTTCCAGGATAGACCATGAAGCTGGAACCCTCATGTTCACCTTGCCTCCTGGCAAGGCAGGAACGCGCGGTGCAGCAGGATCCCTCCACAGCCCGGAGACATCTCCTGGGATCGGCCGACTCCTGTCCCCTGGCCCCACACAGACCAGGGACCCCGGGGTTAACGGTCGCTTCCGAACTGCTCCTGGGGGCGGAGCCTCTCGCGCTGCTTGCCTCCTGGGGCCTGCTGCCACCGATGGATCCACCTGCAGCAGCCCCGCGCTGTACGCCTGACCTCCCACACCGAGGGGCCGCCTCTGTGCCCGGAGTTACAGAGGCGCCCGCAGTACTCGGTCCCGCTCCCACGCCGTCGCCGCTTGCAGGAGTAAATGTCCGGCCACCCACTAGGCTCCGTCTACATTGAGGATTCCTCCCACGTCTGGGCCTGGAGGAAGCTGGTGTCGGCGGCACCTGACGTGGAGGGTCCCGCGAGGGGCTCCTAATACGGCGCTGAGCCCGAGGGGGGGAAGCCGATGGAGAAAGGCGCGCCGGTGGCCTGGCCCGCCGCGGCCGTAAAACAGTTGAGTGGGGCAGAACGGACACCTCACCCGGCCCCCTCAGCAGCAGCTGAATCTGCTCTTGAGCCCACACTGGGCCCCTCACCTCCGCCGCTGCCCGCAATTCACCGATCATGGCTTCCAGTTGCTGCATCTCTCCGGTAAGCTAACACTCAGCTTTTCCTCTTTCCCAAAATGGCCCCCTGCCTTCCTCTTCCCTGCCTATTTAACCCCTTAACTCCACCCCCTCACTCAACCTAACCTATCCTAACCTTTCTCCCTGCCATAGCCCCCTCCTTCTCCCCTAGCCCGACCACTCCTTCCCCCAGCTCACTAAACCAAACCCCCATCATGGGGCCTCCCCTAAAGGGGGCTCCGCCCCCCCTCAGTCCGGACATTGCTATATTGTCAGTATTATTGACTTTACATATGGGAATAATGCAATAACAACCCCTTGCAGAACTTGACATAACTGTATGTCACCACTATGCAAGAAAGGTAGATATGTCCGCTCCATACACAGCAGAACAGGCTTTGCTATGCAGCTAACCCCCTCCTGCTCCAGTCGGGATCAGAGATCGCATGACAAGTAAGTCGCTTGACAGACATTCTGCCTAATGGCTGCCATTGGTGTCACAGTAATTAAAAAAAAATCAACTTTAATGTAAGTCGCATGCAACACACGATGCACACGTTCTTGCAGCCCAATCACAATTCTAGGGCTACTTTCACACTTGTGGTAGCAGGGTCCGGCAGGCTGTTTCCCCAGAGGATCCGCTAGCCCACCGTGCTGCCGGAAGTTTGCTCCAGCCCCATTCACTATCATGGGGGCAGCCGGAGGTCCGGCTGCAGCATGCTGTAGTTTTTGTCCGGCCGCTTCACGGCATGTTTGCTGTGCTGCGGCTGGATCTCCGGCCCGCCCTCATTTTAGTGAATGGGGCCGGAGTGGTCTTCCGGCGGCACAGTGGGCTAGCGTTAGCACAGATCAGCCTGCCGGACCCTGCTACCGCAAGTGTGACAGTAGCCTGAAACAGTCATTTGGCAGCAAGTTGCAGACAAGTCGCACATATTTTTTGTTGCATGAATTTCTGTAACTTGCGGTCGCCCTAGCCTAGTATTGGCTTTTTACCCTCAGATGCCACAGTCAATAGCAACCTTGGCATCTGAGTGGTTAGACAGAGGGAGGAGGCTCCCACAGTCCTTCGATTGGCTCACCATGGCAAAATCACAAGGTAACAATCAGTTGTCATAGCAGTTAAGTATAATAGTCCCAGTAAAATCGCTATTCATAGCAAAGTAGAAGTGTTGCTGTGAATAGTACATGCAATCTAATGATTCCAGGCTCGTCTCCTAAGGAGACCAAAAAAAGTAAAAATCAGTTGTATAAAAAATGTAAAAACTTTTTCACATTTATCACCGTAAAGATAAAAAGCAATAAAAATGTACATAACTGATATTAACACGTTCACCATCAAGTTATTTATCCCACACAGTAAATGCATTAGGAAAAAAAACAACGCCAGAATTGCTTTTGTTGTCACCTCCCCACAAAAAATAAAATAAAGAACATTTTTAAAATGATATCAATAAAACCCTACAGCAAACCCTGAACAAAACGGGCTCTCACACACCTGCATGGATGGTAAAGAAAAAAAAAGTTATGGGTGTCAGAAATATGGTGACAAAAAGTTTTTAGTTTTTTTTTTATTAGAAAAATAAAATAAAAAATTTGTAAATTTGGTGTAAACATCAAAGGCAGGATTGCAGAATAAAAATTTGATTTGCAGGGTTTGGGCAATTGAAATGCTCAGCTTTTGGCCCGAGAATCTGTCAGCAGAAGACAAGCCGGTGTGTACAGTGCATGATTCAGCAGACACAAGGTGATGTGAAGTGTCCTGTATCTGTGGATGGACCGGAGAAGAAGGCAACAGTGGAATGTTAAACACTTCTGGCTTGTAAAGGTGGTAATTGTGATAATAGCGACATATTATGTCATTTTGATTTGCGCAATTCCTTATAACAGTAGTATTGGATCCCAAAGGGTTAATTGGATTAGTGCAGAAACATCATGTCATCATGTTCTTCTGGGCAAGAGACCACTATAGTAACTGGCATGAGAACTCATAATCATAGATATTATCCATATAGTCCTCGTATGATAATGACTATGATTAGACTAGGGCGCTAATAACCCTAAATATCATTCTTTGATGTTCCTTAGCTAGATGTCTTTGCAATATTAGACGTTATCACAGTAGGTTATCGATTCTTTGGTAACAAAATCATCTTCATATTCCCCTCCTTCCAGAATGATCACTCTGGGCAGTTACTGGACATTTCCTGATCTCATTGGTTTGATATAAGACAGAGATCCCGACAATGGAATACCTGTAGAGAAGCAAAAGCAGACATTTATTTAGTGATGATAATTGGAAGAGGAACAAAAAGTAAAACAAGTGGGAAATGCTACAACTAATACTATCAGATATATAGACTGATGTGGAGTGAGAAGCATGTTATCTTCTATTACAGAAAATCTATGCTTTTATTACTTCTAACATTTCTAACTCCATGCCTATACGCTATAATTATACAAATGCATACCATAAGAGCGCCCTTGCAGCATAAATTTGGCTGATATAAATTGGCCTCAAGAGCACTGAAATGCCTTTAAATACAAATGTAGGCAAAAACAATGAACAATTATACAACCATGGTATATGCAATTTTTTATGAAAATTAATGGCAAATGTATGGTGCTGTCCTACCATAATTCAATACACTGCATAGAGTTCATGATCACAGTAGTTAACATATCAAAGGAAGCCAGAGACATTTAGAGCATAGCTACAGGATACTCCATAGATGTCTGCTAGGTGGGGGTCCCACATCTGGGACCACATGGAAGAATAAAGGTGCCCTAATGCCCAATCTGCCAGGTCAGCTAGCCCCTGTCAGACAGAGGTTGATTAGAATAAAGCTATGGACATATGTGGATACAGGGATCTCAAGTTTCCCGGAGGTTCAGGGAGTCTCCCGCTATTAGATAGCGGCTCCCTGACACCCGCATGTGAGACAATATCTCCCGGAAAGGTTTATCTCAGTCAGATAGCAGAGCAGAGAGATAAGAGAAGTGACAGGACACAGAGTTTAGATTACAGGTTGAATTAACCCTTTAGGGTCAAATTGGCTTCTCAAGGAGATATATATGTTAAAGGAATCCCTTCTTCTGTCTCATTCAGTAGCTATATAACTATTGAGAGAGATGTATTTTTTTTAAATACATTTACACATTTAACCCTCCATTTTAATTCTATTATTTACCCCAGTGTTAAATTCCCCCCCCCCCCCCCCGATGCTTGTTTTTTTCCTACAGTGGGGTAGATAATTACACACAGGGTTTTAAAGAATAAACTTACTGACTCAGACCAAGAGCCGACTCAGCGAGTCAGCAAGTGAATAGAAGCATCCGCGCATGCGCATTGCGCAACCTAAGCTTCGGTTCACTTGCTTCTTGTCATCTCAGCAAATGAACCGAAGATTCGATTCATGAATCGGTTCATGTGAAAGATCTGAACTTCCCATCTCTAGTTTACTCGCAGTAAACCTTTCCGGCAACCTGTAGCAGTGACCCCTTCTCGGCGCGTGCGCACAGTGCAAGAAGAAGCCGATGCCAGCAGTCCGCAACGGCGCATCAGGCTGAGCCTGTGCGCACGTGCGGGATCTCAAAGCGGGAGGAGGGGGAGGGAGGGAGAGGCGGCAGGGCCGTCTTTTCGAATGGGCACGCTGGGCAGTTGCCCGGGGGCCCCACTTGCCTGGGGGCCCGCCTGCCCAGTGAACCCACCAGCCAACTTCCCAACCGTCATTTAGCAGCGTTGCCGCCAGGGCCGTCTTTACCAAGGGGCAAAAGGGGCAGCTGCCCTGGGCCCAGTTGCTCCTGGGGGGGCCCAAGGCAGCTGCCTCTTGAGCCCTGCTAGCTACTGCCCCGGGTGTCAGGCTGTCGGCTACACAGGCATCATGATCGTACTGTGTTAATGATCTTAATTCTAGGACCTTAATGAGTTTTGATCTAGGACCTTAATGACATCATTACCATGTGACCAGTAACCTAGCAATTACTGGTCACATGGCTATGAAGTCATCACAGGTCCTATCAGGAGTGTTGCAGAAGTTAACTGTGGAGCTTTTCTGTGTAAAGATTACATCAGAAAAAGGTGACATGGGGTTGTTATTTTAATATACTGTAAACTACTGTATAGTGGGGTGCTGTGTACTGTGTGGGGGGCTGTATACTGTGTGGGGGCCTGTATACTGTGTGGTGGGCTGTATATTGTGTGGTGGGCTATATATTGTGTAATGGGCTGTATATTGTGTGGTGGGCTGTATACTGTGTGTGGGGGGGGGGTGGCCTGTATACTGTGTGGTGGGCTGTATAGTGTGGGGGGCCTGTATAGTGTGGGGGGCCTGTATAGTGTGGGGGGGGCTGTATAGTGGGGGGAGTGCTATACTGCTGTACTGTATAGTGTGGGGGGCTGTATACTGTGGGTACGGTATAGTGTAGAGTGCTGTACTGTATAGTGTGGGGGGCTGTATCGTGTATAGTTTGGGGTGCTGTATACAGTGAGGTGCTGTATAGTGTGGGGGTCTATACTGCTCTACTATATACTGTGGGGTACTGTATAGTGTGGGGTGCTAAACTGCATACTGTGTGGTGCTGTATACTATAGGGTGCTATACTGCATACTGTGTGGTGCTGTATACTATAGGGTGCTATACTGCATACTGTGTGGTGCTGTATACTATAGGGTGCTATACTGCATACTGTGTGGTGCTGTATACTATAGGGTGCTATACTGCATACTGTGTGGTGCTGTATACTATAGGGTGCTATACTGCATACTGTGTGGTGCTGTATACTATAGGGTGCTATACTGCATACTGTGTGGTGCTGTATACTATAGGGTGCTATACTGCATACTGTGTGGTGCTGTATACTATAGGGTGCTATACTGCATACTGTGTGGTGCTGTATACTATAGGGTGCTATACTGCATACTGTGTGGTGCTGTATACTATAGGGTGCTATACTGCATACTTGGGGGTTTACATCCACTTTAATCATACAACTAAAAAAACGAAATAAATATAGATATATATATAAATGTACACACACTCTGGTGCTGGTGGGTAATGCTGGTGTGGGTACTGCTGGTGCTGGTGGGTATTAATGTTGGAGTGGCGTGTGTACTGCCTGGGTACTCTACATTGTGACATCACAAAAAAAAAAAATGTTTGGGTTTACATCCACTTTAAGTTATTAGTGCCCCTCAAGTTTTGACTGTAATATCTTATGTGTCCCCCTTATATAGCAATCTTAGAGTTGCCACTCGTTCGAGGAAGTGTAAAAAAGGTGAGGAAAAATAAAGTTTATTACGTGTTGGTGAAAATAACCTTTAGTGCAGAAATGAAACGTAATGTTTTGAGTGGAGCACAGAAGAGGAAAAAGGCTGCAGAGGAGAAAGAGAAAATGTGCAAACTTCCAAAACTAACATCTTGGCTCAATCCAGGTGCAACGTCAGCCAGTAGTTCTGCTCCTCCAGATGTAGCATCCACATCTACATGCACTCCAATTCCAGCAGAAATACCAATGGTATCATTACCTGATCCTACTGCTGGGGAAAATCCACAAGAGGAAATGCCCAATAAATATCGCCTTATTGATAATTTGCATTTTTATTCTAGTGCGTGATTGTGTAGACAGGGCCCCAGTGCACTGTATTGCCCGGGGGCCTATAATGCTCTTAAGATGGCACTGAGAGGCGGCAATGAGGAGTAGAAGGCGGTGCTGGGCATGAACGGCGATGTGTGCGGCCGGGCACCATGCATCCACAGACCTCCCCCTGCTTGGGCACCTTAATTCAATGATTGACAGGTTAGTAAAACCTGTTTTTCCGCAGAATAAAGCCACAAATAGCTTTTATAAGACCACCTTAGAAATCAGAATGCTACCCTGGACATGAGCATATGTTTAGCTCACAGGGCTTATAGGTGGTGACAGAATCCCTTTAATCATATACATAAATATGATAATTTGGGGCAGGGTAATGAGCCCAGTCCTCCACACCATAGAGCAAAGTGTGCAGATATTGCATATGTCTGGAAAATGTAATAAAAAGTTTGTGAAAGAAAAAAAAAGAAAACCTCCCTGAAATGAGAAGTGCACCTCCCTGAAATGAGTTTTTGCAGGTTGGGATGTCTGTGGATATGACAAAGTTATTAGTTAGAAAAATACTTTCACTGATCAGCGCTGGGAATAAAGCGATACCTGAACATTTATATATGTGCTATCTGCACAGGGCATGTGCAGATAGGACGTATATACCCAGTGGGCAGTCGGGAAGGGGTTAAAGTGTTTTTTTTTTTAACTAATAACATTTGTCATATCCACAATAGCTTTGTCCTAATCAACCTCTGTCTTACAGGGGCTAACTGACCTGGCAGATTGCGCATTAGGGCACCTTTATTCTTCCATGTGGTTCAAAATGTGGGACTCCCACCTAGCAGACATTTATGGACTATCCTGAAGCTATGCTCTAAAAGTCTCTGTCATCTTGCAATCTAGCAGGAGCAGGTTGGGTCCCAGCTGTGAGACACACCTCTTGTGCTGGTAGGACAGCGCTGCATGAGCGCAGGGGTGAGAGCAGGAAGAGGCAGAGCCGCTTCCTTTGTTAGTCCATGCGGTCATATGAGGCAGGGACAGGAGCAGAGCTGCAGGGTCTAAGCAGACCCTGATCAGCTCTGCCTATGTGTAATGCCCCTTGTGTTTTCCCCTGTAACTGGGGCTCCTGTGGATGTCTGTGTCCTCCAGAGGTCTTTTAATAACCTACTGGAGGGACATATTATGTGCCAAAAATAAATTAAAATATAAGTAAAAATAATAATAATTAAAGAGACAAATAAATAAAAAGTGTAAAGTAAAAAAAAAATTGCAAACATTATTTTGGTAGTCAAACAAATAAAAAAGCTAGGGTCACTAAACCACCACATGCACAAAATCACTAAAAGTTGACTGGACATTTAGGCCTTTTTTGGGCCCGGTCATGAAAGGATTAATCAATAGCAGGGTGTGACAGTCACTGTATTAAGAGAACATCTATAAATACCCAGACCCTAAATGTCCCTAAAACTGGATTTCCACTTTGATAACTACCGGATATCTTGTGAACCGAGAGCAAGGCAGGTGATTTGACTCTCGCACCAGAAAAGAGTGCGTACGCAAAAGTCAAGATTAAGAAAATTGCATTTACTATAAATTAATAAAAGCAGGTTAACAGTGAAGTTACATAGGTAAAGACAAGCAAAATATTCAAAACAGTATAAACAATACAAGTTAAACACTGCAACAATTTTCACCTTTGCTGTGTCTGTATTCGCAGAGCGGACACTAAGAATTAATAGTCTCAGAAACTGTCCCTAACTGACCCTAACTTTCAAGCGGGTACGCACCCCCCTTTCCCAGTGGTCCAAGTGGACCGCTTACAGTTTGTGGAAGAGCACGGTGGGGCCCAATGACGTCCTTTTCCTTGAACCAACGCAGGATCCGCAACAAAGAAGTCCTCCTCAGCAGGCCGTAAAACCAGTTGAATATAATCCAGAATTTTACAGTTACTGTCCGGTACCTCAACAGCACTGTGAGTCTCTTTACTGTTTGGGGCAATCCACTCAGCCGAATGTCGGCTCGACAGGTTAGTTGCTGCACACAGTCCTTTTACCCTTGTCTTTACTAAATGCACGGTTTCTTTGTACTCCATCCGTCTCTAGACCAAAGTTCACACAGCTTGGCCACACAGGGAAGTCCTTTAGTATCTCCACACATGTCTTACACAACACAGAACTTGTTTTCTATCTTGCCAATATGGCGGCAGCTGCAGTTCAAGTCTCTCTTCCTCATTCTTCCTGCTCACACTGAGGCAGGCTGACATCATAAGGGGCGTGTCCCTTCAACACTTAGCTGCTGCCTTAAATAGTGCCCTCTGCCCTCTGCACCGGGGTCTTATCAGGATGAGAATTTTCTTGCAGACGCTGCCGCACCAACCGATGAACTGTCTCAAGTCTCTGCCGGTGTGCCCGCACCCAGGAGGCTGGATCTCTTGGAGGGAACCCATCTACATCATTTAACTGTAACTCTCCGACACTTCGCCTAGACCATCCAAAGAGGAGAGTATAAGGAGAATACCCTGTTGTAGAATGGACCTGATTATTATAGGCCCACACCATCTCAGACAAAAACTGAGGGCACTGTCCTCCTCCAAAGCCCGAACCATCTGTAGCAGAGTTCTATTGAATTGTTCGCAGGCTCCGTTTCCTTGGGGATGGTATGGAGTCGTGTTCAACTTCTTTATCCCGTAGATACGTTGAACCTCTTTCATTACATGTCCCTCAAAGCAAGCCCCTTGGTCAGAGTGGATGCGTTGTGGAAACCCGTACACTAGGATGAAATCTTTGCATAGGGCTCGAGCTGCCGACTCAGCGGTCTGGTCCTTGGTGGCGGTCACCACCGCAAATTTGGTGAAGCGGTGCCACCATTACGAGGCAGTACTGGTGCCCACTGTTGGATGGGCCCACCATTAGGTAGTCTATCATGACGATCTCAAAAGGTTCCTGGGTCACTATGGTTTGCAGGAGAGCTCTTTGTTCTATCGCCTTATGGATCTCACAAGTTCGACATCTATGACATACTTCTTCGACCATTTGACGGAGGCCTGGGCAGTAAATCAGTCGCTGTAGCCAACGAAAGGTCTTCTCATGACCAAAATGTCCATTCTTATTATGAGCCTCAAGAGCCACTGATTGAGCCAGTTCACTAGGCACTACGATTTGGTAACGAATGTCAATTTCAGAAGGTAGATATACCTTTCGTCATAGCACTCCATTTTTCATCTCTAACTTTTCCCACTGACTCAGGACTGATAGCATTTCACGTGTCAGTCGTTCTCTTTCCGCTTTACAGGGCTTCTTGCCTTTCTCATCACACTTGATCATTTTCGCCAACCCCTCATGGGCCTGATGTATTTTCACCCATTCCTGTCGTGAGGGGCCAAAGAAAGGAGCCGTTTCGGTCCCTTCCACCGCACACTGCATAGCAATGACCAAGGCTTGTGAAAATCTGCTGAAGTCAGGCGCCTCCACATGCTCTAACTCATGATCCACGTCTCCGCTGGGGGCCTGGGTAGTTACCCTAGAAAGTCCATCAGCATTTTGGTTCTCTGTCTTGGACCGATACTTAATGCGGTAATTGAACTTAGAGGCGGTGCGGAGAGAAAGAGGAAAGGGGAACCCTTCGCACACATTAAAAGGAAGAGGAAACACGTACTAGGCGCCAAAACCTAGTAATTGAACTTAGACATTCGGGCTATCCACCTCTGCTCCAAAGCCCCGAGCTTGGCATTTTCCAGGTGAGCTAATGGGTTGTTGTCAGTCAGTACTAAGACTTCAGCTCCGGTCAAATACTCAGAGAATTTCTCAGTCATGGCCCATACCAGTGCCAACAGTTCTAACTTAAATTAACTATAATTGTCAGGGTTTCTTTCAGAATCTTGCAAGGATCGGCTGGCATACGCTATGACACGCTCTTGGCCATCCTGGAACTGAGAGACCACCGCTCCGAGACCATACAGGCTTGTATCTGTATATAGCTGGAAGGGCAAGTGGTAATCAGCATACGCCAAGATTGGGGCCATTGTAAGAGCATCCTTCAATGCCTGGAAGGCGTGTTCTTGTTCAGGGCCCCATTTCACGGACCGGTTCTTCGGACCCCCGAGGTGCCTCGCAGGAGAGCATTAAGTGGTGCTGCTACCCTAGCAAAGTCCTTAATAAACCGTCGATAGTAGCCGGCTACTCCCAGGAACGCCCTCACCTCTCGCAGGGTAGTCGGTGTCGGCCAATCTTGAACAGCCGCTATCTTGTCCCTTGACGGCCTTACCCCTTCTCCTGATACACAATGACCCAAGTAATCAATTTCAGATTGGAACAACCGACATTTACTGGGTTTCAGTTTGAGCCCATGTTCCTGCAATCGTTGAAATACTTGTCCAAACTGGTGGAGATGGTCCTCAAAGGTTGCAGAGTACACTATAATGTCGTCCAAGTAGATGAGAGTGAACTCAAAGTTGAAGTCACCAAGACATTTCTCCATCAATCGTTGAAACGTTCCAGGTGCATTTGTCAACCCAAAGGGCATCCGGTTAAATTCGTATAGTCCCATGGGCAAGATAAAGGCTGTCTTTTCCTTACCTTTCTCAGCCATTGGCACCTGCCAATACCCACTAGCCAGGTCTAGCGAGGAGAAGTACCGGGCTCTTCCTAGTGCCGAAAGGGACTCCTCAATCCGAGGTAAGGGGTAGGAATCTTGTACTGTGCAGGTATTCAACTTTCGATAGTCTACGCAAAACCGAATGGACCCATCTTTCTTCCTTACTAGTACTACTGGAGCTGCCCAGGGACTTTGGCTTTCTTGAATGATCCCACTCTGAAGCATCTTGGTCAACAGTTCTTTCACTTCCTAATACATCTGTGGAGGAATTTGTCGGTAGCGCTCTCTGATTGGAGGGGTGTCTCCTGTGGGAATCTCATGGTAGATCCCTGTTGTACATCCAAAATATTCAGCATGACGTGCAAAGGTTGTGCGTTTTTCCCATAACAGTTCATCTACCTTCCGGATCTGTTCCAGAGAACACGAAGAAGTCTCTATCTTCATCTGTTCTCGAATTGCACCGCCATTCCATTTAGGGGTGGGGTACTCGCCTTCCCCCATAGACACGGATACGGTCCATTCACCTCGTTCAGCCGGCCTCAACTGCATCGGGGTCGCTTTCATCACTTCCTCCGGAGTCACATAGAGGTTAGCCAGCAGCCTTCCTGGGGCTAGGTCTACACTCTGATCCTGGGTGTTCACACATCGGAGGGGTACTCTCCCATTGCGGACTACTGCCAAGGAACGGGCTACTAGTGGATCAACACTTCTTCCGGCTGTCGGCAGTGGTTCTATCAACACAGCTATGCCCTCTAGTTTCCTACAGGTGCCTACAGGCATGGACACTATCATCTCCCATCTGGGTGGCAACGTAACTTTTGTATGCAGAGGGACCGAAATTCGAGCAAGAGGACACTGTGCATCTGAACTTTTCTGTAAGCCACATGTTCGGACCAGCCGCTGGAAGGCCGTTTGAGTAGGCCGATGGCTAGTGGTTTCTCTCCAATAACCGTGACCTTTCTTTTCAAAGAGAATCTGATCCAATTCTTTTAACACATTCATCCCCAAGATGACAGGAACCTTTACTTCATGTGACTCCTGTACCACCACAATGCCTTTCTTGCCTAGATCTTGGCCACATAATCTGACATTCATCCAGGCCACTCCCACCACCGGTACTGGTAACTGATTAGCTGCGACCACTCGTACGAATGTATGGGGATCAAATTTCACATGTTGCTGAAAGTACCGTTCGTAGCAGTCTCTACTCAGGGTCGTTACTTGGGAACCCGTGTCAATCATCCCGGTAACCGGAATACCTTCCAATTTCATCTGTATGATGGGACTTGCAGCGATCAGGTCCTCTTCAGGGCATTCTCCCCTCATAGTCTCCTTCTCAGTTTCCCCTACTGCCCGCCGTACTGCAGCAGGGGATTTCAGTTTAACGGCGGTCTCTCATAAGCTTGTCGCTGCTCTGGACATCTAGCAGCAACGTGGCCCACGCGTCCACACTCCCAGCAGCGTATTTCCCGTCGCTCTGGCCATCGGTTTGGGCCCCTTCGGTAAGCCCCATCGGTCTCTCCTGAGAGTTGTTTATTGGGACCCCTTTGGTAGGTCCTATCCTCATCCCTCCAGCGGGGTTGTGGGTGATTCTGACCTTCTTGGTGTGAACGGCCCACCCCTTCATCTCTAGTTTTCTGGAGGCCTGCAATTCTCATAGAATTCTCATTACAATTGGTTTGTAGGTGTTCCATTTGCTCTTGCAATTTCTGCATTACTGTAAGTATCTCTTTAAGGCCTCATGCACACGACCGTTGTGTGCATCCGTCGCCGTTGTGCCGTTTTCCGTTTTTTTTCACGGACCCATTGACTTTCAATGGGTCTGTGGAAAAATCGGAAAATGCACCGTTTTGCAGCCAAGACGGTGATCCGTGTATCCTGTCCGTCAAAAAAATATGACCTGTCCTATTTTTTGGACGGACAATGGTTCACGGACCCATTCAAGTCAATGGGTCCGTGAAAAAACACGGATGCACACAAGATTGGCATCAGAACCGACAGTATATTCTAACACAGAGGCGTTCCCATGGTGATGGGGACGCTTCAGGTTAGAATATACTAAAAGAACTGTGTACATGACTGCCCCCTGCCAGGCAGCAGGGGGCAGCCCCCCTGTAGTTAACTCATTGGTGGCCAGTGCGGCCGGCCCCCCTCCCTCCCCTGTAGTTAACTCGTTGGTGGCCAGTGGGCCCCCCCTCCCTCCCCTGTAGCAATGTGTCACTTACCAGTAGGAGAAGTAGGAGGAGCTCCCAGCCGGACGCAGACATCGGAGCTCGCAGGTAAGTATAATGCTTCTACAAATTCTACAAATTGCTAAGTAACCATGGCAACCGGGACTGCAGTAGCGTCCTGGTTGCCATGGTTACCGATCGGAGCCCCAGCGATTAAACTGGGACTCCGATCGGTACTCTCCGCTGCCATCAATGATGGGGGGGAGATTTTAATTAGGAGGGGGAGGGAGGGCCCACTGGCCACCAACGAGTTAACTACAGGGGAGGGAGGGGGGGGCCCACTGGCCACCAACGAGTTAACTACAGGGGAGGGAGGGGGGGCCCACTGGCCACCAATGAGTTAACTACAGGGGAGGGGGGGGCCCACTGGCCACCAATGAGTTAACTACAGGGGAGGGGGGGGCCGGCTGCACTGGCAACCAATGTGTTAACTACAGGGGGGGCTGCCCCCTGCTGCCTGGCAGCACCTACCAGGCAGCAGGGGGCAGTCATGTACACAGTTCTTTTAGTGTATTCTAACCTGAAGCGTCCCCATCACCATGGGAACGCCTCTGTGTTAGAATATACTGTCGGATTTGAGTTTCAGATGTAACTCATATCCGACAGTATATTCTAACGTAGAGGCGTTCCCATGGTGATGGGGACGCTTCAAGTTAAAATATACCATCGGATTGGAGAAAACTCCGATCCGATGGTATATTAACTCCTGACTTTACATTGAAAGTCAATGGGGGACGGATCCGTTTGAAATTGCACCATATTGTGTCAACGTCAAACGGATCCGTCCCCATTGACTTGCATTGTAATTCAGGACGGATCCATTTGGCTCCGTACGGCCAGGTGGACACCAAAACGACTTTTTTTTCATGTTCGTGGATCCTCCAAAAATCAAGGAAGACCCACGGACGAAAAAACGGTCATGGATCACGGAAAAACGGAACCCGTTTTTGCGGACCGCAAAAAAATACGGTCGTGTGCATGAGGCCTTACTGTCCCTTTTTCCACTGTTTCTGGGCCAGAGCTAGCCCCCTGCGACAATGTAACTCCAACTGCGGTCTGAGGCTTCTGAACCATACTATTGGCACGTGAAATGGCCTCTACCTGTACGTCATGAAATTTAGCATCAGTCTCCCGTCGTATAAAGTCCTGCATAGCAACAGTCAAACTGCCATCATGGATCCCCAGAATAAACTGGTCACGGAGTGTCCGATCAGGGTTACAGAAGGCTGGTGAGCCCCCTCTTTCCTTCCCTTGAATATCTCGGAGCAGTTCTTGTAGGACATTTGCATACTGAGGGATACTTTCATTCTCTTTGTACCCTCTGGAAGAACTGTGCCTGCAGGGACCCCAGCAATGCGGTTTCTCCATAAATAGTTTCTAGAATCTGGACAACTTGCTCAAATGTCTGTCTTTGTTCAAATGGCCGCAATATCACTGTAGTCTTAGCATCTCCTTGTAAAGTCAATATGGCTAGCTCTACTAGTGCTTCTGGTGCGGTCTGGTACATGCGCTGTACCATTCGTATCTGCTCTGCCCACACACTCACAGACATATTATTGCCATCAAACTTTGCTAACTGACTCATTACAGCCCCTGCTGGCATTCTTCCTCCAGCGCCATCCCTCCTAACGGGTGCGTCGCCGTCCATTCTGGTAGGCGGATCCTGCCGAACTACGCCAATTTGTGAACCGAGAGCAAGGCAGGTGATTTGACTCCGCCACCAGAAAAGAGTGCGTACGCAAAAGTCAAGATTAAGAAAATTGCATTTACTATAAATTAATAAAAGCAGGTTAACAGTGAAGTTACAGAGGTAAGGACAAGCAAAATATTCAAAACAGTATAAACAATACAAGTTAAACACTGCAACAATTTTCACCTTTGCTGTGTCCGTATTCGCAGTGCGGACACTAAGAAATAATAGTCCCAGAAACTGTCCCTAACTGACCCTAACTTTCAAGCGGGTGCGCACCCCCCTTATCCCAGTGGTCCAAGTGGACCGCTTACAGTTTGTGGAAGTGCACGGTGGGGCCCGATGTCGTCCTTTTCCTTGAACCAACGCAGGATCCGCAACAAAGAAGTCCTCCTCAGCAGGCCAGAAAACCAGTTGAATATAATCCAGAATTTTACAGTTACTGTCCGGTACCTCGACAGCACTGTGAGTCTCTTTACTGTTTGGGGCAATCCACTCAGTCCAATGTCCAGCCCAATGTCGGCTCCACAGGTTAGTTGCTGCACACAGTCCTTTTTAACTTGGCTTCACTAAATGCACGGTTTCTTTGTACTCCATCCGTCTCTAGACCGAAGTTCACACAGCTTGGCCACACAAGTCCTTTAGTATCTCCACACGCGTCTTACACAACACAGAACTTGTTTTCTATCTTGCCAATATGGCGGCACCTGCAGTTCAAGTTTCTCTTCCTCATTCTTCCTGCTCACACTGAGGCAGGTTGACATCATAAGGGGCGTGTCCCTTCAACACTTAGCTGCTGCCTTAAAGAACCAGTATCACAGTAATACACTTTCTCTATGGTAAACTCTAATGCAAATTGGTCCTATGCTGCCATCTACTGACCAAACGAATACTGCAGGCATTTTGCATTAAATTTTAACACAGTTTACCAGGATAATGAAACTTAGAGACATTACATGACTGTTTCTTACAATCTTACTTGATAATATCGTGGCAGCTTCTCTTTGTAATCCAGCTCATCGTGGTACTGTAAGTATCTCAGTAGTACATCAGGGACTTCTAGTTGATCAATGAGGCCAAGTTTCCCCACTTGTTTCATTAGCCTTCTTATAGTGATACGACACTGAGACATCAGGGATCTTGGATGAACTGTAGAAGATAAAACCATATTACACATGAGGATGAGATTGCAGGTTGACACTACCAGACAGTAATACAATCTTTAAATGCTGGATAAAAATCATAACTAGTCCAAAGAAATAAAAATGAGCTAAAGGTAAGTTACGTAATCATAGAAATAAGCAATAATCCATATTGTGGCAACCTAATTAAAAGCACCCTAAACGGTTTTATTGTGTATGTATTAAGATTATAAATTTTTTATTATGAATAGATCAAGGTGATATTTATAGGAAATTAATACAGGATTTCACATATTTAGTGCTCAGAAGAAGAAGATGTCTTTACCTATTTCTCTGTCCAGAAGTTTTGCTACATCATTATCAACTTGGATCCGGGTTCTCTGTATATCAGGTAAGTACATATTAGCCCCAAACTGAATGAGCAGTTTTACAAATTGGACCTCATAGTTGTTGGCAAGACACATCCCTAATATTGACGAAACATCTGGAGCACTGCTTAAGAATTCAGGGTGTGAACAGTTGTAATCTGGGTCAGCGCCAAAAAGTAGTAACATTCGAAAACAAGTCAGATCTGCAAAACTTGCTGCATAGTATAAAGGTTTAGTCAGGTCGAAGTCAACATCAGGATTTGCTCCATATTCCAACAGCAGCCTGAGGACGCTGACCTGCTCTTTAAAAATTGTGTGAATTACAGGGTTACGCCTACGCTCATAACATGGTTTGACTCCAGCTTTTAACAATTCTTCAATACACTCAAAATTACTAAAATTTATAGCACGAAACAGACATCTGTGTAGCACAAGCCCACCAGTTCTCCTGATATGTTTCTGAGCTATTCTCTCAGACAATAACCTACAGAGTTTTTTTGGCTTATTTGCTTCTATGACTTCCTGAACTTTTAGACGCAGCTCCCTCTTCTTATTCTTTCTAGACCTGAGAAACCTTAACATGATGGCTCTTTATATGGCGGCAGAATGTATATGACCAAATATTATATAAGTAGGATACAAAATACTACAGATTACAAGTCTGTGTGCTCGTCAGATGAAAGCAGTCTCCTTCATTCCTTCCAACAATCCTCTGAGTTATTTCCTGAGTGTTTATCCTGCACTGTCTGATTCTTATAGCTCAAAGGACCTTAGGTGACATCACAGCCACGTGACAGACACAAACTAATAGGCTGGGCAGAAGCAAAAGTGCAGTAATAAAAGTGCAAAGTGTAGAACATGAGCACACGGATAAGAGAGGATATTGCAGTAAACAATGAATAAAGCTTAGAACAGCAGAAAGTCAAATTCAGCAAACAATCCTGGATTAACCCTGTCTTCAGCCACATACCTGTGTGAGGGTAGTCTCCCTCTCTCTGATACGTAGTCTCTCACGGTTCACACTGCACAATATACCTTTCAGTAACAGGTAAAGGGTCCATTCACACGTCCGTTGTTTCTTTCTTGATCTGTTCCGTTTTTTGCGGAACAGATCTGGACCAGATCTGGACCCATTCATTGTCAATGGGTCCTGAAAAAAATCAGACAGCTCAATGTCTGATTTTTTTTCAGGACCCATTGAAAATGAATGGGTCCAGATCTGGTCCAGATCTGTTCCGCAAAAAACGGAACAGATCAGGAAAGAAACAACGGACGTGTGAATGGACCCTTAAGGCGCATGCCCACGAACGTGTGCGGACCCCACCGTGGGGCAGCTGCATGCGGATCGCGGACCCATTCACTAATACTCTGGTCTGTTTATAAAGTGTCCAGAACAATTGATTAAGGCTACTTTCACACTAGCTTTTTGGCTTTCCGTTTGTGAGATCCATTCAGGGCTCTCACAAGCGGTCCAAAATTGATCAGTTTTGCCCTAATGCATTCGGAATGGAAAATGATCCGCTCAGAATGCATCAGTTTGCCTCCGTTCAGTCACCATTACTCTCTGCAGGCGGACACCATAACGCTGCCTGCAGCGTTTTGCTGTTGCCTGACGAAGCGGAGCTGCATTGATCAGGAACAGGTACGCTGACGCCACCTATGCAGTGGGCAGGTACGGGTATTTAAAGTTCAGTATTTGTTGTGACGCCAATTGCAGTGTGCGCAAGGTACTACCCCAGGGCCCTTCCTAGGTGTTATAACGCACGTCCCAGATTAGGAATGCCAGAGTGGTATAATGGCTTGAGGGGTGTAGTTTCTTAGATTGGGTCACTTTTAGAGAGTTTTTACTCTAGGGGGGCATCAGGGGGGCTTCAAAAGGGACATGGTGTCAATAAAAAAGGCCATCAAAATCGGCCTTCCAGAAACCATGTCGGTCCTTTCCTTTTGCGGCCTCCCTTTTACTGATACAGGAGTTTACGACCACAAATGTGGCGTTTCTGTAAACTGAAGTATCAGGGTAATAAATATAAACTTTTGTTTGGTTGTTAACCCTTGTTTTGTTACCAGAAAAACGTATTGAAATGGAAAAGTGCCAAAAATAGCGGTTTTGGCACTTTTTTTTTTTTTTAACCGTGTTAATCTGGGGGGTTAGGTCATGGGATATTTTTATAGAGGATATTCTTACGGACGCGGCGATACCTAATAAGTCTAATTTTTTTTGTATCTCTAAAGTCTAAGTGTAATTTTTTTTTTTATCCAATTATCTTTTGTGGGGGCTCATTTTTTGCCGGATGAGCGGACGGTTTTGGTTATTGGCACTATTTTGGGGGCTATATGACTTTTTGATCGCTTTCTATTAAACTTTTTGTTATGTAAGGTGACAAAATAAATCTTTTTTTGCACCTTTTTTTTTTTTTTTTTGACCGTGTTTATCTGGGGGGTTGGGTCATGGGGTATTTTTATAGAGGAGATTCTTACGGACGCGGCGATACCTAATAAGTCTACTTTTAATAAATTATTTTAGTTATTTTGGGTGTCTCAAGTCTGAGAACCAGTTTTTTTTATCCGATGTCAGTGCTAAATTGGGATATAAATTTAGTACTCCATGGAAGTGTGATACTCCCTGAAGCAACCGTCAATGCAGAGGCCCGGATGATCGGGGCATGTGTCGCACTGAGTAGTGGTGTCCTTCCGTATCCCCCTCCTGCGACACACTCTACACTTTTTTGGGGTTCGTCCCTTCTTTCCAGTATAGGGGACCACACCTGGAAAGTGTTGGCCAGGGACGATCCAGGCGCCTACAGTTCCCGAGGTACTCTGGCCTGCTCTTTCCCGGTCCGAAAAGATCAGGGCCTTGAGGACTGCCTCATAGAACTGGAGGAATGTCCCTGTGTTGCCAGCGATCCGGGACAGCACAAAAGAGTTGTACAAGGCAACCTGTACCAAGTAGACCGCAACTTTTTTGTACCATGCCCGGGTTTTGCGCATGGCGTTATATGGCTTGAGGACTTGATCCGAGAGATCAACTCCTCCCATATGCCGATTGTAGTCGACGATACAATCGGGCTTGAGGACCGTTGCCGCGGTACCTCGCACAGGGACAGGGGTGATGCCGTTACCATGAATTGTGGACAGCATAAGGACATCCCTCTTGTCCTTATACCTGACCAGCAACAGGTTTCCAGTGGTAAGGGCACGGGTCTCACCCCTGGGGATAGGTACCTGGAGGGGGTGGGCAGGGAGGCCGCGTTGATTTTTCCGCACGGTCCCACAAGCGGACGTGGATCTGGCGGAAAGGGACTGGAACAAGGGGATACTGGTAGAAAAGTTATCCACGTAAAGGTGGTAACCCTTATCCAGCAGTGGGTACATAAGGTCCCACACAAGTTTCCCGGTAACAACCAGAGTGGGGGGACATTCTGGGGGTTGAATCCGGGAATCTCGCCCCTCGTATACACGAAATTTATAAGTGTACCCTGAGGTACTCTCACAAATTTTGTATAGCTTCACGCCATACCTCGCCCGCTTGGAGGGCACATACTGGCGGAAAATGAGTCTCCCCTTGAACGCAATGAGAGACTCCTCAACCGCGACCTCCCTTCCAGGTACATAGGCCTCCATGAATTTGGCCCCAAAGTGATCGATGACCGGCCGTATCTTATACAGACGGTCATAGGCAGGATCACCTTGGGGTGGACATGCTGCATTATCTGAATAATGCAGACATTTCCGGATGGCCTCAAACCGGGAGCGTGTCATGGCCGTACTGTAAAGTGGGGCCTGGTAGAGGACGTTCCCACTCCAGTAATGTCAAAAAGGAGCCCAGGTGTTGAGCAACGAACTGTTGGGCGTACAGGTTCGTCTGCTCCACCATCAGATTTACCAGTGGGTCACTGAAAAAATTACAAAAAAAGTCATATTCAGTGTAGCCCACTGTGGAAATCTGGATTCCTGATTGGCCTACAAAATCAGGAATCACGGGCTCATATCGCTCTGGGCTACACCAGACTAGTTCACCGGCAGGGTACTCCACAGGGTCCCTAAAATGGCGGTCCCCTTGCTCCACCTGGCGGCGTCTCCGCCGCCTTGGGGGCTCATCATCGCTAGATGATGAGGAGGACGCGGATGACAACAGGAATGTGGGGTCATCCTCGTCCTCACTGGGACTCTCGGAGTCGGAGGCAAGCTGGGCGTATGCCTACTCGGCCGAGAACGTCCGGCGGGCCATAGGGGAGTGTGTGCCTGTGTGTGTATGTGCGTGTGTGTAAAACTTTATTTGGTGTGCGTGTGTGTGGGGGCACGGGTGTTCACAAACTCACCCTAAAACTAACAGAAAAAAAAAAAAAGGCAAGAAATGTGGGGAAAAAAATTCAAAACCGCTGATCAACTGTCCGAAGTTGATCAGCGGTGGGGTGTGCGATGCGCTAACAGTGGCCAGACGCTAAGAGTGCCGGCCACAGTCAGCGTACACAAAAAATAAATAAATCCTGCACCCCAAAAAAGTTGGGGGGGAGCCCTGGGGGGGTCTAGGGTCGCACAGCTGTGCTGTGGACCCCAGACACCCTAACTTAGGGTGATGCAATAAAAGTTTTACAAACTATCTTTCCCTTTTTTTTCCCTGCCTAACCCGAACTTTCCCTATACTTTCCCTAAGTACCTGAAGTTCAGATGGGGGGTGCTGGGGCACAGATCGGGTCCTGGGGGGCACAGATGGGGTGATGCTGGCACCGATGGACGACACGTGCAGGCAGCTCCTCTCTCCTCCGGCTCCGGAACACAAATGGAGGAGGAGAGAAGCGCCTGCATCTTTTGAATCTCCCGCTGGCCCGCCCACAGACCAATCAGACGCGATCCTGAGAGTTGATGTCACCATCACCACTCAGGATCGCTGGATGGTGATTGGTGTGCTAAAATCACACCACTATCACCATCCTGTTCCGGGGTATCGGGTCTTCAGAGACCCGAATAACCCGGAAACGCAAAAAAACGCAGGTCTGAATTGATACATGGGGGGGTCACAGGACCCCCCGGCGCATTTGCCCCAGGTGCCTGCTCAATGATTTGCTGCGCGGCGGTGATCGAAAATACACAGGGCGTACAGGTACGCCCTGTGTCCTTAAGTACCAGGACATAAGGGCGTACCTGTACGCCCTGTGTCCTGAAGAGGTTAAGGGCATTAACATTGTCATCTTGTGCAATTTCATGTAATTTCCTCACAATTGTGCATTCTAATCCTTGTTAAATGTATATTGTTGTAATTTTCATGTTCACCAGCAGGTGGCAGCAATGTGTTCAGCAAGGACTTTGCTACAGTTTAGTGTTTCTGAACTGGAATAGTTCATATCAGTTCAGCTCCCCCTCTATGAGCAGAAGTGGGCTGGCCCATGTCCTGCCTCATGGGAAGGAAAGGAAGTTAAGTCAGTGTGCCAGCCACCCCGGCTAGGGGAAGGCTGTGCGTGTAGGAGCTCCCAGATATAGGGATCCAAGCCAGGATCTTGTCTCGGCTGAGACATTGATCATCATCCCCAGCCTGAGTCCTTCAGCCTCAGCTGGTAGAAGCAAGCAGACAAACTCCAGACCTCCAGGAAGAGGAGATTACTGTGAGTAGAGACCAGAAACCCCAGGAGAAGCCAAATTCCTCCTCAGCTACTCAGTCCCCAAGAAAGCTAGAGCTAACAAGCAGACGTCCTTTTCCTGCAAAAGCTCCAGGCACATGATACAGCAGAAGATAATTTTGTGCCACACATTGCCAATACCAGCAGGAACCAAAGACTATTGCTGTACCTTGCTTGGATCAGAATTACTACCAGTAACTTTACCTAAGGTCTGGATCTCAATTACTGCTGAAAATCCCTCTATTACTTCTACTAGCACCACACTCATTTTATTGCAAGTGAGCCAGGATCCAGGAGTCCAGCCGTACCCAGGTAGGAGACACTGTTGACACTATTGCCACTACCATACAGAGACATTACACCACTCTGGCATTCCTAACCTGGTACGTGAGTTACAACACCTTAAAGGCCCCTGTGACTGTACCCTGCGCACACTTCAATTGGCGTCACGAACTAAGCTATAAACTATCACCTACATCTGACCTAACCATTGCATAATTTGGCGTCAGAGTGCATACCCCGGTCCAGCTCACCGCACAAAGGCACAGTAATGCAACTTAATTTAGTTTATAAAACAGCTATTACACCAGGTGCCCTTTATACTTGTGGACTTTGACTCTGTGCTATAAACCGTTGCTTGTGCTGAGATCATGCTGTCCCCGGCTCTTGTGCTGGCATACATCTTATGATCTGGCTCTGTGCTGTGACTTGCAGATTACTACATAGCCCATGCTCTCTGAATTCAGCAGCTTATACTTGGTGGCCAGGTTCTCCAACCTAAGTCTGCAGACCCCTCTGAATGATGTGGCACCCAGAGCTTCCATTTTCAATACTGTGGTCATCAATTCCTGCAGACTGTTTGCAAACTAGGACAGTAGTTCATTTTCTTTACCAGCCAAACAACGTCTTCCTAACCATAGCTACAGATGTTGTATAGCCATACACATCTTTCAGGACACAGAAAAACTGTTTGAATGTTTTTCTATGAAGGATGCAGTAACACTGTCTTTCTTACTTTCCCTTCTAATGTGCTTGGGGCCAGTTCAGCCTTCAAAAGTAGATTCACATTGAACAACTGGGCTGCCCTTCAAGGGTCCATTTACACATCCGCAAAATGGGTCCGCATTTGCAGACCCATTTATTTTCAATGGGGCTGAAAAAGATGCGGACAGCACACAGTGTGCTGTCCGCATCCACACTTCCGTTTCACGGCCCCGCAAAAAAATAGCGCATGTCCTATTCTTCTCTGCAGACACGGACAAGGCATTTCTATTATAGTGCCGTCCATGTGCGGTCTGCAAAATGTGGAACGCACATCACATGACCAGTGTCCGTGTTTTGCGAATCCGCAATTTGCGATCTGCAAAACAGTTGTGGGCGTGTGAATAGACCCTAACTAATATATCTTCTTAAGCAGATCTGCCTAGTTTGCTTGTTATTGGAAGCCATGCCCCCTCCTGTCCTGTTCTCACAGCTGCCTCCTTTCTACATCCCTGCACCTGCCATGGAGGAGCTAGCTCGTACATGCCTGAAGCCTGTGCTACTTTCTGGGTCTTAGAAGCACCCTGAAGCTGGCCAGTTAAGACCTGTCCTAGGTTGCTAATATGGCTTACATGTTTATACAGCTAGACTTGCCAGTAATTTTAATACAGTTCCTATGTTTATATATATATTAGAGACAGAGAGTAATGTACAGTGACTTAATGTTCTGGATGTCATATAACAGTTATGTATTGTGTTTACAGAAACAGAAAGATAATATACCTTTAAGATTCAGTAAGTGGATGTAAGGTAAGCTCAATGACACTGTAGATGGCCAGCTAAGACCTATCCTAGGTTGCTAGTATAGCTTATATGTGTATACAGCTAGACCTGCCAATAGTCGTATTGATTGTCAGTATTGCATTTAAAGTAAAATGTCTGAGCCTAGTATTACCATAGCCCAAACAGATGAACTAAGATGTTCATCATGTGCCAGAAAACCGATCCCAAAGATGCTGGAAACTTTGGAGCAAGAAGCAGCACTGAAAGGAAAAAAGTTCACCAGAATGTATGATAAATGGAAATTATACATTAAAGACATTCGTAAAAAGCTAAAGCAAGAAAGTATAAAAGGGAACTTGAGTGATATGGTAGAGACGGTAGAAGAATCTGAATCAGAGCTTATGGCAGCATATGTCAACCTGCGGTCATTTACGACACCTTCCCTGGATATTGTAAGGAACATGGACACATGTGCTGCGGTCACTAAAGATTTGGTAAAGCTCATGAGAGAACTATCATCTACAGAAAACTATGATGAAGTTTAAGCAAGAAGTAGAATGAATGAGCTTTTTATGAGAGACTATGCTAGGTCCTTAGGTGGTACCACAATCTCAAGTGTGACTTTCTTCTCTAGCAGAAGTGCCACCCGTATATCAAAGTCCTCAAATACTTCAGCCAAAAGAAAGGAATTAGCTGAACAACTTAATGTCAGGAGAGCAGAAATTTAAATGGAAGCTGCCATTGAGGTGCAGCACCAACTGATGGCTGAAAAGGAAGCTTAAAAGGATGCACAACGCAATCAGATGGAAGCTGAAATCGAGGCACAGTGCCAACAGATGAAAAGTCTTGAAAGACAGAAAGAAGTTAAGATCATAGAAGCCAGACTCAGAGTACATGAGGAGGATATGAGTCAGAGTTGTCATAGGTTCAAATCTGTACTAAATGAAGAAATGGACTCCTACTTTCCTACATACTCCCAGGAGAATGGAAGGAAATCTTCAGCATCTTCGGATGATTCTATTCCTAGATGTCATGGCAATGCTCAGGAGAGTGTTACAACCATTGTGCCAGCAAGACCACAGAGAACAGTCCTAGCTAGACTTCCCGTTCTGGAACCCACTGTATTTTCAGAAGATGTACTGAAGTTCATAGAGTGGAAGGCAAGTTTTGAAATGATACTTGAGCATCATTGCTTTAGTCCAGTTGACAAGTTATTCTACCTTCAGAGATATGTTGGTGGAGGAGCCAAGGAAATTCTTGAAGGTAACTTCTATTGAAAAGACGAAGAAGCCTTTTCTTAGTACAAATAGCTTTTAGAGAGAAACTGAATAACTGGCCTAAAATAGGTCCTAAAGAACACTTCAGACTCCAAAAGTAGGGTGACTTCATGCAAGCATGCAGCAATGCCATCCCACATGTTCAAGGACTGGAAATACTGAACGACCATCTAGAAAACCACAGGATGCTAACTAAGCTACCTGAAGAAGTGGCTTCTAGATGGAATCGCTATGTGACTAAACAGTTAGATGTAGGTAAGAACTTCCCAAGTTTTAAAAAGTTCTGAGTTCATCAATAAGTAAGCACGGATAGCATGTAATCCAGTAACAGAATCTTACATCTTAAAATCCTTAGAAGAAAGGCCTGTGAGAGATATAAGACTTGCAAGAGCAACTAGCTTTACAACCAACACAGCAGCTAAAGGTCCAGATACCTACAAGAGCAAGTTCAAAGTCACTACTGGGATCAGTAGAGAGACAGAACCGACAAATCTTCATACTACCTTCAAATGTATGTTCTGTGGAGAGAACCACTCCATACATAAGTGTCAACAATTGAAGGCGAAGTCCCCAGAAGAAAATAAAAAATTTGTGCTGGATAACCAACTGTGTTTCGGATGTCTAAGAAAAGGCCATATTACTAAGGAGTGTAAGAAAAAGGCCACATGCAGCGTTTGCAAAGGACGCCATCCTACACCACTACATGAAGAACGTGCAAAGAAAGATAAATCCTCAATACCGAAAGATATAGTATCGGTATTATCTTGCAGAGTGAGGGAAGGATAAAGCAATGGCACATCAATGGTTGTACCAGTGTGCATTTCAAATCCTAAAAGGAGGAACAAGAAGGTATACGCCTATGCGCTACTGGATGCCCAGACTGACATCACCTTCATTGATCAAAAAATCTGCTAGAAATTACAAGTGGCTACAGAACCAGTGAAGCACAAACTCACCACAATGACAAGGAGAGACACATTAGTGAACAGTCAAAGAGTCAAAGGACTGATTGTTAGAGGACTTCATTCGAACTGCACATTAGATCTACCTCCAGCTTATACAAAAGACGATATACCTCTAGATCGAGATTGCATACCTACCTGTGAAACAGCCAATGAATGGGAGCGCCTATCTGTCATATCTCATGAAATGTCCCCGCTGAAGGAGTTTGGTGTTGGACTGTTGATAGGTTACGATTGTCCCGAAGCCTTGGTACCACAAAAAGTAGTCACAGGAGGAAAGGGTGAACCCTACGCTGTTTAAACTGATCTAGGATGGGGTGTTGTTGGAGGAAAACAGCAGATCACAACCTCAAGACAGGTGACAGGATTATGTCATCGAATATCTGTCCAAGAGTTACCAACTATAGGTCCAGCAAAAGTAAACAAGATCCTTGAATCAGACTTTGCAGATATAAGTTCTAAAGAAAGAAGTGTATCCCAAGAAGACATAAAGTTCGTACACACATTAGAAGAAATTATTCAGCAAAATCAACAAGGTCATCTTGAAATGCTCTTACCTTTCAGAGAACAACCTCGTCTGCCAAATAACAGAAGTCTTGCCCTAGCAAGATTGAAATGTTTGAAGAAAAGGTTGGGAAGAGATCCCAAACTCAAGAATGATTATTTGAAATTCATGGAAGGCATCCTCAAAGAAGGACATGCAGAGAAAGTTAATAACAAACCTAAAGAAGTGTGGTACAACCGACATCAAGGTGTTTACCACTCAAAGAAACCAGTTAAGATTAGAGTAGTATTTGATTGATCAGCAAAGTACAATGGTGTTGTATTGAATGATCATCTACTCAAAGGACCAGATCTTACAAACACTCTGCCTGGAGCACTCTGTAGATTCAGAAAGTATCCCGTAGCGGTTATGTGTGACGTTGAAAATATGTTCCACCAGTTTCATGTGAAGAATAAAGATAGAGACTTCCTGAGGTTTCTATGGTGGGAGGATGGAGATACAGATACAGAGCCAGCAGAATACAGAATGAAAGTACACTTGTTTGGAGCATCATCATCTCCAGGTTGTGCCAATTATGGTATGAAATACCTGGCCAATCAGAATGAAAAGGATTGCCCATCAGCAGCAAATTTTCTGAAGAATTTTTTTTATGTAGATGATGGTCTCAGAAGTCTAGAGTGAACAGAATCTGCAATCAAACTAGTGAAAGAAAGCCAAGAGTTATGCGCAAGAGGAAACCTGCGCCTTCACAAATTCATCTCAAACAACAGAGAGGTACTGGATTCTATCAGTGACTCTGAACGTGCAGCAATAATGAAGAATGTAGATCTCAATTATGATCATCTTCCAGTTCAAAACGTACTTGGATTTGGATGGAATGTAAAGAACGACAAGTTCTTCTTTGAAGTATCTATTGAAGAGAAAGTTGCAACTAGACAAACCATTCTTTCTGCAGTGGCTTCTATATTTGATCCATTGGGATTCTTGGCCCCAGTAATCCTCAGAGCAAAAGAAATACTGCAAGAATTATGCAGACAGAAGTTGGGATGGGATGAGCCCATACCTGAAAATTTGAGGCCAAGGTGGGAGAGTTGGATAAGAGACTTGCAAAACTTGAGAGAAGTTCAGATACCCAGATGTTTTGTACCTCATGATTTCGGAAAGTACAAGAAAATAGAACTTCATCACTTTTCAGATGCCAGTAGTTATGGTTATGGTCAGTGCTCCTACATCAGAGTAATAGGAGAAGAAAAGATGCACTGTGCCCTGGTTATGGGGAAGGCCAGAGTTGCACCTACCAGTATTCAAACAACACCAAGACTTGAACTGACAGCAACCGTAGTTTCAGCAACAGTAGGCAAGTTTCTGAGAGAAGAATTGGAATTGGAAATAGATGAAGAATATTTTTGGACAGACTCACAAGTTGTCCCAGGATACATAAACAACGAAGCTCGAAGATTCCATATCTTTGTCGCCAACAGAGTTGAGAAAATTCAGGAAATAACAAATCCGTAACATTGGCATCCCATTGACACAAAGCATAACCCAGCAGATCAGGCTTCAAGAGGCCTGAATGTAACAGAATTTAAAAATTATTATTGTTTCACATGCCCAGAGTTCCTTTGGGAAAAGAAAATCACACCCAGTAAAGGTTACATACAGGGTGGGCCATTTATATGGATACACCTTAATAAAATGGGAATGGTTGGTGATATTAACTTCCTGTTTGTGGCACATTAGTATATGTGAGGGGGTAAACTTTTCAAGATGGGTGGTGACCATGGCGGCCATTTTGAAGTCAGACATTTTGAATCCAACTTTTGTTTTTTCAATAGGAAGATGGTCATGTGACACATAAAACTTATTGGGAATTTCACAAGAAAAACAATGGTGTGCTTGGTTTTAATGTAACTTTATTCTTTCATGAGTTATTTACAAGTTTCTGACCACTTATAAAATGTGTTCAATGTGCTGCCCATTGTGTTGGATTGTCAATGCAACCCTCTTCTCCCACTCTTCACACACTGATAGCAACACCGCAGGAGAAATGCTAGCACAGGCTTCCAGTATCCGTAGTTTCAGGTGCTGCACATCTCGTATCTTCACAGCATAGACAATTGCCTTCAGATGACCCCAAAGATAAAAGTCTAAGGGGGTCATATCGGGAGACCTTGGGGGCCATTCAACTGGCCCACGATGACCAATCCACTTTCCAGGAAACTGTTCATCTAGGAATGCTCGGACCTAAAACCCATAATGTGGTGGTGCACCATCTTGCTGGAAAAACTCAGGGAACGTGCCAGGTTCAGTGCATAAAGAGGGAAACACATCATCATGTAGCAATTTCGCATATCCAGTGGCCTTGAGGTTTCCATTAATGAAGAATGGCCCCACTATCTTTGTATCTTCACTATCTGTGAAGATACAAGATGTGCAGCACCTGAAACTACGGATACTGGAAGCCTGTGCTAGCATTTCTCCTGCGGTGTTGCTATCAGTGTGTGAAGAGTGGGAGAAGAGGGTTGCATTGACAATCCAACACAATGGGCAGCACATTGAACACATTTTTTAAGTGGTCAGAAACTTGTAAATAACTCATGAAAGAATAAAGTGACCTTAAAACCAACCACACCATTGTTTTTCTTGTGAAATTCCTAATAAGTTTGATGTGTCACATGACCCTCTTCCTATTGAAAAAACAAAAGTTGGATTCAAAATGGCCGACTTCAAAATGGCCGCCATGGTCACCACCCATCTTAAAAAGTTTCCCCCCTCACATATACTAATGTGCCACAAACAGGAAGTTAATATCACCAACAATTCCCATTTTATTAAGGTGTATCCATATAAATGGCCCACCCTGTAGAATTGTCTATGGGTGATCTAGAAGTAAAAGTTGTACAAACATTGAGCACTGCTGCCAAGGGAATCAGAAAGAAGGAATTGTTGAATGTATAAGAAAGAATGAAAGCTGAAGAAGCAGACATAAGACTCATTCAACAGAGATTCTACAGTGAAGAGTTAAAGAGACTTAGTCAAGAACCTAAAAGGCTTCCAAACACTCACCCATTGTACAGCTTAATCTTGTTCTGCAGGATGGTATACTGAAGGTGGAAGGGAGACTGGAAAATGCATTGTTACCTAGCAGAGTGAAGCATCCAGCAATTCTACCCAAAAACTCTACCTTCACAAGATTTATTATTGATCCCTACCACAACATATCCTTGCATCAAGGACGAAGCTTTACCCAAAGCTGTTTGAGAGAAGGTGGTTACTGGATTGTGAAAGGAAGCAAAGTTATAGCAAAGTATATAAGTAAATGTATAGTCTGCAGAAAGGCACATAGCCCTACAGAAGAACAAAGAATGGCAGATCGTGTAAACCCATCACCACCATTTCTTTATATCGGAATGGATTGCTTTGGCCCATTCATCACCAAGCAAATTCGCAAGGAGTACAAGAGATATGGACTAATATTTACATGTCTGTGCTCCAGAGCAATTTACATGTCTGTGCTCCAGAGCAATTCACCTGGAAATGTTAGAGGATATGTCAACTGATGCATTCATCAACGCCTTAAGATGTTTCATAGCCATTAGAGGTACCGTCAGAGAGCTTAGATCTGACCAAGGATCTAATTTTGTCGGAGCAAAGAATGAATTGAAGAAAGCTCTAAAAGCGATCGATAAAGAAAAAGTAACTGAGTATTTGTTAGAGAAACAGTGTGATTTTCATATGAATGCTCCACATGCAAGCCATACAGGAGGAGTTTGGGAAAGACAAATTAGAACTGTAAGAAATGTGTTAAGTTCAGTGTTGAAAAAGAATGCTGGAAGAATAGATGATGCTTCACTTAGGACCCTATTCTATGAAGTAATGTCTATTGTTAACAGTCGTCCACTTATATTTGATAACATCAACGATCCAGCAAGTTTGGACCCTTTAACTACCGACCATAGACTTCACCTTTAGTCTGATTACATACAGCCACCTCCTGGCAAGTTCACCAAAGAGGATTTATATGCCAAAAGGAGATGGCGAAGAGTTCAATATCTATCAGAACAGTTTTGGAATTGATGGAGCAAAGAGTACTTAGCCAATCTTATGCTAAGAAGCAAATGGCAAACACCCAGAAGAAATGTCCAAGTTGGTGACATAGTGTTAGTAAAAGAAGAAGATTTACCTAGAAGTCAATGGAAATTAGCCAAAGGTCTAGAAGTTCAAAAGGATGAAGACAAACTAGTAAGAAGAGTGTTGTTACAAATAGGAGAGTCAAAAACTTGACAAAAAAGGAAAATGTCTCACTACTCCACTTAAGTTGGAACGTCCTATACAGAAGTTAGACACTTGGAAGTTGAGAACCTGATGGAAAATTCCTCAAATTCATGTACAAGTCCTACCACCAAGAACATAGAATTATAAGTAATTTTGGTGGGAGTGTAGCTGGCCAGCTAAGACCTGTCCTTGGTTGCTAGCATAGCTTATATGTGTATACAAATGCAGTAAAGGAAGAATTTGAGACCGTGATCTATTTCTGACGCTTGATTGGGCGTGCACTATAGTCCGCTCATTTGGTATTACCGAAAGCGATTAACTGGTATGTTACTGGCTGGCATCGGGGAGGAGCATACAGCAAGAGTGATATGAAAGGTGTGTTATCTATGACGTGGATACGTGTGCTGTTGCTACCATCAATAGATCTAGAAACCCGGTATGGAATTGCTATCAGCATATAAAGTGTGCCGCAATACAGTGCAATGGGTATTGGCAAAAATATTGCAATATAGTGCAATTTGGTAATAACCGGAATGCATAAAATCAAAAGATCAAAACACATAAGATAGGGCTAAAATCAAGAGAATCAATAAATAAATAAATGTATAAAAAGATAAATAAATACATAAAAAATAATAAATAATAAATAAATAAAAAATAAAAGGAACATATACCGTATTTTTCGCCCTATAAGACGCACCGGCGCATAAGACGCACCTAGGTTTTTTGGGCGGAAAATAAGAAAAAAAATGTTTTGAACCAAAGGGTGTGCTTTTGGTGTGTTTGGAACTAATGGTGGTCTGTGGATGGCACTATTACTGGGGATCTGTGAAGGACACAGTTATGGGGGGATCTGTGGATGACGCACTGTTATGGGGGGATCTGTGGATGACGCACTGTTATGGGGGGATCTGTGGATGACGCACTGTTATGGGGGGATCTGTGGATGACGGACACTGTTATGGGGGATCTGTGGATGACGCACTGTTATGGGGGGATCTGTGGATGACGGACACTGTTATGGGGGGATCTGTGGATGGCGGACACTGTTATGGGGGATCTGTGGATGACGGACACTGTTATGGGGGGATCTGTGGATGACGGACACTGTTATGGGGGAAACTGTGGATGACGGACACTTTTATGGGGGGATCTGTGGATGACGGAAACTGTTATAGGGGGGATCTGTGACGGACACTGTTATGGGGGGATCTGTGGCTTGCACTGTTACAGGGAGATCTGTGGCTTGCACTGTTACAGGGTGATCTGTGGCTGGCACTGTTAAAGGGGGGATCTGTGGCTGGCACTGTTACAGGCGGGATCTGTGGATGGCACTGTTAGAGGAGGGATCTGTGGGTGGCACTGTTAGAGGGGGGATCTGTGGGTGGCACTGTTAGAGGGGGGATCTGTGGGTGGCACTGTTATGGGGGATCTGTGGGTGGCACTGTTATATATGTGCCATCCACAGACCCCCCACCCCATAACAGTGCCATCCACAGACCCCCCAGCCCATAACAGTGCCATCCACAGACCCCCCACCCCTTAACTGTGCCATCCACAGATGTTCCCCATAAAACTTTTATCCACAGTTCCCCCCCCCCGCCGCTCCAGTATACAAATATAAAATGTCTTATTCAATTAAAAGTGATTACACATGCCCCCTCACTTCTAATAGTACCGTACATCCTAACAGCTTCTGTACAACCCAGGCAGGCCGGGCGGCCGGCGCGTCACTCACTGACGTCACTTGCCTGCGCCGCCTGCTTCATTCATAAAGTAGGCGGCGCTGGCACGTGACATCAGGGAGTTACGCTGCCGCCCGCCCGGCCTGCCTGCCTGCAGTCTACTGAAGCAGTTAGGATGTACGGTAATATTAGGAGTGAGGGGGCATGTGTAATCACTTTCAATTGAATAAGACATTTTATATTTGAATATTGCAGCACTGGAGCGGCGGGGCTATAGTACAGTGACTGCACCGCCCCGCCGGCCCCCAGCTCCTCCTCCCAGTCCCTCCCCGCTCGCCCGTACATCGCAGCCTGCGATGTAAAATTGTCAGCATTCGCCCCATAAGAGGCAGGGGCATTTCCCCCCCATTATGGGGCGAAAAATACGGTATATAAGGGCGTAATACAACTTAAGCATACTGCCTGGCTATTTTTGTGCTGCGGCAGGTTACAATACAGTCTCACACATCTCGTTTAGTCCATATGGGGTAAGGGCATCGACTTTGAATAAAAGATTACCGGTTTGGTAACATTACAATACAGAGTCCTTTCTGCATCAGCGCCGCATGGAACGGTCTCAAATTCTTCCTTTACTGCATTTCTCTTTATCCCATTAACCGTGACTCACGGATAAGGGCAGAGACCCGGGCAGCAGACGCAGACTTCCCCGCAAGCTGGACGGTAAAAATCCAGCAAGGTGCTTTATAGGTGTTGTGACTTATCACAACCCAATCTGGTAAGCACAATCATTGTATTCATATTATCTATATTTGTAAGGTTTTACACATGAGGCGCTGCCTCCTCTCCCCTTTTCTCTTCTTTTATCTGTGTATACAGCTAGACCTGCCAATAGCCTTAATACAGTTCCTATGTTTATGTGTTAAAGACAAAAGCAGAGTTATTTACTGTGACATCATGTTTTGGATGTCATATAACTAACATAGTAACATAGTACATAAGGCCGAAAAAAGACATTTGTCCATCCAGTTCGGCCTGTTATCCTGCAAGTTGATCCAGAGGAAGGCAAAAGAAAAACCCTGTGAGGTAGAAGCCAATTTTCCCCACTTTAGGGGAATAAAAAATTCCTTCCCGACTCCAATCAGGCAATCAGAATAACTCCCTGGATCAACGACCCGTCTCTAGTAGCTATAGCCTTTAATATTATTACGCTCCAGAAATACATCCAGGCCCCTCTTGAATTCCTTTATTGTACTCACCATCACCACCTCCTCAGGCAGAGAGTTCCATAGACTCACTGCTCTTACCGTAAAGAATTCTTTTCCGTGTTTGTGTACAAACCTTCTTTCCTCCAGACGCAGAGGATGTCCCCTCGTCATAGTCACAGTCCTGTGGATAAATAGATGATGGGATAGATCTCTATACTGACCCCTGATATATTTATACATATTAATTAGATCTCCCCTCAGTCGTCTTTTTTCTAAAGTGAATAACCCTAATTTTGGTAATCTTTCAGGGTACTGTAGTTGCCCCATTCCAGTTATTACTTTAGTTGCCCTCCTCTGGACCTTCTCCAGCTCTGCTATGTCTGCCTTGTTTACAGGAGCCCAGAACTGTACACAGTACTCCATGTGTGGTCTGACTAGCAATTTGTAAAGTGGTAGGACTATGTTCTTATCACGGGCATCTATGCCCCTTCTGATGCAACCCATTATCTTATTGGCCTTGGCAGCAGCTGCCTGACACTGGTTTTTGCAGCTTAGTTTGCTGTTTATTAAAATTCCTAGATCCTTTTCCATGTCAGTGTTACCGAGTGTTTTATCATTTAGTATGTACGGGTGACTTGCATTATTCCTTCCCATGTGCATAACTTTACATTTGTCAGTGTTAAACCTCATCTGCCACTTATCTGCCCAAGCCTCCAATCTATCCAGATCCCTCTGTAGTAGTATACTGTCCTCTTCAGTGTAAATTACTTTACACAGTTTAGTGTCATCTGCGAAAATTGATACTTTACTATGGAAGCCTTCTACAAGATCATTAATAAATATATTGAAGAGAATAGGGCACAATACTGACCCCTGAGGTACCCCACTAGTGACAGTGACCCAATCTGAGTGTGTACCGTTAAAAACCACCCTCTGTTTTCTATCATTGAGCCAGTTACTTACCCACATACAGACGTTTTCTCCCAGTCTGAGCATTCTCATTTTATATACTAACCTTTTATGTGGTACAGTGTCAAATGCTTTGGAGAAGTCCAGATATACGACATCCATTGATTCGCTGCTGTCAAGTCTAGAACTTACCTCCTCATAGAAACTGATTAAATTAGTTTGGCATGACCGATCCCTCATGAAGCCATGCTGATATGGCGTTATTTGCTTATTTCCGTTGAGATGCTCTAAGATAGCATCTCTCAGAAAACCTTCAAACAGTTTACCCACAACAGATGTTAAACTTACCGGCCTATAGTTTCCAGCCTCTGTTTTTGGACCCTTTTTGAATATTGGCACCACATTTGCCATGCGCCAATCCTGTGGGACATTCCCTGTCACTATAGAGTCCGCAAATATCAGAAATAAGGGTCTGGCTATGACATTACTTAATTCCCTTAGGATACGGGGGTGTATGCCATCCGGTCCTGGCGATTTGTCTATTTTAATCTTTTTAAGTCGCTGATGTACTTCTTCCTGGGTCAGACAGGACACTTTTAATGGGGAATTATTTTTTACATTTTGCATGTCATCTGACATTTTATTTTCCTCAGTGAATACATTGGAGAAAAAAATATTTAAAGAGGACCTTTCACCTGTATAAACTATATGAACCGAGTATGCTGCCATATAGAGCGGCGCCCGGGGATCTCACTGCACTTACTATTATCCCCAGGCGCCGCTCCGTTCTCCCGTTATAGGCTCCAATACCTTTGCTTTTTAAGTTATAGTAGGCGGGTCTTCCCCTGTCCTGTGGGCGTCTCCTTCTCCTAGGCTGCAGCGCTGGCCAATCGCAGCACACAGCTCACAGCCTGGGAGGTTTGTTTCTCCCAGGCTGTGAGCTGTGCGCTGCGATTGGCCAGCGCTGCAGCCTAGGAGAAGGAGACGCCCACTGGACAAGGGAAGACCGGCCTACTATAACTTAAAAAGCAAAGGTACCGGAGCCTATAACCGGAGAACGGAGCGGCGCCCGGGGATAATAGTAAGTGCAGTGAGATCCCCGGGCGCCGCTCTATATGGCAGCATACTCAGTTCATATAGTTTATACAGGTGAAAGGTCCTCTTTAACAGCTTTGCTTTCTCCTCGTCGCTCTCTGCGACTCTCCCCTCATTACTCTTTAAAGGGCCAACACCTTCAGCTTTATACTTTTTAACATTTATATAATTGAAGAACATTTTAGGGTTAGTTTTACTCTCTTTGGCAATTAATCTCTTGGTCTCTAGTTTGGCCGCTTTTCATTTGTTTTTTACATGTTCTATTTTTTTATTTATAGTTTTTCAGTGCTTCCGTGCTACCCTCCTGTTTTAGTGATTTATATGCTTTTTTTTTGTCATTTATTGCTTTCTTTACAGTGCTATTTATCCACGTTGGTTTCTTTTTGTTCCTTAACCTTTTATTCCCATACGGTATGTACCTCTCAAAATAAGATTTTAGGATGTTTTTAAAGATATCCCATTTTGTGGCTGTATTTTTATTTTTGAGGACTTTGTCCCAGTTAGTTAGGCCTATGGCCTCTCTTAGTTGGCTAAATTTAGCTTTTTTGAAGTTTGGTATTTTTGTTCCTCCCTGTAGAAACGCTCTTTTGAATGATAATTGGAAGGTTATTACTTTATGGTCACTATTTCCCAGGTGTCCACCAACCTGCATGTCTGTTGTTCTGTCAGGCCTATTGGTTAATACTAAGTCCAGTATAGCCGTCCCTCTAGTCGGGTCCTGAACCAGTTGGGAGAGATAATTGTCTTTGGTTATTGCCAAGAATCTGTTTCCTTTATGAGATATACAAGTTTCAGTTTCCCAGTCTATATCCAGGTAGTTGAAGTCCCCCATAATAAGCACCTTATTATGATTTGCCGCCTTGTCTATCTCATTTAGTAGTAGATTTTCTGTGGACTCTGGTATATTAGGTGGTTTATAGTAAACTCCTATTAGTAATTTATTGTTTTCTTTAGCTCCATGAATCTCTACCCACAGTGATTCCACATGTTCATGTCCCTCACTTATATCTTCACGGAGTGTGGGCTTTAGACAAGACTTTACATAAAGGCAAACCCCTCCCCCTCTCCGGTTTTGATGATCCTTTCTAAACAGACTGTAACCTTGTACATTAACTGCCCAGTCATAGCTATCATCCAGCCATGTCTCAGTTATTCCCACTATGTCATAGTTCTCCTCACACATCACTAATTCCAGCTCCCTAGTTTTATTAGTCAGGCTTCTGGCATTAGTATGCATACGTTTGAGAGGTTTATGTATATTTTTTACCCTGCACCTTTCCTTCTGAACTGTTCTAGTCCCTCCTTCCATTCCTCCCCCAGTCCCACTACCTTGCCCCCGGTCTCCATCTGCACTATCTTCCCCTCCTATAGTGTAATTCCCCTCCCCCCCAGTCCCTAGTTTAAACACTCCTCCAACCTTCTAGCCATCTTTCTCCCCAGCACAGCTGCCCCTTCCCCATTGAGGTGCAGCCTGTCCCTACTATAGAGTCTGTAGCCGATAGAGAAGTCGGCCCAGTTCTCCAGGAACCCAAACCACTCCTTCCTACACCAGTTCTTGAGCCACTTGTTAATCTCCCTAATCTCCCACTGCCTTTCTTGTGTGTCTTGTGGTACAGGCAGTATTTCAGAAAATACTACCTTTGAGTAGAGATGTCGCGAACATAAAATTTTCCGTTCGCGAGCGGCGAACGCGAATTTTCGCAAATGTTCGCGAACGGGCGAACCGGGCAAACCGCCATAGACTTCAATAGGCACGCAAATTTTAAAACCCACAGGGACTCTTTCTGGTCACAATAGTGATGGAAAAGTTGTTTCAAGGGGACTAACACCTGGACTGTGGCATGCCGGAGGGGGATCCATGGCAAAACTCCCATGGAAAAATACGTAGTTGACGCAGAGTCGGGTTTTAATCCATAAAGGGCATAAATCACCTAACATTCCTAAATTGTTTGGAATAACGTGCTTTAAAACATCAGGTATGATGTTGTATCGATCAAGTAGTGTAAGGGTTACGCCCGCTTCACAGTGACAGACCAAACTCCCCGTTTAACGCACCGCAAACAACCACAAACAGTCCATTTGCACAACCGCAAACTCCCCATTTGCACAAGGCGTGGATACCAAGCTAGCCATGTCCCGTTCCTTGTCCTCACTGACGTCATTGAAGGTCTCTTCCTCCAGCCAGCCACGTACAAAGCCAAGGGTCCCCGAAAGGTGACAACAAGCCGCCTGGGACGCCTGCTGTGGTTGGTCTTCCACCTCCTCAAAGCCACCTTCCTCCTCTGACTCCTCTTCTTCAGACTCCTCTCTCTGCGTTATTATAAGGTGTGTTAAGTAGTACTATTCCTATCAGTTTAATCCCTGTTACGTCCCCTATCAGGGGACGTGTATATGGAATCGATTTTAGGAACCGGGAGATGGAAAAAGATGCTTGGTCGGTCCTCCTACGTCCAATTTGGGGCACTGCGCGTGCAATCTACTGTGCCACCAGATAGGAGCGGTGTGTTAAGTAGTACTATTCTTATCAGTTTAATCCCTGTTACGTCCCCTATCAGGGGACGTGCATATGGAATCGATTTTAGGAACCGGGAGATGGAAAAAGATGCTTGGTTGGTCCTCCTACGTCCAATTTGGGGCACTGCGCGTCCAATCTACTGTGCCACCAGATAGGAGTGGTGTGTTAAGTAGTACTATTCTTATCAGTTTAATCCTTGTTACGTCCCCATTCAGGGGACGTGTATATAGAATCGATTTTAGAAACCGGGAGATGGAAAAAGATGCTTGGTCGGTCCTCCTACGTCCAATTTGGGGCACTGCGCGTGCAATCTACTGTGCCACCAGATAGGAGCGGTGTGTTAAGTAGTACTATTCTTATGAGTTTAATCCCTGTTACATCCCATATAAGGGTAAGTGCATATGGAATCGATTTTAGGAACCGGAAGATGGAAAAAGATGCTTGGTCGGTCCTCCTACTTCCAATTTGGGGCACTGCGCGTGCAATCTACTGTGCCACCAGATAGGAGCGGTGTGTTAAGTAGTACTATTCCTATCAGTTTAATCCCTGTTACGTCCACTAGTATTATTATTATTATTATTATTATTATTATTATTATTATCATAAGGTGTGTTAAGTAGTACTATTCCTATCAGTTTAATCCCTGTTAGGTCCCCTATCAGGGGACGTGTATGGAATAGATTTTAGACAACCGCAAAGAGTTGTCAATAGTTGACACACTCATGACATTAATTTTATACCTCTATGTGTCAATCTTGGTGTAGTGATGACTGTGCTCGTGCGCACGTTTGGGAGATTGCAGGCGATGGGGGTTTTTCAAAGCCTATGGTCTTACTGAGGTAGGTCAGTGACCGTTAAGTGACCCAGAAAACAATCATTCTGCAGTGTGGGCCCATTGTTGGCCTAGTAGGCTTTAATGATCACCTTAGATGATCACCAAGAAAATTAATGTTTTTTCTATGCAAAATTATCCAGCCGATCGCTTTTGGTCTGTTCACAATGAAGCAACGACCTTATCATCTGGGGTGTGCCAACATTGCCATTGCCAACACACTCATAGAGGTGGTCGCTTCATTGTGATATGCAAGCCCCTTCACGACAACAAGGTAACGATCACGAAGGGGAATTGACACATGTATGTGCCTTTTTTTTTTAAAGCCACAGTGCAGCACCAGAGGCCAGAAAAATTAGGCATGTACTCATGCCTGAAAAATTTGGTATTGTTGCAGCCGCTGCTACGCTGCTACAGTACTGTAGCAGCGGCCAGAAAAATTGATATTTCCCAGGCAGAAAGTGCCCTAAAACATTGCGGCTTGAACCCTAGTTGGTTGGCGGATAAGTCACGCAAGTCATCCGGCATTCAGAGATAAAATACAGCAGCGTGTGGACCATTTTTAGCCCAAGGCAGCTCATCTCATCAGGCCTTTTTTAGTCAAATCGCCCACTGTCAGTCCCTTCGGGATACATCCCTCATTCATCTTAATAAAGGTGAGGTAATCTAGACTTTTTTGACCTAGGCGACTTCTCTTCTCAGTGACAATACCTCCTGCTGCACTGAAGGTCCTTTCTGACAGGGCACTTGAAGCGGGGCAGGCCAGAAGTTCTATCGCAAATTGTGATAGCTCAGGCCACAGGTCAAGCCTGCACACTCAGTAGTCAAGGGGTTCATCGCTCCTCAGAGTGTCAATATCTGCAGTTAAGGCGAGGTAGTCTGCTACCTGTCGGTCGAGTCGTTCTCTGAGGGTGAACCCCGAAGGGCTGTGGCAATGCGTAGGACTTAAAAAGCTCTGCATGTCCTCCATCAACAACACGTCTGTAAAGCGTCCTGTCCTTGCCGAAGTGGTCGTGGGAGGAGGAGGATTACTTTCACCTATTCCCCTGTTAGATTCCCGTTGTGCTGTGACATCACCCTTATATGCTGTGTAAAGCATACTTTTTAATTTATTTTGGAACTGCTGCATCCTTTCCGACTTGCGGTAATTCGGTAACATTTCAGACACTTTCTGCTTATACCGGGGGTATAGTAGCGTGGCCACCCAGTACAGGTCGTTCTCCTTCAGCCTTTTTATACGAGGGTCCCTCAACAGGCACGACAGCATGAAAGACCCCATTTGCACAAGGTTGGATGCCGAGCTACTCATGCCCCGTTCCTCGTCCTCAGTGATCTCACTGAAGGTATGTTCTTCCCCCCAGCCACGTACAACACCATGGGTACCAGATAGGTGACAACGAGCACCCTGGGATGCCTGTTGTGGTTGGTCTTCCTCCTCCTCCTCAAAGCCACATTCCTCCTCTGACTCCTCTTCCTCACACTCCTCTTCCAGCGTTGCCGCAGGTCCAGCAAGCGATGCTGATAAGGCTGTTTCTGGTGGTGATGGTAACCACAACTCTTCCTCTTCCTCTTCACGCTCATCTACGGCCTTATCCAGCACTTTTCGCAGGGCACGCTCCAGGAAGAAAACAAATGGGATGATGTCGCTGATGGTGCCTTCGGTGCGACTGACTAGGTTTGTCACCTCCTCAAAAGGACGCATGAGCCTACAGGCATTGCGCATGAGCGTCCAGTAACGTGGCAAAAAAATTCACAGCTCCACAGAGGCTGTCCTAGCACCCCGGTCATACAAATACTCGTTGACGGCTTTTTCTTGTTGGAGCAGGCGGTCGAACATTAGGAGTGTTGAATTCCAACGTGTCGGGCTGTCGCAAATCAAGCGCCTCACTGGCATGTTGTTTCGCCGCTGGATATCTGAAAAGTGCGCCACGGCCGTGTAGGAATTAGAGATGGCCCGAATAGTTTGCCGGCGAATAGTTCCCGGCGAACATAGCTTGTTCGCGTTCGCCGCGGCGGGCGAACATATGTGATGTTCGGTCCGCCCCCTATACATCATCATTTAGTAAACTTTGACCCTGTACCTCACAGTCAGCAGACACATTTCAGCCAATCAGCAGCAGACCCTCCCTCCCAGACCCTCCCACCTCCCGGACAGCATCCATTTTAGATTCATTCGGAATCTGCATTCTCAGTGAGAGGAGGGAGAGTGCTGCTGCTGCTGATTCAATAGGAAAAGCGTTAGCTAGGGCATTGTTCTGTGTCCACAGACTCATCTGCTGTAAGGACAGCGTCCTGACAGCATCCCAGAAAGCCCTTTTCAGGGCTGGTACATCAGTCTACTTTTTTTATTTTATTTTATATATACATATATTGCAGTTGCCTGCCCGTGTGTGAGAGGCTGCAGGCTCAGTCACAGACAGCACTGTGTGCACACCATTCATACAGGGTGTGACAGAAAATACCTCGCAGATAAAAAAATATATATTTAATATTTTTCTGTGATCTAATCCCATTTGCAAGCCCATGTGTGTCAGGCCCACACAGACTGTATTGTGGCCACTGGCTAGTGGCTAGACCTCCACTTATACCGTTACAGGGTGTCATTTACTCACAAATACCTTGCAGATAAAAAAAAAATCTATTTAATATTTTTCTGTGATCTAATCCTATTTGCAAGCCCGTGTGTGTCAGGCCCACACAGACTGTATTGTGTCCGCTGGCTAGTGGCTAGACTTCCACTTATACTGTTACAGGGTGTCATTCACTCACAAATACCTCGCAGATAAATAAAAATTCTATTTAATTTTTTTCTGTGATCTAATCCCATTTGCAAGCCAGTGTGTGTCAGGCCCAAACAGACTGTATTGTGGCCACTGGCTAGTGGCTAGACCTCCACTTATACCGTTACAGGGTGTCATTTACTCACAAATACCTCGCAGATAAAAAAAAATTCTATTTAATATTTTTCTGTGATCTAATCCCATTTGCAAGCCCGTGTGTGTCAGGCCCACACAGACTGTATTGTGTCCGCTGGCTAGTGGCTAGACTTCCACTTATACTGTTACAGGGTATTATTCACTCACAAATACCTCGCAGATAAATAAAAATTCTATTTAATATTTTTCCGTGATATAATCACAGTTGCAAGCCAGTGTGTGTCAGGCCCACACAGACTGTACTGTGCCCACTGCCCACTACTTATATAGGGTGGCACAGTACCTTGCATGCATAGTAACACTTATCTAATAAAAAATGACAGGCAGAGGCAGGCCACGCCGCAGGGGCCGTCGTGTTCGTGGTGCTGTAATTTCTACTGGCCCTGGAATAATGCCCAGTGTTCAGAGGCCACGTACCCTGAACCCAAATAATTCGGAGAAAATAGTTGACTGGCTTACACAGGACACCCAATCTTCAACAGCTTCCGCTAAGAACCTTGACGCACCATCCTCCTCCAGCTCAGCTTTGGTCACCTGCTCTCAAGTTACCACTCTCCCGCCCGCCACCACCACAGCCACCACAGCCGCTTCACTTGATCCCTCAGAGGAGTTATTTACACATCATTTGGATGAAATTTGTGATGCGCAACCATTATTGTTAGAGGATGGAGATAACAGGGATATGTCTCAGTCAGGCAGCATTACACACATGGACGTACAGTGTGATGATGATGATGATGTTGTACCCGCTGCTGCTTTCTTTGCTGAGGTGTCATATACAAGTGAAGTGGTTGATGATGACGATGTGTCCGTGGATGCCATGTGGGTGCCTGCTCGAAGAGAAGAAGAAGAGGGGGAAAGTTCAGAAGGGGAGACAGAGAGAAGGAGGAGACGAGTTGGAAGCAGGTCGTCGCAAGGAGCTAGGTCGTCGCAAGGAGGTCGTCGCAAGGAGCTAGTGGCACAGTCAGACAGCATGTATCGGCACCCGGGGTCAGCCAGACAGCACGCCAATCAACACATGCTGCTGCACCACCAGAATGCCGTCATTGCAAAGCTCAGCAGTGTGGCATTTTTTTTGTGTGTCTGCCTCTGACAACAGCGATGCCATTTGCAACCTGTGCCAAAAGAAACTGAGTCGTGGGAAATCCAACACCCACCTAGGTACAACTGCTTTGCGAAGGCACATGATCGCACATCACAAACGCCTATGGGATCAACACATGATGACGAGTAGAAGCAGCACACAAGCTCAAAGCCACCATCCTCCTCCTGGTCCAGCATCTTCAGCCGCGTCAACCACTGCTGTCCTCCTTGCCCCCTCTCAACCACCCGCCATTCCGCCTCTCACCTTCAGCAGTTCCATCTCATCTGCCCACAGTCAGGTGTCTGTAAAGGAAATGTTTGAGCGTAGGAAGCCAATGTCCCAGAGTCACCCCCTTGCCCGGCGTCTGACAGCTGGCTTGACGGAACTCTTAGCCCACCAGCTTTTACCATACCAGCTGGTGGAGTCTGAGGCCTTCAAAAAATTTGTCGCTATTGGGACACCACAGTGGAAGGTACCCGGACAATTTTTTTTTTCAAAAAAGGCAATCCCAAACCTCTACTCAGTGATTGAAAAGGAAGTCATGGCATCTCTGGCATACAGTGTTGGGGCAAGGGTCCATATGACCACTGATACCTGGTCTTCAAAGCACGGTCAGGGCAGGTATATCGCCTACACTGCGCATTTGGTCAACCTGCTGACGGCTGACAAGCATGGAATGCGTGTCTCTGCAGCGGAGTTGGTGACACCGCCACGACTTGCAGGCAGGCCTACTGCCACCTCCTCTACTCCTCCTACTCCATCCTCTTCCATAACCTCCTCGGCTGAGTCCTCTTCTGCTGCGGCATCTGGCTGCACATCAACTGAATCCCCCCAGCTCCCCAGGGGCTATTTCACATCCCGGATACGACAGTGTCACGCTATCTTGGGGTTGACTTGCCTGAAAGCAGAGAGCCACACTGGACCAGCACTCCTGTCCGCCCTGAACGTACAGGTGGATCAGTGGCTGACCCCGCACCAACTGGAGATCGGTAAAGTGGTGTGTGACAATGGAAGCAATTTGTTGGCGGCATTGAATTTGGGCAAGTTGTCACATGTGCCGTGCATTGGCACACGTGTTGAATCTCAGGACGTCCTCAAGCAGGCCAGGAAGGTGTGTTGCCATTTCAGGCGTTCCTACACGGCCATGGCGCACTTTTCAGACATTCAGCGCCGAAACAACATGCCAGTGAGGCGCTTGATTTGCGACAGCCCGACACGTTGGAATTCAACACTCCTAATGTTCGACCGCCTGCTCCAACAAGAAAAAGCCGTCAACGAGTATTTGTATGACCGGGGTGCTAGGACAGCCTCTGCGGAGCTGGGATTTTTTTGCCACGTTACTGGACGCTCATGCGCAATGCCTGTAGGCTCATGCGTCCTTTTGAGGAGGTGACAAACCTAGTCAGTCGCACCGAAGGCACCATCAGCGACCTCATCCCATTTGTTTTCTTCCTGGAGCGTGCCCTGCGAAGAGTGCTGGATCAGGCTGTAGATGAGCGTGAAGAGGAAGAGTTGTGGTCACCATCACCACCAGAAACAGCCTAATTTTTCTGGCCTCTGGTGCTGCACTGTGGCTGCAAAAACAAAACAAACAAAAAAAGGCACATACAAGTGTCAATTCCCCTTCGTGATCGTTACCTTGTTGTGGTGAAGGGGCTTGCATATCACAATGAAGCGATCATCACCTCTATGAGTTTGTTGGCAATGTTGCCACACCCCAGATGATAAGGCCGTTGCTTCATTATGATCAGACCAAAAGCGATCGGCTGGATAATTTTTCATAGAAAAAACATACATTTTTTTATATATTTTTTTTAAGTTGTATGGGTGGGTTTTTAATACAAAAAAAAAAATCATAATAAAGTCTCTTAATAGTTTATTATAAATAATGCAGACAATTTAAAAAATCCCCATCAATTCCAATACAAAACAAGTACAAAGCTCAGAACTAAATTATTCCAGGATGTCGTAATGGTTCGTTTTTCGACAATGGTTAATCAATTCGACACACGTCCCCGGATAGGGGACGTAACAGGGATTAAACTGATAGGAATAGTACTAGTTAAGACACCACTCATATAGGGTGTCACAGCACATTGCTCCGTGCACGCGCAGTGCCCCAACTTGGGACTGAGTAAGAGGACCGACCAAGCTGTTTTTTCCATCTCCCGGTTCCTAAAATCAATTCATTTTGGTGTATCAGAGTTTGGTCTGTCACTGTGAAGGCAGTCGAAGGTACCCGGCCTAAATTTTTTTTCACAAAAGGCAATCCCACCCTGATATGGGACGTAACAGGGATTAAACTGATGAGAATAGTACTACAGAAAATAGCACTCATATCGGGTGTGACAGTAAATTGCACGGCGCAGACGCAGTGACCGTGGCGTAGATTCAAACAAAGAGGAGGGAGCCAGCATTTTTTTAACCATCTCCCCGTTCGAAAAATCTATTTAATAAATTGACCCCAGATTGGGGACGTAACAGGGATTAAACTGATGAGATGAGAGAACTACAGAAAATACCACTCATATCCGGTGGGGCAGCAAATTGCACGGCGCAGACACAGTGACCGTGGCGTGGATTCAAACAAAGGGGAGGGAGCCAGCATATTTTTTAACCATCTCCCCGTTCGAAAAATCTATTTAATAATTTTACCCCAGATTGGGGACGTAACAGGGATTAAACTGATGAGAATAGTACTACAGAAAATACCACTCATATCCGGTGGGGCAGTAAATTTCACGGCGCCGACGCAGTGACCGTGGCGTGGATTCAAACAAAGGAGAGGGATCCAGCATTTTTTTAACCATCTCCCCGTTCGAAAAATCTATTTAATAAATTGACCCCAGATTGGGGACGTAACAAGGATTAAACTGATGAGAAGAGAGAACTACCGGAAATACCACTCATATCGGGTGGGGCAGTAAATTGCACGGCGCAGACGCAGTGACCGTGGCGTGGATTCAAACAAAGGGGAAGGAGCCAGCATTTTTTTTAACCATCTCCCCGTTCGGAAAATCTATTTAATAAATTGACCCCAGATTGGGGACCGTAACAGGGATTAAACTGATGAGAAGAAAGAACTACAGAAAATACCACTCATATCGGGTGGGGCAGTAAATTGCACAGCACAGACGCAGTGACCGTGGATTCAAACAAAGGGGAGGGAGCCAGCATTTTTTTAACCATCTCCCCGTTCGAAAAATCAATTCAATTCACCTTTCGGGGACCCTTGGTGTTGTACGTGGCTGGGGGGAGGAAGAAACCTTCAATGACATCAACGGGACATGGCTAGCTTGGTATCCAACCTTGAACAAATGGGGAGTTTGCGGTTGGGCAAATGGACTGTTTGCGGTTGTTTGCGGTGCATTAAAAGGGGAGTTTGGTCTGTCAATGTCTGTGAAGCGGGCGTAACCCTTACACTACCTGATCGATACAACATCATACCTGATCGTATACACACACTGGATGTTTTAAACCACGTTCTTCAAAAAAAAATTGGATTGTTAGGTGATTTATGCCCTTTATGGATTAAAATCCAACTCTGCGACAACTACATCATTTTCCATGGGAGTTTTTGCCATGGATCCCCCTCCGGCATGCCACAGTCCAGTTGTTAGTCCCCTTGAAACAACTTTTCCATCACTACTGTGGCTAGAAAGAGTCCCTGTGGGTTTTAAAATTCGCCTGCCTATTGAAGTCTGTGGCGATTCGCCCGTTCGCGAACATTTGCAGAAATTCGCGTTCAGCGTTCGCGAACTGAAAATTTTATGTTCGCGACATCACTAGTAGGAACGCCTGAAATGGCCACACACCTTCCTGGCCTGCTTGAGGACGTCCTGTAAGCCTGGGTACTTATGCACAAAGCGTTGTACGATCAGATTACACACATGTGCCATGCACGGCACATGTGTCAACTTGCCCAAATTCAATGCCGCCAACAAATTGCTTCTGTTGTCACACACCACTTTGCCGATCTTCAGTTGATGCGGAGTCAGCCACTGATCCACCTGTGTGTTCAGGGCGGACAGGAGTGCTGGTCCAGTGTGACTCTCTGCTTTCAGGCATGTCAACCCCAAGACGGCGTGACACTGTCATATCCGGAATGTGGAATAGCCCCTGGGGAGCTGGGGGGGTGCCGTTGATGTGGAGCAAGACACAGCAGCAGAAGAGGACTCAGCCGAGGAGGTTATGGAAGAGGATGGAGTAGGAGGAGTAGAGTAGGTGGCAGCAGGCCTGCTTGCAAGTCGTGGCGGTGTCACCAACTCCTCTGCAGAGCCACGCATTCCATGCTTGCCAGCCGTCAGCAGGTTTACCCAATGTGCAGTGTAGGTGATATACCTGCAGACCAGGTATCAGTGGTCAGATGGTCCCTTGCCCCAACACTGTGTGCCAGACATGCCATTACTTCCTTTTGCACAATCGAGTACAGGTTGGGGATTGCCTTTTGTGCAAAGAAATTTCGGCCAGGTACCTTCCACTACGGTGTCCCAATAGCTACACATTTTTTGAACGCCTCAGACTCTACCAGCTTGTATGGTAAAACCTGGCAGGCTAAGAGTTCAGACAAGCCAGCTGTCAGACGCTGGGCAAGGGGGTGACTTTGTGACATTGGCTTCTTACGCTCAAACATGTCCTTGACAGACACCTGACTGTGGGCAGATGAGCAGGAACTGCTCAAGGCGAGAGACAGAGTGGCGTATGGTTGAGAGGGGGCAAGGAGGACAGCAGTGGTTGACGCGGCTGAAGATGCTGGACCAGGAGGAGGATGGCAGCTTTGAGTTTGTGTGCTGCTTGTACTCATGTGTTGATCCCATAGGCGTTTGTGATGTGCGATCATGTGCCTTCGCAAAGCAGTTGTACCTAGGTGGGTGTTGGACTTCCTACGACTCAGTTTCTTTTGGCACAGGTTGCAACTGGCATCGCTGTTGTCAGAGGCAGACACACAAAAAAAATGCCACACTACTGAGCTCTGCAATGACGGCATTCTGGTGGTGGCAACAGCATGCGTTGATTGGCGTGCTGTCTGGCTGACCCAGGGTGCCGATGCATGCTGTCTGACTGTGCCACTAGCTCCTTGCGACGACCTCCCCCTGCTTCCAACTCGTCTCCTCCTCCTCTCTGTCTCCCCATCTGAACTTTCCCCCTGTTCTTCTTCTCTTCGAGCGGGCACCCACGTGACATCCACGGACACATCGTCATCCTCAACCGCTTCACTTGTATCTGACACCTCAGCAAAGGGCCACAGGGAATCACAGCACCACAACCACGACGGCCCCTGCAGGGTGGTCTGCTTCTGCTTGTCATTTTTTTTCGATTAGTTAAAGGGCTTCTGTCACCCCACTAAACTCTTTTTTTTTTTTTTGGTGTACTTATAATCCCTATCCTGCGATATTGCCATACATTATGTTATTAATAATTTTTGTTCAGTAGATTTAGCAAAAAACTTACTTTTATGATATGCTAATTACCTTTCTACCAACAAGTAGGGCGTCTACTTGCTGGTAGCAGCCGCAGAAAACCACCCCCTCCTTCTGTTGATTGACAGGGCCAGCCGCGATCTTCTCCTCCAGCCAGCCCTGACAGCATTTCAAAAATTGCGCGCCTGTGTTGATTCGGGGCAGGCGCTCTGAGATAAGGAGGCTCGCCTCCTCAGCACTCCCTCAGTGCGCCTGCGCCGATGACGTCAACGAAAGAGAAGTAAATGGCAGGATAGGGATTATAAGTACACAAAAAAAATAAAAAGAGTTTAGTGGGGTGACAGAAGCCCTTTAAGTTGTACTATGTGTGCAAGCTACTGTGACACCAGATATGAGTTGCGCTGGTGACACTATGCACTTGCAGGTGGGCCTTAAACACACAAACACGTGTGTGCAACTAACTGCTATTTATTCACAGTCAAAATTGTTGTTTTTCTTTAAATGTAATCGAATGTGACACCAGATATGAATGGCGCTGAAGTGACACTATGGACTTGCAGCTGGGCCTTAAACACACAAACACGTGTGTGCAACTGACTGCTATTTATTCACAGTCAAAATTGTTGTTTTTCTTTAAATGTAATCGCATGTGACACCAGATATGAGTTGCGCTGAAGTGACACTATGGACTTGCAGCTGGGCCTTAAACACACAAACACGTGTGTGCAACTGACTGTTATTTATTCACAGTCAAAATTGTTGTTTTTCTTTAAATGTAATCGCATGTGACACCAGATATGAATGGCGCTGAAGTGACACTATGGACTTGCAGCTGGGCCTTAAACACACAAACACGTGTGTGCAACTGACTGCTATTTATTCACAGTCAAAATTGTTGTTTTTCTTTAAATGTAATCGCATGTGACACCAGATATGAATGGCGCTGAAGTGACACCATGGACTTTCAGCTGGGCCTTAAACACACAAACACGTGTGTGCAACTGACTGCTATTTATTAACAGTCAAAATTGTTGTTTTTATTTAAATGTAATCGAATGTGACACCAGATATGAGTTGCGCTGAAGTGACACTATGGACTTGCAGCTGGGCCTCAAACACATAAACACATGTGTGCAACTGACTGCTATTTATTCACAGTCAAAATTGTTGTTTTTCTTTAAATGTAATCGCATGTGACTCCAGATATGAATGGCGCTGAAGTGACACTATGCATTGGCAGCTGGGCCTTAACCACTTCACCCCCCCTAGCTTAAACACCCTTAATGACCAGACCACTTTTTACAATTCTGCACTACACTACTTTCACGGTTTATTGCTCGGTCATACAACTTACCACCTAAATTAATTTTACCTCCTTTTCTTCTCACTAATAGAGCTTTCATTTGGTGGTATTTCATTGCTGCTGACATTTTTACTTTTTTTGTTATTAATCGAAATTTAACGAAATTTTTTTAAAAAAAATGACATTTTTCACTTTCAGTTGTAAATTTTTTTTTAAAAAAATACATTTCTATATACATTTTTCTCTAAATTTATTGTTCTACATGTCTTTGATAAAAAAAAAAATGGTTTGGGTAAAATTTATAGCGTTTACAAACTATGGTACAAAAATGTGAATTTCCGCATTTTGAAGCAACTCTGACTTTCTGAGCACCTGTCATGTTTCCTGAGGTTCTACAATGGCCAGACAGTACAAACACCCCACAAATGACCCCATTTCGGAAAGTAGACACCCTAAGGTATTCGCTGATGGGCATAGTGAGTTCATAGAACTTTTTATTTTTTGTCACAAGTTAGCGGAAAATGATGATTTTTTTTTTCCTTACAAAGTCTCATATTCCACTAACTTGTGACAAAAAATAAAAACTTCCATGAACTCACTATGCCCATCACGAAATACCTTGGGGTGTCTTCTTTCCAAAATGGGGTCACTTGTGGGGTAGTTATACTGCCCTGGCATTTTAGGGACCCTAATGCGTGAGAAGAAGTCTGGAATCCAAATGTGTAAAAAATGCCCTGTAAAATCCTAAAAGTACTCATTGGAATTTGGGCCCCTTTGCCCACCTAGGCTGCAAAAAAGTGTCACACATGTGGTATCACCGTTGTCACGGGGTTCCGAAGGTGCACTCGGTCCCCCATCACCCGCAGACCTGTTGCTTAGCTTTGGGAATGAGGATCTGTGTTTGACCTGATTCCCAGGGCGGCTTTACTAGCTGGGTGGTTCCCTGCTCCTAAGTCTGCCTTGAGCGCCGAGCTGATCACTCGGTGCTCGACTGGTTGGTCTGTCGGTCATGTAACGCTGGCCACGTCCCATGACCCTCACTCCCCACTATAAATACAGGCAGCCTGCTGGCTACAGGTTGCCTGTTAATTTCTAGGTTCCTGGCTATTTGTTGGACTGCTGAATACTTACCTGATCCTGTTCCTTGACCATCCTTTTGCCTGATCCTCCTGTACTGCGCATCCGTCCTGGTATTGTGACCTCGGCTCCCACCTGACTACTCTCTTAGGACTCCTCTTGTACTTCTCTGCTCTCCTGGTATTTGACCCCGGCTTCTCCTGACCATTCTTTGCTTAATCCTTTGTACTTTGTAGCTTTCCTGGTATTGACTCGGTCCGTTCACGTCCTGTTGTTTGTCTGTCTGTCATACCTGCACTTACTCCAAGTTAGGGATTGCCGTCCAGTTGTCCTCTGTCATTAGGACTCGCGAGGCAAGTAGGCAGGGCCAGGGGTAAGGGTGGAGCGCAGTGGTCACTTCCCTCCCCCCTGTGTGTGTGTGTGTACGCGACCGTTACAACCGTACTCAGGAGAAGTAGGGCAATGTGTTTTGTGGTGTATTTTTACATATACCCATGCTTGGTGAGAGAAATATCTCTCTAAATGTCAACTTTTCCCATTTTTTTATACAAAGTTGTCATTATAGAGAGATATTTCTCTCACCCAGCATGGGTATATGTAAAAAGACACCCCAAAACACATTGCCCAACTTATCCTGAGTACAGCGATACCACATGTGTGACACTTTTTTGCAGCCTAGGTGCGCAAAGGGGCCCAAATTCCAATAAGTATCTTTTAGGAGGGCATTTGGATTCCAGACTTCTTCTCACGCTTTAGGGCCCCTAAAATGCCAGGGCAGTATAAATACCCCACATGTGACCCCATTTTTGAAAGAAAACACCCCAAGGTATTCCATGAGGGGCATGGCAAGTTCATAGAAGTTTTTTTTTTGGGCACAAGTTAGCGGAAATTTATATTTTTTTGTTTTTTCTCACAAAGTGTCCCTCTCCGCTAACTTGTGACAAAAAATACAATTTTACATGAACTCGCCATGCCCCTCACAAAATACCTTGAGGTGTCTTCTTTCCAAAATGGGGTCACATGTGGGGTATTTATACTGCCCTGGCATTTTATGGGCCCTAAAGAGTGAGAAGAAGTCTGGAATATAAATGTCTAAAAAATTATACCCATTTGGATTCTGTGAGGGGTATGGTGAGTTCATGTGAGATTTTATTTTTTGTCACAAGTTAGTGGAATATGAGACTTTGTAAGAAAAAACAAAAAAAATAATAGATAAAAAAATATTAATTTCTGCTAACTTGTGCCAAAAAAATGTCTGAATGGAGCCTTACAGGGGGATGATCAATGACAGGGGGGTGATCAGGGAGTCTATATGGGGTGATCACCACTCTGTCATTGATCACCCCCCTGTCATTGATCACCCCCCTGTAAGGCTCCATTCAGAGGTCCGTATGTGTTTTGCGGATCCACGGATCCATGGATCGGATCCGCAAAACACATACGGACGTCTGAATGGAGCCTTACAGGGGGGTGATTAATGACAGGGGGGTGATCAGGGAGTCTATATGGGGTGATCACCACCCTGTCATTGATCACCCCCTTGTAATTGATTACCCCCTGTAAGGCTCCATTCAGACGTCCGTATGTGTTTTGCGGATCCATAGATCCATGGATCGGATCCGCAAAACACATACGGACGTCTGAATGGAGCCTTACAGGGGGTGATCAATGACAGGGGGGTGATCAGGGAGTCTATATGGGGTGATCACCCCCCTGTAAGGCTCCATTCATAGGTCCGTATGTGTTTTGCAGATCCACGGATCCATGGATCGGATCTGCAAAACACATACGGACGTCTGAATTGAGCCTTACAAGGGGGTGATCAATGACAGGGGGGTGATCAATGACAGGGGGGTGATCAGGGAGTCTATATAGGGTGATCACCCCCCTGTCATTGATCACTCCCCTGTAAGGCTCCATTCAGACGTCCGTATGTGTTTTGCGGATCCGATCCATGGATCCGTGGATCCGCAAAACACATACGGACCTCTGAATGGAGCCAGCCTTACAAGGGGGTGATCAATGACAGGGGGTGATCAGGGAGTCTATATGGGGTGATCACCCCCCTGTAAGGCTCCATTCAGACGTCGCATGTGTTTTGCAGATCCGATCCATGGATCCGTGGATCCACAAAACACATACGGACCTCTGAATGGAGCCAGACTTACAGGGGGGTGATCAATGACAGGGGGGTGATCAGGGAGTCTATATGGGCTATATGTCATTGATCACCCCCCTGTAAGGCTCCATTCAGATGTCGCATGTGTTTTGCAGATCCGATCCATGGATCGGATCCGCAAAACACATACGGACGTCTGAATGGAGCCTTACAGGGGAGTGATTAATGACAGGGGGGTGATCAATGACAGGGGGGTGATCAGGGAGTCTAATATGGGGTGATCAGGGTTTAATAAGGGGTTAATAAGTGTCAGGGGGGGTGTAGTGTAGTGGTGTTTGGTGCTACTTATTACAGAGCTGCCTGTGTCCTCTGGTGGTTGATCCAAGCAAAAGGGACCACCAGAGGACCAGGTAGCAGGTATATTAGATGCTGTTATCAAAACAGCGTCTAATATAACTTTTAGGGGTTAAAAAAATTCATCTACAGCCTGCCAGCGAACGATCGCCGCTGGCAGGCTGTAGATCCACTCGCTTACCTTAGGTTCCTGTGAACGCGCGCGCCTGTGTGCGCGCGTTCACAGGAAATCTCGCCTCTCGCGAGAGGACGCGCCGGAGCGTCCAGGAGGAATAACAGGGCCGCCGCCAGGACGCAATCCTGCGTACGGCGGTCCTGAGCTGATTAAACACACAAACACGTGTGTGCAACTGACTACTATTTATTCACAGTCAAAATTGTTGTTTTTCTTTAAATGTAATCGAATGTGACACCAGATATGAGTTGCGCTGGTGACACTATGCACTTGCAGGGCATGAAACACACGCGCGTGCCGGCAACTGACTGCTATTATATTACAGTCAAAAAAGTTTTTGGTTTTTTTTAAATGCAAGCTACTGTGACACCAGATATGTGTGGTGGCACTGGGCAAGTGGGCACAGTATACGCTGTGAGCCTGACACACACACTGGCAGGCAGGCAACTGCAATTAGATTACACAGAAAAAAAAAAAAAGCAGACTGATGTTCTAGCCCTAAAAAGGGCTTTTTGGGGTGCTGTCCTTACAGCAGAGATCAGATGAGTATTTCAGGACTGGAGTGGACACTGAATACACTAGCCTAGCTATCGATTTCCCGATTAAATCAGCAGCAGCTACACTGTCCCTCCTCTCACTAAGAATGCAGCTTCCGAATGAATCTAAAATGGATGCTGTCCAGGAGATGGGAGGGTCTGGGAGGGAGGGTCTGCTGCTGATTGGCGGGAATGTGTCTGCTGACTGTGAGGTACAGGGTTAAAGTTATGTTCGCCGGGAACTATTCGCCGGCGAATAGTTCGGGACATCTCTACGTTTGAGGTCCTTGCCCTAAGCTTTTGACCTAAATCCCTGAAATCATTTTTAAGGACTCTCCACCTACCTCTAACTTTGTCATTGGTTCCGATATGGACCATGACCGCTGGATCTTTTCCAGCCCCTCCCAGTAATCTGTCAACCCGATCCGCGATGTGTCGAACTCTAGCGCCAGGAAGACAGCACACTGTTCGGCGATCACGGTCTATGTGACAGATTTCCCTATCTGTTCCCCTAATAATGGAGTCTCCCACTACCAGCACCTGTCTGGCCTGCCCTGCTCTCCTGGTTCCCTGCTTACTGGAGCTGACATTCCCTTGACTGGCAGAGGAAGTGTCCGGCTGCAGCAGTGCGGTCCCTGGACTGACATCCCCCTCATCTGCCAAACGTGCAAACTTGTTGGGGTCTGTCAGATCAGGGCTAGCCTCCCTGGCACTCTTCCCTCTACCCCGCTTTCTAACTGTTACCCAGCTAGCTACCTCACTTTCCTCAGCCTCCTCTCTGTCACCCTCCCCCTCATCTACCCCAAATTGTGCTTGCTTGGTGAGAAGCAAACTCTTTTGCAAATTGTCAATGCCTCTCAGTGTTGCAACTTGCCCGTTTAAATACTCGATTTGCGATTCCAAACGGGTAATTTGCTCACATCTTGAACAAAGATATACACCCTCGAACGGCTGTTCCAGGACTGCATACATCATACAAGATGTGCACTGGACTGCGTTGTCAATTGTGCAACACATACTAAATGGGGATTACAACAGTAAAAAAGTAAAACAGTAAATATGATTTAGAATTAGACCCTGTCTGCTGTAGTTGAAGGACTACCTAGAATTAAGGCAACAACGCACAAGGAAATTATATCCAACCTTAGTTTCCAACTCCTTTTCTTAAACTTAAACTCTTTTTTTTAACTCCACTTAATAAGAAGCCCTCTTAGTAGAGCAAGCTTCAGGAAGAGCACGCTCTAGAGATAACTGTTATATTTTGTGTTCACAGAAGCAGAAAAATATAATATGCCTTTAAGATTCATTTTGTAATGAAAGGTAAGCTCAGTGACACAGCAGAAACAACAGAAAGCATAGTGTTAATCTGTTGTTGCTGGGCAGAAGTCTAGACCAATCACAGCCAGCTTCTCACACAGCAAGAGTTTTCACCAATCACAGCCAGCCTCACACACAGCCTGTCTGGGAATTCCCCTAGCAGGAGCTGCTGCAATCATTACTCACCAGAGAGAGGAGCTGAACAGACACAGAGTCCAGTTGTATGGGAACAAGAGGCCAAAATAGGTATTTAGATCAGTTATATAATGTTCATACTGTTAGTATAGTGAACTGTATACTGAACCAGTTATATGTGTGTTTACTAACAGTTACACCAAATTGCAAGCTACAAATTGCAAGCTACAATTGCAAACTACAAAGTTCACAATCCAAATTCAAATTCCATATTGCAATCCAAATTGCATACAACCTGTGACGGTCACGTACACCCACACACAGGGGGGAGGATAGTGACCACTGCGCTCCACCCTCACCCCTGGCCCTGCCTACTTGCCTCACGAGTCCTCATGACAGGGGACAACTGGACGGCAGTCCCTAACTTAGTATACGTGCGGGAAGGACAGACAAGACAAATAACGGATAGTGAACGGACCGGGTCAAAACCAAGAGGACAACGCAGTACAGAGGGATAAGCAAAGAAAGGTCAGGAGAAGCCGGGGTCATAAATACCAGGAGAGTCGAGAAGTACCAAAGGAGTCCGCAAAGAATAGTCAGGTGGAAGCCGAGGTCAATATACCAGGAAGCATGCGCAGTACAGGAGGAGCAGGCAAAGGATCGTCAGGGAACATGATCAGGTAAGTACACAGGTATCCAACAACTGCCAGGAACCTAAATTAACAGGCAACCTGTGGCCAGCAGGCTGCCTGTATTTATAGTGGGGAGTGAGGGTCATGTGATGTGGCCAGCGTCACCAGACCGACGAGTCGAGCAGCGAGTGATCAGTTCGGCGCTCAAGGCAGACCTAGCAGCAGGGAGCCTCCCAGCTAGCAAAGCCGCCCTGGGAACGAGGTCAAACACAGATCCTCGCTCCCGAAGCTAAGCAGCAGGTCTGCGGCTGATGGGAGACCGAGTGTGCCTTTGGCACCCCGTTACACAGCCATACCAGATTATACTCAACCAATCTGCAAATAGTTACTGCAAACTGCAAACCCAGCTTAGCCAATAAAACTGTTAAATCTCAGATATAGCTCTCAGAGAGATCATAAAGTGCTTAAATAACTTAAAGTGACAGTACAGATACTGAAGAGAGAAATATATCCACCATTTTATGTTAAATGACAAGATTGAACAGTTGAACCACCATCTTATGCATACCGCCATTTTTAAAAATCTTTTTGACACTTGTTTTGTATATGGACTATCTGCTGCGGAGGCGGCAGTGTTATATATGAAGAAAAGTTGAAGTTGTTAATAAAGAAGTTATTTCAAGCATTTGGCGTGCTCTTTAAACCTACTGTTTCCATAGAACGGCGCTAGAGGAATTACAGAACATGTCCTATTCTTGTCTACAGACAAGAAAAGGCATTTCTATAATAGTGCCGGCCATGTGCGGTCCACAAAATGCATAACGCACATGGCCGGTGTCTGTGTTTTGCAGATCCGCAATTTGCGGACCGCAAAACACTTGCGGACATGTGAATGGACCCCTAAACTGTTGTTACTGCCAAAGAGTCTTGACCAATCACAGTCAACCTCATACTGAGCATGAGTGGGAAACTCCCTAGTAGAATTTTCTGAAGTTAATATAGACCACAGAATAGGAGCTGAACAGTCCCTTCCAGTCAGAGCTGTGTTTTATGGGAACAAGAGGTCAAATAGTTCCACCAAATTGCACAACTCATATCGCAAACAGTACAAACTGCTTATCAGAGCATTATCGGTTTAATAGAACTACTGGTTAAATCTCAGATATGCTTCTCAGAGCGATTATAAAGTGCTTAAATAACTTAAAGCGAAAGTACAGATACTGAAGAGAGATATATATCCACCATTTATGTTGAATGACAAGATTGAAAAGTTAAACCACCATTTTGTGCAAACTGCCATTTTGTGATACTTTATGCAACACGTGTTTGTACATAGACTCTCTGCTGTGGAGGTGGTAGTGTAATACATTGAAGAAAATTTGAAGTTAATAAAGAAGTTATTTTAAGCATTTGGCGTGCTCTTTAAGCCTACCATTTCCATAGAACGGCGCTAGAAAAATTAGCTCAAAGGAAAAAAGACTGTTGCAGAGTAACAGACAGTCTGGTTGGACTAAAAAGTTAGAGATATCAAATTCTTCTAATGCCACAGCGCAAAAGGCGCTTAATAGTGTTGCGCCTGTCATAGTGGAACTATTATCCTCAGAGGGCGAAGCGAAAGCGCTCTTCAACTAGCACAGTAAGAGCGCATTTGAGTAGCGGAGCGCCAGCATAATATAGCAACTGTTCCCTGAGCGAGCAAGTAAAGACATCTCAGCAGAGCTACCACAGAAGCCATAGAAGGTGTATATTAGTCAAACTGTAGCTGACCCTTAAAGTGGCAGAATGGCAAAGGCAAGATAGTCAGAGAGAAAACAAGCCCTCCTACGATCCCTAAAGCAGGGATCTCAAGTCTCCCGGAGGTTCAGGGAGTCTCCCGCAATTAGATAGCGGCTCCCTGACACCCGCATGTGAGACAATACATCCCGTAAAGGTTTACTGATAGCAGAGCAGAGAGATAAGAGAAGTGACAAGACAGAGCTTACATTACAGGTTGAATTAACCCTTTAGGGTCAAATTGGCTTCTCAAGGAGATATACACTCACCTAAAGAATTATTAGGAACACCTGTTCTATTTCTCATTAATGCAATTATCTAGTCAACCAATCACATGACAGTTGCTTCAATGCATTTAGGGGTGTGGTCCTGGTCAAGACAATCTCCTGAACTCCAAACTGAATGTCAGAATGGGAAAGAAAGGTGATTTAAGCAATTTTGAGCGTGGCATGGTTGTTGGTGCCAGACGGGCCGGTCTGAGTATTTCACAATCTGCTCAGTTACTGGGATTTTCACGCACAACCATTTCTAGGGTTTACAAAAAATGGTGTGAAAAGGGAAAAACATCCAGTATGCGGCAGTCCTGTGGACAAAAATGCCGTGTGGATGCTAGAGGTCAGAGGAGAATGGGCCGACTGATTCAAGCTGATAGAAGAGCAACGTTGACTGAAATAACCACTCGTTACAACCGAGGTATGCAGCAAAGCATTTGTGAAGCCACAACATGCACAACCTTGAGGCGGATGGGCTACAACAGCAGAAGACCCCACCGGGTACCACTCATCTCCACTACAAATAGGAAAAAGAGGCTACAATTTGCACGAGCTCACCAAAATTGGACTGTTGAAGACTGGAAAAATGTTGCCTGGTCTGATGAGTCTTGATTTCTGTTGAGACATTCAAATGGTAGATTCCGAATTTGGCGTAAACTGAATGAGAACATGTATCCATCCTCTGATGGCTACTTCCAGCAGGATAATGCACCATGTCACAAAGCTCGAATCATTTCAAATTGGTTTCTTGAACATGACAATGAGTTCACTGTACTAAAATGGCCCCCACAGTCACCAGATCTCAACCCAATAGAGCATCTTTGGGATGTGGTGGAACGGGAGCTTCGTGCCCTGGATGTGCATCCCTCAAATCTCCATCAACTGCAAGATGCTATCCTATCAATATGGGCCAACATTTCTAAAGAATGCTATCAGCACCTTGTTGAATCAATGCCAAGTAGAATTAAGGCAGTTCTGAAGGCAAAAGGGGGTCCAACACCGTATTAGTATGGTGTTCCTAATAATTCTTTAGGTGAGTGTATATGTTAAAGGCATCCCTTCTTCTGTCTCATTCAGTAGCTATATAACTATTGAGAGAGATGTATTTTTTTTTAATACATTTACACATTTAACCCTCCATTTTAATTATATTATTTACCCCAGTGTTAAATTCACACCCCTGGATGCTTGTTTTTTTTCCTACAGTGGGGTAGATAATTACACACAGGGTTTTAAAGAATAAACTTCCTGACTCAGACCAAGAGCCGACTCAGCGAGTCAGCAAGTGAATCGAAGCATCCGCGCATGCGCATTGCGCAACCTCAGCTTTGGTTCACTTGCTTCTTGTCAGCTCAGCGAATGAACCGATTCATGTGAAAGATCCGAACTTCCCATCTCTAGTTTACTCCCAGTAAACCTTTCCGGCACCCTGTAGCAGTGTCCCCTTCTCAGCGCGTGCGCACAGTGCAAGAAGAAGCCGATGCCAGCAGTCCGCAATGGCGCATCAGGCTGAGCCTGTGCGCACGCGCGGGATCTCAAAGCGGGAGGGAGGGAGAGGGAGATGCGGCACTGAGGAGTAGAAGGCGGCGCTGGGCATGAACGGCAATGCATGCGGCCGGGCACCATGCATCCACAGACCTGCTTGCGGCCTGCTTGGGCACCTTAATTCAATGATTGACAGGTTAGTAAAACCTGTTTTTCTGCAGAATAAAGCCACAAATAGCTTTTATAAGGCCATCTTAGAAATCAGAATGCTACCCTGGACATGAGCATATGTTTCGCTCACAGGGCTTATAGGTGGTGACAGAATCCCTTTAATCATATACATAAATATGATAATTTGGGGCAGGGTAATGAGCCCAGTCCTCCACACCATAGAGCAAAGTGTGCAGATACTGCATATGTTTGGAAAATGTAATAAAAAGTTTGTGATAGAAAAAAAAAGAAAACCTCCCTGAAATGAGTTTTTGCAGGTTGGGATGTCTGCTAAAGAGAGAAGGAGACGAATGGTGGGAGGCCAAAGTCCAGAGCCAGAGTGCCTGCACCGCTATCCACGAAGAGGCCACATATTGCAGCCAGCTAGTATCCCGCTACTAGGCCCAAAGCCTGCAGCAGAGTATCCAAGCAAGCGCATCGCAATCATCGCAAGTCAATCACAAATTAGAGCATCCTACCCTAGCTTCAGAATCACATATACTGTATATCAAGAAAAGCTGATTGAGCAAGTTCAAGCAAGAAAAGATACGTCTCCTTTAAGACTGACATTTGTTCCAGCAACGTTCAGATCGCAGTATCATGCTCTTCAGAAAAAGGTCAGAGCTTTCCTTTTATTACTTATCATTGCACATAGGCATTGGCATAAAGAGACATTTTCTTGTTAAGGATTAAAAAACTTTAAAGTAAAACAAAGGACAGTTTGTAGTACACGGACTCTAAAGCATTTAACCTCTTACGGACACAGGGCAAACAGGTACGCCCCGATATCCAGGTACTTAAGGACACAGGGCGTACCTGTACGCCCTGTGTATTTCCGATCACTGCCGCGCGGCGGGCGGTGATCGGAACTGGGTGCCTGCTGAAATCAATCAGCAGGCACCCTGGGTCAATGCCGAGTCCTGTGACCCCCCCCCTTGTATCGGCGATCGCTGCGGATTAACCCCTTCTATGCCGCTACCGCGGCATAGAAGGGGTTTGTGTTTGAGGGGGCCCATCGAGTCCCCGCGCTGCTGTGGCGGGGACTTGATGTCTCACAAGGCAGCCCGATGCTGTGCAGAGGCTGCCCAATGCCTTGCATGGCATCAGGAACTGCCTTTTACAGGAGCCGAGGAGATCCAGCCTCAGGCTGGGTCTCCTAGGCAACCTGTTAGTGTAATACTCTGTGTAATACACTAACAGGCAATGCATTACAATACAGATGTATTGTAATGCATTGCAGAGAGGATCAGACCCCCAAAAGTGAACATCAGAAATAAAGTAAAGAAAAAAAAGTTAAAAATCAAAAAAAATTTTTTTTGATAAACTAATAAAATTTATAAAGTAATAAAAAGAAAAGAAAAAACGCCCCTATCACATGATCCACCCTGTTCGATAAATACCAAATAAAATAATAATACAAGCGGTGTAAAAAAATTCTATTTTTGTCACCTTACATCACAAAAAGTGCAACACCAAGTGATCAAAAAGGCGTATGCCCCCCAAAATAGTACCAATCTAACCGTCACCTCATCCCGCAAAAAATTAGCCCCTACCTAAGGCAATCGCCCAAATAATTTATTCTGTCATAATAGAAGTCTATGGGTTTGCAAAATGTATCCGTCCTCCCCTGCACAACGGAAATAGAACGGATCCGTTTTGCAGCCCATAGACTTCTACTATGATGGAATGAATAACGGAATGCCTCTAAAGGCATTCTGTTATGCATTCAGTCATAGAATTGCATTATGGTCCGTGGTAACGGAATCCCTAACTCAATTTACCTTTTACCAATAGGGTTGAGCGAACCCGAACTGTAAAGTTCGGGTTCGTACCGAACATTAGGATTTTTGGACCACGAACCCGAACTTTTCAGTAAAAGTTCAGGTTCGAGTTCAGTGTTCGGCGAGTTAATGGCACTTTTTGAAAGGCTGCAGAGCAGCCAATCAACAAGCGTTTAACTCATGTGCCCATAGAATCCATCACAGCCATGCCTACTAATTGCATGGCTGTGATTGGCCAGTGCAGCATGTGACCCAGGCTCTATATAGATTAGAGTCACGTAGCGATGGACATGGACGTCACTCTGCTCTTACTAGTGTAGGGATAGGATGCTGCTGCTGTGAGGGAGAGAATAGGAAAGAATCTGTTATCAAAAGTGCTTGTTAACTCTGCGATCTACAGTGATTTTGTTTTGTGGGTGCAGTACATTTTCTTTACCCTGACTTGATCCCAGTGACACAGAAAAATAACTTTTATCTGTCTGTTAGTTAGGTGGGCGTCAGCGGCCATTTTATACAGGTTTAGTGCACCAGCACAGCATATGTGCATTTGTGACAGTCAAATACAAGCTTTAAATACTGCAGTTATCTATATTCAGGGTTTAAAAAAACACCCATTTTTTGCAAGATAATACATTTTGGGTCCTTTGCTGAATTGTGAAAGTTAAAAACAAACTTTAAATACTGCAGTTATATTCTGGGTTTAAAAAAACATCCATTTTTTGCAAGACCCTATATCTGGGGCCTTTGCTGCATTTGTCACAGTGAAATACAAGCTTTAAATACTGCAAGTATATTCTGGGTTTAAAAAAACACCCATTTTTTGCAAGATAATACATTTGTGGCCTTTGTAGCATTTGTTACAGTCAAATACAAACTTTAAATACTGCAGTTATTTTCTGTGTTTAAAAAAACACCCATTTTTTGAAAGACCCTACATCTGGGGCCTTTGCTGCATTTAGATACGTTAGATACTGCTGTTATATTCTTGTTTTAAAAAAACACCCATTTTGGGCAAGATAATAAATTTGCAGCCTTTGCTGCATTTCTGACAGTCCAATACAAGTGTAGATACTGCTGTTATATTCTGGTATTAAAAAAACACCCATTTTGGGTAAGATAATACATTTGCGGCCTATGTTGCATTTGTGAAAGTCAAATACAAACTTTAAATACTGCAGTTATATTCTGGGTTTAAAAAAACACATATTTTTTGCAAGACCCTATGTCTGGGGCCTTTGCTGCATTTGTCACAGTCAAATACAAGCGTGAGATACTGCTGTTATATTCTGGTATTTAAAAAACACCAATTTTGGGCAAGATAATACATTTGCGGCCTTTGTTTCATTTGTGACAGTCAAATACAAACTTTAAAGAGGACCTTTCACCTGTATAAACTATGTGAACTGAGTATGCTGCCATATAGAGCGGCGCCCGGTGATCTCACTGCACTTACTATTATCTCCGGGCGCCGCTCCGTTCTCCCGTTATAGGCTCCGGTACCTTTGCTTTTTAAGTTATAGTAGGCGGGTCTTCCCTTGTCCTGTGGGCGTCTCCTTCTCCTAGGCTGCAGCGCTGGCCAATCGCAGCGCACAGCTCACAGCCTGGGAGAAAAAAACCTCTCAGGCTGTGAGCTGTGCGCTGAGATTGGCCAGCGCTGCAGCCTAGGAGAAGGAGACGCCCACAGGACAAGGGAAGACCCGCCTACTATAACTTAAAAAGCAAAGGTACCGGAGCCTATAACGGGAGAACGGAGCGGCGCCCGGGGATAATAGTAAGTGCAGTGAGATCCCCGGGCGCCGCTCTATATGGCAGCATACTCAGTTCACATAGTTTATACAGGTGAAAGGTCCTCTTTAAATACTGCAGTTATATTCTGGGTTTAAAAAAAAACACAAATTTTTTGCAAGACCCTACATCTGGGGCCTTTGCTGCATTTGTCACAGTCAAATACTAGCGTTAGATACTGCTGTTATATGCTGGTTTTAAAAAAACACCCATTTTGGGCAAGACCCTACATCTGGGGCCTTTGCTGCATTTGTCACAGTCAAATACAAGCGTTAGATACCGCTGTTATATGCTGGTTTTAAAAAAACACCCATTTTGGGCAAGACCCTACATCTGGGGCCTTTGCTGCATTTGTCACAGTCAAATACAAGCGTTAGATACCGCTGTTATATTCTGGTTTTAAAAAAACAACCATTTTGCGGAAGACCCTACATCTGGGGTCTCTGCTGCATTTCAAACTAAATCAATGCAAACCAAAGGCTGTTCCACTTTTAAGACCACATACAGTCCAAGCAGACTACCGCAGTATATATAGAACAAAAATAATAATAAAACGGGCAGTAGTAAAATGTAACTTTTAATTATACCTTTAAAATTGAAAGGCCCACAGTTCTATTTAGACACCACCACTAAATGGGCCAGTACCATCGGCAGTCCCTACCATGGAGGTGTGTCAATACCTAAGAAGGGTAAACCAACATACAAAAAGGCATACACTTCTTACCAGAGAACTTGTACAAGTAGTGCCTTGCTTGAATCTCACACCCAATCAGGTTGTTCCCATTCACACAGATGAGCGGTGGGAATTCTGCTGTATTCCACCAACTGGGACCACACCGATATCTCGCCGTCTGGTCCGTATGTGTGTGTATAATGTTGCAGAAAGAGCAAAAGGGTAGAGTCCTACCACTAATAATAAAGGGTGCAATAAAACCTACATATAAGTGCTCAAATAAATAGATATATGTGTCCCTATGCGTTTCTTCTATTTTTTAGCCCCAGATTCATCAGGGGACACGGGGCTAGTGCTACCTACAAAACAAAAAAACAAAGGAAATATATATATTTGTGCTTATTAACCTATATGTATATTTAAAATTAGGGGTAATTGGATAGCCTATTATCACCATTCAGGGCCTCCAATACACCACTCACTTACATCTATATGGGCTGGTTAGTCCCTGATGTAGCCGTCCTGGACGATGTATGGTCGCACTTCCGGATCTATTACCCCTTATAAGATGTGGGTACTGTTGTATGGGTTCACGGCATTAGCGATGTATGGCATCCCCTATTACATGTGGCGTCTTAGCAACCGTACGCCAGGGCGCACGTCCTTTTAAACTGAAATTACCGCCTCCCGACTTGTGCTGACGTCATCACGCACCGCCCGTGCGTCATTGCACACCCGGGGAGCGTCATGTGGGTATGCTAGTCACGCCCAAGGGGCGGGGACAAGGGCTGGCAGGTCCTGAAAGATACCTCCAGTATCCAGGTCCTTGAAGGTCAGTAAAACACTGGTAGCGTAAGAGTGACATAAAGGGGCGTGACATCGCTATTACCATAGTATATTACACCAACCTATAGCAAATGCCCAATTAACCACCTCAGCCCCTATAGCTTAAACACCCTTAATGACCAGGCCATTTTTTACACTTCTGACCTACACTACTTTGACCGTTTATTGCTCGGTCATGCAACTTACCACCCAAATGAATTTTACCTCCTTTTCTTCTCACTAATAGAGCTTTCATTTGGTGGTATTTCATTGCTGCTGCCATTTTTACTTTTTTTGTTATTAATCGAAATTTAACGATTTTTTTGCAAAAAAATGAAAATTTTCACTTTCAGTTGTAAAATTTTGCAAAAAAAACGACATCCATATATCAATTTTTCTCAAAATTTATTGTTCTACATGTCTTTAATAAAAAAAAATGTTTGGGTAAAAAAAAAATGGTTTGGGTAAAAGTTATAGCGTTTACAAACTATGGTACAAAAAAAATGTGAATTTCCGCCTTTTGAAGCAGCTCTGACTTTCTGAGCACCTGTCATGTTTCCTGAGGTTCTACAATGCCCAGACAGTACAAACACCCCACAAATGACCCTATTTCGGAAAGTAGACACCCTAAGGTATTCGCTGATGGGCATAGTGAGTTCATAGAACTTTTTATTTTTTGTCACAAGTTAGTGGGAAATGATGATTTTTTTTCTTTTTTTTTCTTACAAAGTCCCCTAGGCTGCAAGAAAAGTGCCACACATGTGGTATCGCCGTACTCAGGAGAAGTTTGGCAATGTGTTTTGGGGTGTCATTTTACATATACCCATGCTGGGTGAGAGAAATATCTTGGCAAAAGACAACTTTTCAAAGGGGCCCACATTCCAAAGAGCACCTTTCGGATTTCACCGGTCATTTTTTACACATTTTGATTTCAAACTTCTTACCACACATTTGGGCCCCTAGAATGCCAGGGCAGTATAACTACCCCACAAGTGACCCCATTTTGGAAAGAAGACACCCCAAGGTATTCCGTGAGGGGCATGGTGAGTTTCTAGAATTTTTTATTTTTTGTCACAAGTTAGCAGAAAATGATGATTTTTTTTTTTCTTACAAAGTCTCATATTCCACTAACTTGTGACAAAAAATAAAAACTTCCATGAACTCACTATGCCCATCAGCGAATACCTTGGGGTGTATTCTTTCCAAAATGGGGTCACTTGTGGGGTAGTTATACTGCCCTGGCATTCTAGGGGCCCAAATGTGTGGTAAGAAGTTTGAAATCAAAATGTGTAAAAAAATGACCGGTGAAATCCGAAAGGTGCTCTTTGGAATGTGGGCCCTTTTGCCCACCTAGGCTGCAAAAAAGTGCCACACATGTGGTATCGCCGTACTCAGGAGAAGTTGGGGAATGTGTTTTGGGGTGTCATTTTACATATACCCATGCTGGGTGAGATAAATATCTTGGTCAAATTCCAACTTTGTATAAAAAAATTGGAAAAGTTGTCTTTTGCCAAGATATTTCTCTCACCCAGCATGGGTATATGTAAAATGACACCCCAAAACACATTGCCCAACTTCTCCTGAGTACGGCGATACCACATGTGTGGCACTTTTTTGCAGCCTAGGTGGGCAAAGGGGCCCACATTCCAAAGAGCACCTTTCAGATTTCACCGGTCATTTTTTACACATTTTGATTTCAAAATTTTTGATTTCAAGATTATTATTTTTTTGGCACAAGTTAGCGGAAATTGATATATTTTTTTTTTTCTCACAAAGTCTCCCTTTCTGCTAACTTGGGACAAAAATTTCAATCTTTCATGGACTCAATATGCCCCTCACGGAATACCTTGGGGTGTCTTCTTTCCGAAATGGGGTCACATGTGGGGTATTTATACTGCCCTGGCATTCTAGGGGCCCTAAAGCGTGAGAAGAAGTCTGGAATATAAATGTCAAATTTTTTTTACGCATTTGGATTCCGTGAGGGGTATGGTGAGTTCATGTGAGATTTTCTTTTTTGACACAAGTTAGTGGAATATGAGACTTTGTAAGAAAAAATATATATATTTCCGCTAACTATATATATTTCCGCTAACTAACAAAAAAATGTCTGAATGGAGCCTTACAGTGGGGTGATCAATGACAGGGGGGTGATCAATGACAGGGGGGTGATCAATGACAGGGGGGTGATCAAGGAGTCTATATGGGGTGATCACCCCCCTGTCATTGATCACCCCCCTATAAGGCTCCATTCAGATGTCCGTATGTGTTTTGCGGATCCGATCCATGTATCAGTGGATCCGTAAAAATCATACGGACATCTGAATGCAGCCTTACAGGGGGGTGATCAATGACAGGGGGGTGATCAATGACAGGGGGGTGATCAGGGAGTCTATATGGGGTGATCCCCCTCTGTCATTGATCACCCCCCTGTAAGGCTCCATTCAGACGTCCGTATGTGTTTTGCGGATCCGATCCATGTATCAGTGGATCCGTAAAAATCATACGGACATCTGAATGCAGCCTTACAGGGGGGTGATCAATGACAAGGGGGTGATCAGGGAGTCTATATGGGGTGATCACCCCCGTCATTGATCACCCCCCTGTAGGGCTGCATTCAGATGTCCGTATGCGTTTTGCGGATCCGATCCATGTATCAGTGGATCCGTAAAAATCATACGACATCTGAATGCAGCCTTACAGGGGGGTGATCAATGACAGGGGGGTGATCAGGGAGTCTATATGGGGTGATCACCCCTGTCATTGATCACCCCCCTGTAAGGCTGCATTCAGATGTCCGTATGCGTTTTGCGGATCTGATCCATGTATCAGTGGATCCGTAAAAATAATTCGGACATCTGAATGCAGCCTTACAGGGGGGTGATCAATGACAGGGGGGTGATCAGGGAGTCTATATGGGGTGATCACCCCTGTCATTGATCACCCCCCTGTAAGGCTGCATTCAGATGTCTGTATGCGTTTTGCGGATCCGATCCATGTATCAGTGGATCCGTAAAAATCATACGGACATCTGAATGCAGCCTTACAGGGGGGTGATCAATGACAGGGGGGTGATCAGGGAGTCTATATGGGGTGATCACCCCTGTCATTGATCACCCCCCTGTAAGGCTGCATTCAGATGTCCGTATGCGTTTTGCGGATCCGATCCATGTATCAGTGGATCCGTAAAAATCATACGGACATCTGAATGCAGCCTTACAGGGGGTGATCAATGACAGGGGGGTGATCAGGGAGTCTATATGGGGTGATCACCCCTGTCATTGATCACCCCCCTGTAAGGCTGCATTCAGATGTCCGTATGCGTTTTGCGGATCCGATCCATGTATCAGTGGATCCGTAAAAATCATACGGACATCTGAATGCAGCCTTACAAGGGGGTGATCAATGACAGGGGGTGATCAATGACAGGGGGGTGATCAGGGAGTCTATATGGGGTGATCACCCCCGTCATTGATCACCCTCCTGTAAGGCTGGATTCAGACGTCCGTATGCGTTTTGCGGATCCGATCCATGTATCAGTGGATCCGTAAAAATCATACGGATGTCTGAATGGAGCCTTACAGGGGGATGATCAATGACAGGGGGGTGATCAATGACAGGGGGGTGATCAGGGAGTCTATATGGGGTGATCAGGGGTGAATAAGGGGTTAATAAGTGACGGGGGGGGGGTGTAGTGTAGTGTGGTGCTTGGTGCTACATATTGCTGATCTACCTGTGTCCTCTGGTGGTCGATCCAAACAAAAGGGACCACCAGAGGACCAGGTAGTAGGCATATTAGACGCTGTTATCAAAACAGCGTCTAATATACCTGTTAGGGGTTAAAAAAAATCGCATCTCCAGCCTGCCAGCGAACGATCGCCGCTGGCAGGCTGGAGATCCACTCTCTTACCTTCCGTTCCTGTGAACGCGCGCGCCTGTGTGCGCGCGTTCACAGGAAATCTCGCATCTAGGGAGATGACGCACGGATGCGTTCAGGAGGAATGAATGAACCACCTTCCGGACGCATCCGTGCGTTAGGCGGTCGGGAGGTGGTTAAAGGGGACTAGATACTAGGAAATCCTTAATAGGATCCTGTCCAAATGGACATAAATACCAATGGATATTTTGGCCTTATTCTCGCTGCGGTCATATACAAGAGCACAAGATTAAATCACGGAAAGGGCAAGGGGGTCTATATAAAGCAGCCAAAATTTAATTGTTCATTCAGGCCACAGGGACTAGACGTATCAAGTTGAAAATCCACCAACATTCTCGTTCCAGGATACGTCTATCCCAATCACCCCACGCAATGGTTTGCCAACTCGTTCTATCCCTGTGAATTTGAGCACCATCAAACGTCCATTATGGACAGCATTAATATGTCTGGCCACCGGGGTCTCTGTTATTCCGAACATCCCCAAGGTGTTCACCCACCCGGCGGCATAATTCTCTTCCTGTCTTACCTACATACTGTAAGCCGCAAAGGCAGGTGATTAGATAGACCCCCCGCATGTAATGAAGTCACGTATATCATATGACTTCTGAGTACTGGTACTAGTAAAGCTTCTGTCAGGTTTAATAGAGTCGCAGAAGCTACAGTCCCCGCATCTAAGACAGCCCCTAATAGGATTTTCCAACCAACTCAGGGGCCTCTCTGGTGGGACATAGTGACTATGTACCATTTGGTCTCTCAGGTTTTTCCCCCTCCTGTAGGTAATCGCAGGTTGGGTGCCAAGTACCTCCTTAAGATCAGGATCCATTAGTAATGTCTCCCAATGATGGCTGATAATTCTTCTGACTTCATTAGCCGCAGCGTCATAGGTCCCTATTATTCTGATCCTGTCAGGTTTATCACCGTTCAGGGTACCTTTTTGGGTGTAACAATGTCATACGGGTTTGTGAAAGTGCCCGCTGATAGGCGGAGCGTAAGGTTCTATCAGGATAACCCCAAAATCCAAAAACCTATTCCTCAAATCCTTAGCTTGATGCTTAAACTCGGCTAGGTCAGTACAATTACGTTTCAACCTCAAATATTGTCCAATGGGTATCCCACGCTTCAGTGGGGTTGGATGGTTGCTCTCCCACCTAAGTAATGAATTTGTCGCGGTGGGTTTCCGGTAAATAGTAGTATCGAGTCCCTCTTGATTATCTATTGAAATTAAGATATAAAGGAAAGGTAATTTGTCCTCCACAACCACCGAAGTAAAGTGGAGATTAATTTGATTGACATTAAGCTTCGCTACCAGATCCTCAAACTCCCTCAGTCCCGCTCCAGATGACAACATTTTCCAGTTCTACTGGGGAAGTCTCACCAAAAACCACAGTCTCCCCCCACCAGCCCAGGAGCCGATTTGCATACGATGGGGCACACGAACTGCCAATCGCTGTGCCCCTGAGCTGGTGGAAGTGTTTGTTGTCAAAGAGAAAGACGTTTCTGGTGAGAATGTATCTCAAGAGTTCCAACACAAATGTATTATGGGGCATAAATTGCTGCCCTCTGCCCCTCAAAAAATGTTCAATAGCCCCAATGCCAACCTCATGTGGAATCGACGAATAGAGCGCCTCTACGTCAATCGAGGCCAACAGCCATTCTGGTTCAATGGAAATTCCTTCCAATCTCGTCAGGAGGTCCACCATGTCCCTGATATGAGGGAAGACTCTGTACAAATGAACGCAAAATCTTATCAACATAAATGCCACAGTTCTGCGACAGACTGCCCACCCCTGATACAATAGGGCTACCCCTCAAGGGGGTAGTGCCCTTATGGAGTTTGGGTAGGCAGTAAAATGTCGCAGTAACTGGATGGCGTAAATACCAAAAACATCTATGCACGACACTTCACCTTGTGGGGGCATTTTTCGACTTTTATTCTTTAAGTCTGTGAATGGTCCCTCGCCCTCTATATTTACAGGTATTTTGTCCAAGCTATATAGTAATTTAACATCTTTAAGGATCTCCACCGGTATTCCCAGCTCACGACTCTCCTTCTTGGCGATGGTTTTAAAATGTTTGTGCCACTGTAATCTGCGAGCAAACAGGTGGAGATCCTTAGTCCACTCAAAGGTGTTAAATCTATACGTGGGGACAAATGATAGACCTCTTCTCAGGACTTTTTCTTCACTTGATGTCAAACTACAGGCTGAAAGGTTGATCACCAATTTTTCTTCCATGATTAAACTTTGATTTCGTAAAAGGTAGTTTATTCCCTGATCCAAAAAATGGGAGAGGGTAGGTTGATTCTGTATATAGCGTCCACCCCTCCTTCTCGGTCTGGACATACCCCTACCCCTTGGTCTGGGTTGTTTATCCCTGTCAGGATCGGAATTATCCGTTTTTTGTTGAAGAGAGGTCTGACTTCTTCTCTGATGTTAGATCAGAATTGTTATCGAACAAGTAGGCCCTATTTTCTTTTAAAGTCCTGCAGGTCTTTTGCAAATAATCTATGTTTTCGTTCCTTTAAATGATATTGGAATCGATCAATTGTTTTTTCTAGTTGTTTCTCTTTGGTACTAAACTCAGATTCCTAATTAAATTTCTTCTTTGTTCTACTAGTTGTTTCTCTACTTGTTCAAGTGTGACCCTCTCTTCCTCTAGCAGGAGTTGCATAAACTGAAGTGAGCTATTTGTTGCTTATTTTTCCCACTTCCACATAAGTTCAGGATTTCTGCAACGCGTGGCTGGAGTTAATGTGATGCGCAAACCCCAAAGAACAATACCATGCTTAATATAATTTTTCAGTCCCTGTACCTCCCACCAGGAAACAGTATGTTCTTTATACAATTTAGTTAACTCAGAGAAAGCCCCATTCAGTGTTGGAGTATATTCTTTCTGAAAGAAGGCCTCCCCCGAAAACACAGCTTTTGCCTCCGATAACCATATGCTCTTGTTCAGACCAGCAGCGAGAAAGCCAGCCATATACTAAACTCATAAATCAAACTACATCAATGCAAATACAGCCAAAGGCTGTATTTAAAATAAAGTATTAGTGAGCAGGCACTCTATTTATGGGCTCATGGAAGGCAATTTTATTAAATATTAAAAATAGAAATATATAGGCATAAAACCATAGAATAACAACAATTAGATATAAATAATTCTAGCAGCAATATCAATATATAAGGCAATTCATAAATAACAACAGTATCAATTGATAAGTAACGGTTGGAGGATAGCAGCGATGTTAGCAGCAATTGATAATAAATAAATAAAAAGCAGGAATATCTTTTAAAATTGGATTAGTGGCAATAGTTCCATGTAGCAATCCCCATATAGTGTATTCCACTGTTTGTTCGGAGGTTAGATAGCTATACAGTATGGTAACAATATAGCAGCAATGTTCTTAGTTGTAACAATTTATGAGCATTCCGCTATTAGCGTGACTGTAGTTGATCGCTAGGTGTCTTTTTTCTTCCTTATGCAGTGAAGATATTCAAATACAGTCTAGTTTTGTTGTGCACATTAGATGTTTTGTTTACTCACGGTTCGGCTGTTATCAGGTGCAGCGTCCCGCTCTTGTTCTGAGAACAGACTGACCTTTATAGTTCGGGTCCTCCGGTCACAGCTTGTTTAAAAAGTCGGCGTGCCACATGTTATGGCGGCGTCTCTATTTGATGTTTGTAACGCCCCTTCAGTGTTCGGATCGCCTTTTAACTTCTTTATTTCAGCTGCCGGGGTTCCGCTTTGTAGATATTAGTGAGTGTCTTTAAGTTCAATTCCTCTTGGAGCGCTCCAGTAGTATAGTTTCAATCTTCATATGCTTGTTCACCCAAACATGTTTCGGAGCTCAAACTCGCTCCTTCCTAAAAGGTCAGTCTGTTCTCAGAACAAGAGCGGGACGCTGCACCTGATAACAGCCGAACCGTGAGTAAACAAAACATCTAATGTGCACAACAAAACTAGACTGTATTTGAATATCTTCACTGCATAAGGAAGAAAAAAGACACCTAGCGATCAACTACAGTCACGCTAATAGTGGAATGCTCATAAATTGTTACAACTAAGAACATTGCTGCTATATTGTTACCATACTGTATAGCTATCTAATCTCCGAACAAACAGTGGAATACACTATATGGGGATTGCTACATGGAACTATTGCCACTAATCCAATTTTAAAAGATATTCCTGTTTTTTATTTATTTTTTATCAATTGCTGCTAACATCGCTGCTATCCTCCAACCGTTACTTATCAATTGATACTGTTGTTATTTATGAATTGCCTTATATATTGATATTGCTGCTAGAATTATTTATATCTAATTGTTGTTATTCTATGGTTTTATGCCTATATATTTCTATTTTTAATATTTAATAAAATTGCCTTCCATGAGCCCATAAATAGAGTGCCTGCTCACTAATACTTTATTTTAAATCTATTTACAAACTGACAAGGGTGAGTCAAATTGAGCAAGAGCACCTTCTCCAGAAAACCAGTGGAGAGCCGCCTTTTTTTTGCTATATATTTTCAAAGGCTGTATTTGCCATATACTAAACACATACAGTCTAAGCAGACTACCCCAGTATATATAGAACAAAAATAATAATAAAACGGGCAGTAGTAAAATGTAACTTTTAATTATACCTTTAAAATTGAAAGGCCCACAACTCTATTCATAAATAGGGATGAGCGAACCCGAGCTGTATAGTCCGGGTAAAAGTCTGGGTTCGGTGTTCGGCGCTTTCTTGGCGCTTTTTGAAAGGCTGCAAAGCAGCCAATCAACAAGCGTCATACTTCTTGCCCCAAGAGGCCATCACAGCCATGCCTACTATTGGCATGGCTGTGATTGGCCAGTGCAGCATGTGACCCAGCCTCTATTTAAGCTGGAGTCACGTAGCGCCGCACGTCACTCTGCTCTGATCAGTGTAGGGATAGGATGCAGCTACTGCTGTTAGGGCGAGATTAGGCAGTGATTTATTTACTGAAGTGATCGATATACAGCTGTGTATCATACAACCTCTGCTATTCAATTGCTCGCTGTTTTAAGGCTGCCCAGAGCGTTTTTCTGTCACTTTTTTCTGGGGTGATCGGCAGCCATTTTGTGTCTTGTGGTGCGCCAGCACAAGCTGCCACCAAGTCCATTTTTAATCATCAATAGTGTGTTGTTGTTTTTTTGCTATATCCTACATCAGGGGCTTGGCTGTGCTTGCTATTTTATTGAGGGGTAAAATACGATTGCCAAAATAGCAGTACCCTAAATCTGGTGTTTCAGCTGTGGCTAGCCAATTGTAATACTGTCTGCTGTCTGCCGAAGCACAGTTTTTGTTCTGGGTTGAATACAATTCCCAACTTAGCAATTCCCTAAATTAGTGGTTTCTGCTCTATCAGGCCAAGGTTAAATCTATCCATAAAAGGGTATATTAGATTGAAGGTGCGGATAGGGTCATCCTCAACAACTTCACAAGCTACCGTGCATTTCCAAGTCTAATTCTGTCTGTAAAAGGGATACCTGTCATCCAGCGCCTAAATACTAGGCCTACAATTTATATTCAGCTAAATCTGTCGTTACTGCTGTGCCTGTATTAGTGTAATACGGTACCTAAATAGATAGCCAGATAGTGTTAGGTGCCTGTAAAAAAAGGCCTGAATTTGAATTCAATACATTGGGCCAAATAATTTTTTTCTTATTGTGGTGAACGGTAACAATGAGGAAAACATCTAGTAAGGGACGCGGACATGGTCGTTGTGGTGTTAGTGGTCCCTCTGGTGCTGGGAGAGGACGTGGCCGTTCTGCCACAGCCACATGTCCTAGTGAACCAACTACCTCAGGTCCCAGTAGCCACCAGAATTTACAGCGATATTTGGTGGGGCCCAATGCCGTTCTAAGGATGGTAAGGCTTGAGCAGGTAAAGGCATTAGTCAATTGGGTGGCCGACAGTGGATCCAGCACGTTCACATTATCTCCCACCCAGTCTTCTGCAGAAAGCGCACAGATGGCGCATGAAAACCAAGCCCATCAGTCTGTCACATCACCCCCATGCATATCAGGGAAACTGTCTGAGCCTCAAGTTATGCAGCAGTCTCTTATGCTGTTTGAAGACTCTGCTGGCAGAGTTTCCCAAGGGCATCCGCCTAGCCCTTCCCCAGGGGTGGAAGAGATAGAATGCACTAACGCACAACCACTTATGTTTCCTGATGAGGACATGGGAATACCACCTCAGCACATCTCTGATGATGACGAAACACAGATGCCAACTGCTGCGTCTTTCTGCAGTGTGCAGACTGGACAGGAGGTCAGGGAGGAAGACTGGGTGGAAGACGATGCAGGGGACGATGAGGTCCTAGACCCCACATGGAATGAAGGTCATGCCACTGACTTTCAGAATTCGGAGGAAGAGGCAGTGGTAAGACCGAGCCAACAGCGTAGCAAAAGAGGGAGCAGTGGGCAAAAGCAGAACACACGCCGCCAAGAGAGTCCGTCTGCTACTGGCCACCGCCATCTGGGAACGAGCACCCCAAAGGCAGCTTCAAGGAGTTCCCTGGCGTGGCAGTTCTTCAAACAATGTGCTGACGACAAGACCCGAGTGGTTTGCACGCTGTGCCATCAGAGCCTGAAGCGAGGCATTAACGTTCTGAACCTTAGCACAACCTGCATGACCAGGCACCTGCATGCAAAGCATGAACTGCAGTGGAGTAAACAACTTAAAAACAAGGAACTCACTCAGGCTCCCCCTGCTACCTCTTCTGCTGCTGCCGCCTCGGCCTCTTCCTCCGCCTCTGGAGGAACGTTGGCACCTGCCGCCCAGCAAACAGAGGATGTACCACCAACACCACCACCTCCGTCACCAAGCATCTCAACCATGTCACACGGCAGCGTTCAGCTCTCCATCTCACAAACATTTGAGAGAAAGCGTAAATTCCCACCTAGCCACCCTCGATCTCTGGCCCTGAATGCCAGCATTTCTAAACTACTGGCCTATGAAATGCTGTCATTCAGGCTGGTGGACACAGACAGCTTCAAACAGCTCATGTCGCTTGCTGTCCCACAGTATGTTGTTCCCAGCCCCCCACTACTTCTCCAAGAGAGCCGTGCCTTCCCTGCACAACCAAGAATCTGATAAAATCAAGTGTGCACTGCGCAACGCCATCTGTGGCAAGGTACACCTAACCACAGATACGTGGACCAGTAAGCACGGCCAGGGACGCTATATCTCCCTAACTGCACACTGGGTAAATGTAGTGGCGGCTGGGCCCCAGGCGAAGAGCTGTTTGGCGCACGTCCTTCCGCCGCCAAGGATCGCAGGGCAACATTCTTTGCCTCCTGTTGCCTCCTCCTCCTACTCAGCTTCCTCCTCCTCTTCTTCCACCTGCTCATCCAGTCAGCCACACACCTTCACCACCAACTTCAGCACAGCCCGGGGTAAACGTCAGCAGGCCATTCTGAAACTGATATGTTTGGGGGACAGGCCCCACACCGCACAGGAGTTGTCGCGGGGTATAGAACAACAGACCGATGAGTGGTTGCTGCCGGTGAGCCTCAAGCCCGGCCTGGTGGTGTGCGATAATGGGCGAAATCTCGTTGCAGCTCTGGGACTAGCCGGTTTGACGCACATCCCTTGCCTGGCGCATGTGCTGAATTTGGTGGTGCAGAAGTTCATTCACAACTACCCCGACATGTCAGAGCTGCTGCATAAAGTGCGGGCCGTCTGTGCGCGCTTCCGGCGTTCACATCCTGCCGCTGCTCGCCTGTCTGCGCTACAACGTAACTTCGGCCTTCCCGCTCACGTCGCATATGATGTGGAAAAGTTTTGTGACCACGCCACAGCTAACTGCACCACCACCTGATATGGAACGTGTTAGCAGGAGGCAACATTTCACTAACATGGTGGAACAGTACGTGTGCACACCCCTCCACGTACTGACTGATGGTTCGGCCCCATTCAACTTCTGGGTCTCCAAATTTTCCACGTGGCCAAAGCTAGCCTTTTATGCCTTGGAGGTGCTGGCCTGCCCGGCGGCCAGCGTTTTGTCTGAACGTGTATTCAGCACGGCAGGGGGCGTCATTACAGACAAACGCAGCCGCCTGTCTACAGCCAATGTGGACAAGCTGACGTTCATAAAAATGAACCAAGCATGGATCCCACAGGACCTGTCCATCCCTTGTGCAGATTAGACATTTATAACTACCTCCCCTTAACCATATATTATTGTACTCCAGGGCACTTCCTCATTCAATCCTTTTTTCATTTTCATTTTACCATTATATTGCGGGGCAACCCAAAGTTGAATGAACCTGTCATGCCCCACTCTGATGAGGTGCGGAGGTCGGCCAGGATAGCAGCACGAGTTTAGTGGTTGTTTTGGAGCTGTGCTGGATCCGCCTCTCATCAGGTGCACTGGGTGGGGTCATTAGTTTAAATATCACTCTAGTCCAGTGTCCTGAGCGGATTATACTAATCATTGTGGTCTTGGAAGCTAGGAAGGAAGGTTCTCTGTCTGCTCCAGCTCAGGAAGATAAGTGCTATTTCAAGTTTGGTTGTTTTGTGTCATCTATCCCATCCAGGTTCTGTGCGAGCAGGCTGCTCCTTTTTCCCTACTTCACCATCTCAGGGAATTCAGGGTTTTGTCAGCCCAGGCACGGGGACACCTCATACCTACCTTAATGGTCTGTAGGTGGGCTGAGCATTGCAGGGAAAGAGGTCAGGGATTAGTTAGGAGGTGACCCTTCCCCTGTCTCTCGCCCAGAGCCTAGTTGGTGCGTTATCTATTAGACTGAGTGCACGTCCGCTGTGACATTATAATCTGCCATACTGTGACTACCATCACTCAGCGCTTTTGTGATGGTGTCAATTGATGCACTGGTTGACCGCATGCAGGGTTTATCCCTAGAGGTTGCGGATCTGCGTAGTTCGGTCACACAGTGTCAGAGGGTTCTGGCTTCAGGTACAGGTCAAATTGGTGGGGAGCCTAAAGTCCCTCTTCCCGAGAAATTTACAGGGGGTGCGGATGATTTTTTCCGCTTTAAAGAGTCATGCAATTTGTACTTTCGATTGCGTCCATTTTCGTCAGGTAATGAAGATCAGAGGGTTGGTATCATCATGTCTTTGCTTAAAGGGGACGCGCAATCCTGGGCTTTTTCTCTGCCGCCCGGTTCTCTGGCTCTCCGGTCGGTGGAGGAATTTTTCAAAGCCCTGGGATTGATTTACGATGACCCAGATCGGGTCTCGATGGCAGAATCGAGATTGTGTAACTTACTACAGGGTAAACATTAGGGATGTCCCGATACCGATACCAGTATCGGTATCGGGACCGATACCGGACATTTGCACGAGTACATGTACTCGTGCAAATGTCCCCGATACCACTGCCGATACCTGTGCACCGCTTCTATGTGTCTGTGTCCGTCGGCGGCCTGCTCCTGCATCTCGCACAGCTGATACAGCTTCAGAGGCAGCAGCAGGCAGTGTAATACGAGCCTACAGTGGAGGCTAGCACCGCCCCTCCCCGCCCTCCAACCAATCAGAGGCAGCCAGCACTGACTCACAGCACAGGGGGAGTCACAGAGTCAGAGACTGTGTCACCGAGTCCCTGCCAGACTTCCTGCTCTGCGGCTCCCTGTAAGTCCGTCCGGGGGGAAGGGGGGGGCATTATTAGCATAGCATGTAGTGGTGCTGTGTGTGTACAGGGTGCATGTAGCAGAGCAGGAAGCCTGGCAGGGACTCGGTGATAGTCTCTGACTCATTTGATTCTTTTAACTAATAAACTCTCAGACGATTCTCTGAGTCCCTGCAATAACTATACATTGTAATTACATCACAGTCTGCTCCACTGCATTCACTGCAGCAGAGCTGTGTTTGCCAGGAGCGTGTCCCTCCTGACCTTCGGTTCACTTGAGAGCCGACTCCTTGTGGCCCCCATACAGTATAACGTCTCCTTGTGGCTGCCCCCCATACAGTATAACGTCTCCTTGTGGCTGCCCCCCATACAGTATAACGTCTCCTTGTGGCTGCCCCCCATACAGTATAACGTCTCTTTGTGGCTGACCCCATACAGTATAACATCTCCTTGTGGCTGCCCCCATACAGTATAACGTCTCCTTGTGGCTGCCCCCATACAGTATAACATCTCCTTGTGGCTTCCCCCATACAGTATAACGTCTCCTTGTGGCTGCCCCCATACAGTATAACATCTCCTTGTGGCTGCCCCCATACAGTATAACGTCTCCTTGTGGCTGCCCCCATACAGTATAACGTCTCCTTGTGGCTGCCCCCCACACAGTATAACGTCTCCTTGTGGCTGCCCCCCATACAGTATAATGTCTCCTTGTGGCTGCCCCCCATACAGTATAACGTCTCCTTGTGGCTGCCCCCCATACAGTATAACGTCTCCTTGTGGCTGCCCCCATACAGTATAACATCTCCTTGTGGCTGCCCCCATACAGTATAATGTCTCCTTGTGGCTGCCCCCATACAGTATAACGTCTCCTTGTGGCTGCCCCCATACAGTATAATGTCTCCTTGTGGCTGCCCCCATACAGTATAATGTCTCTTTGTGGCCCCCATACAGTATAACGTCTCCTTTTGGCTGCCCCCATACAGTATAACGTCTCCTTGTGGCTGCCCCCATACAGTATAACGTCTCCTTGTGGCTGCCCCCATACAGTATAACGTCTCCTTGTGGCTGCCCCCATACAGTATAATGTCTCTTTGTGGCCCCCATACAGTATAACGTCTCCTTGTGGCTGCCCCCATACAGTATAATGTCTCCTTGTGGCTGCCCCCATACAGTATAACGTCTCCTTGTGGCTGCCCCCATACAGTATAATGTCTCTTTGTGGCTGACCCCATACAGTATAACGTCTCCTTGTGGCTGCCCCACATACAGTATAATGTCTCCTTGGAATGTTATAGTTCTGTTTTTGGGCCTTTTGGTTGGTCAGTGGTCAGAAAATACATGTGTGTGTGTATTTTATTGTTAAAATTAGTATCGGTAATTGGTATCGGTGAGTACTTAAATAAAAGTATCGGTACTCGTACTCAGTGTTAAAAAAATGGTATCGGGACATCCCTAGTAAACATACTGCAGAGGGTTACTGCACAGAGTTTAGGAGGTGGGCTACTGAGTCGGGGTGGAATGACCCCGCGTTACGTAGTCAGTTTTGTCAGGGGTTATCTGAAAGGTTGAAGGATGCCCTGGCTTTTTATGAGTATCCGGATACTTTAGAGAATGCAATGTCTTTGGCTATACGGTTGGATAGACGTATCAGAGAGAGGTGTAAGGGTCCCTCCGTGCAGGGGATCCCTCCTGCGTGTGGTTTTGTTTTTCCTACTGCCCAGGGTGATATTACTCATAACTCTGGGGTAGGGGAGGAACCCATGCAGTTAGGTCAGGTATCTTGGCATTCTGATACTAGAGACTTTAGAAAAGTGCACAATCTATGTTACTATTGTGGAAAGAGGGGTCATTTAGTTTTTTCTTGTCCTTATGTTAAATCATAGGTGGAAGAAAAAAAGAAAAAAAAACTTCCCTCACACTTGGTAGTATGAATGGTGTGGTGGAGGAGACAGGTATGCAAGCTCCCTGCAGTTCCCATTTTCTCCTTTCAGCTATGGTGGTGCTAGAGTCAAAAAATGTGTTTGTTGATGTATTCCTTGATTGTGGTGCTGGGGTAAACCTAATTGACTTTATTTTTCTTCAAGGCCTGGGACTAAGTACTTGCACGTTAGAGAACAAGATTCGTGTTTTTGCAATTGATTCTTCCCCTCTTTCTCAAAGGAGCCTTACTCACATTGTTCATGGTATTCACTTAAGGGTGGGTGATTCACATGCTGAAATTATTTCTTGTTTTGTCATGAAGGATTTGCCAGCTCCTATAGTTTTGGGGTTGCCATGGTTGACTAGACATAACCCAATTATAGACTGGCAAGCGAAACAAATCATTGGTTGGAGCGAGATAATTGTCTTGGCACATCTATCTCTGGTGTGTCCATTACGGCTTTACCTCAGTATCTCTCGGATTTTGCGGATGTCTTTTCGGAGGGTGGGGCTCAGGAATTGCCCCCTCATCGAGACTATGATTGTCCAGTTAATCACATTCCTGGGGCTAAGTTGCCAAAGTCTCGGCTTTACAACCTCTCTCAACCCGAAAGAGAGGTCATGCGAAAGTATGTCGCCGAGAGTTTGGCAAAGGGTCATATTATACCATCTAAGTCTCCAGTGGCAGTAGGTTTGTTCTTTGTGAAGAAAAAAGATGGATCACTGAGACCGTGTTTGGATTTCCGGGAATTGAACTGTATTACAGTCTGGGATCCATATCCCCTGCCTTTGATCTCTGATCTTTTTGATCAGATTGTTGGAGCCAAGGTGTTCTCCAAGTTGGATTTGAGAGGAGCCTACAATCTGATCAGGATCAAGGAAGGGGATGAGTGGAAAACGGCCTTCAATACGCACGAGGGTCATTTTGAGAACCTGGTGATGCCTTTTGGGTTGACGAACGCGCCAGCAGTATTTCAGCGATTCGTCAATGACATTTTTCATCACTTGGTGGGGAGGTTCGTAGTAGTTTACCTGGATGACATTTTAATTTATTCTCCTGATCTGAAGATCCATCAGGATCATGTGAGACAGGTTTTGACGATCCTTCGGGAGTATAAGTTATATGCCAAATTGGAGAAATGTTTGTTTGCGGTGCAAGAGCTTCCGTTCTTGGGATACATGCTTTCTGATTCCGGTTTTCGTATGGACCCCGAAAAGGTCCGGGCGGTTCTGGAGTGGGACCGACCAGAGAATCAGAAAGCTTTGATGCGGTTCTTGGGGTTTACGAATTATTTTAGAAAATTTATTTCGAATTATTCTACCCTAGTAAAACCTCTTACTGATATGACCAAGAAGAGCACCGATGTCTCTGTCTGGTCGGATGAGGCATTGCAGGCCTTTTCGGCTGTTAAGGAGCGTTTTGCGTCTGCTCCCATTCTGGTGCAGCCGGATGTGTCTCAGCCATTCGTAGTAGAGGTTGATGCATCAGAGGTGGGGGTTGGGGCGGTGCTGTCACAGGGTTCATCTCCTGGCAAGTGGGTCCCGTGTGCCTTCTTCTCCAAGAAGCTCTCGGTCGCCGAGAGGAATTATGATGTTGGAGATAGAGAGTTGTTTGCTATCAAGTTGGCCTTTGAGGAATTGCGTCACTGGTTAGAGGGGGCGTCTCACCCCGTTACGGTGTATACTGACCATAAGAATTTGGCTTACCTGCAATCTGCCAAGCGTCTGAACCCTAGGCAGGCCAGATGGTCACTGTTTTTTACCAGGTTCAATTTCGTGGTTACCTTTCGCCCAGGGGTCAAGAACGTCAAGGCAGATGCCTTGTCTCGCAGCTTTCCTGGGGGAGGTGATTCAGAAGATCCGGCGACGATTTTGGCGGATGGGATGGTGGTCTCCGCTCTGTACCCTGAATTGGAGATGGAGGTGTTGGGAGCCCAGGAGGGGGCTCCTGGTTCTTGTCCCCCAGGGAGGTTGTTTGTTCCTGAGGGCCTACGATACAAGGTGTTCAAGGAACATCACGATACTGTTCTCGCTGGACATCCTGGTGGTAAGTCCACCTGTGATCTAGTATCCTGGAGGTTCTGGTGGCCAGGGTTACGTAAGAGCATTGAGAATTACGTGACAGCTTGTGAAACCTGCGCTCGGTCAAAGGTTGCTCACACTCGACAGCCTGGTTCACTTCTTCCATTGTCTATTCCATCTCGTCCTTGGACGCATTTGTCTATGGACTTTATTACGGATCTGCCGAGTTCCTCCGGGAGAACCGTGATTTTGGTGGTAGTTGACCGTTTCAGTAAAATGGCTCACTTTATACCACCAACGAGTCTGCCTAACACTAAGACTCTTGCGCAGATTTTTGTGGATAATATTGTGAAATTGCATGGTATTCCTTCGGATGTGGTCTCTGATAGGGGCACGCAGCTTGTCTCCAGGTTTTGGAGGGCGTTCTGCTCTCGGCTTGGCATTCAACTTTCATTCTCTTCGGCTTTTCATCCGCAGTCGAATGGTCAGACGGAGCGTACTAATCAAAACCTGGAGACCTACTTGAGGAGCTTTGTGGCTGAGAATCAGGAGGACTGGTCCTCATTCTTGTCCTTAGCAGAATTTGCGTTGAATAACCGCAGGCAGGAGTCCACGGGTAAGTCGCCATTTTTTGGCGCATACGGTTTCCATCCTCAGTTTGGTACCTTTTCTGGGTCTGGTTCCTCTGGGATGCCAGAGGAGGAGAGATTCTCTTCTGCCTTATCCTCTATCTGGCAGAGGATTCAAGGGAATTTGGAGAGGATGGGTGAGAGGTATAAACGAATGGCTGACAAGAGACGTATGACTGGTCCGGACCTGTGTGTGGGTGATCTGGTGTGGTTGTCCACTAAGAATATCAAATTGAGAGTGCCATCTTGGAAACTGGGTCCAAGATTTATTGGTCCGTATAAAATTTCTGCGGTGATCAATCCTGTGGCGTTTCGGCTTGATCTTCCGCAGACTTGGAGGATCCATGATGTGTTCCACAGGTCTTTACTAAAAAAATACGTGAGACCGGTGGAACCATCGCCATTGCCTCCTCCTCCTGTTCTGGTCAAGGAAAACTTGGAGTTTGAGATCTCCAGGATTCTCGACTCGAGAGTTCTTCGGGGTTCCCTTCAGTACCTGGTGCACTGGAGGGGATACGGTCCTGAGGAGAGGATGTGGGTTCCGGCGGTGGATGTCAACGCCAGCCGACTGGTGAGGGCTTTTCATAGGTCCCATCCGGATAAGGTTGGTCCGGGGTGTCCGGAGGTCACCCGTAGAAGGGGGGGTACTGTCATGCCCCACTCTGACAAGGTGCGGAGGTCGGCCAGGATAGCAGCACGAGTTTAGTGGTTGTTTTGGAGCCGTGCTGGATCCGCCTCTCATTAGGTGCACTGGGTGGGGTCATTAGTTTAAATATCACTCTAGTCCAGTGTCCTGAGCGGATTATACTAATCATTGTGGTCTTGGAAGCTAGGAAGGAAGGTTGGCTGTCTGCTCCAGCTCAGGAAGATAAGTGCTATTTCAAGTTTGGTTGTTTTGTGTCATCTATCCCATCCAGGTTCTGTGCGAGCAGGCTGCTCCTTTTTCCCTACTTCACCATCTCAGGGAATTCAGGGTTTTGTCAGCCCAGGCACGGGGACACCTCATACCTACCTTAAAGGTCTGTAGGTGGGCTGAGCATTGCAGGGAAAGAGGTCAGGGATTAGTTAGGAGGTGACCCTTCCCCTGTCTCTCGCCCAGAGCCTGGTTGGTGCGTTATCTGTTAGACTGAGTGCATGTCCGCCGTGACAGAACCTCTCCTCTGTCTGGGTGCTGGGGCCTAAAAATATCTGACAGTGGCCTGTTCCAGTGTTGGGTGACATGAAGCATGATTCTCTGCTATGAGATGAAGCCTGATTCTCTGCTATGGGACCTCTCTCCTCTGTCTGGGTGCCGGGGCCTAAAAATATCTGACAATGGCCTGTTCCAGTGTTGGGTGACATGAAGCCTGATTCTCTGCTATGACATGAAGCCTGAATCTCTGCTATGGGACCTCTCTCCTCTGTCTGGGTGCCGGGGCCTAAAAATATCTGACAGTGGCCTGTTCCAGTGGTGGGTGACATGAAGCCTGATTCTCTGCTATGACATGAAGCCTGATTCTCTGCTATGGGACCTCTCTCCTCTGTCTGGGTGCCGGGGCCTAAATATCTGACAATGGCCTGTTCCAGTGGTGGGTGACGTGAAGCCTGATCTCTGCTATGACATGAAGCCTGATTCTCTGCTATGACTTGAAGCCTGATTCTCTGCTATGACATGAAGCCTGATTCTCTGCTATGGGACCTCTCTCCTCTGTCTGGGTGCCGGGGCCTAAATATCTGACAATGGCCTGTTCCAGTGGTGGGTGACATGAAGCCTGATTCTCTGCTATGACATGAAGCCTGATTCTCTGCTATGACATGAAGCCTGATTCTCTGCTATGACTTGAAGCCTGATTCTCTGCTATGGGACCTCTCTCCTCTGTCTGGGTGCCGGGGCCTAAATATCTGACAATGGCCTGTTCCAGTGGTGGGTGACGTGAAGCCTGATTCTCTGCTATGACATGAAGCCTGATTATCTGCCATGAGATCTCTCTCCAATTAATATTGGTTAATTTTAATTTATTTTATTTTTATTTTAATTCATTTCCCTATCCACGTTTGTTTGCAGGGGATTTACCTACATTTTGCTGCCTTTTGCAGCCCTCTAGCTCTTTCCTGTGCTATTTTACAGCCTTTTTAGTGCCAAAAAGTTCGGGTCCCCATTGACTTCGAGGGGGTTCGGGTTCGGGGCGAAGTTCGGGTCGAGTTCGGATCCCGAACCCGAACATTTCCGAGAAGTTCGGCCGAACTTCTCGAACCCGAACATCCAGGTGTTCGCTCAACTCTATTCATAAACACCACCACTAAATGGGCCAGTACCATCGGCAGTCCCTACCATGGAGGTGAGTTAATACCTAAGAAGGGTAAACCAACATACAAAAAGGTATACACTGCGTGCAGAATTATTAGGCAAATGAGTATTTTGACCACATCATCCTCTTTATGCATGTTGTTTTACTCCAAGCTGTATAGGCTCGAAAGCCTACTACCAATTAAGCATATTAGGTGATGTGCATCTCTGTAATGAGAAGGGGTGTGGTCTAATGACACCAACACCCTATATTAGGTGTGCATAATTATTAGGTAACTTCCTTTCCTTTGGCAAAATGGGTCAAAAGAAGGACTTGACAGGCTCAGAAAAGTCAAAAATAGTGAGATATCTTGCAGAGGGATGCAGCACTCTTAAAATTGCAAAGCTTCTGAAGCGTGATCATCGAACAATCAAGCGTTTCATTCAAAATAGTCAACAGGGTCGCAAGAAGCGTGTGGAAAAACCAAGGCGCAAAATAACTGCCCATGAACTGAGAAAAGTCAAGCGTGCAGCTGCCAAGATGCCACTTGCCACCAGTTTGGCCATATTTCAGAGCTGCAACATCACTGGAGTGCCCAAAAGCACAAGGTGTGCAATACTCAGAGACATGGCCAAGGTAAGAAAGGCTGAAAGACGACCACCACTGAACAAGACACACAAGCTGAAACGTCAAGACTGGGCCAAGAAATATCTCAAGACTGATTTTTCTAAGGTTTTATGGACTGATGAAATGAGAGTGAGTCTTGATGGGCCAGATGGATGGGCCCGTGGCTGGATTGGTAAAGGGCAGAGAGCTCCAGTCCGACTCCGACGCCAGCAAGGTGGAGGTGGAGTACTGGTTTGGGCTGGTATCATCAAAGATGAGATTGTGGGGCCTTTTCAGGTTGAGGATGGAGTCAAGCTCAACTCCCAGTCCTACTGCCAGTTTCTGGAAGACACCTTCTTCAAGCAATGGTACAGGAAGAAGTCTGCATCCTTCAAGAAAAACATGATTTTCATGCAGGACAATGCTCCATCACACGCGTCCAAGTACTCCACAGCGTGGCTGGCAAGAAAGGGTATAAAAGAAGAAAATCTAATGACATGGCCTCCTTGTTCACCTGATCTGAACCCCATTGAGAACCTGTGGTCCATCATCAAATGTGAGATTTACAAGGAGGGAAAACAGTACACCTCTCTGAACAGTGTCTGGGAGGCTGTGGTTGCTGCTGCACGCAATGTTGATGGTGAACAGATCAAAACACTGACAGAATCCATGGATGGCAGGCTTTTGAGTGTCCTTGCAAAGAAAGGTGGCTATATTGGTCACTGATTTGTTTTTGTTTTGTTTTTGAATGTCAGAAATGCATATTTGGGAATGTTGAGATGTTATATTGGTTTCACTGGTAAAAATAAATAATTGAAATGGGTATATATTTGTTTTTTGTTAAGCTGCCTAATAATTATGCACAGTAATAGTCACCTGCACACACAGATATCCCCCTAAAATAGCTAAAACTAAAAACAAACTAAAAACTACTTCCAAAAATATTCAGCTTTGATATTAATGAGTTTTTTGGGTTCATTGAGAACATGGTTGTTGTTCAATAATAAAATTAATCCTCAAAAATACAACTTGCCTAATAATTCTGCACTCCCTGTACACTTCTTACCAGAGAACGTGTACAGGTAGGGCATTGCTTGAATCTCACACCCAATCAGGTTGTTCCCATTCCCACAGAGGAGCGGTGGGAATTCTGCTGTATTCCACCAACTGGGACCACACCGATATCTCGCTGTCTGTTCCGTATATGTGTGTGTATAATGTTGCAGCAAGAGGAAAAGGGAAGAGTCCTACCACTAATAATAAAGGGTGCAATGAAACCTACATATAAGTGCTCAAATAAATAGATATATTTGTCCCTATGCGTTCCATCTATTTTTTAGCCCCAGATTCAACAGGGGACACGGGGCTAGTGCTACCTACAAAACAAAAAACAAAAGAAATATAGTGTGAGATAATGGGCGAAATTTCGTAGCAGCTCTGGGACTAGCCTGTTTGACGCACATCCCTTGCCTGGCGCATGTGCTGAATTTGGTGGTGCAGAAGTTCCTTAAAAATTACCCCCATATGTTAGAGCTGCTGCAGAAAATGCGGGCCGTCTGTGCGCGCTTTTAGCGTTCTTATCCTGCTGCTGCTCGCCTGTCAGCGCAGCAGCGCAATTTCGGCCTTCCCGCTCACCGCCTCATATGCGACGTGCTCACAAGGTGGAACTCCACCTTGCACATGCTGGCCAGACTGTGCGAGCAGCAGCAGGCGACAGTGGAGTTTCAGCTGCAGCACTCACGGGTGAGTCGCTCTGCGGAACAGCACCACTTCACCAGCAATGAGTGGGCCTCCATGCGAGACCTGTGTGCCTTGTTGCGCTGTTTCGAGTACTCCACCAACATGGCCAGTGCCGATAACTCCGTTCTCAGCGTTACTATCCCACTTCTATGCCTCCTTGAAAAAATGCTTCGGGCGATGATGGAAAAGGATGTGGCACAGGAGGAGGAGGCGGAAGAGGGATCATTTCATAGGGTTTCAGGCCAGTCATTCACACGTGGCTCCGAGGGTGGGTTCCTGCACCCACAAACGCCAGGTACACAATTGTCCAGCCAGGGCACACTTCTGGCGGATGACGAGGTGGAGGATGAGGAGGAGGAGATGGAGGAGGAGGAAACGTGTTGTCAGCAGGGTGGCACCCAAACCAGCTCATGGCAATCGCTGGTGCGTGGCTTTGGGGATACAGAGGACACAGACGATATACCTCCCACAGAGGACAGCTTGTCGTTGCCTCTGATCAGCCTGGCACACATGAGCAGCCTGGCACACATGCTGCAGTGTCTCCGCAACGACCACCGAGTTGGTCACATTCTAACTTGTGCTGATTACTGGGTGGCCACGCTGCTGGATCCACATTACAAGGACAACGTACCATCCTTAATTCCGTCCCTGGAGCGTGATCGTAAGATGCGTGAGTACAAGCGCACGCTGGTAGATGCGCTGCTGGTGGCATTCCCACCTGACAGCGGGGGCACAGTGGAAGCACAAGGCGAAGGCAGAGGACGAGGAAGAGGTCGCCAACGCAGCTGGGGCACTGCCAGCACCTCAGAAGGCAGAGTTAGCATGGCCGAAATGTGGAAAAGCTTTGTAAGCACGCCACAACAACCAGCACCACCAGCTGATATGGAACGTCTTAGCAGGAGGCAGCATTTCACCAACATGGTGGAGCAGTATGTGTGCACACGCCTACACGTACTGAATGATGGGTCTGCCCCCTTCAGCTTCTGGGTCTTCAAATTGGGCACATGGCCTGAGCTTGCCCTTTACACCTTAGAGGTGCTGGCCTGCCCTGCAGCCAGTGTATTGTCTGAACGTGTGTTTAGCACGGCAGGGGGCATTATCACAGACAAGCGCAGCCACCTGTCCACTGCCAATGTGGACAAGCTCACGTTCATTAAAATGAACCAGGCATGGATCCCACAGGACTTGTCCGTACCTTGTGCAGAATAGACATTTATATGGGTCTTAACCAGCCATTGTTATACTGCAGCGCAATTGCTCATTCTTGTATTTTGGATATTTCACACTCTTGTGAGATTGTGGAACAGCTCTGCCTGTATAATGTTTATGCCTAAGTTGTATTGGAACTGTTATTTGGCATTCCGGGCACTAGAGGCCACTGTTTTGCAGCTACAGCCAGCACACTCTGGGATTTACATATGCAAAGCAGACAATGACTCATGGTGGCTGCTTCTGAGTGAACCAGGAAGTCTGAGCTGATCTGACATGGTGGAAGGATTGTGCTGTGAGAGACTGAATCCGATTCCATCCTGGCTTGTGAATGTCCAGCAGGGAATGGACACTTAGAGGAAGGAGAGTAGCTGTCGTCCCCTTACTGGATCCAGCTCTTTGTAAGAGAGATTGTCTCAGGAAGACTATTTACAGTGTGTGGACAGAAGCCTTATCACCAAGCAAGGCCGCATGGTTGCTGAAAGGTTGGTGGCCATCCCGGGTAAGCGGCATCCTCGGACCCAGAACGGACGCAGGTCAGTACACCTGGTTACTGATTGTACTATACTGTGTGGCGCCTAAAGTAACAGACTAGCCTAGGCCTTGTATTAGCTAGATAGTTAGGGTCATATCTTTGTTAGGCCTTACTGTACTGGACTGCAGCGCAGTAATTGTCTTGTAGGCTCTGCTGCGTCTGCCACCGGTTAGGTGTGTCCTCTGTAGCGGCACAGCACGATTTGTAGGCTCTGCTGTGTGCACCAACGGGCTAGGCCTGTCTCTTGGACAGGGAACGTGACTGTGGGCCTGGGGTATTACTTATCCTGTTTATACTTGTGTTGGTACTATTTCCAAAGTAAAGTTTCTGTTCTTGCATATAAAGCTGGTGTCAGTGTCGCTTTTCTTGTCGGTGACTTCGCTTTATCCTGGGGAGCCCACCCCAGTACACAGCTTACACTCTTTTGGAGTGTACCCTAATAAAAAAAAAAAATTACAATTAAAAACAAAAACCAGTGTTAGCTACCTCCTCCTCCTCCAACACTGCTTCCACATACACCGCTACGTCCACCGCCTCCTCGAACTCCAACTCCATATGGGCCTCCACCTCATAAATCAATAATTTTTTTATTTTACTTGTACATATTTTATTTTAGGTCATTTCACTACTTTGTCTGTTACATTTTCCGGTGAAATTCATCAATTTTTGGGTGTGATGTACCACTGCTATACCTAGTAGACAGGTTAAAAATATTTACAAATTTATCTGTTACATTTTCGGGGGAAATTCACCAATTTGTGGGTGTGATGTACAACTGCTATACCTAGTAGACAGGTTTAAAAATTCACAAATTTGTCTGTTACATTTTCGGGTGAAATTCACAAATTTTTGGGTGTGATGTACCACTGCTATACCTAGTAGACAGGTTTAAAAAAATTCACACATTTGTCTGTTACATTTTCGGGTGAAATTCACCAATTTTTGGGTGTGATGTACTACTGCTATACCTAGTAGACAGGTTAAGAAAATTCACTAATTTGTCTGTTACATTTTCGTGTGAAATTCACCAATTTTTGGGTGTGATTTACCACTGCTATACCTAGTAGACAGGTTTAAAAAATTCACACATTTTTCTGTTACATTTTCAGGTGAAATTCACCAATATTTGGGTGTATTATACCCCTCCTTTACCTGGTTGACAGCTTAATAAATTTCACAAATTTTTATTTTACATTTTCGGGTGACATTGAACAATATTTTTCTGTCATAGACCCCTGCTCTACCAAGTAGACAGGTTAATAAATTTCACTAATTTTTCTGTTACATTCTTGGTTTCACATTTTACAATTTTGCCGTGAATAAACCCCTGCTCTGCATAGGTGACAGGGAATAAAATTTAAGAAATTCTTCTTTAATTGATTGTGCCACCTCCTTTCATTCAATGCTTAAACTTTAACAAGTTTTTCCACATTAGCGCTTCAATAATTTGTCCCACATTTGCACCTCAATAACTTTTCCCATATTTCCTCTCAATCCCCCCAAAAATTAATCCAATTATCTCCCTTGGATGTGGTCTCTCTTTCTCATGCTCCCTCTCCAGCGTGGAACCCTGATTCGCCGATAACCGTGATCAACATGGTAGGCTCAAAAGAACATCGAAAGTTGATAGAGAAGATATCCAAATGGATGGTGGACGTCACAAGGACGTGCGATCAGGCAGAAGTTATCTAGAGTCAACAAAGCGGCAGCAGGGCCTCTCCTGACTAACATTTCCAAATCCAAAATACCACAGTGATATTCCCTATAATTTTTTATTAATAATTCCAATAACAGGGCATCTTGAGAGTCCTGTATTGTTATTTATCGTCACTAACTCCCCGAGTCGGGAGTGGGTAATTGCCGCGCGCCCCCTACTTTCCTCAAAATTCTTCTGTTTTAATAGCTTCTCCCACATTTCCGCTCAATCACAATAAAATTTCATCCATTGATCTCCCTTGGATGTGGCTCTCTCCGGGGTGGAACCCTGATTCGCCAATAACCGTGATCAACATGGTAGGCGCAGAAAAGAACATCGAAAGTTGATAGAGCAGATATCCAATTGGATTGTGAACATCACAGGGAAGTGCGACATGGTGGGACAGTATGTGAGCACACGCCTACATGAACTGACTGGCAGGGGTAAGCCCCTTCAACTTCTGGGTCACCAAATTGGGCACATGGCCTGAGCTTGCCCTTTACACCTTGGAGGTGCTGGCCTGCCCTGCAGCCAGTGTATTGTCTGAACATGTGTTTAGCACGACTGGAGGGGGTTATCACAGGTTATATTCCCCAATGTTTTGGGGTGTACCCTAAAAAATAAAAATAAATTTAAAACCAAAAAGCAGTGTAGGCTACCTCCTCCTCCTCCACCGCCGCTTCCACCTACGCCGCCACTTCCACCGCCTCCTCAACCTTCTACTCCATATGGACCTCGTCCTCCTAGATCAAAATGATTTTTTATTTTTACATATTTTATGTTATTTTATGTCATTTCCCTATCCACTTTTGTTTGCAGAGCACTTGCCATGCTATTAACCACATTTTGCTGGCATTTGCAGCCCTCTAGCCCTTTCCATGACATTTTTACAGCCATTTTAGTGCTCAAAAGTTAGGGTCCCTATTGACTTCAATGAGGTTTGGGGTCAAGTTCGGGTCCCGAACTCGAACTTTTTTGTGAAGTTCAGCCAAACCCGTCGAACCCGAACATCCAGGTGTCCGCTCAACTCTAAGGATATGTCAACTGATGCATTCATTAAGATGTTTCATACCCATTAGAGGTACTGTCAGAGGGTTTAAATCTGACCAAGGATCTAATTTTGTCAGAGCGAAGAACGAATTGAGAAAAGCTCTAAAACAAATGGATAAAGAAATATTAACTGAGTATTTGCTAGAGAAACAGTGTGCTTTTTACATGAATGCTCCAAATGAGAGACAAATTAGAACTGTAAGAAGTGTGTTAAGTTTAGTGTTGAAGCAGAGTGCCGGAAGAATGGATGATGCTTCACTTAGGACCCTATTCTATGAAGTAATGTCTATTCTTAACAGTCGTCCACTTACAGTTGATAACATCAACGACCCAACAAGTTTGGACCCCTTAACTCCCAACCATTGACTTCACTTTAAGTCTGATTACATACAGTCACCGCCTTGGCAAGTTCACCAAAGAAGATTTATATGCTAAAAGGAGATGGCGAAGAGTTCAATATCTATCAGAACAATTTAGAGTAGATGGAGGAAAGAGTACTTAGCTCATATTATGCTAAGAAGTAAATGGCAAACACCCAGAAAAAATGTCCAAGTTGGGGACATAGTCTTAGTAAAAGAAGAAGATTTACCTAGAAGTCAATGGAAATTAGCCAAAGTTCTGGAAGTTCAAAAGGATGAAGACAGACTAGTAAGAAGAGTGTTGTTGCAAATACATCATCCACTACTGTCTGCATGTCACTGATGTCCCCCTCAACGGTCTCAGGGCCAGGAGCCTGAACGCTCGTAACACCATGCGACTCTCATCATCACTACTTGCCTGTCTACTGGAGGAAGCGGCAGATGTCTCCTCCAGATCTTGGCTGGGCAGTAGCTACTGACTGTCCTCTAGTAGCTTGTCCTCGCTGAAAAGTGGAGGTGAGCATACGGCATATAATACTTTTCACGCTGAGGGATCAGAAAATGACAGTGGCAGGTTGCGCACAGTTGGTGGCACAGGGCCTGCTCCTGGGCCATGCCAACTAAGCGTCGTGTCAGAGGAACCCATCGACTCTTGGCTGGAGGTGTCACTTGCGACGAAGTCGAAGACCGAGTCAACCATTCAAGCACCGCTGGGTTGCTGGTCAAGACACAACCACTAGATGACACTGGGAGCTCAGGCCTCTCGCTGCGACTCCTGCTGCCACCCCCAGCTTCTTCTCCTGCTACTTGTGCCTGCACCAGAAACATTTTGGCCACTGCCCATTCCCTTTGAGGGGCCTGTCACTAGTCTTTTTGATAAACTGTATAATAAAATAATTAAATTAAAAATAAAATAATACACCCCAAAAAAGGCTGTAGTACAATGTAACTTCACCGCAGAACGGCAAAAAAAGTTTTTTTTTACTATTAATGCACCCCCCAAAAAATTTATAAGAATTTATATCACAAAGGATGGGCTAAAAGAACGTACGTATATTTCCTATTAATACACCCCATTAATGACTGTAGTACAATGTAACTTCACCGCAGAACGGCAATGAAAACTAATTTTTTTTCTATTAATACACCCCCCAAAAAATGTATAACAATGTAAATTCACCCAAGAACTGCTAATAGGACGTACGTATATTTTCTATTTATACACCCCGTAAATGGCTGTAGTACAATGTAACTTCACCGCAGAACGGCAAATAAGACGTATTTTTTTCCTATTAATACACCCCCAAAAAAATGTATAATAATTAATATCACAGAGGAAGGGCTAATAGAACGTACGTATATTTCCTATTAATACACCCTGTAAATGGCTGTATCATAGAGCACTTGCACCCCAATAACAAGCAAGGTTTACTGGAATTACAGTTCTGCTCAATGATATAGTGCAAACCTAAAAGCAGCAGTATAACAGCAATTTGGATCCCAAGTTAGTGCAGCAAGGTGTAATAGAATCGCTCCTATTCCCAGGCTGTACACTCCCCTATTGGACCCTGTTCTCCTTTTATAGCGTGGATAATTCCTCCCTATCCTTTCCCTACAACTTGAATAATCTTTCCCTGAACTTCTAAATAATTTTTTCAGCTCAATAAAGTCTTTTCGAGCACTGTCCCTAGCGCCTGTCACATCTCTAACTGCACGAAGTACACTGGAAAATGGCTGAATCCAAAATGGCTGAGGCTATTTATAGGGCTGTAACATCACATGGGCTAGCTGGCTACTGATTGGCTGCATGCATGGCATTGTGGGTGATCCCTCATTCCCACCATTCTTTGCTCGATGTCCTAACATGTGCAGCAGACATTTTAGGAAAAAATGTGATTCGTTACCACAATCAGACTAAGTGTAAATCCACAATACACTGCAGTACACTTTACAGTGTACTGTAGTGTATTGTAAGCCATCAGACCCACTGGATCTGGGTCCAATTTTTTTTAAATAAGTGAAAAAAAATAAAGAAAAAAAATGTAAAAAGACCCCACACATAATTGTTAAAAATGTAAGAAATAAAAACCACTGACATGTTTGGTATCGCCGCATCTATAAGGACCTGATCTATAAAAGGATAATGTTACTTTTACCACACAGCGAACATCATAAAAAAAAGAAATACTATGATGGAATTGCACTTTTGCCCACCCCACTTCCCAAAAAATGGTATAAAAAGTGGTCAAAAAAGTTAAATGTACGCAAAATTAGTACCAATCAAAGAGTGACGTCGTCCCGCAAAAAATGAGAGCCTACATAAGACAATCGTCTAAACAATAAAAAAAATATAGCTTTCAGAAAATGGAGACACAAACTAGATTTTTTCAAATATCATGCATCTGGTGAACGCTGTAAAAAATAAACTAAAAATGTGCCTAAAAAGCAATTTTTTTTATCACCTTACATCACAAAAATTGTATCAATCAAACCGCTATCTCATTCCGCAAAAAATGAGAGCTACCTAAGACAATTGTCAAATTTTTTTTAAAAAAGATGGCTTTCAGAAAATAGAGACACAAAAACACTATATATTTTTTTTTAAATAAACGATTGGCTTAACTCACCAGATCCTCTAACATGGAGCACAGTCTGCTCCCTACCACTAGAGCGTTAGAAAGCTTTCAACATCAAATACCATATGACTGGCTCATGTAAATCATGCATTTATTAACAAGACATAATGCACACAGTTCAACATACTTAAATACTCCAAAGGTCTGTACAGAAATTCATAAATATAACTATACTCCCCACATATCAATTACCGTAATATACAGTGGTGGCCAAAAGTTTTGAGAATTACATAAATATTGGAAATTGGAAATGTTGCTGCTTACGTTTTTATAATAGCAATTTGCATATACTCCAGAATGTTATGAAGAGTGATCAGATGAATTGCATAGTCCTTCTTTGCCATGAAAATTAACTTAATCCCAGAAAAACATTTCCACTGCATTTCATTGCTGTCATTAAAGGACCTGCTGAGATCATTTCAGTAATCGTCTTGTTAACTCAGGTGAGAATGTTGATGAGCACAAGACTGGAGATCATTATGTCAGGCTGATTGGGTTAAAATGGCAGACTTGACATGTTAAAAGGAGGGTGATGCTTGAAATCATTGTTCTTCCATTGTTAACCATGGTGACCTGCAAAGAAACGCGTGCAGCCATCATTGCGTTGCATAAAAATGGCTTCACAGGCAAGGATATTGTGGCTACTAAGATTGCACCTCAATCAACAATTTATAGGATCAAGAACTTCAAGGAAAGAGGTTCAATTCTTGTTAAGAAGGCTTCAGGGCGTCCAAGAAAGTCCAGCAAGCGCCAGGATCGTCTCCTAAAGAGGATTCAGCTGCGGGATCGGAGTGCCACCAGTGCAGAGCTTGCTCAGGAATGGCAGCAGGCAGGTGTGAGCACATCTGCACGCACAGTGAGGCGAAGACTTTTGGAAGATGGCCTGGTGTCAAGAAGACCAGCAAAGAAGCCACTTCTCTCCAAAAAAAACATCAGGGACAGATTGATCTTCTGCAGAAAGTATGGTGAATGGACTGCTGAGGACTGGGGCAAAGTCATATTCTCCAATGAAGCCTCTTTTCGATTGTTTGGGGCATCTGGACAAAGGCTTGTCCGGAGAAGAAAAGGTGAGCGCTACAATCAGTCCTGTGTCATGCCAACAGTAAAGCATCCTGAGACCATTCATGTGTGGGGTTGCTTCTCATCCAAGGGAGTGGGCTCACTCACAATTTCGCCCAAAAACACAGCCATGAATAAAGAATGGTACCAAAACACCCTCCAACAGCAACTTCTTCCAACAATCCAACAACAGTTTGGTGAAGAACAATGCATTTTCCAGCACGATGGAGCACCGTGCCATTTGGCAAAAGTGATAACTAAGTGGCTCGGGGACCAAAACGTTGACATTTTGGGTCCATGGCCTGGAAACACCCCAGATCTTAATCCCATTGAGAACTTGTGGTCAATCCTCAAGAGGCGGGTGGACAAACAAAAACCCACTAATTCTGACAAACTCCAAGAAGTGATTATGAAAGAATGGGTTGCTATCAGTCAGGAATTGGCCCAGAAGTTGATTGAGAGCATGCCCAGTCGAATTGCAGGTCCTGAAAAAGAAGGGCCAACACTGCAAATACTGACTCTTTGCATAAATGTCATGTAATTGTCAATAAAAGCCTTTGAAACGTATGAAGTGTGTGTAATTATACACTGCTCAAAAAAATAAAGGGAACACAAAAATAACACATCCTAGATCTGAGTTAATTAAATATTCTTCTGAAATACTTTGTTCTTTACATAGTTGAATGTGCTGACAACAAAATCGCACAAAAATAAGAAAATGGAAATCTAATTTTTCAACCCATGGAGGTCTGGATTTGGAGTCACACTCAAAATTAAAGTGGAAAAACTCATTACAGGCTGATCCAACTTTGATGTAATGTCCTTAAAACAAGTCAAAATGAGGCTCAGTAGTGTGTGTGGCCTCCACGTGCCTGTATGACCTCCCTATAATGCCTGTGCATGCTCCTGATGAGGTGGCGGACGGTCTCCTGAGGGATCTCCTCCCAGACCTGGACTAAAGCATCTGCCAACTCCTGGACAGTCTGTGGTGCAACGTGACGTTGGTGGATAGAGCGAGACATGATGTCCCAGATGTGCTCAATTGGATTCAGGTCTGGGGAACGGGCGGGCCAGCCCATAGCATCAATGCCTTCGTCTTGCAGGAACTGCTGACACACTCCAGCCACATGAGATCTAGCATTGTCTTGCATTAGGAGGAACCCAGGGCCAACCGCACCAGCATATGGTCTCACAAGGGGTCTGAAGATCTCATCTCGGTACCTAATGGCAGTCAGGCTACCTCTGGCGAGCACATGGAGGGCTGTGCGGCCCTCCAAAGAAATGCCACCCCACACCATTACTGACCCAATGCCAAACTGGTCATGCTGGAGGATGTTGCAGGCAGCAGAACGTTCTCCATGGTGTCTCCAGACTCTGTCACGTCTGTCACATGTGCTCAGTGTGAACCTGCTTTCATCTGTGAAGAGCACAGGGCGCCAGTGGCGAATTTGCCAATCTTGGTGTTCTCTGGCAAATGCCAAACGTCCTGCACGGTGTTGGGCTGTAAGCACAACCCCCACCTGTGGACGTCGGGCCCTCATATCACCCTCATGGAGTCTGTTTCTGACCGTTTGAGCAGACACATGCACATTTGTGGCCTGCTGGAGGTCATTTTGCAGGGCTCTGGCAGTGCTCCTCCTGTTCCTCCTTGCACAAAGGCGGAGGTAGCGGTCCTGCTGCTGGGTTGTTGCCCTCCTACGGCCTCCTCCACGTCTTCTGATGTACTGACCTGTCTCCTGGTAGCGCCTCCATGCTCTGGACACTACGCTGACAGACACAGCAAACCTTCTTGCCACAGCTCGCATTGATGTGCCATCCTGGATAAGCTGCACTACATGAGCCACTTGTGTGGGTTGTAGACTCCATCTCATGCTACCACTAGAATGAAAGCCCAGTCAGCATTCAAAAGTGACCAAAACATCAGCCAGGAAGCATAGGAACTGAGAAGTGGTCTGTGGTCACCACCTGCAGAACCACTCCTTTATTGGGGGTGTCTTGCTAATTGCCTATAATTTCCATCTGTTGTCTATCCCATTTGCACAACAGCATGTGAAATTGATTGTCACTCAGTGTTGCTTCCTAAGTGGACAGTTTGATTTCACAGAAGTGTGATTGACTTGGAGTTACATTGTGTTGTTTAACCACTTACCGTCACACTAACGCCGAAAGGCGTCATCTCTGCGGCGCTCCCAGGTCACACTAACGCCGATTGGCGTCATCTCGCGTGAGCCGAGATTTCCTGTGAACGCGCGCACACAGGCGCGCGCGCTCACAGGAACGGAAGGTAAGAGAGTTGATCTCCAGCCTGCCAGCGGCGATCGTTCGCTGGCAGGCTGGAGATGTGATTTTTTTAACCCCTAACAGGTATATTAGACGCTGTTATGATAACAGCGTCTAATATACCTGCTACCTGGTCCTCTGGTGGTCCCCTTTGTTTGGATCGACCACCAGAGGACACAGGCAGCTCAGTAAAGTAGCACCAAGCACCACTACACTACACTACACCCCCCCGTCACTTATTAACCCCTTATTAGCCCCTGATCACCCCTGATCACCCCATATAGACTCCCTGATCACCCCCCTGTCATTGATTACCCCCCTGTCATTGATCACACCCCTGTAAAGCTACATTCAGACGTCCGCATGATTTTTACGGATCCACTGATAGATGGATCGGATCCGCAAAACGCATACGGACGTCTGAATGGAGCCTTACAGGGGCGTGATCAATAACTGTGGTGATCACCCCATATAGACTCCCTCATCACCCCCCTGTCATTGATCACACCCCTGTAAAGCTCCATTCAGACGTCCGCATGATTTTTACGGATCCACTGATAGATGGATCGGATCCGCAAAACGCACACGGACGTCTGAATGGAGCCTTACAGGGGCGTGATCAATGACTGTGGTGATCACCCCATATAGACTCCCTGATCACCCCCCTGTCATTGATTACCCCCCTGTCATTGATCACACCCCTGTAAAGCTCCATTCAGATGTCCGCATGATTTTTACGGATCCACTGATAGATGGATCGGATCCGCAAAACGCACACGGACGTCTGAATGGAGCCTTACAGGGGCGTGATCAATGACTGTGGTGATCACCCCATATAGACTCCCTCATCACCCCCCTGTCATTGATCACACCCCTGTAAAGCTCCATTCAGACGTCCGCATGATTTTTACGGATCCACTGATAGATGGATCGGATCCGCAAAACGCATACGGACGTCTGAATGGAGCCTTACAGGGGCGTGATCAATGACTGTGGTGATCACCCCATATAGACTCCCTGATCACCCCCCTGTCATTGATTACCCCCCTGTCATTGATCACCCTCCTGTAAAGCTCCATTCAGACGTCCGCATGATTTTTAAGGATCCACTGATAGATGGATCGGATCCGCAAAACGCATACGGACGTCTGAATGGAGCCTTACAGGGGCGTGATCAATAACTGTGGTGATCACCCCATATAGACTCCCTCATAACCCCCCTGTCATTGATCACACCCCTGTAAAGCTCCATTCAGACGTCCGCATGATTTTTACGGATCCACTGATAGATGGATCGGATCCGCAAAACACATACAGGCGTCTCCCTGGAGCCTTCCAGGGGGGGTAATCACCCCATATAGACTCCCTGATCACCCCCCTGTCATTGATCACCGCCCCTGTCATTGATCATCCCCCCCCTGTCAGGCTGCATTCAGATGTCCGTATGATTTTTACGGATCCACAGATACATGGATCGGATCCGCAAAACACATACGGACATCTGAATGGAGCCTTATAGGGGGGTGATCAATGACAGGGGGGTGATCACGCCATATAGACTCCCTGATCACCCCCCTGTCATTGATCACCCCCCCTGTCATTGATCACCCCCCCTGTCATTGATCACCCCCCCTGTCATTGATCACCCCCCTGTCATTGATTACCCCCCTGTCATTGATCACCCCCTTGTCATTGATCACCCCTCTGTAAGGCTCCATTCAGACATTTTTTTGGCCCAAGTTAGCGGAAATTATTATTTTTTTCTTACAAAGTCTCATATTCCACTAACTTGTGTCAAAAAATTAAATCTCACATGAACTCACCATACCCCTCACGGAATCCAAATGCGTAAAATTTTTTAGACATTTATATTCCAGACTTCTTCTCACGCTTTAGGGCCCCTAGAATGCCAGGGCAGTATAAATACCCCACATGTGACCCCATTTCGGAAAGAAGACACCCCCAGGTATTCCGTGAGGGGCATATTGAGTCCATGAAAGATTGAAATTTTTGTCCCAAGTTAGCGGAAAGGGAGACTTTGTGAGAAAAAAATAAAAAATATCAATTTCCGCTAACTTGTGCCAAAAAAATAAAAATTCTATGAACTCGCCATGCCCCTCATTGAATACCTTGGGGTGTCTTCTTTCCAAAATGGGGTCACATGTGGGGTATTTATACTGCCCTGGCATTCTAGGGGCCCCAAAGCGTGAGAAGAAGTCTGGTATCCAAATGTCTAAAAATGCCCTCCTAAAAGGAATTTGGGCACCTTTGCGCATCTAGGCTGCAAAAAAAGTGTCACACATCTGGTATCGCCGTACTCAGGAGAAGTGATGGGGAATGTGTTTTGGGGTGTCATTTTACATATACCCATGCTGGGTGAGATAAATATCTTGGTCAAATGCCAACTTTGTATAAAAAAAATGGGAAAAGTTGTCTTTTGCCAAGATATTTCTCTCACCCAGCATGGGTATATGTAAAATGACACCCCAAAACACATTCCCCAACTTCTCCTGAATACGGCGATACCACATGTGTGACACTTTTTTGCAGCCTAGGTGGGCAAAGGGGCCCATATTCCAAAGAGCACCTTTCGGATTTCACAGGTCATTTACCTACTTACCACACATTAGGGCCCCTGGAAAATGCCAGGGCAGTATAACTACCCCACAAGTGACCCCATTTTGGAAAGGAGACACCCCAAGGTATTCCATGAGGGGCATGGCGAGTTCCTAGAATTTTAGATTTTTTGTCACAAGTTAGTGGAATATGATGATTTTTTTTTTTTTTTCTTACAAAGTCTCATATTCCACTAACTTGTGACAAAAAATAAAAACTTCCATGAACTCACTATGCCCATCAGCGAATACCTTGGGGTGTCTTCTTTCCAAAATGGGGTCACTTGTGGGGTAGTTATACTGCCCTGGCATTCTAGGGGCCCAAATGTGTGGTAAGGAGTTTGAAATCAAATTCTGTAAAAAATGACCAGTGAAATCCGAAAGGTGCTCTTTGGAATATGGGCCCCTTTGCCCACCTAGGCTGCAAAAAAGTGTCACACATGTGTTATCTCCGTATTCAGGAGAAGTTGGGGAATGTGTTTTGGGGTGTCATTTTACATATACCCATGCTGGGTGAGAGAAATATCTTGGCAAAAGACAACTTTTCCCATTTTTTTATACAAAGTTGGCATTTGACCAAGATATTTCTCTCACCCAGCATGGGTATATGTAAAATGACACCCCAAAACACATTCCCCAACTTCTCCTGAGTACGGCGATACCAGATGTGTGACACTTTTTTGCAGCCTAGGTGGGCAAAGGGGCCCATATTCCAAAGAGCACCTTTCGGATTTCACTGGCCATTTTTTACAGAATTTGATTTCAAACTCCTTACCACACATTTGGGCCCCTAGAATGCCAGGGAAGTTTAACTACCCCACAAGTGACCCCATTTTGGAAAGAAGACATCCCAAGGTATTCGCTGATGGGCATAGTGAGTTCATGGAAGTTTTTATTTTTTGTCACAAGTTAGTGGAAAATGATGATTTTTTATTTTATTTTTTTCTTACAAAGTCTCACATTCCACTAACTTGTGACAAAAAATAAAAACTTCCATGAACTCACTATGCCCATCAGCGAATACCTTGGGGTGTCTTCTTTCCAAAATAGGGTCACTTGTGGGGTAGTTATACTGCCCTGGCATTCTAGGGGCCCAAATGTGTGGTAAGGAGTTTGAAATCAAATTCTGTAAAAGATGACCAGTGAAATCCGAAAGGTGCTCTTTGGAATAATAAAAATAAAAAGTTCTATGAACTCACTATGCCCATCAGCGAATACCTTAGGGTGTCTACTTTCCGAAATGGGGTCATTTGTGGGGTGTTTGTACTGTCTGGGCATTGTAGAACCTCAGGAAACATGACAGGTGCTCAGAAAGTCAGAGCTGCTTCAAAAAGCGGAAATTCACATTTTTGTACCATAGTTTGTAAACGCTATAACTTTTACCCAAACCATTTTTTTTTTACCCAAACATTTTTTTTTTTATCAAAGACATGTAGAACAATAAATTTAGAGCAAAATTTATATATGGATGTCGTTTTTTTTGCAAACAAATCGGTAAATTTCGATTAATAACAAAAAAAGTAAAAATGTCAGCAGCAATGAAATACCACCAAATGAAAGCTCTATTAGTGAGAAGAAAAGAAGGTAAAATTCATTTGGGTGGTAAGTTGCATGACCGAGCAATAAACCGCTAAAGTTGTGGAGTGCCGATTTGTAAAAAAGGGCCTGGTCTTTAGGGGGGTATAAACCTGTGGTCCTTAAGTGGTTAAGTGTTCCCTTTATTTTTTGGAGCAGTGTACTAATACTATCTCTGCTATTTTTTTCCAATATCTAAAAAGTCTAGGGCATCTCCAAAAACTGTGTATAAGATCTGCATTTTCTCCCCTACATTTCGGGCACTTATCTGAAGTTCTCACACCCATTCTCTTTAACATCCAAGGAGATCGATGTAGTCTATGCACTATAAAAAACTGTGATATCTTATGTGAACCCCTATCCGACACCATAGTATAACTTCTAAGAGCATCTTTCCATTTCTCTTCCGTAAAAGACTGAAGTTCTTTTTCCCATTTTCCTCTGGCAAGTAATGTAATCAGTTTTTTTCCCCCTCCATCAAAAACCCATATCTTTTTGCAGTTATTCCTCTTTTTTCTCCTCCGTTGGTAAATTTGTCTAATCTATCGGATTGTTCATTTCTATATTTATCTAGATGCACTGCTGTCACCAAAGCGTTCTTAAGCTGAAAATATTTATAGATATCCTTTTGGGGCATCCCAAACTCCCTAACCAGTGTATTGAAGTCCTTCAGTTTATCTTCCTCAAATACTTGACCTAAATACTTCATCCCCTTTTTTTCCCAGTCTATATAAGTCCTAATCGTTTGCAATTCCTTTCAATTAAAATTTTGCCAAATCGGTGTATACTGCAAAAAAACCTTAATCTCTAATATTTTTTTTTACTTCCACCCATATACACTCACCTAAAGAATTATTAGGAACACCTGTTCTATTTCTCATTAATGCAATTATCTAGTCAACCAATCACATGGCAGTTGCTTCAATGCATTTAGGGGTGTGGTCCTGGTCAAGACAATCTCCTGAACTCCAAACTGAATGTCAGAATGGGAAAGAAAGGTTATTTAAGAAATTTTGAGCGTGGCATGGTTGTTGGTGCCAGACGGGCCGGTCTGAGTATTTGACAATCTGCTCAGTTACTGGGATTTTCACGCACAACCATTTCTAGGGTTTACAAAGAATGGTGTGAAAAGGGAAAAACATCCAGTATGCGGCGGTCCTGTCTGCAAAAATGCCTTGTGGATGCTAGAGGTCAGAGGAGAATGGGCCGACTGATTCAAGCTGATAGAAGAGCAACGTTGACTGAAATAACCACTCGTTACAACCAAGGTATTCAGCAAAGCATTTGTGAAGCCACAACACGCACAACCTTGAGGCGGATGGGCTACAACAGCAGAAGACCCCACCGGGTACCACTCATCTCCACTACAAATAGGAAAAAGAGGCTACAATTTGCACAAGCTCACCAAAATTGGACTGTTGAAGACTGGAAAAATGTTGCCTGGTCTGATGAGTCTCGATTTCTGTTGAGACATTCAAATGGTAGAGTCCGAATTTGGAGTAAACAGAATGAGAACATGTATCCATCCTCTGATGGCTACTTCCAGCAGGATAATGCACCAAGTCACAAAGCTCGAATCATTTCAAATTGGTTTCTTGAACATGACAATGAATTCACTGTACTAAAATGGCCCCCACAGTCACCAGATCTCAACCCAATAGAGCAGGGATGGCCAACCTGCGGTTCTCCAGCTGTTGCAAAACTACAACTCCTAGCATGCAAAGACTGCCTACTGATATCAGCCTACAGCAGGGCATGGTGGGAATTGTAGTTTTACAACAGCTGGAAAGCCTCAGGTTGGCCAGCCCTGCAATAGAGCATCTTTGGGATGTGGTGGAATGGGAGCTTCGTGCCCTGGATGTGCATCCCTCAAATCTCCATCAACTGCAAGATGCTATCCTATCAATATGGGCCAACATTTCTAAAGAATGATATCAGCACCTTGTGGAATCAATGCCACGTAGAATTAAGGCAGTTCTGAAGGCAAAAGGGGGTCCAACACCGTATTAGTATGGTGTTCCTAATAATTCTTTAGGTGAGTGTATACTCCAGTGAATTCAATATTCTATTTCCTATAATATTTTTCCCTAGTGTGCCTGATTCCAATACCTCTAAGTGATTCCATTCCTCTCTCCAACCCAATTTATTTAATTCCTGCCTTCCCACTAAACCGTTCAAACTACCTTTTATCTGACTATATTGTGTTATTAAATAATAAACAGTTAGGAACCACTAATCCACCCTCTCTTACTGGGAGCTGAAGCACTTCTTTTTTTATCCTAGTGATAGCACCTTTCCAAATAAAATCCCCCATTAGGCTATCTAATAACCTAAAAATCTTCTGCGGCAATCTCAATGGGGCGTTTTGTAGGACATAAAGTATTTTTGAGAGAAAAATAATTTTTATTAGGTTTATCCCACCATGAAATGACAGCGGTAATCTTTTCCAAATATGTATTTTAGTTCTAAGTGCTTTTATTACGGAGAGTACATTTAGCTTTTCATATTCTTCTATATTTCCAGAGATTTGTGTACCTAAATATTTAAAACTCTCGTGTTTCTCAAGCACATGCACCCTTGAATCCCCCTGTGATTGCGCATCTCCTAATAACATCATATGGGATTTCCCCCAATTAATATTTAAACCAGAAAAAAAAAAAATATCTATTATATATATTACACTATTAAACTGATCCCCAGTATTGTGCATAAATAGTAAAATATCGTCAGCGTACATTAATCATTTTTCATCTCCTTCCACATATTGAAAACCTTTGAACTCCCTATCATTTCTTATTATACTTGCCAAGGGCTCAATAGCAAATAGTAATGGGGAGAGAGGGCATCCCTGCCTAGTGCCCCGATAGAGGGCAAGAGGCAGGGACAAGCTCCCATCCACCATTACTCTAGCCCTCGGGTTGGTATATATAAGCTGGATCCATCTTATAAATCCCTCCCCTATGCCGACCCTTTTCAAGACTGCCCATAGATACTCCCACTCAATACAATCAAATGCCTTTTGAGCATCCAATGAAAGTATAGCTTTCTCACCAGTTTCTATTCTATTAGCCTCAATATTAAGGTACAACCTTCTTATGTTAGAATATATCATTCTACCAGGTATAAAACCAGTCTGATCTTCATGGATTATAGTTTTGATCACCTTAGAAAGCCTAGCTGCCAAGACCTTTGCCATAATTTTAACGTCCGTATTTAACAAAGATATTGGTCTATATGACCCGGGGTCTAATTGTTCTTTACCCTTTTTTGGAATTAATGTAATAATTGCCTCTTTCATAGAATCTGGTAAGTCCCCTATTTTTTGAGCCTCACACAGTGTTATTTTTAGTTCTGGTATTAACACCTGGGCAAAAGTTTTATATATTTCAAAGGGGAGGCCATCACACCCTGGTGTTTTTTCGGGTTTCACCTTACCCAAGACCTCGTTTATTTCTAAAATCAATATTTCTTTTTCCAGATATTCCTTTTGGGCCTGAGATATCTCTCTCAAAGCAATCTGGTCTAAATATAAATCCAAATCTATTTTTGAATATTGTACCCTAGACTTATAAAGTCCCTGCAAATAATCCACCAATTTTTTTTTAACTCCTTCAGGTGAACTAGGATTTCCCTCTTTGATTTTTTACAATACTTGCTAAAATTTTACCAACTTTTTCTCCCTCTGAGGCTAACCGAAACCCTTGAAAGAGCAATTCTTTCCTGCTTCTATCTAACTGATGCATTTTTAACTTTTCCTGTTCCTCCTCCCATACCTTCCTATTGTATTCAGTGGGGTGCGTTATACATGCTATTCTTGCTTCTTCTAGTTTTTTTTCCAGTACATTACCTTTGTCTTTAGTACTTTTCTTCCAGTAATTCACCTTTTTAACCAACAGTCCTCTTAAGTATGCCTTGGCAGTATCCCAAATGATCAATCTACTAGCGGAATTGTTATTCTCCTGGAAAAAAAATTTTGTTCCTCCGTTATACTCTCTTTATCTGAAATCAATGATAACCAGTGAGAATTAAACTTAAACATTGGCAAATTATTCTTTCTGTTCAAATCCAGTTCCATTACCACAGCACTGTGATCGGATAAAGCCATAGGCAAATTGTCACAGCCACTATCTCTGGCTGTGACCTTCCGTCCTTGCTCGTTCGGAGCTCCTCGCTGAAGTTTCGTTTCTGTGTGTTATTTGTGGTTCTGTATGGGTTAACTCCCCTGTGTTCCTATTAGGAGTTAATCCTTTCTGTCTGCTCCATGGGTGTGGCCTCTCTGCTGCACCCATGGAACCTGTATTTAAGGCTGAGGTTTCCTCAGTTCTGGGTCAGCTCTCCTGGTGTGTGTTGTCTTGTCCTGTCCTGCTCCTGGTTTGTACTCTCTCTCCCATGCTGCTGACCCATGGGATACGTGTCTGTCTGTCTGTGCTCTGTGGGTTTCCCTACTTGTTCATTGACGTCGTCTTTCCTGTCTTTCTGTTATCTGTTCTGCCAGTTATGTTTTAGTTACTTTATGTGTATTCATATGTCTGTGTTCAGCAAGCCCTTGCTGCACCTTTCTTTGCAGCAGAGTGGCATGCGCAAGGCCATGCAGTTTACTACTGGTGGAGCAAGTCCTTCTCTGCTCATTGCCACTCCTGCTCCCTTGCGTGAACTCCTGCTTGTATTTTTAGTTACCTTGTGTGTTTTCATATGTCTCGGTTCAGCAAGCCCTTGCTGCAGTGCGCCTAGCTGCAGAGTGCTATGCGCAAGGCCACACAGTATATCACTGGTGGAGCAAGTCCTTCTCTGCTCATTGTCACTCCTGTTTCCTTGCTATGTACCTCTGCTTGTTATTAGTTGCCCTGTTTTGTATTTGCCTGTTTCTGTTATGTTTGCCTATGTGCCGTCGGTACCTTCTGGTACCTGTTGTCCATTCGTTCCTGCTGTCACTGTCTAGTTCACGCTCCAGAGTGGACCCTGGCAACTTCCTGCGGCAAAGCCTAACCCTACCTTCTGGGGCCCTAGTGAATACCAGGAGTTGCTTAGTCATGCCCCTCTGGAGTATTACTAGACAGTGGCGCGGTGGGGGTTTTCTCCCACTGTGCCGACGGTACATAGAGCTCATGTTTTGTCTGTGCTGCCTTCCCTGGTTTTTGTTTGTGAAATAAACTCTTGTGTGTCTGTACCTGATTTCCGTTTGTTTATTGCTTGACGACGCGGTCTCTCCTGGGACCTCCAACTCGTGACACAAATACTTTATCTTAATCCTATTTTGGGACATTAGATTTTTATTTCCCAAGACCATATCTATTCTTGACCAGGTTTGATGTGATTTAGAATAACAGGAATACATGGTTTCTTCCGGGTTCTGATAGCGCCAAACATCAATCCAGTTAAATTCCTGGGCCAGTTTAAACAAATCTACATTTTGTGTTCTTCCCCCTCTGCTAGACATTCTATCCCTGAGTGGGTCCATTACCGCATTATAATCTCCTATCGCAATCATTATACATTCTTGTCTATACAACATGAATCTATGCAATTCATACAAGACATCTGGCTTATATGGTGGTGGAATATATATATTTGCGATTACTATTTTAACCCCTTCTATATTACATTGTAAAAAGAGGTACCTACCACAGTCGTCGGCCTCGTATGCAACACACTCATATTTGATCTTATCATGTATCAGAATTGAGACCCCTCTAGAATAGATAGTATATACCGAATGGTACCCTTCCACTATCCATCTCTTCTCCAACCACCTTAAAGATTCTTTATCTAGGTGTGTCTCTTGGAGGCAGAACCTCTTCATCTACTCAAGGATAGCATATCTCTTTACTCTCTCTCGTAAGCCTCTCACATTCAATGAAAGAATCCTAACCATCTAGCAGAGAGGGAAGGAAAAAACAAACAAACAAAAAAACACAACCACGTCTCCTCTCCCTCTTTTTTACAAAATACCCCCTCCCCTGAATAGCCCCCCCTCTGGCATTAAAACCGACTCCCACTTCAGGCCGCCCAGGAGGAGGGGAGACGAACAGCCCTGCAAGCCTTAAACGGGCGCTGCGGTCTGTCTCTATCTTTTCTCCCTTCAATCACAGCCTCTCCAGCTCTTAACTCACGGCCAGCCTCCTCTGACTCTGGTCCTCCGTTCCTCACCACCGGCAATTCACCACCCAAACAGCAGCATCCCCGGCAAACCCCTCCAGGCAGCAGAGACAGAAGTCAGGACCCGGGTGTCAGCATCGGTATCGGCGTCCCCAACAGGCGCATCAGGATGGCAGCGAGCGAGCAGACCGGACAGCCAGCCAGCAGGGGAGGGGGGGCGGAGCCTAGCGTCAAGGATAAGACGCTCCCATGCTCCTCTGAGAGCTGAATGTTATTAGTTAGCCATGTGAACAAGTTAATTATATAAACCCGGATGCCAAGTAAAAGGCCTATTGTCCCTAAAGGACAGTAGAGGTGTCACGGAACCATGAACCAGACGTACAACAAGAGATAAGTGAAAATAAGAAGACTTTATTGAAAATAAAGCTGTAAAGCAAAAGTCCAAACGGATGGTGAAACCGAAGCAGAGTCTTTGAGAGGCCAGAGGTCAGGAACCAGAAGGGTAGTCAGACGAAGCCAGGATCAGGAACCAGCAGGGTAGTCAGACGAAGCCAGGATCAGGAACCAGCAGGGTAGTCAGACGAAGCCAGGATCAGGAACCAGAAGCAGCAGCAGCCTTAGAAGCATGTAAACACAGGAGGACCAAGCAAGGAACTGAAGCCACAGACCTCCAATATATATGAGCTAGCCATCCAGCTCCTCCCAGTGGGAAGGAGGAGCCGCAGGGTGGAAGGCTACAAGAAACCCAGAAACCAAGATGGCCGCCAGCACATGTCAAACGAAGGAGAACAGCAAGAAGGTAAGACCATGACAGTACCTCCCCCTCAAGGGCCCCTCCTCCGCGGAGCAAAAAACGGTTTCTGAGGGAAGCGTGCGTGGAAGGCTCGGAGCAAGGCAGGAGCATGGACATCTGCGGAGGGAACCCAGGAACGCTCCTCTGGACCATAACCACGCCAATGGACCAAAAACTGCACCCGACCGCGGACCAGGCGTGAGTCCAGGATATTGCTCACCTCATACTCCTCACGATTGCCCACTCGGACCGGACGAGGCCGAGGAACCGAGGAAGTGAAACGATTACACACCAGTGGCTTCAACAGGGAGACATGAAACACGTTAGAGATCCGCATGCCAGGAGGAAGCGCAAGGGCATAGGCTACCGGGTTTACCCTGCGAAGCACTCGGAAGGGACCAACAAAGCGAGGAGCCAGCTTGGGAGTGAGCACTCGAAGGTTGAGGTTGCGGGTGGACAACCATACACGGTCTCCGACCTGGTAGGAAGGAGCAGGCGCTCGTCTGCGATCAGCCTGGAGTCTCTGGCGCTGCGCAGAGACCTCAAGGGACTTCTGGATCTGTACCCAAGAAGCACGTAGGACGGAAAGGTGATCCTCCACAGCCGGAATATCCTGGGGAGAGAATACCTCCGGTAACACGGCAGGTTGGAACCCATAATTGGCCATGAAGGGAGACGTCCCAGAGGAAGAGTTCACCGCCGTGTTCCTGGCAAACTCAGCCCAAGGCAGGAGGTCAACCCAATTGTCTTGGTGATCGGAGACATAGCAACGAAGGAATTGCTCCAAGGCCTGATTGGATCGTTCTGCGGCCCCATTGGACTGAGGGTGGTAGGCCGAGGAGAAGGAGAGATGAATCCCCAACTGGGAGCAAAAGGCGCGCCAGAACCTGGACACAAACTGACTCCCCCGATCCGACACAATCTCCTTGGGCAAACCGTGCAACCGGAAGACCTCCCTGGCAAAAATCGTGGCCAACTCTTGTGCAGAGGGTAACTTCTTGAGAGGAACACAGTGGCACATTTTGGAAAACCGATCCACAATCATGAGAATGACCGTATGGCCTCGGGATGCAGGGAGGTCCACAATGAAATCCATCCCCAGGTGTGACCATGGGCGCTCCCCGGTGGCTATGGGTTGCAGAAGGCCCAACGGAAGGTGCCGAGGGGACTTACTCTGGGCACAAACGGAGCATGCCGCTACATATGCGGCGATGTCGGAACGTAGGGAAGGCCACCAGAACAGACGTGAAACAGCCCAGGACAGCTGATTCTTTCCAGGATGCCCCGCGGTCTTGGAGTTATGGTAGGTTCGCAACAACCGAGTGCGCAACTCCTCAGGCACAAAACATCTGCCGTTGGGTCTCCCAGAGGGAGCACCAGATTGAGCCGCCAAAATCTGCTCACCCAGGGGAGAGGTCAGGCTGGTGCGAATGGCGGCCAGGATCTGATTCGGAGGTATGACCGAAGTCGGAATCGACTCCTCCCTGGACAGCTCGGAGTACTGCCGTGATAAGGCATCCGCCCTGATGTTCTTGGAACCGGGTAGGTAGGAGACCACGTAATTAAAACGTGACAAGAACAGAGCCCATCTGGCCTGACGTGGTGTCAATCTCTTGGCCTCAGAAAGGTAGGTCAGATTCTTATGGTCCGTCAGGATGAGAACCGGAACCACCGAACCCTCGAGCAAGTGCCTCCATTCTTTAAGGGCCTGCACGATGGCCAATAACTCCCTGTCACCAATCTGATAGTTGCACTCCGCGGAAGACAGTTTCCGGGAGTAAAACCCACAAGGAAGCAGAGGACCCTCTGGTGTTCTACGCTGAGACAGAAGGGCGCCTACTCCCGTCTCAGACGCGTCCACCTCGAGGACAAAGGGCAACCCAGGGTTGGGATGCGACAGAATCGGAGCCGACACAAAAGCGGACTTTAGGGCCTCAAAAGCTCGGATGGCCTCGAGCGGCCAGACCTGGGAATTACTGCCCTTCCTGGTCAGATCCGTGAGAGGCTTGGCCAGCATGGAAAAGTCCCTGATGAACTTCCGATAATAATTGGCGAAGCCCAAAAAGCGCTGCAGGGAACGAAGACCACTGGGCTGGATCCACTGTAAGACAGCCGAAACCTTCTCAGGATCCATGGAGAACCCCTCAGCGGAAATGATGTAACCTAAGAAGGTTACCTGGGATCGGTGAAATTCGCATTTCTCAAGCTTACCGAACAGCTTGTTCTCTCGTAACCGTTGCAACACTCGTCTGACATCCAGAATGTGGGCCTCCATGGATTCAGAATATACCAAGATGTCATCCAAATAGACCACCACACACTGCTGCAACAGGTCACGGAAAACATCGTTGATGAATTCCTGAAAGACTGCGGGCGCATTGCACAACCCAAAGGGCATAACCAAGGATTCATAATGACCGGTCCTGGTGTTAAACGCGGTCTTCCACTCATCGCCCGCCTTGATCCTTACCAGGTTATATGCCGCCCTCAGGTCGAACAGTGGCCCCTTTAAGGCGATCGAACAGCTCGGAAATCAAGGGTATCGGGTAAGCGTTCTTGATCGTGATGCGATTGAGACCCCTGTAATCGATGCAAGGCCTCAACTCACCGCCCTTCTTTTTCACAAAGAAAAATCCAGCTCCTGCCGGGGACGAGGATTTGCGAATGTGTCCGCGTGAAAGCGCCTCCCTCACGTACTCCTCCATGGCCTCATTCTCCGCTACCGACAGTGGATAGACTTTGCCACGAGGAGGAACGGCACCAGGTTGTAACTCTATGGCACAATCGTATGGGCGGTGCTGAGGTAGGGCAACCGCGCGCACCTTATCGAATACATCCCGGTACTCCTCGTACTCAGGAGGCAACAGAGAGTCCGAGGAAGTACACAGCAACTTGACAGACCCATGGATGCAACTAGCCCCACACTGCGGTGACCACGAGAGGATCTCGGCCGATCTCCAATCGAAAGTCGGATTATGCTTCTGGAGCCAGGGGTACCCCAAGACCACCGAGTAGTGTGGAGACGAAAAAACCTGGAGGCAGACCGACTCTCTGTGAACGGCACCAATGGCTATCCCCACTGGAAGGGTCTCATGAGTCACGTGTGGCAGCAGAAGGGGTCTGCCGTCTATCGCCTCAAGAGCCAGTGGGGAACCTCGAGCCTGCAGAGGAATGGAATTGGCGGCAGCGAACACACTATCAATGAACAACCCACCAGCACCAGAGTCCACCAACGCCTGGGTCGTCACCAAGCCCCCGACCCAGGAGAGGACAACAGTGATCAGTGGTTTGTCAACACGGGAAACCGGGGACGAGGAGACTCCACCCAAGATCTGCCCCCGACAGGATCTCAGGTACGAGCGTTTCCCGGACGGTTCGGACCTGCCAACCGAAAATGCCCACCGAGACCACAGTACATGCATCGGCCCTCGCGTCTCCGGAGTACCCTCTCCCCCTCGGACAGGCGAGCAAACCCCAGCTGCATGGGTTCACCCCCAGACAAGTCATCCCCAGGAGGCGTGGGAGGAGAGGGAGGCACGGGTGGGACAGCAAACGTAGGCGCCAATCTGTTAGAAGACCTCCGCAGGCTCTCCTTAAAGGAAGGTCTCTCCCTGAGTCTGGTGTCAATCAAAATCAGGAAAGAAATAAGAGACTCGAGCTCCACTGGTAGGTCCTTAGCTGCAACCTCATCCTTCAAGGCATCCGAGAGACCATGAGAGAAAGCAGCAACCAGAGCCTCATTATTCCAGCCCACCTCTGCTGCCAGGGTACGAAACTCAATGGTGTATTCAGCTACGGATCGTGAACCCTGTCTGATGGACATGAGGAGCTTCGCAGCAGAGGCAGCACGAGCCGGCACATCGAATACCTTCCGAAGAGAAGCAACAAAACCGGAAAACTCGGCAACCACCGGATTGTTGTTCTCCCATAAAGGGCTGGCCCAGGCCAAGGCCTTGTCCGAGAGCAGCGAGATCAAGAAGCCCACCTTTGATCTCTCAGTAGGAAAGGCATGTGGCAGCAACTCGAAATAAATGCCCACCTGGTTAAGGAAACCTCGGCACTGAGTTGGCTCTCCCCCAAAGCGCTGTGGAAGAGGGGCAGAACCGGTCATACCCCGAAACACCGCAGGCGCAACAACAGGTGTCGGGGTAGACTCTGGCGCAACAACCGGAGCGGCAGTAGGAGCAACAACCGACCCATCGGCAACGGGAGCGAAATGAGCCGTGCGTTCAAGCAGGGTTTGCAACGCCACAGCGAACCGACCCAACAGGTGATCCTGCTGATCAAGTCTGGCAACCAGCATGGGTAGCGAGGATGGCCCTGTACCGTCAGAATTCATGGCTTGGTCCTAATGTCACCGAACCATGAACCAGACGTACAACAAGAGATAAGTGAAAATAAGAAGGCTTTATTGAAAATAAAGCTGTAAAGCAAAAGTCCAAACGGATGGTGAAACCGAAGCAGAGTCTTTGAGAGGCCAGAGGTCAGGAACCAGAAGGGTAGTCAGACGAAGCCAGGATCAGGAACCAGCAGGGTAGTCAGACGAAGCCAGGATCAGGAACCAGCAGGGTAGTCAGACGAAGCCAGGATCAGGAACCAGAAGCAGCAGCAGTCTTAGAAGCATGTGAACACAGGAGGACCAAGCAAGGAACTGAAGCCACAGACCTCCTATATATATGAGCTAGGCATCCAGCTCCTCCCAGTGGGAAGGAGGAGCCGCAGGGTGGAAGGCTACAAGAAACCCAGAAACCAAGATGGCCGCCAGCACATGTCAAACGAAGGAGAACAGCAAGAAGGTAAGACCATGACAAGAGGATAGTGACTCCAACATGTCTAGATTATGGATAAGTAAAATGTCAGGAAGAAACCCTTGATACTGATGTATATTGGAGAGGTTAAAAAGGTCATGTGAACGTATTTTTTTAGGTATTTAGAATTAATGTTGAAATTGTTATGTGGTACAACAGTGCCATCTAGAGGTAGATGGATAATAGTATGTCATTTTCACCAGTATTACAGGGGTTAAAATGACATCATTGGTATCTGCATACGAATACACCCATCTTGTCTGATTGGAGATCCCTAATCTAGAAGGGGAGTTCTTAGATAACATGGGGTATAAAGTATGCATGTAAAAGGTTAGACAGGAGCACTACTCTTTAACTGAAACAACTGCAACTAACAACTTACTTCAACAACAAAAATAAACTTGGATCAATTTTTGTCTACTGGAAGAATTTTGAGAACTGATCACACCCGAAACGTACATTTCTATTTACTGATTGTGCAGTTCCGGGCGCCGGGCAAGTAGTTTGAACAGTTGTTTAGCCCTGTGCGGGCAAGTAGCAGGGACATGTCGGTTGGGCAGTAATAGGAGCGGTCATATGCTAGCCGAGAGCTGACCGCTCCTACATCTATGTCAGCCTGCCCCTGCATCGTGCATATGAGTACCGTACATATCACTTCCTGCAGGCGGCCCCCGCACCTCCCGGCTCCTGTATCGAAGTCTCCGCCCACCTGCCAGCACAGGAGCGCACAGTAAGTCAGCACACCGTCTCCAGAGACTGAGTAATTGCAGGCCAAGATGGGAGAAGAGGCGTGAGAGACCCCACGGCCCCCTGCAGATGAGCGTTCCTCCCGGAGCCTGTCCACATCGCAGCTGCCGGCCTGACCTGCAAGCGCTGACTGGGGTCACATAGCATTATACTGATTTATGATGCTATGTAACCCTTACAGTTCTGGAATGTGTTGGATAACACTGACAGCATTATGTCAGTGTTATCCAATACATTCCAGAACTGTAAGGATTACATAGCATCATAAATCAGTATAATGCTATGTGACCCCAGTCAGCGCTTGCAGGTCAGGCCGGGAGCTGCGATGTGGACAGGTCCGGGAGGAACGCTCATCTGCAGGGGTGTCAGAAATAAAGGTTGTGCTGTCTGTCTTCTGAGGCTCTGGCCCTGCCTGCAATCTGCACTGCACGTGGCACTTGATAAACTATAATGTCTCCCTGTTGCCCCCATACAGTATAACGTCTCCTTGTGCCCACATACAGTATAACGTCTCCTTGTGCCCCCATACAGTATAACGTCACCTTGGGGCTGCCCTAGTGCCCCATACAGTATAACGTCACTAAGCGGCTGCCCCCGCACAGTATAACGTCACCCTGTGGCCCCTGCCCCCATACAGTATAACGTTACCCTGTGGCCCCCGCCCCCATACAATATAACGTCTCCCTGTGGCCCCCACCCCCATACAGTATAACATCTCCCTGTGGCCCCCGCCCCCATACAGCATAACGTCTCCTTGTGGCCCCCGCCCCATACAGCATGACATCTCCTTGTGGCCCTGCCCCCATACAGCATAACGTCTCCTTGTGGCCCCCGCCCCTTACAGCATAATGTCTCCTTGTGGCCCCCGCCCCATACAGCATAACATCTCCTTGTGGCCCCCGCCCCATACAGTATAACATCGCCTTGTGGCCCCCGCCCCCATACAGTATAATGTTAGTATAAGTTCAGGACAAGTAGATGGTCATGAGGGACAAGTAGATTGAGCCCTCACTTTAGTCCTTCGACAAGTAGTTTTTTTTTTTATTTCCACACCCCTGTTGTGGTATTAATAAGATATTCCTCTCGGCATATAGTCAAGAGTCCCCATACTGAGGGAACATATAGTGTTAAACACCTCCCTAATGCTAGTTGTCCTCTTAGCAAAGATGCATATTGGTAATGGGAGATTGGACATTATCTGAGTAGAGGAAAAACCTTTGGGAAATTATATTTCCATAGTATGATTGCCAAGTGGGATATAATATTATATTATATTAATATCATATATATATATTTGATTGGTCATAAGGAGACAGTGGATCAGTTATGCTTCCAGTATTAATCCATGTTTATCCTTTTTATATTCAAGTGTGTATGATATATATTTCATTAGTCTTCGGATAATTTTATGCTGATGAGAAAGCAATAGTGTGTAACACCACCATCTAGTGGTGGTTTGTTGGTACTGCGTCAATTTATCTATCTATTGATCTTATGTCTGTTTTATATTGGATTTTTACTCATTTATAAATAAATTATTACATATATTTTACATAATTGATTGCCCCTTTGTTTTCATTAATTGCATAAATTACATTTAGAGTCTCAAGATAAAAGAAAATGCGTTTTTATGTCCGCCTAGTGGATTTCCTGACTGATTTCCATATTTTATTGACATTTTATCTCTTATATAAGATATTAATATTTTATATAAAAGATATAATTTTGACATATGTCAGATATGTAGATATTTATAAATAAAATAGAAGGGGTAATATTACTACCATAAAACATAGTAAGAATAGTAGTACCATAAAAAGATAAGATCGATAATTGATTGGTGGAAAACTATATAATTATTAACAAATAAATAAATAAATGATGAACCAGTAAATGAGGAATAGATAAATAACCCAAATTTTATAAAAGGTCATGTGGGGAGAACCATTAGCTTGGTGGAGTGGAGAGCGCAAGGATGATGCTGATGTTTTATGAGCGGGGGAGCGGCAATAGTGGGAAGTGCCGATATGGGTGGATGATGTGTGATAGGGGTAATGAATGATAATGGAGAGATATATGATGTGGTAATACCTGACTCAATGATTACTTCTACGTTATTAGAATGGTGAAGAATGTGTTGTAATATGGAAAAACTGAAGGGACGATAACATGATATGGCAGTACCTGACACGATTAGATAAATGAATGGGTACGAAAGAATACATGATTGCTGCTAAATAGTTAAATTGTAAAAAGATCTGAAAATATGTGCTTTAATATGGAAGAGCAGAAGGGACAGTGAAGCGCTACTGGTAGTGGTGCGCACGGAGAGGTGGAACCAGCGTCAGATAGATGTTTTCTCGTAGCTGGGTGTGTACGTCCACTGTTATGACTCCCCGATTCCAGCCAGCGCTGAATGCCGGCCAGCCGAGCTCCAGCAGCGGGGGCTCCACATCCTACACCTCTGGGTCATAAGTGACACGAACACCGGGTCCTCCCGGCACCGGACCGCGGCAGCAGAGCTCAGGATCTCCGCCACTTCAAGCTAGAAAGGAAGCCACGGCACCCACTCCCGCTGCAGGAAGGCTCGCTGCAGATAAGCTCAGCTATGACTGCCATGTAATTAGTAATTTGAAAGGTTGCGGAGGATGATCGGGCATAGTGTAGTGTCATTACATACTATAGGTTAGCACTGCCATCTACTGGCCTTGTTGTGTATTGGTGTTTGAAACAGTTGAAGTCGCGATTGGTTAGTCTCGCTATGCGAAAATAGTGAGCACAAGCGATGCTACATCTGTACTTGCGGGTCTGCACTATGTTTTTTCCCTTTTGAAGGGATAACAACTGTTTCTGCTGTCGGTTGGTTCAGAGATCGAGGGGGCTGAAACTAGAGACTGAGGCAAAATGCTCTAGAAAAGGGATTGTGTGTGAACTGACCTGTACTTAAAGCGCCTCCAGCACGAACCCAAATGTCATTTTTATGTACACCAAATGTAACGTTCAGGGCACGTGCTGAAAGGATAACTGTCACATTTAGACCCTAATTTCAATTTTCATATATGTAGTTACTAATAACATGATATTCCAGAATCAGTTACTATTAGACTGACTTACCCCATATTTAATAAGATTCAGCCCTTAGCAACCAGTCTGCATAAAAATGTAATTTCACTATTCAGTTAAGATGGCCGCCACTGCCCTCACCCTGAGGCTAATCCCGCCTGCCCTCACTAGCCAGTAACAATAGCCCCCAAAAGTGTCAGTAACCAGAGCCCTCCCCCTAAAGGGTTAATCTCCTACAGCACAAAGGGGTCCTCTTACCACATGTTGCTTTCATTTATACACTGAGCAGACGGCAGATCTCCCTTCCCTGTTGTGCGCTGATTCGGCTCTGCATTCTCCAGCTCTGCTGAGTGAGGGAGTGTCTGCCAAGTGCAGGGACAGGGAGAAGTGCACACAGCCCAGGCACTGTTATCAGCTGCTGGGGAGGACCTGGCTTTTATCATTTACTTACAGTCCCTGGCTGTCTGTAATCTGACCTTGCAGGCTTAGTGCTCCTTCAACACAGAAGACGGACCTGCATAGCAACCTGATTTGGTAAAAGTAGGCAGTAGACAGTGGCGTACCGCCAATATAGGCAGACCACGCCGTTGCTATGGGGCCCGCAGCACAGAGGGGCCCGGAGCACACAGAAGGCCCCGCCCCCTTAGTTTATTTTAGACAGTACACAGACTTGTGGCGCAGCGGGCCCTCGGCACTTGCGTTTGATTGGCGGCACCCGCACCCCAGACCCCCCCCCCCCCTCCTTCCCCAGCGTCTGCAGTCTTGTCTGACCTGCCTCTTAATTCATCCGGCTGGGCTGTGGGCGTGTTTTGGTTCACACTGGCCAATCAGCGCAAGGAGGCAGCTGCTGATTGGCCAGTGTATTGCAGGCAGCAGGAGCTGCAAGGCGCTGCTCATACATACAGAGTGCGTGAGCATGCAAGGCAAGTAGGCGACGAACACGGCCCCCTGCAAAGCCATGCTGAAAAAGTCATCTGCCACTGCCCTGCCGTTTCCCGGCGACAGCAAGTGCAGTGACACTAGTGAGTGAAGGCCAGACTGAAGGACTGCCCGCTCCTGACCAGACACGGACGCTGGTCTGTTGATTGATTGGTTGGTGGTTGTGTTGTCTATGGGAAGGGATAATGCCAGCAAGAGAACTCCTAGGGAGGGAGGGGAGGCTCATAGAGGACAGTGTGCTTTCCTCCTACACTGTCCTCTATGAGCCTCCCCCCATGAGTCCCCCCAACCCCTAATGCCCCCCCAAAATGCCCAGGGGGGTGGAGTAATAGGAGGAAAGCACACTGTCCTCTATGAGCCCCCCAACCCCTAATGCCCCCCAAAATGCCCAGGGGGTAGAGAAGTAGGAGGAAAGCACACTGTCCTGAGAATTTTGGGGGGCATTAGGGGTTGGAGGGGCTCATAGAGGACTCAGGAAACCCCTTGCTGCTGATGCTAAGTGTGCACATAGCCACCAATCACATTCCCCCAAGCCACCCATCCCCCAACACATCAGTCACCTTTGGGAGGGGGGGGGGATATGATTGGTGACTATGTGCACACTCAGCATCAGCAGCAAAGAGTTAAAGGGGTTTGGGGTAAGAGAAGTGATGACAAAATGGCGCTGGTAGCAAAGGGGTTAAGATGTGGGGGATGGGCTGGCTTTAGCACAGTGGACACAGGCAGGAGGAGCGATGTGTATGCGGGCTCCGACCCTGCACTCGTTCAGCTATGCTCGCATACATATCGCGCCCTGTGTCCACTGTCCTGTGCCCACTCTGCTAAAACCTGACATAGCCCATCTATGCCCGGCTTTACCAAAGCAGACAGGTCTGTATGTGTGTGTGTGTCTGCGTTTGTGTCACCATCACCATGCCCACAATGTTCCTATGTCTTGACGCAGCTGCATCAGGACGTTCTGCGCGGAGCAAGAAGATGGAAGAGGAGGCAGCGCCGCCAGCATGGATTCCGTGGAAGAGACACAGGGAGGAACACTAAGGACACAGGTAAAACTACCACATGATCTACTCTAGTGTTATCTGTGGTTTTACATAGGACTGCAGGTAACACTACCACATTATCATCACTAGTGTTATCTGTGGTTTTACATAGGACTGCAGGTAACACTACTACATTTTCGGTAATCAGAGAGCCATCACTGTGTTATCTGTATTCAGAGAGCTATCACTGTGTTATCTGTGGTGTTACATAGGACTACAGGTGGCCTCTACTACATTATCTGTACTCAGAGAGTTATCACTGTGTTATTTGCAATGTTACATAGGACTGCAGGTAAAACTTTTATGGAATATCCACAGTAGTCCCATAGATTCAGATACCACAGGGTTTTGTTCCTACGACATTCCCTTTGCCGCAAAAATGACCTGTGCCCTTCATTCTCTGGGTCAGTACGAATACGTACGAATGTATGTATACATTTCTTAATTGTCAAATGGGGGGGGGGTGGCAGGGGAGGAGCCAGGACAGGAGGTGGGATGGACCAGGGGTGGGTAGTGGGCGGGATTAGGGGGCCCAATTGAGATTCTTGCTATGGGGCCCAGTGATTTCTATGTACGCCCCTGGCAGTAGAGGGAACTAAACTGTTGAATTAAGGGGTAATTGAATACACAGTGAAAAGTTTAAATAGGGCCACCAAGGAGATATTAATCACCACAATCCAATACTCAAAAAAAATATATAAAATGACAGTTATACTTTAAGAATAAGAGCATATAATATTCCACGAAAAATATTCTAAAGTTTTCAAACCAGCACCTGGATCTGAATACTTTTGTAATTACATGTAATTAAAAATTTGTATCTATATCGCGTCACCTGTGGCTTGTTTTTTCCTTAGTTCTTTGACCTGCTCACTGAGATGGCCGCACATGCTCAGTTTCTTCCTTCAACTGCCCCCTTAGCTGTGATAGGGAGAGCATGGACACGCCTCCTGAGCTGTGATAGGGAGAGCATGGACACGCCCCCTTACCTGCAGCAGGAAAGACACTCCGCTTGAGCTGTCAGCTTGATATAAATCTTGCAGAGCAATGAATGGGGAGATCTCTGGATCCATGTGAGGTACAGCGCTGGTTCTAGGTTTGAAATAGATTGTGATGACTATATGATGTCTGATTTTAATTTTTTTACATTTAGTCATGGGATAACCTCTTTAAGATAAAACTTTAATGAGAAACTGGCAGTAAACAATGAATAAAACTTAGATCAGCGAAAGTCAAATACTCGGGACTACTTATGAAGTTTTCCAAACAATTGAGTAACTTGCTAACTTTTGATGAATGAAACTGGCTACTGTTTACTTTCACAATATTACCCAAGCACTATGCTGAGATCATGCTGGGACCGGGCTCTTGTGCCATTATACATCTCAAGCTTTGGCTCTGTACTGTGACTTACAGATTTCTACTCAGTCCTTGCTCAATGAATTCAGCAGCTTATACTTGGTGGCCCACTGTGTACTTATATGTGTACATAACATTGTGTGTCGTCACACTGTACTAATCTGTGTGGGAAAAGTGACCGCTCACTGTGCGGACTGCACACAATACAATATTCAGAAGAGAGTGCATGTAATGAGAGCTGTCAGTAATGAGATCTACAGTATATCCTGCTTATAACGCAATGGTTCTGACTGTAGATAACTGCACTAACATTATCAGCAGAAATATCTATTGTGTCTACAAATAATGGACTTTCTACAGAATGGAAAGAGAGAAATAGATCTGCTGATTACAAGCCGTAGCATACAAGTGGCTGATAGTTGTGCTATGTAACAGGACATGGGGCAGGCGGTGGAGATTGTGAAATCAACAGGAACGCCCACCTGAGGAGACATGAGAAACAGTGAGTGAATCTCATATCAGAGCATTTCTGAGAGCATGTGATGCAAAGCTGATACCAGTATTACAGTAAGATATGGGGTTATTGATTTTTAATGCACAAAGGTGTCCATAGCTTTTAAAGAAATATAACAGTGACAATATTGTCAGTATTATTGACTTTACATATGGGAATAATGCAATAACAACCCCTTGCAGAACTTGACATTACTGTATGTCACCACTATGCAAGAAAGGTAGATATGTCCGCTCCATACACAGCAGAACAGGCTTTGCTATGCAGCTAACCCCCTCCTGCTCCAGTCGGGATCAGAGATCGCATGACAAGAAAGTCGCTTGACATTCTGCCTAATGGCTGCCATTGGTGTCACAATAATAAATAAATAAATAAACTTTAATGTAAGTCGCATGCAACACACGATGCACACGTTCTTGCAGCCCAATCACAATTCTAGGGCTACTTTCACACTTGTGGTAGCAGGGTCCAGCAGGCTGTTTCCCCAGAGGATCCGCTAGCCCACCGTGCTGCCGGAAGTTTGCTCCAGCCCCATTCACTATCATGGGGGCAGCCGGAGGTCCGGCTGCAGCATGCTGTATTTTTTGTTGCATTAATTTTCTGTAACTTGCGGTCGCATGACACATGTGATTATGCAGCCCTAGCCTAGTATTGGCTTTTTACCCTCAGATGCCACAGTCAATAGCAACCATGGCATCTGAGTGGTTAGACAGAGGGAGGAGGCTCCCACAGTCCTTCGATTGGCTCATCATGGCAAAATCACAAGGTAACAATCAGTTGTCATAGCAGTTAAGTGTAATAGTCCCAGTAAAATCGCTATTCGTAGCAATGTAGAAGTGTTGCTGTGAATAGTACATGCAATCTAATGCAGATTAAAAATTTGTTTTGCAGGGTTTAGGCAATTGAAATGCTCAGCTTTTGGCCCGAGAATCTGTCAGCAGAAGACAAGCCGGTGTGTACAGTGCCTGATTCAGAAGACTCAAGGTGATGTGAGGTGTCCTGTATCTGTGGATGGACTGGAGAAGAAGGTAATAGTGGAATGTTGAACACTTCTGGCTTGTAAAGGTAGTAATTGTGATAATAGCGACATATTATGTCATTGTGATTTGCGCAATTCCTTATAACAGTAGTATAGGATCCCAAAGGGTTAATTGGAATAGTGCAGAAACATCATGTCATCATGTTCTTCTGGGCAACAGACCACTATAGTAACTGGCCTGAGAACTCATAATCATAGATATTATCCATATAGTCCTCGTATGATAATGACTATGATTAGACTAGGGCGCTAATGACCCCAAATATCATTTTTGATGTTCCTTAGCTAGATGTCTTTGCAATATTATACGTTATCATAGTAGGTTATCAATTCTTTGGTAACAAAATCACTCTCATCATCCCCTCCTTCCAGAATGATCACTCTGGGCCGTTACTGGACATTTCCTGATCTCATTGGTTATATATAAAACTGGGGACAATACGATGGGATACCTGTAGAGGAGTAAAAGCAGACATTTATTTAGTGATGATAATTGGAAGAGGAACAGAAAGTAAAACAAGTGAGAAATGCTACAACTAATACTATCAGATATGTAAAGAAACATAGAAACATAGAAACATAGAATGTGTCGGCAGATAAGAACCATTTGGCCCATCTAGTCTGCCCAATATACTGAATACTATGGATAGCCCCCGGCCCTATCTATATGAAGGATGGCCTTATGCCTATCCCATGCATGCTTAAACCCCTTCACTGTATTTGCAGCTACCACTTCTGCAGGAAGGCTATTCCATGCATCCACTACTCTCTCAGTAAAGTAATACTTCCTTATATTACTTTTAAACCTTTGCCCTCTAATTTAAAACTGTGTCCTCTTGTGGTAGTTTTTCTTCTTTTAAATATGCTCTCTTCCTTTACCGAGTTGATTCCCTTATGTATTTAAAAGTTTCTATCATATCCCCTCTGTCTCTTCTTTCTTCCAAGCTATACATATTAAGGTCCTTTAACCTTTCCTGGTAAGTTTTATCCTGCAATCCATGTACTAGTTTAGTAGCTCTTCTCTGAACTCTCTCTAGAGTATCTATATCCTTCTGGAGATATGGCCTCCAGTACTGCGCACAATACTCCAAGTGAGGTCTCACCAGTGTTCTGTACAGCGGCATAAGCACTTCACTCTTTCTACTGCTTATACCTCTCCCTATACATCCAAGCATTCTGCTGGCATTTCGTGCTGCTCTATTACATTGTCTTCCCACCTTTAAGTCTTCTGAAATAATTACTCCTAAATCCCTTCCTCAGATACTGAGGTCAGGACTGTGTCAAATATTCTATATTCTGCCCTTGGGTTTTTACGCCCCAGGTGCATTATCTTGCACTTATCCACATTAAATTTCAGTTTCCAGAGTTCTGACCATTCTTCTAGTTTTCCTAAATCCTTTTCCATTTGGCGTTTCCCTCCAGGAACATCTACCCTGTTACATATCTTTGTGTCATCAGCAAAAAGACAAACCTTACCAGCGAGGCCTTTTGCAATATCACTTATGAAGATATTAAACAAAATCGGTCCCAGTACAGATCCCTGTATTGCAAAAATTATTGATATTTATGCAAATATCAATAATTAATATTCATAAATGGGAGGAGCCGTCTATTGATGACTCCGCCCATTTATACCTTTATATAACAATAATAATACAATACTTTGCCTTTACCTTACGCTAATCACTAAGCTAACTGCATGCGCCTTACTAAACTAACTATCGCTAATAACCACACATTACACAGATAGTTATTTATAAAACACAGTATTTATTATTACCAACAATACACTACGCACGCAATACACTAACAATACAGTACTATAAATACAGCACTAATACGGTTCTAACTAAACTAACACAGTCCCAAGTTCCACCCCACACACTAGCTATACAATGCAATAATACACTTACATACACACAAATATCAGTTACCCACCCGCCTGGCTACTCACTGTCCCTACGGGGTACGACGAGGGTTAACGGTGGTCTTACAGGGGTGTAAGTAAGCCACAAATACAAAGACAGTAATGGGGTAAGGTACCGTGAAAGGTAATTTCGATTGAAGGGTAATCGGGGCAAGGGTATATCAGGGGCACAGGATCAGGGAATCAGGGACAAGGGTAAACCAGTGGCACAGGATCAAGGGTACAAACAAGGCACAGTTAATCAGGGCCCAGGGTGCACATCAAGGACACAAACAAGGCAAGGGTTAATCAGGGCCCAGGGTGCACATCAGGTACACAAACAAGGACACTAATGTAGGGGTTAATCAGGGGCAGACAAGGGACCAGGGGTGACAGGGTTAACCAGGGGAGAGATATAGGGGTTAACCAGGGGGGGATCACTTACAACAATACAAGTCTAATTATACGCTATATCTATATATATTTATAGATCAATGGTTATAAATATATATACATATAGACGCACACACCACAATACAAACCTCACTACACTAGACAATTCCCAATTCCACCCCACACTCTAGCTGTACAATACACATACATACATTCCTTAGCAGCACACCCAAAACACACACTCAGCTACTACTGGGGTATGCAGTCAGCAGTAAAGGGGTATTACAGAGCAGCTACAGGGGTATGTTGGTGGCAGGGAAGGGGTGAATCAGGGTAGGTGTATTAGGGGTCTGGAGGGAAAGGGGTACTCAGCCATCCTCAGGGTCATGTGGCCTCTCTTCCTTCAGGGTGCAGCTCCCATGTGTCTCTCATTGCAGTCCAGGTATCCAAAAGACCGCACCTCTGTCCGGTTTGGGGTTTTATAGCACAAAAGCAGCCCCCTCCTCCTTCTTCAACAGGAGGGTGATGACATCATCGTGGGGTCGTGTGACGGAATGCTAGAACTGAAACAAAGGACTTCCTGCACAAGCTGTAAGCCCCCAGCTGCTACATAACATCACACACTCCCACGTCATAAACGAACCAGGCTGATCAATATATATATATATATGTTCACATATACATACTACCCAACCTGGGGGCACTTAGGTATATACATCCATATAGATGTTTGGGGCACATCTACATGCATGTCCATATACACAATATCATAAATGGGCAGTAATAAGTTCACCTGCATATGGATATATTATACATAGAGATGTATGCTGACAAGGGGGCATACATACATCTCCATGTATACACCCATACCACCTGGACCGGCCCATGCAAAAGGGCCAATATACATGCATATATGTAAGGGCATATATACATATATATTTAAATCCAACACGTCCCTAAACAAGATATATAGACTGATGTGGAGTGAGAAGCATGCTATCTTCTATTACAGAAAATCTATGCATTTATTACTTCTAACATGTCTAACTCCATGCCTGTACGCTATAATTATACAAATGCATACCATAAGAGCGCCCTTGCAGCATAAATTTGGCTGATATAAATTGGCCTCAAGAGCACTGAAATGCCTTTAAATACAAATGTAGGCAAAAACAATGAACAATTATACAACCATGGTATATGCAATTTTTTATGAAAATGAATGGCAAATGTATGGTGCTGTCCTACCATAATTCAATACACTGCATAGAGTTCATGATCACAGTAGTTAACATATCAAAGGATGCCAGAGACATTTAGAGCATAGCTACAGGATACTCCATAGATGTCTGCTAGGTGGGGGTCCCACATCTGGGACCACATGGAAGAATAAAGGTGCCCTAATGCCCAATCTGCCAGGTCAGCTAGCCCCTGTCTTCAGACAGAGATTTATTAGAATAAAGCTATGGACATATTGTAGATGTGACAAATGTTATTAGTTAGAAAAACACTTTCACTGATCAGCGCTGGGAGTAAAGCGATATCTGAACATTTATATACGTGCTATCTGCACGGGGCATGTGCAGATAGGACGTATATACCCAGTGGGCAGTCGGGAAGGGGTTAAAGTGTTTTTCTAAGTAATAACATTTGTTTGTCATATCCACAATATGTCCATAGCTTTGTCCTAATTAACCTCTGTCTGACAGGGGCTAGCTGACCTGGCAGATTGGGCATTAGGGCACCTTTATTCTTCCATATGGTCTCAGATGTGGGACTCCCACCTAGCAGACATTTATGGAGTATGCTGTAGTTATGCTCTAAATGTCTCATGCATCCTGCAATCTAGCAGGAGCAGGTCGGGTCCTGACCCTGAGGAGAAGACAGGAGCGGTTTATTACCTGTGCCGGGAAGTCAGCACTGCACGAGCACAGGGGTGAGAGAAGGAAGAGGCAGAGCCGCTTCCTTTGTTAGTCCCTGTGGTCACATGACTGCCGGCGGTGTCTGGGGTAGGGACAGGAGAAGAGCTGCAGGGTCTAAGGAGACCCTGATCACCTCTGCCTGTGTGTGATGCCTCCACAGGGGGCTGTTTTCCCCTGTAACTGGGGTTCCTGTGGATGCCCCTATTACAGTGGAAACAGTGGGAAAAAAAAGTAAAAAAGAAGAAAAGTCAGTGTCCTCCAGAGGTCTTTTAATAACCTTCTGGGGGGACATATTATGTGATAATTCACAACTAGTGGGTAGCTTAATAAAACTTAACATTTAATAATATCAAATAAAATGATAGGCCCTTTTAAAGTAAAAAAATGTTGCATTGAGTACAACTAGAAAACTGCATAAGTGTCTACAACTGCAGTATAATCATAGAAGAGGAGGGGACCCAATTTCAGAGATAGCGGTGATAATAGAGTGAGAGGAAAAAATAGATAGAAGGACACAATGCTGGGTCGCAAACCCTAGGTGTCCCTAAATCGATTTCCTTACCCCCTCCCTCACTTTCTAGCTCTGGAGTCACCCTTCCTAAATATAGACTGCCCAGCTTCGTCCGACAGATAGGAACAGGTCCGGTCGATCCTGACCCTCTACCAGCCGAAAAAGCAAAAAAAAAAAAACTGACAGAAAATGAGGTTGGCAATACAGTGTCTCTGTCTGGCTAGTTCCGGCCTTCAACACTAGAATCACTCAATACTCTAGGGACCTTGTGCTATCCCTTATAACAGTAATCAAACATGTCCCGACACGTTTCCTTAGTAGTTACCAATCCCTCAGGGGACTAAACTATATACTTATGACCACTAGGTATCAGGTCACTATTCAAATCAAGTAAATACAGTAAACACAAGTCAGTTATACTCCAGGCTGATACAGTGTAATCAGCCCAAGTCCTTTTGACCACAAGGTATCAAGTCACCAGTCAGATCAAGTGTATCAGATAAACACAGATTGATTATAATCCAGGCTAATACGATGAAATCAGCCCAGATCTGATTCCATTCAATACTCAAAACTCATAAGGTGTTCTCTCCCATGCATTGAATCAGCCATCCTGGTCAAATATTGCCAATAGATATTATCAGCTGTTCAATGAAGTGTGCACAAAGCGCTTAACAGCGAGTCACCATTTACTTATCTGCTCAATGTTGGATGACCAATGTGAACAGACAGGTGATGCGGATGTCTTTCCTCGGCGTCCTGCGTGTGGCAGCAGCAATGGGGATACATTCGCGGCTCGTTTAAAATGCCGCGCTTCTCCACCCATTCCCCGCCTATTCGCGTCCCTTTGCGTCACGTGACCGGATCACATGTAAAGACATGTGTTCCTCTCCCGGTCACATGACCAAGCGGCTCCAGGAAGCATTCAGGATGTAGGCATACCTTCATTACCAGGCAACCATTCAAGCATACATATGTCACCAATGGGCGGGATCATCATGATGCAATGGGTTAGTGCTCCAGGTGCCAATACCTATTCACTGCCTGGCAACCGCTCTTGCCTATCGACGCCATAAGTGGGCGGGCTTGTCGCAATACATTCAGTTAGACCATTGGGCGATACTAGTCCACCTCATGCAGTGCTCCGATAGAACAAATACCCTGGGGGTTTGCCAGGTCCGCAGACCCCAGGGAGGTGTTATAGAGTTTATAAGGCCAATCCTTGTGGTTTCTGACATAATAACAATTATCTATACATTAGCCTAAATTCAGCAGCTATCCTAGTCTAGAGCCCAAATGATAGGTAATCCTCTGATTTTAGGTATAAACAGTGGATCACATCTACATCAATGGGTGCCAGACGTGATATCACTGATTGCCTACTAGGGTATCAGAAGACAGAGGGACGGGGGGGGGGGGGAGGCGATTAACAGCACTCAGGGACCAATGTAGCAACTGAATGACAGCTGTTCATTGAGCCCCATGGGAGACACCGTATTCAGCTGGAAGATCCACCACGTTTCTCTCTGAAGGACCCTCCTGTCCCAGTCCCCTCCTCGTCTTGGTCATGGAACCACCTCAATCCCTATAAATTTAAGGCTGGAGAAATCACCATTATGTACCCCGTTGATGTGTTTTGCCAATGGTGTCTCTCTTTTATTTCTTATATCGCCAAGGTGTTCCCCCACTCGTCGCCGCAGCTCACGAGTGGTCTTGCCCACATACGCCGGAGCCACATTTCCAGTATATAGACCTTTGATGGCATACAAACGTGGAACCAATTTACATGACAAGTTGATCCACACAGATACAGGTGAAGTTAGCAAAGGCGGGCAGACATTTTTGAAACCCCAACAGATGGGTAATTTCGCTGACTGTGGACACTCTGTCAGCCAACTGAGATTCCGGGTCATCGACTCGGTGAAGATTCCCAAGAGAGGAGGTGACAGGGAACGCATGCTAAAGAAAAAAGAAACTGGAGTGCAAGTAGATTTGAAGGGGCACACTCAGAAGGGAAACACAATAATGGATGATACAATAGTAATTTAATACTTTAAAAACACACCCTTAAAATAAATGTAAAAGATACATAAAAACGCACATCAATGGTATACAGAACGTTGTGTGCAGCAATCCTGCACAATGACCTCTGCGTTTGAGATCAATGTACCAGCAATGTCCCAATCCAATGAGTGTATAATAATAGTGCCGACAATGTCCCAATCAGAGTCCTAATGTAATAATAGCACTATAGCCAGATCCTGATGGAACCATAATTGTAATGTAGTAATGGCACTATGGCCAAATCCTGATAGAGCGGTGATGGTAATATAGCAATGGCACTATGGCCAATTCTAATAGAGCAGTGGTGGTGATGGTATCACCCAGTACCAATGTCTGATAATCAGAGCGTTCAAAAAAATATAGCAGTTGTTAATGCTGACTTCACAGTGAGACTGACAATCCAGTTACTTACAGTCTCTTGCAACTTGTGATACTCCAGTACGAACCCGGTCTTATCCCGGTCTTACCCCTCTTCGCTGCCTGCCTGCAGCACTGGCTTCCCAGGCGGCCGTACACTCGCAGCATCCCACGTGGTGTACTCGGCCGTGTGTGGCGTCCCACGTGACCTGGTTTTCTAGGGTACCGGATGGACGCTAAGTTGACGTCACTGCTGTCCGACTCACACTCCGGTTCTATATCAAAAATAGATCTCGAGCACTTTGGTCCTTTGATATCGGGCTTCCTTATTCCTTTTTATGAATCCACGCTCACTCTGCAGTGCCAGACGCGTTTCAGGGTCTTACGCCCCTTCCTCAGTGGCCAACCGAGTGAGTGGATTCTCACTCCTTATAAATGAAATTTTCCTACCCACAATCCCACTTTTCTGTGCATGTCCTAATTTGCGGGATGGATTGGATTGCTACTTCTTTATATTATCATACCTCACAATTAAAATATAATTAAATGAACATTATAATCATAAATACATAACCCCACATACATAATTCAAGTTAAAAACGGTTTATGAAGAAGACTGCAAGGTCAGGCAATCATTTGGAAGGCAACCGCATCAAAAACGCATCAATGTGAATTGCGTTTTATGTGCAGTTAATGGTCTGTCGGTCATAATCTTTCCTCCAACATTCCCTTCATGAATCAGTGTGTATCCGAATCCAATAGTGAATTGAATCTTTTGACTAAAGCAGTTGTAGCTATGCAGAGCCGTCCGGCAGGGAGGGGAGATCACAGTGTCGATAATCGACCAAACTGCGATGTCCCATCCCCTTCGGACAACCCCCCCAGTAGTCACAGAAACCCAAACACCTCCATCTCGGCGTTAAGGCCCCTGGGAATAATTGTATCATACTCAAAGATTCTGCGGGATTCCTGTCTTGACATGTGTGCAATATGGTTACCCCCTCTCCATACCTTCTTAACCCTTTCAATGGCCATAAATTTCAGGGCCAGTTGGGTCACAATTGTGTTTAATTTTAAAGTGTTTAGATAGAGAGTGTGTTTCTAGACCTTTCCTGATATTTGCCACATGTTCCGCTACCCTCTTTTTGAGCGTTCTTTTTTGTTCTGCCAATATATTGCTTCCTGCACCCCACACTGTAGCAAATATATGACATCAGTGGAATCACAGGTCAAGCATTCTTGGATTTCCAAACTGAAAGAGTTTACTGTAGATACTGCTGTTGTAGTTTTTTTGGGGAAACTAGTAATCCTACAGTTGGCACATACGCCACACTTGAAGAACCCATTTACTGTCAACCAATTGTTTTTCTGTTGTTGATGGTTGTCCTTCCTGACTTTTACGGTCGGTGCTATTTTTCCAGCTAGATTGCTAGCCCTCGTGTACGTTATTTTAGGTGTATCACTCAAAAAAGGACCAATCACTTTGTCATTAAGCAGGTGTCCTCAATGTTTCCGGATGCTCGCATACGGAGCAGGGGTGAGCCGCTGTATCTTTTTCTTTTTACTAAAGAAAAAAGAGCTTAAATGGATTTTTACCTTGCAAGCTCTACAACCCCAGGGACTGAATATAGAATTTAATGCAAACGGTGTAGATAGATAGAATACTTCCTTACTTGTTAAGGTCCTTTTCAGTGTATTTTGTTTTTACTGGGATTTTAAGGTCTATATATATATATATATATATATATATATATATATATATATATATATATAGCTTGAGAGAAACAGGACTGCACTCCAGATAAAAGTGAAAAATAAGTGGAACTTTATTCACCCATAACTTTGGCAACTTTGCAACGTTTCGGCTCACAAGAGCCTTCTTCCAGCATAGAAACAGTGAAAATGACAACATATAAAGGCAAGTCTCAAGTGACTAGCCAATCATACTGTGATTACAATCATGATTAAATTAAATACATATGATACATATAAACAAAGTGCATGTGCATAAAGTGACATGTGCTTAGAGATCCGCATCACAAGAACATCGTCCCTGGTCATCGATCACATAAACATATAATATATAAGTAGTATAAGTGTATAATAAAGTGCATGAATATATCAGATGAAGATCGTAGAAATCGCACCTCTAGATGAAATGGCGCCAGCATACACTATCGTGTTTCGTTGAGCGGCTCCATTCCTTCACTGCGCATGTCCAGATCCGTGTCATCCTCTCTGTCATAGCGCTTTCATGTGACGCATGCGCTTCATCCTAGTTACACTGAAGGCACCATTTTGATAGAGGGCAACATTGCCCAGACGGTTACGTAAGTGCCACCCGTGCATACCTTCAATGTGCAAAACACTTTCCTGTATAGTATATTAAGCCGCAGTAGGTACATCCTACATAAATCAGCATGTGGAGAAGGTACCAGCTCTGCCGAGATGGATCCTACCCACTAGATGGCATGTGTCAGAGGGGGGACACGTCCAGTGTGCCCAGCCGTCACCGCCAAACTAATTGCTGAAAATAACACAGCCATAAGAGGAATTCTTAAAGGAAAGCGTAGCTGAATGAAAAAATTTTTTTCATATCTGAAATACGCAGCGAGAAGACTGTAGATTTTGCAGGCTCGGTACCATCATCATCAGAGAGGGCCAGTTCAAGGATCTCCATCCAAATTTATTTTTTTATATATATACATTTGTATGGTAATACACCCCCTTTTTCACTTTTGTGCTATTAGCAACCTATTTATTTACACCTTTTTATGATCGCATGCTCCATAATAGATCTCAATGCTCCTTTCTTTATTAGATGGCTCCCTGTATATAGCCCTCTGTTGTCCATATCATGTATCAGTGCTATATGCTCGGTCGGGGTTTCGACATATGGGGATTGGTGACATTAATTTGCTGCCTCTGCCATGTGTAATCTGGCCTAGTTACATATGGGGACATATTTGCACCGTCTCTATATTGTTTTTATATATATATAATTGCGGTCTATAGCAAATGATCTGGAGCATTTTTATTTTTTGTGGTGTTCTAGGACCTGTTGCGAGTCAGGTGACCATCACATGGTCGATGATGCATCGGACATGTGACCCAGAATACTGATTTTCATTGGTCTACATGCGATGCTTGCCTACAATTAGATGCTGTCCTTTTGCTGTGTGAGGCAGCGTAGCTCTGCCCCCACACCGACGTGATGACGTCACTGACATGCGCAGTACACCTAGGGAGACGCCGGCATGTATGGACAACATGAGGATGCAGATGGAAACGATCTAGTATATACCAGGTACTTTTGATTGATTGAGCATTATTTCTATTGGCAGCAGCGATCATTTTAATTAAGAAACTTAGTAGGTATCTTGGAAATAGCTCACTAGCCCCACAACCATCAGAGGTGCGCAATCTGATGAATTCACCCTTCAAATTGTGTAACTGTCAATGTGGGATTGGCACACTCAAACATGCGGAGCCCGACGGAGTTGAAACTATTTATTGTGACTACGTTTGATAAAATGTAATAAAATACAATAAAATACAAATATAATAAAATGCAATTGTAAATAAAATTGAATTAAACAATGGTTGTAGTTACTCCTATATTGTTCAGATCAACTGATTACAGATACTAATAAGTATCCTAAACTAGTAGGATGCTCTGAGTATTTTCAATGGCGGGTGGGCCTGCAATGATATACAATAGAGTCTGTGTATATTCAATTGCAGATCCTAACAACAAAGTATCATCATACAAATTAATCGCACTCTGTATCACTACATTTCCTAACTACAGTGATACCTCGGTTCACGATCGCTCTGTTTCACGACCAACTCGATTCCCGAACAGAACAGTTCATAAAAATATTGCTCCGGTTCACTAACTCCGCCTCGGTTCACGAAACAGGAGCCGCAGGCCATTTTAATGCTATTTCCAAGGCTGTCACATGGTCGTCACTTCCTGTAGGAAGATCGTGGAGAGAAGAAGAGACACAGAAAGAAGTACTGTGAGTACTCTGCAAACATTGGTGTGCTTTTTAGCACATACAGTACTATACAGTTCACTGGACACCCAATATGGCTCCCAAGAAGCATAGTGGAAAGAAGAAAGTGCGGAGCAGCAATGAAGGTGATAAGAACAGCAATGCAGGTGACAATGTGCAAAGTGGAAATGCAAGTGACAATGTGCAAAGTGGAAATGCAAGTGACAATGTGCAAAGTGGAAATGCAAGTGACAATGTGCAAAGTGGAAATGCAGGTGACAAGAATGTGCAGCGCAAGCATGGTGGCAAAAAGAAAGTGCAGAGCAGTAGTAAAGGTGACAGCAAGGTTGTGAAGAAAATAACCATTGAGCTGAAGAAGGAAATTATAGAAAAGCATGACCGTGGTATTCGTGTGACTGATCTGGCCTCGGAGTACAAGATGGCAAAGTCAACAATCTCAACTATTCTGAAAAACAAAGCCGCCATCAAAGGAGCTGATGTTGCAAAAGGAGTAACAATGTTAACCAAGCAGAGGACTCAAGTGCTGGAAGAGGTGGAAAAACTTTTGTTGATGTGGTTGAATGAGAAACAGCTGGCAGGTGATAGCGTTAGTGAAGCTATGATCTGTGAGAAAGCCAGGAAATTGCACAGTGATTTACTGCAAAGAAGCCCCTCTACAAGTGCAGCAAGTGACGAATTTAAAGCAGTAGGGGGTGGTTTGAAAAATTCCGCAGGAGAAGTGGCATCCACAGTGTGATTAGACATGGTGAGGCTTCCAGTTCTGACAAGGCCGCAGCAGAAGCCTACAAGTTAGACTTTGCGGAATTCATGAAGACAGAAGGGATACGTCCCTCAACAAGTTTTCAACTGTGATGAAACAGGGCTCTTCTGAAAAAAAATGCCGAACAGAACCTATATCACGCAGGAGGAAAAGGCACTACCAGGGCACAAGCCCATGAAGGACAGATTGACCCTTTTGCTGTGTGGCCAACGCAAGCGCCGATCTGAAAATTAAACCACTACTGGTGTACCCATTCTCAAACCCCTCGTGCATTTAGGCAACAAAATGTGAACAAGGGCCAGACTGCCCGTCATGTGGAGAGCCAATTGCCAAGCTTGGGTCACAAGGCAATTGTTTATGGAATGGCTGCACGAGGTGTTGCACCCACCGTCAGAAAATATCTTTTGATAACCAGCTGCCTGAAAGGTGCCTTCTTCTGATGGACAATGGCCCCGGCACACCCTCCAGCCTTGGTGTGAGATATGGATGCTGAGTATGACTTCATCAAGGTAAAGTTCCTCCCCCCCAACACAACACCACTTCTGCAGCCCATGGACCAGCAAGTCATCTGCAACTTCAAGAAGCTGTACACAAAGGCGCTCTTCACTAGGTGTTTTAATGTCACTGAAGAGACGTCCTTGACTTTGAAAGACTTCTGGAAGAAACATTTCAATGTTGTCCACTGCATTAACCTCATTGACAAAGCCTGGGAAGAGGTCACTCCCCGAACCCTAAATTCAGCCTGGAGGAAACTGTGGCCAGAATGTGTCGCTGAACGTGAACATGACTTTGAAGGGTCTGATGCAGAGGTAGTGGAGGAAATTGTGTCCATGGGCAAGAGTATGGGTCTGGACGTTGATGGTGCTGATGTGGAAGAGCTTGTTGAGGAACATAGGGAGGAGCTGACCACGGAAGAACTTTCTGAACTCCACAGTGAGCAGCAGAAGGCACTTCTTGAGGAGCATTCCACTGAGGAAGAGGAAGAAAGGGAGGAGGTTAGCAGTGATGCCATAAAATCCATTATGCAAAAATGGAATGAGTGCCATGATTTTTTTGAAAAGCACCACCCCAACATAACTGTCGTGAACAGAGTGCTAAATCTCATGAATGATAATGTGGTTCTCTCATTTCCGGGAGGGTTAATGCAGCACAGGAAGAGAGCAGGGAGTGACATTGGACAGATTTTTCAGAAAAACTGAGCCTGCAGCTAGGAGACAAAGGAGAGAGGAAACCCCTGAAGGAGATCCCCCTGATGTCCTTATGGAGGGGGACTCTCCCTCCAAACAATAACTGCCTCCCACCTGCCTTCCTCCATGCCAGAAGTCATGTCAAGCAAGGTTAGTGTCCTCTCTTTATACATTACTATACTGTACTAATGTGTATTGTAATTTGTTTCATATTTTGGTGCTTCAAAAACACCCAAAAAAAGGTCAGCACGGATTAACCGGATTTACATTGAACCCTATGGGAAAATGTGCCTCGGTTCGCGACCAATTCGGTTTGCGACCAGAGTCAGTTCACGAATTAAGTTCGTGAACCGAGGTATCACTGTATTATGTACTCAATTTCTTATGAATCTATGTTCAAGTTTTTTGAGAATTACCGAAAATAAATATTCAGAAAAACCTATTCAAATTTTGGAAAAAAAATTCTTTTCGGAAAGATTTTTCACACAAAGTTCCGGTTATATTCACATTCGAAAAACACTAGGAAAGTCTTTATGCAAAATCGCATGCAATAGTTCTCTATATAGGCACTGTATTACTATCTCTTTGTGCTTTTAATCACTACAGTCCATGCGTTTCCTGGTTGTTGTGTACTCGATTTTTCATGAGAATCTTTGCATACATCTATATTCAAATTTTTTCAAGGATTGCCGAAAAAAATCTTTTCAGAAAGATCTTCGGAAAGATTTTTCCACACAAAGTTCCGATTATATTCGCATTCAGAAGACAACGTTACGAAAGTCTTTATGCGATAATCACATGCAATAGTTCTCTATATAGGCACTGTATTGTTATCTCTTTGTAAGATGTAAGTTTGAAATCAGTACCAATAACCCACGCTTGTGGGCTTACCTGTCCTATTTGTTCAGCTGGTTTTTCTGAGTAGTTGTCGCTTCCGACTTTAGGCCGGTGTCCCGGTCTTTACTGTGTCGGCGTCTTAGTACTCTGTATTTCGCATGGGGTATATCCCCAATGATGGCTTTCAGCTGGTTAAAGGCAGGTTAATATAGAGCGTCTTGTTTGAATCCTCGATGTCCTTTAGTTTTAACAGTGCACTGTTCGTTCGGGGTTCAAATCTTTCCGGGGTGAAACTTTCGCCAAACGCGTTTCGGGGATAACTCTCCCCTTCCTCAGTGGCATCACCCCCTACAAGTAAATGATGGGTCTTGTGAAAAAAGGTATCATGGGAAAAAGGTATCATGGGAAAACAGTATCCTGGAAGAAAAGGAATATGGATTCTCCCAGTGTGGATCTTCCTCATCTATACTTCTTTTCTCAATTTTGATGGTATTTTTCTTGTTTTAACTATCCATGATCATTCCAGAATTCATAAACAATGTAATTTTGTTGATTTTCAAGTGTTTTTATACATGCGGTTTTTAGTTGCGGTTTTTGTGCGGTTTCTCTTATGATGCGTTTTTTTCTCTATTGGTGCGTTTTTTTGATATTTGTTGCATTTTTTACTTCTAAATCAACTACATATCATGTTTTCTTAAAATAACATTCATAATTAAAATTATAAGGCAATTTTGGCATTGACCTTCAAAACATTGACTTCAAATTAGGTCAAATGGTGATACATCTGACACATTCAGGGAGGAGTCAAGGGACGCACACCCGCAGTCCACAGAGAGTCACAGTGCTGATAGACAGCCTGGCATGTGACTCTCTGTGAACATACGGGTGGACGACCCACTGTCTATAAAAAGCCGAAAATTTCAAGCTCTGAGTTTAGCCCCTTTGGCATCATGCTCTGGAATGATCATGGATAGTTAAAACAAGAAAAATACCATCAAAATTGAGAAAAGAAGTATAGATGAGGAAGATCCACACTGGGAGAATCCATATTCCTTTTCTTCCAGGATACTGTTTTCCCATGATAGCTTTTTCCCATGATACCTTTTTTCACAAGACTATCGAGGGGTATAAAAACCCATCATTTACTTGTAGGGGGTGATGCCACTGAGGAAGGGGAGAGTTATCCCCGAAACGCGTCTGGCGAAAGCTTCACCCCGGAAAGATTTGAACCCGAACGAACAGTGCACTGTTAAAACTAAAGGACATCGAGGATTCAAACAAGACGCTCTATATTAACCTGCCTTTAACCAGCTGAAAGCCATCATTGGGGATATACCCCATGCGAAATACAGAGTACTAAGACGCCGACACAGTAAAGACCGGGATGCCGGCCTAAAGTCGGAAGCGACAACTACTCAGAAAAACCAGCTGAACAAAAAGAACAGGTAAGCCCACAAGCTTGGGTTATTGGTACTGATTTCAAACTTACATCTTACAAAGAGATAACAATACAGTGCCTATATAGAGAACTATTGCATGTGATTATCGCATAAAGACTTTCGTAACGTTGTCTTCTGAATGCGAATATAATCAGAACTTTGTGTAGAAAAATCTTTCCGAAGATCTTTCCGAAAAAAATTTTTTCGGCAATCCTTGAAAAAATTTGAATATAGATGTATGCAAAGATTCTCATGAAAAATCGAGTACACAACAACCAGGAAACGCATGGACTGTAGTAATTAAAAGCACAAAGAGATAGTAATACAGTGCCTATATAGAGAACTATTGCATGCGACTTTGCATAAAGACTTTCCTAGTGTTTTTCGAATGTGAATATAACCGGAACTTTGTGTGAAAAATCTTTCCGAAAATATTTTTTTTAGAAAAAAAAATTTCGGCAACCCTCGAAAATTTGAATAGGTTTTTCCGAATATTTATTTTCGGTAATTCTCGAAAAACTTGAACATAGATTCATGAGAAATTGAGTACATAATAGTTAGGAAATGCATGAATTGTAGTGATACAGAGTGCGATTAATTTGTATGATGATACTTTGTTGTTAGGATCTGCAATTGAATATACACAGACTCTATTGTATATCATTGCAGGCCCACCCGCCATTGAAAATACTCAGAGCATCCTACTAGTTTAGGATACTTATTAGTATCTGTAATCAGTTGATCTTAACAATATAGGAGTAACTACAAACCATTGTTTTATTCAATTTTTATTTACAATTGCATTTTATTATATTTGTATTTTTATTACAAATTTTATCATAACGTAGTCTCATTAATTGTTTCAACTCTGTGGGGCTCCGCATGTTTGAGTGTGCCAATCCCACATTGACAGTTCCATCATTTTAATTAACACACAGGTGTCATTGATTGATAGTATGTGGTCACTGGTTAGATGTTGTCACATGTGGCGGGCCATCTATATTATTTATATGCTTGATTGTGTCTGTACCAGTATACTTGAGAAAGGGTACTGCGTAGCCGAAACGTCGTACTTGTGTGTGCACTCTGGTCCCCAATAAAAGTCACACTGGATATGCTGCTGTGCTACCTTCTTTGAACCGTTTATATCCATGGGACGGCGTTGGATTGGCTGTCCCTCCACGGCTGGTGCATTCCATACAGGCCAGAAGGTCCATTTTTGTGCTGCTCTACAACTACTTTTTTCACTGCTTTGAATCCGAGCAGCGTGCACTGGGGATACGGTCATTGTGTACCGATGGAAACACCCCCTGGACCGGGTAAGACCTCTGAGAGGACCAATATGAGTGCATACTTATACACTGAGGACATCCACAAGTTGATTAATGAGGATGCCAGTGATGCGACATTCCTCACTATACCATCTATTGACCTGTTAAAAAGAAAGCATGAAAATGAGTCTAAAAGACTTGCTACAATTGAATTGCATCTCAGCACGCTGAGGGAATACTATAAAGCACAACGTGTACCTAGAGGTTTAAGATCACACCTCCGTCCCAACCTCTTTCCCACCAATGAGGAATTTTGCTAAAAGTTTGAATCTATGAATAACAAATATTCTTTTGAGTTGATGCTGCTTAATATAGAATACCTGCAAAAAGAGGCCAAGGGTATCAAAAGAATGTTGGTGCCCTTGGAAACGCAGATCCCTGATTTGATGACTGCGGATGATTTTGCAGCTCACAAAGAAAAATTAACCTCACACATGCAACGACATAAGGTTGAAGTGGAAAAAACAAAAAGAGACAAGTGGCACCGTGATCTGGAGGACTATCAATCTGGACGGATATATAATTGGCAGAACCAACAAACCCGCACCAGACCGCCCAAGAGAAGGGGCAGAGGGAGGAGGTTTGACCAAAGCCAATTTGGGTTTACAACAGGCGAGTCAAATTCCACTGACGACTCCATGAAACCGGCTTTTTTAGGGAGAGCGGGACACATAGGAGGAAACTCCGACGTGGTGGCAGAAAACACCACAGAGTCCAGAAAAGATCAGCCTCCACCGATGTACCCGATCTACAACCAGGGAGCCCGGGAGAGGGTGACGAGACGCATGCACAAGAAATAAACAATCTAGTGGTGAACATATCATCTATGGAATTGGACAATGATCAGATCAACGTCCTTGCACATGGACTTTCTTTTTGTCCTATAGCTGATACAGATTGGTTCGAGCTAGAACTCGACCTACAGCGCTTTTTTAGGCGCCTTAGATTGAAGGCATTTTTTGACAATAGGACCCACGGTAGGGTTATGTCTGGCCGTGAAGCTGCTGAATTGTCTTGGCAAATTTGAGCTGAGTAACAAGAGCAGCTTCATGCCGCCACACACTAACCACATTGTGGAGTCCTATATCCAAATTGTTACCAAACATATCAGAAACCTGCAGGAATGTACTCAGCAGATTTGTCCTAATCTGTCACATGATGAGAGACGGGCCCTTAAGGCACTGATGTCCTAATAGAGACATCACTATCAAACCAGCCGACCAGGGGGGAGCTGTGGTGATCATGGACACGGAGGGTTATATTAGGGAGATACGTAGACAGCTGAGTGATGGGGAGGTCTATGTTGAACTTCAACATGATCCCAAATGGGAGATAGCCAGAGAGGTGGCGAATATCGTCGATACGGCGGTGGCACGTGGTTTCATTGATTCAGAGCTATGTCAGTTCCTCAAGATAACTTTCCCCATCACTCCGCTCATCTACGTTCTCCCCAAAATTCATAAACAGCTGATAGACCCCCCTGGCAGACCCATTGTGTCGGGCAGGGGATCCATTTTTAGTAACATTGCCATATTTCTTGACAAACTACTCCGTGTCCATGCTACCTCAGCTCCCTCCTATGTCAGGGCTACGGGACATTTTTTAAGTAAGCTCAGCAGCATTAGTTTACCTACCCATTTCTTTCTGGTAAGCTTTGATGTGGTGTCTCTATACACGTCTATTATGCATGACTATGGATTAAATGTCTTCGATGTGGCCCTGGCCAGCACGGGATTCACTGGTGATGCACACCGCTTTGTCCTCGACCTCCTTGAGTTGGTCCTCAAGAGGAACTACTTCCTCTTTGGCAACACCTATTACCAACAGTCACGCGGTGTGGCCATGGGGGTCCAATGTGGCACCAACTTATGCCAACATGTTCATGGCGGAGGTCGAGGACAAATTGGTTTATGCATCTCAGTATCGCCGGTGGGTCCTGTGCTGGTGACGCTACATCGATGACATTTTTATGATTTGGAGTAGCTCTATGGAGGATTTTAATGATTTTCACCAACACCTCAATCATGGGGTACCCGGGCTACAATTCACTGTGACTTGCTCGGCCGAGGAGTTGCAGTTTCTTGACGTCAGGGTATACCTAGAAGGAGGTCAACTAAAACAGATCTGTATAAAAAGCCTACAGACAGAAACAATTTACTAAGATACGACAGTAACCACCCACGCCGCATGTTGGACTCCTTACCGTGGAGCCAGATGCTACGTGTGAGACGAGTGGTGTCAGATGACAATGTGTTCACCAATTGTATTGATGAAATGTGCAATAAATTCGCCCAGAGAAAATATCCATCCAGACAGTTACACAGATCGAGGGCCCGGATCTCCATGGCTGACAGGGTGTCCACTGTTCAGGTTCCCTCTAGGAACAAAAACATGGGACGTATACCGTTTGTATCCACCTACGGTACCACAGTGGGGATATTGCGCAGATCTTGAGAAAGGACTGGCATATCCTACACAGTTGCTTCCTTCAATTAGTGAATTTGAAAAACCACCATTGATGCATACAAACGTGGAACCAATTTTACATGACAAGTTGATCCACACAGATACAGGTGAAGTTAGCAAGGCGGGCGGAAATTTTTGAAACCCCAACAATGGGTAATTTCCCTTGTTTGGGATGCTGCAATTGTGGCAATATGCTGAAAGGCAATACCTTTGTTCACTCATATAGTGGTAAGAAATTCAACATCAGAGAGTATTATACATGCGCTCCAAGTACGTCGTTCTACATGATCGTCTGCCCATGCAGTTTAATCTATGTGGGCGAGACGACCATGGAGGTGAGGGAACGTATTAAAAACACTAAAGCACCATAAGGTAAAAAATGTTAGACAAGCCAGTGGCCAAACATTTCACTGACTGTGGACACTCTGTCGGGGGAGCCAACTGAGATTCCTGGTCATCGACTCGATGCCGATTCCCAAGAGAGGAGGTGACAGGGAACGTATGTTAAGAAAAAAGAGCTGAAATGGATCTTTACCTTACAAGCTCTACAACCCCAGGGATGAATATAGAGTTTAATGCTAATAATGTAGATAGATAAATACTTCCTTACAATGTTAACGTCCTTTTCAGTGTATTTTGTTTTTACTGGGATTTTAAGGTCTATATATATATATATAATATATATATATATATATATATATACATACATTTGTATGTAATACACCCCCTTTTTCACTTTTGTACTATTAGCAACCTATTTATTTACACCTTTTATATGATCGCATGCTCCATAATAGATCTCAATGCTCCTTTCTTTATTAGATGGCTCCCGTGTATATAGCCCTCTGTTGTCCATATCATGTATCAGTGCTATATGGCTCGGTCGGGTTTCGACATATGGGGGATTGGTGACATTAATTGTGCTGCCTCTGCCATGTTAGTCCTGCCTAGTTACATATGGGACATATTTGCACCGTCTCTATATTGTTTTTATATATATATATAATTGCGGTCTATAGCAATGATCTGGTGCATTTTATTTTTTGTGGTGTTCTAGGACCTGTTGCGAGTCAGATGACCATCACATGGTCGATGATGCATCGGACATGTGACCCAGAATACTGATTTTCATTGGTCTACATGTGATGCTTGCTTACAATTGGATGCTGTCCTTTTGCTGTGTGAGGCAGCGTAGCTCCGCCCACAGACCGACGTGATGACGTCACTGACATGCGCAGTACACCTAGGGAGACGCTGGCATGTATGGACAACATGAGGATGCAGCTGGAACCGATCTAGTATATACCAGGTACTTTTGATTGATTGAGCATTATTTCTATTGGCAGCAGCGATCATTTTAATTAACACACAGGTGTCATTGATTGATAGTATGTGGTCACTGGTTAGATGTTGTCACATGTGGGGGGCCGTCTATATTATTTATATGTTTGATTGTGTCTGTACCAGTATACTTGAGAAAGGGTACTGCGTAGCCGAAACGTCGTACTTGTGTGTGCACTCTGGTCCCCAATAAAAGTCACACTGGATATGCTGCTGTGCTACCTTCTTTGAACCGTTTATATCCATGGGACGGCGTTGGATTGGCTGTCCCTCCACGGCTGGTGCATTCCATACAGGCCAGAAGGTCCATTTTTGTGCTGCTCTACAACTACTTTTTTCACCACTTTGTTATAGGGACACTCTGTGGACTTCTCAAGCTGTTCACACCCTCCCCACTTCATGACTGAGCCACTATTTTGGCTTTCGGCCTGGCTGACATCATCATTTGTTTGACCTTTCTCCTGATCTGTCAGAAGGAAGGAAAAATGAGACGCACAATAGTTCCTGTCTGTGTAGCAGCTGTAAGGCCTGTATGGTCCCACTAGAAATGGCTTATGATTTGGTAGACAAAAGCAGGAGTGGGTACAAAACACAGAAGACATGCAAATATTCCATTCACTTGTCATCTCTGTTTTAGATCCACTCCTGTTTTTATTGGCATTAGCAATACTGAGCAAATGCTGACCGAGTGAAGCCGTATGCTCCAAAGACAGGATCCGTTTTTTGCGGGTTATTGTTCTGACGGTTCAGAGGAAGGGCTATTATATCAGTGACGTCAACACAAACTTACTGCTGACACCCTCTCCACTCTGTCAGTGGGGCTCTACTTGTATAAGTGTGTAATAGAACAGGTTCTGCAGACATCTATGTGGAATCAGCTGACAAGGGTGTAAAAGTAGTGCGCTTCTTCTTGACACTAACATCCACCTATAAGGCAGAGTTCATACTTGAGTTATTAGGCCAGTGTTGGCAAATTTAAGTATACTTTCTTATAATTTTAATCGAGTTTTGGTTTAATAAAATCAATGTTAAAATATTTAATAAATTTAATAATAAAAATTAAATGTTGCGTAAGACGGGAGAGAATCGGCCAGTCTTCTGTTTATTCAACGACGTGGTGTTGCAATGGAGAAAGCATTAAAAAATATATATTACTCTCCATCTGGAGCCGAATCCTGTCAAGATTGATGCAAGTGCGGTATTGGCTGCTCATCTAGCAAGATACTTCTGGCGGGAACATGCCTGCCATGCTGAGGCCTCTACTAGCGACAGACAATGAGAAGACAAAGCTAGATCTTTTTTGTACATTGAAGTGAATAATTTTTGGGCCTGTACTCCACTGGCCTGCAGTAAAATTGATAGCTTATGTCCGTCTAATATACCTCCAGCCACATAATCACTTGATCTTTTCGGTCCAGTGAATGCCTAATGTTTGGGGCCTGTACGTCCGTGGCCTTAAATATAATTTTTCTAGGCTCCAGCAGGGCACATTTTTGAGAGTTTCAATTTAAGACGCATTAAAATGGCCCCTGATTAAAATACATATTTTTTTGGGGGGGAATTTTTGCCATTGATCCCCCTCTGGTATGTCACTGTTCATATTGTGGGACGATTTGTGCACTTCTTGTAAGTATTTGGTGGTTGCAAATATGAGCTGAAGGTTTTTCTGGTTCGACTGCCATTAAAGTGAATGGGGCCTGTCACGAACTTGCGGTTCACGAACATTTGATCGCGTTTGCGAACTGTCCTGGCTGATGTTCGTCCATCACTAATCACAGATATTATCCATATAGTCCTCCTATTATAATGGCTATTATTAGACTAGGTTGCTAATGACCCCAAATATCAATTTGGGGTCATAAGCACCCAGCGCGATGCTCGAGTGTCCTCCCCGCACGTTTGTTGGCTGCTAATGCAGCCAATAAACATGCAGGTAAGTACTGCCACTCTACTAGTAATGCGGTAGCCATGTTGGTTACTGGCATTACAGTGATTGGCTGGCCGAACGCGTCATCACGTGGTTCGTCTTAGTCAGGGAGAGCTGTTGCTGTAAAAGGGACAGATAGTGTAGAGAATTGAACTTTATTTTTTTGGTTAGGCAGGGTTGGTGTTAGAGACCCAAAAAATCCTTTAAGGACTATTCTTGGGTCTGGCAGCAATATATATTTTTAGCGCAACCTGCTAATGATTGATTTCTTGTACACTGCTTGTAACCCTCTTTATCTTGTAAGTACAATAAAACCTTCACAGCTCAATTATGTGATTGTGCATCACTATTTGCGGCAACCTTGATCCTTAACAGGAGTTCACAAAGGAAAGGAGAAAGTGGATCTATGTGACCTAAATGCTTTCCCATATCCAGTGATATCTGCTTGATTCGGAAAGGAGGATTTTCTGTTTGCTCTGGAGCAGTGCGATCCACTTGAAAAACGCACTTTAATTTATTTGCGAATACAATGGAGTATTGAACACACTGTATTCCCATGCATTCCTTCCACCACAAAAAAAGGGATATGGTTCAATCTTCCTTTTCTAGTCCTCCTCCTCCATCATACGGTATTAACATGCTTATTAGGCTGCCCTCGCTCCTAATGTTTTAGAGGGTCACCAGCAGGCCCTTGCCCATACTGTTTTAGAGGGTCAGCTCAGCAGCATACCCTCATCCCTTATGGTTTAGAGGGTCAGCTCAGCAGCAGACCCTCACGCCTAATATTTTAGAGGGTCAGCTCAGCAGCAGGCCCTCACCCCTAATTTTTTAGATGGTCAGCTCAGCAGCAGGCCCTCGCCCCTAATGTTTTAGAGGGTCAGCTAAGCAGCAGGCCTTCACCCCTAATGTTTTAGAGGGTCAGTTTGACAGCAGGACCTCGCCCCTAATGTTTTAGATGGTCACCAGCAGGCACTTGCTCCTAATGTTTTTGAGGGTCACCAGTAAGCCACCAATCATAATTTTTCAAGGGTGTGTATGATGCCCTCTTTATGTGTAACAAAGGGTGTTTTGGAGTGCCGTTTCCTTGTAATTTCGGGCAGCCCTTTCACTTAGTGCATAGGCTTTATGAGTGTAGGAGTCCCACTACCTGAACAATTGTACCACAATGTGAATGAGGCCCTCCTTTATGTGATATACAGGTTGTATCGGAGTGCCTCTTCCTTGTAATTTTTGGCAGCACTTGCACTTTATATACAAGTAAATATACAGGAAAGAATGTCTCCTAACAATTTTTCCTCTAAAATCGATTTTATCTTGGGTTTGGTGCGTATAATTGTCAGTCTGTAAAAGTGGCGTACTACTCGGACAACATCGTTCACAGCAGCGACCTGGGAGTCAAAGATGCATCCAGACATCCTCCCCATGCTGTTCCCGAACCATTTCAGTGGTGTTTCCATCAATTTCTGAAAATTTTCTGTTAACCAGACACTGTCCCCTCTTCAGAGCAGGGGGTTCCTGGTTTAATGCTCGGGTTCTCCCATTGACTTCCATTGTGTTTGGGTGCTCTGCCAAGCACCCGAGCATCCCAAAGTGTTCTACTCAAGCACCCGAGCACTTTGGTGCTCGATCAACACTAGTTATCACAGTAGGTTATCGATTCTTTAGTAACAAAATCACCCTCATCATCCCCTCCTTTCAGAATGTTCACTCTGGGAGGTTACTGGACATTTCCTGATCTCATTGGTTTCATAAAAGATAGCCCCGACAATGGAATACCTGTAGAAGAGCAAAAGCAGACATTTATTTTTGTGATGATAATTGGAAGAGGAAAAGAAAGTAAAACAAGTGAGAAATGCTACAACTAATACTATCAGATATATAGACTGATGTGGAGTGAGAAGCATGTTATCTTCTATTACAGAAAATCTATGCTTTTATTACTTCTAACATTTCTAACTCCATGCCTGTACGCTATAATTATACAAATGCATACCATAAGAGCGCCCTTGCAGCATAAATTTGGCTGATATAAATTGGCCTCAAGAGCACTTAATTGCTTTGAAATACAAATGTAGGCAAAAACAATGAAATTTATACAACCATGGTATATGCAATTTTTTATGAAAATGAATGGCAAATGTATGGTGCTGTCCTACCATAATTCAATACACTGCTTAGAGTTCATGATCACAGTAGTTAACATATCAAAGGATGCCAGAGACATTTAGAGCATAGCTACAGGATACTCCATAGATGTCTGCTAGGTGGGGGTCCCACATCTGGGACCACATGGAAGAATAAAGGTGCCCTAATGCCCAATCTGCCAGGTCAGCTAGCCCCTGTCTTCAGACAGAGATTGATTAGAATAAAGCTATGGACATATTGTGGATGTGACAAATGTTATTAGTTAGAAAAACACTTTCACTGATCAGCCCTGGGAATAAAGCGATACCTGAACGTTTATATACGTGCTATCTGCACGGGGCATGTGCAGATGGGACGTGGGCTGCCCGGAAGGGGTTAAAGTGTTTTTCTAACTAATAACATTTGTTATATTCACAATATGTCCATAACTTTGCCCTAATCAACCTCTGTCTTACAGGGGCTAACTGACCTGGCAGATTGCGCATTAGGGCACCTTTATTTTTCCATGTGGTTCCAGATGTGGGACTCCCACCTAGCAGACATTTATGGAGTATCCTAAAGCTATGCTCTAAATATCTATGGCATCCTGCAATCTAGCAGGAGCAGGTTGGGTCCCAGCTGTGAGACACACCTCTTGTGCTGGTAGGACAGCGCTGCATGAGCGCAGGGGTGAGAGCAGGAAGAGGCAGAGCCGCTTCCTTTGTTAGTCCCTGTGGTCACATGACCGCAGAGGGTGTCTGGGGCAGGGACAGGAGCAGAGCCGCAGGGTCTAAAGAGACCCTGATCAGCTCTGCCTGTGTACAATGCCTCCAAAGGGAACTGTTTTCCCCTATAATTGGGGCTCTTGTGGATGCCCCAGTTACAGTGGAAACAGTGAAAAAAAAAGTAAAAAAAAAGTCATTGTCCTCCAGAGATCTTTTAATAACCTTCTGCGAGTACATATTATGTGACAAAAATAAGTAAACAAAAATAATTAAAGATACAAATATATATTTTTTTTAAATACAGTCCAGAAACTGTCACCATAGCTGCCCTGTTCGCTCAAACCTATACATGTTATATATGAAAATGATCGTCACAAAATAAGGAACCCATTGCAATAATTCATTTTTGTGTCCTTTTTAATATTAAGAAATAAAAAGCTATAATATAAAAAAAATTACTTTTTAATAATTAGCTGTTTGCCTCCAAATTAAACCTATAAAAACATTCTAATAAAAAGTCCTAAGTGTCAAGTAAAAAAGAAAAATTGCAAAAATTATTTTGGTAGTCAAACAAATAAAAAAGCTAGAGTTAGTAAACCACCACGTGCACAAAATCACAAAAAGTTGCCTGGACATTCAGGCCTTTTGTGGGCTCAGTCATGAAAGGGTTAATCAATAGCAGGGTGAGACAGTCACTGTTTTAAGAGAACATCTATAAATACCCAGACCCTAAATGTCCCTAAAACTGGATTTCCGCTTTGATAACTACCGGATATCTTGCTTGATAATGTCGTGGCAGCTTCTCTTTGTAATCCAGCTCATCGTGGTACTGTAAGTATCTCAGTAGTACATAAGGGACTTCTAGCTGATCAATGAGACCAAGTTTCCCCACTTGTTTCATTAGCCTTCTTATAGTGATACGACACTGGGACATCAGGGATCTTGGATGAACTGTAGAAGATAAAACCATAGTACACATGAGGATGAGATTGTAGGTTGACAATACCAGCCAGTAATACAATCTATAAATGCTGGATAAAAATCATAACTAGTCCAAAGAAATAAAAATGAGCTCAAAGTAAGTTACGTAATCATAGAAATAGGCAATAATCCATATTGTGGCAACCTAATTGAAAGCACCCTAAACGGTTTTATTGTGTATGTATTGAGATTATAGATTTTTTTATTTCTCCTTAAGCTCCTATACTCTTTTTACATTCTAGGGAAATTGTCCAGGCGTGCAGTATAGTGTAATTGTTTCCGTCTTAGAGCCCAAAATCAAGGAGCTTGCAGAGTTTGTGCTTTTGTAGGAAAGATTTTGATTATTTAAGAGATTGGCACCCAAAGAATGAAATGGTAAGAATAGATCAAGGTGATATTTATAGGAAATAAATACAGGACTTCACATATTCAATGCTCAGAAGAAGAAGATGTCTTTACCTATTTCTCTGTCCAGAAGTTTTGCTGCATCATTATCAACTTGGATCCGGGTTCTCTGTATATCAGGTAAGTACATATTAGCCCCAAACTGAATGAGCAGTTTCACAAATTGGACCTCATAGTTGTTGGCAAGACACATCCCTAATATTGACGAAACATCTGGAGCACTGCTTAAGAATTCAGGGTGTGAACAGTTGTAATCTGGGTCAGCGCCAAAAAGTAGTAACATTCGAAAACAAGTCAGATCTGCAAAACTTGCTGCATAGTATAAAGGTTGAGTCATGTCGAGGTCGACATCAGGATTTGCTCCATATTCCAACAGCAGCCTGAGGACGCTGACCTGCTCTTTAAAAATGGTGTGAATTACAGCGTTACGCCTACGCTCATAACATGGTTTGACTCCAGCTTTTAACAATTCTTCAATACACTGAAAATGACTAAAATTTATAGCAGAAAACAGACATCTGTGTAGCACAAGCCCACCAGTTTTCCTGATAAGTTTCTGAGCTTTCCCCTCAGACAATAACATACGGAGTTTTTCTGGCTTATTTGCTCTTATAACTTCCTGAACTTTATGACGCAGCGCCTTCTCCTTCTCCTTTCTAGACCTGAGAAAATTGAACATGATGGCTCTTTATATGGCGGCAGAATGTATATGACCAAATATTATATAAGTAGGATACAAAATACCGCAGATTACAAGTCTGTGTGCTCGTCAGATGAAAGCATAGTCTCCTTCATTCCTTCCAGCAATCCTCTGAGTTATTTCCTGAGTGTTTACCCTGCGCTGTCTGATTCTTAGAGCTGAAAGGACCTTAGGTGACATCACAGCCACGTGACAGACACAAACTAATGGGCTGGGCAGAAGCAAAAGTGCAGAAGTAGAAGTGCAAAGTGTAGGACATGAGCACACGGAGAAGAGAGGATATTGCAGTAAGATAAGACCTTACTGAGAAACCTGCACTAAACAATGAATACAACTTAGAACAGCAGAAAGTCAAATTCAGCAAACAATCCTGAATTAACCCTAAAGGTATTCAAAACTGATTTTACAAACTTTGTTAACCCTTTATGTGTTCCACAAGAATTAAAGGAATATGGAGATGACATTTCAGAATTTCACTTTTTTGGCAGATTTTCCATTTTAATCAATTGTTTTCCGCTAACAAAACTCAATATTTATTACCCTGATTCTGTAGTTTACAGAAACATCCCATGTGTGGTCGTAAACTGCTGTACGGTCACACGACAGGGCGCAGAAGGAAAGGAACTCCATATGGCTTTTGGAGGGCAGATTTCACTGGGATAATTTAAAGTTGCCATGTCACATTTGAAGACCCCCTGATGCACCCCTAGAGTAGAAAGTTCAAAAAATGACCCCATTTTGGAAACTTCGGGATAATGTGGCAATTTTGTTGGTACTATTTTAGTGTATATATGATTTTTGGTTGCTCTATACTACACAAGGTAACAAAAAATTTGCTGTTTTGGCACCGTTTTTATTTTTGTTATTTACAATGTGCATCTGACAGGTTAAATCATGTGGTATTTTTATAGAGCAGGTTGTTACGGACGTGACAATAACAAATATTTTTGGTTGTTTGTTTCAGTTTTACATAATAAACCATTTTTTTCAGTATGAGATGATGGTTTGATTGCCACTATTTTGGGGTGCATAGGACTTTTTGATCGCTTGGTATTACACATTTTGTGATGTAAGGTGACAAAGAATTGCTTTTTTTACACCGTTTAGAATTTTTTACGGTGTTCACCTGAGGGGTTAGATCATGTGGTATTTTTATAGAGCAGGTTGTTATGGACGCGGCGATACCTAATATGTCTACTTTTTTTTTTTTTTTTTACATTTAACACAAAAACATTTTTGAAACAAAAAAAAATACAGACTCAGAGATACCTAATATGTCTACATTTTTTTTCCCCCTATTTAAAAAAAAAAAATAATACTTTGTTTGGGGAAAAAGGCGCTTTTTTTTTTTTTTTTTTTACTTAAAACCTTTACATTTTTTTTGTAAAACTTAATTTTTTAAACTTATTTTTAACTATACTTTTTGTCCCACTCGGGGACTTCAACTTTTTGGGGTCTGATCCCCTTCACAATGCATGACAATACTCATAGGCGTGCGCACGGGGTCACCTCCGTGCTCACTGCCCCCCGCTGATTCCCCTGTCTGTTATGCTGGCTAGTATTCACATAGGGGGTGGAGTCCTGGACCCAGCGGAGGCAGAGAGGGAGCCGTACGGTGCGTGCTGTGCGGCGCAGGCTGAGTTGACGTGACGTAAAGTGACGTCTCGTCACGCTGCATCTGTGTGTACCTAGCGCGCCTGCAAGTTGGTGAGGTGAGGTGAGGTGGGGGTGAGGGCGGGGGGCATATAAAAAAAGAAGTATGTACCTTTGTAACCCCCTGTCCCACAGTGCTACGCCTCCTCTGTTGTCCCCTGTATTACCCTGATACCCCCCAGTTATATAATATATCTGAGGGGTATCAGGGTATATTATACAGGGGGTAATATAACTAGGGGTATCAGGGTACATGAGGGGTAATATAACTGAGGAGGGCTAGGCTACTATCAGACATTATACAGGGGTAATATAACTTATCTTACCCCTCACCCCTGTAGTATGTCCCTGATAGCCCTCCTCAGTTATATTACCCCTGTATAATGTACCCTGATACCCCTCAGTTATATAATATAACTGAGGGGTATCAGGTTAAATTATACAGGGCGGGGTAATATGACTAAGGGGTATCAGTGTATATTATTATACAGGGTAATATAACTAAGGGGTATCAAGGGACATTATTATACAGGGATAATATAACTAAGGGGTATCAGGGGACATTATTATACAGGGGTAACATAATTGAGGAGGGCTATCAGGGGACATTATACAGGGGTAATATAACTTATATCACCCCTGTATAATGTCCTTGATAGCCCTCCTCAGTTATATTACCCCTGTATAATGTACCCTGATACTCCTTGGTTATATTACCCCCTGTATAATTTACCCTGATACCCCTCAGTTATATTACCCCCTGTATAATATCCCTTGATAGCCCTCCTCAGTCATATGTAATCCACAGGTCCCCCATAACAGTGTGTCATCCACAGATGCCCCCATAACAGTGTGTCATCCACAGATGCCCCCACAACAGTGTGTCATCCACAGATGCCCCCATAACAGTGTGTCATCCACAGATGCCCCCATAACAGTGTGTCATCCACAGATGCCCCCATAACAGTGTGTCATCCACAGATGCCCCCATAACAGTGTGTCATCCACAGATGCCCCATAACAGTGTGTCATCCACAGATCCCCCATAACAGTGTGTCATCCACAGATCCCCCATAACAGTGTGTCATCCACAGATCCCCATAACAGTGCACCTGTGCACTGAGGAGAGACTGAAAGCAGGAGAAGATCCGCGGAAGCAAGCAGAGGACGGCACAGCAGGCGACTGAATAGCTTCTTTTTTAAGTAAATTATTTTATTATAGTGCTGAAACTGCTAAACTCTAAAGAAAAGTTTTGGAGAGTGTTTCTCTCTTTCTCAGGTCTGAAGCAATACCGAGGAAGAAAGGAAAACTCTTGAAAGCTTGTCTTTTTATTAGGATAGTACAATAAAAAGGTATCCCTGCATACCGCAATACTCTCGTATTTTGTAATCTTATTTATATATACTTATTTTGTTTTTTTCAGTAGTATGATTAAGTGGTGAAAATTATTAGTGCCCCCCATTTTTGACTGTGGTATCTTATGTGCCCCCCCCCCCCCCTAAATATTGTTCCTAGGCGCAGAGGCGGAGTCATGCCAACGCTAGGGTGAGGCCCGGCCTGTGTGTATGTATATAATATATACTGTATATATATACATACACACGTGCGCGGGGTGTGTGTGTTTGTGCTTTAGGGTGCACACCCTAATGCAATAGGCTGCACACGCCTATGACAATACTTCTGTATTCCAATAAATAATCCTAACAGATGTTCTATTTTTCAATTCGTTATATTCTTTATTTCATAAAAAGTACAAAATGACAGCACAAATTAAGGAATTGAAAAATAGAACGTCTGCTGGGATTATCTATTGGACTTTGACGTGGGGATCATCCCTTTTCGTGCAGAGTGAACGAGGATCGTGAGCTGTGAAATTAGATTTTGTTTGAATACTTCTGTATTGTCATGCATTGGCCGTAAGTGTATTACCAGTGTAACACTTACAGCCTGCTTGCCTGTGAGATCTAGGGGTCTGGATCTCACAGGCTGTCAGGGAAGGCAGCTACGATGCGTAAGGAAGGCATCTGGCTGCTTTCCCTGCCATCGGGTCCCCGTCACAGCAGCGCGGGGACCTGATGGCAGCTCCCTCCCTCCACATAGATCACACGTGCCGCGGTCAGTGCTGACCACGGCACATCTATGGTTAATGCGCCGGCATCTGTGTTTTCACCAATGCCAACGCATAGAGCATGGGTCCAGCTATCAGTGACTGCCGGACCCCTGCCGCTGATTGGGCGGGCGCAGCTCCTGCACCCATCCGATCAGCACGCTGTACATGTACGGCTCTGGTCCTTAAGTCACGGGCACCAGCGCCGTACATGTACGGCACGGGTCCTTATGAGGTTAACCCTGTCTTTAGCCACATACCTGTGTGAGGGTAGTCTCTCTCTTTCTCATACGTAGTCTCTCACGGTACACACTGCACAATATACCTTTCAGTAACAGGTTAATACTCGGGGCTGTTTATGAAGTGTCCAGAACAATTGATTAACTGACACTTACTTTACAATATTACTCGAGCACTATGCTGCGTTCACTTTCTACCTCAGAAGAAGCTCCACTCACCATCTGTGTCACTATGATCAACGGATCTCACGCGGTTGTTCATGGATTCCCTATTGATCCGAGGCAAACACTACCCCTTGTTAGGTGCAAAGGCACAGTAATGCAACTCAATTTAGTTTAGGAAACAGCTATTACACCAGGTGCCCTTTATACTTGGGGACTTAGACTGACTCTGTGCTATAAACCGTTGCTTGTGCTGAGATCATGCTGTTGTAATGTCCTGGAGTGCCATCGGCACCTTGCTCCACTTTCCTATGTGCTAATTTATACCTCCTAATGTACCTCATGTCATCTCCTAATAATGTGCATATTTATTCCTATAACTGTTGCATTACATGTAATGTACCTGGCCTACCAGCCGATGGCAGCAAAACAATGGCAGAGATAGTTGTCTGGAGAGGAACCATCTAGTTCCTTCAAGCCCTCTCTAGAGAGCGAGGGGTTAGTTAGTTAGTCAGTAAGGCCTCTTTCACACTTGCGTTGTCCGGATCCGTGGTGTACTCCATTTGCCGGAAGTGCCCGCCGGATCCGTAACACCGCAAGTGAACTGAAAGCATTTGAAGACGGATCCGTCTTCAAAATGCGTTCAGGGTTACTATGGCACCCAGGACGCTATTAAAGTCCTGGTTGCCATAGTAGTAGTGGGGAGCGGGGGAGCAGTATACTTACAGTCCATGCGGCTCCCGGGGCGCTCCAGAATGGCGTCAGAGCGCCCCATGCGCATGGATGACATGATCCATGCAACACGTCATCCATGCGCGTGGGGCGCCCTGACGTCACTCTGAAGCGCCCCGGGAGCCGCACGGACGGTAAGTATACTGCTCCCCCGCTCCCCACTACACTTTACCATGGCAACCAGGACTTTAGCGTCCTGGCAGCCATGGTAACCATTCAGAAAAAGCTAAACGCCTTTCAATAGGCATTAATTCCGGATCCGGCCTTGCGGCAAGTGTTCAGGATTTTTGACCGGAGCAAAAAGCGCAGCATGCTGCAGTATTTTCTCCGGCCAAAAAACGTTCCGTTCCGGAACTGAAGACATCCTGATGCATCCTGATGCATCCTGAATGGATTTATCTCCATTCAGAATGCATGGGGATAATCCTGATCAGGATTCTTCCGGCATAGAGCCCCGACGACGGAACTCTATGCCGGAACAGAACAACGCAAGTGTGAAAGAGCCCCAAGTCAGTGTCTAGTCCCCCCCCCCCCTCCTTAGGGAGAGGTTGTGTGTTGGCTAACAGAGCACTTCCTGCTCTGCTAGGCCCAGAGGCCTAGAGGCCTAGCCTCTGAAGTCTACATGGTTGCCTGTCCCCTCCTGGGCTGGCAATGCCTCCATCCAAGCTGAGCCGAAGCTTGAGGTACTCTAAAGGCAGGACAAGAAGTTCCTAGGATAAAGTAAAAGACAGACTACAGCTAACTTAAGTTCCAGCAGAAGAGGAAAGTTCATAGTTTATCCAGCCTAGCATAGCAGAGCCAAGAGAGTTGATGCATAGCAGACCTGAGATTGTTGCAGAAGTGTTTGCCTGCCAAAGTAAAGCTAATACCTGCTGATGACCGAGAAACCGTTTGGAAACTGTTTGGATTACCGTTTATGCCAAGTAAAAGCAATTGTTCAACGTTACTACAAAGTCTGGACTCCATTTATCCCACCTTCTACACCATCCAAGTTCAACTACCCTTTTTGCATTGCTTCGACTAAACCACGTCTGGGATCCACCGATATCCAGGTAGGAGCACAGTGACACGTGCATACAACACTTACAGAGACATTACACCACTCTTGCAATCCTACCTTAGGTACCATCAATACCATCTACAAAGGGGACTCTATGTTCCCGTTGCTTAACTGCAACTGGCGTCACGTTTACTTGCTCTATAAGAGGGACATATTTAGTAGAAACCTCCTAAGGGGCAAGGGATACCCCAGACGCTGGCACGAGGCCGTTACACTGTCCCCGGCTCTTGTGCTGGCATACATCTCATTATTTACAACTTTATTACATTTCACCTCACAGTACATGTCAACGTTTTACTTTTTTAGATTACTAACTGGTGATCACTAAGGACCTAATTACGTTTTTGGATCAAGTACTGTTTTTTAGTTTAAAACTTTGCTTTTATTATTTTATTTAATACGGTTTGTCCTTTATTGCCTTTATATAAACATATATTCTCTGTAGATTCTTTAAAACTATCAGTGGTGCGGGCTCGCTCAGTCTTATTCTTTATATTATTTAATATTTTTTATATATATGCAGTTATTTCTGGCCTATTAGTTTATCAAGGTTCCTCCTTCCATCACCTGTATAATTTTTTGGGGGGCGCTCCTATATTATAGATCATTACCCTGACCTCTAGGGTCAATGATGTAATCTTTACTGTGTTGCCAGTCGTTGTTGTCACAGCCTCTGCTGCTTATATGCGCCTCTTATTTCCTATCAGCTAATATTGTTGGCCTGTATTATTCCTATATCTACTGCCGACTATGTCTCTTTATACATCCGCTCGTATATTTGAGCTTTACCCGCTTCTCACTGTCTAAAACTTAACACTCAGATACCCTGCATCCCGACATGTTTCGCTGTGTAACCAGTGTCTTCAGGGGATAATGCAGGTATGCGTGTTAGGGGCGGAGACCATCTCTTGAAGACTCGTGTTGGATCACGTGTTCTTGTGCACCAGTGATATTCCAATACGTCATCTTTCCTTTTTTCCTATTGCCGCGCCTTCTATTTCCTGATTGGTCACCAGTCGTCAAGGTTTGATGACTCATAATGGTGCGACGCGGCTTCAAAACTTCGCGCATGCGCCTGGAATTATCTGATCTTCCTCGTACTTCCTATTCGCATTCTCGCGATGTCTTTGGTAAATTCGCGCATGCGCACGGACTTAGGCGTTCATTTGTCGTCATCTATAACTTTGCGATGCTTACTCCACATATCTCGCGCATGCGCGTACACTTTGTAACTTTTTCCTCGCTCCTTATCCCCACTATATCCTGGGTTTACACTGGCGCAGGCGCAAGAACTTTAATCCCTTTACTGGGTTTCTTTCTTTGTATCATCCACCAAGGTATATGTACCCCATTCTTTTTAAATCACTGATTTGCTTAGTGATTCTTGTGTATTCATCCTGTACATTTCCTGCCTGCACCGATTCTTCATGGTGCCGGCATTATTGTATAGTTTTTGAATAAATCCATTCTATGGCTTGGCGTCTTTTATGTTCATTTTCAGTTTTCTCTTATCAATCATAATTACTTTCTCCCATAGTGTATCTATATATATGAGGGCTTATTTTTCACTTGTTGAGAGATTTCCTTGTCTGGCATCAATTTTTTATCTTTTCAATAGGTGACCCCATTGAGTATATTATAGTTTTAATTTATCTTCAATATTTTAAGTTCATTATACTTTTCTTTTTGTTATTTCCAGATCTCTGATTGATACATTTGAACTCCCCCTCTCCAACCGCCCCCACCATGGTAGACGTCGCGCCCCATAGGATGGACACTCTCATCACTCGTCTTGGTGAGTATTTTTATTTTTTATCCTAGTTCTTACTTTCGATTGTGTATTTTCAGGATGGTCTTTCCTACATCTATTCTTTTCATGTCTATATTCTGTTATTATTTATTCTGTTAAAGTAACTCTTATATTCTTATTTCTTTTCTTTCCTTTTTCTTTTTTCTTTTTACTGTTACATTGTTCTATAGAAATGGTGAGAAGGTAAACCCTTCATTTATTCCAATCGGTGACAGGGATTTTAACCAGTATATCCACTTGGCAACCTCCTGTTGCAGTTTATTATCTACATCTCCCTGTCTGGGGCCTAGCTTGACCTTCTGTATTCCCCAGATTTCTAAATCTGTTGGATTACCTTTATCATATTTATTGATGTGTCTTACTAGGGGTGTGTCATCATCGGTGTTGAGGATACTTAGATGTTTGGAAATTCTCCTTCTCTGTATAGTTTTTCCTACATAGATTTTTGGACACTTGCATTGTATTGCATAGACTACCCCGGTAGTTTTACAGTTGATGTATTGTTTGATGGTATATTTTTTCCCATCATGGGGATTTATAAACTCCTTTTTTGGCACCATGTACTTACAAAATACACATCCTCCACATGGGTACGACCCCTGTGTGGATAACCAATTTTTTGTGCATGTCTTTTTTTCAAAGTGACTGTATACCATGATGTCTTTTAGGTTTTTTCCCATCCTGTAGGTCACTGATGGGCTACTGGGTAGTACTTCTTTTAGATCTTTATCTGATCTTAATATATGCCAATATCTTTTGAGAATCCCATAGACTTTCTGATGTTGGTAGTCAAAGGTACCTATACAGCGTATTATTTTTTCATTTTTTGGTTCCTTCCTCTTGAACAAGCTATCTCTCTCCATCTTTTTAACTCTGCTATAGGCTCTATATAGTATCTTTCTAGGGTACCCCCTAGCTAGAAACCTCTGGTATAGTATTTTACATTCCTCTTCGAAGGCTAGCTCATTGGTACTATTTCTTTTTGCTCTCAGGTATTGAGCTACAGGTATGCGTTTCTTGAGGGCTTTTGGGTGACAGTTCTCCCAGTGGAGGAGGCTGTTCGTTGCTGTTGCCTTCCTATATATTTCGGTGGTCACTTCTCCATTACTTTCTATATTAATCTTTAGATCTAGAAAGTTAAGGCTTTTCTCATGAATCTCCGCTGTGAATTGTAGCCCTACGTCATTTTCATTGAGGGCCTTGGTGAATTTTTCAAATTGTGATATAGTGCCGTTCCAGAACATCAGAACGTCATCTATATACCTGCCCCAATACATTATGTGATCCGTGTGCTGTGAGTTTTGTTCCGTAAATACATATTTGTCTTCCATTACATTTTGGCAAGTTGCTCCTTTTCTCATCATATTTGAAGTCATCCTTTCGACTACACCAAATGTAAAGTTCAGGGCGTTGGCCACTCTGTTAGCACTTATTAAAACTGTAAAGAAAGTAGGAAGATGTTACACTTACTAATATATCTTCTAAAGCAGATTTGCCTGATTTCCTTGCTATTGGAAGCCCCCTTCTGTCCTGCTCTCACAGCAGCCTCCCAGTTGTTTTGTTTGCTTTGCTGTGTTCTGTTTCCCTCCCTTTGTCACAGCCAGACAGCTGAGAAGCGCTCACAGGAGCTTTTCAGATCCTCCTCCTTGAATTTCTTTGTTTTGGTTTAGTTTCTCATCTCGTTAGTCTATCTCAGCTGTCATGCAGTCGGACTGATTGCTGCCCTTTAAATTCCTCCCCATAATGCAGTAGTGTGCGGCTGATACAACTTCCTGGAGTGTGTGTATGTTGTTCCCAGTTCCCAGTTCCCAGTCCTCAGTCGTCAGTCGTCTGCAAGTTAAGTGCTGTTTATGTATTTATGATTTTCTCTTTTCTGGATCCAGGTGACCCTGACTCCCTCCGTGTCAGTGTAGGGAACCGGTGGTCGTGTCCCCTCACTATTGTAGGGTCTTCAGGTAATAGATAGCCGAGGAACGTGGATATGCGCCCATCCACCTTTGGGGTGTTCGCATAGGCTGAGCAGTGAGGGAGAGCGGCAGGTCTATTGCAGGGGTCTCCCTTTGTTCCTTAGTTGTGGATCCAGAGAGACATTGTTTATATGGTTGTAAAAAGGTTTGGCGTCACTCAATATCTGGCGTTTATACTGACAGAAAGCAAACTGTAGTTTCAAAAAGTATTATTTAATACCTCACAACATGTTGTATAAAATAAATAAAAGAATACATAAAACACACTAAAAAATACACGTATACCCTATTAGGACCACTATGTAGGCTAGTATTGATTTCTATTGTCCTTGTGAATCATACAGAGTCCATGATGGGTTATACGGTGATAACCATGGGATGAATACAGTTAGTGTTAATATGGAAAGCACTATATCGATTGCAGGTTATCAATTGCAGGTTTACTTTACCGCTCCTAGTAGTCAAACCGTTGCTTGGCTGTGAGCCGCAGGAATCACTCCTGTTAGCCGTCCGGCTGTGAGCTGCAAGGACCTTTGGAGGCGTGGTTGACGATTCCCCTTGTAGCTGAGTATACTCTGACCTTTCAGGACCTGACGGTGGCGTCCCACGTGGTATCAGTCGGATAGGTCAGGTGACTCTTATTTCAAGCGGGGTTTTCAAATGGATATAAAGTTCATTTGTAGTTATAGTCGTCTTCCTTGTCTTGTCCCACACTGTCTTGTCCCACACTGTCTGGCTTTGGTCGGCAGACAGTGTGGGACAAGACAAGGAAGACGACTATAACTACAAATGAACTTTATATCCATTTGAAAACCCCGCTTGAAATAAGAGTCACCTGACCTATCCGACTGATACCACGTGGGACGCCACCGTCAGGTCCTGAAAGGTCAGAGTATACTCAGCTACAAGGGGAATCGTCAACCACGCCTCCAAAGGTCCTTGCAGCTCACAGCCAAACAGCCGGACGGCTAACAGGAGTGATTCCTGCGGCTCACAGCCAAGCAACGGTTTGACTACTAGGAGCGGTAAAGTAAACCTGCAATTGATAACCTGCAATCGATATAGTGCTTTCCATACTAACACTAACTGTATTCATCCCATGGTTATCACCGTATAACCCATCATGGACTCTGTATGATTCACAAGGACAATAGAAATCAATACTAACCTACATAGTGGTCCTAATAGGGTATACGTGTATTTTTTAGTGTGTTTTATGTATTCTTTTATTTATTTTATACAACATGTTGTGAGGTATTAAATAATACTTTTTGAAACTACAGTTTGCTTTCTGTCAGTATAAACGCCAGATATTGAGTGACGCCAAACCTTTTTACAACTCAATTTTTACTTCTAACAGCAACAGGGAGTGCTGTGTGGTAGTGCACCTATTCCACAGTACTATCAGTGAGAGAGCCACCAAACCTTGATTTTACATTGTTTATATGGTATTGTCTTGTTTCCTGTACACCATCCGTGACATTATCAGCCGCCAAAACCGTCTCAAGCATGGATCCGGTTTCACTTTTGGCTGAACGCTTCAGGGTCTTGCTTTGGAGGTAGCTGATCTCCGTAAGACTTTTTCTCAGTTTCAAGTGACCGGTTCAGCTTGCGTTCATGGAGTTTGTGCTGAGCCTAAGATCTCGCTCCCGGATACGTTCTCCGGGGGTAGTGAGAATTTTGTGCGTTTTAGAGAGGCTTGCAAACTCCATTTTTGCCTTCTTCCCCATTCTTCTGGTGATGAAGAACGGAGGGTGGGGATCATTATATCGCTGCTCAGGGGTAACGCTCAGTCCTGGGCCTTTTCGCTGCCGGAGGGGGCACGGCCCCTCCGTTCAGTGGATGAATTCTTTTTAGCCCTGGGTCAGATATATGATGATCCGGATCGTATTGCTCTGGCTGAGTCTAGACTACGTCTGTTATGCCAGGGTAAACAATCCGCAGAGATATACTGCTCAGAATTTCGGAGATGGGCAGCAGATACGGGTTGGAATGATGCTGCACTCCGAAGTCAATTTTGCTATGGTCTTTCAGAGGGATTGAGAGATGCATTTGCCTTTCATGAAAGACCTACCTCCTTGGATTCTGCTATGTCTCAGGCTGTTCGTATTGACAGGCATCTTAGAGAGAGAGGAGAGATCTCTCCTTCCTGTCATACTCAGTCCCGGGACAGCGCAGCGGTCTCATTCTGTGCACAGGGGTCTCAGTCGCTGTCAGCCCCTTCTGAGCAGGAGCCCATGAAGCTGGGGTTGATTGCCTCTGACAATAGAAGATTCAGCCCGCAGGGGAGGGTTTGTTTTTGTTGTGGAGGTATAAATCATCTGGCAAATGTTTGTCCCTCTAGGAGATTCAGGCAGTTTTCTGGGAGTAATAAAGAGACAAAAAGGAAAAAATCTTTTAAAAATGTTCCGTCTGTTACTATTGGCAGGGTTGAGGCGGAAATTGAAGGTTTCCCGTTTGCTTGTAGTTCCCGTTTTGTCCTGCCTGCTAGGGTGGCGCTAGAGAGCAAGAGCATTTTTTGTGAGATTTTTGTGGATAGTGGAGCAGCTGTCAACCTCATTGATAATCAATTTGCAATAACTCATGGTTTCCAGGTATGCACTTTGGGAAAAGATATTCCTGTTTTTGCTATTGATTCAGCTCCACTTTCTCAGAAATCATTAAAGGGCATAGTTCACAATATCCGTTTAATTGTGAGTGATGCTCATGTTGAGGATGTGTCATGTTTCGTCCTTAGCGGTTTGCCTACTCCTCTAGTGTTGGGGCTACCCTGGCTCACTAAACATAACCCCACCATTGATTGGCAAGCGAGGCAAATAAATGGTTGGAGTAACTTTTGCAGAGAGAATTGCCTCATAACATCTGTTTCTGAGGTTTCTACTAAGACTGTACCACCTTTCCTCTCTGAATTTTTGGATGTCTTCTCTGATAGGGGAGTTCAGGGTTTACCTCCGCACAGGGAGTATGATTGCCCTATTAATCTCATCCCAGGCGCCAAGCTGCCTAAATCTCGTTTATACAATCTCTCCCAACCTGAGAGGGTCGCTATGCGTGCTTATATCTCTGAGAGTCTGAGAAAAGGACACATACGACCCTCGAAGTCACCTGTTGCCGCTGGTTTTTTCTTTGTTAAGAAAAAAGATGGTTCTTTAAGACCTTGTCTGGATTTCAGGGAGCTGAACAGTATCACTATTCGTGATCCTTATCCGCTTCCTCTGATCCCGGACCTGTTTAACCAGGTTGTTGGGGCTAAAGTCTTTTCCAAATTAGACCTAAGAGGGGCATACAACCTGGTTAGGGTCAGAGAAGGAGACGAATGGAAGACGGCTTTCAATACCCCTGAGGGCCATTTTGAGAATTTGGTTATGCCTTTTGGTTTGATGAATGCCCCAGCCGTTTTCAGCATTTCGTCAACAGCATTTTTTATCATTTAATGGGAAAATTTGTATTAGTGTATTTGGATGACATTTTGATTTTTTCTCCTGATTTCAAGACTCATAAGGAACACTTACGTCAGGTCTTGCTCATCCTGCGGGAGAATAAATTATACGCGAAACTGGAAAAATGTGTGTTTGCGGTTCCAGCGATCCAATTTCTGGGGTTTCTTGTCTCCGCTTCTGGTTTTCGCATGGAAACCGAGAAGGTCCGCGCTGTGCTTTAGTGGGAGCTTCCTGAGAATCAGAAGGCGCTGATGCGTTTTTTGGGCTTTGCTAATTATTACAGGAAATTTATTTTGAATTATTCCTCTGTTGTTAAACCACTCACTGATATGACCAGAAAGGGGGTAGATTTTTCTTCCTGGTCGGTAGAGGCGCGTAAGGCCTTTTCTAATATCAAGGAGAGTTTTGCTTCCGCTCCCATCCTAGTACAACCTGATATTTCATTACCCTTCATAGTTGAGGTTGATGCTTCTGAGGTAGGGGTGGGTGTGGTCTTGTCTCAGGGTTCCTCTCCTGCCAAATGGCAACCGTGTGCCTTTTTCTCAAAGAAGCTCTCCTCCGCAGAGAGAAATTATGATGTGGGAGATAGGGAATTGTTGGCCATCAAGTTGGCTTTTGAGGAATGGCGCCATTGGCTAGAGGTAGCGAGACACCCTATTACCGTGTTTACTGACCATAAAAATCTGGCCTACTTGGAGTCAGCCAAGCGTCTGAACCCGAGACAGGCCAGATGGTCTTTGTTCTTTTCAAGGTTTAATTTTGTTGTTACGTTCCGCCCTGGGGTTAAGAATGTGAAGGCAGATGCCCTGTCACGTTGTTTTCCGGGAGGTGGGAATTTTGAAGACCCGGGTCCCATTTTGGCTGAAGGTGTGGTGGTCTCTGCTCTTTTTCCTGAATTGGAGGCAGAGGTGCAGGCAGCCCAGTCAGAAGCTCCTGATCTTTGTCCTCCTGGGAGGTTGTTTTTGCCTCTCGCTTTTAGACACAAGATTTTTAAAGAACACCACGATACGGTCCTTGCTAGGCACCCGGGGGCAAGAGCCACACTGGATCTCATTGCTCGGAGATTCTGGTGGCCTGCGCTTCGTAAGTCGGTTGAGGGTTTTGTGGCAGCTTGCGAGACTTGCGCTCGTGCCAAGGTCCCTCATTCACGGCCATCAGGTCCTCTCCTTCCTTTGCCCATTCCTTCCCGTCCTTGGACACATCTGTCCATGGACTTCATAACGGACTTGCCTCGTTTCTCGGGGAAGTCTGTGATTCTGGTGGTGGTGGACCATTTTAGCAAAATGGTGCATTTTATCCCTTTTCCTGGTTTGCCCAATGCTAAGACGCTGGCGCAGGCATTTATTGACCACATTGTCAAATTGCATGGGATTCCTTCAGACATAGTCTCTGATAGGGGCACGCAGTTTGTTTCCAGATTCTGGAAGGCTTTCTGTTCTCGCTTGGGGGTTCAATTGTCATTCTCTTCTGCTTTCCATCCGCAGTCGAATGGCCAGACAGAGCGCGTCAATCAGAATCTGGAGACATATCTGCGCTGTTTTGTGGCGGAGAATCAGGAGGATTGGTGTTCTTTTTTGTCCCTTGCTGAGTTTGCTTTAAATAACCGTCGTCAGGAGTCCTCTGATAAGTCACCATTTTTTGGTGCATATGGGTTTCATCCGCAGTTTGGGACTTTCTCGGGAGAGGGCTCTTCTGGTTTGCCTGATGAGGACAGATTCTCCTCGTCTTTGTCATCTATTTGGCAAAAGATTCAGGATAATCTAAAGAGCATGAGTGAGAGATATAAGCGTGTGGCGGATAAGAGACGTGTGCCTGGTCCGGACCTGAATGTTGGTGATCTGGTGTGGTTGTCTACCAAGAATATCAAATTGAAGGTTCCCTCCTGGAAGTTGGGTCCTAGGTTTATTGGGCCTTACAATATCCTGTCTGTCATCAATCCTGTTGCCTACCGTCTTGATCTTCCTCAGACTTGGAAGATCCATAATGTTTTTCATAAGTCCTTATTGAAACCTTATGTTCAACCTATTGTACCCTCGCCTTTGCCTCCTCCTCCGATTATGGTTGATGGAAATCTTGAATTTCAGGTCTCTAGGATTGTGGATTCTCGTCTTGTCCGCGGTTCCCTCCAGTACCTCGTTCATTGGGAGGGTTATGGTCCTGAGGAGAGGATGTGGGTCCCAGTGACGGACATTAAGGCCTCTCGTCTCATCAGGGCTTTCCATAGGTCCCATCCTGAGAAGGTGGGCTCTGAGTGTCCGGAGTCCACTCCTAGAGGGAGGGGTACTGTCACAGCCAGACAGCTGAGAAGCGCTCACAGGAGCTTTTCAGATCCTCCTCCTTGAATTTCTTTGTTTTGGTTTAGTTTCTCATCTCGTTAGTCTATCTCAGCTGTCATGCAGTCGGACTGATTGCTGCCCTTTAAATTCCTCCCCATAATGCAGTAGTGTGCGGCTGATACAACTTCCTGGAGTGTGTGTATGCTGTTCCCAGTTCCCAGTCCTCAGTCGTCAGTCGTCTGCAAGTTAAGTGCTGTTTATGTATTTATGATTTTCTCTTTTCTGGATCCAGGTGACCCTGACTCCCTCCGTGTCAGTGTAGGGAGCCGGTGGTCGTGTCCCCTCACTTTTGTAGGGTCTTCAGGTAATAGATAGCCGAGGAACGTGGATATGCGCCCCTCCACCTTTGGGGTGTTCGCATAGGCTGAGCAGTGAGGGAGAGCGGCAGGTCTATTGCAGGGGTCTCCCTTTGTTCCTTAGTTGTGGATCCAGAGAGACATTGTTTATATGGTATTGTCTTGTTTCCTGTACACCATCCGTGACACCCTTATCTTACCTACCGTGACATTATAACCCTCCATACCGTCATTTTTTTCTCTTGCTGTTTGCAAAATGGAAACTATTGATGCTTTGGTTGATCGCATGCAGGAATTGTCTTTGGAGGTAGCGGACCTCCTCAATTCGGTTGCGCGGTGTCAGAGTACTTTGGCATCTAGCGCCGCCGGGGGAAACCAGGTCTGCCTGGAACCTAAGGTCGCTCTCCCTGATAGATTTTCCGGGGGAAGTGTTCGGTTCAGGGAGTCCTGTAAATTGTATTTTCGTCTGCGTCCGTTTTCATCTAGAGACAAAAATATAAGAGTAGGGATTATTATTTCTCTGCTAAAAGGTTATGCTCAGTCTTGGGCTTTTTCTATGCTGACTGGTTCACAGTCCCTCCCGTCGATGGATGAATTTTTCAGAGCCCTGGGCCTGATTTATGATGACCCAGACCGGGTCTCTATGGCTGAATCTAAGTTGCCCAGCTTGTGCCAGGGAGAACGTATTGCTGAGTAGCATTGTTCTGAATTTAGAAGATGGGCGACTGACTCGGAGTGGAATGATCCTGCACTCAGTAGTCAGTTCTGTCAGGGGCTATCTGAGAGATTAAAAGATGCCCTTGCATTTCATGAAAAACCTGATTCTTTGGAGGCGGCTATGTCTTTGGCCGTACGGATTGATAGACATCTTAGGGACAGGTGCAAGGTTCCCCTCAGGCAGGGGGTGTTGTCTGGTGGGAAATCAGTCCCTCCTGTCCCTCGGGGTACTATGACACTTGAATTAGGGGCTGGAGAGGAGCCTATGCAATTGGTTCAGGTTACTTCTTGCTCTGCTAATAGGAATTTTAGGAAGTTGAATAGACTGTGTTACTTCTGCGGTAAAGAAGGTAATTTCGTTAATGTGTGCATTTTATTAAACGTCAAAGTGGTAATAAAAAACAAATAGGGGATTCCTTGAAAGGAAAAAAAAGCTCCCTTACTCTTGGTGGTTTGAATGGGGAGTCAGAGCAGGCATATTCATATCCTACCTGCAGTTCCCGATTCCTCCTGCCGGCCATGATGGCGCTAGACTCTGGAAATTTTTTGTTAAAGGTATTTGTTGACAGTGGCGCAGGGGTTAATCTTATTGATTTTCAATTTCTTCAGAGGCATGGTTTTAAAACTTGCGCATTAAGCAAAGAGATACCAGTGTTTGCTATAGATTCCGCCCCCCCTCTCGCAAAGATTTCTAACTCATATTGTTCAGGATATTCATTTGAGGGTGGGTGATTCTCATGTTGAGTTCATTTCTTGTTTTGTTATGAAAGGTTTGCCTGCTCCGATGGTTCTGGGTTTCCAATGGTTGATAAAACATAACCCTACCATTGACTGGCAAACAAGACAAATCAGTAATTGGAGTGAATTTTGTATGAACAACTGTCTTAGTGCCTCTATTTCGGGGGTGTCCACTAAGGTGTTGCCTCAGTTTCTTTCAGATTTTTCGAACGTATTCTCGGAGGGTGGAGCTCAGGAGTTGCCCCCTCACCGAGAGTATGATTGTCCGGTCAATCTTATCCCCGGAGCAAAATTGACAAAATCTCGGTTTTATAATATTTCTCAACCCGAAAGAGTAGCTATGCGGGAGTATATTGCCGAGAGTTTGGCAAAGGGACATATTAGACCATCTAAGTCTCCTATGGCCGCTGGCTTCTTTTTCGTAAAGAAGAAGGACGGATCCCTTAGACCGTGCCTAGATTTCCGGGAACTGAATCTCATTACTGTCCGTGATCCTTATCCCCTTCCCTTGATTCCGGATCTATTTGATCAGATTGTTGGTGCCAAGGTGTTTTCTAATTGGATTTAAGAGGAGCTAATAATCTGATCAGAATCAGGGAAGGAGATGAATGGAAAACGGCCTTTAATACCACCGAGGGTCACTTCGAGAACCTAGTCATGCCCTTTGGTTTAACTGATGTTCCAGCAGTCTTTCAGCGCTTTATCAATGACATTTTTCATCATTTGGTGGGGACGTTCATTGTTATTTACCTCGATGACATACTAATTTACTCAACCGATATGAAGACTCATCAGGATTATTTGAGACAAGTGTTATTGATCCTTCGGGAGAATAAATTGTATGCTAAGTTGGAAAAATGTGTGTTTGCTGTTTAGGAGCTGACGTTTTTGGGGTACTTGCTTTCTGCCTCCAGTTTCTTATATGGATCCCGAAAAGGTCCGTGCGGTACTGGAATGGGACCGGCTGGAGAATCAGAAAGCCCTGATGCGGTTTTTAGGATTTACTAATTACTACAGAAAATTCATCCTGAATTATTCCACCATTGTCAAACCTTTAACAGATATGACTAGGAAGGGTGCTGACTCCTCTGTCTGGTCGGATAAGGCATTACAGGCTTTTTCTGCTATTAAGAAATGTTTTTCTTCTGCTCCCATTCTGATGCAACCTGATGTGTCTCAACCCTTTATTGTGGAGGTTGACGCGTCAGAAGTGGGAGTTGGAGCAGTCTTGTCGCAGGGTCCTTCTCCTAGCAAATTGCGCCCGTGTGCTTTTTTTCTCCAAGAAACTCTCGGCCGCTGAAAGAAATTATGATGTTGGGAAAAGAGTTGTTGGCCATCAAATTGGCCTTTGAAGAGTGGCGTCATTGGCTAGAAGGGGCTATTTATTTGATTACGGTATTTACTGACCAAATCTGGCTTACCTGCAATCTGCAAAGCGTTTAAATCCTAGGCAGGCTAGATGGTCATTGTTTTTTACCAGGTTCAATTTTGTGGTCACCTATCGCCCTGGGATTAAAAACGTCAAACCGGATGCGTTGTCACGTAGCTTTCCTGGGGGGGAATTCAGAGGATCCCACTCCGATTTTGGCTGATGGGGTGGTGGTTTCCGCTCTTTACCCCGAGCTGGAGACGGAAGTGTTGAGGGCTCAAGAGGAGGCACCTGATTCTTGTCCTCCAGGCAAGTTGTTTGTTCCTTCTGAACTGCGATACAAGGTGTTCAAGGAACATCACGATACTGTCCTTTCGGGACATCCTGGAAGTAGATCCACTTTAGATCTTATTTCCCGGAGATTCTGGTGCCCAAAGTGTTGAGGGTTATGTAGCAGCTTGCGAGACCTGTGCACGCACGAAGGTGGCTCACACTCGGCCATCAGGATCTCTTCTTCCTTTGTCCATTCAATCTCATCCTTGGACGCATTTGTCCATGGACTTCATTACTGATTTGCCAAGTTCCTCTGGGAAAACTGTGATTTTGGTGGTAGTGGATCGCTTCAGCAAGATGGGTAACTTTGTACCATTATCAGCTTTGCCCAATGCGAAAACTCTCACTCTGGTTTTTATTGATAACATTGTAAAATTACATGGTATTCCCTCTGATGTGGTGTCTGATAGAAGGACTCAATTTGTTTCCAGGTTTTGGAGGGCGTTTTGTTCTCGTCTGGGTATTCAGTTGTCTTTCTCTTTGGCTTTTCATCCTCAGTCGAATGGTCAAACTGAGCGCACTAACCAAAACCTGGAGACCTATTTGAGGTGTTTTGTTGCTGAGAATCAGGATGAGTAGTCCTCGTTCTTGTCTTTAGCTGAGTTTGCCTTGAATAACCGTAGACAGGAGTCAACTGATAAGTCACCATTTTTTGGCGCATATGGTTTTCACCCTCAGTTTGGTACTTTTTCTGGGACCGAATCTTCTGGGATACCGGAAGAGGAGAGATTCTCTTTCTCTTTGTCATCTATCTGGCGGAAGATTCAAGTTAATTTGAAAAAAAAAATGGGTGAAAGATATAAACGGATGGCTGACAAGAGACGTATGACTGGTCCGGACCTGTGTATGGGTGATTTGGTGTGGTTGTCCACTAAAAACATTAAGCTGAAGGTACCCTCTTGGAAATTGGGTCCCAGATTTTTTGGCCCTTACAAAATCTCGGCCATTGTCAATCCGGTGGCGTTTCGTCTGGAACTTCCGCAGGCCTGGAAGATCCATAATGTGTTTCACAGGTCCTTGTTGAAGAAATATGTGGAACCTGCAGAACCATCTCCTTTGCCTCCTCCTCCTGTTTTGGTTGATGGTAATCTGGAGTTTCAGATCTCTAGAATTCTCAACTCACGTGTTCTTCGGGGTTCCCTTCAGTACCTGGTGCATTGGAGGGGATACGGTCCCGAGGAAAGAATGTGGGTTCTGGCTACCGATGTTAATGCTAGCCGCCTTGAGAATGCCTTTCACAGGGCACACCCGGATAAAGTTGGGCCTGGGTGTCCGGAGGTCACCCATAGAAGGGGGGGTACTGTCACGCCCTGCCCTGTGGGTGTTCTGAGGCGATCTGTCAGAGTTGCTGCACATGACTCGATCTGACAGTTTGTTTTGTTGTGGGTTTGAACAGAATCCCACCTCCTCCCAGCTGTTGTTCTTTAGGTAATTGGTGAGGCTATTTATTCCTCCCTCTCTCTACAGCCTTTGCGGGTTATAGTTCTGCCTTGTGTGAGCTCTGGAAGTTTGGTGGATCATCTTCTCCAAAACATCTTTAGATAAGTCCTTTTCCCTTTTTCCTTCTTCCTTCTGTGTCTGTTTTTACTAGGCCTCTAGGGTGACGCTAGCTCCTTCGGGTGTTGAAGGAGCTGGGTGTCTCTTTCCCTCTTTACAGCTGAGGGCTTGGTTCAGTGTGTTATAGTCTTAGGTACGTTGGCATGTGCATATCTACCATTGAGATATGCACATGGGCATAGCAGCTTAGGGAAAGTGTTTTATGGATTGCTAGGAGGTGACCCCACTGTTCCCTAGCATTTGGGGCCTAATCAGTTGTTTTGTTTGCCTTGTCGTGTTCTGTTTCCTTCCCTTATCTTACCTACCATGACAGGTGATGACAAAAATGTGGGAGATACTGTGGGTAAAAAGGAAGCTACATATAGCTTATCGGCCAGACTCTAGTGGTGGAGTAGAATGCTACAACCAAACAATTGTCAACATTCTAAAGAAATTTGTCAATGAATCCGGTAAAGACTGGGACGTGAAGTTGACTTTGGTTCTCATGGCCATCAGGGCTACCCCAAGCGCAGCAACCAAACTTTCTCCTTTCGAAATGATCACAGGCATGAAGATGGTGTTACCCCAGCATTTACTCTACCGCACAACAGACAAAAATTTGATAAATGCTTCCACAGCTCACCAATACATGGAGAATCTGTGCAAGCACCTTCAGCATGCTTTTGCATTTGCCCAGAAGAATCTGGAGAAAGCAGCCGTGAGCGCTAAAACCTAGTATGATCTGAAGACTACTCAAAAGGAGTACCAGATTTACGATCAGGTTTATCTCTATAACTTCGCCCGAGATCAGGTGAAAGAAAGGAAGTTCCTGCCTTCCTGGAAGGGACCCTATGTCGACATTGACAAATTGTCACCTGTGGTCTACAAGATCAAAATTCCTAAGAGGGATGAATTATCTAGAGAAATGGGTGCATATTAATCAATTACGTGTTTGTCATCCTAGGTCACAACTTCGCTAAATGGAAGGATTACTGCATAATGAGTAAAGGGATATCAAGGTTCCAGCTAAAGACGGAAACCCAGGATTGGTATAGTATGAATATTCAAATGTACTAACCTATCTTCATGTATTTTCCTCTGTAACTAATTATCTCTTTTACTCACTTTTGAATCGAGAACTTGCTCTGTTAAAGAAAATAAACTATGCCAAATCAAAGATGTATGGTGGTATGAACTCTTTTCTTGCAGGAGTGATAAAAAAAGTGGAAAATGTATGTACTTATATTTGTCATACAATATATTACAGGCGCAAGATGGCATCAAGGGTTGTTGCCGTTATTTACATCGTCCTTATCTTGGGGAAGGAGTTCCATGCCGAGCCGATCGCTGTACCAGGCCCTTCATCTGGGATCATGCTGCAGGATACCACGGGATTCATCTAGACGAATAAGAGGGTTCTATCCCAAAAGATCTACGTCAGTTTGGATCCACTTGTCTTCGTCGAAAGACAGTTCAACATTTCTGAGATTTTGTCTCCAGAGATAAAGATGTGGTATCAAATGCACATCGGTTATTCCCAAGAAAGGGTTACACAGATCCTGGAACAGACAAGAAAAACCATGACCAGAGAACAGTTTTCAACAAGTCGACGACCAAAGCGCTTCATTTCTGCGATTACAGTCGCCATAATCTTTGGTGTAGTGGGCACTGTCATTGCCACCGGTGTATCAGCTGTTAATTCCATCTCTATTAAGACATTGGAACTTGAGATCGGTTCACTGAAAAGGAACCTGATAAGTATTCATGCAAAGATGGAAAATCAGAAGCAACATTTATCGGACCTATATTCCGCTGTGGAGGACACTATCGTCACCACCAACTTACACTCAAAGTTATTGACTCACTCAATAAATCTTTATGAGAGTAACGAACAGTTTAAACAAGAACTAATGTCTCTGAAGGATTCGTATGAAAAGCCTTTTTGGACATTCCAACATAACCCAACTTATTGCAATAGATTATATTTGTAATGAAGGGGGATGAGTGTAAACATTTATATCTAGTTATTTTAATTATAATGGGTATTCATTGCCTTTAAGAGCAATGTTGATTTATATTCACTATTTTGTATGGATTTTCATGTATGCCGAATTAAGTCCATGGGAAGATTACTGCGCTGTTCAAAGAGCTAGTGTTATTGTAACAATCTATTATACATTTAGAAAGTTAGAAGATAAATGGCACCTGCAGATTTAGAGGCTTCATTGTATTTCTTATCTGAACATGAATTCCACAGTGTGAGAATTGTCTAGATGTTCCTCAAAGTATACATTCATGTATCAAAGTTTGTCCCTCGGCTCTGAGACAAGGCCTCCAGATGTCAGAGGTGTGTAGTATTGAAAATATCAGGCATGTATGAGTTAACCCTTAATGGTATGATGCTTATAGCTTATACAACAGTGCCACCTAGATATGAGCAGTTAATACTACACCAGTAGCAAAAGTGCATTCTGGGTAGTGTTATTACGTCACATTCCTTATCAATGCACACGCCTCTCCAACAATGATTGGAAAGTTCCAAACTAGGAAGGTGTGATCATCTGATAAGTTTTAGGTTAAGAAACCAGATACCAAAAAGAGAAAAAAAAGACAGAAAGAGAAAATAAACAAAGAAAGAAAGGGAGATCTCGGGAGAAAGATTTGGATTATCGGAAAAACTCTTGAGAGCTGACTGCCCCAAGACTCTGCACATCACTTGACCCTTGGGTAATATATGTTTTTGTTTTATGTGGTATTGATCTAAATTAATTGGCTTGATACTTAGCCAGATACCCGCACATTTGCGGACGTGTAACGTTAGTTGCTACATCAATATCTTCGCTGATTTCAGTTACGATGCATATAACTGAATAAAGGGGAAAATATTGGAGAAACTCTCTGTTGGGAATCTTTATATTCCCTAGTTTGATATCAAGCCAATCATTTATAAGTTTTGTTGCAATACTACCCCATATCTGAGATTGGTCATCATTTTGGGCAGAGCAAGGTCTCGTATCTGTCGTTTTCTTGATTGAGTTTTTGTGCATAATCCATAGATTTTATATCTCTCACAATTTTAAAGCCGTATTGCATAATATTCTTGTGTTGGTTGAGAAGTTTTTTGTTGGCACCATATAGTGGCGAATTCTGGGTACTGCATATTACCATATTATTGAAATTTACGTTGATAAATTTTTGATAGTATTCTAAACTATTGTATAATAAACCATTTTTATTTTTGCATAGACGCTTGTACCCTGTTTTACTGATTGCACAAAATAATTAGATTCTCGATCAAACTCTTGGAGGTGTATATATGTCCACCTTGCGGATCAATATCATTTGCACAATTTTTCTTTTGATCCGTAATAAAATAAATAAATAAAAAAATAAATATATATATATATATATATAAAGCATTTGCTTTATATACCTGCCAAAATAAAAAAAATTTGAACATTCATAAATACGAATATTTCGATATTCTAAATATTCGTGAAAATGTTGCTATACATGCTAAGCTCTTTGCCTCATTCTTCTGGTAGAAGTGGCGATATTCGCATCGCAAATATATATACGTTACGAAGATTCGCGCTTCAATCACTTACTCGTCAATGAAAGTAAGATTGGTGCCTTAGGACTTTTGGGACACAATCCAGAAACAGGGAGGGATGATGACATTATTTTACACAATACCGATCTTTGTAATGTGTACTGTGGAAAAAAAAAGAATATTCGTAAATACGAATATTTCGATATTCTAAATATTCGAGAAAATGTTGCTATACATGCTAAGGTCTTTGCCTCATTCTTCCGGTACAAGTAGCGATATTCGCATCACAAATATATTCGCGTTATGAAGATTCGCGCTTCAATCACTTACTCGTCAATGAAAGTAAGATTGAACCTTAGAACTTTTGGAACACAATCAAGAATATTTAATAAATGTGAACTGTGAATTTGTGTAATAAATAAAACCTAATATTCGTTTTTAAAAATATATATCACAAATATTCTAAATATTTGCGAAATCACGAAATGCCGATATTCGCGATCCAAATTCGCTTTTCGAATATTCGCACTCATCACTAAGTTTTACTCCAGGTTTCTAAAACAACTGATATCTAAACTGAGATACACATGATCAAATGACGCATATGGACCAATGGAAACTCGCAGGTTCTTCAGTCTTGACATGCACACAGTTTTACACCAGGTTTCCATAGCAACCAATCTATTTATGATTTGTATTAATCAATAGCAGTTCGCAGGTCCTTAAAGGGGTTCTGCAGTTTGTTTAAACTGATGATCTATCCTCTGCATAGATCATCAGCATCTGGCCTGGGTGCGGCTAAGCTCCAAGTGAACAGAGCTTAGCCGCGCAGGCCAGTTGATACAAGTCGTGACATCACTGGGCCTGTGATAAACAGTGAGAAGGCCGCGGCACTCCTGGATCGCCACTGCCTTCTAAAACAGCTGCTCGGCGGGGCTCCCGGGTGTCGGACCCCCGCCGATCAGATGCTGATGATCTATCCAGAGGATACATCATCAGTTTAAACAAACTGCAGAACCCCTTTAAAAATTCAGTCATATGATGTGTATCAGCCAATATAAGTTTACATTTAATTTAACGGGTTTCCGTAACAACACAGCCATAAATAGACTGTACCTATACTGGACTGCCATACGCATGATCACATGATGCCTATGGACCAATGGAAACTCGCAGGTTTTTCAGTCTTGACATACACACAGTTTTACACCAGGTTTCCATAGCAACTGTTATGGAATATAATGGACACTTGCTTGTCACTTACAAAATGGTGTCTGTCTGAGAGACAACCCCCAGTATGCAGTCTATGATTGAAACTATTTGCAGCAAAAACTTGAAACTGTCAGGAATTCCTCTAAGTCTATCATACATATGCCTTAAACTTATTTCCTGTTTACATTCCTTCTTGCTAACAGACCAATCATGTGAGCCCACTCCTCCCACTTATATGAAGGGTATTTAATGTGAAGCTCCCACCTAATAAATTAGAGTTATGCTTTGACCTTATATAGAGTGTCAGTGTTATTTCTCTCGCCATGCATGCACGTATCTATCTATCTAATTTGGAGCAGTGTATCAACCTACCTGGCCATTGATCAGAACCAGAACATTTTGGCGCCCAGCGTGGGGCTCAAAGGTTGGACCCCCCTGTTCCCGTACCCCCGGAGATCAGACGTAGGAGGGGCGCACCAATGGACACCAGGATCGCTACCCTTGATATGAGGTAATAAAACTGAGTAATCTTGCCTATACTGTGTCCCCTGGTGTAGCCTCTTGTCATCATCTGTCTGAGGAAGGGGTGCGGCAGCAGTTGGGGCACATTTGAGGGCACGCAAGTAAGAACCCCACAGTAATTGATGAGATTTTGATACACTGTGTTTTATGTGTTGTTCTGACGTCGTTATGACCTTGAGCACCTGTGTATAAACTACCGAGTTACAAAATAAGGAAGCCTACCTCATTTGCCTACATTGCGGTACAGCCAGAGGCGTCTGTCCGGATAGTAGAAGGGGAGGAGGCAGTCAGAACTGGTCCAAAGCTGTACTACATGTCTGACTCAAAGAAGAACTCAGGAGTTCAGGAACACAGGGTGCAAGCACAGTTTACGGACTAGACGGCTCCAGGAGATATTACATTATGGGAAATGTTGAAATTGTCCCGAAGGAATGCTGCTCACCGGAGCAGTACGTGGCAGACAAAAGAGGGAAACACTTCGTAAAGTGTTTACCCAGGTTGGAGAAACATTATGAGATGTGTAAAGGTGGCACTCTTTGTGTTGATATATGGAGAGCATTGTTGAATGAGAAGAAAGGTAAACTTACTGATGAAAAGATAGTAAGTGCAGTGGAGGTGTGGCTTGACTGCAGCAAAGAACTTGAACAGATGGGGGGAGAACAGACATATAATGAAAAGACAGGAAGATATTACTGTATGCCCGTCAGCAGCCACCTTATAATAATTGTGTCATCAAGAAGAAGTGGGGGTGGACCTGTGCCGAATGTGGGCAACAGAATCCTCCCTCCCATGTTACGTGCCTTGCATGTGGTTCTTCATGCCCACATAGCCACATTCCTGTAGCTCCCTGCACCTCCTACCCACAGCTCTGCATGAGACACCATCATATTCCCAGCCGACGCCCACGGCTGTACTGTTAACCCCCGGTAACCCAGATCCCTCCGTCCTGCCTATAAGCCCACAAGTTCAAGCATTCTATCCCATGATAAATCCTGATGGCACATTCAGTCTGCCACTGCAGGTTGTTCAAGGGATCATTGGGAAGAAGGAGGAGGATGATGGGGATGAGAACCCAGCAGAACCCCCCGTGCATACAAATTTCCCCTCTCCTGCAGATATTAGCACTCCAAAACGGCGGTCAGACTTGACTAAGGAGGAGCGGCGGATACAGTATGAGTTACATGAGATAAAAGAACAGATGAAGAATGTGGCAGGAGAACAGTCTGAATTTTTAAGATATGCAAATGAGACCATTTTATCCAAAGTAATATCCAGGGGGCCACCTAGATATGTTTCTTTCACACCAAATCAGCTGTATTCAATTGTCAGTCAGTTGCCGGACCCCGAGACCCACCCCATGCCGTTTTACCATAAATTAGATCAAATATACAAGATATATGGGTGTATGTGGTCAGATCTACAAAGTATAGTAGAGAACAAAACTGGAGAATACTCAGGCCTCATTCTGGAGAAACTCAAGAAGCATTGTGTGCCTGTGTGCCCCGCACCATGCATGTCTCTGTTGATCGGTGAATATAGAGTGAAAGACAGGGGGCAATAGCTGGAAGGGGGGAGTGACGTCATGACATTGGCATGTGTGATAAGCGAGAACACTGTCTGCAAGACCAAAGAGATAATTAAAAAAAGATTGTCGCATTCACACATGCAGGCAAGCAATACACTTGGACTGTGATGCCTCAGGGAGCACAGAATAGCCCCTCATGCTTTAGCAAATCCATGTCCTCCGTGCTCCAACCATGGCATGCAGACAACCCGGAGGTCGAACTCCTACAATACGTGGATGATCTCCTCCTTTGTGCTTCAAGCTTTCAGAAATGTCTGTCCTGCTTAATCTCTCTCCTACAGTTCCTGGCCAAAATGGGCTGCAAAGTATCTCAAACCAAACTCCAATTGTGTTTACCCAAGGTAGTCTTTCTTGGCCACTGTATTGCCCAAAGTAGTAAACACTTGACGGATTCCAGGAAAAAGGCAGTTTCAAACATATGGATACCAGACACTCCACACCAATTGCAGACCTCCTTAGGCCTCATTTCCTACTGGCGACCCTGGATCCCCGATGCCTCAGTGCTGATGCAGCCCCTATATGACTGTATTCCCCGGAATACAACCTCTCCGTTCCAGTTAAGGCTAATGAGTCCTTTGACAAGTTGAAGACAGTAATTGCAACCACTTCGGCCTTGGGATTCCTAACTACAGCCTTCTCTTCAGGCTGTATGTCATGGAATGTCAAGGTCACGCTACTGGAGTTCTTACCCAAACTCATGGTGGCCGCAACAGACCACTGGACTACTTCTCTAAGCGCCTTGACCCTGTAGCCAGAGCTGCACCTTCCTGTGTCAGAGCTGTCCATGCTGCCAGCTCTCTTCTGGACATCACATCTGACGTTGTGCTTGGGCACCCCTCACTATTTTGGCTCTGCATGACATCTCTGCCATCCTCCAGCAGACACAACCCAAACACCTCACTGCACAACGCCACCTCCGGTTGCAGTGTAGTCTGCTCCTGCCAGATAATGTCACCATTCATAAATTTCACATCCTTAACCCTGCTGCACTCCTTCCTCTTCCAAGGGGGAAGTATACTCGAGATTTAGGAGAAACTTCTGAAGAATTTATTGATCTGCATGCTGAAGAAGATCTTCAGGAAGAAGAACTATGGACCTCAACTGACTCTCTTTACCAGTTACAGGATCATGATTGCATCACAATGATGGAAGATGAAGTAGGGACACCACCATTGGTCCAAGACACTCCTCTGACAAACCCTCATTGGATTCTCTTTGTGGATGGCTCAAGGTATGCCGATGACAAAGGGAAATTCCATACAGGCAAGTCAGTCACTAGTGAGCATGAAGTTCTGTGTGTAAGACAATTGCGCCCAGACCAGTCAGCACAGGAGGCTGAACTCATTGCCCTCACTGAAGCCTGCCTCATGGCAAAAGATTCCACCGCTAATATTTACATGGATTCCAGATATGCCTTTGGAGTGGTTCATGAATTTGGACTAATATGGAAGGCACAGGATTACATCACAGCCACAGGAACCACAATCAAAAATGCCTCAGCAGTAGCAGCCCTAATGGCAGCAGTACTCCTACCCACTCAAGTGGCAGTGATCAAGGTAAAGGCCCGTACACAAACTGACACTCCTGAGGCCAGAGGAAATGCCCTAGCTGATGAAACAGCGAAGAGAGCAGCAATGGAAGAGGAAGGAGCCCAGACAGAACAGATCCTGACAGTACAAGATCTGGAGCAAAAGGAAGTCACTTGGGACCAACTGAAACAAATTCAGAAACAGGCCACTCTCAGGGAAAATAAAACCTGGTTGAAAGAGTCAGCCCTCGATGAAGAATCCGGACTCTGGACACAGGGAAAGAGAGTATGCCTACCCAGAACTCTCTATCCCCTAATAGCCGCAATAGCTCATGGACCCACCCATCAATCCAAAACCATCATGAAAGAGCTAATTAATAAAATATGGGTGGCCCCAGGTTACCCCCGTCCTGGTGAGACATACTCAAGCGTGTCTCATCTGCGCAGAATATAATCCAGGTAGAACCGAGCCCACGCCCCGGAAATGTCGCCCAAAGGCCTTATATCCCTTTCAGAGGATACAAATCGACCACATCCAGATGCCAATGTGCCAAGGGTTTCAATATGTACTGGTAGTGATAGACTTGTTCTCTGGGTGGCCAGAAGCCTACCCCATCCGAAATCAGACAGCAACTACTACTGCTAAAAAACTGATGCAGGAGCTTGTCTGTAGGTTCGGAGTACCTGAGGTCATTGAGAGTGATCAGGCCCCAGCATTCACTGCCAGATTAACCCAAGAAGTCTGGGAAATGGTAGGGTCGCACCTGGCGTATCACACCCCCTACAGGCCCCAAAGCAGCGGCAAAGTTGAAAGATTGAACGGGGTGTTGAAGTAAAAAATTTTGAAAATGACCAGGGAGACAGGACTCAATTGGGTTCAGTGCTTGCCTATAGCACTTTTTTCATTTAGGCACACACCAAGGCCTCTACACAAACTGACACCATACGAGATGCTATTTGGGACAGGGCCAAGAATGGAACAGAATTTCCCGCAATAGTTGCAAATGCATTATGAATCTGTTGCCAAATATGTGATAGCTCTGAGTAAACAATTGTCTAACATACATGCACAAGTTTTCTCTTCCATTCCAGATCCTAACTCCCTAGAAGGAAGCCACACTCTGAAACCTTGAGAATGGGTGGTGGTCAAGAAGCATATCAGAAGCACCCTCGAACCATGATACGAGGGACCTTACCAGGTGCTGCTGACCACCCCAACTTCTGTAAAACTCGAGGGGAGACCTAACTGGATTCACACTGCAAAAGAATACTAGTGCCAGCTCCAGATATCGAAGAAACCACCGCTGAATCTGCATGATGCCTTTTGCAACAGTTATCACTCTGCTACTTTTTTCTACACCTACACGGTCACATATACACAGAATCTTCCAAAGACAGGAGGACAAGTGGCCATCACCCAACAAAAAGAGAAGGATGGCTACATATTGACCACTTTCTGGTTTAATTCCTCCAGTACTCACGTGGCTACCTTCAAATTCGATTACTGCAGTCTAGTATTGTGCCCAATGCCAGCATGGCAATGTAGCATGTACCAAACGGGCAGCCATAGATCCACATACATCTGTGTCACTGATAACCAGTATAACTCGTGGGGAGCAGTTGGGTGGAACACGGGTGACCCATGGGGATACAGACCTCAGAGTGCCAGAGACAAAAAAGACAAAATGGGTAAATCCTTGCTTACCCGCATGACACTGTTTAAGAGTGGAAGATGCCACCTAAGTTGACAGACAGGCTCCAACATGCCACTTACCCTCACAATAGAAAACCCCAGCACCAATGACGCAGGGACATACCTTATAGGCACCTGGATGGTAGTGGTAACTGCTGGGGAAATGGGCATGTTCCACCTGAAAGACCTACATAATCTCACAAAGATAGAGAAGGGTCTGTCCAAACCCTACACTACCTCACTTAGGCAGATGACAGCCATAGCAGACCCCACCTTTGAAGACACTATGGCCGCTGAGACAGGATTATCTGACACCAACCTGTGGTTAGAATGGATGAAATACAATGCTGACACACACAATAAGACGAACTGTTACATATGCGGGGGGGCACGCCCACACATAGGCACAGTGCCCTTGCATCTGCCTACTGAGACTGAAAGCTGCTTCCTCAGCCTATACACCAACACTAGCGTGAATGACTCTGCCTGTGAAAAGTGGAAGAGAAAATACCCCCTGGTAGCAAAAACCCCCAAACCAGGTGAAGGCGTAACCATATACCCCGGTAACTACACCTGTTACTTCAACCCTGGCAGTCAGAGATTCTTGGGCAACTTCACTGAGGTGTACTGCTCATCCTACAGCAACCTGTCCACTGAAACACAGAATCAGAGGGTATCTTTGGGGGGACATCTATTGGATCTGTGGAGACTGAAAAATAAGAACTAGGTTAGAAGGCAATTGCTTCGGTGAATGCGCTCTAGCTAAAGCCATAATGCCCCTTCACATATTAGAAGGTGACCCCACAGTTAGAGGGTATACTCAAAAAACCTATTTAGGGAGGTCAAAAAGGGAGGCCTCCCCACAGGGGAGCTTTGACCAACATGTGTATATAGACGCAATAGGAGTCCCAACGAGTTTAAGGCCAGAGATCAGGTGGCAGCTGGATTAGAATCCCTACTCCCAAAGGTGACAATCAACAAGAACGTCAACTGGATAAACAACATATATTATAATCAGCAAAGATTTGTAAACTACACCTGTGATGCCCTAAAAGAAATTGCAGAACAGTTAGAGGCTACTTCTGCTGTGGCCTTTCTGAACAGGATGGCCCTAGATATGATCCTAGCTGAGACTGGGGGAGTTTGTAAAATGATTGGGGAAACTTGCTGCACCTATATCCCAGATAACACTGGCCCCAAAGGGAAGGTAACTGAAGCAATAAACAAGCTTACTAACCTCTCAGAGGAATAAAACGTAACTCAGGAATAACAGACCCAAGGGATGAGTACGTTGAATGGTTCAAAAATTGGAAATCCTTCCTCACCCAGATAGGTATGGTGATAGTCTTGATGCTAGTATTAATGTCAGTAGTGTTATGTTGCTTTGTACCCTGCGTCCAAAAAATATGTGAAAAAATTGTGACTTCAACTACTGAACAGCCCATCATGCTGCTATATGGTGAAGAAGAAATGGAAACCAAAGAATTCAACACAAGTTCCCCCACCAATTGCAATGTCGTACCGAGATAGGGAAAGATGAATCCCAGGGTACTATCATAAGTCTGATTAACCGGGAGTCTACCCAAAAGGGGTAGGTTGTCGCCACTGTGGGTAAAGAGGATTGTGAATGGTATTCCCAGGGGTTCACTAGGCAGGGAAAGTTCTACATTCAAGAATCCAAGGGGGGACTGTTATGGAATATAATGGACACTTGCTTGTCACTTACAAAATGGTGTCTGTCCGAGAGACAACCCCCAGTATGCATTCTATGATTAAAACTATTGGCAGCAAAAAAGTCTATCATACATATGCCTTAAACGTATTTCCTGTTTACATTCCTTCTTGCTAAAAAAACCAATCATGTGAGCCCACTCCTCCCACTTATATGGAGGGTATATAATGTGAAGCCCCCACCTAATAAATTAGAGTTATGCTTTGACCTTGACCTTATATAGAGTGTCAGTGTTATTTCTCTCGCCGTGCATGCACGTATCTATCTATCTAATTTGGAGCAGTGTATCAACCTACCTGACCATTGATCATAACCAGAACACAACCAAGCTATTTATGACTTGTATTAGTCAATAGCAGTTCGTAGGTCCTTAAATATTCAGTCATATGGCACAACAACTGTCGTGTCGAAGTCGCAGCATGTTGAATGTCGCAGTGAGACTCCATAGCCTATCATTATAAAAATTGTTGCGTGACATTGGTACGACAAAATGTTGCGTGACACATGTCATCATGTAGCCCTAGCCTTAAAGGGGCAGGGAGCTGTGGAGGTCACTGTTAAGGAGGCAGGGGCCAATGTTAAAGGGGCAGCTGACATGGAGGTCACTGTTAAGGGGCAGGGGCCACTATTAAGGGGGCAATTGCTCTGGAGGTCACTATTAAGGAGGAAGGGGCCACTATTAAAGGTGCAGCTGCTGTGGAGGTCACTATTAAGGAGGAAGGGGCCACTATTAAAGGTGCAGCTGCTGTGGAGGTCACTGTTAGGGGGGCAGGGGCCACTATTAAAGTGGAAGCTGCTGTGGAGGTCACTGTTAAAGGGGCAGGCACTGTGGAGGTCACTTCTATAGGGGTGTTCACTGTGGAGGTCACTGTTAAGGGGGCAGGCCACTGTGGAGGTCACTGATAAAGGGGCGGGCACTGTGGAGGTCACTGTTAAATGGGCGTTCACCGTGGATGTTACTGTTAAGGGGGCAGGCTGCTGTGGAGGTCACTGTTAAAGGGGCAGGCACTGTGGAGGTCATTGTTAAGGGATCAGGGGCCACTATTAAAGGGGCGGCTGCTGTGGAGGTCACTGGTAAAGGAGCGGGCACTGTGGAGGTCACTGTTAAAGGGGCGTTCACTGTGGATGTTACTGTTAAGGGGCAGGCCGCTGTGGAGGTCACTGTTAAAAGGGCGAACACAGTGGAGGTCACTGTTAAGGGGCAGGGGCCACTATTAAAGGGGCAACTGCTGTGGTGGTCACTGTTAAGGTAGCATCGTACTGTGAGGTCAATGTTAAAAGAGCGGGATACTGTGGAGGTCACTGTTAAGGGAATGGGGAACGTAGCCTCCTGCCTGCTACGGAAGATTGTAGTAAGTACTACAGGCTGGATTGGAGAGTAATTCTACAGTTTAACATTGCCTATATGATTACTACAGTGAGCAGGGCCCGGTGTAATAGAATACAGTGACTGCACCGGGCCCTGCTGCCATTACAAAACAAGATGCCGGCCCCCAGCCCCTCCGCCCTCCCCGCTGATACACACGCCGGCCCCGCTGTGCAGCAGCTCGGCGGCGGTGTATCAGTGTAAATTGCAGCATTCGCCCCATGAGACGCAGTGCTATTTTCCCCCACCTTTTTTTTGGGGGGGAGAGTGCGTCTTATAGGGCGAAAAATACGGTATATTAAAATAAATTCTGTCTGTCTGTCCTGACATCTGTCTGTCTGTTCTTTATGCGCGACCAAACGACTGAACCGATCTTCACCAAATTTGGCACACAGGTACATCAGGTGTCCGGGAAGGTTTTAGACCGGGTCTTAGCCCTCTAGGACATACCGTTCCTGAGAATGCGAATCTTGGATGGATTTTTTGGGACTGTCGTGTCGCAGTCGCAGAATGTCGCAGTGCGACACCATAGCCTATCATTATAAAATTTATTGAGACAAAATGTTACGCAACACATGTCGTCATGTAGCCCTAGCATTAAAGGGGCAGGGCGCTGTGGAGGTCACTGTTAAGGGGGCAAGGGCCGCTATTAAAGGGGCAGGCCGCTGTGGAGGTCACTGTTGAAGGGGTGAACACTGTGGAGGTCACTGTTAAGGGGGGCAGTGGCAACTAATAAAGGGGCAACTGCTGTGGAGGTCACTGTTAAGGCATCAGGGTATTATGAGGTCACTGTTAAGAGAGCGAGGTACTGTGGAGGTCACTCTTAAGAGAATGGGGTACTGTGGCGGTCACTGTTAAAGGGACGGGTGCTGTGGAGGTCTATGTTAAGGGGCAGGGAACAGTGGAGGTCACAGATAAAGGGACAGTCAGCTAGGGAGGTCAGTGTTAAGGGGCGGGGTGCTGTAGAGGTCACTATTAAGGGGGTGAGCCCCTGAGGAGGTCACTGTCAAGGGAGTGGGGTGCTATGAAACTCATTGTTAAAGGGGAGGGCTGCTGTAAAGGTCAAAGTTAAGGGGATGGGCTGCTATGGAGGTCCCATTTTAGGGTGGCAGGGCACTCTGGGAGGGTCAGTGTTAAGGAGGGGGGACTGTGGAGTTCAATGTTAAGGGGGCGGGGTGCTGTAGAGGTCACTGTTATCGGGGATACTGTCAATATCTTTTAACGACACACACAAACATTAAATGAAATGGATGAAATATACCCATGCAAAGCCGGTTCCTTCTTTCCCAAAAAAAAGTCGCCACAAAAAAAAAAGGGTTAAATAGGGTTAAGGTCTGGACTCTGTGGTGGCCAATCCATGTGTGAAAATGATGTCTCATGCTCCCTGAACCACTCTTTCACAATTTGAGCCCGATAAATCCTGGCATTGTCATCTTAGAATATGCCCATGCCATCAGGGAAGAAAAAATCCATTGATGGAATAACCTGGTCATTCAGTATGTTCAGGTAGTCAGCTGAACTCATTCTTGGAGCACATACCGTTGCTGAACCTAGACCTGACCAACTACAGCAACCCCAGATCATAGCACTGCCCCCACAGGCTTGTACAGTAGGCACTAGGCATGATGGGTGCATCACTTCATCTGCCTCTCTTTTTACACTGATGCGCCCTTCACTCTAGAACAGGGTAAATCTGGACTCATCAGACCACATGACCTTCTTCCATTGCTCCACAGTCCAATCTTTATGCTCCCTACCAATTTGAAGCCTTTTTTTCTGGTTTGCCTCACTGATTAGTGGTTTTCTTACGGCTACACAGCTGTTCAGTCCCAATCCCTTGAGTTCTATTCGTATTGTGCGTGTGGAAATGCTCTTACTTTCACCATTAAACATAGCCCTGAGTTCTACTGTTGTTTTTCTTCGATTTGATTTCACCAAGCGTTTAAGTGATCGCGGATCAAGATCATTGAGGATTTTTTCCCGTCACATTTCTTCCTCGAATAGAATGGGTCCCCACTATCCTTCCAGTTTTTAATAATGCGTTGGACAGTTCTTAACCCAATTTTAGTAGTTTCTTCAATCTCATTAGATGTTTTCTCTGCTTGATGCATGCCAATGATTTGACCCTTCTCAAACAGACTAACATCTTTTCCATGACCACGAGATGTGTCTTTTGACATGGTTGTTTAATAAATGAGTAGCAACTCATTGCACCAGTTGGGGTTAAATAACTTATTGCCAGCTGAAAGATAATCACCCATGGAGTAATTATCCAATAGGAGGCTCATAACTAGAGTTGAGCGGACACCTGGATGTTCGGGTTCAAGGGGTTCGGCCGAACTTCACAAAAAAGTTCCAGTTCGGGACCCGAACTTGACCCCGAACCCCAAATCAATAGGGACCCTAACTTTGGAGCACCAAAATGGCTCAAAAAAAGTTATGGAAAGGGCTAGAGGGCTGCAAATGGCAGCAAAATGTGGTTAAGAGCATGGCAAGTGCTCTGCAAATAAATGTGGATAGGGAAATGACTTAAAATAACATAAAATACATAAAAAAAATAATAATAATCTTGATCTAGGAGGACGGGGTCCATATGGAGTAGGAGGTTGAGGAGGCGGTGGATGTGGCGGTGTAAGTGGAAGCGGCGGTGGAGGAGGTAGCCAACACAGTTTTTTTGTTTTAATTTTTATTTTTTTTGTTTAAATTAGTGTACACCCCAAAACATTGGGAAATATAACCTGTGATAACCCCCTCCAGCCATGCTAAACAAATTTTCAGACAATACATTGGCTTCAGGGCAGGCCAGCACCTCCAAGGCGTAAAGGGCACGCTCAGGCCATGTGCCAAATTTGGAGACCCAGAAGTTAAAGGGGGCAGACCCATCAGTCAGTACATGTAGGCGTGTGCACAAATACTGCTCCACCATGTCGCACGTACCCGTGATGTCCACGATCCAATTGGATATCTGCTCTATCAACTTTCGATATTCTTTTCTGCGCCTACCATGTTGATCACGGTTAGAGGCGAATCAGGGTTTTACGCTGGAAAGGGAGCATGAGAAAGGGATACCACATCCAAGGGAGGTCAATGTATGAAATTAAATGTGATCGAGCGGAAATGTGGGACAAATTATTGAAGCCGAAGCTTCCAAGTAAAGGAGGGGGAGTGCGGCGATTACCCACTCCCGATTTGGGGAGGTAGTGACTTTCCTGTCCTTGTTACCACGTGTACCCCTGGGGCGTGCATGGGCTTGGCAGGCAGATAAACACCCTCCTACTTCTCAGTAAATTGAGACCAGGTAATGATCTGTAGCTTTAATGAGCCGAAGTAAGTTGGTGTGAAACTGTGAGCCAGTAACATAAAGGATGCAATAAGTACATGAACTGCAAATATACATATCATAGAACAACATACAACATGTCTGCAAGGATAGCTGACTAGGCCCTTACTTTACATCTGAGCTACTAACTAGCTGCCTACACAGAAATACACATAATGCATGTCTATAACTAGTAATAATCATGTAGGCATGAAAGAACAGCAAGAAATAATGCCTTACTGGCTATGCAGCCTATAGTAGAAGTTTAGATAGTCTTGTACAGCAGAGCATGTGAAGGAAAATGGTAACTTCTAGGAGACTACTCCCCTTCTTGTAGATAAGTGAGGACACAAAGGGGAGGAGAAACAAAAGAGGCTGAACATAACAGAGAACAATATAGAAGTGGTCAGAAGGTGGCGCTAATTGACCATGTTTTAATACAGGATAAACCCTATATGAATTACCACACATTTATAAGAAGCTGTCGGAGACATGACACTCCCCGTCTGGTATTGATTAATACCACTATCAGTCATCAGGAGATAACAGAAGAATGAGTTCACACACTGGTCTAAGGAACAGCTTGGTCTCTTGTGATCTGCAGACCTTTACTTCCACTTTACGGACATTCCCATCCTCGCTTGGAAATGTCTTTGTGACAAGTCCCAGGGGCCACTCATTTCTTTGCAACTGACTGTCCTTTAGAAGAACAACATCCCCAAGTTTCAGGTTGGGCCTGACAGTTTGCCATTTGTTCCGTGGTTGTAAAGTGGATATGTACTGTTTCTTCCACCTGTGCCAAAATGTATTGGCAAGGCACTAGATCGCTCAGAACTGGAGTCAAAGGTCTAGCATTGATGATGGCTGTGACTTCAGCCATGAAGGTTACAAGGCTCTCATGAGTGAGTCTAGCTGTTCCTACTTGTAAGAAGATGGAATCCAGGATTCTGCAGACAATACCAATCATCCTCTCTCAAGCTCCACCCATATGAGAGGAGTGAGGTGGGTTAAAGGTCCAAGTGCAATCCTGGTCTCTCAGGTATCTCTCCAGACTCTTGCCATCAATATTGGAGGAGATCTGTAGTTCTTTAGCTGCTCCAACGAAATTGGAGCCTCTGTCAGAGCGAATGTGCTTTACAGGACCTCTGATTGCAATAAAACGTCTAAGAGTGTTGATAAAGCTTGAAGTATCCATAGATTCGATTACTTCAATGTGAACAGCTCTGATGGTCATACACGTGAATAAGACTGCCCAGTGTTTGCTGTTTGCTTGGCCTCCTCTAGTTTGATGTGTTGTGACAGACCAGGGTCCAAATACATCAAATCCAACGTTGGTGAAAGGAGGATCTATACTGAGTCTATCAACAGGTAGATTTGCCATCTTCTGTGTCTGTAACATACCACAAAGTTTACGACACATGACGCATCTGAAGATAATGCTACTCACACATCTCTTCGCCCCAACTATCCACAATCCAGCAGTATGTAGAGCTCCTTCCGTAAACAGTCTTCCTTGGTGCTTCACTTGGATGTGATAGTATTGTACAATCAAAGTAGTAACGTGATGATTCCCAGGAATTATCAGAGGGTTTCTTTCCTCGAGCTCGAGACTTGCTTGTTTAAGACGACCTCCTACTCTCAATAGACCGTCCTCGTCCAGGAATGGGTCAAGCTTTTTTAAAGAGCTACTTTTAGGGATAGACTTATGGTTGGTGATACAGTCAATCTCTTTGGTAAAGACTTCATGTTGTATGGTATGAATGATGATTTTTTTTGACTGCTGGAATTCTGTCACAGTGTAAACCTCTTGGCAGTGGTGCCAGCCTTTACACTGCCTAACATCATTACAATTTGTCTCTTTAAAGGCACGAGCTATGTGGGCTAGACGGGTAATGGCTCATACGAGTGATTTCCAAGTAGAGAATCTTTTGAAGCGATGAGAACCAAGGGAGTCAAAGGATATCACTGTGTGAAGTGCAGACACTTTGGGACGGATCTCAGTGTCCGAGTCTTCGTCCACTAGTTTGCATATGTTGTTCTGGTGAACAGCTGAACCTGGATTACGCAAGAATGCAGGACCAGTGAGCCAGGTCGTGTTTTTGAGACGACTTGCTGCAACAGCTCTTGTAGCATGGTCTGCAGGATTATTGTCGGTAGGCACATAATGCCATTGTTCTGGACAGGTGGATTTTCTAATCCGAAGCACTCTGATATTGACATAAACATAGAATCGTCTGGATTCATTATAGATGTAACCCAAGGCCACCTTGCTGTCTGTGTAGAATTCAACCTTTTTAAGGTCAATGTCTATCTCAGACGTGATTAGCTCGGCCATTTCGACGGCCAAGACTGCAGCACAAAGTTCAAGTCTGGGTATAGTGTGTTCAGTTTTTGGTGCGAGTTTTGCCTTGCCCATAATAAACCCAACGTGGTATTGTCCGTTAGTGTCCATGGTTCTGAGATAGGCTACAGCAGATATAGCTTTAACAGAAGCATCGGAAAATACGCAGCGTGTATGGTCTTGGACATCAGTAGATGGCACAGGAGCATATGGGCGTGAGACATTAAGGCTAGACAGAGCTGTCAGGGAGTTTCTCCATTCTACCCACATATTCTTCTTTTCAGGGGATAATGGAACATCCCAGTCAGTAGTTTCACGGATTAAATCTCTAAGCAAGGCCTTACCTTGGATAGTGACAGGAGCTACAAAACCCAAAGGATCATACAGGCTGTTGATTGCAGACAGGACACCTCTGCGGGTGAAAGGTTTTTCTTCCTTGCTAACTTGAAAGGTGAAGGTATCGGATTTCAAGTCCCATAGAAGTCCAAGGCTGCGTTGGACAGGTAAAGTATCTGACCCCAGGTCCAAATCTCTTAGGTCATTGGAATGGTCTTCAGTAGGGAAGGCTTCCATAAGCTCTTTGCTGTTTGAAGCAATCTTGTGGAGTCTCAAATTGGAACAGGCGAGCATGTTCTGGGTACTTTTGAGGATACTGATTGCAGAATCAATGGAAGGTAAAGATTTCAAACAGTCATTTATGTAGAAGTCTTTTTCTACAAACTGTATTGTATCTGACCCATATTCTCTCTCTCCTTCCTGAGGAGAACGTCTGAGTCCGTAAATAGCAACAGCAGGTGAGGGGCTGTTCCCAAAAATGTGTACTCTCATGCGGTACTCTATGATATCTTTTAAAGGGTCATTGTCTTTAAACCAGAAGAATCTGAGGAAGTTTCTATCCTTCTCTCTAACAAGGAAGCAGTGAAACATCTGTTGGATATCAGCAATCAGACCGATAGAATCCTTGAGGAAACGGAGGAGTATCCCTAGCAGTTTGTTATTCAGGTCAGGCAGGGCCTGTCAGGAGTACATCGTTTAAGGAGATGCCTTCATATTTAGCACTAGAGTCAAACACGACTCTGATCTGACCTGTTTTTTTTGGATGATATACTCCGAAAATTGGGAGGTGCCAGCATTCTTCATGAGCTTCAAGGGGTGGTGCAATCTCTTCATGATTGTTCTCAAATATTCTCTGCATGAAAGAAAAGAAGTGTTCTCTCATCTCTGGCCTTCTTTGGAATTTACGTCTAAGAGAAGAGAAACGTTTAAGCACTTGTACTTTGTTGTTAGGTAGGCGTAGCCTCAGAGTTCTGAAGGGAAGAGGCGCAACCCAACTGTTAGTGCTGTCCTTCACAAAATCTTGTTCCATTATTTCCAAGAACAGCTCGTCTTCGATAGATAGTGCCACCTGATTGTCATCTTTTGTCCTTTGGAAGACTGTGCATCCTAAGTGGTCTTGGTCGCTGTCACTAGAGGCATCTGTGAAGGAACAAGGTAGATGGGAAGCACACGGTAGCTCCTTTATGAGGAAGTTGTTGACACATGGTTGGAAAGGTGAGGGGCGTTCACTTGCTAGTGTGCTTGTAAACATATTGTGAACTGACTCTGGCTTGTGCACACTCCCAAGGCAGACTTCTCCTATTAAGACCCATCCTAGATCCAGCCTTTGAGCATAAGGAGCGTTGTCAGGACCATTTATGTGCTGTCTCACTTTATGGACTCGTAGTATGTCTCTCCCGAGTAGCAATATTATCTTAGCCTGTGGGTCAATTTCTGGGATCAGGTGGGCTATATGCTTTAGGTGTGCATGATGCATTGCGACATCTGGAGTAGGAATTTCAAATCTGTGATCAGGAATTTGATTGCACTCTATTAGAGTTGGTAAGGGCAAGCTGATCTCTCCGTTCATCGCTTCAACTTGGAAACCGGATGCTCTTCTCCCCGCCGTCTCCACAAATCCCGCACAAGTCCTTAGTGAGTATGGGAAGCTGGGGCTTTTAATGTTGAATATGTCAAAATAGGTTGAGGTGGCTAGAGACCTATTGCTTTGATCATCTAGAATAGCATACATTTTGACTGCTTTGTCTCTTTGTCCTGTTGGGTAGACTCGGACTAGACATATTTTGGAACAGGATCTTCCGCTTATGGATCCTTTGCAGATCTCAGTGCACTGTGGAGTGACCTCCAGGGTAGCGATAGCAGTGTTACCCTCCTCTCCACCATGCTGAATGGTATTGTAAGCCTGTTGTAAAGTCCATGGAGCTGGTCCAGGATGTAATGCTGTACTATGGTCTGTGCTATCACATTCTTTACACTTTTCACTAACCTTGCAGTCTTTGGCTAAATGAGCGGTTGAAGAACAGCACTTGTAGCAGATGTTATTTTCTCTAAGGAAGGCTTTACGCTCCTCGATGGGTTTTTCTCTAAAGTCCCTACATGTCAGGAGAGAATGTGGTTTTCGTGTATAGGACACTGCTTACCAGGGTTTTTAACTTTGTTTGTTGCATGGTAGGAACCAGCAGACCTGTGGAGAGAGTCTAAAGGGAACAGTTCAGTCTTGTGAACCGCCACTGAAGCTCTACGTAAAGGAAGACCTGGAACAAAAGTACATGCCAGTGTAAAATCAAAACTAGGATCATTTCTTATCTTAGCCTGGTCACGTATGAAGTCTACAAACACAGAAAATTGAGGAAATGAAACATGGTGTTTTTTCTTATAGTTAGAACCACATTTGACCCACTCATTTTGTAAGCCGGGGGTTAACTTTTGTACTATGAGGTTAACGCCCCTGGCAGTGTCAAAGAATGTGAGTCCCGACAGATCACCTTCAGATTTGGCTACTTGAAGTTCCATTAATAAGTCACTAAGTTCCCTAAGTTTCTGGAAGCCTTTGGGAGCTATTCTAGGGAAATCTTTATCCTTTTAAAGAAAGAGTTTTCTATTGCCTCTGCTGAACCATAACATTCATCAAGTCTGTCCCAAACCATTTTTAGTCCGATCTCTGGGTTTCTTATATTAATGGACTTGATTCTTTTTACATGCTCAGCAGATGCAGTCCCTAGCCACTTAGCTAAGAGGTCTATCTCTTCGTTGGGGGATAGTCCAACATCTTTGATTGTGTTCTTAAAGGAAGAACGCCAGGCCCTATAACTCTCAGGGTGATCATCAAACTTCCCAAGTCCCTTGGCAACCAGCTCACGCCTTGTGAGGAACTTAACAATGGGCATGCTGGTTTGATCAGGAGGAGAGTAAGCCGGCAGTGTGTTGTGATAGTGAGAAAATGGTGTATAATCATACCTGTCAGTAGTCTCTCTTTTAGGTTGGACTGTATCATACCTTCTAGGCACGAAAAAGGATGTTTCTGGAACATTATGCGCAGGCTGGAACTCTTGATGAGAAGGCGGGTGGTCCCTACTTAGTTAATTTCCTGGATTGTCCTCTGGCCTGCAGGTTAGAGACTTATCCTGGACTTCCGGGGTTGCTGTGAGGCGAGTTCGATGAAATCCATCGAAGAGGTCTTGTTGAAGATCTTCTGTCGGCTGGAGAGTGTCGATCATTCTGGAATGTCGATGGACATACTCTGAAGTGCGCTGCAGGGAATCTTAATGGATGAGATCTAGGCTGGCTGGACCGCTGCATCTTTCGTTGTCTAGGTGAAAGAGAGCTTCCAGGGCCTCTGCTTTGGCAATGGCTGCGGCAGCTTCCTTCTGCGCTGAGAGCTTCTCCAGTGCCGCTTGCTGACTTGCCTTTTCAGCTTCAAATGTTGCTTGTCGTAGCTTTAGTTGCATCTCTTGCTCTGCAAAGGCAGCGCGTGCTTTTGCCGCCTCCGCTTCTGCGCGTGCAATGGCGGCGGCATTGCTGACTGATGAGGATCTTGTAGAGCGACTGGCTTTAGACCTTGTCTTGTAAGAAGTTTGGCTTTGTGACATGATGCTGCTGTTCAGGATCTTGACTGTGAAAAGACTGCTGCGTTCTCATATGCAGGTAGCTGCGTGGTGGGATAGTGGCCTCTGAAGTCTGTATCTTATTTTCCACTCGCCAGGTCGCAGCCGTTTCACTTTCCTGTCCTCGTTACCATGTGTACCCCTGGGGCGTGCATGGGCTTGGCAGGCAGATAAACACTCTCCTACTTCTCAGTAAATTGAGACCAGGTAATGATCTGTAGCTTTAATGAGCTGAAGTAAGTTGGTGTGAAACTGTGAACCAGTAACATAAAGGATGCAATAAGTACATGAACTGCAAATATACATATCGAAGAACAGCATACAACATGTCTGCAAGGTTAGCTGACTAGGCCCTTACTTTACATCTGAGCTACTAACTAGCTGCCTACACAGAAATACACATAATGCATGTCTATAACTAGTAATAATCATGTAGGCATGAAAGAACAGCAAGAAATAATGCCTTACTGGCTATGCAGCCTATAGTAGAAGTTTAGATAGTCTTGTACAGCAGAGCATGTGAAGGAAAATGGCAACTTCTAGGAGACTACTCCCCTTCTTGTAGATAAGTGAGGACACAAAGGGGAGGAGAACAAAAGAGGCTGAACATAACAGAGAACAATATAGAAGTGGTCAGAAGGTGGCGCTAATTGACCATGTTTTAATACAGGATAAACCCTATATGAATTAGCACACATTTATAAGAAGCTGTCGGAGACATGACAGTGACGATAAACAACAATACAGGACTCTTAAGATGCCCTGTTATTGGAATGATTAATAAAAAATTATAGGGAATGTCACTGGGGTATTTAGGATTTGGAAACGTTAGACAGGAGAGGCCCTGCTGCCGCTTTGTTGACTCTAGATAACTGCTGCCTAATCGCACGTCCCCGTGACGTCCACGATCCAATTGGATATTTTCTCTATAAACTTTCAATGTTCTTTTCTGCGCCTACCATGTGGATTACGGTTAGCGGCGAATCAGAGTTCCACGCCGGAGAGGGAGCGTGAGAAAGGGATACCACATCCAAGGGAGGTCAAAGGCTGAAATGTGATTAAGCGGAAATGTGGGACAAGTTGTTAAAGCGGAAGGATTGAATGAAAGGAGGTGGTGCGCGTCAATTAAAGACGAATTTTAGAAATTTAAGTCCCTGTCACCTATGCAGAGCAGGGATTTTTCATTGGCAAAAATGGAACAGACGATTTTAAAAAATTTCGGGCCCTGTCAACTATGTAGAGCAGGGGTTTATTCACAGCAAAACTGTGTTCATGTCACCCACCAATTGAACAGACGATTTTACAAAAATTAGGTCCTTGTCACCTATGCAGAGCAGGGGTTTGTATACGTAAAAATTGGCAGAATGTCACCTGACAATGTAACAGACGATTTTTGGAAATTTATATCCCTGTGACCTATGCATAGCAGGGGTTTATTCACGGCAAAAATGGTAAAATGTCACACAAGAATGTAACAGACGGTTTTGCACCCTGCTCCCTCTTTTGCTGTGCTGGTGCCTCTGTGCGACCACCGCCTCTTCCTCCAAACTAGACAGCTCACTCGCATGACTTTGATTCCATGTGGGGTCTAGTATCTCATCATCCTCCACATCATCTTCCACCCACTTTTTACCCCTGCCCTCCGTGTCGGTCTGCATACTGCAGAAAGCCACAGCAGTTGGCACCTGTGTTTTGTCATCATTAGAGACTTGCTGCGGTGGTCTTTCAATGTCCTCATCCTGAAACATAAGTGGTTGGCCATCAGTGCACTCACTCTCTTCCACTTCTGGTGCAGGGCTATGTGGATGGCCCACGGAAACACTGCCAGCAGAGTCATCAAAAAGCATAACAGGCTGCTGCATGACTTGGGGCTCAGACTGATTTGCAAGGGGGTGAGTTGAAAGACAGATGGCCATGGGCTCTAGGTGTCAACTCTGATATTTCAGCAGGGGACTGGGTGGTAGACAATGCGAAGGAACTGTAGGCACTGTCAGCCCCCCAATCTACTATAGTCTGTACTTGTTCTGGCCTCACCTGATTCATACTGTCATAAATGCAGTGTAGGCCGCAAAGGTACTTTCTAGCGCAAAAGATGCGATTTTCTCACCCAACAATGTAACAGACAAATTAGTGCAATGTATTTCCCTGGCCACTAGGTAGAGTAGGGGTATATCACAACCAAAAATTGGTGAATTTCACCCGACAATATAACAGACAAATTAGTGCAATTTATTTCCCTGTCTACTAGGTAGAGCAGGGGTATATCACAGCCAAAAATTGGTGAATTTCACCCGACAATGTAACAGACAAATTAGTGCAATGTATTTACCTGTCTACTAGGCAGAGCAGGGGTATATCACAGCCATAAATTGGTGAATTTCACCCGACAATGTAACAGACAAATGAGTGAAATTTATTTACCTGTCTACTAGGTAGAGCAGGGGTATATCACACCAAAAATTTGTGAACTTCACCCAACAATGTAACAGACAAATTATTGAAATGTATTTCCCTGTCTACTAGGTAGAGCAGGGGTATATCACAGCCAAAAATTTGGGATATGTAACCCAACAGTGTAACAGACAAATTAGTGACATTTATTTACCTGTCTACTAGGTAGAGCAGGGGTATATCACAGCCAAAAATTGGTGAATTTCACCCGACTATGTAACAGACAAATTAGTGCAATGCATTTCCCTGTCTACTAGGTAGAGCAGGAGTATATCACAGCTGAAAATTGGTGAATTTCACCCGACAATGTAACAGACAAATTAGTGCAATGTATTTACCTGTCCACTAGGTAGAGCAGGGGTATATCACAGCCAAAAATTGGTGAATTTCACACGACAATGTAACAGACAAATTAGTGCAATTTATTTACCTGTCTACTAGGTAGAGCAGGGGTATATCAGAGCTAAAAATTGGTGAATTTCACCCAACAATGTACCAGACAAATTATTGAAATTTATTTACCTGTCTACTAGGTAGAGCAGGGGTATATCACAGCCAAAAATTGGTGAATTTCACTCGACAATGTAACAGACAAATTAGTGCAATGTATTTCCTTGTTCACTAGGTAGAGCAGGGGTATATCACAGCCAAAAATTGGTGAATTTCATCCGACAATGTAACAGACAAATTAGTGCAATGTATTTCCCTGTCTACCAGGTAGAGCAGGGGTATATCACAGCCAAAAATTGGTGAATTTCACCCGACTATGTAACAGACAAATTAGTGCAATGTATTTACCTGAACACTAGGTAGAGCAGGGGTATATCACAGACAAAAATTGGTGAATTTCACACGACAATGTAACAGACAAATTAGTGAAATTTATTTACCTGTCTACTAGGTAGAGCAGGGGTATATCAGAGCTAAAAATTGGTGAATTTCACCCAACAATGTACCAGACAAATTATTGAAATTTATTTACCTGTCTACTAGGTAGAGCAGGGGTATATCACAGCCAAAAATTGGTGAATTTCACTCGACAATGTAACAGACAAATTAGTGCAATGTATTTCCTTGTCCACTAGGTAGAGCAGGGGTATATCACAGCCAAAAATTGGTGAATTTCACCCGACAATGTAACAGACAAATTAGTGCAATGTATTTCCCTGTCTACTAGGTAGAGCAGGGGTATATCACAGCCAAAAATTGGTGAATTTCACCCGACAATGTAACAGACAAATTAGTGCAATGTATTTCCTTGTCCACTAGGTAGAGCAGGGGTATATCACAGCCAAAAATTGGTGAATTTCACGCGACAATGTAACAGACAAATTAGTGCAATGTATTTCCCTGTCTACCAGGTAGAGCAGGGGTATATCACAGCCAAAAATTGGTGAATTTCACCCGACAATGTAACAGACAAATTAGTGCAATGTATTTCCCTGTCTACTAGGTAGAGCAGGGGTATATCACAGCCAAAAATTGGTGAATTTCACCCGACAATGTAACAGACAAATTAGTGCAATGTATTTCCCTGTCTACTAAGCAGAGCAGGGGTATATCACAGCCAAAAATTTGTGAATTTCACCCGACAATGTAACAGACAAATTAGTGAAATTTATTTATCTGTCTACTAGGTAGAGCAGGGGTATATCACAGCCAAAAATTGGTGAATTTCACCCAACAATGTAACAGACAAATTATTGAAATGTATTTCCCTGTCTACTAGGTAGAGCAGGGGTATATCACAGCCAAAAATTTGGGATATGTAACCCAACAATGTAACAGACAAATTAGTGAAATTTATTTACCTGTCTACTAGGTAGAGCAGGGGTATATCACAGCCAAAAATTGTTGAATTTCACCCGACAATGTAACAGACAAATTAGTGCAATGTATTTCCCTGTCTACTACATAGAGCAGGGGTATATCACAGCCAGAAATTGGTAAATTTCACCGGACAATGTAACAGACAAATTAGTGAAATTTATTTACCTGTCTACTAGGTAGAGCAGGGGTATATCACAGCCAGAAATTGGTGAATTACACCCGACAATGTAACAGACAAATTAGTGCAATGTATTTCCTTGTCCACTAGGTAGAGCAGGGGGTATATCACATCCAAAAATTGGTGAATTTCACCCGACAACGTAACAGACAAATTAGTGCAATGTATTTCCCTGTCTACTAGGTAGAGCAGGGGTATATCACAGCCAAAAATTTGTGAATTTCACCCGACAATGTAACAGACAAATTAGTGCAATGTATTTCCCTGTCTACTAGGCAGATCAGGGGTATATCACAGCCAAAAATTGGTTAATTTCACCCAACAATGTAACAGACAAATTAGTGAAATTTATTTACCTGTCTACTAGGTAGAGCAGGGGTATATCACAGCCAAAAATTGTTGAATTTCACCCGACAATGTAACAGACAAATTTGTGAAATTTATTTACCTGTCTACTAGGTAGAGCAGGGGTATATCACAGCCAGAAATTGGTGAATTACACCCGACAATGTAACAGACAAATTAGTGCAATGTATTTCCCTGTCTACTAGGTAGAGCAGGAGTATATCACAGCCAAAAATTGGTGAATTTCACCCGACAATGTAACAGACAAATTAGTGCAATGTATTTCCTTGTCCACTAGGTAGAGCAGGGGGTATATCACATCCAAAAATTGGTGAATTTCACCCGACAACGTAACAGACAAATTAGTGCAATGTATTTCCCTGTCTACTAGGTAGAGCAGGGGTATATCACAGCCAAAAATTTGTGAATTTCACCCGACAATGTAACAGACAAATTAGTGCAATGTATTTCCCTGTCTACTAGGCAGATCAGGGGTATATCACAGCCAAAAATTGGTTAATTTCACCCAACAATGTAACAGACAAATTAGTGAAATTTATTTACCTGTCTACTAGGTAGAGCAGGGGTATATCACAGCCAAAAATTGGTGAATTTCACCCAACAATGTAACAGACAAATTATTGAAATGTATTTCCCTGTGTACTAGGTAGAGCAGGGGTATATTACAGCCAAAAATTTGGGATATGTAACCCAACAATGTAACAGACAAATTAGTGAAATTTATTTACCTGTCTACTAAGTAGAGCAGGGGTATATCACAGCCAAAAATTGGTGAATTTCACCCGACAATGTAACAGACAAATTAGTGCAATGTATTTCCCTGTCTACTAGGTAGAGCAGGGGTATATCACAGCCAAAAATTTGTGAATTTCACCCGACAATGTAACAGACAAATTAGTGCAATGTATTTCCCTGTCTACTAGGCAGATCAGGGGTATATCACAGCCAAAAATTGATTAATTTCACCCAACAATGTAACAGACAAATTAGTGAAATTTATTTACCTGTCTACTATGTAGAGCAGGGGTATATCACAGCCAAAAATTGGTGAATTTCACCCAACAATGTAACAGACAAATTATTGAAATGTATTTCCCTGTGTACTAGGTAGAGCAGGGGTATATCACAGCCAAAAATTTGGGATATGTAACCCAACAATGTAACAGACAAATTAGTGAAATTTATTTACCTGTCTACTAAGTAGAGCAGGGGTATATCACAGCCAAAAATTGGTGAATTTCACCCGACAATGTAACAGACAAATTAGTGCAATGTATTTCCCTGTCTACTACATAGAGCAGGGTATATCACAGCCAAAAATTGGTGAATTTTACCCGACAATTTAACAGACAAATTAGTGAAATTTATTTACCTGTCTACTAGGTAGAGCAGAGGTATATAACAGCCAACAATTGGTGAATTTCACCTGACAATGTAACAGACAAATTAGTGAAATTTATTTACCTGTCTACTAGGTAGAGCAGGGGTATATCACAGCCAAACATTGGTGAATTTCACCCGACAATGTAACAGACAAATTAGTGCAATGTATTTCCCTGTCTACTAGGTAGAGCAGGGGTATATCACAGCCAAAAATTTGGGATATGTAACCCAACAATGTAACAGACAAATTAGTGAAATTTATTTACCTGTCTACTAGGTAGGGAAGGGGTATATCACAGCCAAAAATTTGGGATATGTAATCCAACAATGTATCAGACAAATTAGTTAAAATCCTTAAAATAAAATAAAATACGTAAAAATTAAAAAAGATAATCTTGATCTATGAGGTAGCGGTGTAGGTGGAAGTGGCGGTGGAGGAGGACGAGATAGCCAACACTGGTTTTTTGTTTTATTTTTTATTTATTTTAATTTTTTGTTTAAATTAGGGTACACCCCAAAAGAGTGGGAAATATCAAAAATACAACAATGAGCAATTGCGCTGTACAGTCGTGGCCAAAAGTTTTAAGAATTACATAAATATTGGAAATTGGAAAAGTTGCTGCTTAAGTTTTTATAATAGCAATTTGCATATACTCCAGAATGTTATGAAGAGTGATCAGATGAATTGCATAGTCCTTCTTTGCCATGAAAATTAACTTAATCCCAAAAAAAACTTTCCACTGCATTTCATTGCTGTCATTAAAGGACCTGCTGAGATCATTTCAGTAATCGTCTTGTTAACTCAGGTGAGAATGTTGACGAGCACAAGGCTGGAGATCATTATGTCAGGCTGATTGGGTTAAAATGGCAGACTTGACATGGTAAAAGGAGGGTGATGTTTGAAATCATTGTTCTTCCATTGTTAACCATGGTGACCTGCAAAGAAACGCAAGCAGCCATCATTGCGTTGCATAAAAATGGCTTCACAGGCAAGGATATTGTGGCTACTAAGATTGTACCTCAAACAACAATTTATAGGATCATCAAGAACTTCAAGGAAAGAGGTTCAATTCTTGTTAAGAAGGCTTCAGGGCGTCCAAGAAAGTCCAGCAAGCGCCAGGATCGTCTCCTAAAGAGGATTCAGCTGCGGGATCGGAGTGCCACCAGTGCAGAGCTTGCTCAGGAATGGCAGCAGGCAGGTGTGAGCGCATCTGCACGAACAGTGAGGCGAAGACTTTTGGAAGATGGCCTGGTGTCAAGAAGGGCAGCAAAGAAGCCACTTCTCTCCAAAAAAAACCATCAGACAGATTGATCTTCTGCAGAAAGTATGGTGAATGGACTGCTGAGGACTGGGGCAAAGTCATATTCTCCGATGAAGCCGCTTTCCGATTGTTTGGGGCATCTGTAAAAAGGCTTGTCCGGAGAAGAAAAGGTGAGCGCTACCATCAGTCCTGTGTCATGCCAACAGTAAAGCATCCTGAGACCATTCATGTGTGGGGTTGCTTCTCATCCAAGGGAGTGGGCTCACTCACAATTTTGCCCAAAAAGACAGCGATGAATAAAGAATGGTACCAAAACACCCTCCAACAGCAACTTCTTCCAACAATCCAACAACAGTTTGGTGAAGAACAATGCATTTTCCAGCACGATGGAGCACCGTGCCATAAGGCAAAAGTGATAACTAAGTGGCTCGGGGACAAAAACGTTGACATTTTGGGTCCATGGCCTGGAAACTCCCCAGATCTTAATCCCATTGAGAACTTGTGGTCAATCCTAAAGAGGTGGGTGGACAAACAAAAACCCACTAATTCTGACAAACTCCAAGAAGTGATTATGAAAGAATGGGTTGCTATCAGTCAGGAATTGGCCCAGTGGTTAATTGAGAGCATGACCAGTCGAATTGCAGAGGTCCTGAAAAAGAAGGGCCAACACTGCAAATACTGACTCTTTGTATAAATGTCATGTAATTGTCGATAAAAGCCTTTGAAACGTATGGAGTGCGTGTAATTATATTTCACTACATCACAGAAACAACTGAAACAAAGATCTAAAAGCAGTTTAGCAGCAAACTTTGTGAAAACTAATATTTGTGTCATTCTCAAAACTTTTGGCCACAACTGTAGTATAACAATGGCTGGGTAAGGCCGGTATACATGTCTATTCTGCACAAGGTACGGACAAGTCCTGTGGGATCCATGCCTGGTTCATTTTAATGAACGTGAGCTTGTCCACATTGGCTCTGGACAGGCAGCTGCGCTTGTCTGTGATAACGCCCCCTGCCGTGCTAAACACACGTTCAGACAATACACTGGCTGCAGGGCAGGCCAGCACCTCCAAGGCATAAAGGGCAAGCTCAGGCCATGTGCCCAATTTCGAGACCCAGAAGTTGAAGGGGGCAGACCCATCATTCAGTACGTGTAGGCGTGTGCACACATACTGCTCCACCATGTTGCTGAAATGCTGCCTTCTGCTAAGATGTTCCATATCAGCTGGTGGTGCTGGTTGTGGCTTACTGACAAAGCTTTTTCACATTTCGGCCATGCTAAACCTGCCTTCTGAGGTGCTGGTGGTGCCCCAGCTGCGTTGGCGACCTCTTCCTCCTCCTCTGGCTTCGCCTTGTGCTTCCACTGTGCCCCCGCTGTCAGGTGGGAATGCCACCAGCAGCGCGTCTACCAGCGTGCGCTTGTACTCGCGCATCTTCCGATCATGCTCCAGTGATGGAATTAAGGAAAGTACGTTGTCCTTGTAATGGGAATCCAGCAGCGTGGCCACCCAGTAATCAGCACAAGTTAGAATGTGGGCAACTCGGCGGTCGTTGCGGAGACACTGCAGCATGTAATCGCTCATGTGTGCCAGGCTGCCCAGAGGCAATGAAGGTCCTCTTCCTCCATCTCCTCCTCCTCATCTTCCACCTTGTCATTCTCCAGAATTGTGCCCTGGCTGGACAATTGTGTACCTGGCGTTTGTGGGTGCAGGAACCCACCCTCGGAGACACTTGTGAATGACTGGCCTGAAACCCTATGAAATGATCCCTCTTCCTCCTACTCCTCCTGTGCCACATCCTCTTCCATCATGGCCCGAAGCATTTTTTCAAGGAGGCATAGAAGTGGGATAGTAACGCTGAGAACGGCGTCATCGGCACTGGCCATGTTGGTGGAGTACTCGAAACAGTGCAACAAGGCACACAGGTCTCGCATGGAGGCCCAGTCATTGGTGGTGAAGTGGTGCTGTTCCGCAGAGCGACCCATGCGTGCTGCAGCTGAAACTCCACTATCTCCTGCTGCTGCTCGCACAGTCTGGCCAGCATGTGCAAGGTGGAGTTCCAAAGAAACGCTGCAGTGCTGACAGGCGAGCAGCAGCAGGGTGAGAACGTCGAAAGCGCGCACAGACGGCCGGCACTTTCTGCAGCAGCTCTGACATTTTGGGGTAATTTTTAAGGAACCTCTGCACCACCAAATTCAGCACATGCCCCAGGCAAGGGATGTGCATCAAACCGGCTAGTCCCAGAGCTGCTACGAGATTTCACCCATTATCGTAGCAGCTCTGGGACTTGAGGCTCACTGGCACCAACCACTCATCAGTCTGTTCCATACCCGTCCACAGCTCCTGCGCGGTGTGGGGTTTGTCCCCCAAACAGATAAGTTTTAAAACTGCCTGCTGTCATTTACCCCTGGCTGTGCTGAAGTTGGTGGTGAAGGTGTTACGTTGACCAGATGAGGAGGCAGTAGAGGATGAGGAAGCGGAGTAGGAGGAGAAAGCAACAGGAGGCAAAGAGAAGTGCCTTTGCAATCCTCTGTGGTGGAAGGACATGCGCCAAACTGCTATCCGCCTCAGGCCCAGCCGCCACTGCATTTACCCAGTGTGCTGTTAGGGAAATGTAACGTCCCTGGTCCACGTATTCGTAGTTAGGTGGACCTTGCCACAGATGGCGTTGCGCAGTGCACACCTGATTTTGTCCCCCACTTAGTTGTGCAGGGAAGGGATGGCTAGCCTGGAAAAGTAGTGGCGGCTGGGCACGGCATACTGTGCGACAGCCACCGCCATAAGGCTTTTAAAACTCTCCGTCTCCACCAGACGGAATGACAGCATTTCAAAGGCCAGTAATTTTGAAATGCTGGCATTCAGGACCAGGGATCGAGTGTGGGTAAGGGGGTACTTCCTCTTTCGCTCCAGTGTCTGGGAGATAGAGATTTGAACGCTTCCATGGGACATTGTGGAGATGCTTGGTGACCCAGGAGGTGGCATTGCTGGCAGATCCTGTGTTTGCGGGGTGGCACGTGCCACTGTCACTCCAGAGGCAGATGAAGAGGCCGATACTGCAGCAGAAGAGGAAGCATGTTGGTGGAACATATGGATAGGCTTCGTAGTCTTGATAGGAAAGATATGTTATCCAAACAGAAAATTGTTCAGAAACCCGATAGAATTCTGTTTGTTTCGGTATATAATGAACTAAGTCCCTCCATTAATAGAATCATCAGGAAACATTGGGATATGTTGGGTACCTGTTTTAAGAACATTCCTGAGTTCAAACATCCACCGTTATTTTCATATCAACGCTCCAGGAACCTGCGTGACCAGCTGGTTAAGGGCTCTTTCACACTTGTGTTCTTTTCTTCCGGCATAGAGTTCCGTCGTCGGGGCTCTATGCCGGAAGAATCCTGATCAGTTTTATCCTAATGCATTCTGAATGGAGAGAAATCCGTTCAGGATGCATCAGGATGTCTTTAGTTCCGGACCGGAACGTTTTTTGGCCGGAGAAAATACCGCAGCATGCTGCGCTTTTTGCTCCGGCCAAAAATCCTGAACACTTGCCGCAAGGCCGGATCCGGAATTAATGCCCATTGAAAGGCATTAATCCGGATCCGGCCTTAAGTTAAACGTCGTTTCGGCGCATTGCCGGATCCGACGTTTAGCTTTTTCTGAATGGTTACCATGGCTTCCAGGACGCTAACGTCCTGGTTGCCATGGTAAAGTGTAGTGGGGAGCGGGGGAGCAGTATACTTACCGTCCGTGCGGCTCCCGGGGCGCTTCAGAGTGACATCAGGGCGCCCCACGTGCATGGATGACGTGTCGCATGGATCACGTCATCCATGCGCATGGGGCGCTCTGACGTCATTCTGGAGCGCCCCGGGAGCCGCACGGACTGTAAGTATACTGCTCCCCCGCTCCCCACTACTACTATGGCAGCCAGGACTTTAATAGCGTCCTGGGTGCCATAGTAACACTGAACGCATTTTGAAGACGGATCCGTCTTCAAATGCTTTCAGTTCACTTGCGTTTTTCCGGATCCGGCTTGTAATTCCGGCAAATGGAGTACACGCCGGATCCGGACAACGCAAGTGTGAAAGAGCCCTAAGGTTGATATTGGTTCCAAGGGGGCCTCTAGACAGACTACGTTGACACAGCCTGGGCTGGGCTGTTTCCCCTGCCTAGGCTGTGTCAATTGTAGATATATCCGCAAAGGGAAGAAATTTATACATACAACTACAGTCATGATTTATGATATGTTTCATTTAACCTGCGATTCAAGTTTTGTCATATATGTGTTGTCTTGCCCATGCAATTTACTTTACGTGGGTGAGACATCTACTGAGTTAAAAACCCGCCTCAACAATCACCGGTACAGTATCAGAAAAAAACGTCTTGACCTGCCGGTATTCAAACATTTTGCTCAGGCTGGGTATAGGGAAAGTGACTTGAGGTGCTGGATTCTTAATCACATACCCCAACCCAGACGCGGCGGCAATAGATCTAAGTTACTAAAACGTAAGGAGCTACTGTGGATACATAGGTTGGGTAGTCTTAGACCCAATGGACTGAATGTTGAATATAATTTTGGGGATATTACATAAAGTGTGGTTTGCCTCCTCGGACCCGTGATCTGCATTTCGGTGTCCTGTGTGTATACATGGAGAATTAGGATATTTCTTGTTTTATTGATAATTTTTCTTTCCTCTTTTTTTCAGATTATTTGCACAATTGTGACAGAAGGGATGGAGAATAAAGGTCAAGTTGGACGCAGCACATCTTTCGGGAAGGAGGCATTTTTATATGTAGTATTTTTTATAGTACACACTGCCCTACTCGAGGAGTACCATAGGGTACATGCTATATTGTTATATTAGCTCTCATGGTGTAGTTTTTATTATTTTTTCAACAGTTGATCTGCCCTCTGTGTCACATGCGCACAGGCTGGAGGAGATCCCTCATGAGTGGAACAATGTCCGCACGACCCTCAGGATAACCCCCCCTTGGATAGCCGCGTGATTTGTGGTGGTCCTCTGGGTTTTTAGCCTGAGTAGTAGGGTAGTGGCCCTGTGATGGAGTCTATCCCTACTTATCGGCGGCGTTATACTCAACAATAGAGCTGGTTTTAGGTAGTAGCAGTGTGGATTCGCAGAGAAAGGGCAGTTTTCCATTAATCAAGATGGCGCGTGTGTGCCTGGATCACACTGGGCATGCGTGGAATATTTAACACACCTAAGCTGATTATTGGTGCAGTAGCTGGGGAACGTGCATGCGTCGGCAATCGCCTTTGACGCATGACGCCCACAGCTGCTTGAGCGCTACCTGATTGGCACTCTTCTGAGCAGGCGCAGTAGGATGTACACAACGCCGAGATGATACACGGATTGTGTGCCTTACCCGATTGGTATGTCTGCGCTATCTTTTCTTTAGCTCCTCCCTCTGTATTTTAGGTCATTATCTAACACCTGACATGGTCAGCTCTGAATATGATTAGTATGTTTTTTGGCACAAGATTAATATAACATGTATCACGATTGAAATATATGACCATGTCCTTATTACATATTGTATTTTGTATACATTGCATGCACTTTTTTCAATTGTATTGTGTTTTTATTGGTTCACACCCACTAGCTGGATTGGATCACATGATTTGCATGTTGATTTTTTTACCTATATATACGTCACCATTTGTATGAGTTCTCTGCTTGAAAAAGGCTCTAGTATTGAGTCGAAACGTTGCACCGCACGGGTGAATAAAAGAGTCATTTGTTCATGATTTACTGGAGTGACGTTAATTTTCTGGACTGTTCATTGGGGTAAGAAGCCTATTCCCTTAGGAGCGTGCACCCAACTCTTTACTATTTGCCAGTGCTGCCATTTTTCTAGATATACATATACAGTTGCAAGAAAAAGTATGTGAACCCTTTGGAATGACATGGATTTCTGCACAAATTGGTCATAAAATGTGATCTGATCTTCATCTAAGTCACAACAATAGACAATCACAGTCTGCTTAAACTAATAACACACAAAGAATTAAATGTTACCATGTTTTTATTGAACACACCATGTAAACATTCACAGTGCAGGTGGAAAAAGTATGTGAACCCTTGGATTTAATAACTGGTTGAACCTCCTTTGGCAGCAATAACTTCAACCAAATGTTTCCTGTAGTTGCAGATCAGACGTGCACAACGGTCAGGAGAAATTCTTGACCCTTCCTCTTTACAGAACTGTTTCAGTTCAGCAATATTCTTGGGATGTCTGGTGTGAATCGCTTTCTTGAGGTCATGCCACAGCATCTCAATCGGGTTGAGGTCAGGACTCTGACTGGGCCTCTCCAGAAGGCGTATTTTCTTCTGTTTAAGACATTCTGTTGTTGATTTACTTCTATGCTTTGGATCGTTGTCCTGTTGCAACACCCATCTTCTGTTGAGCTTCAGCTGGTGGACAGGTGGCCTTAAGTTCTCCTGCAAAATGTCTTAATAAACTTGGGAATTCATGTCTCCTTCGATGATAGCAATCCGTCCAGGCCCTGACGCAGCAAAGCAGCCCCAAAACATGATTCCCCCACCATCATACTTCACAATTGGGATGAGGTTTTGATGTTGGTGTGCTGTGCCTCTTTTTCTCCACACATAGTGTTGTGTGTTTCTTCCAAACAACTCAACTTTTGTTTCATCTGTCCACCGAATATTTTGCCAGTACTGCTGTGGAACATCCAGGTGCTCTTGTGCAAACTGTAAACGTGCAGCAATGTTTTTTTTGGACAGCAGTGGCGTCCTCTGTGGTACCCTCCCATGAAATCCATTCTTGTTTAGTGTTTTACGTATCGTAAATTTGCTGACAGGGATGTTAGCATATGCCAGAGACTTTTGTAAGTCTTTAGCTGATACTCTAGAATTCTTCACCTCATTGAGCAGTCTGCGCTGTGCTCTTGCAGTCATCTTTACAGGACGGCCACTCCTAGGGAGAGTAGCAGCAGTGCTGAACTTTCTCCATTTATAGACAATTTGTCTTACCGTGGACTGATGAACAGCAAGGCTTTTGGAGATACTTTTATAAACCTTTCCAGCTTTATGCAAGTCAACAATTCTTAATCGTAGGTCTTTTGAGAGCTCTTTTGTGCGAGGCATCATTCACATCAGGCAATGCTTCTTGTGAAAAGCAAACCCAGAACTGGTGTGTGTTTTTTATAGGGCAGGGCAGCTGTAACCAACTACTCTAATCTCATCTCATTGATTGGACTCCAGTTGGCTGACACCTCACTCCATTTAGCTCTTGGAGATGTCATTAGTCTATGGGTTCACATACTTTTTCCACCTGCACTGTGAATGTTTACATGGTGTGTTTAATAAAAACATGGTAACATTTAATTATTTGTGTGTTATTAGTTTAAGCAGACTGTGATTATCTATTGTTGTGACTTAGATGAAGATCAGATCACATTTTATGACCAATTTGTGCAGAAATCCATATCATTCCAAAGGGTTCACATACTTTTTCTTGCAACTGTATATATATAATGCAAATTAAAAGGAATTGCATTAATGCAGCTTAAAATTTGCAAAAAGGTTCAATATTCTAGGCTCAAAGTGTTACACTCTAGTCAGCTAATTAATACATACCCCCTGAGCAAAGGGTACCTCAAAATTGTGACTTTGGGGTTTCATAAGCTGTAAGCCATAATCATCCAAATTATAACAAATAAAGGCTTGAAATATCTCGCTTTGCATGTAATGAGTCTATCTCATATATTAGTTTCACTTTTTAAGTTGCATTACTGAAATAATTGAACTTTGCACGATATTCTAATTTTTTTGAGTTTCACCTGTATATACCAGTTCACACACAGAAACTTGTTAGACTTGGCAATATTGTATATACTGTAGACCTGAATGCATCCAAATATCCAATTGATTCACAAAGCAGCTTAATAAAGCCCTATAGCTGGTTGTGGATCACTGAAGTTATGAAGAGGCATTGGCCTCTTCATAACTTCGGTTGGTCCTACGCCAGTTCTAAATATAAGACAGCTTCCTAGCTGAAAGAGGTGTAGAAAAAGTTAAATCAGATGAGCTTGCCAGCCCATCCCCTTCCCCACCCACCCCATGCCCACAATTTTAGACCTGCCATTAGCGGGTAAAGTCGCAGATGCCTCTTAACATATCTTGGTGTATAGAATTCTCGGTCAACCTCAATGTGCACGTGCAGTGGCCCCCGTCATTCCTTCACTGCATGTTTCCCCATCAATCCATGCAGATTGCTCTCCTTCAACTGGGGCATATATGTAAATATCTGTATATTTATTATGCCGATCTGAAACGATTAGCATGGTTTTATTTTAATTTTGGTTTCAGACAACTAGTGAGTCCTTTGCACCTATATACAGTGGCATTTAAAATTTGGGCACACCTGGTCAAAATTCCATTCTACCTATGGAATGTTGCCCATGCTATTGGCTGCCACACAACCACAAAGCATGATTGATCCACACAGACTTGAAAGACTCTTGGCTGGCTACAAAAAGCATTTATAAGCTGTGATACTTGCCAAAGGGGGTGTTACTAGGTAATAACCATGCAGGGTGCCCAAAGTTTTGCTTTGGCATAATTTCTGTTATTTGAAGATGAAAAAAATAGTTTTTGCTTAAAGTACAAAGGGAATACGTCCAGGAGCGGACATACCGCCTGTGCAGCCGGTTCAGCTGCACAGGGGCCCAGTGTGGGACTGGGGTCCATGAGAGGTTCGGCAGCAGGGCACAGGGAGATGAGCGTTTCCCTTACCTATTGCCTGTAGCCTATCAGAGGCCGGTGCATCGCACCGCCTGAGCCGTACAGTGAGTTATAGAGGCTGGAAGAGGCCTGCACCACTTCACTGAGAGTGTCATGGAGGTAAGTATATGTGTTTATTTCTTTATTAACACTATGCTGTTGCCCAGTATGGGGAAGGGGGGAGAGGAGCACTATGGGGGCATCTACTAGGGGTCATTATACTGGCACACATGTGGAGAGAGGAGCACTATAGAGGCATCTACTAGAGGGCATTATTTACTGATACAGGTGGGGGTGAGCACTATGGGGGCATCTACTATAGAGCATTATTTACTGGAACACATGGGAGGGGAGCACTATGGGGGCATCTACTAGGGGCCATTATATTCTGGCACACATAGGGGGAGAGGAGCACTATGGAGGCATCTACTAGGGGAATTATTTACTGGAACACATGGGGGAGAGAGGAGCACTATAGGGGCATCTACTAGGGGCCATTATATACTGGCACACATAGGGGGAGAGGAGCACTATGGAGGCATCTACTAGGGGGCATTATTTACTGGCACACATGGGGGAGAGGATCACTATGGGGGCATCTACTAGGGCCATTATATACTGGTACACATGGGTGAGGAGGACTATGGGGGCATCTTCTAGGGGCCATTATATACTGGCACACATGGGGGGAGAGGAGCACTATGAGGTTATCTACTGGGGCCCTATATATTGACATTATATACTGTCATACATGGGGACACTATGGAGAAGTGGGGTAGAGGAGCACTATGGGGGCATCTACTGGGGGGCATTATATAGGGGAATTTTATACGGGCACAAACTATATGTGCAATATAGGGGTGGGGATGAGTACTATGGGGCATTTTATACTGGCACACATTATGGGGAAGGGGGGAGAGGAGCATTATAGGGGTATCTACTTGGGGCACTCTATATGGGCATTTTATACTGGCAGATTATGTCAGGCATAATGGAACAGGGGAGAAGTGTAGTGTACGGGGGCTGTAATGCCCGTCACTACAGAAGGGTCACTTGTGTGCTGTCGTTTCCCCTTATTTATGGGGAGGTTGGTATAAGTCATCTTCATAAAATATAATGTAATGTAATGCTATGTACTTTCCTGTTACTGTAAAATGTGCATGTACAGGCCTGCTAGGGGTGTCATTCCAGCTCTTAGTCACTAGAGGGAGCTAGGGAGCCCTAGTTTATATAAGGCCCAGTCAGGGAAAGGAAGAGGAGTTGAAGTGGGAGCTGAGGTTGGAGATTAGACCATGTCTGAGTTAAATCCAGGCCTGGAGCCTGCAGACCAGGAGAGGGTATTGCAGTCCCTGTAACCGGGTTCCAGATCCAAGGAGAAGGTTCCCCTCCTGAGTTTATATATGCAGAAGCAGGAACACCACCGTTAACCAGCCTGAGGAAACTGAGAGAGACAGAGGCAAGTCCAGAAAAGCAAGAGGTACTAAAGACAACAGAGGAGGTACTTGATAATTATAAAACCAAGGATATACGCCAGAGCTAGGGCATCGGGCCTTGGAGAAGAGTTTCTATGTTCCAGGATCAGTCAGGAATAGAGTGCAAGCCGCCTGTACTGCAAGTCCTGTGTTTAACACTCTGAAGTCACCTTGCTATATATTGCCTGCATCAAATGTATTGAAGCCAACTGTCTTCAAAGGAACTGCACTTCCATCTATGTCCATGTATGATGACTACTAAAGTTTGAGTTCTGTTTTAACATCACGTGGTTCCTCAGTTATTCCTGCTATCAGCAAACGGCGTGCCACCGTTTAATTGGCACTGGCGTCACGAACATTACTTATCATTACCTGCCCTTGCAGAGAGTCAGCTGTCTCAGGCTAGAGTCACGATTGCACTACAACACCCAGGAACATTTTTAAACCTAACTTGAGTACGCTGCACTTCTCTTTTGGCGTCACGAACAGGATGCGCACGCTTTCTAGTGCAAGAAGCGTGAACTTTGTGCCTTATACAGTTGCCCTGTGACCAAAGTGACAAATTGCCTGCTTATTTAAAGTGGACTTTGTGGACTGAAAAACATACAAAAAAGTGTCCCTAAAACCTCCAAAAAGCACTGTGCAGTGTTGCGCTATCAAGAGGAAGGAAATCGCCACATTGGAGTGTGGTTTTATGGACTTTTTACCATCCTGCTTGCTGTCAGTGAATAGACAGCGTTTTTTGCTAAAAGATGGCTGCTGAGCTTGCTGAATTTACTGCTACGTCATCTTCATCCCGAAAAGGCGGGAAAAGTTGGCGCCTTTTTACTGAAAAAGCGGGAAAAGGTTCAAGGTCAGGCGCCACCGCCTGTCTGGACATTTGCATGTCTGCCAGCATGGACTCCGCCTTCCACATACTGGAATACCTGGGGGGCGGCCTCCCAGTGCAAGGATCTGGCTGAACTTATTGGCGCCACCCTGTCGCTCTCCGTAGAAGGATCGAGCATGTTGGAGAGTGAAGACGGCTCTGCTGGGATGTCCGCGCCTGAGTTTCTGAACACGACTGATATTGGTGTAGAGCCAGAAGAGGCTCCACCGGCCTACTCTCCGGGACCGGAGAGACCTGCCTGCCCGCCACCGGGGAAAGAACCAGAGCACTACTATGGCTCTTGGAGAGATTTCTTTCAGCCCTCTTTCAAGTGGTCCGCATTAATGGCAGAGATCCGGGAGGCCGCCATAAAGAAGAATACCAAAACTAAAATATACTATGAAGAACTAACCAAGAATATTCACGAGCGGCACACCAATACCCAACCCCGCCTGGAAAGGAGAAAGGGGTTGGTGGTGTCCTTTGACAAGACCCGTGGCTACGGGTTCATACAGGACTATGTTACTGGCAGAGACTTATACGTCAACCGGAGATCTGTCAAGAGAGATTACCTCCCTGCGCATCTGCATAATCTCCGCGAGGGAGAGGAAGTAGAGTTCACCCCTGCCGAGAGCCTGCGAGGCCCATATGCAACTGCCGTGTCCCGTCCCAAGAGAGAACCGGAGGACTGGGAGGCAGAAGAGGACTATTCTGGCTGCGAGCGGGCACCTGAACGCTCTCCAGAACCAGCCCATCACGCGTTCCAAGAGCGGGGCTCTTTCATTGGTCCTAATGTATTCTGGCAGCCCACCGTGTTGGAGAAATGGGTGAGTCCCTATCCGTCCCCCGAGCTGCCTCGCCGGGAGAAAACAATCCAGGACTTGGAGAATCTCAAAGGACTCCGCGTTACCCTGGAGAATATCCGGAAGGGTAGGAGACCCGATGCGCCACCGGAGCCTGCAGCGGCCGCGTCCGATGCATCCTACACTGTACCTGCGCCGGCGGCGCCAGCAGAGGACAGCGATTCTGACACTGAAAGTATAGGTGACCAGATCGTCCGGCTGGAGGAAAAGTTGCGGGAGCTGCGCAAGATTGCCACCGCCAGGATCCAGACGCCGCCTAAGAAGGACGAGGTAAGGGTGCCTGTCACCACCCGTAAACCACCTTCTGCTAACATTGCTCCGTCAAGGTCCCAAAGAAGTCCCGCTAATCCTGTGACTTGCTGCACAGAGCCCACCGGACCGCTTGCGGCGGCGGTATCAAGTCCACCACAGCCTACAATAATTATGCCTGGACCGGTACGGTCCACAAGAGTCTTTACCCCTAGGCCTATGGGGCCAATACCTATTAGGGGTCCCTTCACTTTGCAGCTGCCCCCTGACACTGTAATGTGGGCACATCCACCTGTAGAGAACTACTACAGCCCTTATTTGCCAGCAGAGCTGGGCAACTATGAGGCGCCCTTGTGAATTAGCCTGCTAGGCCTTTGATTTATTTCGCCAAGGGATGATTTTGAAAGTTTAAACCTTCCAGGACAGGAGTCCTTTGTTCTGGTCCTTTGTTGCTGCTGCCAGTTTACCCACGGCTCAGTGGTAGTGGTCACCCACTGAAATAATAAAGTCAACAAAGCCAAGTTTGTTTCCAGGACCTCCTGCCTGCTTCTGCTATCACACACCAAGTTGTGCCTGTTCCGTTGTTGTACCTTTTACCCTTAACCCCTTTTCAGGTTGATCAGGGGCATTACAGCACTTGTTTTTAGCTGTCATTTTTATTGTGCAACGGAACTCCAAGGAAATGTACCCAGAGATGGACTCCACTGCACGAGAGCCTCTGCGATTTATAAGAAAGGAACCTGGGTACGGACTCATATTTGTTCTTTGAGCCTCCAAGAACTTTTATACTGTTTTATCTTTTCTGCTGTTCTATTAAGGACAATTTGCACATATGGACTATCTTGGTAATAATGTTACGCTGTGCCAGGTCAGCGCCCCAGTTCCATTCACTATCCTGAGAGAAGAGAACGACGCCCCTTGTCACTACCCTTCACCTTTGCCAATTGGACCTGATATGAACGTAAATGCAGATGAATGACATATATGTATGCCTGCATGTGTTTTTTTTTCTGTTTCAGGTAAAGATTCCAGTTGGGCGAGTCCTGATGGAGTACGAGGTCGTACTCAGCTTAAAGCAGCGGGGTATGTAGTGTACGGGGGCTGTAATGCCCGTCACTACAGAAGGGTCACTTGTGTGCTGTCGTTTCCCCTTATTTATGGGGAGGTTGGTATAAGTCATCTTCATAAAATATAATGTAATGTAATGCTATGTACTTTCCTGTTACTGTAAAATGTGCATGTACAGGCCTGCTAGGGGTGTCATTCCAGCTCTTAGTCACTAGAGGGAGCTAGGGAGCCCTAGTTTATATAAGGCCCAGTCAGGGAAAGGAAGAGGAGTTGAAGTGGGAGCTGAGGTTGGAGATTAGACCATGTCTGAGTTAAGTCCAGGCCTGGAGCCTGCAGACCAGGAGAGGGTATTGCAGTCCCTGTAACCAGGTTCCAGATCCAAGGAGAAGGTTCCCCTCCTGAGTTTATATATGCAGAAGCAGGAACACCACCGTTAACCAGCCTGAGGAAACTGAGAGAGACAGAGGCAAGTCCAGAAAAGCAAGAGGTACTAAAGACAACAAAGGAGGTACTTGATAATTATAAAACCAAGGATATACGCCAGAGCTAGGGCATCGGGCCTTGGAGAAGAGTTTCTATGTTCCAGGATCAGTCAGGAATAGAGTGCAAGCCGCCTGTACTGCAAGTCCTGTGTTTAACACTCTGAAGTCACCTTGCTATATATTGCCTGCATTAAATGTATTGAAACCAACTGTCTTCAAAGGAACTGCGCTTCCATCTATGTCCATGTATGATGACTACTAAAGTTTGAGTTCTGTTTTAACATCACGTGGTTCCTCAGTTATTCCTGCTATCAGCAAACGGCGTGCCACAGTTTAATTGACACTGGCGTCACGAACATTACTTATCATTACCTGCCCTTGCAGAGAGTCAGCTGTCTCAGGTTAGAGTCACGATTGCACTACAACACCCAGGAACATTTTTAAACCTAACTTGAGTACGCTGCAGAAGCACTATGGGGGCATCTACAGGGGGCACTATATAAAAGTATTTTATACTGGTGCAAATTATGGGGCACTATGAGGACATTGGCTCTACTGGGGGCAGTGGGCACTAAGAGGAGGTATTTTTATTACTGCCACACAACAGGGTATTTTTTGCATCATTAGTTTCGGGGACACTGTTTCCTTGGTGCAGTTATTTTTTAGGGCACTGTGTGCCAATAATTATTGAAGGGGCGCTATCTGTTTGGTACTAGTATTTTCAGGGGATTTATGTGTTTCTGAATTATAGTATTGATGTGCACAGCGGACACAGTAGTGGGGGGTGGCAGGATGGGAGGATGATGGAAAAGTAGGAAAGTGGGAGGATGATGGAAAAGTAGGAAACTAAGATGTGTCTGTCAAACTCTGCAGAGAGAAGAGATGGCTGGTCTGAAAGGAGAAGATGAGGACAGAGAGTAGCTTCTTATGCCTCTTACCTTTTCATTTCCCATGCAGCATTGCCAATAAGTCTCTATACAGGACTGGTCTCTTCAAGGAGATTCAGCAGAAGAGACTGCTCCATGGCTTGGGGCTCAGACTGCTGGGTTGATTTGCAAGGGAGTAAGGTGAAGGACTAATGGACATGGGCTGCAGGTGCCAATTCTTATCTTTCAGCAGGAGACTGGGTGGGAGACAATCTGATGTAACTGGAGGCACTGTCAGCCACCCAATCTACTATCGCCTGTATTTGTTCTGGTCTCACCATTCGTAGAGCCGCATTCAGCCCTACCAAATAACGCTGAAGGTTCTGTCGCCTACTCGCACCTGAGGAAGGTGTTTCACTTGTGCGTGTAGCTGGCACAGATCGACCACGTCCTCTCCCTGCAACAGGAGCTCCACCAGCAGCACCACGAGCGGGGCCTGTCCCTTATATGACGCTCTCCTCATTCTTTGCGTTCACCCACCAAACTAACAGATGGTTTATGTCAGGCAACAATGTAAGGCAGTGCCGGTGTCATAAAGAGGAAACATTTCTCGAGGTCACACAATAGTGTGACAGGCAAATTTTATACAATTACTTCACGGTCCCAAATTTATTTTTTTGTCAATGTAACTGCAGTATTGACTGGTTATATTTGACTGTGACAAATGCAGCAAAGGCCCCAAAAGTAGGGTCCTGCCCAAAATGGGTGTTTTTTTAAAACCAGAATATAATAGTATTTAAGTTTGTATTTGACTGTCACAAATGCAGCAAAGGCCGCAAATGTATTATCTTGCCTAAAATGGGTGGGGTTTATTTAATACCAGAATATAGCAACAGTATTTAAAGCTTGTATTTCACTGTGACAAATGCAGCAAAGGCCCCAGATGTTGGGTCTTGCCAAAAATGGGTGTTTTTTTTAAACCCAGAATTTAATTGCAGTATTTAACCCCTTAAAGACTCAGCCCTATTTCACCTTAAGAGAAGAAAAGATGCTGCAATGGCACAAATCCACTGGTGGAAACGGACATGAAACTTCGATCTGGATATTCCTTTTTTTATTTAAGTGCATAGCCATGTAAACAACGCGTTTCGGGGACTAATAGTTCCCCTTCATCAGGTTAGGTTATAATACATAAAGGTGGGTATTTATAGTGGGAAAAGACATAAAAAAAAAAAAATATGCCAAAAAGACGCACCCATGTACCACCCACAGTGGGAGGGGCTAGTGCTAGGTGTCATCCTGATGGCAGTTTACAAAGGACACATCAAAACCACATAAAAATGGTGAAGTCAATTGTTAGCATATGATAAAAGACACTTAGAAAAATAAAGACAATAATAATGAATAATTTGAGAGCTTTAACAAAGTGACAGAGCGAGTGGGGAGGTCATGTGACTGCTAGTAGGGTCACATGACATATTACATCACTGGGAAGGGCGGGGATATGCCGGCCTATTCATTTCATTACTGCTGGGTCACATGACGTATTACATCCTCGTAAAAGATGAAACACTGGTCACATTCTACCACCTCCCCAAAATCCATAAGAATGAGAAGAACCCACCCGGTAGACAAATTATCTCTGGGGTCTCAGCTTTTACTCGTAATCTATCCTACTATATCGATGTCCACCTTCAGAAATATGTCTTAGGTCTAACATCGTACCTAAGGGACTCGACTTCTCTTATCACATCATTAAAAGATATCGAATGGAAGACCAACTATTTGTGGCTAACCCTTGATGTTTCGGCTCTGTATTCCAATATATCGCACGAATTGGGTTTAAAATGCACGTCTATCTTTTTGGAAAAAGATCAAGACATGCCCGTACAACAAAAGTATTTAATTACTAGAAGTATTGAGTTCATTCTCACACATAATGTCTTTCTTTTCCAGAAACAAATTTATAAACAGGTAAGGGGGACTGCAATGGGGACGCGCTTCGCGCTTACCTCTTCATGGGAGCTTTTGAGGAATCTTTCATTTATCAAACCACCTTTTGGTCTACAAACATTGTCTTTTTTCAAAGATATATAGATAACTTGATTTTTATTTGGGACGAAGACTAGGGATGAGCGAACCCGAACTGTATAGTTCGGGTTCGTACCGAATTTTGGGGTGTCCGTGACACGGACCCGAACCCGAACATTTTCGTAAAAGTCCGTGTTCGAGTTCGGTGTTCGGCGCTTTCTTGGCGCTTTTTGAAAGGCTGCAAAGCAGCCAATCAACAAGCGTCATACTACTTGCCCCAAGAGGCCATCACAGCCTTGCCTACTATTGGCATGGCTGTGATTGGCCAGTGCAGCATGTGACCCAGCCTCTATATAAGCTTGGGTCACGTTGCGCTGCACGTCACTCTGCTGATTGAAGCATAGGGAGAGGTTGCAGCTGCGACGTTAGGGCGAGATTAGGCAGTGATTAACTCCTCCAAAAGACTTCATTCTGTGATCGATCTGCAGCTGTGGATCATTGAAGTGCTAATATTGACTTGCTCACTTTTTTGAGGCTGCCCAGAGCGTTTTTAGATCACTTTTTTTCTGGGGTGATCGGCGGCCATTTTGTGACTTGTGGTGCGCCAGCACAAGCTATCACCAAGTGTATTTAACCATCAATAGTGTGGTTATTTTGTGCTATATCCTACATCAGCTGCAGGCTGAGCCTGTGTCACCGAAGTGCATTTAACCATCAACAGTCTGGTTATTTTTTGGCCATATACAACATCAGCCGCAGGCTGAGCCTGTGTCACCGAAGTGCATTTAACCATCAACAGTCTGATTATTTTTTGGCCATATACTACATCTGGTGCAGGCTGAGCCTGTGTCACCCAAGTGCATTTAACCATCAACAGTGTGGTTATTTTTTGGCCATATACTACATCAGGGGCAAGTTGAGCCTGTCACCCAGCGCCTAAAAAATAGACCTGACATTTCTATTCAACTAAATCTGTACTGTTTTAGCTGGTCAAGTTATTTGTAGTGACCGTAAAAGCACACTTTTTGTTCTGGGTTGAAAAACTATTCCCAAATTTGCCATTCTAAAAATAACTAGTTTCTGGTATATGAGGCCTACTTGAAATCTATCCCAAAAAGGATATCTTGCATTGAAGGTACTGATAGTGTCATTCAGAAAAACTTAAGACACACGCTACCGTGCAGATAGAAGTCTGATTCTGAGATTAAACCTTAACCTGTCACACAGTGCAAAAAAAACAGGTCTCACATTTCTATTCAAGCAAATCTGTACTGTTTTAGCTGGTCAAGTTATTTGTAGTGACCGTAAAAGCACTTTTTTTTTTCTGGGTTGAAAAACTATTCCCAAATTTGCCATTCTCAAAATAACTAGTTTCTGGTATTTGAGGCCTACTTGAAATCTATCCCAAAAAGGATATCTTACATTGAAGGTACTGATAGTGTCATTCAGAAAAACCTAAGACACACGCTACCGTGCAGATAGAAGTCTGATTCTGAGATTAAACCTTAACCTGTCACACAGTGCAAAAAAAAACAGGTCTCACATTTCTATTCAAGCAAATCTGTACTGTTTTAGCTGGTCAAGTTATTTGTAGCGACCGTAAAAGCACATTTTTTTTCTGGTTTGAAAAACTATTCCCAAATTTGCCATTCTCAAAATAACTAGTTTCTGGTATTTGAGGCCTACTTGAAATCTATCCCAAAAAGGATATCTTACATTGTAGGTACTGATAGTGTCATTCAGAAAAACCTCAGACACACGCTACCGTGCAGATAGAAGTCTGATTCTGTGATTAAACCTTAACCTGTCACACAGTGCAAAAAAAAACAGGTCTCACATTTCTATTCAAGCAAATCTGTACTGTTTTAGCTGGTCAAGTTATTTGTAGCGACCGTAAAAGCACTTTTTTTTTTCTGGTTTGAAAAACTATTCCCAAATTTGCCATTCTCAAAATAACTAGTTTCTGGTATTTGAGGCCTACTTGAAATCTATCCCAAAAAGGATATCTTACATTGAAGGTACTGATAGTGTCATTCAGAAAAACCTAAGACACACGCTACCGTGCAGATAGAAGTCTGATTCTGAGATTAAACCTTAACCTGTCACACAGTGCAAAAAAAAACAGGTCTCACATTTCTATTCAAGCAAATCTGTACTGTTTTAGCTGGTCAAGTTATTTGTAGTGACCGTAAAAGCACTTTTATTTTTCTGGGTTGAAAAACTATTCCAAAATTTGCCATTCTCAAAATTGTGGTGAACGGGAACAATGAGGAAAACATCTAATAATGGACGCGGACATGGACATGGTCGTGGTGGTGTTAGTGGACCCTCTGGTGCTGGGAGAGGACGTGGCCGTTCTGCCACAGCCACACGTCCTAGTGTACCAACTACCTCAGGTCCCAGTAGCCGCCAGAATTTACAGGGATATTTGGTGGGGCCCAATGCCGTTCTAAGGATGGTAAGGCCTGAGCAGGTACAGGCATTAGTCAATTGGGTGGCTGACAGTGCATCCAGCACGTTCACATTATCTCCCACCCAGTCTTCTGCAGAAAGCGCACAGATGGCGCATGAAAACCAAGCCCATCAGTCTGTCACATCACCCCCATGCATATCAGGGAAACTGTCTGAGCCTCAAGTTATGCAGCAGTCTCTTATGCTGTTTGAAGACTCTGCTGCCAGGGTTTCCCAAGGGCATCCACCTAGCTCTTCACCAGGGGTGGAAGAGATAGAATGCACTAACGCACAACCACTTATGTTTCCTGATGATGAGGACATGGGAATACCACCTCAGCACGTCTCTGATGATGACGAAACACAGGTGCCAACTGCTGCGTCTTTCTGCAGTGTGCAGACTGAACAGGAGGTCAGGGATCAAGACTGGGTGGAAGACGATGCAGGGGACGATGAGGTCCTAGACCCCACATGGAATGAAGGTCGTGCCACTGACTTTCACAGTTCGGAGGAAGAGGCAGTGGTGAGACCGAGCCAACAGCGTAGCAAAAGAGGGAGCAGTGGGCAAAATCAGAACACCCGCCGCCAAGAGACTCCGCCTGCTACTGACCGCCGCCATCTGGGACCGAGCACCCCAAAGGCAGCTTCAAGGAGTTCCCTGGCATGGCACTTCTTCAAACAATGTGCTGACGACAAGACCCGAGTGGTTTGCACGCTGTGCCATCAGAGCCTGAAGCGAGGCATTAACGTTCTGAACCTTAGCACAACCTGCATGACCAGGCACCTGCATGCAAAGCATGAACTGCAGTGGAGTCAACACCTTAAAAACAATAAAGTCACTCAGGCTCCCCCTGCTGCCTCTTCTGCTGCTGCCGCCTCGGCCTCTTCTGCTGCTGCCGCCGCCTCAGCCTCTTCTGCTGCTGCTGCCGCCGCCGCCTCAGCCTCTTCCTCTGCCTCTGGAGGAACGTTGGCACCTGCCGCCCAGCAAACATGGGATGTACCACCAACACCACCACCTGCGTCACCAAGCATCTCAACCATGTCACACGGCAGCGTTCAGCTCTCCATCTCACAAACATTTGAGAGAAAGCGTAAATTCCCACCTAGCCACCCTCGATCCCTGGCCCTGAATGCCAGCATTTCTAAACTACTGGCCTATGAAATGCTGTCATTTAGGCTGGTGGACACACACAGCTTCAAACAGCTCATGTCGCTTGCTGTCCCACAGTATGTTGTTCCCAGCCGCCACTACTTCTCCAAGAGAGCCGTGCCTTCCCTGCACAAACAAGTGTCCGATAAAATCAAGTGTGCACTGCGCAACGCCATCTGTGGCAAGGTCCACCTAACCACAGATACGTGGACCAGTAAGCACGGCCAGGGACGCTATATCTCCCTAACTGCACACTGGGTAAATGTAGTGGCGGCTGGGCCCCAGGCGGAGAGCTGTTTGGCGCACGTCCTTCCGCCGCCAAGGATCTCAGGGCAACATTCTTTGCCTCCTGTCTCCTCCTCCTCCTACTCAGCTTCCTCCTCCTCTTCTTCCACCTGCTCATCCAGTCAGCCACACAACTTCACCACCAACTTCAGCACAGCCCGGGGTAAACGTCAGCAGGCCATTCTGAAACTCATATGTTTGGGGGACAGGCCCCACACCGCACAGGAGTTGTGGCGGGGTATAGAACAACAGACCGACGAGTGGTTGCTGCCGGTGAGCCTCAAGCCCGGCCTGGTGGTGTGCGATAATGGGCGAAATCTCGTTGCAGCTCTGGGACTAGCCGGTTTGATGCACATCCCTTGCCTGGCGCATGTGCTGAATTTGGTGGTGCAGAAGTTCATTCGCAACTACCCCGACATGTCAGAGCTGCTGCATAAAGTGCGGGCCGTCTGTTCGCGCTTCCGGCGTTCACACCCTGCCGCTGCTCGCCTGTCTGCGCTACAGCGTAACTTCGGCCTTCCCGCTCACCGCCTCATATGCGACGTACCCACCAGGTGGAACTCCACCTTGCATATGCTGGACAGACTGTGCGAGCAGCAGCAGGCCATAGTGGAGTTTCAGCTGCAGCACGCACGGGTCAGTCGCACTGTGGATCAGACACACTTCACCACCAATGACTGGGCCTCCATGCGAGACCTGTGTGCCCTGTTGCGCTGTTTCGAGTACTCCACCAACATGGCCAGTGGCGATGACGCCGTTATCAGCGTTACAATACCACTTCTATGTCTCCTTGAGAAAACACTTAGGGCGATGATGGAAGAGGAGGTGGCCCAGGAGGAAGAGGAGGAAGAGGGGTCATTTTTAGCACTTTCAGGCCAGTCTCTTTGAAGTGACTCAGAGGGAGGTTTTTTGCAACACCAGAGGCCAGATACAAATGTGGCCAGACAGGGCCCACTACTGGAGGACGAGGAGGACGAGGATGAGGAGGAGGTGGAGGAGGATGAGGATGAAGCATGTTCACAGCGGGGTGGCACCCAAAGCAGCTCGGGCCCATCACTGGTGCGTGGCTGGGGGGAAACACAGGACGACGACGATACGCCTCCCACAGAGGACAGCTTGTCCTTACCTCTGGGCAGCCTGGCACACATGAGCGACTACATGCTGCAGTGCCTGCGCAACGACAGCAGAGTTGCCCACATTTTAACGTGTGTGGACTACTGGGTTGCCACCCTGCTGGATCCCCGGTACAAAGACAATGTGCCCACCTTAATTCCTACACTGGAGCGTGATAGGAAGATGCGCGAGTACAAGCGCACGTTGGTAGACGCGCTACTGAGAGCATTCCCAAATGTCACAGGGGAACCAGTGGAAGCCCAAGGCGAAGGCAGAGGAGGAGCAAGAGGTCGCCAACGCAGCTGTGTCACGGCCAGCTCCTCTGAGGGCAGGGTTAGCATGGCAGAGATGTGGAAAAGTTTTGTCACCACGCCACAGCTAACTGCACCACCACCTGATACAGAACGTGTTAGCAGGAGGCAACATTTCACTAACATGGTGGAACAGTACCTGTGCACACCCCTCCACGTACTGACTGATGGTTCGGCCCCATTCAACTTCTGGGTCTCCAAATTGTCCACGTGGCCAGAGCTAGCCTTTTATGCCTTGGAGGTGCTGGCCTGCCCGGCGGCCAGCGTTTTGTCTGAACGTGTATTCCGCACGGCAGGGGGCGCCATTACAGACAAACGCAGCCGCCTGTCTACAGCCAATGTGGACAAGCTGACGTTCATAAAAATGAACCAGGCATGGATCCCACAGGACCTGTCCATCCCTTGTGCAGATTAGATATTAACTATCTCCCCTTAACAATATATTATTCTACTCCAGGGCACTTCCTCATTCAATACTATTTTTAATTTCATTTTACCATTATATTGCGGGGCAACCCAAAGTTGAATGAACCTCTCCTCTGTCTGGGTGCCGGGGCCTAAATGTGTGACAGTGGCCTGTTCCAGTGGTGGGTGACGTGAAGCCTGATTCTCTGCTATATCAATAAAATATATATCCACGGCACACTCGTTGCTGGTCAAAAAATAGAATTTATTGTATTATCAGCACCAACTGGTTGTATTACATAACAGAAAGGAAAGGGCCAACGTTTCGGTCCAACCTGGACCTTGATCACGGCCTGTAGACAACATAGAGAAGATATATATATATATATATATATATATATATATATATATATATATATATATATTACAACAATCAGGTGCAGGAGAACATTCAAAATAAAAATTGAATAAAATGAATAATCCTCATTTATATAGACAAACAGTAATGTGCCACAGAGGTGGGTTAGTCTGACGAGGAACAGAGTAGTGAAAAATAGAAAACATTACTCTGTTCCTCGTCAGACTAACCCACCTTTGTGGCACATTACTGTTTGTCTATATAAATGAGGATTATTCATTTTATTCAATTTTTATTTTGAATGTTCTCCTGCACCTGATTGTTGTAATATATATATATATATATATATATATATCTTCTCTATGTTGTCTACAGGCCGTGATCAAGGTCCAGGTTGGACCGAAACGTTGGCCCTTTCCTTTCTGTTATGTAATACAACCAGTTGGTGCTGATAATACAATAAATTCTATTTTTTGACCAGCAACGAGTGTGCCGTGGATATATATATTTTATTGATATAGAGACGTGACTGTCCCTCCATTGAGCACCTCTCTCTGGGAATCATATTTCCCTCAAATAACGGTGTGCCTTCCAAATCTGACATGATTCTCTGCTATGACATGAAGACTTATTCTGTGCTGACATGATTCTCTGTTACGCGACCTCTCTCCTCTGCCTGGTTGCCTGGGCCTAAATATGTGACAGTGGCCTGTTCCAGTGGTGGGTGACGTGAAGCCTGATTCTCTGCTATGACATGAAGACAGATTCTGCGCTGACATAAGGCCAGATTCTCTGTTACGGGACCGCTCTCCTCTGTCTGGGTGCCGGGGCCTAAATGTGTGACAGTGGCCTGTTCCAGTGGTGGGTGACGTGAAGCCTGATTCTCTGCTATGACATGAAGACAGATTCTGTGCTGACATAAGGCCAGATTCTCTGTTACGGGACCTCTCTCCTCTGCCTGGGTGCCTGGGCCTAAATGTGTGACAGTGGCCTGTTCCAGTGGTGGGTGACGTGAAGCCTGATTCTCTGCTATGACATGAAGACAGATTCTGCACTGACATAAGGCCAGATTCTCTGTTACGGGACCGCTCTCCTCTGTCTGGGTGCCGGGGCCTAAATGTGTGACAGTGGCCTGTTCCAGTGGTGGGTGACGTGAAGCCTGATTCTCTGCTATGACATGAAGACAGATTCTGTGCTGACATCAGGCCAGATTCTCTGTTACGGGACCTCTCTCCTCTGCCTGGGTGCCTGGGCCTAAATGTGTGACAGTGGCCTGTTCCAGTGGTGGGTGACGTGAAGCCTGATTCTCTGCTATGACATGTAGACTGATTCTGCACTGACATAAGGCCAGATTCTCTGTTACGGGACCGCTCTCCTCTGTCTGGGTGCCGGGGCCTAAATGTGTGACAGTGGCCTGTTCCAGTGGTGGGTGACGTGAAGCCTGATTCTCTGCTATGACATGAAGACAGATTCTGTGCTGACATCAGGCCAGATTCTCTGTTATGGGACCTCTCTCCTCTGCCTGGGTGCTGGGCCTAAATGTGTGACAGTGGCCTGTTCCAGTGGTGGGTGACGTGAAGCCTGATTCTCTGCTATGACATGAAGACAGATTCTGCGCTGACATAAGGCCAGATTCTCTGTTACGGGACCGCTCTCCTCTGTCTGGGTGCCGGGGCCTAAATGTGTGACAGTGGCCTGTTCCAGTGGTGGGTGACGTGAAGCCTGATTCTCTGCTATGACATGAAGACAGATTCTGTGCTGACATAAGGCCAGATTCTCTGTTACGCGACCTCTCTCCTCTGCCTGGGTGCCTGGGCCTAAATATGTGACAGTGGCCTGTTCAAGTGGTGGGTGACGTGAAGCCTGATTCTCTGCTATGACATGAAGACTGATTCTGCGCTGACATAAGGCCAGATTCTCTGTTACGGGACCGCTCTCCTCTGTCTGGGTGCCGGGGCCTAAATGTGTGACAGTGGCCTGTTCCAGTGGTGGGTGACGTGAAGCCTGATTCTCTGCTATGACATGAAGACAGATTCTGTGCTGACATAAGGCAAGATTCTCTGTTACGCGACCTCTCTCCTCTGCCTGGGTGCCTGGGCCTAAATGTGTGACAGTGGCCTGTTCCAGTGGTGGGTGACGTGAAACCTGATTCTCTGCTATGACATGAAGACTGATTCTGCGCTGACATAAGGCCAGATTCTCTGTTACGGGACCGCTCTCCTCTGTCTGGGTGCCGGGGCCTAAATGTGTGACAGTGGCCTGTTCCAGTGGTGGGTGACGTGAAGCCTGATTCTCTGCTATGACATGAAGACAGATTCTGTGCTGACATAAGGCCAGATTCTTTGTTACGCGACCTCTCTCCTCTGCCTGAGTGCCTGGGCCTAAATGTGTGACAGTGGCCTGTTCCAGTGGTGGGTGACGTGAAGCCTGATTCTCTGCTATGACATGAAGACAGATTCTGCGCTGACATAAGGCCAGATTCTCTGTTACGGGACCGCTCTCCTCTGTCTGGGTGCCGGGGCCTAAATGTGTGACAGTGGCCTGTTCCAGTGGTGGGTGACGTGAAGCCTGATTCTCTGCTATGACATGAAGACAGATTCTGTGCTGACATGAAGACAGATTCTCTGCTATGGCATGAAGAGACTGATTCTGTGCTGACATGAAGCCAGATTCTTTGCTATGGCATGAAGAGACTGATTCTCTGCTGACGTGAAGCCGGATTCTCTGCTATGGGACCTTTGTCCAATTGATATTGGGTCATTTTTATTTTTTTAATTTTTATTTTAATTCATTTCCCTATCCACATTTGTTTGCAGGGGATTTACCTACATGTTGCTGCCTTTTGCAGCCCTCTAGCTCTTTCCTGGGCTGTTTTACAGCCTTTTTAGTGCCCAAAAGTTCGGGTCCCCATTGACTTCAATGGGGTTCGGGTTCGGGACGAAGTTCGGTTCGGGTTCGGATCCCGAACCCGAACATTTCCGGGAAGTTCGGCCGAACTTCTCGAACCCGAACATCCAGGTGTTCGCTCAACTCTAACGGAGACCAAACATCTATTGAGAAGTTCATTTCTTACCTCAATGCAAACAATTGGGGCATCTCGTTCACAGGTACATACAATCCTTGCAAAATCGAGTTCTTAGATCTCGAGATTTACACCCATGGAAATGAAATCAGGACAAGGACTTTTTTTTAAGAAGGTAGATAGGAATAGTTATCTAGATTTTAAGAGTACCCATTACAGGAAATGGAAAACTAACATTCCTTTTAGTCAATTTAAGAGAATCCGGCGGAATTGCACAACCGATGAGGATTTTGTGAACCAGTGCGATATACTCACCACCCGGTTCAGTCAGAAAGGATACCCCACAAACATTGTCTCAGGCGCTAGAAAAGAGGCTTCAGCACTCTCACAATTAGAGTGCCTAGCACCCATACAGAAAAAAGAGAAAGACACAGATAATCTTTTTCATTGTAATTTTATAACCACCTGTAATCAAAATAATGATAGTGTCAAAACAATATTGTTGAAACACTGGCACATCCTGAGAAGCGATCCTATACTGAACCAAATTATCCCAAAAGTCCCCCGCCTAACCTATAGAAGAGCACGAACCTTGAAGAACATCCTTGCGCCTAGAAAATTAAGGTCAATTGATGGCCCGATTAAAAACCATGAAAATCATGACCCATCTATGTCTACGGGCAGTTATAAATGCGGCCACTCAAGATGTCTGTGCTGTAGAATGATCTGTCAGAAATCAACCTTTCAGAGTCGTAGCAGTGGAGAATTTTTTCCCATTTCTAGCACCTTGAATTGCGAATCCTCTTGCGTAATTTACCTACTAGAATGTCCGTGTCACTTACAGTATGTTGGCTGCACCGTACAAACATTACGCAATAGAGTGAACAAACACCGGTCAAATATAAAGAAAAAATATCTCAAGCACAGTGTTTCAAGACATGCAGCACTTCATCATGAGGGGAGTTTGTGCGTTTTTTTTGTTATACCTATCGAGCAAATACCGGCAAACCTAAAGGAAGACACACAATACATTAGGCGACGGGAGATGTTCTGGATATTTCAAATAAATAGTTTAAGCCCATACGGGCTAAATGAAGCTTTTGAGATCAATTTATAAACTATATCCGGTCTCCATCCAAAGCCACACAGAGTCGTCCCCCCCCCCCCTTTTTATAACATTCCCACCATCCACACAAATCTATCTGCCATGCTGTCCGTCCACTTGGGGCTAATCGCCCTACTAGTAAATCTAATGCCACTGACAGTGTCATTCTCATTTCTATTTACATCTTTTATTTTCATTTCATTTTTTTATAAAAAAATGTTTATAAAAATTTTTTTAGTTTATTATTGCCATGTGAACTCTTATTGTCTTTTATTCACTCAGGGCAAAATGTCCTATTTGCCTATTTAATTATCTATTTTTTTCATTCTAATTCATCCAATGTGGTGTGTTACTACTTACTACCTGTTGTTTTATTGATTTATGAATTTTGATGATTTTATGCAGCTAGAGTATGCCAGGGCTATTTTGTCAAGTTATACCCCTTCCCCTATGACAGTTATACCCCTTCCCCAACAGTCTTGAAGGAGTTCCCAGAGATGCTTAGCACTTGTTGGCTATTTTGCGGTCCAGCTCACCCCAAAGCATCTCGATTGGGTTCAGGTCCGGTGACTGTGGAGGCCAGGTCATCTGGCGCAGCACCCCATCACTCTCCTTCATGGTCAAATAGCCATTACTTTCAAAGTTTTTTCAAATTTTTCGGCTGACTGACTGACCTTCATTTCTTAAAGTAATGATGGCCACTCGTTTTTCTTTACTTAGCTGCTTTTTTCTTGCCATAATACAAATTCTAACAGTCTATTCAGTAGGACTATCAGCTGTGTATCCACCTGACTTCTCCTCAACGCAACTGATGGTCCCAACCCCATTTATAAGGCAAGAAATCCCACTTATTAAACCTGACAGGGCACACCTGTGAAGTGAAAACCATTTCAGGGGACTACCTCTTGAAGCTCATCAAGAGAATGCCAAGAGTGTGCAAAGCAGTAATCAAAGCAAAAGGTGCTACTTTGAAGAACCTAGAATATGACATATTTTCAGTTGTTTCACACTTGTTTGTTATGTATATAATTCCACATGTGTTAATTCATAGTTTTAACCGCTTGCCGCCACGCTAACGCTGAAAGGCGTCATTGCGGCGGCTCCCCCAGGCTACGCTAACGCCAATAGGCGTCATCTCGCGTGAGCCGAGATTTCCTGTGAGCGCGCGCACACAGGCGCGCGCGCTCACAGGAACGGAAGGTAAGAGAGTTGATCTCCAGCCTGCCAGCGGCGATCGTTCGCTGGCAGGCTGGAAATGTGTTTTTTTAACCCCTAACAGGTATATTAGACGCTGTTTTGATAACAGCGTCTAATATACCTGCTACCTGGTCCTCTGGTGGTCCCCTTTGTTTGGATCGACCACCAGAGGACACAGGTAGCTCAGTAAAGTAGCACCAAGCACCACTACACTACACTACACCCCCCCCCCCGTCACTTATTAACCCCTTATTAGCCCCTGATCACCCCTGATCACCCCATATAGACTCCCTGATCACCCCCCTGTCATTGATTACCCCCCTGTCATTGATCACACCGCTGTAAAGCTCCATTCAGACGTCCGCATGATTTTTACGGATCCACTGATAGATGGATCGGATCCGCAAAACGCACACGGACGTCTGAATGGAGCCTTACAGGGGCGTGATCAATGACTGTGGTGATCACCCCATATAGACTCCCTGATCACCCCCCTGTCATTGATTACCCCCCTGTCATTGATCACACCCCTGTAAAGCTCTATTCAGACGTCCGCATGATTTTTACGGATCCACTGATAGATGGATTGGATCCGCAAAAGCATACGGACGTCTGAATGGAGCCTTACAGGGGCGTGATCAATGACTGTGGTGATCACCCCATATAGACTCCCTCATCACCCCCCTGTCATTGATCACACCCCTGTAAAGCTCCATTCAGACGTCCGCATGATTTTTACGGATCCACTGATAGATGGATCGGATCCGCAAAACGCACACGGACGTCTGAATGGAGCCTTACAGGGGCGTGATCAATGACTGTGGTGATCACCCCATATAGACTCCCTGATCACCCCCCTGTCATTGATTACCCCCCTGTCATTGATCACACCCCTGTAAAGCTCCATTCAGATGTCCGCATGATTTTTACGGATCCACTGATAGATGGATCGGATCCGCAAAACGCATACGGACGTCTGAATGGAGCCTTACAGGGGCGTGATCAATGATTGTGGTGATCACCCCATATAGACTCCCTCATCAACCCCCTGTCATTGATCACACCCCTGTAAAGCTCCATTCAGACGTCCGCATGATTTTTACGGATCCACTGATAGATGGATCGGATCCGCAAAACACATACGGACATCTGAATGGAGCCTTATAGGGGGGTGATCAATGACAGGGGGGTGATCACCCCATATAGACTCCCTGATCACCCCCCTGTCATTGATCACCCCCCCTGTCATTGATTACACCCCTGTTATTGATCACACCCCTGTAAAGCTCCATTCAGACGTCCGCATGATTTTTACGGATCCACTGATAGATGGATCGGATCCGCAAAATGCATACGGACGTCTGAATGGAGCCTTACAGGGGCATGATCAATGACTGTGGTGATCACCCCATATAGACTCCCTGATCACCCCCCTGTCATTGATTACCCCCCTGTCATTGATCACCCCCCCTGTCAGGCTGCATTCAGATGTCCGTATGATTTTTACGGATCCACGGATACATGGATCGGATCCGCAAAACACATACGGACATCTGAATGGAGCCTTATAGGGGGGTGATCAATGACAGGGGGGTGATCACCCCATATAGACTCCCTGATCACCCCCCCTGTCATTGATCACCCCCCTGTCATTGATCACCCCCCTGTCATTGATCACCCCAAGTTGATTTGGCCCAAGTTAGCGGAAATTATTATTTTTTTCTTACAAAGTCTCATATTCCACTAACTTGTGTCAAAAAATTAAATCTCACATGAACTCACCATACCCCTCACGGAATCCAAATGCGTAAAATTTTTTAGACATTTATATTCCAGACTTCTTCTCACGCTTTAGGGCCCCTAGAATGCCAGGGCAGTATAAATACCCCACATGTGACCCCATTTCGGAAAGAAGACACCCCCAGATATTCCGTGAGGGGCATATTGAGTCCATGAAAGATTGAAATTTTTGTCCCAAGTTAGCGGAAAGGGAGACTTTGTGAGAAAAAAATAAAAAATATCAATTTCCGCTAACTTGTGCCAAAAAAAAAAATTTTCTATGAACTCGCCATGCCCCTCATTGAATACCTTGGGGTGTCTTCTTTCCAAAATGGGGTCACATGTGGGGTATTTATACTGCCCTGGCATTCTAGGGGCCCCAAAGCGTGAGAAGAAGTCTGGTATCCAAATGTCTAAAAATGCCCTCCTAAAAGGAATTTGGGCACCTTTGCGCATCTAGGCTGCAAAAAAAGTGTCACACATTTGGTATCAGGAGAAGTTGGGGAATGTGTTTTGGGGTGTCATTTTACATATACCCATGCTGGGTGAGAGAAATATCTTGGTCAAATGCCAACTTTGTATAAAAAAATGGGAAAAGTTGTCTTTTGCCAAGATATTTCTCTCACCCAGCATGGGTATATGTAAAATGACCCCCCAAAACACATTCCCCAACTTCTCCTGAATACGGCGATACCACATGTGTGACACTTTTTTGCAGCCTAGGTGGGCAAAGGGGCCCATATTCCAAAGAGCACCTTTAGGATTTCACAGGTCATTTACCTACTTACCACACATTAGGGCCCCTGGAAAATGTCAGGGCAGTATAACTACCCCACAAGTGACCCCATTTTGGAAAGAAGACACCCCAAGGTATTCCGTGAGGGGCATGGCGAGTTCCTAGAATTTTTTTTGGTAAAAGACAACTTTTACCATTTTTTTATACAAAGTTGTCTTTTGCCAAGATATTTCTCTCACCCAGCATGGGTATATGTAAAATGACACCCCAAAACACATTCCCCAACTTCTCCTGAATACAGAGATACCACATGTGTGACACTTTTTTGCAGCCTAGGTGGGCAAAGGGGCCCACATTCCAAAGAGCACCTTTTGGATTTCACCAGCCATTTTTTACAGAATTTGATTTCAAACTCCTTACCACACATTTGGGCCCCTAGAATGCCAGGGCAGTATAACTACCCCACAAGTGACCCCATTTTGGAAAGAAGACATCCCAAGGTATTCGCTGATGGGCATAGTGAGTTCATGGAAGCTTTTATTTTTTGTCCGAAGTTAGTGGAATATGAGACTTTGTAAGAAAAAAAAAAAAAAATCATAATTTTCCGCTAACTTGTGACAAAAAATAAAAAGTTCTATGAACTCACTATGCCCATCAGCGAATACCTTAGGGTGTCTACTTTCTGAAATGGGGTGATTTGTGGGGTGTTTGTACTGTCTGGGCATTGTAGAACCTCAGGAAACATGACAGGTGCTCAGAAAGTCAGAGCTGCTTCAAAAAGCGGAAATTCACATTTTTGTACCATAGTTTGTAAACGCTATAACTTTTACCCAAACCATTTTTTTTTTACCCAAACATTTTTTTTTTATCAAAGACATGTAGAACAATAAATTTAGAGCAAAATTTATATATGGATCTCGTTTTTTTTTGCAAAATTTTACAACTGAAAGTGAAAAATGTCATTTTTTTGCAAAAAAATCGTTAAATTTCGATTAATAACAAAAAAAGTAAAAATGTCAGCAGCAATGAAATACCACCAAATGAAAGCTCTATTAGTGAGAAGAAAAGGAGGTAAAATTCATTTGGGTGGTAAGTTGCATGACCGAGCAATAAACGGTGAAAGTAGTGTAGTGCCGATTTGTAAAAAAGGGCCTGGTCTTTAGGGGGGTATAAACCTGTGGTCCTTAAGTGGTTAATGCCTTCATAGTCATGAAAATAAAGAAAACTCTTTGAATGAGAAGGTGTGTCCAAACTTTTGGTCTGTACTGTATGTGGCGAGCTTCCAGGTGGTTGTTGAAATGTTTGTTGGATCTTCCAAAACCCAAGGTGGTCATTTATTAGATATGTGCCTTTTTTGGCGTATATCTGTTGCAGATTCAGTCACAAAGGGAATTTGCCACCAAATCTGCGACTTTTCCCCATTCGTGCCCGGTCTAAAGAAGGGAGTGTGGCATAGGCGGGGAAGGGAATGGGCTGGCAGGCCCATAACATTTATCATTTTCTACGCTTGTTTTAAGCGTAGAAAATTATCTAAATCTCCGCCAGCAACGTTGCTGGCGTACAGTTAAACAGGTGATGGATGCACCTGCGCCTTTACATGACTCCAGCGTATCGACTGCCAGGGGTATTAACACTGGCATATAAAACGTTAATAAATGACCGCACAAATATTTGAAATATTTGAATGTGTGGGTTTTAGGTCATACTGCAGGTTGTCAGATATACAACATGGTCATAATGCCACTTTGTCTCTGCATTTGCCTTACAGCTTGTTATTTTCAAAGGGCTTAATGTATTTGATGCTATATACAGGCAACATCATATGGACAGAGATCCACTGTACTGTTTCTGCAAACAGCAAAAAGAATTCAGGAAGTTTGCTCTAACACCCCCACCTCTTCCTTCCTCCTCCCACCCCCTAACCAGTGACTGACAGGTATTTGCACGTATACCGGTAGTGGATCGCTCTCCTCATAAAAAAACAAACAAACAATGGTTTTCATCAAAATGCATAGGCCCACCACCGCAAAACAGAGCCTACAGGTGGTGAGACCCAACAGCCCAACAACGGACCGTACCGTCAGGCTAAGCCCACTTGGCACTGGACCCTGCCAACCCACAGGCATAGACCCACAGCAACAGCCACCATGCAGCACTGCCGTATGGAAACAGATCTCAAAAGTTCATCTTTCCATGTGGTCTCAGAACCAAACTGAGACCGAGTAGTTATTGACCCTTACACAGTCTCCTGTTAATTATCTCTACTCTAATTTTGCACAGCATCACATAATAACCAACGCTGCAAGAACAGTAATATTAACAATAGTTTTATGAGATTTTGGCTAATAGTAAAGCAAATCTGGCATGATAATATGAAGCCCTTAACCCCTTCACTACCGAGCCACTTTTCACGTTAAATCCCAGCCCAGTTTTTGCAAATCTGACATGCGTCACTTTATTTGCTAATAAATTTGGAACACATTTAATTATCCAAGCTGTTCTGAGATTGTTTTCTCGTGACACATTGTACTTCATGCCAGTGGTAAATTTGAGTCGATATATTTCACCTTTATTTATAAAAGAATCCCAAAAAATGTAGAAAAATTCTTTTAAGACAGATAGTAATGCCTCATAAAATATTTATCAATGAACATTCCCCACATGCCTGCTTTATTTGGGCCTAATTTAGCAAATGTAATTTTTTTTTTTTAGCACGTTAGAAGTCTTAAAATTTTAGAAGCAATTTTTCAAATTTTTTAACAAAATTTCCAAAACCATTTTTGTAAGCACCAATTCAGTTTTCATTTACACAAGTGGTAACAGAGAAAAAGCACAACATAATTTGTTACCAATTTTCGCCTGAATACGTCAACACCCCATATGTGGTGTTAAACTGCTGTGTGGACACATGGCAGCACTCAGACAGAAAGGAGCGCCATATGGCTTTTGAACCAGATTTTGATGGATTGTTTTACGGGTGTTTTTATTTTTGGGTGATTGTCTTATGTCGGGGCTCATTTGTTGTGGGGTGAGGTGACGTTTTCATTGGTATCATTTTGGGGTACATAAGACTTTTTGATCGCTTGGTATTACACTTTTTGTAAGGAAAGTTGACAAAAAATGTTTTGGCATAGTTTTTTTTATAATTTTTTTACAGCATTGACCTGAGGGGGCATATCATGTGATATTTGTATACAGCAGGTTGTTACAGATGCGGCAATGCCCAATATGTCTATTATTTTTTATTTTTGGTAAGTTTTACACAGTGAAAGCCTTTTTGAACAGAATAAAATCTTGTTTTGGTGTTGCCATTTTCTGAGAGCCATATTTTTTTTATTTTTTGGGTGATTGTCTTAGGTAGGGGCATATTTTTTGCGGGATGAGATAATGGTTTGATTAGTACCATTTTGGGATACATACACCTTTTTGATTGCTTGGTATTACACTTTTTGTGAGGCAATTTTTTTTTTTTTTTACAGTGTTCACCTGACAGGGTGGATCATGTGATATTCTTTTTATTAATTTTGGGAAAAGGCCGCTTTTTTTTTTTTACTTGAAACTTAAATTTTTTTATTGTTTAAAACTTTATTTTTTTACTTTTTTTTGCCCCACTCTGGGACTTTAACGATTGGGGATCTGATCCCCTCTCCAATGCATTGCAATACTTCTGTATTGTAATGCATTGGCTGTAAGTGTATTACCAGTGTAATACACTAACAGCCTGCTTCCTGTGAGATCCGGGGGGCTGGATCTCACAGGCTTACAGGAAGGCAGCCACGATGCCTAAGGAAGGTATCAGGCTGCCCTCCCAGCCATCGGGTCCCTGTCACAGCAGCGCTGGGAACCCGATGGCAGCTACCTCCCTCTACAGACATTGCGCGTGCCGCGGTCAGCACTGACCACGGCACATCAACGGTTAATGCGCTGGCATCAGTGTTTTCACCAATGCCGGCGCATATAGCAGGGGTCCGGCTATTAGTGACTGCCAGACCCCTGCAGCTGATCGGGCTGGCACTGCTCGCCCGATCAGTGTATATTAAGGTTACTGAACCCTCTATGAGGTAATCCTGTAGGTTTTGTGTCTAGGGACTCTTAACAAAGAACCTGATGATATTTGTTGGAAGACCTATGATACGACTAGGGTGCTAATGACTCCAAAATCAATAAAGTTTTTGATGTTCCTTAGCTAGGTGGCTTCCTTCACACTCATATTTAGTAGGTAGCGGCCCTTCTCAAGAGAGGTTCACCAACAGGCATTGTTCCTTTGTGAGATATCAAATTCATCTCCATCCATATTAAATGCAGTTCCCGGAAAGTTAGATTAGACAGTAAAAGCAGTATTATAGGATGATCACAGCAGGTAAGAGGTTCATTGGTAACAAAATCATCCCCTCTTAAAGAAAGGCCATCATGGGTGGTCGTGGATTTTCACTCGTCCCATTGGCTTTCTGATGTTCCACAGGATGCTTTATTAACACATCATATACTGTAAAAGAACAAAAGAGACATTTACATAGTGATGTTAACTGGAGAGGAACGGAAAGTAAAATAAGGGAGGAATGAAAAAACTAATAGGAGGAGACATATTGACCTAGGTAGGAGTATGTGGAGTGGGAAGTAGCATCTTGTTCTATTACAGATAATCTATGCCTTTATTGCGTCTTAGACTAAATTTCCTCCATGTTTGGCTCATGTGCTCAGAAATCTACACATATACCTCTAACATGCCTATTAGGCAAACGTGCCATAAGGGTGTCCTATTAGCATACACTTGGATAGTACACATTGATGCAGCTATGTCTTAACATCATTGAAAATACATATGTGAGAAAAAGAAGAAAAATGTATATACTGCATGGTTTACACTTTTGTAATGGGAGTCAATGACATATATGTAACTGTATAGGAGTACCACCATGACTTCTGTTGATAAAATACAAAACTTAAAGGCCATAGATACCTTTGGGTCAATTATTGTATTGTACTCATTTAGAGCTAAAAATCATTTTTATCAATTGGTCTTTATTAAATATGTTAAGACTCTTTTTCTGTACAGTCTTGAGATTCTCCAGTAGCATGCTCTCTGTTTTTACTGCATTCTGTCAGGCAGCTCAGCTGATGGCTCCTTATCTCTGATCTCTGACCTTATAAACACATATTAAAGCTCAAGTCTTATTTTATTGATAAGAATGTAGGGAAAGTTAATACAAGCCAGTTACTAAAATATTGTTATTATCCATATTGCTTCATTTGCTGACTGGATTCATTTTTCCATCACATTATACACTGCTCGTATCCATTATCCGTGGTCCACCCTGCAATCCATCAGTGGTGGTTATGCTTGCACACTATAGGAAAAACCACTAGCGTATGTGAGCTCCAACGGTCCCGGCCAGCAGAGAGGCAGGTGCTTTTTTCTATAGTGTGCAAGCACAGCCAAACCGCTTGTCAGCTCTCTTAGCTGAGCAGTGCAGGCAGAAGCAGGAGCCCGCTCCGCTCAGCTAATCCTGGCATAGTAGATGGGTACAGGGTACTCATGTGCTATGCCAGCAGTTAGTAATACTCCAGGGAGCACGGGCAGGAGCAGCAATGAGCAATAACTCTTATGCAGTTATGGATTATGCATATAGACAATTTTTGTGGGTCCACTATGCCAAGTAACCAGTTTGACTTTTTGGCCAAACCGTAAGGGCATTATTCTGGCGCCTCCCCAGTAGTCACCCTTTAACACCTATACAAGGATGTGACATCGCTGCAGGTTAGCAACCAGTCCACTACCTCCTAGAATGGTCCTGTAACTTGACAGCTGACCCTCAGACTCAGGAACTCTGATTACTTGGGCAATAACTAAAACAAGGACAGATTACAAACAGATCAAGGCAAAACACTGTACAACAGACAAGAATGACATGAATGCAAAAGCTAGGCAGGTCATAACATTAAAGAGACAAATCCATCACTGACACAGAATATAGCAGACTGAAACAAGCACATTAGTCAGACAGGTGCACATGAACATATTGTGCCTTGGAGCAGGGATACTTTGAAAGATGTGCTGTCTGTTCCGCAGCCCTGCAAAACGATAGAACATATCCTATTCTTGTCCATTTTTTGGACAAGGATAGGACAGTTCAATAGGGGCCAGGACATTCCATTCCGCGAATTGCGGAACACTCACAGACGATATCCGTGTTTTGTGGATCCACAATTTACGGACTGAAATTGTCACAGGAAGTACGGGGAAGGAAATAAAACCAAAGGGAACCACAAATAAACAACAACAGACTAGGCCCCAAACCTAGGGAATAAAGAGGTCACCTCCTAGCATTCCCTGATACTCTCCCTAAGCTGCTAACAACATGTGCAAATCTCAATGGTAGAAATGCACATGCACAGGAACCTGAGACTGCTGAAACACTGCACCAAATCCTCAGCTTAGGGAACAGGGAAAGAGGCAACCGGCTCCTTCTAAACTGAAGAAGCTAGTGTCTCCCTGAGGCCTAGTCAGGACAGACACACCAAGAAAAGGGAAAGGACTTAGCTTGAGATGTAACTGGAACAGGAGAACCACCACACAAGCAGAGCAGTCCACAGAAGAGCTATCAGCCGCAGGGAAACAAGTGAGAGGCGGAACATATAAAGAGCCAGCTGACTGATAATGAGCAGCATCTGCGAAGGGGTGGAAACCCTTCAGCAACAATGAAAACAAGAGAGATCTGCCAGATAGACTCCTGAGTCTTCCGTCTATTTGAACTTCTAAGATCTCTCTCAGGGCCGCCAGTGACAGAAATACATCCAACAGTCGTGTGCTTGAGCCCTAAGTGTGAACATGAGTGTGGTTAATATGGTGCCCCTGACTAAGCTTTGATGAGACCTAGGTTGGGCAGAATATAGACTATTATGGATTTTATTGCCTTCCCGTTTCATCTTTGAGTCTGTGAATGTAATAAAACCTCAAGAAGAAGCATTGTGTAAATTGTGCTTGACTATCAACTTTTTTTCCTTTTTTCCACCGCTTGTCAGCTCTCTTAGCTGAGCGGAGCAGGCAGAAGCAGGAGCCCGCTCCGCTCAACTAATCCTGGCATAGTAGATGGGTACAGGGTACCCATGTGCTATGCTAGCAGTTAGTAATAGTCCAGGGAGCACTGGCAGCAGCAGCAATGAGTGCTCCTGCCCGTACTCCCTGCGCTGTTGCGGTCCCATTCATAAAATTAGTACTCTGTACTCCGTAAACCGCTGACAGCTCATTTACTGGTGCGCTTTAGGGATGAAAAAGTACGGTAAAAATAGAAAATTAATAAATAAAGTATATTAGAATTTTTTTTTTAGTGAGTTAAGGACAACATATTAAAAGTTAGTGTCAACGTTTAGTCACTCTTTAAATAAGTGCTTTTGAGCAATTAGTAATTTAGAGATAAGGGTTATTAGATGATAGGCAGGAAGTGAAAGTACGATTCTCAAAGCTGGGCAGAATTTAACCCTTTATGACAAAGCTGCTGAATATATTTAATAAAGACCAATTGATCTGGTGGCCTGGACCACGGGAGTGCGCATAGACCAGAACTTCTTTCTATAGTGTGCAAGCACGGCCACTGCTAAAGGATTGTAGGGTGGCCGTAACACCTGGATACAAGCAGTGTGTAATGTGATGGAAAAATGAATCAAGCCATCAAAGGAAGCAATATGGACATGGAAAAATGAATCAAACCATCAAAGGAAGCAATATGGACAATCACAATACATTAGGAAGTGCCTTGTATTAACTTTCTCTACATGATAAATGCCATTTACCCAAGTGACACGCCCCCATTTAAGGTTCATGCTTTCAATAGAAAATATTTTAAAAGGCACCAAAGACATTTATATGATAGTTGAAGGATATGCATAAATGTCTGTAGATGGAGCTTCCACTTCTGAGGATAGGGGTCCTCTAATGCTCAATCCTTCTGGGAAAACAATCCTTCCCACGCATTTAGGCACATATTGAGTTGGAGAAAGCTGCGTACATTCTGTGGATATGACATAAATGTCATTGGCGTCTTCTTCTCTAAATCTCCTTCCCTCCTCGACATCTTCATGCCTTACATAGGCGAATATCTCCTTTATGTCTGTGCCTGTGCCATCTGCACCCTTCTGTGACCCGCAGTTTCATCCACTGAACTCCATATCCTTCCAGCACATGTGCAGTTCAGTGGATGAAGCCGCTGGCCACAGAGGGGTTCAGATAGCACAGGTGCAGATATAAAGGAGATGTTCAGTTGTGCAAGGCATGATGACATTGAAAAGGGTAGGAGATGTAGAGAAGAAAAGGAACGGAAGAGCGGGGCTCCGTTCTAATGGGTGGTGCTGGACTTCTTTGGTGATAAGTACAGCCACTTGGGCACATGAATCTTCATTTACATATTTAAAAAAACATGTTTTTTCTGGCCCAAAAGAAGCGGTGTCAGAGCTACAGTACGAGGCAAACGATTAAGGCCTCATGCACAAGACCGTTCCTTTTTTTGCAGTCCGGAATGGAACGGGAGGGCCATTGTAGAAATGCCTATTCTTGCCCGCAAAACGGACAAGAATAGGACATGTTATATTTTTTTTGCGGGGCCACGGAACGGAGCAACAGATGCGGACAGCACACGGAAGTGAGGACCAAAACAACGGTCGTGTGCATGAGCCCTAAAAATGAGCTTTGGATGTGACAGATTCCCTTTAATCTAGTAATATTAGGATCTCACAGGCCCTGAACTGAGAGAACTTTGTTGAATATTGAGAGCCTTAAAGGCTGGATCTCAATACTTTTTAAGTGCATGTAATTAAAAATGTAGAATAGCCAGAGTTATACAATAAAATGTATCTGTAAAGTACCACCAGAGGTTTGTTTATTCTCTGTCCACCATGCTGAGGCAGACTCGGCAAACTGGGAACTTAAAGTGGCCCATGGACATTTTTACATCCAAAAGAAAAAATCTAAAAACAAGCAAAGGCAAAAAAATAAATAAATACTACACCTATCACATAATCCCCTAAACCCCCACCCAATCCATAATGCATTTGTATTTCTCTTCTTGCATTTCTCATGTTTCAATCGAAGAAGAAGATGTTGTCTCACTGGCCATCTACCAGAATACCTGCAAGGTCTGGGTATGTCTAGTGGATACGTGAGCCCCATTTCCATACAACCCAGGAGTTTTTCTAACTTCTTTTTCTAAGGTATACCGGGGTACTGGGGTAAAATTATTTTTAATGCATACACATAGGGGGGAATTTATCATGAGAGTAAAATGTGAGGTCAGTTTTGCTTGAGTGTGTGCTGGTGTTCTTTATGCTACATTTATCAAATCTCTCATGTTACTTGATAAATTTGTCTCATCCTTAGACCTAACACTTTTGTCTAGAGAAGCTACTCAAGTTTTCCTACTCCACCCTCCTCCTGGAGTGAGATTGTGACTTTAAAAAAAAAAAGTCTTAATGATAAAACTGTAGTGAAACTTATTAACATAGCTAACCACGCCCACTTCCACACCCACATTACAAAAGTGAGTGATGTAAAAATGCAAAAACTCGCAAAAGAAGTCTCAATTTTGTGCAATCGCGAAACTTTTTGTGCGAGTGCAAAAAGTCACAAAAGCCCTATTTTTGCGACGTTTTGACGCCAGATTTTTGGAGTGAAGGTATGATAAATCAAGGCCATAGCGTGAGCTATTTAAAAGGGTAAAACTTCCCTTTAAAAGTGCCAGTATTAAGTGCATCATTTCTCCCAAGGTGCACTGGGAATATGTTGCATACTGGTAAAAAAAAAAATGCATCTGGCCTGGTCCACCATTTCTGGTTTGGATATTAAATGGCCATTCACACCCTTTTCTGACTGAAACAAACAATAAAAGTACAGATGAGCCTTCATAAATGTTACTCGCATTGAGCACCATTTTTACTGCAATTAATAAATCTGATAAGATTGCACTTTCAAAATTTTTATGTGTTGGGCCATAGCTGAAGAGCCTCAACTCCACTATACATTGAAGTGCTCAGCTTGGCATTCATGCCATTTCAATAGTGGAAGGAGATAAGCAGCTGCCCTTCATTTGAGGGCAACAAACCAAAGTCCAACCAGTTAGATCCTTGTTTACTTTGATTTTAGGACAACCCTTTGGAGGGTCACCCCCTTCGGGCTGTATTACACCAACAGATTATCTGACCAATTTCTGTCCAATCAGACCAATAGCTGGTGTGTATAACAAAAGATCTGTCTGTGTAAACGGACGTCTGGCCAATGATTGGTCAGAAAATCTATCCAATAATCTGTTGGTGTAATACAGCCATAAGGCCATGTTCACATGAACATATGTCACGTCTGTGTGCTGTCTATTTTAACGACCAGCACAGAACCATGTGTCCAGTGTGAGAAACTCATTGAATGCCTTATTCTGGTCCATTTTAGTGAACTGAACTTGCACAGCACATGGATGTCACGTGTGTGCTACTTTTTCGTCATGCGTTCATTGCTAAGCGATGTGCTGTTCTTTTCAAATTGAATTCCTGCACTGCATTATTATCTCCTTTTACCATGTTGTTTCTATCTATTGTTCTCTGCTGCCATCTGCTGTCCGGAATTCGTATGCTGCACGCCTTGTTCGTTGTCTATAAAGTTTTCTCTCTGGGCGTGGTTTTAGCAGCCTTGGTCCTTGTCACTTCCTGTAGCCATTTTCAGTGCTGCATTCCTTTGTGACTGGAGACACACACCTTGGCTTGTGAAGGCATCAGTTTTTGACCAGCAGTTAGCCTCAGGAAAGACATCCATATCACAGCATCTACTGAATTCCTGTATTGCATCACCGTATGTCACTGCTCTGGATCAAATAAACCCACGTTTGATTGCATCCTCATGTCTACGTCTGGATCCATCTAACCTGAGCATCTGCCGGTCCGGTCTGCTCCACTGCTTGGATACGAAGGTAGGACAGTCACAAAGTCATTATCAGTTACACCTTCATTCGCCTTCATGTGGGGACAGAACAGTCAAAAACTGCCTTAAAGCCTTATACCCCAGTCAATATCTGTCTCAATGTCCAATGCCGGCTACAGGTTCCCTCAGAGCCCAGCGCCACACTCAGGAACCTCCCCTGCAACAGGCCCACTCGCAGCAAATCTGCCCAGCAACAGTGCATGTCCCACAAGCCTAAGGGGAAGCACGGCGTGTCCGCAGTAGATATACTCTCGCCTGGAAGTCTTCCACTACTCGCCAAGCCACTTTCTACATCCTATATTAACCCTTGCTCGCATGATATAAGAACTGTTCAGGCACGCGGGGCCTCCCTTAAACCAAAACCCCGCAATTCACTAAAAAGACTTTGGGAACCTCACCGGGGTGCCTCATCTGAGCCGCACTGCAATTTTCAGCCCCCAATTCAAAAGTTCGATTTCTTAAAGAGACAGCGCACCTTAAATCAAAATGTCCGAAAAGGACCTTGTACAGTTCCCCAGTGATGAAACAAAGCAAATGCAACCTGATACTGATCATTATGAAGAGCTGGAGGTAGAACCCACACTTCCAGCAGACCAAGTCACGCGACCAAGGCGCTCTCTCAAACCAACTATAAAGATCACAGAAAATTATCACACCAGGAAAGATGAGCTATGTGATAACCTGGAAGAGCTATGGGAACGAGTTTCCTCCCTCATATCAGGACTTAAGTCCTCCTCAGGCAATGCCACCAGCTTACAAGTTGCCGTTGGGCGGCTGAACACAGCCCATGAAAGATACAAGAGACTGTCCACAAGGTATATAACCTTTCTATAAGACTCTAATATTGAAGAAGCCCCGTCAGAATTGTGCAAGGCAGAATCAATAGACAGACAAAGAGACGCCATGGTGCTGGATGCTAAAGATAACGTGGAACTCCGCATCTCTCATTTGCAAGAAACTAGATCACACAGATCGCATTCATCCAAACATTCCTCGCGGTCCTACAGATCATCATGCTCTAGGAGCTCCGCCCTGAGCGACAGATTACTAGAGGCCCGTATAAATGCAGAGCAATCCAAAGTGAGGTGTTCCTTCGTCGAAAAAGAAGTCCTTGCGAGGGCAGAAGCAGAAGCCAAGAGGGCAGAAGCGGAGGCAGAAGCCAAGAGGGCAGAAGCGGAGGCAGAAGCCAAGAGGGCAGAAGCAGAGGCAGAAGCCAAGAGGGCAGAAGCAGAAGCCAAGAGGGCAGAAGCAGAGGCTCGAATAAAGATCCTCGAATCAGAGAGGGAAGAGTAAATTGCATTAGCAAAAGTAAGACTACTTGAGCAAGCATTGAGCCAAGGCCTTGATTCAGTCTGCTTGCCACCAGAGGAGATAGACGATCCAGCTGATCGCACCAGCGACTATGTACTGAAACAGTTATCTGCACCACCCCCAGTGTGCAGTACTGTCCAAGCCAACAACACTGAAACCTCCAAGTCAGCTCTACCTGCAGTGCCAGCGATACCCACAGCACCCGAGCAATCCAATAACAGTCGCCCAGACGCGCCCTCTCAAGGGCAGTTATTACAGCAAGATGGCTACCAGGTGTTTCCTGGCCTACCTCCACAGCTCAAGCAGCAGTCATCAAAACCTACGGAGGCTAAACCACAGCTCAACCCTGCAGCAACATCATTCTACCCGGAAGCATCTCACCCTTTCACGCCACGCAGCCTATACGCCCCAGGGGCATCACAAGTTGTCATGGCAACAAGCAGTGAGAAATCAGATATGTCTGAGTTTGCCAGGTTTATGGTGAGCAGAGAGCTAATTAACACCAGTCTCTCAAAATTTGATGACCGTGCGGAGAACTACAGAGCCTGGAAGGCAACCTTCAAAGCCGCCATCGCCAACCTCAACCTAACCGCAGAGCAGGAGCTCGACCTCTTGATCAACTGGCTGGGCCCAGGCTCCACAAATCGCATCAAGAGCCTTAGAACTGTCTATGTGGGACAAGCAGAAGCAGGTCTCGCTGCAGCCTGGCAGAGACTCGAACGCACCTTTGGCAGTGCAGAAGCAGTAGAGAAGGCACTATTCAGGAGACTGCAGAACGTCCCCAAGATCAGTCTCAAGGATGTCCATAAGCTTCAGGATTTAAGTGATTTGCTCATGGAACTGGAGCTCGCCAAAAGAGACCCTCGTCTGTCCGGGCTGTGCTACCTGGATACAGCCCATGGGGTGAACCCAATTGTCGTGAAGTTACCATACAGCCTGCAAGAGAAGTTGGCGGCATCAGTCTCAAGGTACAAAAGAGTGCATGACGTCACTTTTCCCCCATTTATTCATTTCTGTAGATTAATCGATGAACAGTCCCAGATGAGGAATGACCCCAGCCTCGACTTCCTGGAGTTCAATACTACAGACTCAGTGACACCATCATCAAGGTATGAAAGTATTGTACATAAACACAGAGACTTTAAGAGCAGCGTGAATGTTAGAAAGACTAACCTACCATCATCTGCAGTACCCACTGGTAGACAGTACACTACCTCATCAGGAGACAAGGCCTTCAATCGTGAATGTCCCATTCATAAAAAAAACACACTCACTGAACAAATGCAGAGGATTTAGATCCAAAACCATACAGGAGCGCAAGAAAGTCCTCACCGAGCTTGGGGTATGTTTCAGGTGCTGCGCTTCATTGGAGCACATGGCTAAGGACTGTAAATCCATTATTAACCACCTCAGCCCCCAGTGCTTAAACACCCTGAAAGACCAGGCCACTTTTTACACTTCTGACCTACACTACTTTCACCGTTTATTGCTCGGTCATGCAACTTACCACCCAAATGAATTTTACCTCCTTTTCTTCTCACTAATAGAGCTTTCATTTGGTGGTATTTCATTGCTGCTGACATTTTTACTTTTTTTGTTATTAATCGAAATTTAACGATTTTTTTGCAAAAAAATGACATTTTTCACTTTCAGTTGTAAAATTTTGCAAAAAAAACTAGATCCATATAGAAATTTTGCTCTAAATTTATTGTTCTACATGTCTTTGATAAAAAAAAAATGTTTGGGTAAAAAAAAAATGGTTTGGGTAAAAGTTATAGCGTTTACAAACTATGGTACAAAAATGTGAATTTCCGCTTTTTGAAGCAGCTCTGACTTTCTGAGCACCTGTCATGTTTCCTGAGGTTCTACAATGGCCAGACAGTACAAACACCCCACAAATGACCCCATTTCGGAAAGTACACACCCTAAGGTATTCGCTGATGGGCATAGTGAGTTCATAGAACTTTTTATTTTTTGTCACAAGTTAGCGGAAAATGATGATTTTTTATTTATTTTTTTCTTTTCTTACAAAGTCTTATATTCCACTAACTTGTGACAAAAAATAAAAACTTCTATGAACTCACTATGCCCATCACGAAATACCTTGGGGTCACTTGTGGGGTAGTTATATTGCCCTGGCATTCTAGGGGCCCAAATGTGTGGTAAGGAGTTTGAAATCAAATTCTGTAAAAAATGACCTGTGAAATCCGAAAGGTGCTCTTTGGAATATGGGCCCCTTTGCCCACCTAGGCTGCAAAAAAGTGTCACACATCTGGTATCTCTGTATTCAGGAGAAGTTGAGGAATGTGTTTTGGGGTGTCTTTTTACATATACCCATGCTGGGTGAGATAAATATCTTGGTCAAATGCCAACTTTGTATAAAAAAATGGGAAAACAGTGCAATGGTCCCGATTATGCACCCTACGCCCAGAGACTGGACTTGGGATGGGTGGTCATAGGAAATGTATGCTTGGATCAACCAAGAATCCGCTCTTTCAAAACGTACGTGCGTGGAGATGGACGCACAACTTGCATTAAGCCTTGCCCTCATCACTATGAGGTGAAAGAGAAGCCTCCAGACCTCATACAACCACCTGACGACATTCCTCCCTTTGCCGACAACTTGGGAAGATTAGTCTTTCATACCAGCAAGGACGATGATAAAGTAGCTTTGTCAGTAGAGGACAGAGAATTTATCAAGATAATGGACAATGAGTTCCTTAAAGACGAAACCAATCACTGGGTTTCTCCATTACCCTTCCGAACTACCAGGGTGAGACTCCCGAACAATAGGGAACAAGCTCTGTCTAGATTTAACTCTCTTCAGCGTACCATGAACAGTAAGCCTGAGATGAGAGAACACATCGTTGCCTTTATCGACAAAATATTCCGCAACAACCATTCAGAACCAGCTCCATCCTTAGGGAAGAACGACGAGTGCTGGTACTTGCCTTCATTTGGAGTGTATCACCCACGGAAACCTAATCAAATTAGGGTTGTTTTCGACTCAAGTGCCAAACATCAAGGTGTATCGCTTAATGATGTCCTTCTCACAGGTCCTAATCTGACGAATAACCTAGTTGGAGTGCTGATGAGGTTCAGAAAAGAGCACGTTGCCATCACCGCTGACATTGAACAGATGTTCCACTGTTTCGTAGTCAGAGAGGACCACCGGAATTTCCTCAGGTTTCTGTGGTACAAGAATAACGACACCAACGCAGAGATGGCAGAATATCGAATGAGGGTACACGTATTTGGAAACAGCCCTTCACCTACCGTGGCAACTTACGGCCTTCGGCAAACTGCATTAGAGGGAGAATCCGAGTACGGTAAAGACGCCAGAGACTTTGTAGAAAAGGACTTCTACGTAGACGATGGACTCAAATCACTACCGACTGAAGAAGCAGCTATCGATCTGCTCAAAAGGACTCAAAGTATGTTGTACCAAGCTAAACTTAGACTACACAAGATTGCTTCAAACAGCCTGGCCGTTATGAGGGCCTTCGAATCAGGCGATCATGCACCAGGATTCAAGGACATTAACTTGGGACTGGACAGTCCACCTGTGCAGAGGAGCTTGGGCCTCAGATGGGATCTCTCGGCTGACTCCTTCGGTTTTCAGATAAGTCGTGCAGACAAGCCATTCACAAAACGAGGCGTCCTATCAGTGGTAAACAGCCTATTTGATCCGCTGGAATTTGTAGCGCCCATCACCATACAAGGTAAATCTCTACTGAGACAGTTTTCTGAAACAGTCAAGGATTGGGATACTTCCCTCCGAGAAAGAGCAAAAATGGGAAGCCTAGAAGCGATCTTTGTGTGCCTTGGAATAGATCCACATCCCGAGATGCTATATTAAAACTTCACTTTCCTCTAGCATAAAGAAAGAACTCCACGTGTTCTCGGACGCCTCCACGTAGGCCATCGCAGTGGTTGCCTATCTGAAGGTGACAGAACCCAACAACCAAAATCACGTTGGATTAGTCTTTGGTAAGGCTAAGTTAGCCCCCAAGCCCGATCATACTATTCCCAGACTGGAACTCTGTGGGACTGTGTTGGCAGTGGAGATTGCGGATTTCGTACAACAAGAACTGGGTGTCGACATAGCTGAAGTCCAGTATTACACCGACAGTAAGGTCGTTTTAGGTTACATCCACAATCGGACCAAGCGATTTTATGTGTACGTTAGTAACCGCATAGAGAGAATCCGGAGGTCCTCCAAACCTGAACAATGGCACTATGTACCATCCGAACTTAATCCAGCAGATCACGCCACTAGGCCTATGTCTATAGGTTCCTTTATTAACTCTACTTGGCTTACAGGTCCAGAGTTTCTGCTTGGAGAGGCAGACGAATGTGTACAGGAAGTTTTCAGCATCCAGGATCCGGATAATGATCCAGAAATCCGCGCTGAAGTTAGTGCATTCGTCACTGGAACAAAGCAAACCGCCAGCTTTGGTTGTCAACGCTTTGAAAGTTTCTCAAGTTGGATGAGACCCATCGAGAACGTCCCTGACGGGTGAACAGGACTGTATCTAGCTTCGCAGATCTTCTCCATTCCAAATTGGAAAACAGGACTAATGTATGTTTTCATTCTAACATTTTTTTTTTTTACAGGTTGTTTATTTTTTATGGACATTCGTCATAGTGAAATCGCCAAAGTGAATTTCAGACGGGGAGTGTGCTGTTCTTTTCAAATTGAATTCCTGCACTGCATTATTATCTCCTTTTACCATGTTGTTTCTATCTATTGTTCTCTGCTGCCATCTGCTGGCCGGAATTCGTATGCTGCACGCCTTGTTCGTTGTCTATAAAGTTTTCTCTCTGGGCGTGGTTTTAGCAGCCTTGGTCCTTGTCACTTCCTGTAGCCATTTTCAGTGCTGCATTCCTTTGTGACTGTAGACACACACCTTGGCTTGTGAAGGCATCAGTTTTTGACCAGCAGTTAGCCTCAGGAAAGACATCCACATCACAGCATCTACTGCATTCCTGTATTGCATCACTGTATGTCACTGCTCTGGATCAAATAAACCCACGTTTGATTGCATCCACATGTCTACGTCTGGATCCATCTAACCTGAGCATCTGCCGGTCCGGTCTGCTCCACTGCTTGGATATGAAGGTAGGCCAGTCACAAAGCCATTATCAGTTACACCTTCATTCGCCTTCATGTGGGGACAGAACATGGATGTCACGTGTGTGCTACCCTTTCGTCATGCGTTCATTGCTAAGCGATGCTAAAAAATACAGTAGAATAAAAATAGCAAAACCTGGAAATTTTAATATGAACGAGAAAACCGGATGACAAATGAATGTAAAAAATTGACTTATGGAACCCACACGGACACAACATGGACATTCATGTGTGCAAAATAGTCAGATTATACATCTATGTGAATAAGGCCTTATGCATTAGCTTTTCGCCTATATGGTGAAGGATACCTCACACCCTGCACCTGTATGGTGAAGGATACCTCACACCCTGCACCTGTATGGTGAAGGATACATCACACACTGCACCTGTATGATGAATGATACATCACACACTGCACCTGTATGGTGAAGGATACCTCACACACTGCACCTGTATGGTGAAGGATACCTGACACACTGCACCTGTATGTAAAGGATACCTGACACACTGCACCTGTATGGTGAAGGATACCTGACACACTGCACCTGTATGGTGAAGGATACCTGACACACTGCACCTGTATGGTGAAGGATACCTGACACTCTGCGCCTGTATGGTGAAGGATACCTGACACACTGCACCTGTATGGTGAAGGATACCTCACACACTGCACCTGTATGGTGAAGGATACCTGACATACTGCACCTGTATGGTGAAGGATACATCACACACTCCACCTGTATGGTGAAGGATACATCACACCCTGCACCTGTATGGTGAAGGATACCTCACACACTGCACCTGTATGGTGAAGAATACATCACACACTGCACCTGTATGGTGAAGGATACCTTACACTCTGGCAAGAGTGCGAGGGACTTGGAGGAAAGAAAACGTTCCTGCACTGTGCTATAATTGTTTCTGCTCCCTCATCTACTTCTCATTGTCACCCAATGCCACCCTACCCGAGAAGGGATACAGTGCGGCCTGGTGAGTCACAATACACATATGCCAACTCACTGGGCCCTGGTCTGTGCCACTGACCAATTGGAGCAATGAATGGGGAGATCATTGTATCCATGTGAGGTACAGGGCTGGTTCTAGCTTTGTTAGAAAGAGATTGTTATGTATTATATGATGTCTGATTTTCATGTTTTATATTATTCATGGGACATCCTCTTTATTGTGCCTAAAAGCAGAGATCCACTCTAATAACTACCTTAGTATATTCTTCTTTATGTCGTGGCAGCTTCTCTTGGTAATCCAGCTCATCGTGGTACTGTAAGTATCTCAGTAGTACATCAGGGACTTCTAGCTGATCAATGAGTCCAAGTTTCCTCACTTGTTTCATTAGCCTTCTTATAGTGATACGACACTGAGACATCAGGGATCTTGGATGAACTGTAGAAGATAAAACCATAGTACAGATAAGGGTGAGATTGTAGGGTGAAACTACTGTTCAGTAATACAATCTATAAAAATAGAAACTAGCCCAAAGAAGAAAATATAACTAAAAGTTACCTAAAGGGGCCATCACATTTTCACCCAGGCAGCCCCCCTAATATGAGCATCGGAGCATTTCATGCTCCGATGCTCTCCTTTGCCCTGCACTGAATCGCGCAGGCATTTTATGGTGATCCGGTGACGTGGCCATAGGGTAAGCTTCCGCCCAGCAGTGAGCCCGGTTATGTCAGTGGCACTAATTGACCAGCTTTAGCGCTGTAAAATGGCTAGGGTAGCGCCAAAGTCCACCTATCAGAGCCGGTGACGTCACCAAATACACTGCTTGCCGGAAGTCTCCACCTAGCAGTGTAAAAAGCCATTGACCTGCCTGATCCAGCACAAGGAAAGGGAGGGCATCGGAGTATGAAATGCTCCAATGCTCATATCACAGGGGCTGTCTGGGTGAAAATGTGGGTATGTCTGGGTTCAGCTCTCAACCTGGACAACCCCTTTAACGATAGGCATTAGGCGCCCTATACTGTTTTTGTCATTGTATGTTTGTGCTATATGTTTTTATGTAGGTGTACAGTATGGTATAATGTATAGGTGTCAGTATAGTACAAAGTATAGTACTTTATAATGGTACTATTTAATATTTTATATGATGTAGTGGGGAGCTGGAAAAAAATCCAAATGGGGTGTAATTGGAAAAAAAATCTTAAAATAAAAGTCTTTTTGTTGTTTTTTTTTTTTTTACAGCTTTCCCTATGCAGTAAAATTGACCTTAATTTTATTCTCCAGGTCAGTACAATTGCTACGATACCACACTAGTATAGGTTTGCTTTTTAATACTGAAAAAAATATAAAAACCTTTCATCGCCACATTCTGATCCCTATAAATTTTTTGTAGTTATGTGTACGGAGCTTTATGACGGGTAATTGTTTTGTGCGGCAATCTGTACTTTTCAATGATACTATTTTGAAGTGTATGTGACTTTTTTTTATCTTTTTTAACATTTTTCGGGGGGGCGTGAAGTGACAAAAAAATGCAAATTGGCCATTTTAATTTTTTTCTGTTATGCCATTCACTGTATAGGATAAATATTGTTATATATTAATAGTTCGGGCATTTTCGAATGTGGTGATCCCTATAAAAAAAAATTATTGTGTTTTTTTATTTTGGAGAAAGTAGGGTAATTAAAACTTTCATATTTTTTCTTATATATTTAAAAACTTGTTTTTACTTTTTTTGTCACTTTTTTAAGTCACCCATGGTGACTATAACTAGCAATCATTAGATTGCCAATTGTGTTCTGTGATGGGTATATATATCCATCACAGAACACACCATTCACTGTATTCCAATACAGTGCTGCCACCTGCTGGCCTCTATATTCAAGTGATGGTTATTGTAGCCTGCTTGAGACTTCGGGCCATCACTGGAGTACTCCAGCTTCCTCCATCTCAGCCATGTTACTGCGCGGCTCCCGCATCTGCACCACTCAGATCCTGAGGTCACATTTGACCATGGTGTCTGAGGGGTTAAATGTATGCGATCAGCCTTATGGTTCGGTTTGAAACAGCAGAAACCCGGTAACTATCGCGCCCGCTGCATGCGTGAGCGGGTGCCATCTTTAAAGTGCCGACTTCCACCGTACATGTTTGGTGGAGGTCGCAGAAGAAATAATAATTGAAGCAAACTATGTAAAATTTATAGTCGAGGAAATGTCTGTCTCCTGTGGTTGGTTAAATAGTGCGGCAGGGCTCGGATGAAGTTGGTCACCTTCACAGATAAATAGAGTCCACGCTGCTTTCAGGAAGAAAATGCTATGGACAGCCCCACACTTCTACTTTTCTCCTAGTCTCTCCCTTCATAGTAAAAAAAGGAAAAAATGGTGATATTCAAGCACAATTTACACAATGCTTCTTCTTGTAGTTTTATTACATTCACAGACTCAAAGATGAAATGGGCAAGTCAATAAAATCCATAATAGTCTATATTCTGCCCAACCAAGGTCTCACCAAAGCTTCGTCAGGGGCACCATATTAACCACACTTAGGGCTCATGCACACGACTGTTGGATGTATTGCAGTCCGCAAATTGTGGATCCACAAAACACAGATATCGGCCGTGAGTGTTCTGCAACTCGCGGAACGGAATGTCCTGGCCCCTATTGAACTGTCCTATCCTTGTCCATAAAATGGACAAGAATAGGATATGTTCTATCGTTTTGCAGGGCCGTGAAACGGACAGCCCATCTCTCAAACTATCCCTGCTCTAAGGCAGAATATGTTCATGTGCACCTGTCTGACTAATGTGCTGGTTTCATGAGTTCTGTGTCAGTGATGGATTTGTCTCTTGAATGTTATGACCTGCCTAGCTTTTGCATTCATGTCATTCTTGTCTGTTGTACCGTGGTTTGCCTTGATCTGTTTAATCTATGTCCTTGTCTTAGTCATTGCCCAAGTCACCAGAGTTTCTGTGTCTGAGGGTCAGCTGTCAAGTTACAGGACCATTCTAGGAGGTAGTTGACTGGTGGCTAACCTGCAGGGATGTCACATCCCTGTATAGGTGTTAAAGGGTGAATACTGGGGATGCGCCAGAATAATGCCCTTACGGTTTGGCCAAAAAGTCAAAGGGTGGGTTCACATCAGCGTTATGTATACCGTTATGGCTTTCCGTTATAACATGGCTATAACGGAAAATAACTGAATCCATAAGACGGAAGTCAAAACGGAAGCCTTTAAGAGGCATTCCGTTTTGATCTGTCATAATAGAAGTCTATGGGAATCATAACGGACCCGTCTGGTTCCCGTTATGCAAGACGGAAAACAAAGTCAGGACTTTTTTGTCTGTTCTGCATAACGGGAACCAGATGGATCCATTATGATTCCCATAGACTTCTATTATGACGGAAAGAAAAACGGAATGCCTCTTAAAGGCTTCCGTTTTGCATTCCGTCATAATACAAGTCTATGGGCAGCATAACGGATCTGTCCTGGTTTCCGTTATGCAGGATTAGACTCCTCCATAATGGATCCATTATGCTGCCCATAGACTTGTAATATGAAGGATCAAAATGGAATGCCTCTTAAAGGCTTCCGTTTTGACTTCCGTCTTAGTGTACTTTCACACTAGCGTTTTTCTTTTCCGGCATAGAGTTCCGTCACAGGGGCTCTATACCAGAAAAGAACTGATCAGGCATATTCCCATGCATTCTGAATGGAGAGCAATCCGTTCAGGATGCATCAGGATGTCTTCAGTTCAGTCGTTTTGACTGATCAGGCAAAAGATAAAACCGTAGCATGCTATGGTTTTATCTCCGGCGAAAAAAAACCTGAAGACTTGCCGGAATGCCGGATCCGGCATTTTTCCCCATAGGAATGTATTAGCGCCGGATCCGGCATTTAAAATACCAGAATGCCTGATCCGTCCTTCCAGTCTGCGCATGCGCAGACCGGTAAAAGTGTGAAAAAAGATACAAGACGGATGCGTCTGTCCGCATGACAAGCGGAGAGACGGATCCGTTCTTGCAATGCATTTGTGAGACTGATCCGCACCCGGATGCGGATCACAAATGCTTTCAGTCACATGCAGATCGGCGTATCTGGCGGGCAGTTCCGTCGACGGAACTGCCTGCCGGATCACACTGCCGCAAGTGTGAAAGTAGCCTTAAGGATTGAGTTATTTTCCGTTATAACCATGTTATAATGGAAAGCCATAACGGAATACATAACGCTGATGTGAACCCACCCTTACTTGGCATAGTGGACCCACAAATGCATAATCCGAAACTGCATAAGAGTTACGACGATAGCCAAACCCTTCAGATAGCAGTCAGTCAAATGCTTGTTTGACCAGCAGCTATTCTTCCTGGCCCCCATACATAGCAACATTCAAGTTAGCTGAGTGTGCATGTGTTTTCATGGGGAGAGCAGAAAGCCATTACCAGACACTTTAAATCTCATGATCAATACTTGTTTACTGCAACATCTTCTGCTGGGGACAATGGGGAGCACCCAACATAAATCAGAGCGGTGGCCTGATCTACCACAATCAATGTATTGGAACCTTAAAGGGATTGTGTCACTTTGGCAAATAGCATTTATCATGAAGAGAAAGTTAATACAAGGCACTTCCTAATGTATTGTGATTGTCCATATTGCCTCCTTTGCTGGCTGGATTCATTTTTCCATCACATTATGCACTGCTCGTTTCCATGGTTACGACCACCCTGCAATCCATCAGCAGTAGCCGCGCTTGCACATTATAGGAAGAAATGCTGGCCTCTTTGGTGACCGGGACTGTGGGAGCGCACTTAGGCTGGTGCTTTTTCCTAAATTGTGCAAGCACGACCACCGCTGCTGGATTACAGGGTGGTCATAACCATGGAAATGAGACGTGTATAATGGGATGGAAAAATGAATCCAGACAGCAAAGGAAGCAATATGGACAATCACAATACATTAGTAAGTGCCTTGAATTAACTTTCTCTATATGATAAATGCTATTTGCTGAAGTGAGACAACCCCTTTAAGTGCAGAAAAATAAAGTAGTTTGCAGAGGCTGTTCTTAGAGAAAAGGATGAATTTTGAATTGCATTAATTTAGAGACTGGCGGTGAGAATAGATGAAAAAACCGTGAAGCAGAGTAGAAGATACATGAACCTGAAATAACATACTGTATGCATCTTCTGCAGACTGGAATATTGTAGAGTGATAATGTAGAAGGTGAAGATATTTATAGGAAATAAATACAGGATTTCACATATTCAGTGCTCAGAAGAAGAAGATGTCTTTACCCATTTCTCTGTCCAGAAGTTTTGCTGCATCATTATCAACTTGGATCCGGGTTCTCTGTATATCAGGTAAGTACATATTAGCCCCAAACTGAATAAGCAGTTTCACAAATTGGACCTCATAGTTTTTGACAAGACACATCCCTAATACTGATTGAACATCTGGAGCACTTCTTAAGAATTCACGGTGTGCACAGTTGTAATCTGGGTCAGCGCCAAAAAGTAGCAACATTCGAAAACAAGGCAGATCTGCAAAACGTGCTGCAAAGTATAAAGGTTCATAAGAACTTGGGCCTTGGTCAGAATCAGGATTTGCTCCATACTCCAACAGCAGCCTGAGGATCCTGACATCTTCTCCATATATAATTGAGCGAGTAACAGGGGTACATTCACCCACATTACATGGGTTGGCCCCGGCTTTTAATAATTCTTGAATACATTCGCAATGTCTGTGACCTATAGCATCAACGAGACAGTAGGACAGCACATTCCCACCAGTTCTCCTGATAAGTTTCTGAGCCTTGCTCTCAGACAATAACATACGGAGTTCTTCTGGCTTATTTGCTCTCATAGCATCTCGGGCTTTACCATGTAGCTCATTCTCATTTGCAGATCTAAGAATACCCGACATGGTGACGCTTTGTATGGAGGCAGAGTGTATATGACCAGGTATTATATATGCACGATATAAAATACCGCCGATTACAAGTCTGTGTGCTCGTCAGATGAAAGCATAGTCTCCTTCATTCCTTCCAGCAATCCTCTGAGTCATTTCCTGAGTTTTTACCCTGCGCAGTCTGATTCTTAGAGCTGAAAGTTAGGTGACATCACAGCCACGTGACAGACACAAACTAATGGGTTGGGCAGAAGCAAAAGTGCAGAAGTAGAAGCAGCTGCTGTCTATGGCCTTGGAATTTTTTTGGAATTAAATAGATCAAATATCTGTAATATTTCTATTTGGGAGGTAGGAAAGCTATATGAAGAAAACTTCAGAGAGTCTAAACCTCATTCATGTCATGAATGTAATAATCAGAATACAGCAATGCAATATGAAAGTAAACACATAAAGAAGTTATATTTCATGCAGTATAAGTAAACTGATCTGAGAGCGAAAAAATAACGTCAACCTCAAACTTGCCAGAATTTAAACTTCTTAATACCCAGACAATTTTCGGCAATCCTTTTCCATATGTTCCATTAGGACATATGGTATCATTATCATAAGGACATATGAGCAGGCAATTATGCTGATAACTGCTTGCTCATGAGTGAAGGTAAAGCTCTGTATTTACACACTGCAATCACCTCCACTATATGGGGAGAAGTGGTGGCAACCTCTGTTGTAGTGTCTTCACTGCAAGTAGGTAAAGTGTTAATGTACTGTATTTTATGCACTGTGTTTGTACCATAAGCTTGTATATGGATTGAGTGGCCCATAGTGACTAGGCAGGACTGGCTCCTCATGTTTTACAGTATATTGGTGTTTATGATGGAATATTATGAGGGCAAGGACACAATGATAAGAAAAATAGACTTTAATCAGCATTGACAATTAGAGATGGCCTTGCGGTTCTCCCGGCGGTCGTTTTTCGGCGAACTTTGCTCATTCGCGATTTGCCAAACATGCGAACATATGGCGATGTTCGCATGCGATGTATTCTTTTGCACTGCACTGAACTTTGACCGATGACACATCCATCAGGTGGGACAGGATAGCCAATTGAGACATTTCAGCACATGGACACACCCCCACCCTATAACAGAACCCGATCTGGTGGCCATTTTACATTCTGTGTTTTGCCAGTAGAGAGAGAGGTTGCTTTGTGGAGCAGGGACAGACTGTTAGGGACACCAAACGCTAGCTAATAGGGCCACAAAAGTCCTTTTAAGGACTGGTATAGGAGTGCTATCGATAGGTGTGATATACTGACGAGTGTGATATACTTATAATATACTTTCTAACATAGAAAGTATATTATAGTGCATTTGTATAGTGCAGCAGTTGTGTGCGGTTCTGCTGCGAAACCGCAGAAATATAGAGGGACAAACACTATTGGAATAACTAATTGCAACTGGTGTGATATACCTGTTGCCCCCCAAAAAACTGATTGAGGGGTGTGATATACCTATAATATACTTTCTAACATAGAAAGTATATAGTGCATTTGTATTGTGCAGCAGTTGTGTGTGGTTCTGCTGCGAAACCGGAGGTATATAGAGGGACAAGCGCTATTGGAACAACTATTTGCAACGGTTGTTATATACCTGTTGCCCCCAAAAAACGGATTGAGGGGTGCAATATACCTGCTTCCACAAAATACTGATTGAGGGGTACGATTTACCTGCTTCCACAAAATATTGATTGAGGCCTGCGATATACCTGCTCCCAAAAAATAATGATTGAGGGGTGCGATATACCTGCTTCCACAAAATACTGATTAAGGGGACTGATATACCAGCTTCAACCAAATATTGATTGAGAAAATACTAATTAAGGGTATTGATATACCTGCTTCCACAAAATACTGATTGAGGGGTGCGATACACCTGCTTCCACAAAACACTGATTAAGGGTTTCATATACCTGCTTCCACAAATTACAGATTGGGGGTTGCGATATACCTACTTCCACAAAATACTGATTAAGGGGTTCTATATACCTGCTTCCACAAAATACTGATAAGGGCTCTTTCACACTTGCGTTCTTTTCTTCCGGCATAGAGTTCCGTCGTCGGGGCTCTATGCCAGAAGAATCCTGATCAGTTTTATCCTAATGCATTCTGAATGGAGAGAAATCCGTTCAGGATGCATCAGGATGTCTTCAGTTCCGGACCGGAACGTTTTTTGGCCGGAGAAAATACTGCAGCATGCTGCGCTTTTTGCTCCGGCCAAAAATCCTGAACACTTGCCACAAGGCCGGATCCGGAATTAATGCCCATTGAAAGGCATTAATCCGGATCCGGCCTTAAGCTAAACGTCGTTTCGGCGCATTGCCGGATCCGACGTTTAGCTTTTTCTGAATGGTTGCCAAGACGCTAAAGGCCTGGCAGCCATGGTAAAGTGTAGTGGGGAGCGGGGGAGCAGTATACTTACCGTCCGTGCGGCTCCCCGGCGCTCCAGAGTGACGTCAGGGCACCCCACGCTCATGGATGACGTGTCGCATGGATCACGTCATCCATGCGCATGGGGCGCTCTGACGTCATTCTGGAGCGCCCCGGGAGCCGCACGGACTGTAAGTATACTGCTCCCCCGCTCCCCACTACTACTATGGCAACCAGGACTTTAATAGCGTCCTGGCTACTATAGTAACACTGAACGCATTTTGAAGACGGATCCGTCTTCAAATGCTTTCAGTTCACTTGCGTTTTTCCGGATCTGGCGTGTAATTCCGGCAAATGGAGTACACGCCGGATCCGGACAACGCAAGTGTGAAAGGGCCCTTAAGGGGATTGATATACCTGCTTCCACCAAATATTGATTGAGGCATGCGATACACCTGCTTCCACAAAATACTGATTGAGGCCTGCGATACACCTGCTTCCACAAAATACTGATTGAGGGGTGCGATATACCTGCTTCCACCAAATATTGATTAAGGGGTTCTATATACCTGCTTCCACAAAATACAGATTGAGGGGTGCGATATACCTGCTTCCACCAAATATTGATTAAGGGGTTCTGTATACCTGTTTCCACAAAATACTGATTGAGGGGTGTGATATACCTGCTTCCACAAAATACTGATTAAGGGGATTGATATACCCGCTTCCATCAAATATTGATTGAAGCCTGCGATACACCTGCTTCCACAAAATACTGATTAACGTGATTAATATACCTGCTTCCACCAAATATTGATTGGGGCCTGCGATACACCTGCTTCCACAAAATACTGATTAAGGGGATTTATATACCTGCTTCCACCAAATATTAATTGAGGCTTGCGATACACCTGCTTCCACAAAATACTGATTAAGGGGTTTGATATACCTGCTTCCACCAAATACTGATTGAGGCCTGCGATATACCTGCTTCCACAAATACTGCTGTTCTCTAGGGAGTTTGGCACAGGGTCATTTTGAAAATGACAGGCAGAGGAAGAGGCAGGCCACTCCACAGGGGTGGTAGAGGTCAGGTAGGTGCACCAGGCCGGAGCTTAAGTGGAAAGTTGGAGAAGGTGCGTGCGATTACGTCAAAGGATGCTCCAGAGTTGGTTGAGTGGCTCACTCAGCCTTCCGCTTCTGCACCCTCCTCATCCTCTGTATCTGCACCCTCCTCACTCTCTGCTGTGTGCACCCCCAAAGACACCACCACCACCATAGCCCCTCCACCCGAGTCAGAGGAAATATTTTCCCATCCATTTCCAGACCTTACCGATGCGCAGCCATTCTTGGCATCAGATGAGGAAGAGGAGGTAGCAGCGGTCTGACGACAGTACCCAGATCAGCCCAAGGAGGGTGGTCCCCACTGTTGCTGCCTACTCCAAAATCTCTAATGTCAGTGGTGGTGAAGGTGACAATGATGACGTGTCGATGAACGTCACGTGGGTGCCCACAATAGAGGAAGAGGAGGGGAGTTCAGAGGGAGAGACAGAGCAGCAGATAGGGAGGAGAAGGAGGAGAAGCAGGCAGAACTCGCAGTGCACCAGAGGCAAAAAGCAGACTGCAAATGAATCTGGAGCGAGCCATCCACCATGCACGGTCACATCTTGCTCTCCCAGGAACCCGGCACATGGCTCTGCAGTGTGGTCTTTTTTTTTAACGTGTCAGCTGCTAACAGTGTTGCCTTCTGCAGCCTGTGCTGTCAACGCATAAGTCGCGGTAAGCCCAACACTCACCTAGGGATGACTGCCTTAAGAAGGTACCTGGCCTCCCATCACCGAGCCCAGTGGGAGCAACGCCGTCAGAATTCACACTCAAGTCAAAGCCACACCCCCAGCGTTCCACGTCCTGCCTCTTCTCCTTCTCCTCTCACCTCCACTCCACTTTCCACCGTGCGGTTGTCGCATTCATCTGGCAAAAGGCAGGCTTCCGTGGCCCAAATGTTGGAGCGTAAAAAGATGATGACGCCGGAAAACCCTCTTTCCCAACAGCTGACCGCTGGCTTGTCGGAACTGCTAGCCCGCCAACTACTGCCATGTAAACTGGTGGACTTGGAGGCCTTTAGAAAATTTGTGGCCATTGGCGCACCACAATGGAAAGTCCCTGGAAGGAAATATTTCTCCCAGAAGGGCATCCCAGAGCTATATGGCCACGTTTAGCGGCAAGTTAATATACACTGAGCAAAAATATAAACGCAACACTTTCGATTTTGCTCCCATTTTGCATGAGCTGAACTCAAAGATCTGAAACATTTTCTATATACATAAAAGACCCATTACTCTCAAATATTGTTCACAAATCTGTCTAAATCTGTGTTAGTGAGCACTTCTCCTTTGCCGAGATAATCCATCCCACCTCACAGCTGTGGCATATCAAGGTGCTGATTAGACAGCATGAATATTGCACAGGTGTGCCGTAGACTGCCCACAATAACAGGCCACTCTGAAATGTGCACAGTTTTGCCTTACTGGGGGGGGGGGGGGGGGGTTAAGAAAACCAGTCAGTATCTGGTGTGGCCACCATTTGCCTCACGCAGTGCAACACATCTCCGTTGCATAGAGTTGATCAGGTTGTTGATTGTGGCCTGTGGAATGTTGGTCCACTTCTCTTCAATAGCTGTGCGAAGTTGCAGAATATTGGCAGGAACTGGAACACGCTGTCGTATATGCCAATCCAGAGCATCCCAAACATGCTCAATGGGTGACATGTCCGGTGAGTATGCTGGCCATGCAAGAACTGGGATGTTTTTAGCTTCCAGGAATAGTGTACAGATCCTTGCAATATTGGGTCGTGCATTATCATGCTGCAACATGAGGCGATGGTCGTGGATGAATGGCACAACAATGGACCTCAGGATCTCGTCACGGTATCTCTGTGCATTCAAAATGCCATCAATAAAATGCACCTGTGTTCGTTGTCCATAACATACGCCTGCCCATACTATAACTCCACCGCTACCACGGGCCAGTCGATCCACAATGTTGACGTCAGCAAACCGCTCACCCACACAACCCACACTGTCTGCCATCTGCCCTGAACAGTGAAAACCGGGACTCATCCATGAACAGAACGCCTCTTCAACATGCCAGACGCCATCAAATGTGAGCATTTTCCCACTCAAGTCGGTTACGACGACGAACTGCAGTCAGGTCCAGACCCCGATAACTGAGACTGTTTCTGACAGTTTGTGCAGAAATTCTTTGGTTATGCAAACCGATTGTTACTGCAGCTGTCCGGGTGGCTGGTCTCAGACGATCATGGAGGTGAACATGCTGGATGTGGAGGTCCTGGGCTGGTGTGGTTACACGTGGTCTGCGGTTGTGAGGCCGGTTGGATGTACTGCCAAATTCTCTGAAATGCCTTTGGAAACGGCTTATGGTAGAGAAATGAACATTCATTGCACGGGCAACAGCTGTAGTAGGCATTCTTGCAATCAGCATGCCAATTGCACGCTCCCTCAAACGTTGCGACATCTGTGGCATTGTGTTGTGTGATCAAACTGCACATTTTAGAGTGGCCTTTTATTGTAGGAAGTCTGAGGCACACCTGTGCAATATTCATGCTGTCTAATCAGCACCTTGATATGCCACACCTGTGAGGTGGGATGGATTATCTCGGCAAAGGAGAAGTGTTCACTAACACAGATTTAGACAGATTTGTGAAATATATTTGAGAGTAATGGGTCTTTTGTGTATGTAGAAAATGTTTCAGATCTTTGAGTTCAGCTCATGCAAAATGGGAGCAAAACCGAAAGTGTTGCGGTTATATTTTTGCTTAGTGTATCTCTGGCACACAGTGTCGGTGCCAAGATTCATCTGACCACAGACACGTGGTCTAACAAACACAGGCAGGGAAGGTACATAACTTTTACTGCCCACTGGGTGAACCTTCTGACGGCCGTCAAGCATGTAACCCGTGGCACCCGTGTGGATTTGGTGTTACCGCCACGGATTGCATGCAGGCCTGCCTCTTCTTCTCCTCCTCCTCCTACTCCATCCTCCGTCTCCTCCTCGGCTATCTCCTCCTTTTCCACTGCTACCGCCTCTTCTGCTGCACCCCCCAAACCCCCCTGAACCTATTTGATGTGCCAGGTGAGACGTTGCCATGTTGTGCTGCGGCTGTTGTGCCTGGAAGCCAAGAGCCACACCGGTCCTGCACTGCTTTCAGCTCTGCTGTCACAGGCCGATCAGTGGCTAACCCCGCTCAATTTGACAGTTGGTAAAGTGGTGTGCGACAATGGTGCCAATCTGCTGAGCGCGCTGAAACAGGGCAAACTGGCATGGCACACATCCTAAACTTGTGCAGCGTTTCGTTGCCAAATACCCCGGGGTCCAGGACGTTTTGCGGCAGGCAGGAAAATCTCTGGGCATTTTAGAAGATCTTACACCGCCATGGCCCGCCTTGCTGATGTTCAGCGGCGACACCACCTGCCCGTCAGACGTCTGATTTGTGACAGCCCAATGCTCTGGAACTCCACCTTTTATATGCTTGATAGGCCTCTCTAGCAGCAACGTGCCGTTAACGACTACCTCTATGAACTCTGCAGCAGGACAGGTTCTGGGGAGCTTGGTTTCTTTTCACCGCGCCAGTGGCTGCTCATGGGCGACGCATGCAGACTTCTGCGGCCATTTGATGAGATCACCAAACTGGTCAGTAGCAGTCAGGGCACCATCAGTGACATCATACCTTACGCCTTCTTTCTGGAGCGTGCATTGCGTCATGTCATCAATCAAGCCGTTAAGGAGCAGGAGCTGGAAGATGAGGAAGTCACAATGCTGAATGAATTCCCAGGGGGGCTACTCCATATAAGACAAGTCAGCAGGAGTCAGAAGAGGAGTCAGAGGAGGATGGTGGCTGGGGGGAGTAGGAGGAGAAAGAAGAGCAGGCTTTGAGGGTGACTTTAAACTTTTCGGGAATCCCTGGTGATGTCCATGGCGGGGGGGAGGAGACCGAGGACGACATTCTCCTGGGCGATGATCAGGAGCCAGGGCTCCACCCCTTCCAATTTAGTGCAAATAGGGGCCTTCATGCTCTAGTGTTTGAAGAGGGACCCCTGTATAAAAAGCATAAAGGGCAAGGACCAGTACTGGGTGGCAGCGTACTTAAACCCCCGGTACAAACACAAAATGGCTGACATGTTACCAGCATCACAGAGGGCTGTCAGAATGCAGCATTTCCAGGCCTTGCTGCAAGAGATGCTGCATTCTGCAGTTGCGGCCTTGCGGGCGCTGGCAGAGGAATTTCTACCCACAGCGAAACAGGTGCGGGTACTAATCCTACCGTGCCTGCAAGAAGAGGGCGGTTTGAAGATGTGTTGGTCACTTCAGATAGGTGATCATTCTTGCAGCCAACCCATCAACAGCCGCCCTCCAGATCCAGCCTTAGGGAACGCCTAGACTGACAGGTGTCCGACTACATCGGGTTAACGGCCGATGTGGACGCTCTGAGAAATGAGGAACCCCTGGACTACTGAGTGTGCAGGCTTGACCTGTGGCCAGAGCTGGCACAATTCCTGGCTTGCCCCTCGTCCACTGTTCTGTCCGAAAGGGTGTTCAGCGCAGCAGAGGGGATCGTGACCGATAATCGCACTCGCCCAGCTCACGACAGTGTGGACTACTTCACATTTCTAAAAATGAATGAGGCATGGATCTCAGAGGAATTCAACACATGTGACGAGTCGACCACGTTTAATTGAATTTCCTCATGATAGCCCACAAATATCCGCCACCACCCAGAACAAATAATGGTCCTTGTCTTAGGTAAATACAGCGGCATAAAAGGCCTTTTCTGTCTGTTGAATGCCTAATGTTTTGGGCCTCGGAGTAATTCAACACCTGTGACGACCACATGTTTCAACTATTAACATTAAGTTTTTTTTTAAAGAGGGGGAATTTCGTTAGCCATGTTTTTAATCCAATTTTATATTTCTAATTCTTTTAAACATCTACATTCTACAATTGCTATCTATTGACCGTCTAATAGACCTCCAGTCCGTGGAGTGTGTGCCGATGGAGCGGCGTCTGGCCGCACTGCGCGTGTGGGGAAGCGGGCGCATGTGCAGTGCGGCATAATGAGTAAGATAGCCGACTCTGAGTGTGGACCGCTCCCCGGGATCTGTGACGGCTGCGCTGTCCCGTGTGCTCCGGGCAGAGTATAACTCTGAAAGCCGCTGTGCCCGACTCCCGGCGTCCTCCTCCCTGAGCGCTGCTGTCCCGCCGCTGTGCCCCCGAGCCCGGCTCTGCGACCTGGATTGGCCTGTGTGTGTGTGTGTGTGTGTCCGTCCGCTGCGCATGCGCACTTCTATAATCGGCACACACGCACGGACACCAGCCCTGAGCACGTACACAGGGCTTTTATTAGTACACTGCGTGCAGAATTATTAGGCAAATGAGTATTTTGACCACATCATCCTCTTTATGCATGTTGTCTTACTCCAAGCTGTATAGGCTCGAAAGCCTACTACCAATTAAGCATATTAGGTGATGTGCATCTCTGTAATGAGAAGGGGTGTGGTCTAAGGACATCAACACCCTATATTAGGTGTGCATAATTATTAGGCAACTTCCTTTCCTTTGGCAAAATGGGTCAAAAGAAGGACTTGACAGGCTCAGAAAAGTCAAAAATAGTGAGATATCTTGCAGAGGGATGCAGCACTCTTAAAATTGCAAAGCTTCTGAAGCGTGATCATCGAACAATCAAGCGTTTCATTCAAAATAGTCAACAGGGTCGCAAGAAGCGTGTGGAAAAACCAAGGCGTAAAATAACTGCCCATGAACTGAGAAAAGTCAAGCGTGCAGCTGCCAAGATGCCACTTGCCACCAGTTTGGCCATATTTCAGAGCTGCAACATCACTGGAGTGCCCAAAAGCACAAGGTGTGCAATACTCAGAGACATGGCCAAGGTAAGAAAGGCTGAAAGACGACCACCACTGAACAAGACACACAAGCTGAAACGTCAAGACTGGGCCAAGAAATATCTCAAGACTGATTTTTCTAAGGTTTTATGGACTGATGAAATGAGAGTGAGTCTTGATGGGCCAGATGGATGGGCCCGTGGCTGGATTGGTAAAGGGCAGAGAGCTCCAGTCCGACTCAGACGCCAGCAAGGTGGAGGTGGAGTACTGGTTTGGGCTGGTATCATCAAAGATGAGCTTGTGGGGCCTTTTCGGGTTGAGGATGGAGTCAAGCTCAACTCCCAGTCCTACTGCCAGTTTCTGGAAGACACCTTCTTCAAGCAGTGGTACAGGAAGAAGTCTGCATCCTTCAAGAAAAACATGATTTTCATGCAGGACAATGCTCCATCACACGCGTCCAAGTACTCCACAGCGTGGCTGGCAAGAAAGGGTATAAAAGAAGAAAATCTAATGACATGGCCTCCTTGTTCACCTGATCTGAACCCCATTGAGAACCTGTGGTCCATCATCAAATGTGAGATTTACAAGGAGGGAAAACAGTACACCTCTCTGAACAGTGTCTGGGAGGCTGTGGTTGCTGCTGCACGCAATGTTGATGGTGAACAGATCAAAACACTGACAGAATCCATGGATGGCAGGCTTTTGAGTGTCCTTGCAAAGAAAGGTGGCTATATTGGTCACTGATTTGTTTTTGTTTTGTTTTTAAATGTCAGAAATGTATATTTGTGAATGTTGAGATGTTATATTGGTTTCACTGGTAAAAATAAATAATTGAAATGGGTATATATTTGTTTTTTCTTAAGTTGCCTAATAATTATGCACAGTAATAGTCACCTGCACACACAGATATCCCCCTAAAATAGCTAAAACTAAAAACAAACTAAAAACTACTTCCAAAAATATTCAGCTTTGATATTAATGAGTTTTTTGGGTTCATTGAGAACATGGTTGTTGTTCAATAATAAAATTAATCCTCAAAAATACAACTTGCCTAATAATTCTGCACTCCCTGTATAGATAGCTTGTACTATTGATTCCCTCAAACACAATCTATACTCAAACACAATCTAACCTGTGTGCATGCTCCGTGTCCATGTGCCGATAATTAAACTGCGCGTGCGCGGCGCGCCGACCAATCGGCACACGGCTCTCCACACGCAGCCTGCACCGATCACACCAGAGCGACGCCCAACCAATCATCACACGGCAAAGTCTCAGCCATCCTTTCCTCTAAAATGAAATGGAACATGGTCAAGATCATATATTCAGATAATAATGAATATCCTATTTTCATGTCATCTTAGCCTCCAGAGGCATTTTTCTCTGAATAATCCCCCTGTCTGCCCGGCATCACCCCCCACCCACTGATACCCCTTCCCTTTAAGCAACCTCACCATGTTCGAGATTACATCATCTCTTAAATTTCATCTCGCCTCTCCTGGCCTCTGATTGGCTCATTGGCACTCCCTACACACCTCTCCAGCGATTGGTGCAGGTCTGTCATTGAAACCCCGTAGCCACGCCTCTATAGGTGTTTGAGGCAGCGTCTGGTCTCTATGGAGGCGGTAATTAATTGGCGGCGTCAGCTGTCTATCAAATCTCAGAGGGTGGTGCCTGGGTGCCAGGGAGGTGCTGCTGCTGGGCTGGTACGGTAATTTTCTGTGCACCCCGTTGTTGGAGCGATGTGGGAGGAGCGGGGTGTCAGCTGGAAGGGATGATGGAGCTGGAAGACACCGGTTTTCCATCCCTTGTCGCCGGCTAGCAGGGCACCTGCATCTCCGCTCCACAGTCTGCATCTCTGACCGAGGTAGGGAGCGGAGAGGAAGACAGGAGCCCATCTTGTGTGACAGTCAGCGCCATGCAGCTGCCCCAGCACTGAGCCGGACCATGGAGCCGCCCCCCAGCTGCCACTCTTCTCCTCACAGAGCCCACGGGGAATGTTAGATGCTGGGCTGTGAGTGCCATGGCAGAGGGGCTAGAAGGGGTTTGTGGGCGGTGCAGCGCACTGTGTCCTGATTGGTCGGTCGCCCCCTGCGCATGCCCAGTGTAAAAATCGGCACGGACAGCACGTACACAGGGCTTTTATTATATAGGATATATATATTATACACACACACTCAAAAAGTTAGGGAAATTTGGGTAAATTTATGGAAAACTTAAAAAGAACACTACAGTGATATTATTGTCACGAGGGTATCAAGAGCCACGTCTGACTCCGTTATACCCGGGGTCAGGAGGTCGCAGCGGGTGGCTGCGCGCTCTATATCTAAAGATCACGTTGTTTCTTAGTGATTGTTTTCTGTGTTTGCCTTGCTATCCTTTTTGTCTCAATCAGGGATCCGTAGCTTCTCCTCCTCAGCTGTTTCTTGTCTGCCACTCCCAACCTCCTTATATTCTCCCCTCACACTTCTCTAGTTGCCAGTTATAGAGCTTCCTGCCTGGACATCTATACTGACCCACTGGAGTTGTGAATCCTAGTTGTCGTTCCAGAGTGCTACCCTCCGGATCCCTGTTGGGCTTCTTGTTGTCTCCTGTTGTCGCCCACCTGGGATTATATGTTGAGTTTGTATTGTCTGTCCTTCCCTTGGTGTTTTCCTTTAGAGCTAGTGGTGCGGACTAGTGTTCCCACCGCCCTGTTCACTATCTAGGGCTCAGCTTAGGGAAAGCCAGGGCTTTAGGCACGTGATCGGCGTACGGGTGAGGAACCCGTCTAGGGACGTCAGGGCAGCCAGGTGCCAGCCGCTAGGTGAGTCAGGGGTCACCACCTTCCCTCTCACTTGGGCAGGGCCTTCCTTGTTCCCTCCCTCTGCGTCACGTATGTGATAGTCACGCCGACCGTGATAATTATATCATGAAAGCAGGGCATTTAAGTAGAAGCATGCAATGGTAATTTCTTCATCTTAAACAATTTATTGAAACAAAAGCCAACACCAGTGGTGGGCCTACCCCCACAAAAATTCCAATGTCTCAATAACTTGTCATGTGGCCTTGAGCATCAATTACAGCTTGAATACGATATCTCATGCTGTTCAGAAGTCGACTTATTGTCTGCTGAGGCATGGCATCCCATTCTTCTTGAAGGGCAGCCCTCAGGTCATTGTAGTTTTGGAATACAGAGTTACGAGCCTCTACACAGTGACTCAGCTGATCCCATAAATTTTCAATGGGATTCAGGTCTGGAGAAAGTGCAGGCCAATCCATTTGAGGTACCCCAGTCTCCAGCAGCCATTCCCTAATGATGCGACCTTGATGAGCTGGCTCATTAGCATCCAACATCATTGGCGGCCATCATTTCTGCTCAGCGTGAATCGACTTTCATCATTGAACAGCACTGAGGCCTACTGGTCCCTCGTCCAGTGTAGATGCTCCCTGTCCCATGCAAGATGATGACACCTGTGCCTGGTGGTTTGGTCAGGTTCCCTTGCATGTCGTCTAGCATGCAGACCACGTTGATATAAATGGTATTGAATGGTCTAACGTGACACTTAGGTGCCTCTCACCTCCCTTAAATGTGCATGGAGTTGTGTAGCATTCATCATCCTGTTCCGCAGGGCATTGTTGGTCATCAGTGTGGGATGTGGCCAAAAGACGTCCACGTCTATGCCTTTTTGTGACTCTTTCAGTCTCTCTGTATCTCTGAAACCTGCTGATGACACTCTAAGCTCCAGTGGCCACTTACGTCTGAGAACATCCTGCTTGAAGCCTCGCAATGGTGAGGTACTGTTGATCAGTTTTTAGGTGTCATCTTGGTCTTATGATGTCATAATGTGAACATTATGATGAGGAGGACTGTTTAAATACCAATTCTAATTGAACCAAGAAATTTATTGGGCTATTCATGAATCAAACACCTGTTGTGAACTTTGCTGTTAAGCTCCTTGTTAGAGAACAGCAAGTTGTGCAAATTGTACTGACACATAGAACATATGTTTCTCTAAGCATAGTTTAGAGAAGGTCACATTAAGTTCACCTGTAAAGGTGAGAGTGCATTTTAGGTTCATCCTGAAATTTCACCCACAAGCAAAATATCCCTAACTTTTTGTGAGTAGAGCCAATTCATATAAAGAGGGGCACATCAGAGGCACTATATATAAAGGGGGGCAGAGCAGAGGCAACACATATAAAGAGGGGCAGAGCAGAGGCAATATGTATAAAGAGGGATACAGCAGAGGCAATACATATAAAGGTGGGCACAGCATAGGCAATACATATAAAGGGGACACTGTAGAGGCACTATATATAAAGGGGGGCACGGCAGAGAAACCATATATATCAAGGGGGCACAGCAGAGGCAATACATGTCAAGGGGGGCAATGCAGAGCAGTGGGACCCAACAGCCCAACAATGGACCCTACTGTCAGGCTAAGCCTCCTTAGCACTGGACCCGGCCAACCCACAAGCACTGACCCACAACAACAGCCACCATGCTGCACTGCCCCATGTGAACAGATCTCAAAAGCTTACCTTTCCATGTGTTCTCAGAACCAAGCTAAGACTGAGTAGGAGTTTATTAACCCTTACACAGTCTCCTGCTAATTATCGCTACTCTAATTTGGCAAAGAGCCACATGGCGACCACTGCTGTCGCAACAGTAATATTTACTATATTTGTGTGCAATTTGGGCTAATATTAGAGAAAATCTGGCAATAATACACAACCCTTAAACAGAACAATATATAATAGTGACAGATGCATGTTATCCTACCAGGTGTTTGACCCAGGGAAGACCCATACTGTATATACAGGTGATTACAGTTCTGCACTGACTGCATGATTCTTCTTGATTTAAAGGGGTTATGAAACCCCTATAATGCTCCCTCAAATACCTGGGCCCCTCAGACATATTATACTTACCTCTCTCCCCAACACCGGTGTTGTTTCTGATGCCCGCAGGGCCACCACTACATCTCCTAGTGTATATGTGTCAGTATAGTACATGGTATAGGTGTCAGTATGGCACAATGTATAGGTGTCAATATGGCACAATGTATAGGTGTCAATATGGTACAATGTACAGGTGTCAGTATGGTACAATGTACAGGTGTTAGTATGGTACAATGTATAGGTGTCAGTATGGTACAATGTACAGGTGTTAGAATGGTACAGTGTAGGGGTGTCAGTATAGTACAATGTATAGGTGTCAGCATAGTACATTGTATAGGTGTCAGTATGGTACAATGTGCAGGTGTCAGTATGGTACAATGTATAGGTGTCAGTATAGTACATGGTATAGGTGTCAGTATAGTACAATGTATAGGCGTCGTCATAGTATAATGTATATGTGTCAGTATGGCACAATGCATAGGTGTTAGTATGGGACAATGTACAGGTGTTAGTATGGTACAATGTATAGGTGTCAGTATGGTACAATGTATAGGTGTCAGTATGGTACAATGTACAGGTGTTAGTGTGGTACAGTGTATAGGTTTTAGTATGATACAATGTATAGGTGTCAGTATAGTACAATGTATAGGTGTCAGTATGGTACAATGTATAGGTGTCAGCATAGTACAATTTACAGGTGTCTGTATGGTACAATGTACAGGTGTCAGTATAGTACAATGTATATGTGTCAGTAAGGCACAATGCATAGGTGTTAGTATGTTACAATGTATAGGTGTCAGTATGGTGCAATGTATAGGTGTCAGTATGGTACAATGTACAGGTGTCAATATGGTACAATGTATAGGTGTCAGTATGGTACAATGTACAGGTGTCAGTATGGTACAATGTATAGGTGTCAGTATGGTACAATGTACAGGTGTTAGTATGGTACAATGTACAGGTGTCAGTATAGTACAATGTACAGGTGTCAGTATGGTACAATGTACAGGTGTCAGTATGGTACAATGTACAGGTGTCAGTATGGTACAATGTATAGGTGTCAGTATGGTACAATGTATAGGTGTCATTATGGTACAATGTACAGGTGTTAATATGGTACAATGTACAGGTGTTAATATGGTACAATGTATAATGAATTAAAATGTAGAATTAGTGGCTCACCAGGGATTGAAACAAGGACTACATGGGTGTTCTAGCTGGGGGCTGGCTATCCATCAAGACAAAAATATGATAATTTTTTTTTGTTTCAAAAATGATATCATTGTGTAAAACTAAATAAATAAAAAAAGTATACATATGAGGTATTGCCACACTCGTAATGACCTGCTCTATAAAAATTTCACATGACATAACCCCTCAGGTGAACACATTAGAAAAATAAAATTAAAATAAAAACAGTGTCAAAGCCATTTTTGTCACCTTACATCACAAAAAGTGTAATAGTAAGCGACCAAAAAGTCATATGCACCCCAAAATGGTGTCAATCAAACCGTCAAAAATGATATCCTACCTAAGACAATCACCCAAAAAATAAAAAAAAACTATGTCTATCAGACTATGGAGACACTAAAACATGATTTTTTTTCTTTTTTCAAAAACTATATTATTGTGTAAAACTTAAATAAAAAAAAACAAATATATATATTATATTAGGTATTTCCACGTCCGTAATGACATGCTCTATAAAAATATCACATGATCTAACCCCTCAGGTGAACACCATAAAAAAAAATAAAAAATATTTAAAAAAGGCAATTTTTTTGTCACCTTACACCACAAAAAGTGTAATGGCAAGCGATCAAAAAGTCATAAGCACCCCAAATAAGCATCATACCAATCAAACCGTCATCTTATCCCACAAAAAATGAGACCCTAACTAATACAATTGCCCAAAAAATTAAAAAAAATAATGCACTCAGAATATGGAGACACTAAAACATAAATGCTGTTATTGTGTAAAATGTAAATAAATAAGAAAAAGTATACATATTAGGTATCGCTGCGTCCGTAAGTACCTGCTGTATAAAAATATCACATTAACTAACTAAAAGTGTGTCAAAAAAGCAATTTTTTGTCATCTTACATCACAAAAAGTGTAATAGCAAGCGAAAAAGTCATATGCACCCTAAAATAGTACACAAGACAGTCGACCCAAAAAGAAAATATGGCTTTCAGAATATGGAGAAACTAAAACAATATTTTTTTTCAAAAATGCTTTATTATGTAAAACTGAAACAAACAACCAAAATAGCTCATGATCTAACCTGTCAGATGAACATTGTAAATAACAAAAAATAAAAACGGTGCCAAAAAAGCAATTCTTTGTTACCTTACCTCCCAAAAAGTGTAATATAGAGCAACCAAAAACTATATGTACCCTAAAATAGTACCAACAAAACTGCCACCTTATCCCGTAGTTTCCAAAATGGGGTCTTTTTTTTGAGTTTCTACTCTAGGGGTCTAGGGGTCTTCAAATGTGACATAGCAACTTAAAATTATACCAGTGAAATCTGCCTTCCAAAAACCATATGGCGTTCCTTTCCTTCTGCGTCCTGCCGTGTGCCCCGTATAGCATTTTACGACCACATATGGGGTGTTTCTGTAAACTACAGAATCAGGACAATATATATTGAGTTTTGTTTGGCTGTTAACCCTTGCTTTGTTACTTGAAAAAGTGGATTAAAATGGAAAATCTGCCCAAAAAGTTAAATTCTGAAATGATATCTCCATTTTCCATTAATTCTTGTGGAACACCTAAAGGGTTAACAAAGTTAGTAAAATCAGTTTTGAATCCCTTGAGAGGTGTAGTTTCGAAAATAGGGTCATTTTTGGGTGTTTTCTATTATGTAAGCCTCACAAAGTAACTTCAGACCTGAACTGATCCATAAAAAGTGGGTTTTGGAAATTTTCTAAAAAATTTGCTTCTAAACTTCTAAGCCTTCTAACGTCCCCAAAACATAAAATGGCATTCACAAAATGATCCAAAAATTAAGCAGACATATTGGGAATGTAAAGTTATAACTATTTTTGGAGATATTACTATCTATTAGAAAAGTAGAGAAATGGAAATTTGGAAATTTAGAAATTTTTCAATTTTTTAAATAAATTTGGTATTTTTATATAAATAAAAATTACATTTTTTGACTCCATTTTACCACTGTCGTGAAGTACAATATGTGATGAGTAAACAATCTCAGAATGGCCTGGATAAGTAAAAGCGTTTTAAAGTTATCACCGCATAAAGTGACACATGTCAGATTTGCAAAAAATGGCCTGGTCCTTAAAGGGGTTCTGCAGTTTGTTTAAACTGATAATATATCGTCTGGATAGATCATCAGCATCTGATCGGCAGAGGTCCGACCCCCGGGACCCCTGTCGATCAGCTGTTTGAAAAGGCCTTCTCACTGTTTACCGCAGGCCCAGTGACGTCACGACTAGTATCAACTGGCTTGGGGGCGGCTAATCTCCATTCAAGTGAACAGAACTTCTCAAACAGCTGATCGGCAGGGGTCCCCGCCGATCAGATGCTGATGATCTATCCAGAGGATAGTGTCACCGCCAGTTCTGTGAGAAGGTCTGGCAGACGTTCTTCTCTACCTCTTGCATGACGTTCTTTGTTTTGGTTTCACTTTGTCATCTCCTTTCCTTCTGCCAGGTGTCACTTATTTAGACTAATCGTCTTCCTTTATATTCCCTCCCATACTGCCTCACTTTGCAGTTTATACTACTTCCTGGATGAAGTGTTCACTTCTGGAGGCTGCTGCTGCTGCTGCTTGCTCAGATAAGTCTTTTCCTTTATTGTGCTTCCTTGCTGGCTTGATTCTAGGTGACCCTGACTCCATCTGTATTAAGTACAGGGAGCCGGTGGTCGTGTCCCCTCACTATTATAGGGTTTTCAGGTGTCACACAGTCTTAGGTACGTGGGCATGCAATCATCTACCATTGATACCCTTGCATGTGCATAGCAGTCAGGGAGAGCTCTTAGGGCTTTAAATGGCTCACCTATATGCTCCTTAGTTTGGGATCAAGCCAGTCGGTCATTTATTTATAAGTTCCAGCTATCTGCAACTTCCTCCGTGACATTATAAACTGCCATAACCATCTTAAGCATGGATCCGGTTTCAGCCTTGATTGACCGCATGCAAGGTCATTCGCTGGAGGTAGCAGATCTCCGTAAAACTGTGTCTCAGTTTCAGGTGACCGGTTCTGCTGGCGTTTATGGAGTTTGTTCCTAGCCTAAGATCTCGCTTCCGGATACGTTCTCCTGGGGTAGTGAGAATTTTGTTCGCTTTAGAGAGGCTTGCAAACTCCATTTTCGCCTACTTCCCCATTCCTCTGGTGATGAGGAGCAGACGGTGGGGATCATCATCTCACTGCTCAGGGATAACGCTCAGTCTTGGGCCTTTTCCGCTGCCGGTGGGGGCACGGCCCCTCCGATCGGTGGATGAATTTTTTATAGCCCTGGGGCAGATATATGATGACCCGGATCGTATTGCTCTGGCTGAATCTAAACTGCGTCTTTTTTGCCAGGGTAAACAGTCCGCAGAGATATATTGTTCTGAATTTCGGAGATGGGCAGCTGATACTGGTTGGAATGATGCTGCACTCCGAAGTCAATTTTGCCATGGTCTTTCGGAAAGATTGAAAGATGCATTTGCTCTTCATGAGAGACCAGCGTCATTAGAGTCTGCCATGTCTCTAGCTGTTCGTATTGACAGGCGTCTTAGAGAGAGAGAGGAGACTACTCTTTCCTGTCATATTCAGCCCAAGGACAGTGGGGCTGTCTCATTCAGTGCGCAGGGATCTCAGTCTGTCTCAATCCCCTCTGAGCAGGAGGCCATGCAGCTGGGTTTGCTTGCCTCTGATAGTAGAGGATTCAGCTCTCAGAGGAGGGTTTGTTTCTGTTGTGGGGGTATAAATCATTTGGCTAATGTTTGCCCCTCTAGGAGATTTATGGAGTTTTCTGAGGGTAATAAAAAAAAAAAGAAACCCTCTAAAAACTTTCCATTTGCTACTATTGGCAAGGTTGATGCGGAAATTAAAGGTTTGCAGTTTGCTTGTAGTTCCCGTTTTCTCCTACCTGCCAGGGTGGCGCTAGACAGCAAGAACATTGTTTGTGAGATTTTTGTAGATAGTGGAGCAGCTGTCAATCTCATTGATAATCGATTTGCAATAACGTATGGTTTCCAGGTGTGCACTTTGGAAAAGGATATACCTGTTTTTGCTATCGATTCCGCTCCACTTTCTCAAAGATCGTTAAAGGGCATAGTTCACAATATCCGTTTGACTGTGGGTGACGCTCATGTTGAGGATACAGTATGTCATGTTTCGTCTTAAGCGGATTACGTACTCCTCTAGTGTTGGGGCTACCCTGGCTCACTAAACATAACCCCACCATTGATTGGCAAGCAAGGCAAATAAATGGTTGGAGTGAGTTTTGCAGAGAGAATTGCCTCACGGCGTCTCTTTCAGAGGTTTCTACCAAGACTGTGCCATCTTTTCTCTCTGAATTTTCGGATGTGTTTTCCGAGAGTGGTGTCCAGGAGTTGCCCCCTCACCGGGATTACGACTGCCCTATTAATCTCATCCCAGGTGCCAAGCTGCCAAAATCACGATTATACAATCTCTCCCAACCTGAAAGAGTCGCTATGCGTACTTATATCTCTGAGAGCCTGAGAAAGGGACACATCCGACCCTCGAAGTCACCTGTTGCCGCTGGTTTTTTTTTGTTAAGAAAAAAGATGCTTTTTTAAGACCTTGTCTGGATTTCAGGGAGCTGAACCATATCACGATTCGTGACCCATATCCGCTTCCTCTGATCCCGGACCTATTTAACCAGATTGTTGGGGCTAAAGTTTTTTCTAAGTTGGATTTAAGAGGGGCATACAACCTAGTCAGGATCAGGGAAGGAGACGAATGGAAGACGGCCTTCAATACCCCTGAGGCTCATTTCGAGAATTTGGTTATGCCCTTTGGTTTGATGAATGCTCCGGCCGTCTTACAACATTTTGTGAACAGCATTTTTTATCATTTAATGGGGAAATTTGTACTGGTGTATCTAGATGACATTTAGATTTTTTCTCCTTATTTCAAGACTCATCGGGACCACCTATGTCAGGTCTTGCTGATTCTGCAGGAGAATAAATTGTACGCTAAACTGGAAAAATGTGTTTTTGCGGTTCCGGAGATTCAATTCCTTGGTTTTCTTCTCTCCGCTTCTGGTTTTCGGATGGACCCTGAGAAGGTCCGCGCTGTGCTTGATTGGGAGCTTCCTGAGAATCAGAAGGCGCTGATGCGGTTTTGGGGTTTTGCCAATTATTACAGAAAGTTTATTTTGAATTATTCCTCTGTTGTTAAGCCACTCACTGATATGACTAAAAAGGGGGTGGATTTTTCCTCGTGGTCGGTAGATGCGCTTAAAGCCTTTTCTAGTATTAAAGAGAGTTTTGCTTCCGCTCTCATTTTGGTACAACCTGATGTCTCGCTACCTTTTATTGTTGAGGTGGATGCTTCTGAGGTGGGTGTGGGTGCAGTCTTATCTCAGGGTCCTTCTCATGCCAAATGGCGACTGTGTGCCTTTTTCTCAAGGAAAATCTCCTCTGCAGAGAGAAATTACGATGTGGGAGATAGGGAGTTGTTGGCCATCAAATTAGCTTTTGAGGAATGGTGCCATTGGTTAGAGGGAGCCAGACACCCTATTACCGTGTTTACCGACCATAAGAATCTGGCCTACTTGGAATCGGCCAAGCGTCTGAACCCGAGACAGGCCAGATGGTCTTTGTTCTTTTCTAGGTTTAATTTTGTTGTTACATTCCGCCCTGGGGTTAAAAATGTGAAGGCGGATTCCCTGTCACGTTGTTTTCCGGGAGGGGGGAACTTAGAAGACTCGGGTCCCATTTTGGCTGAAGGGGTGGTCGTCTCTGCTCTTTATCCTAATTTGGAGGCAGAGGTTCAAGCAGCCCAGGCAGAGGCTCTTGCTCTTTGACCTCCTGGGAGGTTGTTTGTGCCTCTCGCTTTACGACACAAGGTTTTTAAGGAGAACCACGATACTGTCCTTGCTGGGCACCCGGGGAGTAGAGCCACAGTGGATCTCATTGCTCAGAGATTCTGGTGGCCAGCTCTTCGTAAGACGGTTGAGGGTTTTGTGGCAGCCTGCGAGACCTGCGCTAGTGCCAAGGTCCCTCATTCACGGCCATCGGGTTCTCTCCTCCCGTTACCCATTCCTTCCCGTCCTTGGACGCATCTGTCCATGGACTTCATTACGGACCTGCCTCGTTCCTCGGGGAAGACTGTGATTCTGGTGGTAGTGGACAGTTTTAGCAAAATGGCGCATTTCATTCCCTTTCCTGGGTTACTCAATGCTAAGACACAGGCGCAAGCGATTGTTGATCACATTGTTAAATTGCATGGCATTCCTTCAGACATCGTTTCTGATAGGGGCACGCAATTTGTTTCCAGATTCTGGAAGGCCTTCTGTTCTCGCTTGGGGGTTCAGTTGTCGTTCTCTTCTGCTTTTCACCCGCAGTCGAATGGCCAGACCGAACGCATCAATCAGAATCTGGAGACATATCTGCGCTGTTTTGTGGCGGAGAATCAGGAGGATTGGTATTCTTTTTTTGTCCCTTGCTGAGTTTGCTTTAAATAACCGTCGCCAGGAGCCCTTTGATAAGTCACAATTTTTTGGTGCATATGGGTTTCATCCGCAGTTTGGGACATTCTCTGGAGAGGGGTCTTCTGGTTTACCTGATGAGGAGAGATTTTCCTCGTCTTTGTCATTTATTTGGCAAAAGATTCAGGGTAATCTGAAGAGGATGAGTGAGAGATATAAGCGTGTGGCGGATAAGAGACGTGTGCCTGGTCCGGACCTGAAAGTGGGTGATCTGGTGTGGTTGTCTACAAAGAATATCAAACTGAAGGTTCCCTCCTGGAAGTTGGGTCCTAAGTTTATTGGGCCTTAAAAGATCTTGTCCGTCATCAATCCCGTTGCCTTCCGTCTTGATCTTCCTCAGACTTGGAAGATCCATAATGTTTTTCACAGGTCCCTATTAAAACCTTATGTCCAACCCACTGTACCCTCCTCTTTGCCTCCTCCTCCTATTTTTGTTGATGGTAATCTTGAATTTCAGGTCGTTAGGATTGTGTATTCTCGCACTATCCGCGGTTCTCTTCAGTACCTCGTTCATTGGGAGGGTTATGGTCCTGAGGAGAGGATGTGGGTCCCAGTGGCGGACATTAAGGCCACTCGTGTCATCAAGGCTTTCCATAGGTCTCATCCTGAGAAGGTGGGCTCTGAGTGTCCTGAGTCCACTCATAGAGGGAGGGGTACTGTCACCGCCAGTTCTGTGAGAAGGTCTGGCAGACGTTCTTCTCTACCTCTTGTATGACGTTCTTTGTTTTGGTTTCACTTTGTCATCTCCTTTCCTTCTGCCAGGTGTCACTTATTTAGACTAATCGTCTTCCTTTATATTCCCTCCCATACTGCCTCACTTTGCGGTTTATACTACTTCCTGGATGAAGTGTTCACTGCTGGAGGCTGCTGCTGCTGTTTGCTCAGATAAGTCTTTTCCTTTATTGTGTTTCCTTGCTGGCTTGATTCTAGGTGACCCTGACTACGTCCGTATTAAGTGCAGGGAGCCGCTGGTCGTGTCCCCTCACTATTATAGGGTTTTCAGGTGTCACACAGTCTTAGGTACGTGGGCATGCAATTGTCTACCATTGAGACCCTTGCATGTGCATAGCAGTCAGGGAGAGTTCTTAGGGTTTTAAAGGGCTCAGCTATATGCTCCTTATTTTTGGATCAAGCCAGTCGGTCGTTTATTTATAAGTTCCAGCTATCTGCAACTTCATCCGTGACAGATAGATTATCAGTTTAAACAAACTGCAGAACCCATTTAAGGTGAAATATGGCTGGATCCTTAAGGGGTTAATGTTCACCATATTGTTTTTATGTAGAAAATATAAATAAATAGTGTATTACATCTGTAGTTCTGTTTCTGTATAAATTTGTCTCCACCACTAGTGGGCGCTAACTGTATATGGATTCAATAGGTACTCAATAGGAATTATGTAAACTGTATGCAGCTAGTTTCCCCCTAGTAATGGCCGTAGGTAGCCGGGATGACAGTGCCATGGCAAGCAGGTTACACCAAGGATTTCTACCGCGTGCCACGTCTATGCAGGTATGCTACTGCCAGAGACTATAAAACAAAATATCAGTAACATATTAAAACACATAATACATCTGCTCTCCATCTGCCCTAGAATTGACTCTTTGGTGGATAACCTCACATAAATAACATGCAGCCTCTTTGAAGAGCACTAAGCAGTTTTATGTAATGCCAAGTTTCATGTTAATCTTAGTTATGGCTGCTGTACGTCTCCAAAAGTCAAGGTTTTCTTCCTGCAGCTTCATCCTCTGATTATGTCTCATGCAGGAGATATCTGATCATTGTCTGAGGGATCTCTAACTGGTGGAGATGTTGCATCTTTCCCACTTGTCTCAACAGCTTCAGGATGGTTAGACGACACTGGGACATCAGAGACTTTGGATGTACTGTGAAGTGACAGCAGAGATGAATACGTTACCAATACATAAATATCATTACTGTATCATTCCAAATTTTTTTTTAATTAACCACTTCACATCCGGGCCATTTCCCCTTTCCTGACAGAGCCATTTTTTGCAAATCTGACGTGTCACTTTATGTGGTAATAACTTTAAAACGCTTTTACTTATCCAGGCCATTCTGAGATTATTTTCTCGTCACATATTGTACTTCATGACAGTGGTAAAATTGAGTCGAAAAATTACATTTTTAATTATAAAAAAATAGTAAATTTACCAAAATTTTTTAAAAATTTGCAAATTTCCAAATTTAAATTTCTCTGTTATTATAATAGATAGTAATACCACCAAAAATAGTTATTACTTTCCTCATATGTCTACTTCATGTTTGGATCATTTTGTGAATGTAATTTTATTTTTTGGGGACGTTAGAAGGCTTAGAAGTTTAGAAGTAAATCTTGAAATTTTTCAGAAAATTTCCCAAACCCACTTTTTAACCCCTTAAGGACCGGACTGATTTTTGCAAATCTGACATGTGTCACTTTGTGTGGTAATAACTTAAAACGCTTTTACTTATCCAAGCCATTCTGAGATTGTTTTCTCGTCACATATTGTACTTTATGACACTGGTAAAATGGAGTAAAAAAACAAAACATTTTTATTTATAAAAAAATACCAAATTTACCCAAAATTGGGAAAAAATGTGCAAATTTCCAAGTTTCAATTTCTCTACTTCTATAATACATAGTAATACCTCCAAAATAGTTATTAATTTACATTCCCTATATGTTTACTTCAGGTTTGGATCATTTTGGGAATGCCATTTTATTTTTTGGGGACGTTACAAGGCTTAGAAGTTTAGAAGCAAATCTTGAATTTTTTCAGACCAGTTCAGGTCTAAAGTAACTTTGTGAGGCTTACATAATAGAAACCACCCAAAAATGACCCCATTTTAGAAATTACACCCCTCAAGGTATTCAAAACTTATTTTACAAACGTTGTTAACCCTTTCCACAAGAATTAATGGAAAATGGAGATTTGGCAGATTTTCCATTTTAGTCCATTTTTTCCAGTAATAAAGCAAGGGTTAACAGCCAAACCAAACTCAATATTTATTTCCCTGATTCTGTAGTTTACAGAAACACCCCATATGTGGCCGTAAACTGCTGTATGGGCACACGGCAGGGCGCAGAAGGAAAGGATTGCTATATGGCTTTTGGAGGGCAGATGTCGCTGGAATAATTCTCAGGTGCCATGTCACATTTGAAGACACCCTGAGGTACCTCCACAGTGGAAAACCCCAAGATGTGACCCCATTTTGGAAACTTCACCCCCCAAGGAAATTTTCAAGGCATGTAGCGAGCCTTTGACCCAACAAGCGATTCATAGAATTTAGAAATATTCTGCTGTGAAAACAACATTTTTTATTTTTTACAAGAAAATGTCTTTTCACAAGGGGTAACAGAGTAAATTACACCCACAATTTGTTACCCATTCTCTCCTGAATATGGCAACACTTCATATGTGGCCGTAAACTGCTGTATGTTCAGTGTACTGATAAGCAACACCTGATGTATTCTGTATCCTACAAATTTTATATATATATAAGCTTTATATGGTGGGACATAGTCGCCAAATATAGCAGCTAAAAGAAACAAGGGTCTCAAATTATATCAAAGAAATATGTTGTATATTATATGTCATCACATTGCAGAGGCACTGAGCTACCAGAACATACAAAGTTCTAGTCCCCTTTTGTAAAACAACACCCGTCAAGGTATACATCTAGGGGTGTAATGAGAATTTAGCTTTGTTATGGGTTTTATTAGAATGCCAATTGAAATGTGGAGAAACGGGAAATTAGAATTTTTACCAGCATACAGTTTCAAGGGGGTGTTTTATAAAATGATCAAAGGGGGTTAGTTAAAAGTCAACAGAGGTGTGGTAGATTCTAAAACAATCTTTTATGCAAAGACCCGGCTTTGAGGGGCACGTCTCACAATGATGAATTGTGTCTTTCCTGATTCCATTTCTGGAGCATACCCGACACCTTTTTTGTGGCCTTCTCCGTGTCTCTGTGGGGGTACCTACCCCAGGGAAATGCTGTCCTCGTATTATTCTGCTCTCACTTCCTGTTCCCCAAATAAAAAGTTCTTTATTACTTTTTCTTGAAAGTGCAGGAATTTTCCTCTGTTTCCTGCACTTCTGTATATTACAAAAGCATTATAGAGGGCAATTTGTGTCAGGTGCAATGGCAATTTTTTTATACCATGCCCGAGTTTTGCGGAGGGCAGTGTATGGTTGCAGTACCTGGTCTGACAGATCCACCCCTCCCATAAACTTATTATAGTCCTGGATGCTGGATGCACACAGGTTTGGGGACTGATTCTGTGGATCCACGAACTGGAACAGGGGTGGATCTGTCAGCATGTATGGTAGTAAGTACAAAGACGTCACGCTTGTCTTTGTACTTAACAAGCATGTTATCATTGCAAACTGCCCTGCTTTCCCTCACTCTTATTCTTTGGTCTATAAAATTTTTAGGCAGATGTTTTTGGTTTCATCTGATAGTTCCGCATGCAACAGAGTCTCTGGAAAACAGGCATTTCAGTAGTGGGACACTTGTGTAGAAGTTGTCAAGGTACAAGTTGTACCCAAGACCAAGCAGGGGGTGAATCAAGTCCCATACTATTTTTCCTGCTATTCCAAGGAGAGGGGGGCACTCTGGGGGTTCATTTTTTGAATCTTTTCCCTCGTAAACTCTAAATGTATGTGTATAGCCACTTTGGCTTTCACATAGTTTGTAGAGTTTGATGCCATATCTGGCCCGTTTGTTGGGCAGGTATTGGCGAAAATGCACTCTGCCCTTAAAGTGCACAAGGGATTCATCAATGGACAGATGCTTTTGGGGGGTGTAGAACCTTGCAAACTTGAGATTATAATGATCTATAATGGTCCGAATTTTGTATAAACGATCGTATCTAGGATCATTAGGGAGTGGACAATCTGCATTATTGTTATAATGTAGAAATTTCAGGAGACTTTCGAATCGGGTCCTGGACATAATGGTGCGGTATATTGGCGTGTGATGTAAAAGGTCATTACTCCAATATGACCGTAGTGATGGTTTTTAGACCCCAAAAAATTTTCATCTCCAAAGGGGTCGTGGGAGTCCACTGAAGGGGTCTTGCATAGTATTTGTTGGGGTGGGCGGCTAAAAATTGATTGACATAAAGATTAGTTTGCTCCACCAACATGTCTATAAATTCATTAAAAAAAAAAGGTGGAAAAAATCTGCTTCCGTGAACCCTGCAGTGTTCACATGAATGCTGTAGTGGCCGTAAAGTCCGGCACCTGAGGTACAAAGTTAGTAGCAGAAGTCCAGCTGGGGTCATTTGTAGAAGCTGATGAGCTGCTAACTCTACTGCGTCTGTGAGAGGGTTCGTCAACTGATGAATCAGAAGAAGAGCTATACACAAGAAAAGATTCTTCTTCTCCACTGTCAGAGTCAGACTCTGAGGCTAGTATGGCATAAGCTTCCTCGGCGCTGTACACCAGTTGAGACATTTAGTAAAATTTATATATATATATATAAAACAAGAAAAGACACCGCAGCACATCCGTTGGTGAAAAGTAGTGGATCTTTATTCACCCTTGCGACGTTTCAGTCCACTTGCTGGGACTATTATCAAGCTTGATAATAGTCCCAGCAAGTGGACTGAAACGTCGCAAGGGTGAATAAAGATCCACTACTTTTCACCAACGGATGTGCTGCGGTGTCTTTTCTTGTTTTATATCACACACCTTGGTAAGGTGTTTACACCGCTGGCACCCATCGGTTTGTTACAAGGAGTGCTGCCCTGATTCTACACAGTCTATATATATATATATATATATATATATATATATACAGTACAGACCAAAAGTTTGGACACACCTTCTCATTCAAAGAGTTTCCTTTATTTTCATGACTATGAAGGCATCAAAACTATGAATTAACACATGTGGAATTGTATACATAACAAACAAGTGTGAAACAACTGAAAATATGTCATATTCTAGGTTCTTCAAAGTAGCCACCTTTTGCTTTGATTACTGCTTTGCACACTCTTGGCATTCTCTTGATGAGCTTCAAGAGGTAGTCCCCTGAAATGGTCTTCCAACAGTCTTGAAGGAGTTCCCAGAGATGCTTAGCACTTGTTGGCCCTTTTGCCTTCACTCTGCGGTCCAGCTCACCCCAAACCATCTCGATTGGGTTCAGGTCCGGTGACTGTGGAGGCCAGGTCATCTGGCGCAGCACCCCATCACTCTCCTTCATGGTCAAATAGCCCTTACTTTCAAAGTTTTCCCAATTTTTCGGCTGACTGACTGACCTTCATTTTTTAAAGTAATGATGGCCACTCGTTTTTCTTTACTTAGCTGCTTTTTTTTGCCATAGTACAAATTCTAACAGTCTATTCAGTAGGACTATCAGCTGTGTATCCACCTGACTTCTCCTCAACGCCACTGATGGTCCCAACCCCATTTATAAGGCAAGAAATGCCACTTATTAAACCTGACAGGGCACACCTATGAAGTGAAAACCATTTCAGGGGACTACCTCTTGAAGCTCATCAAGAGAATGCCAAGAGTGTGCAAAGCAGTAATCCAAGCAAAAGGTGGCTACTTTGAAGAACCTAGAATATGACATATTTTCAGTTGTTTCACACTTGTTTGTTATGTATATAATGCCACATGTGTTAATTCATAGTTTTTGATGCCTTCAGAGTGAATCCACAATTTTCATAGTCATGAAAATAAAGAAAACTCTTTGAATGAGAAGGTGTGTCCAAACTTTTGGTCTGTACTGTATATCTAGAATTTTTTATTTTTTTTCATTCAGAAAAAAATTGAAAAAGAAAAGTGCTCCAAAAGCAGTGAAGCTTTGTCACTGGTGGCAAATTCAGTAACAAGGACTGGTCACAGATAGAAGATAGAGGTTCGGAGGTATAGGGGGTTTGAAACTGAGTATTTATAATCGGAGACAAGTACAGACGTCCCAAATTTTATTTTAATTTTTTTTATTCAGAAAAAAAATAGAAAAAAAAATGCTTCAAAAGCAGTGGAGCTTTATGTCACTGGTGACAGAAATTTGTCACTTCTGGCAAATTCAGTGACAAGGACTGGTCACAGATAGAAGATAGAGGTTCGGAGGTATAGGGGGGTTTGAAACTGAGTATTTATAATCGGAGACAAGTACGGACGTCCCAAATTTTATTTTAATTTTTTTTATTCAGAAAAAAAATAGAAAAAAAATGCTTCAAAAGCAGTGGAGCTTTATGTCACTGGTGACAGAAATTTGTCACTTCTGGCAAATTCAGTGACAAGGACTGGTCACAGATAGAAGATAGAGGTTCAGAGGTATGGGGGGGTTTGAAACTGAGTATTTATAATCGGAGACAAGTACGGACGTCCCCAATATTTGTTTATTTTTTATTTTTTCCAATAAAAGTCTAACTCACCCTAAAACAAGAGCTCTAACCCTGATAACTCCCTAACTAACCCTAATGATTTGCCAAAAACAGGTTACTGACAGTATGGATGACAGGGATTGGGGTGCTGATGTACTGTCACTATTGGTGACAGTACACAGGTACAGGGGACAAATGATGGGTGATGAGGGTCACAGGGGACTAATGAGGGGTGATGAAGGGCACAGGGGACAAATAAGGGTGGTGAGGGTCACAGGGGAAAAATGAGGGGCACTTTTTGAGTGTGTGTGTGTTTTTTTTAATAGGTCTAACTTTCACTCTGCCTCCGATCACTTCTCTCACTGAAATGAGAGGATTGAAGGTGAGAGATAGCGTTCTGTACATAACTCATTGTGATTGGTCCAATCACAATGAATTATGTACAGAAAGCTATTTCTCATCTCCGATCCTCTCATTTCAGCGACAGCCGGATGCCAGAAGAGGAGGAGATGTGTGCGCGCATGCGCACACGCGCGAGATCGCTCGTTGGGAGAAGATGATGTGTGGCGGTGATCTGCGGCCGGGACCACTGCTGATCAGTCCCTGGCCGTCAAGGGGGAGCTGTTCGGTCCCAAACACAGCAAGGTAATTTGCGCTTCATGTGCGCGATCTCAGCAGGGGAGCATTTAAATGAACGCCGTGCATGTACAGCGTACTGCGTTCTGGCTCAGTTTCCCCGCCGTACATGAACGGCGTTCTGCGGTAAGGGGTTAAGGACCAGTTCAAGTCTGAAGTCACTTTGTGAGGCTTACATAATAGAAACCACCCAAAAATGACCCAATTTTCGAAATTACACCCCTCAAGGTATTCAAAACTGAAATTTAAAACGTTGTTAGCCCTTTAGGTGTTCCACAAGAAATAATAAAAAATGGAGATGAAATTTCAGAATTTCACTTTTTTGGTAGATTTTCCATTTTAATCATTTTTTTTCCGCTAACAAAGCAAGGCTTAACAGCCAAACAAAACTCAATATTTATTGCCCTGATTCTGTAGTTTACAGAAACACCCCATATGTGGTTGTAAACTGCTATATGAGCACACGGCAGGGCGCAGAAGGAAAGGAATGCCATATGGTTTTTGGAAGGCAGATTTTGCTGGACTGGTTTTTTGACACATGTCCCATTTGAAGCTCCCCCTGATGCACACCTAGAGTAGAAACGCCAAAAAAGTGACCCATTGTGGAAAATACATCCCTCAAGGTATTCAAAACTGATTTTATAAACTTTGGTAACCCTTTAGGTGTTTTACAAGAGTTAATGGAATATGGAGATGAAATTTCAGAATTTAAATTTTTTGGCAAATTTTCATTTTTAATCCATTTTTTCCAGTAACAAAGCAAGGGTTAACAGCCAAACAAAACTCAATATTTATTGCCCTGATTCTGTAGTTTACAGAAACACCCCATATGTGGTCGTAAACTGCTGTACAGGGCACACGGCAGGGCGCAGAAGGAAACGAATGCCATATGGTTTTTGGAAGGCAGATTTTGCTGGACTGGTTTTTTGACACCATTTTGAAAACTACGGGATAAGGTGGCAGTTTTGTTGGTACTATTTTATGGTACATATGATTTTTGGTTGCTCTATATTACACTTTTTGTGAGGCAAGGTAACAAAAAATAGCTGTTTTGGCACAGTTTTTATTTTTTGTTATTTACAATGTTCATCTGACAGGTTAGATTATGTGATATTTTTATATAGCAGGTTCTTACAGACGTGGCGATACCTAATATCTATACTTTTTTTTATTTATGTAAGTTTTACACAATAATATTTTTTAAGCAAAAAAAAATCATTTTAGTGTCTCCATAGTCTGAGAGCCATAGTTTTTTTTATTTTATGGGCGATTGTCTTAGGTAGGGTATCATTTGTGCGGGGTGAGATGACTGTTTGATTGGTACTATATAGGGTGCATATGACTTTTTGATCGCTTGCTAGTACACTTTTTGTGATGTAAGGTGACAAAAAATGGCTTTTTTTACACAGTTTAATTGTATTTATTTATTACGGTGTTCACCTGAAAGGTTAGGTCATGTGATATTTTTATAGAGAAGGTTCTTATGGACACGGTGATACCTAATATGTATACTTTTTTATTTTCTTAAGTTTTACACAATAACAGCATTTTTTAAACCAAAGAAAATGATATTTTAGTGTCTCCATATTCTGAGAGCCATTTTTTGGGCGATTGTCTTAGGTAGGGCTCATTTCTTGTGGGATGAGGTGACTGTTAGATTGGTACTATTTTCGGGGGCATACGCCTTTTTGATCGCTTGGTGTTGCACTTTTAGTGATGTAAGGTGACAAAAAAAGTGTTTTTTTTTAGCACAGTTTTTATTTTATTTTTTTGACGGTGTTCACCTGAGGGGTTAGGTCATGTGATATTTTTATAGATCCGGCCGTCACAGACGTGGCAAAACCAAATATGTCTATTTTATTTTTTTTTCCTATTTTTTATTAAAAAAATTATTACTTAACTGGGGATTTTTTTTTACATGTGAAACCTTTTTTTATTTTTTTTTATAAAACACTTTATTTTTTATTTTTTTTATTTTACACTTTGTGTTCCCTATAAGGTCATACAAGACCTCTGGGGGACATTTAACTTCACTTTTTTTTTTTCTTTCACCATTGATTTCTCCTGTAACTGGGGCTGACATAGCCCCAGTTATAGGGGAAATAGAAACATAGAAACATAGAATGTGTCGGCAGAACCATATGGCCCATTTAGTCTGCCCAATATACTGAATACTATGAATAACCCCTGGCCCTATCTTATATGAAGGATGGCCTTATGCCTATCCCATGCATGCTTAAACTCCTTCACTGTATTTGCAGCTACCACTTCTGCAGGAAGGCTATTCCATGCATCCACTACTCTCTCAGTAAAGTAATACTTCCTGATTTTACTTTTAAACCTTTGCCCCTCTAATTTAAAACTATGTCCTCTTGTAGCAGTTTTTCTTCTTTTAAATATTCTCTCCTCTTTTACTGTGTTGATTCCCTTTATGTATTTAAAAGTTTCTATCATATCCCCTCTGTCTCATCTTTCTTCCTTATATATGTTAAGGTCCTTTAAACTTTCTTGGTAAGTTTTATCCTGCAATCCATGTACTAGTTTAGTAGCTCTTCTCTGAACTCTCTCCAAAGTATCAATATCCTTCTGGAGATATGGTCTCCAGTAATGTGCACAATATTTCAAATGAGGTCTCACTTGTGCTCTGTAGAGCGGCATGAGCACCTCCCTCTTTCTACTGGTAATGCCTCTCCCTATACACCCAAGCATTCTGCTAGCATTTCCTGCTGCTCTATGACATTATCTGCCTACCTTTAAGTCTTCTGAAATAATGACCCCTAAATCCCTTTCCTCAGATACTGATGTTAGGACTGTATCACTGATTTTATATTCTGCTCTTGGGTTTTTACGCCCCAGGTGCATTATCTTGCACTTATCAACATTACATTTTAGTTGCCAGATTTTTGACCATTCCTCTAGTTTTCCTAAATCCTTTTCCATTTGGTGTATCCCTCCATGAACATCAACCCTGTTACAAATCTTCGTGTCATCAGCAAAAAGACACACCTTACCATCGAGGCCTTCTGCAATTTCGCTGATAAAGATATTAAAGGGGTTCTGCACTTTCATTTAACTGATGATCTATCCTCTGGATAGATCATCAGCTTCTGATCGGCGGGGGTCGGACACCCGGGACCCCTGCCGATCAGCTGTTTGAGAAGGCAGCGGTGCTCCAGCAGCGCCGCGGCCTTCTCACTGTTTACCGCCGGGCCGCCCGCCCACTGACGTCACGACTAGTATCAACTAGCGTGGGCGGGGCTAAGCTCTGTTCACTTGAATGGAGATTAGCCGCGCCCACGCTAGTTGATACTAGTCGTGACGTCAGTGGGCGGGCGGCCCGGCGGTAAACAGTGAGAAGGCCGCGGCGCTGCTGGAGCGCCGCTGCCTTCTCAAACAGCTGATCGGCAGGGGTCCCGGGTGTCGGACCCCTGCCGATCAGAAGCTGATGATCTATCCAGAGGATAGATCATCAGTTAAATGAAAGTGCAGAACCCCTTTAAACAATATGGGTCCCAGAACAGATCCCTGAGGTACCTCACTGGTAACAAGACCATGGTCTGAATATACTCCATTGACTACAACCCTCTGTTGCCTGTCCCTCAGCCACTGCCAATCCATTCAACAATATGGGAGTCCAAGCTCAAAGACTGCAGTTTATTGATAAGCCTTCTATGTGGGACAGTATCAAAAGCCTTACTAAATTCTAGATAAGCGATGACTACTGCACCCCCGCCATCTATTATTTTAGTCACCCAATCAAAAAAAAATTATAAAATTAGTTTGACATGATCTCCCTGAAGTAAACCCATGATGTTTTTTATCTTTCAATCAATGGGATTTTTGATGTTCCACAATCCTCTCCTTAAAGGGCTTCTGTCACCCCACTAAAGTAAATTTTTTTTTTTTGGCTAGTTAAATTACTTATCCTGCGATATATGAAAATATAATGGTGTTACTTACTTTGATTCAGCAGTTTCTTCTAAAAACGAACTTTTATAATATGTAAATTAGGTCTCTACCAGCAAGTAGGGCGGCTACTTGCTGGTAGCAGCTGCAGAAAACCGCCCCCTCGTCGCGTTGATTGACAGGGCCAGCTGGGATCTCCTCCTCCGGCCAGCCCTGTCGGCATTTTAAAAATCGCGCGCCTGTGTTCATTCTGCGCAGGCGCTCTGAGATCAGGAGGCTCGCCTCCTCAGAACTCCCTCAGTGCGCCTGCGCCGATGACGTCTTCTATTTCGGTGATGTCATTGGCGCAGGCGCACTGAGGGAGTTCTGAGGAGGCGAGCCTCCTCATCTCAGAGCGCCTGCGCAGAATGAACACAGGCACGCGATTTTTAAAATGCCGACAGGGCGGGCCGGAGGAGGAGATCCCGGCTGGCCCTGTCAATCAACACGACGAGGGGGCGGTTTTCTGCAGCTGCTACCAGCAAGTAGCCGCCCTACTTGCTGGTAGAGACCCAATTTACATATTATAAAAGTTCGTTTTTAGAAGAAACTGCTGAATCAAAGTAATTAACACCATTATATTTTCATATATCGCAGGATAAGTAATTTAACTAGCCCAAAAACTAGCCCACTATTGATGTCAGGCTTAGTGGCCTGTAGTTGCCCGATTCCTCCCTTCTACCTTTCTTGTGAATTGGCACAACATTTGCTAATTTCCAATCTTCTGGGACAACTCCTGTTACCAGTGATTGGTTAAATAAATCTGTTAATGGTTTTGCTTGTTCACCGCTAAGCTCTTTTAATAGCTTTGGGTGTATCCCATCAGGCCCCTGTGACTTATTTGTATTAATTTTAGACAGCTGACTTAGAACCTTTTCCTCTGTAAGGACACATGCAATTAGTCTTCCTCCCTAACTTTTCCTTCATTTTCTTTTGTAAAAACTGAGCAGAAGTATTCATTGAGGCAGTCAGCTAGTTCTTTATCTTCTTCCATATACCTTCCTTCTTTTGTTTCTATTTTCGGAATTCCTTGTTTTAATTTCCTTTTTTCATTTATGTATCTGAAGAATGTCTTATCACCTTTTATCACTGACTGAGCTAATTTCTCTTCTGCCTGTGCTTTAGAAGCTCTTATAACTTCCTTGGCCTCTCTCTGCCTAATCTTATAAATTTCCCTGTCATCTTCATTTTTTTTAATGTATAATTACTAAATGCTATCTTTTTGTTTTTAATGATTTTGGCCACTTCTGCTGAGTACCACAGTGGTCTCTTCCTTTTTCTGTTTTTACTGACAAGCCTAATACAATTATCTGTTGCCTTCAATAGTGCCACTTTTAAGTAGTCCCATTTCTCCAGGACTCCATTTAAACTGTTCCACTAATCTAATTTTAGAAAAGTCAGTTTTTCTAAAATCTAAAACTTTTGTTTTTGTGTGGTGTGACTCTGTACTTACAGTAAACCACACTGATTTGGTGATCACTAGATCCCAAGCTTTCCCCTTCAGTAATATCAGATACCAAATTCCCATTTGTGAATACTAAATCTAAAATGGCCTCCTTCCGGATTGGCTCCTCAACTTCTTGCTGTAGAGATAATCCCAGTAGGGAATTTAGAATATCTGTACTCCTGGCAGAAATACACCCCCCAGAGAGGCTGTACAGCATTATACTACGCTGTACAGCCTCAGTGCAGGGCTGATCGAGGTCTGTGAAAGACTCGACAGCTCCTGCACTTTCCCGACCTCGGTGGTCACATGACCACTGGGCCGGGACAGGAAGCGCATAGCTCGGTGAGCGCTGTGTATGCAGCGATCTAGAAGGCAGGGACACCTGGGAACTGTCCCTGCCTTCCCTCTGGGTTTCCCTGCTGTCACTGACAGCGGGCAACCCGCTCTGCATCTGCACGATTAGCGTGCAGCTGCGATCTCTGAATGGACGTTCCAGAACCCCCATTGATCAGCTGTTTGAGATCACACTGGCTCTCTTGCAGCTTTCCCTAGGCCGTGGGATGTAACAATTATTAGTCACATGGGCTAGGTGCAGGTCAGCCCAATTGAAGTGAATGGGGCTGAGCTGCAATACCAAGCACAGCCGTTATCAAATGGTTGGCGCTGTGCTTGGCAGGATGAGAGAAGGCCACGGCACTCACAGGAGCGCCGGTGCCTTCTCAGGGGGACCCGGATGTCAGACCCTGACGATCAGATACTGATGACCTATCCAAAGGATAGGCCATCAGAAGAAAAGTCTCAGAAAACCCTTTTAAATATGTAAAAAAAAACAGCTGCAAATGTTATAAAACAAAAAAAGTAAATAGTACTACAGTACCTCTGCTTTACCCTGGTGATCCAGCGCTGGTACTCTGTTGGTCCTTCAAATCTGTGTTTGCAGCATGTGACTGCTGCAGCCAATCAGCTGCCTCAGCGATCACATGCTCACCACTCAGCGATCACATGCTCACCGCACCGAGATGCCAGCACTACAGCCATCGATTGGCTGCAGCAGTCACATGCTGATTACTTGGAGAGAAAGACTGGGAAGACCATGGACAGCACTACACACAGCCCATAGCAGATGCAAATATACCATATGAGCAGCCACACAAGGGGCCCAAACGCATGTAAGTGACTGAATTAATGAATCTCATGGCTTCCAGCTGTTGCTGGATTGTTGGAGAGATATAAGGGGGCAGCACTTATTATTGGTGAGCAAAGGGGCATTTTGCTGTCTGTGACCTCCATTGCCCCATAGACAAGTCTGGAAGAAATGACCCCTTATACTCCTTCTATTCCTACCACAAACCCTGAATTGGTGCATGCTTAAATTGGATTTGTCATCATACTATGCTGCTCGAATATGTAAGGGGCGCATATAATGGGCACAGGTCTACTCGCCTAATAGTCCAAATAGCACAAAAAATACTTAGGCCTAGTTCACACGAACGTATGGCTTTTATAGTTTTTTGCGGTCCGTTTTTCACGGATCCGTTGTTCCGTTTTTGTGTTCCGTTGTGTTTCCGTTTCCTTTCCGTTTTTCCGTATGGCATATACAGTATACAGTAATTACATAGAAAAAATTGGGCTGGGCATAACATTTTCAATAGATGGTTCAGAAAAAACGGAACGGATACGGAAGACATACGGATGCATTTCCGTATGTGTTCCGTTTTTTTGCGGACCCATTGACTTTAATGGAGCCACGGAACGTGATTTGCGGCCAAATATAGGACATGTTCTATCTTTCAACGGAACGGAAAAACGGAAATACGGAAATGGAATGCATACGGAACACATTCCGTTTTTTTTGCGGAACCATTGAAATGAATGGTTACACAAAAAAACGGCCCGTACACCCGCGAAAAAAACGTTCGTGTGAACTAGGCCTTAGTCATTCGGCTAGTAAGAACAATCAAATAATATATAGTTTAGGTGTGCTTTGTATTCGGGAGGGGAACACTCCCCCTACCTCTCCTCGCTCCTCTCATCGGTAATTGATATCTGGCTTTTGTATATCTGTGTACACAGCAGTCCAGGAATGAGTACACTGAATGGAGAGCTGACTGATCCTCTTTAACCCCTTAAGGACCGGGCTCATTTTCCCCTTAAGGACCAGGCTATTTTTTGCAAATCTGACTAGTGTCACTTTATGTGTGAATAACTTTAAAACGCTTTTACTTATCCAGGCCATTGTGAGATTGTATTTTCGTCACATATTGTACTTTATGACACTGGTAAAATGGAGTAAAAAAAAAAATCATTTTTATTTATAAAAAAAATACCAAATTTACCAAAAATGGGGAGAAATTTGCAAATTTCCAAGTTTCAATTTCTCTACTTCTATAATACATAGTAATACCTGCAAAAATAGTTATTAATTTACATTCCCCATATGTCTACTTCATGTTTGGGTAAACAAACACAGTCAGCAGCACTACATACCCTGCCATGGGGCAAACATCCAATTCCCTTACATCCTACCAGCAGCACAGATAGGGTTAACTGCCTCTGTGGACTGGTAGGACCGGCGGAATTTTAATGAGCCCAAGAACCAATAAACGATCTTCAGCTCCCTGAAAGGGAGGAGATCACCCCCCAGCCCACCGTGTTTTTTTCTGTCCTCTGGACAGGTGGACTGGCGTGTCGCTCCCCCTCAGGGAGCTGAAGAGTGCTTAGGGGCTCTTTTCCTCCTTAAGCTTAGCTCGCCTTTTCTATGGATCTCAGTGCCTTTATTTTAGGCCTGATCACGGCGATTTCTGTCTGGGGTACCGTCGGGGACGGGGGTGTCCCCTCCCCTCTTCTATCATCTCTGTATACGGTGCTCCGTACCTCCGTTACCGCATGTGTGCGGCGCTATGGGCGCCGCCATTTTCCGGAAGTGACGCGCTCTAGGTGCGCTACGTCACTTCCGGTTTTCCGGAGCGATGCGGTGAGGTATAAAAACTCACCATTTCTTTTAAGCTAGCTCCCTATAAAGACATCCTGGACTCAGGATTAATCTGGGGAGACATTTTAGAATAAGTAGAGCCAGTATAGGCTCTGGTCTTTCTTTGGGGACCCGCCCAGTGGGCGGGGCTTCCTCCTTTTAAGCGCCCAGAGCCCATCAGTCTGTGCTCTGGTTGCGTTGCTTTCACAAGTTAGCTCCAGAGCTCCCTGTGCTTTGTGATATTCTTGCAGTATTGCTTTGCTTGGGTTTTGTTGTTCCTCTTCTTTCAGCTCTATTTCTTCTAGTGCTGGTGGGCCCCCCTAAGGTCTGGTTTTCTCCACCTCCTGATATTGTAGGTGTTATGACCTGTTTTGTTTCTTTCCATTACAGACTATGGCTTCCCCTAAGGAACTGGATCAGCGGAAGGCTGGGGCCAAGAGGAAGCATTTGGCATGTTACGAATGTAACACACCCTTAGATGACAGCTGTCCTTACTCCAGATGTGAGAGTTGTCGCATGGCATCCACGGAACCCACGATGCAGGACATGTTCCAGTGGACAAAGACATACGTGGATGATTCCATTAAGGGAGTAGTTCGGCTGCTTAATGAGAGGCTACCAGGTCCCTCTCAGACTCCCATGGAGGTGGTCGCACTGGTCGAAAGACCTACCCCCTGTTCTGTGGGGTCTTCTTCTTCTGAGGAAGAAGAATCTACTTTTTGCTTTTTCCCTCCAGAAAAGACGCAGAAGTTACTCAAGTCCATCAGGTCGGGGGACCAGGATGTTGACATGGGGGAGTCCTCCGATCCCGCCGGTCGGACACAGCGTGTCTTTAGAGCGGATGAGACCCTCCTCTCTGTGATGCGCACAGAGTGGAAAAAGCCTGAGAAGGGTCCAGTGCTCACCAGAAAATTCAGACTCATGTACCCGATGGCTAAACCCTTGGTGGAATCGTGGGGTTCCGTTCCCAAGGTGGACATGGCTATAGCCAAGTTGTCCCGGCGCACTCTAGTCCCTGCAGACGATGGGTCTAGTCTGCAGGACCCTCTAGACCGGAGGGCAGAGTGCACCCTTAGGAGGAGTTACGCGGCGGCCGCTGCCTCCGCATCAACTTCAATTGCGGCCACAGAGGTAGCCGCCTATCTACGCTCCAAGCTCAATCAAATCCAGAGCGTATCAAGAGACGACATCCTGGCAGCCTTCAAGTCAGCCAATCTGGCTATGGACTTTCTAGTCGATTCCTCCCAGATGCAGCTGAAGCTGGCCGCCAAGACTATGGCCCTAGTTTCAGCTGCCCGCAGACCACTTTGGCTGAAACCGTGGATCGCGGATAACGCATCCAAGTTTAACCTTTGTGGGCTCCCCTTCGAACCGGATAGGCTATTCGGGTCCGAATTGGACAAGATAATGGAGGGGCTCTCCGATAAAAAGGGGAAGAGCCTCCCCCAGCAGCCCTTTCGGGGACGCCCCAGGCAGGAGAAGAAGGGCGGAGGTCGTCCAGGGCAGCAGTCTAGGCGCAGAGATTGGGGGAGACCGTCTCGTAAATATTCGAGACGCTCCCGCAAACCCACCAGGGAGGCAAAACCCTCCTGACTATGGGCCTCTTCGAGGCTCTTGGATAAGCCCTGCTGCCCCTGCAGTATCCCCCCTAGATTTTCCCGTACCCCTCCCCCAGATTCCCGTGGGGGGTCGTCTTACCCATTTCAAAGACTCTTGGAGCCGGTTGATTGCAGACCCCTGGGTCCAGGACATAGTTTCCGTCGGGTACCGGGTAGATCTTATCTCTCTCCCCCCAGAGAGATTCATCGCCACACGAAACTTCGGGTCTGCCAAACAAGTGGTCCTAGAATCTTACATTCAGGACTATATTTCCAAGGGAGCCCTAGAGGAGGTACCAGCAGGGGAGAGGGGCCTAGGGATTTATTCACCAGTGTTCCTGGTTCCCAAAAAGACGGGAGATCTCCGGATGATCATCGACTTGAGATTTCTCAATCGATTTATAAGGAAAACAAGGTTTCGCATGGAAACCATAAGGTCAGTCAGCCATATCCTCAACCCTGGGGACGTCATGGCTACTCTGGACCTCAAGGATGCGTATCTTCACATTCCGATCCATTCCGCGTCCCGGAAACTCCTCAGGATCACGGTCCAGATTTCAGGGGTTTACAGGCACTTTCAGTTCGCCGCGCTTCCCTTCGGAATCTCTTCTGCCCCCCTTATCTTCACCAAGGTGGTGGTGTCGGTGGTGGCAGCTTTGAAACTTCAAGGACTGACTATTATTCCTTATCTGGACGATTGGCTTTTCATAGCCTCTTCAGTTCCGATCCTTACCCACCATCTTCAGGTCGCAATCTTTTTTCTCTTCCGCCTAGGCTGGATTATCAACTGGCAGAAGTCGAATGTGAGCCCATCGACTTCAATCCATTACTTAGGATTCGTGGTCGACTCTGTGGAGATGTCCCTCCGGTTGACTCCAGAAAGGAGAGCGCGGATTCAGGATCTGGCAAAGGTCCTTTATGTCCCTCGTCGAGTCTCTATCCGGACTCTCATGAAGATGCTGGGGCTCATGTCAGTGGCTGCGGATGCAGTCCCTTGGGCGCTATGGCACCTCCGTCCTCTTCAGTCGGAGGTCTTACACCTATGGAACGGCAGCCCTGCGGGGCTAGATTCCCTGTGCTCCCTGTCCGGTCAAACCCGGAATTCCCTCAGATGGTGGTTTCAGCTACCACCAGGGAAGTCTATGACCCAACCAGCTTGGGTCATATTGACTACAGACGCGTCCCTTGTAGGCTGGGGCGCTCACCTGGACGGATCCCCAATTCAGGGATCTTGGTCTCTTCTGGAGCGGCGTCTTTCCTCCAATCTTCGCGAGATGCGAGCTATCCGGCTAGCCCTCCTTCACTTTGCCCCTCAGATCCGGGGCAAAGCAGTGAAAGTCCAGTCAGACAATATGACTGCAGTTCTCTATATAAACAAACAGGGAGGCACAAGATCATTGCCCCTTCTGTCAGAGATCGGGGTAATTCTTCGGTGGGCAGAGACGAACCTTTCCCATCTATCTGCCGTTCATATTCGAGGCTCCCTCAATATGATAGCGGACCGCTTAAGTCGAGGATTACCGACCATGGAGTGGTCTCTGCATCCGGAGATCTTCAGGCAGCTAGTTCACAGATGGGGTATGCCAGAAGTGGATCTCATGGCAACCAGGTTCAACGCCAAGGTGCTGAGGTTCTGTTCCCTTTACAGGGAAGACAACCCCCTGGCGATAGATGCTCTGTCAATACCGTGGAGGTTCAGGCTGGCTTACATCTTCCCTCCGTTTTCCATGATACCGAGGGTATTGATGAAAATCCGTCAGGATCAGGCCTCGGTAATAGCCATCATACCGTTTTGGCCCAGAAGATCCTGGTTTACCCAGCTCATTCAGATGAGTCGGGGACAATACTGGAGACTCCCCCCGGAGCAGACCCTGGTGTCGTGGGACACTCACCTCTGCCCAGATCTGCACAGGTTCAACCTGACAGCCTGGAGGTTGATCAGTCCCTTCCCAACATAGAAGGGCTTTCCGAGTCGGTCCTGAGAACTTTGTCGCATTCCTGAGCAGAGTCTACAAAGAAGGCCTACTCCAGGATCATGAGAATCTTCGTGGCATGGTGTGATTCCAGACAGGTGGCGTCCGCAGATCCGCCCCTTCCTGCGTTACTTCAATTTCTTCAAGATGGATTAGATAGAGGCCTATCTCCAGCTACCTTGAAGGTACAGGTTTATGCCATCTCGGCCTGTCTCAACAGGCCACATTCTCGGGACCCACTCATTAAACGCTTCCTGAAGGGAGCTGAAAGACTAAAGCCTACTATACTGAAACCTATCCCCCAGTGGGATCTTTCAGTAGTGCTCAGGGGGCTAGCATCTCCCCCCTTCGAGCCCTTGGAGGAGGTAAATTTCAAATTTTTGACTCTAAAGATGGTCTTTCTTCTGGCTATAGCTTCAGCCAAAAGAATTTCTGAATTGCAGGCTTTCTCTGCAATTCACCCGTACATTATTTTCCTACAGGATAGAGTACTCCTGAAGTTTTTACCCTACTTCAGGCCTAAGGTGCCTACTTTCCAGAATATCAATCAGGTAATCTCTTTACCAGTTTTGTTTACAGCCTCCTCCTCTGATACTCCAGCTAGAGACCCGCTGGATATTTCAAGATGCCTCCAGATCTATGTGGATAGATCTAGAGAGTTCAGGATAGAGGAGAATCTTCTTATCCTGTTTGCCGGTAAGTCTAAAGGCCGTAAAGCGTCTAAAGCCACCATTAGTCGCTGGATCAAGGAGGCCATTATGGAAGCTTTCGTCTCCCAATCCTTAGATCCTCCTGAGTTTGTGAGAGCCCATTCTACTAGGGCGGTCTCCACCTCGGTTGCGGAGAGAAGACTCCTCCCCTTAGAGTTGATCTGTAAGGCGGCCTCCTGGAGCTCTGAGTCAACCTTCATCTCCCATTATAGGATAGATGCTAGGATGGCAGAGTTTTCGGCTTTTGGGCAGACTGTTCTTAGTTCTGCCAGGCATGAGGACCCTCCCTAGGGGATTCTTCTTGCTATCTCCCCATCTGTGCTGCTGGTAGGACGTAAGGGAATCGTTAATTTCTAACGATAATTTGTTTTCCCTTAGTCCTAACAGCAGCACACAAATATCCCACCCTAGATACATTATGCTTGTTAAAAACACGGTGGGCTGGGGGGTGATCTCCTCCCTTTCAGGGAGCTGAAGATCGTTTATTGGTTCTTGGGCTCATTAAAATTCCGCCGGTCCTACCAGTCCACAGGGGCAGTTAACCCCATCTGTGCTGCTGTTAGGACTAAGGGAAAACAAATTATCGTTAGAAATTAACGATTCTTTCGGTACCAAAATTAGTGGTCCAAGTGTGGTGCTCGCAGATTGGGGTCCAGGCCAAGGGTCCCTTGATGCAATAGTAGTTTATAGAGATCCACAGCACTCTTCCATTATCAAAATCCTTTTCTTTATTTAGACAAGCAGCATACAATTACAGTGACGTTTCGACTTAAACAAGTCTTGTTTAAGTCGAAACGTCGCTGTAATTGTATGCTGCTTGTCTAAATAAAGAAAAGGATTATGATAATGGAAGAGTGCTGTGGATCTCTATAAACTACTATTACTTCATGTTTGGATCATTTTGGGAATGTCATTTTATTTTTTGGGGACGTTACAAGGATTAGAAGTTTAGAAGCAAATCTTAAAATTTTTCAGAAATTTTCCAAAACCCACTTTTTAAGGACCAATTCAGGTCTGAAGACACTTTGTGAGGCTTACATAATAGAAACAACCCAAAAATGACCCTATTTTAGAAACTACATCCCTCAAGGTATTTAAAACTGATTTTACAAACTTTGTTTACCTTTTAGCTGTTCCATAAGAGTTATTGGCAAATGGAGATAAAATTTTATGACTTTCAAATTTTTGGTAAATTTCCATTTTAATCAATTTTTTCCAGTGACAAAGCAAGGGTTAGCAGCCAAACAAAACTCAATGTTTATTGCCCTGATTCTGTAGTATATAGAAACACCCCATATGTGGTTGTAAACTACTGTACGGGCACACGGCAGGGCGCAGAAGGAAAGGAACACCATTTGGTTTTTGGAATGCAGATTTTGCTGGACTGGTTTATTTACACCATGTCCCATTTGAAGCCCCCCCTGATGCACCCCTAGAGTAGAAACTCCAAAAAAGTGACCCCATTTTGGAAACTACGGGATACGGTGGCAGTTTTGTTGGGACTATTTTTAGGGTACATATGATTTTTGTGAGGCAAGGATTAGACTATGACCAGTCACACTGTGGACATATATATATATATATATATTTATTTTTTATATAAAAAGGTTTATTTTTTTTTATATATATATATATATATATATATATATATATATATATATATATATAAACGAAAAAGAAAGAAGCAGCACACAAAATAAACGGGTGCAAAAAAAATCCTCCTAGGGACCTGCGACCAAGATCCCAAGTTAAATAAAAAGCAAAAGAAGGCAGCACTCCAGATGATGATGAAAAAAGTGGACGGTTTATTCACTCATTCAGCGACGTTTCAGGTCTCTCATTGGAGCCTTTTTCCAGCTGAAAAAGGCTCCAATGAGAGAGCTGAAACGTCGCTGAATGAGTGAATAAACCGTCCACTTTTTTCATCATCATCTGGAGTGCTGCCTTCTTTTGCTTTTTATATATATATATATATATATATATATATGCCCTTTTGATAGGGTATTCTATAATATGTACAGTGCTTTCTGGTGGATATGTACCCCTCTATATATGTATTTTGTCCCATATTTTAACTTGTTTTTATTTAACTTTTTTAATTTTGAGGTACATATGGTTTTATGATCGATTTTTATTCTATTTTGGGAGGCAGATGACCAAAAAACAGTTTTTTCTGTGAGTGAGTACAAATATGCACAGTAATAGAACTTTTTATGTCGCCATATTCTGAGATCTATGATATTTTTATTTTTATATTTAAGCTGTAAGTAGTGTTCTGAAGTAAATACAGTATGTGCTTTTAAGGGGTCCAGAACGTATGCCATAATTGTGGTTTCTAGAGGTTATGGCATTACTGTATGTGTGGGAAAAAACACATTAAAGGGGTTTTCAGAGTTATATAAAAAAATCCCCCCATCCAGCAATTGTCATAAAATAATAAAAGAATGTATATTGACTGATTTTATCCTCCGCCATTTCCAGATCTGACATTCCAATGCTCCCTGCCGGGCTTTGTTGGTTAGGCTGCAGAGATGACGTTCCTGTATACTCCATGTGAATGCTGAGGCCAGTGATTGGCTGCAGTGTATATGGGCATGTCATTGCTGCAGCCAAGAAGTTAGGTTCGGAGCATTGGCAGCGGAAGTGGCAGCAGATAAAGTAGGTAGGTAGACGTTACTGACTGGGGGGTGGATTTTTTAAATAAGGCCTCTTTCTGTGTCTGCTGTGTTTGCCCAACGTTTCCATCAGGAGAATTTCCTGACCAAAACCTCAGACACATGCATTTAACGGATTTCACAGTATAATGAATACCCGGTGAATACATTAATCGTACACTACATACACAATGTGAAAACAGCCCAAGTCACTCAACCCATTTAAAGGGCATCTGTCAGCAGATTTCTATCTATGAAAATTGATGACCTATTACATGGGAACTTGGCAGCTGAAGGCATCTGTGTTGATCCCATGTTCATATGTGCCTGCATTGCTGAGAAAAGTGTGTTTTAATATATGCAAATAAGAGCAGTTTAAGCCTGTTTAAAGGTCAACCATTGACTTAGGATAGGATAGCTACCTTAAATCTGGTGATACCAGAGACTGAGCTTTCTTTTCTCTTTGGAAAGAGAGCTAATTTGTGTAGCATTGCACATGGACAGTTATATATGTTTCCGGATATAAATATGTAGCAGTTCCGAGATTCTTTACCTCAACTTCAACAATTACCTTTTTCTGTTGCCAGAAGTTCCATTGCCTCATGATTGGGGAATGACGTAGAAATATGGATATCAGGCAAATAGACATTGGCTCCAAAATCAACAAGTAATTTCACAAATGATGTCCTACATCCATGCTTGAGGCACACATCTAGTACTGTTTTAGGGCATTGTATCCTTTTCAGAAGTTTCTCATCAGTGCAGTTGTAGTCTGGGTCAGCCCCATAAAGAAGCAGGATTCTAAAACACTCCAAGTGCCCATAGACAGCTGAGAGGTACAATGGTCCTGTAGTTGTTGCAATATTTGTAGTCCAGTTGGGTAACTTGCATTTGACATTAGGTTCTGCGCCATAATCTAACAGTTCTCGTAAGATACTAGTATTGCCTTCCCTGGCAGCATTCAGTACTGGAGTACAGTTGTTATATATGCTTCCTGAAGGACAAGCTCCAGCTTTCAGTAATTCTTTGACACAGTCAAAATGGCCACCACTAACTGCAGTAAATAAGGGTGTTTGGGCTTTCAGATCCAAGATGTCCACTTCTTCCCCATTAGCAAGGAGAATCTTTAAGCATTCTAAAGAGCCTTTGGAGGCAGCCAAGTGAAGAGGGGTCACTGAAACACCCCAACCACTGTTGACCAATTTCTTATATTTGTCTTCTGAAAGTAGACTTGATAAATATTCAGGGTTATCCATTGTCACCGCCAGATGTATTTCACGGCGCTCTTCAGCTGCCCCCTCATCTTCTTCTCTTTTTCTTAGGATGGAAAACATCTTTGTGATACTCATGACATTCTTCAGACATCTACATCTGTTTGCCATTTTCAGCACAAACCAATCTTAGATGTTAAAGCTGTAAAAGCAGAGCAGAAACAGAATGTGAATATTTGGAGCTAAATTACTCAACATTACAGTTTCTCAGGATATCATGTTTTCATTCACTACACATATAAAAGTTGTATTCCCATTCTATCAACAGGATATACTGTAATTGTCTCATAGATGCAGGTCCCACCTTGTACCCCATCCTGCCTGTTGAATGTGCCACTGTGAATGAAGGGGTGGTTGCACTTTAATGGCTCTCTAAATTCACTTCTATGGGACTCAGTAAATGCAACCAGCTCTGTATTCAGAGTGGTGAATTCAACAGGCTTGATGGGGTCGGAAAACCCCTTCTCTGGAGACAAATGCTAGTGCCAGAGATCGGAACCCGCGCACCCCATCAAGGTATCTCAGTTGGCGCGGGACCTACCGCTAAACCTACCTATAGTGTGTGAACACTGTCTAATAGGTGCTAAGGTCCGACTCACAGCCAAGCTTCCACAAACCTCCAAAGTAAGATCACAAATACAATGGGAGGAGGGAGGAGGCTGTGAGCCCCACCTATAACAGGCTAGTGTGACACAGGCTATCAGGTGCACCAGAATGTTACCATAGATAAAAAATGGCACATTTCATATAAATATAGAGAGAAATCACTGAATAAAGTGGCCTAAATGAGAGGAAATTCTCAGAACTCCAAATACTGTAGCGTATTTATGATCGGGGGAACAAAACCTACACATGTGATCCGCTGCAAACAGCAATCCCTAGCAAAAAATGCATACAAGGGAGGATGCCGGCAGCAGACAACATGTGCCACAAAGAATCCTACACAAGATGGAATCATGTGCGGATTAGACAATGAGAATAAATAAATCACTGCAAAGGTACACTACAATATATGCTAATGAAAATACAAGGCTAAACCCTCACGCTAGATGTTAAAATGAGACTTTACCCAGCCAATATATTCAGTTTAAGAACATATCGGAGCCCGCGCACCCCGTCAAGGTAACTCAGTTGGCACAGGACCTACTGCTAAACCTACCTATAGTGTGTGAACAGTCTAATAGGTGCTAAAGTCCGACTCACAGCCACACTTCCACAAACCTCCAAAGTGAGATCACAAATACAATGGGAAGAGGGAGGAGGCTGTGAGATCCACCTATGACAGACTAGTGTGACACAGGCTAACAGGTGCACCAGAATGTTACCAAAGATAAAAAATGGCACATTCCATATATATAGAGAGACAAATCACTGAATAAAGTGCTCCCCTGGTCATAAATACGCTACAGTATTTGTGGTTCTGAGCATTTCCTCCCATTTAGGCCACTTTATTCAGTGATTTGTCTCTCTATATATATATATATTGTGACAGGACCAGGGGGAAAGTGGTGGAAGGAGTCTACATTTCACCTAGGTTCCTGTCCTATACGTTCTAAAAAGCAGCCAGGGAATTGACAGCAAGGAAAACTAGGTTTTCTCTTTGCAAGGGTTTTGTTAAAAACCTGGTTAGAAGGGCCTGGCTGCTTGGAGCAGGGAGAGTTGGGTGGGTCCCTGCTCCAATTAGCCACTCCAGGTATTCAGTGTAACTGTGGCTAATCACCTTGGAACCTGAGTGTGCTATAAAAGGGCAAACAGCTCACTAGCTGATCTCTCTGCTCCTGGGAAGAACCCTTATGTGTGAGTAAAAACAACAGTGTGTTTTGTTGATGGAGCTGGGCACAAGGCTCAGTTTCATGTAGTTAGGGACTACTACCTGTCTAGAAGTAGTGGCCAGACGGCCAGGTATTTCATTTGTTTTGAACTGTTTTGTTTAATTCTTTTTCTGCAAAAGTCAATAAAACTGGCTGAGGCCAGTTGCACCATACTTGCTTGGACTGGACTGTGTTTTATGTGCCTATAGCGCCCGTCTATCCCAGGAGACGGCGGTCCTGTGAGCTAATCCCGCTACATATGGTGGAGGCTGCGCTGGCACAAAAATCCAGCAAGTTTTATGTCCTGGGTTAAGTCTGCTGTTCTGAAAAAAACTAACAGTGCAGATATGGAGGAAGTGCTGAAACAGCTGATCCAGGCTAACATACAGCTCCAAAAGGCGAATGCTAACCAGCAGGAAACCAATCGGTTGTTCATAGAGACTACGCAAGCTGGTTTCAGAGAACAGCAATCGCTTAATAAAAGTCTGGTGGAGCAGATAGCGGTGCTGGCTGAAAGGCCCCATGTCCAGGAGGAATCCATCTCTGTGGGGAGGAGAGTGAAAGCTTCCCTTCAAAAAATGGTAGCAGGGGATGATGTGGAGACCTACCTCACCATTTTTGAAAGAGCCGCTGAAAGAGAGAAACTCCCAGCCGAACAGTGGGTAGACACCCTTGCTCCTTTTCTAAGTGGGGAGCCACAGAAAGCCTACTATGATTTGAGTGAGCAGGATGCCAGACAGTACCCAAAACTGAAAGCAGAAATTCTTGCTCGCTTGGGTGTAACATCTGCAGTCAGAGCCCAGCGGGTGCACAACTGGACTTTCCAATTGGATAAACCAGCGAGGTCGCAAATGTATGATCTTTTTCACCTGGCTAAAAAATGGCTACAGCCAGAGGTATCTACAGCCACTCAGGTGGTGGAAAGAGTGGTCCTGGACCGGTTTGTTCGTGCTCTACCAGTTCGGATACAGCGCTGTGTGGGACAAGCAGACCCCAGGGATGTGGATCAACTCGTCGTCCTAGTGGAGCGGTATCTGAACACAGAGGAGTATCTCCAAGACCTCTCTCCTACTTGGCCGGCCCCAGGGAGCCAGAAGTCTACTGATCGCGGTAAGACTGTTCCTAATCTAAAAGGGGCGAGGGAGGGCCGTAAAGTAGGAACTGAGACTGACCTATTAGCCAGACCTCTTAAGCCAGTTAGCCCTAGACAGCCTTGGGCGATCAAAAACATTGTTTGCTGGCGATGTCAAGGACTGGGCCACGTGGCTGCCAACTGTCCTTTGGCTGATGAGCCTATGGAGTGTGACAGTGGGCGGAGGAGGTCATTGTTTGCGGGACCTGCCTACTCTGCCTTGCCGACCCCAGATATGGAGCGACAAACTTGCAGCTTGGTGATTGAAGGACACTCAGTTCAAGCTCTGTTGGACTCTGGTAGTCTAGTGACTCTTGTGCATGGCAGCCTGGTGGACACTAGGAAGCTGCAAAAGAGACAGATGGGGGTCATCTGCATACATGGGGATACAAAAGAGTACCCCACTGCTATAGTCTCTTTTGAAACCCCGTGCGGGAAAGTAACCCATGAAGTGGGGGTTGTAAACAGTCTGTTGCATACTGTCATTGTGGGGTGTGATTTTCCTCTGTTTTGGAAAATGTGGAATATGCTTGATAAGTGTTTAAGTGGGTCTGCTGTAGATCCCATTCCCCTGGCTGAGACTGAAAATGTGCAAACAGTAGGGGTGACCCAGAGTGAAGCCGAGAGTTTTCCCTTAGCAGTGCTTGCAGGTGATACTGATGATGTCCCGGAAATTGGTCTCCCTGACTTGCCAGTCTCCAATGATAACTTTGGGACAGCTCAACTCAGGGACCCAACATTAACCCACGCATGGCAAAGTGTGAAAGTAGTCAATGGGGTACCTCAAGATACTGGGGTAGAGAAAATATTTCCCCATTTTTCTATAGAGAATGAACTCTTATATAGAGTTGATGAGCAAAATGGGCAGGTTGTGGAGCAACTTGTGGTCCCAAATTCACATCGCCAAAAGGTGATGGATCTAGCCCATTCACATGTGCTAGGAGGGCACTTGGCTTATGAAAAAACCAAAGACCGGATTTTGCAGAGGTTTTATTGGCCCGGGGTACATAAAGAGATAAAAGAATACTGTGATTCATGCCCAGAGTGTCAATTACACAACCCGGTAGCGACCTTTAGGAGTCCGTTAGTACCACTCCCGATTATTGAAACTCCCTTTGAGAGGATTGCAATGGATTTGGTGGGACCTCTTGTTAAGTCTGCCAGAGGTCACCAATACATTTTGGTTGTCCTTGATTATGCTACCCGCTATCCTGAAGCAATACCTCTAAGGAAAACCTCTGCAAAAGTGATAGCCAAGGAGTTGTTCCAGATGTTTACTAGAGTGGGCATACCTAAAGAAGTACTCACTGACCAGGGGACGCCCTTTATGTCAAAGGTTACAAAAGAGTTGTGTAAACTGTTGAAAATAACTCACTTGCGTACCTCAGTTTATCATCCCCAAACGGATGGATTAGTTGAAAGGTTCAACAAAACCTTAAAAGGGATGCTCAGAAAAGTGGTGGCACAGGATGGGAAAGACTGGGATTGTCTTTTACCATATCTTATGTTTTCTGTACGGGAGGTGCCTCAAGCATCTACCGGATTTTCTCCGTTCGAGCTAGTGTATGGTCGGCACCCTCGGGGTCTTTTGGATATTGCCAAAGAGACCTGGGAGAGTGAGGCTACACCCTACAAAAGTGTGATTGAACACTTGTCCCAAATGCAGGAAAGGATTGGAAAAGTAATGCCCATTGTAAAAGAACACTTGCTGCAGGCCCAGGAGAGTCAGTCCCGGGTTTACAACAGGTCGGCTAAAGTAAGAAACTTCAACCCTGGGGATAGGGTATTAATCCTTGTCCCCACAGTAGAAAGTAAATTTTTGGCCAAATGGCAAGGACCTTATGAAATAGTTGAGAAGGTCGGAGAGGTGAATTACCGGGTTCACCAACCAGGTAGACGTAAGCCCTACCAAATTTATCATGTGAACCTAATCAAACCCTGGAAGGACCGAGAGGTGTTAGCAGCTTACAGCAGTGGGAAAAAGGAATGTAGCTTTGAGATACCAGAGGTAAAAATTGCAGACACTTTGTCAGGATCTCAAACCCAAGAGGCAAAGGAGTTTGTAATAAAAAATAAAGATGTATTTTCTGAGCTACCTGGTCGAACAGATATAATTAGACATGATATTATAACCGAACCAGGGGTCAGAGTCAACCAAAAGCCTTATAGAATACCTGAGGCTAGACGTAAAGCTGTCTCCCAAGAAGTCCAAACAATGCTTCAGTTAGGGGTTATAGAGGAGTCCCATAGTGACTGGTCTAGTCCTATAGTCTTGGTTCCCAAACCTGATGGCACCATACGTTTCTGTAATGACTTCAGGAAACTGAACACTGTCTCAAAGTTTGATGCTTACCCAATGCCTCGAGTGGATGAGCTGATTGATAGGCTTGGTAATGCTAGGTTCTTTACCACATTAGATCTTACAAAAGGTTACTGGCAAGTACTGTTGACTGAGAGGGCCAAAGAAAAAACTGCTTTTAGTGTCCCTGATGGCCATTTTCAGTATGTAGTCCTTCCCTTTGGTTTGCATGGGGCCCCGGCCACATTTCAGAGGATGATGGACAAAATTTTAAGACCACATCGTAGATACGCAGCTGCCTATTTAGATGATGTGATAATCCATAGCACGGATTGGGAAAGTCATCTACCCAGGGTAGAAGCCGTCCTGAATTCTATTAGGGAAGCAGGGTTAACAGCGAATCCAAAAAAATGTGCCATTGGGCAAGAAGAGGCAAAGTACTTGGGGTACATGATTGGGCGAGGAGTTATAAAACCTCAAATAAACAAAGTGGAAGCCATCCAGAGCTGGCCAAGGCCTTTGAACAAAAAACAAGTCAGAGCATTCCTAGGTTTAACTGGTTATTATAGGCGTTTTATTGAAAATTTTGCCAGCATTGCGAGCCCTTTAACAGACCTTACAAAAGGGAAGGATTCAACCATGGTCAAATGGACCACGGAAGCGGAACAGGCCTTTCAGAACCTGGCACAGGCTCTATGTGCCCACCCAGTGTTAGTCACACCAGATTTTAAAAAGGAGTTCATTGTGCAAACAGATGCCTCGGATGTTGGTATAGGGGCTGTGTTGTCGCAAGTAAGGGCTGGGGAAGAGCATCCTGTAGTATACCTGAGTAAAAAGTTAAATGAACATGAAAAGAAATACTCCATTGTAGAAAAGGAGTGTTTGGCAGTTAAGTGGGCCATAGAAGCTCTCGGGTATTATTTGGTAGGGAGAACATTCAAACTGGTAACTGACCATGCCCCCCTTAAATGGATGTGCCAAAACCGTGAGAAAAACAGGCGAGTGACCCGATGGTTCATGTCTCTTCAAGATTATAGTTTTACAGTTGAACATAGGCCCGGGCGTCAGCTTGGAAACGCAGATGCCCTGTCCAGGATGTACTGTTTAAGGGCACAGAGTGTTCCTACCCCAAGGTCGAAACAGGGGGGGAGGATATGTGACAGGACCAGGGGGAAAGTGGTGGAAGGAGTCTACATTTCACCTAGGTTCCTGTCCTATACGTTCTAAAAAGCAGCCAGGGAATTGACAGCAAGGAAAACTAGGTTTTCTCTTTGCAAGGGTTTTGTTAAAAACCTGGTTAGAAGGGCCTGGCTGCTTGGAGCAGGGAGAGTTGGGTGGGTCCCTGCTCCAATTAGCCACTCCAGGTATTCAGTGTAACTGTGGCTAATCACCTTGGAACCTGAGTGTGCTATAAAAGGGCAAACAGCTCACTAGCTGATCTCTCTGCTCCTGGGAAGAACCCTTATGTGTGAGTAAAAACAACAGTGTGTTTTGTTGATGGAGCTGGGCACAAGGCTCAGTTTCATGTAGTTAGGGACTACTACCTGTCTAGAAGTAGTGGCCAGACGGCCAGGTATTTCATTTGTTTTGAACTGTTTTGTTTAATTCTTTTTCTGCAAAAGTCAATAAAACTGGCTGAGGCCAGTTGCACCATACTTGCTTGGACTGGACTGTGTTTTATGTGCCTATAGCGCCCGTCTATCCCAGGAGACGGCGGTCCTGTGAGCTAATCCCGCTACAATATATATATATATATGGAATGTGTCATTTTTTATCTTTGGTAACATTCTTGTGCACCTGGTAGCCTGTGTCACACTAGCCTGTTATAGGTGGGGTTCGCAGCCTCCTCCCTCCTCTCATTGTATTTGTGATGTCACTTTAGAGGTTTTTGGAAGCTTTGCTGTGAGTCGGACCTTAGCACCTATCAGACAGTGTTCACACACTATAGGTAGGTTTAGTGGTAAGTCCTGCGCCAACTGAGATACCTTGACGGGGATCGCGGGCTCCGATATGTTCTTGAATGGAATATATGACTAAAGTCTCATTTTAACATGTAGCGTGAGGGTTTAGCCTTGTATTTTCATTTGCATATATTGTCGTGCACCTTTGCAGTGATTTATTTATTCTTATTGTCTAATCCACACATGATTCCATCTTGTATAGGATTCTTTGAGTCACATGTGGTCTGCTGACGGTTTTCTCCATTGTATTCATTTTTTGCTAGGGATTGCCGTCTGCAGTGGATCACATGTGGAGGTTTTGTCCCTCCTGTCATAAATACGCTACAGAATTTGGGGTTCTGAGCATTTCCTCCCATTTAGGCCACTTTATTCAGTGATTTGAATAATGCAGTAGCAAGTTAATGAAGCAATAGTCAACTCAGCTACAAAGTGCAGGGTTCCAACAACATCGCCTTCATAGTGTAGGATTTAACAACAAGAAAGGAAGGACCACCAGCAATCCAGGTAAAATCGGTCACTGCAACACAATCAAATCTGTCTCCAAAATATACTACGAGGACAGTAAGAGAACTCTACAAGTCTCAGTCATTTTTCACGGTGCTCATATCTGATGACCTTAAACATTAATATTCTAAATTCAGTGATAAAATCTATAAGATCCATTGGGAGCTATTTGGGACAAATACAGTGCTGTGTCCCTCCAGTGAATTTATGATGTCTTATAGAGACATGTCAGAAGTTCTCAACTGTAAAATTCGGTGGTGTGTGTCCACTCATCTCGCATGAGTCTTGGGGGGTTTGATGCTCTACAGCAGGCATCCTCAAACTGCGGCCCTCCAGCTGTTGTTAAACTACAACTCCCACAATGCCCTGCTGTAGGCTGATACCTGTAGGCTGTTCGGGCATGCTGGGAGTTGTAGCTTTGCAACAGCTGGTGCGCCGCAGTTTGAGGATGCCTGCTCTACGGTGTGCAGCAGCCTCTCCCTTCTAGCTGTCAGTGGGGGGTCTTTATAGCTGGGTGGATTCTAGAAATGGCCATTACATAAATGTTGGAAGATCCTGTTGATAACAGTGGAATCTGCCAAAACACTGAAGTATATAGGGGAATCCATCACTGGCTGTTGGAGGAAACAAGGATGGATTGGATTTCACCATACTCAAGCACTGGAAAAACTCACTACCATTGGTGTCTGGCAGCAGCGTATCCCCCTTTTTTATCATGTTTATCAGATCCTATTTTATATCTATGATCAGCTAAAATTCTCTAGATCCCAGAGACTGGGCAACTATTGTTTTCCTATCTTTGGATTTGCTAATTGCATGAGGCAATCATGTCTAATATATAAAGTATTGCTTGACCGCTGTCTTGCCACATTGTCTGTTACACTCAGCTCATTTTACCTTGAGAAGAAGACTTGAATAATCAGACTGGTGTCTAGGGATGTCTGCTTGTGGTTGTGAGGCAGTTTATCCGTAGTAACTATTCTGTCTTGTGAGAGTCAGCAGATGACTTCATAATATATTGGAACTTTGCTGATAAGAAAGGAGAAGGAGAATCTGCTTGGTAGGGGCCCCTTGCCATTCTCCGCCAAAGCTTGAATTACTAATCTAAGGGAATATGTGCAGCACGCCAGACCTGCAGGGTATAGCGAAGCGAGGTCACGGTTAAGGGCAATCGAGGGTTGCTCACTTATTGGAGGAGGACCCTGGGCAGGCATGCGGCAGTGAAGGAGAGGTAGACACAGTTCCTCTGGGGCACACTCGGTATGTAGGGACCAGGCCTGATGGTGGATGAGGTGCCCTGGATGTTACAGGTATTTTGAGTGCCTGGGGCAAGGTCCCTGTTGGATTCGTGACGCCAGTGCCTGTAATGGTGGCACACCAATTTATAGTTGGAATAACTGAGGTACACAGATGGTATAGTGAACTAAACGTTGCTTTACTGAACAGTCCAACTTTGTACATACAGATGTTAACACAGTCCTTTAGATCACAGCTTTACAAGCAGGCTTTATTCCACACGATGGCAGGTATTAATTATGCAAGATACTCAGAGGGTAAATCCACAATGCACTCAGAATCAGGTTGTACCTTTCCTCAGAAATAGCGTACACTGTTCTTTCTAGAACTCCTGTCTGGTTTCAATCCCAAGGCCCGGATGCCTAAATGGTGGCTTAAATCCTTGGTATATATATATATCTTCCTCTCGTATTAAATCCTTGCTTTTCTTCCTAAAGCATCTGCCCATCAGTGTTACTTATCTTTGCTTGGATGATGAAGGACTGTGGGTTTCTCCCAGGAGGTGCTGTCCTGCGACTGGGGTGTCTCTACTGAGCTAATCCTAGCCTCAGGAGCTTCAGGTGGATGAAGTAACTCCTCTAGTCCCCTGGAATGAACTACCACTCCCCTGCCTGGGCCTTCCTATATATATCTAGGGCTCTCTGGCTCCCTCTAACGTCTGGGAGGCTAAACTGCACCCTAATAGGCCTGACACCCAGTTAACACAGGAAAATGCATACACATGACATTAAATGCAATCAGGACACATTAACCCGTTTTGTGCAGTGCCCACCTTTACCTAGTGGGACACTACATATGTAGGTGAATGTGCAGGAAACTCTTCATGGTTCATGTTACTAGGCCATTCACACCCTAGTCTGTTAAATTAAAGGGACTGTCTCATAAACTCTGTCCATATGTCCTATTAGAAGTATGCCCTGCCCATAAGTCCTATTAGAACCTCAACCCCAATGGCAGCTATTTCTCCTGCCAGAAATTTGCACACTCAGTGCATGTTTATTTCAACACGGAAAATAGAACAAGAAGCTGCCAGATATCTCTATAACTCCTGCAGGAAACAAAAGATTGAACATGTTGGAATCCAACATGCCCAATCCTTGTTTCCCCCAAGATCTACCCCCTACACATTAGTAAGTCGGCCAATTCTGACAAAATCTTAAGGTTTAACCAACTTTAATCTCATGGGTATGTCCAGCTTTAGTCAAGAGTAGTCATTACATATTTTTAGAAAGACGTAGTCCATAAAGGAAACACATTTCTCTACTAATTACTAACAGTGCTAAAACTAATATACCTGTATTTATTGATGTCTTCTACTGACAGTCTAATGGACAGTTATAAAGCCATCTGATATTATATACCGTATTTTTCAAAGTGGGGGGAAAATGCCCCTGCGTCTTATGGGGCGAATACTAATGAAGCTCTTCCATTATGGAAGCGCTTCATTAGTACCAGAGGACCAGGAAGCGGTGAAGGCTCTGTACTCGCCGCTTCCTGGTCCTCGGCTTGGCTATCGGCTGTGCAGGGCTGCGCACAGCGTGAGGGCGCTCTGTGACCTCACACTGTGCGCCGCGATACACAGCCGACAGCAGGATGAAGAGGATCGCGATGGTGAGGAGCGGTGGCGTCCAGGATCAGGAGAGGAAAGTGAGTTTTTTTATTTTATTTGCACTGGGGGCTGCTGGATGACATATAGGGGTTGATATATGGGGCTGATGGCTGACGTATAGGGGCTGATGGCTGACATATGGGGGCTGATATATGGGGCTGATGGCTGAATATATGGGGCTAATGACTGACATATGGGGGCTGATGGCTGACATTTAGGGGCTGATGGCTGACATATGGAGGCTGCTGGATGACATATGGGGGCTGCTGGCTGACATATGGGGGCTGCTCGCTGACATATGGGGGCTGCTGGCTGACATATGGGAGCTGTTGGCTGACATATGGGAGCTGTTGACAGACATATGGGGGCTGCTGGCTGACATATGGGGGCTTATGTCTAACATATGGGGGCTGATAAATGGCTGAAGGTTGGGGGGTTGATCTGAGGCATTAGGGGTCTGATCTGAGATCTGATTGACATTGGTGGTCTGATCTGAGGTCTGATTGACATTGGGGGTCTGATTGGGGCTGTGAGCTGAGGTCTGATTAACCTTGGGGGTCTGATTGCTGGTCTGACCTGAGGTGTAATGGAAAAAAAAAAAATCTTATTGTTCTCCTCTAAAACCTAGGTGTGTCTTATGGGCCGGTGCGTCTTATAGGGCCAAAAATACGGTAATACCAAGACCTATTAATGGCTTGTTATAATTAAAAATATATTTAAAAAATCCTAGCTCATGACATCTAATGATACTAACAAAGCAGAGGTAAAGTTGGAGGGTTTTTCTGTATTTAGCTATGAACGATTATAGGAAGATATGTTACGTCTTATACTTCTATATCCAATCTTGGATCGCCTCTATTGATCTTCATGGTTAGTGAACCTAATTAGTTTGTTAAAAAGTTACATGGTTAAAATGTAACACAGGTTATTATTATTTTTACTATTATTATTACACTTGCACAATTACAACTCATTCTTAAATACTACAGCATTGTAATTACAATATGATTAATAAGTCTTTTGATAATCCTAGAAATATGAAACATATACATTTTGGTTGCCAGTGCCAGTCTATACAGTACTGTTCTAGTGACCTGTAAAATAAAATACATGGGGCTGATTACATTTCATTTAAGCCACTGGATAGAAATAGAAAGTTCTTACAGGTCTCTCAGACAAAGATGCGATGAAACCCTCAAAGTAACCACTTGGTGGTCATTGTATCTTACCTTTATGAGCCAAGACAACATATAATTTATATAGTTATAATTCTCAACAGAAACTTATTCACAAAACTGCCCCTGCTGTACCTCTAAGATCCTTTCATGTGCCAATCCTAGGTATAGCTTATAGAGCTACTGGTTGTATTAGCCTTTGATATCCCATTTTTATTTAGCCATCTTTGTTCTTTGTCACTAGTGATAGACGAACATCGGCCGGGATGGTTTACGAACGCAATCAAATGTTCGCGAACCGCAAGTTTGTGGTGGGCACCATTCACTTTAATGGCAGGCGAACCTGAAAAACTTTCAGTTCATATTTGCAGCCACCAAATACTTTGTAGAAGTGCACAAATATTCCTACAACATGCACAGTGACATACTAGAGGGGAATCAATGACAAAAATTCCAACAAAACATATGTGTCTTAATCAGGGGACATTTTTATGCATCTTAAAGGGAAATTCTCTGAAATGTGCCCTGCCGGAGCCTAGAAATTTTTTGTTTTAGGCCACAGGAGTACGGGCTTAAAAAATTAGGCATTCACCTGACATAAAAGAAATTCTGATTATTTGGCTCGGGGTACATTATGCGGTCAATGGATGAAAATTTTACTGTAGGCCACTGGACTACAGGCCCCAAACATTAGGCATTCACCGGACAGAAAAGATCAAGTGATTATGTGGCCGGAGGTATATTACACGGTCAATGGATATCAATTTTACTGCAGGTCAGTACAAATACAGGTCAAATACATATGTGTAAAAGAACAAAAAATATAAAATTGGATTAAAAACATGTATGTGGCTGGAGGTAGATTACACGGTCATTGGATATCAATTTTACAGCAGGCCAGTGGACTACAGGCCCCAAAAATTAGGCATTCAGCGTACAGAAAAGAACAAGTAAGTATGTGGCTGGAGGTAGATTACACGGTCACTGGATATCAATTTTACAGCAGGCCAGTGGACTACAGGCCCCAAAAATTATGCATTGACTGTACAGAAACAATCAAGTGAATATGTGGCTGAAGGTCTATTAGACGGTCAATGGATATCAATTGTAGATGTTTAAAAGAACTAAAAATATAAAATTGGATTAAAAACATGGCTAACGAAATCCCCCCTCTTAAAAAAAAACCCTAACGATAATAGTTGAAACACGTGGTCATCACAGGTGTTGAATTCCTCCGATGCCCAAAATATTAGGCATTCAACAGACAGAAAAAGATTTTTATGCCGCTGTATTTACCTAAGACAGGGACCATTATTTGCTCTGGGTAGTGGCGAATATTTGTGGGCTGTCATGAGGAAATTCAATTAAACATGGTCGACTCGTCACATGTGTTGAATTCCTCCGAGAGCCATGCTTCATTCATTTTTAGAAATGTGAGGTGGGGGCGTGGCCTGACCGACTCTCTTAAGTCCCGGCACCTAACTCTGGCGGTATGACGTGCCAGAAAGCCAAAGACAAGGAGGGGAAGGAGTGTGGAGCAGCCACGGAGGTGAAACAAAATGGCGCCACGCAGGCCGCGGCGAAGATCTCTGAAGTGGCCGCGCGGCTAGAAAAGTTTGCCCGCTCATCATCTACGGCGGGGAACGCAGCAGAGCCAACACTGGTGTCAGACAGCAGCCCTCCAGCAGCTACCATCTCTGCTGCGTCCATTTCCTCTCACAAGGCTCCAGATACAGAGTACACTGAGGTCAGTGGGGCACACAGTGTAGGGGCCGGTCCAGGGACTGAGCCTACTATTAAAGACGTCTTCTCAGCTGTTACACAATGCAGCCTGGCTCTTAACACCTTAAATACCCATATGGGGGGCCTCAAGGAGGACGTCCTGCTTATTAGGCAGGACTTGCGCCAAGTGAAAGACCGCCTGGGGGAGATGGAGACCTGTATTGGTGCTGTTGAAGATCAAATGCCGCCAGTCAAAAGAGACCTACAGCGGGTTATACATAATGTCACACTACTCATCTCTAAATCCGATGATCTAGAAAACCGTCAGCGACGCAATAATGTTCGCATAGTCGGAGTGCCTGCACGAGCAGAAGGCGCAGATGCTGTGATGTTTTTTGAGAAGCGGATTCGGGATAAGCTTGGAAGTGATAAATTCTCTCCCCTGTTTGCTATTGAGCAGGCCCATCGTGTACCGTCTCGTCCACTGCCTCCTGGGGCGCCGCCGAGGCGTATCCTGCTAAAAATTCTACACTATCGAGATAGAGATGCAATTCTCAGGGGCGCAAGAGACTGTGCTGATCTTACTATTAATGGGAGCTGCATTTCCATGTTCCCTGACTTCTCTGCGGAAGTTCAGAAAAAAAGGGCGCGATTCTTAGATGTCAAAAAAAGACTCAGGAACTTGGGCCTTTCTTACTCAATGTTCTATCCCGCCAGGCTACGTATAGTTGCGCATGACAAGATCATCATGTTCGACTCTCCAGATGAGGCATGTCAGTGGCTGGATGCCCACGAAAGCAATCTTCGTGGCAACAGTTGAAGATCTGTCGTATCCTTCTATGATGTGGATGGACGTTATTTGCAAGAGGGCTCCATATGGGACTCTGTAACGTTTATTTGTTTTGTTTCCTAATGGGACCTTGCTCTGATTCTAGATGGGTATATGGGTCCAGATAGCTCTTGTCTGATTTCCTGAGTTCCCCATGTTGAGTTCATGGTTTGGGGCCTTGGGCAGTCTGACTTTACAGCAGGGTGGTGGAAGTACTGTGTTTATATGGCCGGGGTTTCGGCTATATAGTTTGGTTCGGACCAATTAGTGACTGTTTATGAAAACTGTTACTGTATTTCCGGTTCAGGAATTTTGTCTTTTTGATCCCCTGACTCCCTTAATTAGGAGGGAGATGTCTTATTTGTGTTCGTTTTTTGTGTGTGGGTGGGGGGGAAGGGAGGGATGGGACAGGTTATAAGTTACTCAAGAGACGGCAATAGATTTTGTGGTGGATGGATGGTGGCGGGCACTTAACATGTCAATTCTGGCTTGTGGATGGGTACTCTTAAGATCCTTGCCTGGAATGTGCGGGGCATGGGGCAAACATCAAAAAGGCATGCGGTTTTCCATGCTCTGCGAACTTATCAACCGGCCATTCTCTGTCTATCCGAGACGCATGTTACGGAAGACAGGACCCATTTGTTACATAGGGCATGGATGGCACATGAATTTCACTCTACGTACTCCACTCATGCCCGTGGGGTTAGTGTTCTGGTACATAGGTCGCTTCCATTTGAGGTTAGAGAAAAAAGTATAGATGACAATGGGAGGTTTGTGTGCTTAGACTGCTCTATCTTTCAGTTTAAGTTGCTTTTGGTAGCAGTTTATGTTCCCCCGCCATATTCTAGTGAGGTTGTGAAAATAATCTTAGTATTTATTGCTAAATTTCCGGGTGTGCCGGTGCTTATGGTGGGGGACTTCAATATGTACATGGATAAGTCTCTGGATAAATTTTCTCCAGGTGCCCCTGTATTCGGTCCCTCACCGTCGGTTCTGGCAGGGCTGCTGTCAGAGGTTGATATATGTGATCTGTGGAGGGCCACGCACCAAGATGATAGGCAATACTCTTGTTATTCTTACTCTTATAATTCCTTATCTAGAATTGACTTGGTGCTGGGCTCTCCTTCCTTGTTAGGTAATGTTGAGGAGGTCTCATATCTTCCCCGGATTGTGTCTGATCATTCACCTACATTGACACGGTTGAAATTGGGAGATGTGAGGCCTGGTGTTAGACCGGTTTGGAGGCTAAACCCATTTTGGCTTCAGCTGGTTGATACGGGCACTATTATTCCTGATGCACTAAGGGAATTCTTTACTACTAACGAAGGAACATCTTCTGTCCAGATTGTATGGGAAAGGATGAAAGCTTTTATCAGGGGCATATATATTAAAATTATTAGTACCCATAAAACTAAAAGTCGAACCTTCTCGATTGAATTGGCAAATAGGGTTTTGGATACTGAATCTCAATATATAGCTGACCCCTCGCAGATTAATGAAAACAACTGGAGGGTGGCCCAAAACTTATTTAAGGACCACCTTGTAGAGCAGGCTAAAAATAAACGCTTTTTTATGACCCAGAAGTATTTTATGGAGGGCGAGAGTGCTGGTCACTTATTGGCCACAATACTTAAAACTCAGTTGGGACCATCCTGCGTTACTTCTATTAGAGATGCTCATGGGAATTTGAGAATGGGAGATGGAGATATACTCAAGGTTTTCCTTGGTCATTTTAGGGAGGTGTATAGATCCAAGCTCCAGGTTGGCTGTGTAGACAGGGAAAATTATTTGGCAGGTATCTGCATGCCCTCTCTCTCAGAGGAGCACAGGGAAATGTTGGATGGGGACGACCTTCAGCTAAAGGAGTTAGAGATAGCGCTTAAGTCCTTCTCTAATGACAAGGCTCCTGGGGGAGATGGCTTGCCGATTGAATTCTTTATGAAGCATCAAGAACTTCTCCTTCCACGTTTACATAGTGTTTTTGTTGACTCCTATCGGATGGGCGTTCTGCCTGGTTTGTTCAGGGAAGCGATTGTGGTAGTGATTCCTAAACCCGGCAAGGATCCCTCCCAGGTAGACTCTTATCGGCCTATCTCTTTATTGACGACTGATGTGAAGATCTTGGCAAGGGTGCTAGCTAATAGATTGATACGAGTTATCCACACGGTTATTCATGATGACCACTCGGCTTTATGCCTGGAAAGTCTACGTCCCTCAATCTTAGGCGCTTGTTTTTGAACTCGCAAATGGGTGGAGATGAGGGTGGGGGTAGTAGCGCTGTGGTCTCACTCGATGCTGCCAAAGCTTTTGACAGTGTCGAGTGGGACTACCTCTGTGCAGTTTTGTCTAGGATTGGTTGTGGACCTGGATTTATTAGATGGGTGCGTCTGCTGTATAACCAACCCAGGGCTAGGATTAGGGTGAATGGTGGGATTTCTCCGGCTATCGCATTGGAAAGGGGAACCAGGCAGGGATGCCCACTATCGCCTCTTCTATTCGCTATAGCAATAGAACCATTGGCCTGCATTATTCGTAGCACGCTAGTATTCAGAGGCATTAGAAGGGGTGCAGTGGAAGAGCGTATATCGCTTTATGCAGATGACATGCTTTTATATGTGGGAGATTTAGCGTCGTCTATTGATCCCATTATTTCGCTCATCTCAGACAGTCGGGATTGCTTATCAATTGGGATAAGTCTGTCATACTCCCCATGTCCCGATTGCCGGAGAATTTATGTTTAGCTCATACTAAATTGCAGGTAGTATCCTCCTTTAAATACCTGGGAATTATGGTGGCTGTTGACCAGAAAAAGTACATACCAAACAATATCCTACCCCTGCTTGCCAGATTCAAAGATAAGGCCACATTGTGGCATAAGCTACCACTATCCTTGATTGGCAGGGGAAATTTACTTAAAATGATTTGGATGCCTCAGCTTTTGTATTTGCTCCAAAACTCTCCTGTATGGGTCCCTATGCATTTTTTCTATAAAATACAAAGTATGTTCCGCTCCTTTCTGTGGAAAAATAAGAGCAGTCGTATTCGATATGAAACGCTACAAAGGGCTAAGGATGCGGGGGGCCTGGCTCTACCTAATCCCTTTATGTATTTCCTCTCAGCGCAGTTGCAGCATTTCAAAGGATGGAGTAAGGGGGGTGGAGGAGGAGCAGCAGTGAGATTACTCACCTGGGTGGCAAACGGGTGGTGTCCTTTGGAAGCTTTGGAGGGGGAAGTTTGTCCTAGGTTTAGAGGAGCCCCCATCATGTGTCTTATGAGAAAAGCGTGGTCTAAAGTCAGGGACATTCTGGGTGTCTCGGGGTTATTGGAATATCTCCCGTCTGGAACAACCCTCAGCTGGGTGAGTTATCTCACCTGAGGGGCTTTGCCCAATGGAGACGATGTGGGATTTGGAATATTGGCCAACTATTAGATGGAGGGGTTCTGAAACAATTCCAGCAGTTGAGTGCTGAGTTTGGCCTGCCCTCAATGTATTTTTACAAATACTTACAACTGAGACATGCCATGGAGGTGCAATCCAGAGGAGCTATTTCTAGGTACTATAGTGTGCTGCACGGGGAATTTAAAAAAAAATATCCGCTGCAGGTTAAAACTAAATGGGAACGGGATGTGGGAGAGATCTCTGATGACCAATGGGAGGAAACAGTTGCCCTTACACCAGTAATTTCACTAAGTGAAGCTGCTAGACTGTCGCAGCTTTATGTGCTGCACAGAGTTTATAAGACACCAGTATTTCTATTCCAAGTGGGATATAGAGCTGACTCCTGTTGTCCGAAGTGTGGAGAGTCTGATGCAAACTTGTTTCATATGCTATGGCAATGCTCTAGTGTGAAAACTTATTGGTGTAATATTATGCAACTGATTAACAAGGTATATAGCGCGTCTTTTTCCATAAATCCTAGAATGTGTCTGCTGGGTATGTTTGATGCAGATGGCTTGCAGCAGCCGATTGTCACTGGCATCCAGAGGATGTTATACCAAGCCCGTAAAACCCTAGCGGCAAAATGGATTCAACCAGTATCTCCTGTACTCACAGAGTTTATAAATAGAATGAATGTTGTGATTCGGCTGGAGAGGGGCATTTACCTAAAACGCAACTGTCTCTCTAAATTTGAAAGTATATGGGGCCTTTGGATTAACAGGTCTGGTGTATGTAGCCCTTGGCAGGCCCTCCAGAGAAGTGGTCTGGTCACTGCGGGTTAGATGTGACGTAACTGGACCTACGTACGAATAAAGGAAGGAACAGGAAGGAAGGGGAAAAAGGGGGTGCCCTATAGCCGTTGTGATCAGAAATTGCTCTTACCTGACAACATTAGGTGTATGAGTGATTGGGTGTTTGCTGGGTGCCCATCGCCGTCCGCTCGTTTGTCCATCTGTTTATTCATATATCTGGATTTAGCTCTCCAGGCTATGTGGTGTTCGTTGCTGTCTATATCTAGCTATGGATACAGTTTCTTGGTTCTACATGTGGAATATGTCTCGGTTGGCTGTCCTGGGTGGGGGGTGAGGGGGGGAAAAGTTGGGTTCTGGAGTTGCTATTGAATTCATATTTCATTACATGTTCTGTAATGTATGTATCCCTTTCTGCTTATTGAGGTGGGGATTGCTGGATAAATCCACTACCTGTACTTAATGTCTTTAAAAGAAAATGTTCATTATTATTGTTTTTCAATAATAAAAAAAAATATCTGATAAAAAAAAAAAAGAAATGTCAGGTAGTCCACATTGTCGTGAGCTAGGCGAGTGCACTTATTGGTCACGATCCCCACTGCTGCGCTGAACATCCTTTCAGACAGATCACTGGACGAGGGGCAAGCCAAAAGTTCCATGGCAAATTGTGCCAGCTCTGGCCACAGGTCAAGCCTGCACACCCAGTAGTCCAGGGGTTCCTTGCTTCTCAGAGCGTCCACATCGGCCATTAACCCGATGTAGTCGGACACCTGTCGGTCTAGGCGTTCCCTGAGGCTGGATCCGGAGGGCAGCTGTCAATGGGTTGGCTTCAAGAATGATCTCATATCCGAAGTGACCAACACATCTTCAAACCGCCCTCTTCTTGCATGCGCTTTTGGATTGGTACCCGCAACTATTCCTCTGTGAGTGGAAATTCCTCTGCCAGCGCCTGCAAAAGCAGAATGCAGCATTTCTCAAAGCAAGGCCTGGAAGTGCTGCATTCTGACAGCCCTCTGTGATGCTGGTAACATGTCTGCCATTTTGTGTTTGTACCGTGGGTCTAAGTACGTTGCCACCCAGTACTGGTGCTTGCCCTTTATGCTTTTTATACGAGGGTCCCTCTTAAAACACTGGAGCATGAAGGGCCCCCATTTTCACTAAACTGGAAGCAGTGGAGTGGCCAGGCTCCAGCTCATCGTCCAGGATAATGTCATCCTCGGTCTCCTCCCCCCAGCCACGGACAAAACCAGGGAGCCCAGAAAAGTTTAAAGCATGCTCTTCTTGCTCCTCCCTCTCCCCAGCACCATCCTCCTCTGACACCTCTTCAGACTCCTGTTGACTTGTCTCAGATGGAGTAGCCCCCCTGGGAATTCATCCAGCATTGCGACTTCCTCATCTTTCTGCTCCTCGATGGCTTGATCAATGACACGATGCAATGCACGCTCCAGAAAGAAGGCGTAAGGTATGACGTCACTGATGGAGCCCTGGCTGCGACTGACCAGTTTGGTGATCTCATCAAATGGCCGCAGAAGTCTGCATGCATCGCGCATGAGCAGCCAATGGTGCAGTGAAAAAAACCAAGCTCCCCAGAACCTGTCCTGCCGCAGAGTTCGTATAGGTAGTCATTAACTGCACGTTTCTGCTGGAGCAGCCTATCAAGCATAAACTGCGTGTTGGGCTGTCACAAATCAGACGTCTGACGGGCAGGTGGTGTCGCCGCTGAACGTCAGCAAGGTGAGCCATGGCCATGTAAGATCTTCTAAAATGGCCAGAGATTTTCCTGGCCTGCCGCAAGACGTCCTGGACCGCGGAGCATTTGGCAACTAATCGCTGCACAACTAAGTTCAGGACGTGTGCCATGCACGGCTCGTGTGTCATTTTGCCCTATTTCAGCGCGCTCAGCCAACTTTACCAACTGTCAAATTGAGTGGGGTTAGCCGCTGATCAGCCTGTGACCGCAAAGCTGAAATGAGTGTAGGACCGGTGTGGCTTCCAGGCACAACAGCCGCAGCACAGCATTGCAACGTCTCAACTGGCACGTCGAATAGGTTCTGGGAGCTTGGGGGGTGCATCTAAAGAGGCGGTAGCAGTGATAAAGGAGGAGTCAGCTGAGGAGGAGATGGAGGATGGAGTAGGAGGAGAAGAAGAGGCAGGCCTGCATGCAATCCGCGGCGGTAACACCAAATCCACACGGGTGCCACGGGTTGCATGCATGACGGCCGTCAGAAGGTTCACCCAGTGGGCAGTAAAAGTTATGTACCTTCCCTGCCCGTGTTTGCTATGCCACGTGTCTGTGGTCAGCTTGGCACCGACACTGTGTGCCAGAGATATATTCACTTGCCGCTGAACGTGGCCATATAGTTCCGGGATGCCCTTCTGGGATAAATATTTCCTTCCAGGGGACCTTCCATTGCGGTGTGCCAATGGCCACAAATTTTCTAAAGGCCTCCGAGTCCACCAGTTTATATGGCAGTAGTTGGCAGGGTAGCAGTTCCGACAAGCCAGTGGTCAGCTGTTGGACAAGAGGGTTATCCGGCGTCATCATCTTTTTTCGCTGGAACATTTGGGGCAAGGAAGCCTGCCTTTTGCAAGATGAACGCGACGACGGCACGGTGGAAGGTGGAGTGGAGGATAACTGAGAGGAGAGAGGAGACAGAGAAGGAGAAGAGGCAGGATGGTGAGCGACGGAAGTGTGGCTTTGTGGGTTCTGACGGTGTTGCTCCCACTGGGCTCGGTGATGGGAAGCCAGGTGCCTTCTTAAGGCGGGCATCCCTAGGTGACTGTTAGGCTTACCATGACTTATGTGTTGACAGCACAGACTGCAGATCGTAACACTATTGTGAGCATCGGACACATAAAAAAAAGCCCACACTGCGGAACCATGTGCCGGCGTTCTGGGAGTGCCAGATGTGACCGTGCATGGTGGATGTTCCGTTCCAGATACATAAGCAGTCTGATTTTTGCCTCCTGTGCACTGTAAATTCTGTCTGCTTCTCCCTATCTGCTGCTCCGTCTCTCCCTCTGAACTCCACTTCTCTTACTCTCTTGTGGACATCGACACGTTATCATCGGATTCCTCACGTTCACCACCACTGACATTAGAGATCTCGGAGTAGGCAGCAACAGCCCCTCCTTGGGCTGATCTGGGTACTGTCGTCAGACTGCTGGGTGGCGACCGTTGATACCTCCTCTTCCTGATCCGATGCCAAGAATGGCTGCGCATTGGTAAGGTCTTAGAATGTATGGGAAAATGATTCCTCTGACTCGAGCGGAGGGGATATGGTGGTATTGGTGTGTTTGGGGGTGGACACAGCAAAGAGTGAAGAGGGTGCAGATAGAGAGGATGAGGAGGGTGCAGAAGCGGAAGGCTGAGTGAGCCACTCAACAAAGTCTGGTGCGTCCTTTGACGTAATCGCACACACCTTCTGCAACTTCCCACTTAGGCTCCGGCCTGGTGCTCCTGCCCGACCCCTATCACCCCTGCGAAATAGCCTGCCTCTTCGTCTGCCTGTCATTTTCAAAATGACCCTGTGACAACGGTCCCTATAGAAGAGTAGTATTTGTGGAGGAAGGTATATCACACCCCTGCCTCAATCAGTTTTTTTTGGGGGGTAACTGGTAAATCACACCAGTAGAAATTATTGGTTCAAATAGTGTTTGTCACTCTGTGTAGATGCGGTAACGCAGCAAAACCGCAGACAAATGCTGCACTACCTAAATGCACTATATAGAACGTATATTATTGGTATATAACACCCCTGCCTCAATCAGGTTTTTAGTGGAAGAAAAGAGGCTCTGCTTCGGCGCGAAATCACGCGAAGACGGTCTTAATGGATGAATTCTTCTTGTTTAATAGAAACAACGCGTTTCGGGGATCAGAATCTCCTTCATCAGGTTTCACAATGATACAATAAATATAGTATATAAATCAGTATTTATAGATAAAACATACCAAAAAAAAACGCCAAAAGGATGCACCTGGGTGATGCCCCCAGAGGAGGGGCCACCCTTAGGTGTCATCCAGATGCAGCCTGAGTTCTTCAAACCAAACAATATTATAAATGTATAACTATTCTTATCACTTGGACACAAGATCGCTTCTGCATTTATTCAAAAACGAGCATTATTACAAATAGTATCTTCTTAATTATGTATGAAACTCCCGGTCATGTGATCGCAAGAATAAGCGGTCACATGACTCGGGGAATCGGAAGCAGGAGCATCCTCTAGTGATCGCCATCCTCCCATGTGAAAAAAAGACAGGGGGAGAGGCCAGGCACCACGATACTTTACCTGTGGATGGGCGCATGCTCCATCGTCTGTTCAGGGACGGCGGCTGCAGTAAGTGACGTAGGATATCACGTGATCGCATCTGTACGTGATCCATTGTCATGGCAGCGGAGATGCTAATAATCGGGAGGCACAGCCCATAGGATTGGGTTCAAGATTGGTGTCCAAGCGTTCACTAGTAGATATATATACAGTACAGGGTGGGCCATTTATATGGATACACCTTAATAAAATGGGAATGGTTGGTGATATTAACTTCCTGTTTGTGGCACATTAGTATATGTGAGGGGGGAAACTTTTCAAGATGGGTGGTGAACATGGCGGCCATTTTGAAGTCGGCCATTTTGAATCCAACTTTTGCTTTTTCAATAGGAAGAGGGTCATGTGACACATCAAACTTATTGGGAATTTCACAAGAAAAACAATGGTGTGCTTGGTTTTAACGTAACTTTATTCTTTCATGAGTTATTTACAAGTTTCTGACCACTTATAAAATGTGTTCAATGTGCTGCCCATTGTGTTGGATTGTCAATGCAACCCTCTTCTCCCACTCTTAACACACTGTTAGCAACACCACAGGAGAAATGCTAGCACAGGCTTCCAGTATCCGTAGTTTCAGGTGCTGCACATCTCGTATCTTCACAGCATAGACGATTGCCTTCAGATGATACGAGATGTGCAGCACCTGAAACTACGGATACTGGAAGCCTGTGCTAGCATTTCTCCTGCGGTGTTGCTATCAGTGTGTGAAGAGTGGGAGAAAAGGGTTGCATTGACAATCCAACACAATGGGCAGCACATTGAACACATTTTGTAAGTGGTCAGAAACTTGTAAATAACTCATGAAATAATAAAGTTACGTTAAAACCAAGCACACCATTGTTTTTCTTGTGAAATTCCCAATAAGTTTGATGTGTCACATGACCCTCTTCCTATTGAAAAAACAAAAGTTGGATTCAAAATGGCCGACTTCAAAATGGCCGCCATGGTCACCACCCATCTTGAAAAGTTTCTCCCCTCACATATACTAATGTGCCACAAACAGGAAGTTAATATCACCAACCATTCCTATTTTATTAAAGGTGTATCCATATAAATGGCCCACCCTGTATATATATAAAAATGTGCATTATCAGCATAAAATGACATAATAGATAAAGTAAGAGTCAGAGTTATAAAAAATTAGATGTCTATAAAAAATGGGCAATTCATATAAAAAGTATATATAAAAAAGGATTATATATAAAAATATAAAAGCATATATAAGAGCTCATATATAAATATATAACATACTCTGTAGAAAAAAAATATATACAGTACAGACCAAAAGTTTGGACACACCTTCTCATTCAAAGAGTTTTCTTTATTTTCATGACTATGAAAATTGTAGATTCACACTGAAGGCATCAAAACTATGAATTAACACATGTGGAATTATATACATAACAAACAAGTGTGAAACAACTGAAAATATGTCATATTCTAGGTTCTTCAAAGTAGCCACCTTTTGCTTTGATTACTGCTTTGCACACTCTTGGCATTCTCTTGATGAGCTTCAAGAGGTAGTCCCCTGAAATGGTTTTCACTTCACAGGTGTGCCCTGTCAGGTTTAATAAGTGGGATTTCTTAGAACAAAAGATGGTAGGGCACACCAATATTCGGTGCCACACGGATGGTTATTATAACAATATTTTATTTATTAGTGATATAACTGTTGAATAAACATACATAAAATGTAACACTCTTAAAAGAAATAAAATACTAAAAATAGAAAAACTATTGAATACAATAAAACCCAATATAATAGTAATATATAAATTAGCAATATTGCGTTTTAATATCTGTGTAATTTCAATAGTTCGACTGTATATGCACCAAGACTTGTTGAATGGTAAATAATATCAGTCCAGATGGGTTCTTTCACCCAATCGATGCCCCAAAAATGGGGATTAATCTGATTATTTGAATAAAGTCTTTTTGAGTAAGGCTTTTTAAATAGTCACTGCCGCTGTTGCGACTTAGTAGTCGCTATGTATATTAAATCAGTGCACTATTGCTGCTTTTTAGTACAGGAGAGCCGAAGCAATTATACTCACAGTTTGTAGTGCAGTATTGTCGGCTTTAGTAAATCACAGGTGGCGTCCCACGTGTGGTGAACAATAGTTGCTCCAGTTACAACAAATCAAAGTGTTGCGGCTTTGGGATCCTCGCTGTTTTTATATAGCCGTGCTGTATTTGGGGGTCAGTCGGTGATGCGTTCCTTCTGTATTTGAATAAATACTTAACAGGAGTGGACTCTGCCACACAGCCGACTCTCCAAACAGACAGATATCCGGCTTATCTTGGATTTTTCAAGCTGGAAAATCAGCGATCCCTTGTTTCTTTATTTCCTTTTTCTTTTCCTTTTCTTTTAGCGCTTTTAGTCCTCCGGAGTGATGCTTTATTCCATGGGGTAATTACCAAACATGTTTCGGAGTTAACTACGACTCCTTCATCAGTGGCTGAACTACCCATGGAAATGACTAACTTTTATATACCTAAATCAGGTGTGGATTAAATTAATTAACTTTGAGTCGGAAGTGACGTACATTTTTTCTCTTCAAAAAGATGCAAGAAAATCGCTTACATATTCAATATAAAAATAAAAAAAGTGGGATTTCTTGCCTTATAAATGGGGTTGGGACCATCAGTTAGTCCTACTGAATAGACTGTTAGAATTTGTATTATGGCAAGAAAAAAGCAGCTAAGTAAAGAAAAACGAGTGGCTATCATTACTTTAAGAAATGAAGGTCAGTCAGTCAGCCGAAAAATTGGGAAAACTTTGAAAGTAACGGCTATTTGACCATGAAGGAGAGTGATGGGGTGCTGCGCCAGATGACCTGGCCTCGACAGTCACTGGACCTGAACCCAATCGAGATGGTTTTGGGTGAGCTGGACCGCAGAGTGAAGGCAAAAGGGCCAACAAGTGCTAAGCATCTCTGGGAACTCCTTCAAGACTGTTGGAAGACCATTTCAGGGGACTACCTCTTGAAGCTCATCAAGAGAATGCCAAGAGTGTGCAAAGCAGTAATCAAAGCAAAAGGTGGCTACTTTGAAGAACCTAGAATATGACATATTTTCAGTTGTTTCACACTTGTTTGTTATGTATATAATTCCACATGTGTTAATTCATAGTTTTGATGCCTTCATAGTCATGAAAATAAAGAAAACTCTTTGAATGAGAAGGTGTGTCCAAACTTTTGGTCTGTACTGTATATATATATATATATACACATCTATACAGAATAAGCGTGGAACATATCGTTGTGAAACACATTTCTCAACTTATCTCAATCTCTTTCTACGTACTCAACAGAAATAACTATTATCGGAACAATGAATGGCACTGAGGTGGGGAAGGGGAGGTATAAAAATTTGATTAATGCTTGGTGGTGGGTCTGAAATTATGAAGGGGGAGAGAGGGGGGTGTGTGAGCGGAAAAGGGTTTGTCCCATGACCAATGTGTGTTTTATATCTTTTTTCATCTGTCCGCTTTACAGATTGATTTCAAAGGCCTCATTTAGCCCATAAGGATTAAGGCTATTAAGTTTAAAAATCCAATACATCTCAAGACGTCTGATGTATTGGACGTCTTTTTGGAGATGTATTGGAATATGTTCAATGGGTGTTACAGAAAACCCGACAATATTGCCTTCATGATGTTCGGCCGCGTGTCTGGACACACTATGTTTCATGTATTTCATTTTGATATTTGAGCGATGTTTGTTGAATCGGTTGCGCAGAGTCTGGATGGTAAGACCTATGCATTATAGATGGCATGGGCACTTGAGTAGATATATTACATAATTCGAATTACAGGTTAAGTGATGTTGAATTAAAAATGAATCTCCAGTAATTCGGCTCTGGAAAGATGATCTTTGGTGGATACTGGTGCAAAATCACAGAAATAGTGGCAAATATGGGGAAGCTGCTCAAACCCCAAACACTGTAGCGTGTTTTTCATTGGCGGAGCAGTCCCACCGCATGTGGACCGCAGCAAACGACTGTGATTTTGTTTTATATGTATTGAATGTGCCTTCACCTGGCATTAAACACTCCTTTGCACCTGGTAACCTCCATCACACGGTCTGATATGGGTGTGACTTACGGTCTTGCTTTAGTCACATGGCATTAGTTGTCCTGCTAGGCGGTTGTGTGGAAGCTTGGCTGAGAGACCGTGACGTGGTGCATGATGGGCTCTGATATGTTCCTGACAGGAATATATTGGCAAAAGTCTCAGCTTTTAATATCTGCTTGTATGACTAGCTAGTATAGTCAGTGGCATATCCGTTGGTGCATTTTTTTCTGTGATTTATATGGATACTGGTGCAACACAGACATCTTTGGTGGCCGCATTTAAAACTGCCTTTGGGGGTCCTAGTGTCCTTGTCCTGATCATTAATTGGATGTGTGGCTGATCTTAATTTACTGGGCGCCAGAATATTTTTCAGAGTTTTCGCTCTTCTATAAGTGAAACGGGGGATCTCTGGAATGATTTGGCTAAGTATAGGATCTCTTTTCAGGATATGCCAATATTTCCCCAGTGTAGCTTTTATAGCATTATGGTTCTGGTTGTATGTTGTTACAAAATTGTAGCAATAGGAACTGATATCAGTGTTCCCCCCTTTTTTCTGTACTGGGACTAAACATTCTAATTGTGTTAGTTTGTTAGCTTTTTCTCTGGCGCCAATAATGATGTTACTTGGGTACCCCTTCTGATTGAACCTAGATGTAAGGATATCAGATTGTATCATCGTAGCGGCATGGCGTAGCTGCGCCCCACCCCCGCATCTCCGCTCCACGCTCCTCCGTCGCATCTTTGCTGAGAAACACTGCACGCTGGACGCAGGACACAAAATGAAGAGGCCGCTGCACTGCTCCCCGTCCTCCTAGGCAGGTTTGTGCGACCACCTCGATTGTCCTGAGTGCTGTCGCAGCTTGTCGGCGCTCAGGTGATTCTCTGCTGTATACTATACGCAGCTTTGCCGCCCGTGAGCCCCCTCTGAGATGACCAGAGATGACCAGCTGATGACCGGGGGAAGCTTGATCTGAGGATGTGAGGTCCCGTTCCCCGATGCTTTTTTTTTTCTTCTCCTGCCCCTTTATCCTCCGCCTTAGTAAGCAGCTCTAGGAGGCTGTAATACTGGTGGACTTTGAGGTGCCTGAATAGTGTCTGTGGAGTGCTGGATACAGGCGTGAGCACACAAATGGACTTGGTCGCGCCCCTCTGCGCTCTCGGGTGGCAATAACTCTTGGTGATTTGAGGTAACAGACATCAGGCCAATTCGACTTGTTGCTATCATCAACAGTGTGTGGTGCGGGTGCGGGGTGCAAGGGTGTTTATTGGCGTGCTGGGCCGAAGGGCTGAAGGGTGCACTTGGCGAGAGTAAGAGTGCCCCCCAGCCCGGCCACAGCCATATATTGGTTTTTTTTCCATCTACCCCCGGTACTGGCTTGGTTGTGTAGTTAATACACTAACTTGTGCTCGGCATCATCCCAGATGGGGTTGAAGATCCCTGTGAGAGAGGGAGAGAGGGAGAAACCCGCACCCATATTTTCTCCTGATTGTGTTCCCTTGAACTGCACTGAACTTTATTGAATGCACTGTTCGGATTTTTTCAGCCCCGTTTGGCAGTTTTTAAGCTGTCTCCGTGCGGAAACCCGGAGCAGGGCTGAAGATTGGTGAGATCTGCAGGGAACTCCCTGATGCAGTGTTGGATGTATGACCCCCAGCTCTTTTTTTTCTCTAACCTTGAATACATTATATCTATTAACAAAGATTAACTTCAACTAACCTGGACTGACTGGTGTGCTTATATCTCTGTTACAATAACATTTAAATCCCTAACCCAGTCCATTCTCCATGATGTCTGTAATATGTGGTTTATGACTTGAGATTACGGTAATAGCTGTTTGTTGTTGATCCATCTTGTATGAGTTGAACTTCCCCTCTTTTTCCCCCAGGTTCTGTGACGGGCCTTTTTGCTTTATTATTTATTTATTTTTTTGTTTTTATTTAGTTACTACAGGTACAATGGCCCCCAAGTTTCGGAAATCAGGGGAGGGGGGCAAGCCCCTTGAAAGGAGGCCCCGGGAGTAGCCCTCAAGCACGCTTAGATACATTTTTGAGGTCCCCAACGCCTAAAACTAGGGGTGGATCCCAAAAAGCCACAGTTCACCTTGAAACGGGAGGAAATAAGCCTACCACCGCAATGTTGGTCTCTGCGGAAGCTGGGGAGGTGGATAGGGAAGGCCTGGATAGTGTTAATAATAAGTTAGCTGAAATTTTGGGGGCAGTGAGACCAAACCAAACAATATTATAAATGTATAACTATTCTTATCACTTGGACACAAGATCCATGTGCTGAAACGTCTCAATTGGCTGTCTTTTACCACCTGATGGATGTGTCATGGGTCAAAGTTCTTTACAATGTAAAATAATATGGCGGGCGCGAATATCGCCATATGTTCGCATGTTCAGCGAATTGCGAACTCGCAAAGTTCGCCGCGAAACGACCGCCGGGCAAACAGCAAAGCCATCTCTAGTTGGCACCTGTGTTTCGTCATCATCCGAGACATGCTGCGGTGGTCCTCCCATGTACTTATCCTTAAACATAAGTGGTTGGGCATCGGTGCACTCAATCTCTTCCACTTCTGGGGCAGGGCTATGTAGATGGCCCTGGGAAACCCTGCCAGCAGAATCATCAAAAAGCAGAAGAGACTGCTCCATGACTTGGGGCTTAGACTGCTTGGCTGATTTGCAAGGGGGTGAGGTGAAAGACTGATGGACATGGGCTGCAGGTGTCAACTCTGATCTTTCAGCAGGAGACTGGGTGGGAGACAATGTGAAGGAACTGGAGGCACTGTCAGCCACCCAATCTACTATTGCCTGTACTTGTTCTGGCCTCACCATTCGTAGAGTCGCATTCGGCCCTACCAAATACCGCTGCAGGTTCTGTCGCCTACTCGCACCCGAGGAAGGTGTTTCACTTGTGCGTGTAGCTGGCACAGATCGACCAAGTCCTCTCCCTGCAACAGGAGCTCCACCAGCAGCACCACGACCGGGGCCACGTCCCTTATTTGACGCTCTCCTCATTCTTTGTGTTCACCCACCAAACTAACTGATGGTTTTTGTCAGGTGACGATGTAACCGCCAATAGTCAACAATTAAGTTCACTGAGAGTAAGGCAGTGCCGGTGTCATAAAGAGGAAAAATTTCTTGAGGTCACACAACAGTGTAAGAGGCGAATTTTATACAATTACTACACGTTCCCAAAAATTTTTAATTTGTAAACCAACAATGTAACTGCAGTATTGACTGGTTGTATTTGACTGTGACAAATGCAGCAAAAGCCCCAGATGTAGGGTCTTGCAAAAAATTTGTATTTTTTTTTAAACCAAGAATATAACAGCAGTATTTAAAGTTTGTATTTGACTGTCACAAATGCAACAAAGACAACAAATGTATTATCTTGCCAAAAATGGGTGTTTTTTTAATACCAGAATATAACAGCGGTATATCACGCTTGTATTGGACTGTCAGAAATGCAGCAAAAGCCGCAGATGTAGAGTATTGCAAAAAATGTGTGGTTTTTTTTAAACCCAGAATATAATTGCAGTATTTCAAGCTTGTATTTCACTGTGACAAATGCAGCAAAGGCCGCCAATTAGTATCTTGCCCAAAATGGGTGTTTTTTTAATAGAATAAACAAGACTATCTAACGCTTGTATTTCACTGTGACAAATGCAGCAAAGGCCGCAAATTTATTAACTTGCCCAAAATGGGTGTTTTTTTAATAACAGAATATAACAGCAGCATCTAACGCATGTATTTCACTGTGACAAATGCAGCAAAGGCCGCAAAATTCATTATCTTGCCCAAAATGGGTGTTTTTTTTAATACCAGAATATAACAGCACTATCTAACGCTTGTATTTCACTGTGACAAATGCAGCAAAGGCCCCACATGTAGGGTATTGCAAAAAATGGGTGTTTTTTTTTAGAAACCAGAATATAATTGCAGTATTTCAAGCTTGTATTTCACTGTGACAAATGCAGCAAAAGCCGAAAATTTTGTATCTTGCCCAAAATGGGTGTTTTTTTTAATAACAGAATATAACAGCAGTATCTAACGCTTGTTTTTTACTGTGACAAATGCAGCAAAGGCACCAGATGTGGGGTATTGCAAAAAATGGGTGTTTTTTTAAACCCAGAATATAATTGCAGTATTTACAGCTTATATTTGACTGTGACAAATGCAGCAAAGGCACCAGATGTAGGGTATTGCAAAAAATGGGTGTTTTTTTAAATCCAGAATATAATTGCAGTATTTAAAGCTTGTATTTCACTGTGACAAATGCAGCAAAGGCCCCACATGTAGGGTATTGCAAAAAATAGTTATTTTTTAAACCCAGAATATAATTGCAGTATTTCAAGCTTGTATTTCACTGTGACAAATGCAGCAAAGGCACCAGATGTAGGGTATTGCAAAAAATGGGTGTTTTTTAAAACCAGAATATAATTTCAATATTTCAAGCTTGTATTTCACTGTGACAAATGCAGCAAAGCCGAAAATTTATTATCTTGTCCAAAATGGGTGTTTTTTTAATAACAGAATATAACAGCAGTATCTAACGCTTGTATTTCACTGTGACAAATGCAGCAAAGGCCGCCAATTAGTATCTTGCCCAAAATGGGTGTTTTTTTAATAGAATATAACCGGACTATCTAACACTTGTATTTCACTGTGACAAATGCAGCAAAGGCCGCAAATTTATTAACTTGCCCAAAATGTGTTTTTTTTTAATACCAGAATATAACAGCACTATCTAACGCTTGTATTTCACTGTGACAAATGCAGCAAAGGCACCAGATGTAGGGTATTTCAAAAAATTTATGTTTTTTTTTAAACCAGAATATAATTTCAGCCCATTAAGCTTGCATTTCACTGTGATAAATGCAGCAAAAGCCGAAAATATTGTATCTTGCCCAAAATGGGTGTTTTTTTTAATAACAGAATATAACAGCAGTATCTAATGCTTGTATTTCACTGTGACAAATGCAGCAAAGGCACCAGATGTGGGGTATTGCAAAAAATGGGTGTTTTTTTAAACCCAGAATATAATTGCAGTATTTAAAGCTTATATTTGACTGTGACAAATGCAGCAAAGGCACCAGATGTAGGGTATTGCAAAAAATGGGTGTTTTTTTAAATCCAGAATATAATTGCAGTATTTAAAGCTTGTATTTCACTGTGACAAATGCAGCAAAGGCCCCACATGTAGGGTATTGCAAAAAATAGTTTTTTTTTAAGCCCAGAATATAATTGCAGTATTTCAAGCTTGTATTTCACTGTGACAAATGCAGCAAAGGCCCCACATGTAGGGTATTGCAAAAAATGGGTGTTTTTTTAAAACCAGAATATAATTTTCAATATTTCAAGCTTGTATTTCACTGTCACAAAAGGGAGCAAAGCCGAAAATGTATTATCTTGTCCAAAATGGGTGTTTTTTTAATAACTGAATATAACAGCAGTATCTAACGCTTGTATTTCACTGTGACAAATGCAGCAAAGGACCCACATGTAGGGTATTGCAAAAAATGGGTGTTTTTTTAAACCCAGAATATTATTGCAGTATTTCAAGCTTGTATTTTACTGTGAAAAATGCAGCAAAGGCCCCAGATGTAGGGTATTGCCAAAATGGGCATTTTTTTTAAACCCAGAATATAATTTCTGTATTTCAAGCTTGTATTTAACTGTGACAAATGCAGAAAAGCCGAAAATGTATTATCTTGCCCAAAATGGATGTTTTTTTAATAACAGAATATAACAGCAGTATCTAACGCTTGTATTTCACTGTGACAAATGCAGCAAAGGCCCCACATGTAGGGTATTGCAAAAAATAGTTTTTTTTTAAACCCAGAATATAATTGCAGTATTTCAAGCTTGTATTTCACTGTGACAAATGCAGCAAAGGCCCCACATGTAGGGTATTGCAAAAAATGGGTGTTTTTTTAAAACCAGAATATAATTTCAATATTTCAAGCTTGTATTTCACTGTCACAAAAGGGAGCAAAGCCGAAAATGTATTATCTTGTCCAAAATGGGTGTTTTTTTAATAACTGAATATAACAGCAGTATCTAACGCTTGTATTTCACTGTGACAAATGCAGCAAAGGACCCACATGTAGGGTATTGCAAAAAATGGGTGTTTTTTTAAACCCAGAATATTATTGCAGTATTTCAAGCTTGTATTTTACTGTGAAAAATGCAGCAAAGGCCCCAGATGTAGGGTATTGCCAAAATGGGCATTTTTTTTAAACCCAGAATATAATTTCTGTATTTCAAGCTTGTATTTAACTGTGACAAATGCAGAAAAGCCGAAAATGTATTATCTTGCCCAAAATGGATGTTTTTTTAATAACAGAATATAACAGCAGTATCTAACGCTTGTATTTCACTGTGACAAATGCAGCAAAGGCCCCACATGTAGGGTATTGCAAAAAATGGGTGTTTATTAAACCCAGAATATTATTGCAGTATTTCAAGCTTGTATTTCACTGTGAAAAATGCAGCAAAGGCCCCAGATGTAGGGTATTGCAAAAAATGGGTGTTTTTTTAAAACCAGAATATAATTTCAATATTTCAAGCTTGTATTTCACTGTCACAAAAGGGAGCAAAGCCGAAAATGTATTATCTTGTCCAAAATGGGTGTTTTTTTAATAACTGAATATAACAGCAGTATCTAACGCTTGTATTTCACTGTGACAAATGCAGCAAAGGACCCACATGTAGGGTATTGCAAAAAATGGGTGTTTTTTTAAACCCAGAATATTATTGCAGTATTTCAAGCTTGTATTTTACTGTGAAAAATGCAGCAAAGGCCCCAGATGTAGGGTATTGCCAAAATGGGCATTTTTTTTAAACCCAGAATATAATTTCTGTATTTCAAGCTTGTATTTAACTGTGACAAATGCAGAAAAGCCGAAAATGTATTATCTTGCCCAAAATGGATGTTTTTTTAATAACAGAATATAACAGCAGTATCTAACGCTTGTATTTCACTGTGACAAATGCAGCAAAGGCCCCACATGTAGGGTATTGCAAAAAATGGGTGTTTATTAAACCCAGAATATTATTGCAGTATTTCAAGCTTGTATTTCACTGTGAAAAATGCAGCAAAGGCCCCAGATGTAGGGTATTGCTAAAAATTGGTGTTTTTTTAAACCCAGAATATTATTGCAGTATTTCAATCTTGTATTTCACAGTGACAAATGCAGCAAAGGCCCCAGATGTAGGGTATTGCCAAAAATTTTTTTTTTTTTAAACCCAGAATATTTTTGCAGTATTTGAAGCTTGTATTTCACAGCGACAAATGCAGCAAAGGACCCAGATGTAGGGTATTGCAAAAAATGGGTGTTTTTTTTTTAAACCCAGAATATTATTGAGGTATTTTAAGCTTGTATTTCACATTGACAAATGCAGGAAAGGCCCCAGATGTAGGGTATTGCCAAAATGGGCATTTTTTTAAACCCAGAATATAATTTCTGTATTTCAAGCTTGTATTTAACTGTGACAAATGCAGCAAAGCCGCAAATTTAGTATCTTGCCCAAAATGGGTGTTTTTTTATTTTTTTTATTAATTATCTTTATTAATTGGTATATCAAACAATTACAATGCAAGGAAGAATATAGAAAAGAATAGTTTTTTTCCCTTCCCTTTTTTTTCCCCCTTATCCCCAATTCTCTACACCCTCCCCCCTCCCCCTACCTGTGTTGCGTCAAAAAAGGAAAAAAAATTATCACAACTAATCAAGTCCTCCAACCACCCCATATCTTAGTCCACTTCTCCTCAGCTCCCCTCTGTTTATACATGATTTTCTCATAGTTTTTTACCTTATCAATTAGGTTTATCCATATGTTTATATCTGGAGTATATTGAGCAAACCAGGTCCGACTGACCAACACTCTGGCCAACATCAGTATCCTGCCCAGGAAAATCTTTTGATACTTATGATTATTTATTTTGGAGAGATCATTAAGCAAGAATACTTGTGGTTCAAAAGGGATTCGTATTTTTAGTTTATACATGATCAAATTATTGATGGTATTCCAATAATTTATAAGTTCTGGGCAGGTCCAGATCATATGAAGATAGTCCGCTCCTGAAGTATCGCATTTAGGGCAGTTAGACGTGTCTCTTAGTCCACATTTGTTCATCCATAAAGGAGTGATATATAATCTGTGGCAAATATAAAATTGTACTAAAACTGTGGGTGTTTTTTTAATAACAGAATATAACAGCACTATCCAACGCTTGTATTTCACTGTGACAAATGCAGCAAAGGCCGCAAATTTATTATCTTGCCTAAAATGGGTGTTTTTTTTAATACCAGAATATAACAGCACTAACGCTTGTATTTCACTGTGACAAATGCAGCAAAGGCCCCACATGTAGGGTATTGCAAAAAATGGGTGTTTTTTTAAAACCAGAATATAATTTCAGTATTTCAAGCTTGTATTTCACTGGGACAAATGCAGAAAAGGCACCAGATGTAGAGTATTGCAAAAAATGGGTGTTTTTTTAAAACCAGAATATAATTTCAGTATTTCAAGCTTGTACTTCACTGTGACAAATGCAGCAAAGCCGAAATTTTTTTATCGTGCCCAAAATGGGTGTTTTTTTAATAACAGAATATAACAGCAGTATCTAACGCTTGTATTTCACTGTGACAAATGCAGCAAAGGCCCCACATGTAGGGTATTGCTAAAAATGGGTGTTTTTTTAAAACCCAGAATATTATTGCAGTATTTCAAGCTTGTATTTCACTGTGATAAATGCAGCAAAGGCCCCAGATGTAGGGTATTGCTAAAAATGGGTGTTTTTTTAAACCCAGAATATTATTGCAGTATTTCAATCTTGTATTTCACATTGACAAATGCAGGAAAGGCCCCAGATGTAGGGAATTGCCCAAATGGGCGTTTTTTTAAACCCAGAATTTTATTGCAGTATTTCAAGCTTGTATTTCACAGTGACAAATGCAGCAAAGGACCTAGATGTAGAGTATTGCCAAAAATGGGTGTTTTTTTAAACCCAGAATATTATTGCAGTATTTCAAGCTTGGATTTCACTGTGACAAATGCAGCAAAGGACCCAGATGTAGGGTCTTGCAAAAAATGGGTGATTTTTTTAAACCCACAATATAATTGCAGTATTTCAAGCTTGTACTTGACTGTCACAAATGCACATATGATGCGCTGGTGCACTGAACTTGCATAAAATGGCCGCCGACGCCCACCTAACTAACAGACGGATAAAAGTTATTTTTCTGTGTCATTGGGCTCAGGGCAGGGTAAAAAAATTGTGCACTGTATCCACAAAACAAAATCGCTTTAGATCGCTGAGTTAACAAGCACTTCTGATAAAAGATTCTTTCCTATTCTCCCCCTCACAGCAGCAGCATCCTATCCCTACACTAGTAAGAGCAGAGTGACGTGCAGCGCTACGTGACTCCAGCTTATATAGAGGCTGGGTCACATGCTGCACTGGCCAATCACAGCCATGCCATTAGTAGGCATGGCTGTGATGGCTTCTAAGGGCACACAAAATAAACGCTTGTTGATTGGCTGCTCTGCAGCCTTTCAAAAAACTTCATTAACTCGCCGAACACCGAACCCTGGTCCGGGGTCCAATAATCCTAAAGTTCGGTACGAACCCAAACTTTACAGTTCGGGTTCGCTCAAACCTACTCCTTAATTGTCTATCTTTTTGATCTGAGGTATAGATTTGCATTATTACATTTACAATATTGATCCAGAAAGTGTTTGCTTGGTTCCTATCTGTATATTAGAGCACACCTTGTATATTGTTTAATTTTTGCAATTTGGATTTTAGAAATTTCTATATTCAGAAAAATAAAAAAAACAATTGACGTGTATAAGCATGCAGGACATAGGCGTGTGCACGGGGAGTGCCAGGTGTGCCTGGGCACACCCTAATCAAGCCTGCTGGCCAGCAAATACTAATGAAGCACTTCCATTTTGGCTGTCGGCTGTGCAGGGCTACGCACAGCGTGAGGCGCTTTGTGACATCACGCTGTGCGCGCCAGTTCAGAGCGCACAGCCGAGAGCCAACATCAGGAGGAAGAAAATCATGGGCGGCGAGGAGTGGCGGCTTTCAGGAGCAGAAAGTTAAGTGTTTTTTTATTTTATAAAAAATGCGGCTGCTGGGGGCATAATGGGGGCTAATGAGAGGCATAATGGAGGCTAATGAGAGGTATAATGGGGCTAATGAGGCATATGGGGGCTAATGAGAGGCAAAATAGGGGCTAATGAGAGGAACAATTGGGGCTAATGAGAGGCATAATGGGGGCTATTGAGGCATAAGGGCTGATGATGGGGGCTAATGAGGCATAATGGGGGCTAATGAGAGGCATAATGGGGGCTAGTGAGAGACATAATGGGGGCTAATTAAGCATAAGGGCTGCTAATGGGGACTAATGGGATAAAGGCTATATATATATATATATATATATATATATATATATAAAATTGCAAAAAAGGGCAGCACTCCAGAAAGTAAAAAAAGAAAAACTTTAATTACCCATATGGGACAGGCGACGTTTCGGCTCAATGTGTGAGCCTTTCTCAAGCGGTGTGTACAGACCAAATACAGAGTATATATGCCAGTGAAAGTGAATACAATCAATGTGCAATACAGGTGTGCTCAATACATAATAATTGAGGTAATCAAATATAAAATACAGTACATATGAAATTGCAATAGGTCACATGATTAGAACACAGTGCATGATCATATAGTGAGTGATTAATTAAAAAATACATATAACGTACAGTGAATTATGCAAATACATAAAGATACTTCATGATTGTCAATCATACAGTAAGTGGTGTCAGCTGTATATGCTGATAAAGTGCTTAAGTGCTTACTGCGTAGGCCCGGCAAACGGAGGGTGAAGGAGGATGTAAAACATACATGGCTGTCATGATACATGCGGTGCGGCGTGCCTGTAGTGTGACTGCGCATGTCACAGTGACGTACATGCCGTACTTCCGGGTAACGATGTGCTTATGGTGCCGCAACTGCGCATTGGCCTTCTGATGTCTCTTGCGCCATCTTGGAACAGGGCATCCTGCCTGCATTGCCAGGGACCTCTGTTAGTGACAGCCGATGAATAACAAATTAAGGTGGGGGCACATAATAGTGCTCCTATGTCCTATATTAGTGGCTGAGTGAGTGCAGAAACGGGACACAACAACATCAAAGCTGCAGCCCACTTCCGCAGGTCCCAGATCAGTTGCGTACCCACACGTTAGTGTGGGGTCACACTGTACCTGTGATCGATACCCACTCATTACCACCCCATAGGGGAGGGATCTCCTCCTATACACCTATTATGTAGACAACAGACTGCAGTCACAGAGGCACCCAAATGCCTCAACAAACATAAGGATGCACTGCCAAAAAAGAGACTATCCTTGTATAGGCTTGCCGTCCACACTTACAGCCTCATGTCTCCTCACTCCATGCTCCGTGGCCCACCTACCGCAGACTAAAAGAAGAAAAAAAAGAAAAAAGGGAAAAAAAAAAAAAAAAAACAGCCATGTATGTTTTACATCCTCCTTCACCCTCCGTTTGCCGGGCCTACGCAGTAAGCACTTAAGCACTTTATCAGCATATACAGCTGACACCACTTACTGTATGATTGACAATCATGAAGTATCTTTATGTATTTGCATAATTCACTGTACGTTATATGTATTTTTTAATTAATCACTCACTATATGATCATGCACTGTGTTCTAATCATGTGACCTATTGCAATTTCATATGTACTGTATTTTATATTTGATTACCTCAATTATTATGTATTGAGCACACCTGTATTGCACATTGATTGTATTCACTTTCACTGGCATATATACTCTGTATTTGGTCTGTACACACCGCTTGAGAAAGGCTCACACATTGAGCCGAAACGTCGCCTGTCCCATATGGGTAATTAAAGTTTTTCTTCTTTTACTTTCTGGAGTGCTGCCCTTTTTTGCAATTTTATCTATTTGGATTGGCTTTTATCCACACTGGGCCAGCTGCACCCGTATTTTTTCCTTTGACGGTGCTGCCACTGAACTTTTTTGTTTTTTATATATATATATATATATATATATATAATATTAATGAAAAACAGAGCAGCACTCCAGTATGGTGAAAAAAAGAAGGCAGTTTATTCACCCAGTGTTAACGCGACGTTTCGGCTCCAACATGAAGCCTTTCTCAAGCTTGAGAAAGGCTTCATGTTGGAGCCGAAACGTCGCGTCACCACTGGGTGAATAAACTGCTTTCTTTTTTTCACCATACTGGAGTGCTGCTCTGTTTTTCATTGATATTATCCTGGGACGCTATTCCCATTGGAGCTTGCACCCAATCTTCAGCATTTTAAGGTTCGTGCTGCCATTTATTACATTTTTATATATATATATATTTATATATTTACATACATACACACGCGCGCGTGGTGTGTGTGTTTGTGCTTTAGGGTGCACACCCTAATGCAATAGGCTGCGCACGCCTATGATGCAGGAAAAATGGATCTTTCACACAATGAACTCAAAGTGTCCCTTTTTGAAAAATTTGGGAAGTAGGCAGTGGCTCATGCAGATCTGTCTGTACCACTCTATTTTGTTCGAAGATGGCTCAAACACTTTAAAAAACAACCAATCTTACCTTTTGTGTCACCCCCCCAGTTCCTCATAGATTGTAAGCTCTCAGGGCCCTCATTCCTAGTGTTTTGATTGTGTATTAACCTGTAATTGTAAAATGCTGCACAATGCGGTGTCACAATATAAATAAAAATTATCAATATTATGTTGTTAGATTAGGCAAAAAATTACTTTTTAATTGGAATAATAAAAAAAGAATTTCTATGTGTATACAAGTGGTCCCTCAAGTTAAAATATTAATTGGTTCCAGGATGACCATTGTATGTTGAAACCATTGTAACTTGAGTAATTGGTTCCAAACCCCAAAATGTCATCTAAGAGAAAATAAAGATTTAAGAAAAATAAGCAGATAACAAAGACAGATAAAACAAGTCCTTACACATCAAAATCAGGAATAGCTGGTAACTAGCAACTAATACAGCTATTTTACCAGAGAAGTGGCCTGGACTGGTGGGATCTGAGTCTGAGACATTGTATGTTGAGGGATCCCTGTATATTGCTTTTAAAGACTTGTCACAGCGTCCCCTGCTATTCTTTTGATTCTCTCCCAGAACATTCACCTCATATGTCCAAGTTGGCAGTCAGAGCACTAGGATCCTCCTGTACATTGGCACATAATGAACACAGAATGGAGAGGCAGGGGACAAGCATGACCTCTCCATTCAAACTACTCCTCACTGTAGTAGTGCAGGAAGGAGGAATAAGTGACTCAGGACACCAATTCAAGTCATCACTAAGGTCCCCAGCAAGAAATCCTACTTTTATTACAATCCTCTGTATACCTGATTATCATATTTCATAGGATGACACCTTTACAACTCATTTGCCTTTGCCGTTAGAAATATCATGAACGTCTACTGGGGTAAAGACCCTAGGACCCCATTCAATCACATGAACACGCTGGTGTTGTTCATAACCCACAGTAGATAGTTGGACACATATATAAGGTTTCTCTACATTTACATTGATGTGTTGATGTTCACCATATTGTTTTTATGTAGAAAATATAAATAAATAGTGTATTACATCTGTGAAATACTAAAATTGTCACAGTGGCTCTACCAACCCAAATCTATAGTTTAGGTGCACTCTCCACAACACACCCACTGTCGGTTCAATAGCAAGAATTATGAAATATAGAATTGTGTGTACCATATCGTATCATAATGGTGTGTACCATAGCGTATCATAATGGTGTGTACCATATCGGCAGTGAACACGAGAGCGGCTAGTAATTATAATTATATTCATTTTTAGGGTGTTGTTTGAATAATCATGGGCATTTGATTTTTATGAAATATATTGCAGATTTGCACCCTCACAGAATCATTGCTTTATTAATATGAAGAAAATGTATTGGCAGAATCAATGGGGATGGAATGGTGCTTAATATCTCAGAGTGAACTCCACACACCAAAAGGTTAATACAAAAAGATAGTCAAGAAAGATATGGCACTCATATATCCGGAAGACTGCTCAAACATTTGATTTTATTATATTCAAATATTCTGCAGGTCACAAATTACTAAAAATTATGCATCTAAAATCAACATACAAGATACGTAAATTGTAGTAGAAATACATAATAAAACCATTAAAACGTCACTAAAATGACGATTATTATGTTAAAGGCTGAGGAATAGGGTATTCGTTGAACCTATGTGCCTAGCAGCAAATGTAACTGTGGGTTTGGTGGACCAAGAAAGTCCAAGAAAAACGGACAGAGTAACAGGCGCAAATCCACAACCAATGGTAGATAACAAATTGGTTTATATAGTCCTGAATAAACCAATTTGTTATCTACCATTGGTTGTGGATTTGCGCCTGTTACTCTGTCCGTTTTTCTTGGACTTTCTTGGTCCACCAAACCCACAGTTCCTATACTCACCCATTCGGCGGTTCGGCACCGACCGAAGGGTGTTTGGACAAAGCCGGCGGCACCAACCAACCCTCAAGATTACTCAGCTCTCATTGTAGTTGCACCCAATTGGTGCAACTCTAACAGGTGAGCATATTACCTCCCGTCTGAAAGGGGAAATAATCCTTTACATATTCACCCTATGAGCGCCTTCTCTTTCCTTTTTGTCTACAACCGCTAGCAGCAAATGTAGTCAGGTCATCAAATAAAGGTGATTGTTCAGGCTGGGTGTCGATCAGACCATCACCATATATTCGATAACCACAAAAATTCAATAACCGCAATTCACAATATATACTGGTTAACAGATATAATAGTCATTCAAACCAGAATCTCGATTGGATGGTCACCAAATATTCGGCTTTAGTAGTCGCCATTAAACATGTTGGAATGCATTTGTATAATTTTCGCAGATAGCAGGACGTGGTTTCAGTTCGATTATTGGCTGTGAGTTACAAGTGTTGTATCGATCCAACACTATATATTTGGTCGACTCACAAAGTCAATATTTCGTTATAGAAACACTGTATCAATTTCACAGATTAACTTGAATAATTCGGGATTCCAGCTCTCTGGTGGCGTCCCACCTCTTTATGAGCTGTACTACTCCCTTACCTCCAAAGCGCAAAAAAGCCTTTCCTCTGGTCTCTGCTGTTTCAGCGTCCCTTGTGCTTAAATCCTGAGTTGCTCCAATTAAGGTGGAGTGGAACAGTGTAGCTCCAGGGATGTCTTTAGCAGGCACAGGGCAATCTGTTCTCAGCCAGCAGATAAGAGAGAGGTGCAGGTCCTGGTGGTCTGTAGCGTACGCAGAAATGGTGGTATTAGAGGGTCCAAATTTCTCCCAGACGCGTTTCGAAGTCTTATGGGTTCTGACTTCTTCCTCACCACTGAGGGAGTAGTACAGCTCATAAAGAGGTGGGACGCCACCAGAGAGCTGGAATCCCAAATTATTCAAGTTAATCGGTGAAATTGATACCGTGTTTCTATAACGAAATATTGACTTTGTGAGCCGACCAAATATATAGTGTTGGATCGATACAACACTTGTAACTCACAGCCAATAATCGAACTGAAACCACGTCCTGCTATCTGGGAAAATTATACAAATGCATTCCAACATGTTTAATGGCGACTACTAATGCCGAATATTTGGTGACCATCCAATCGAGATTCTGGTTTGAATGACTATTATATCTGTTAACCAGAGTATATTGTGAATTGTGGTTATTGAATTTTTGTGGTTATCGAATATATGGTGATGGTCTGATCGACACCCAGCCTGAACGATCACCTTTATTTGATGACCTGACTACATTTGCTGCTAGGCACATAGGTTCAACGAATACCCTATTCCTCAGCCTTTAACATAATAATCGTCATTTTAGTGACGTTTTAATGGTTTTATTGTGTATTTCTACTACAATTTACGTATCTTGTATGTTGATTTTAGATGCATAATTTTTAGTAATTTGTGACCTGCAGAATATTTGAATATAATAAAATCAAATGTTTGAGCAGTCTTCCGGATATATGAGTGCCATATCTTTCTTGACTATCTTTATTAATATGAAGCTGCAAATCATATGATCTATGGACATAATCAATTAATTACTGTGACAATCATGCTATACTGATTTAACTCTATTGTTATGGTTACATTAAGATAGATTTCATATTATATGTATTTTTAGGATTTTTTCTATGTGTTAATCTTGGAATAAATTATTTATGCATGATCACGTATTGGATGATTCTGTGCAACATCAGATAATTGAGTGCCCTCCAAATTCTATCTCATATATATATATAAAAATGAGTGTCTGTCTGTCTGTCTGTCTAGACATCTGTCTGTCTAGCTGTTCTTTATGCACGACCAAACGACTGGACCGATCTTCACCAAATTTGGCACATAGGTACATCAGGTGTCCGGGAAGGTTTCATCTCTCTAGGACTCACCGTTCCTGAGATATTCCCAAAATATGACCTGCATTAGCCAATAGAACCCAGCAAGCCTTTCACTTAAATCCGAACTGCCATTTACACGGTCACATGTCCCTTATTAGCCAATAGAAGCTCGCAGGTCCTACTCCAGGTTGCCATAACAACTGATCACAGGTTTCAGCAGTTCGGAAGGTCCTTAAATATTCAGTCATATGACGTATGACGGCACAACTACATTGCTACATGCATGGGGGGCAGGGGCCACTATTAAACGGACGGGCACTATGGAGTTCACTATTAAAGGGGCGGGCACTGTGGAGGTCATTGTTAAAGGGGCAGGCACTGCGGAGGTCACTGTTAAATGGGCGGGCACTGTGGAAGTCATTGTTAAAGGAGCGGTTACTGTGGAGGTCACTGTTAAAGGGGCGGCCACTATGAAGGTCACTGTCAAAGGGGTGGTCAATGATAAAGGGGTGGGCACTGTGGGTGTCAATGTTAAAGGGGCGGGCACTGTAAAGGTCACTGTTAAAAGGGTGGTCAATGTTAAAGGGGTGGGCACTGTGGAGGTCACTGCTAAAGGGGCAGGCACTGTTAAAGGGGCGGACACTGTGGAGGTCACTGTTAAAGGGAAGGTCACTGTTAAAGGGGCGGGAACTGTGGAGATCACTGTTAAAGGGGCAGGCACTGTGCAGGTCAGTTAAAGATGCGGTCATTGTTAAAGGGGCGGTCACTGTGGATGTCACTGTTAAAGTGGCGGGCAGTGCGGAGGTCACTGTTAAAGGAGTGGGCACTGTGGAAGTCAGTGTTAGAGGGGCAGCCGCTATGAAGGTCACTCTTAAAGGGGTGGTCAATAATAAAGGAGCGGGCACTGTGAAGGTCACTGTTAAAGGGACAGGCACTGTGGAAGTCACTGTTAAAGGGGCAGGCACTGTGGAAGTCACTGTTAAAGGGGCAGGCACTGTGAAGGTCACTGTTAAAAGGGTGGTCAATGTTAAAGGGGTGGGCACTGAGGAGGTCACTGCTAAAGGGGAAGGCACTGTTAAAGGGGCGGGCATTCTGGAGGTCACTGATAAAGGGTAGGTCACTGTTAAAGGGGCGGGTACTGTGGAGGTCACTGTTAAAAGGGCGGGTACTGTAAAGGTCAATGTTAAAGGGGTGGTCATTGTTGAAGGGGTGGGCACTGTGGAGGTCACGGTTAAAGGGGCAGGCACTGTGCAGGTCACTGGTAAAGATGCGGTCACTGTTAAAGGGGCGGGCACTGTGGAGGTCACTGTTAAAGGGGCGGGCACTGTGGAGGTCAATGTCAATGGGGCAGCCACTGTGAAGGTCACTGTTAAAGGGGCAGGCACTGTAGAGGTCATTGTTAAAGGGGCGGGTACTGTAGAGGTCATTGTTAAAGGGGCGGGCACTGTGGAGGTCACTTCTAAAGGGGCGGGCACTGTGGAGGTCAATGTTACTGGGCCGGCCTCTGTGAAGGTCAATGTTAAAGGGGCGGCCACTGTGGAGCTCACTGTTAAAGGGGTGGGCACTGTAGAGATTAATATTAAAGGAGCGGGCACTGTGGAGGTCATTGTTAAAGGGGCGGGCACTGTGGAGGTCATTGTTAAAGGGGCGGGTACTGTAGAGGTCACTGTTATGGGGATACTGTTGATATCTTTTTATGACACACGGAAACATGAAATGAAATATCTGAAAGTATCTGCTAGTATTTTATAATTCTTGTATTACATCTGTAGTTCTGTTTCTGTATAAATCTGTCTCCACCACTAGTGGCGCTAACTGTATATGGATTCAATAGGCACTCAATAGGAATTGTGTAAATTGTATGCAACTAGTTTCCCCCTAGTAATGGCCGTAGGTAGCCGGGATGACAGTGCCATGGCAAGCAGGTTACACCAAGGATTTCTACCGTGTGCCACACCTTTGCAGGTATGCTACTGCCAGAGACTATAAAACAAAATATCAGTAATATATTAAAACACATAATACGTCTGCTCTCCATCTGCCCTAGAATTGACTCTTTGGTGGATAACCTCACATAAATAACATGCAGCCTCTTTGAAGACCACTAAGCAGTTTTATGTAATGCCAAGTTTCATGTTAATCTTAGTTATGGCTGCTGTACGGTTTCCAAAAGTCAAGGTTTTCTTCCTGCAGCTTCATCCTCTGATTATGTCTCATGCAGGAGATATCTGATCATTGTCTGAGGGATCTCTAACTGCTGGAGATGTTGCATCTTTTCCACTTGTCTCAACAGCTTCAGGATGGTTAGACGACACTGGGACATCAGAGACTTTGGATGTACTGTGAAGTGACAGCAGAGATGAATACGTTACCAGAAATATCATTACTGTATCATTCAAAAAATTGTTTTTGGTAAGATAAAAATTAAAGAGGTTTTCCAAGACTGATGGGTGGGGGTCCAACACCCGGGACCCCCATTGATCAGCTGTTTGAGATCACACTGGCTCTCTTGCAGCTTTCTCTAGGCCATGGGATGTCACAATTATTAGTCACATGGGCTAGGTGCAGCTCAGCCCAACTGAAGTGAATGGGGCTGAGCTGCAATACCAAGCACAGCCGTTATTAAATGGCTGGCGCTGTGCTTGGCAGGATGAGAGAAGGCCACGGCACTCACAGGAGCGCCGGTGCCTTCTCAGGGGGACCCGGATGTCAGGCCCTGACCGATCAGATACTGATGACCTATCCAAAGGATAAGCCATCAGAAGAAAAGTCTCAGAAAACCCTTTTAAATAGATAAAAAAAAACAGCTGCAATTGTTTTAAAAAAAAAAAAGTTAATAGTACTACCTCTGCTTTACCCTGGTGCTGGTACTCTGTTGGTTCTTTAAGTCTGTGTTTGCAGCATGTGACTGCTGCAGCCAATCAGCTGCTGCAGCGATCACATGCTTACCACTCAGCGATCACATGCTAACCGCGCCGAGATGCCAGCACTACAGCCATCGATTGGCTGCAGCAGTCACATGCTGATTACTTGGAAAGAAAGACTGGGAAGACCACGGACAGCACTACACACAGCCCATAGCAGATGCAAATATACCATATGAGCAGCCACACAAGGTGCCCAAACGCATGTAAGTGACTGAACTAATGAATCTCATGGCTTCCAGCTGTTGCTGGATTGTTGGAGAGATATAAGGGGGCAGCACTTATTATTGGTGAGCAAAGGGGCACTTTGCTGTCTGTGACCTCCATTGCCCCATAAACAAGTCTGGAAGAAATGACCCCTTATACTCCTTCTATTCCTACCACAAACCCTGAATTGGTGCATGCTTAAATTGGATTTGTCATCATACTATGCTGCTCAAATATGTAAGGGGCGCATATAATGGGCACAGGTCTACTCGCCTAATAGTCCAAATAGCACAAAAAATACTTAGTCATTCGGCTAGTAAGAACAATCAAATAATATATAGTTTAGGTGTGCTTTGTATTCGGGAGGGGAACACTCCCCCTACCTCTCCTCGCTCCTCTCATCGGTGATTGATATCTGGCTTTTGTATATCTGTGTACACAGCAGTCCAGGAATGAGTACACTGAATGGAGAGCTCACTGATCCTCTTTAAAGGGCACTTGTCCCCAATTTGTACCTATGAAACTGGCTGCCACACCTTCTCCACTTTGATTGACCAGGCCAGGCAGTGAAATATCATCATATATGGTCCTTTCCATGAAAGTGATAGGGTGTGGCAATTGCAGTGAGAGCTGAGCCTCTAGGTGTAATGGAAACGCCCCCACTGCTCTTAAAGGCTTATTTGCATATACTAAAACACACTTTTCTCAGCAATGCAGGCACATATGAACATGGGATCAACACAGATGCCTTCAGCTGCCAAGTTCCCATGTAACAGGCCATCAATTTTCATAGGTACAAATCTGCTGACAGATGCCCTTTAATTGGGTTGACTGACTTGGGCTTTTTTCACATTGTGTATGTAGTGTACGATTAATGTATTCACCGGGTATTCATTATACTGTGGAATCCGTTAAATGCATGTGTCTGAGGTTTTGGTCAGGAAATTCTCCTGATGGAAACGTTGGGCAAACACAGCAGACACAGAAAGAGGCCTTATTTAAAAAATCCACCCCCCAGTCAGTAACGTCTACCTACCTACTTCATCTGCTGCCACTTCCGCTGCCAATGCTCCGAACCTAACTTCTTGGCTGCAGCAATGACATGCCCATATACACTGCAGCCAATCACTGGCCTCAGCATTCACATGGAGTATACAGGAACGTCATCTCTGCAGCCTAACCAACAAAGCCCGGCAGGGAGCATTGGAACGTCAGATCTGGAAATGGCGGAGGATAAAATCAGTCAATATACATTCTTTTATTATTTTATGACAATTGCTGGATGGGGGGATTATTTTAGATAACTCTGAAAAACCCTTTAAAGTGTTTTTTCCACACAATATACCATAACCTCTAGAAACCACAATTATGGCATACGTTCTGGACCCCTTAAAAGCACATACTGTATTTACTTCAGAACACTACTTACAGCTTAAATAGAAAAATAAAAATATCATAGATCTCAGAATATGGCGACATAAAAAGTTCTATTATTGTGCATATTTGTACTCACACAACGTTATTCTGTGGATATGTCAAACTACAAAAAAATTGGTCATCTGCCTTCCAAAAATCATAAAGCCATATGTACCTCAAAATTAAAAGGGAAAAATAAAAGTGTTATGGGTTTTTAATTGTGGTGCCTGCAGTTGAAAATCTGACATGTACTTGCAGTGGAATCTACAGCAGAAATCTAAAGCCTGGCCTTACTACATGACAAACTACTATAAGGTTTTTCTGACACAGTTTATCATTCAGCTTTATACCTGAGTAGTTAAAGTCCTTGCCTCTAATATAGAAGGTTGTGAATTCAAATCCCAGTAGAAAATTTTCAGAAATAGAGGCCAAACACTGCGATGTGCCGAGCATGCTCGCTCAACACTAATAACCACCTTTCTATTGAAATTGGTGTAAGTTCTCCCCAACCTTCCCCTCTCACTTTTACGACATGTCTGACTGCATTATATCTGCATTTATATGATTCGGGGGGTGGGGGTGGGGGGTTACTATCCTTATGGAGAACACCTAGAAGGCATAAGAAGTCTTATAGGCCAGGCAATGCTCCTTCGGATTCTGGGAAGATATGCAAATTATCTCCCCGACATCTGGTGGCATCTTTCTTTTCTTTTTGGAAAGAGAGCTAATGTTTATATCTTTTTTTTCCAATAATACAGAGGAGCACTGCATTGCCTATAAGATTACACCCATCACAAAGAGAAATCGTATCCTTAAATCCTGAAAAAGACCTCTTAACCAGTCAAGCCAGTTCTCTGCTCTGCACTGATGAGGGTCAATCACCTCGAAACAGCTGTCTGCAGATGAGGTACTGGCTTAGCTATCATCAAAGTTCTATATCAAAGCCTGTTTAAAAGGTCAAACATTGGATATGATAGCTACCTTAAATCTGGTGACATCATAGACTGAGCTTTCTTTTCTTTTTGGAGAGAAAGCTAATTTGTGTAGCATTGCACATGGACAGTTATACTGTATATGTTTCCAGATAAAATTGATATAAATATGTAACAGTTCCGAGATTCTTTACCTCAACTTCAATAATTACCTTTATTTCTTGCCAGAAGTTCCATTGCCTCATGATTAGGGAATGACGTAGAAATATGGATATCAGGCAAATAGACATTGGCTCCAAAATCAACAAGTAATTTCACAAATGATGTCCTACATCCATGCTTGAGGCACACATCTAGTACTGTTTTAGGGCATTTTATCCTTTTCAGAAGTTTCTCATCAGTGCAGTTGTAGTCTGGGTCAGCCCCATAAAGAAGCAGGATTCTAAAACACTCCAAGTGCCCATAGACAGCTGAGAGGTACAATGGTCCTGTAGTTGTTGCAATATTTGTAGTCCAGTTGGGTAACTTGCATTTGACATTAGGTTCTGCGCCATAATCTAACAGTTCTCGTAAGATACTAGTATTGCCTTCCCTGGCAGCATTCAGTACTGGAGTACAGTTGTTATATATGCTTCCAGAAGGACAAGCTCCAGCTTTCAGTAATTCTCTGACACAGTCAAAATGGCCACCACTAACTGCAGTGAATAAGGGTGTTTGGGCTTTCACATCCAAGATGTCCACTTCTGCCCCATTAGCCAGGAGAATCTTTAAGCATCCTAGAGAGCCTTTGGAGGCAGCCAAGCGAAGAGGGGTCACTGGAACACCCCAACCACTCTGACTGTTGACCAATTTCTTATATTTGTCCTCTGAAAGTAGACTTGATAAATATTCGGTGTTATCCATTGTCACCGCCAGATGTAATTCACGGTGCTCTTCAGCTGCCCCCTCATCTTCTTCTCCTTTTCTTAGGATGGAAAACATCTTTGTGATATCCATGACACTCATATTCAGACATCTGCAGATTACCATTTTCAGTGCAAACCAATCTTAGATGTTAAAGCTGTAAAAGCAGAGCAGAAACAGAATGTGAATATTTGGAGCTAAATTACTCAACATTACAGTTTTTCAGGATATCATGTTTTCATTCACTACACATATTAAAGTGGTATTCCCATGCTATCAACAGGATATACCGAAATTGTCTAATAGATGCGGGTTCCACCTTGAACCCCATCTTGCCTGTTGAATGTGCCACTGTGATTGAAGGGGTGGTTGCACTTGCATGACTCTCTACATTCACTTCTATGGGACTCAGGAAGTGTAACCACCTCTGCATTCAGAGTGGTGAATTCAACAGGCTTGATGGGGTCGGAGAGCCCCTTCTCTGGAGACAAGTGCTAGTGCCAGAGATGGGAATAATGCAGTAGCACGTTAATGAAGCAATGGTCAGCTCAGCTTCAAAGTGCAGGGTTCCAACATCGCCTTCATAGTGTAGGATTTAACAACAAGAAAGGAAGGACCACAAGCAATCCAGGTAAAATCGGTCACTGCAACACAATCAAATCTGTCTCCAAAATATACTTCGAGGACAGTAAGAGAACTCTACAAGTCTCAGTCATTTTTCACGGTGCTCATATCTGATGACCTTAAACATTCATATTCTAAATTCAGTGATACAATCTATAAGATCCATTGGGACCTATTTGGGCTGTGTCCCTCTAGTGAACTTATGATGTCTCATTTATCCCCAGGACTGTGACTGTGACGAGGGGACATCCTCTGCGTTTGGAGGAAAGAAGATTTGTACACAAAGATAGAAGAGGATTCTTTACGGTAAGAGCAGTGAGACTATGGAACTCTCTGCCTGAGGAGGTGGTGATGGTGAGTACAATAAAGGAATTCAAGAGGGGCCTGGATGTATTTCTGGAGTGTAATAATATTACAGGCTATAGCTACTAGAGAGGGGTCGTTGATCCAGGGAGTTATTCTGATTGCCTGATTGGAGTCGGGAAGGAATTTTTTATTCCCCTAAAGTGAGGAAAATTGGCTTCTACCTCACAGGGTTTTTTTGCCTTCCTCTGGATCAGCTTACAGGATGACAGGCCGAACTGGATGGACAAATGTCTTTTTTTGGCCTTATGTACTATGTTACTATGTATGTTACTATGTTACATAGAGACATGTCAGAAGTTCTCAACTGTAAAAGTCGGTGGTGTGTGTCCACTCATCTTGCATGACTCTTGGGCAGTATGATGCTCTACGGTGTGCAGCAGCCTCTCCCTTCTAGCTGTCAGTGGGGGGTCTTTATAGCTGGGTGGATTCTAGAAATGGCCATTACATAAATGTTGGAAGATCCTGTTGCTAACAGTGGGATCTGCCAAAACACTGAAGTATATAGGGGAATCCATAACTGGCTGTTGGAGGAAACAAGGATGGATTGGATTTCACCATACCCAAGCACTGGAAAAACTCACTACCATTGGTGTCTGGCTACAGCGTATCCCCCTTTTATCATGTTTATCAGATCCTATTTTGTATCTATGATCAGCTAAAATTCTCTAGATCCCAGAGACTGGGCAACTATTGATTTCCTATCTTTGGATTTGCTACATGCATGAGGCAATCATGTCTAATATATAAAGTATTGCTTGACTGCTGTCTTGCCACATTGTCTGTTACACTCAGCTCATTCTACCTTGAGAAGAAGACTTGAATAATCAGACTGGTGTCTAGGGATGTCTGCTTGTGGTTGTGAGGCAGTTTATCCGTAGTAACTATTTTGTCTTGTGAGAGACTGAGTCATCAGATGACATCATAATAGATTGGAATTTGCTGATAAGAAAGGAGAAGGAGAATCTGCTTGGTAGGGGCCCCTTGCCATTCTCCGCCAAAGCTTGAATTACTAATCTAAGGGAATATGTAGGTGAATGAGCAGGAAACTCTTCATGGTTCATATTACTAGGCCATTCACACCCTAGTCTGTTAAATTAAAGGGACTGTCTCATAAACTCTGTCCATATGTCCTATTAGAAGTATGCCCTGCCCATAAGTCCTATTAGAACCTCAACCCCAATGGCAGCTATTTCTCCTGCCAGACATTTGCACACACATTTTTATTTCAACACTGAAAATAGAACAAGAAGCTGCCAGATATCTCTATAACTCCTGCAGGAAACAAAAGATTGAACATGTTGGAACCCAACATGCCCAATCCTTGTTTCCCTCAAGATCTACCCCCTACACATTAGTAAGTCGGCCAATTCTGACAAAATCTTAAGGTTTAACCAACTTTTATCTCATGGGTATGTCCAGCTTTAGTCAAGAGTAGTCATTACATATTTTTAGAAAGACGTAGTCCATAAAGGAAACACATTTCTCTACTAATTAATAACAGTGCTGAAACTAATATACCTGTATTTATTGATGTCTTCTACTGACAGTCTAATGGACAGTTATAAAGCCATCTGATATGATATAATACCAAGACCTATTGATGGGTTGTTAGAATGAAAAAGATATTTAAAAAATCCTAGCTCATGACAATTAATGATACTAACAAAGCAGAGGTAAAGTTGGAGGGTTTTTCTGTATTTAGCTAAAAACGATTATAGGAAGATATGTTACGTCTTATACTTCTATATACAATCTTGGATCGCCTCTATTGATCTTTATGGTTAGTGAAGCTAATTAGTTTAATAGGTTACATGGTTAAAATGTAACACAGGTTATTATTATTTTTACTATTATTATTACACTTGCACAATTACAACTCATTCTCAAATACTACAGCATTGTAATTACAATATAATTAATAAGTCAATAATTCTAGAAATATGAAACATATACATTTTGGTTGCCAGTGCCAGTCTATACAGTACTGCTCTAGTGACCTGTAAAATAAAATACATGGGGCTGATTACATTTCATTTAAGCCACTGGATAGAAATAGAAAGTTCTCACAGGTCGATGAAACCCTCAAGGTGACCACTTGGTGATCATTGTATCTTACCTTTATGAGCCGTGCAATGACTCAATACAATTGTCCAGGCTGATATAACATCATGATGCCAACTTTACGTGTTCTCCTATTACTAAGAATGACCCAACAATTACCCAAGCAAGTGTGGGACTGTGACTGGGAGTGATTAAAATACACTTTCAACAAATGGATAAGGACTGAGCTAAAAATACCAGTGGAGAGGCTCTGCTTGCCATGTCCATTCTTGGAGAGCTGACCTCACTGGACGGGTAAATATAGAGAGGGGCTTGGCAGGTGCTCATTTGTTTTAGTGCTAGGATCTACACTGGGAGACAAGGGGCAGGGTGACAGGCATTGTTGTAAACCCCTTCTCTTACACACAGCTGATTTCACCTACAGTGCAGTACACAGACCTAATGTATAGCCTTTCACAGATGCTAAGCTGTTGTGAGATGGCACCGGTACAGTATTTAGATGTACGGCACAGCAAGAACCATACAAGTGCGAGCAGTCAGTGTTGGACTGGGGTACATGGGGTCCACTAGACTAGAGGGACCCCGCTCTAAACGGAACATGTACATTACATGTGCACTGTAAACCCTGCTGTTGTCCTGGCACACAGAGGACTTTTCATCACAATCGGATTGGTATCTTGTAAAATAACCCAAAAAAGTGTTATAATTCTCAACAGCAACTTATTCACAAAACTGTCCCGCTAAGGGTACTTTCACACTTGCGGCAGGACGGATCCGACATGCTGTTCACCATGTCGGATCCGTCCTGCGGCTATTTCGCCGCGCCGCCGCTCCGTCCCCATTGACTATAATGGGGACGGGGGTAGAGCTCCGGTGCAGCACGGCGGACTAAAAAGTCTGACATGCAGTAATTTTAGTCCGGCGGCCTTTCACCGTGCACCGCCGTGCTGCGCCGGGGCGAAATAGCCGCAGGACGGATCCGACATGGTGAACAGCATGTCGGATCCGTCCTGCCGCAAGTGTGAAAGTAGCCTAAGATCCTTTCATGTGCCAATCCTAAGTACAGCTTATAGAGCAACTGGTTGTAATACCCTGTGATATCCCATTTTTATTCCTTGTCACTTCTTTGGTGTTTGCTCTAATGATATAATTAATGCATTGATATTTATTATACTCACTTATATAGCGCTGCTATACTCCACAACACTTTACAGACATTAGTATCAAGCTGTCCCCAATGGGGTTCACCATCTAAGTTCCCTATCAGTATGTCTTTGGAGTATGGGAGGAAACCCACGCAAAGACGGGGAGAACATATAAAACTCCATGCAGATGTTGTCCTTTGTGGGATTCAAACCCAGTACCCCAGCGCTGCATGGCACCAGTGCTAACCACTGAGCCGCCCAGATATGTGTGTATTCTATCACTCTGAAGTTTGATTTGCGCATAAATTGCACTTAGAAGTTTGTTTAGGAAAGGTCCGGAGTGCTGGGTAGTCTGCAGATTTCATTTCTTCACAAAGCGCTATCTTTTGTATGTAGCAGACACAGCGATCGCGCCGCCCCCTTCATTGATCCCGCTCAGATGCCACATTCATCACTGATTGCAGTATCTGATGTTACAATTGAGGTATTTCACCTTATCCATTTGCCGGCCGAGAGGCCGTCGCAGCCATCTTGATTGAAGACACTGCGTGAAATCTTGCGCAGCGACATGACGTCATCATGCTGGCTGGACACAGTGACATCATAACGCTGGCGCGCTGACATCTTACGATTTCTCACAGTGTCTTTAATCAAGATGGCAGCGACGGCCTATCCATACGCAAATGGATGAGGTGAGTATGTATTTTTTTTGTACCGCCATTTCAGTAAAAATAGATTCATTACCATGAAACACAAGGAAATTTCGGTTTCGTGGTGAATCAAATTTTTCCTGAAACTCGGATCGGAGTCAATTCATTTGGCTTCGGTTTGCTCAACATCCCGTTCATCAGTCACGTGGCCTGGGTGCAGCTCAGTCCTATTCAAGCGAATGGGGCTGAACTGCAATACCAAGCACGGTCACTATACAATGTACTGCTCCGTGATTGGTAAGCTGCGAGGAGGTATTGCAGCGCTCACCGGAGCTCCGGTAAGTGCCACTTCTTCCTCAAATAGCTGATCGGTGGGGGTCCCAGGTCTCGGACCCCCACTGATCAGATACTGATGACCTATCCTGAGGATAGGTCATCTGTTAAAAAAAAGTCGTAAAACCCCTTTAAATATCGAGATGACTTCAACACCATGAAGAGATTATTACCACTGGCCCAAATGCGTCCTCAGAGTAACTGCTGAACTTTGATCATATTTACTGGACATAAGCAGATTATTACGGTTGCTCATTATTGGTGCATTGGACACAAAAATGGCTGTTGTAAGATATCATTTATAATATTATTATATGGAAAATAAGGAAACGGAACATTATCTGGATGCGGTAACAGTGAGTCTGTGCACTATGCCCTTAGGTCAGGCCATGTTTTATCTGCTGCTGCCACCTGTGAGGTTTGTCGGGTACAGCAGAGCGGCTTCGGTGACTGCTGAATGTCACTTGGAAAGATGTGACAGCCAAAGAGGGACACAGCTGTTATCTTCTTCAGCTAGCCGGGGACACTGACAATTGTCACTGTGACCAAACTGGTTCTGCATACCAAGCACTTTACACATTGTGATAACAGAGTCTTGTAATATATCAGTTGGTTTTATTTATAGGACATTTCTAGCTTTAAGTATTTGTGCAGACACCATGTTTTGCCGTCAGTTGGCGGTATCTAGATGTATACTGCACAGTCTCCATAGACTTCTATGGAGCAGACACAGGGGTTGGACTGGTCATTGACTCTACAGCAACAAGTAAGTATAGGGTGCTATGTACTACTATAGGACTGTAGGTGTAAGAATAGTCTTCCATATCTCACTATAGGGCTTTCTCTATACATAGTTATGCATAGAGAAAGCCCTATAGTTTAATATGGAAGACTATGGATTTTCCTACTATATATGAAGTGACTGGGCTCCACAGATCACTATAGGGCTGTATATAACATGGCAGTGCTATAGAGTGGAGTTATAAGGGATGAGCAGCTCCGTCCTATTGTCCTAAAGGGGTATTCCAATGTGGCCAGGGCTGTTTGTTGACTCCACCTATACTTGTGTTAGCCCTACCTGCCGTCAATTCAGACCCACCTAAAACGTGAGGACACTAGTGATGAGCCAACTTCTGTTTTCAAGTTCGGCGTACAAAGTTCGGGTTATCTAAGAATTCTGTTATGGATTCCACTACCACGGATCATAACCTATAACAGAATTCTTAGATAACCCGAATCTTCTACGCCGAACAAGAAGTTTGCTCATCGCCAGAGGCCACTTTTATTGTTTTTCTCCAGAAGTTCCCAATCTAGCCCTGGGCAGACATATGCCAAATCCGCATCCTTTTTGCATATGTCTGGCTGTTTTTTTCTACTGTAATGAAAAACATGGGCTACAGAACTTTTACACAGTATATGCCTGGATCCATCTGAAAACAACACAACAGCTGCCACATGCACAGTATAGCGGCGGCGCGGTGTAATTACAGCTTCCTCACCCACTGACTTGTGTACTGGAGGAAGGCTCCAGCTTATTACAGGACACACAGAGAAGACTCCTTTATATATTTCTCAGTAGAGATGGCCTCGCGGTTCCGCGCAAACTTTGCGTGTTCGCAATTCGCAGAACATGCGAACATATGGAGATATTCGCGCCCGCCATATTCTTTTACATTGTGAAGAACTTTGACCCTTGACACATCCATCAGGTGGTACAGGACAGCCAATTGAGACGTTTCAGTACATGGACACACCCCCTACCTTATAAATAAACCTGATCTGGCCGCCATTGTACATTCAGTGTTTTGCCAGTGTAGGGAGAGGTTGCTGTGTGGAGCAGGGACAGACTGTTAGGGACACCAAACGCTAGCTAATAGGGCCACAAAAGTCATTTTAAGCACTAGTATAGGTGTGCTATCGATAGGTGTGATACACAGAGGGGGCAATACACTTATAATATACTTTTATAATGAGTCAAAAACACATAGATCTATATAGTGATCACCTGGAAGTCAGGGGCCTAGGGGCTAGGGGCTTACTAGGGCCATTTTTATATAGGGTAAGATTCCGGACGGGGTCGCTCTTATCAGGGCGGGTGGTCTGTGGTTAGGCTATCAGGGCCAGAATAGCACCCCCCCGTAGGGCAATATCAGGGACAGTTCTTTGGCCACCCTGTCCTTCAATACCACATCATCATCTAGCCCAGGGATAGATGGTTTGTGCTTTCCCTCCGGGATTCATGGATGTGCACTGGAACCCCCCGGATTATGGTAGGACATATGGTTTCTGATTTGGTGCCGCCGAGCACTTGTTATTGCCTACCATATCTATGATTTTTGCTTAACTTTAATAATTTCATTTATTTTCATTTTGAGGGATATCTTTTCCATTTACACGTCCGCAAAATGGGTCCGCATCCGTTCCGCAATTTTGCGTAACGGGTGCAGACTCATTCATTTTCAATGGGGATGGAATGTGCTGTCCGTATCCGCATTTGCAGATACGCACTTCCGCATCCATGCTTCCGTTTCTGCAAAAAAATCAATTGCAATTGCAGACAAGATTAGGCATTTTCTATTATAGTGCCGGCGATGTGCGGTCCGCAAATTGCAGAATGCACATTGCCGGTCAGCAGATCCGCAAAACACTTACGGACGTGTGAATGGACCCTCATAGTAACATTATTAAAGGTTGCATTTTATCTTTATGTATATTCTAATGGATTGCCTTCCTTGTACAATGTTATAATATACTTTCTATGTTAGAAATGCATTTGTATTGTGCGGCAGTTGTGTGCGGTTCTGCTGCGATACTGCAGGTATATAGAGGGACAAGCATTATTGGAACAAATAATTTCTACTGGTGTGATATACCAGTCGTCCCCCCAAAAAAACTGATTGAAGTGGGGTGTTATAGACCAATATACTTTCTTTATAGTGCATTTGGGTACTGTATAGTGCATTTGCGCATGCGCGTATGCGAAAATTATATTGCCGATATTTCGCATTGAAAAAAATAATAAAAGGAGATCACAAATTCGAATAATACATCTGGTATGTCACTGTCCATGTTGTGGGACTATTTGTGCACTTCTAGTAATTATTTCTTGGCTGCAAATATGAGCTGAAGGTTTTTCAGGTTCGCCTGACATTAAAATTAATGGGACCCGTCGCGAACTTGTGGTTCGCGAACCGTCCCGGCAGATGTTCGTCCATCACTATTTCTCCGTTTTAACTGTAATACGAGATAAAATAGCACAAAGGAAAAAGATTCATCTAGCATTCATTTCTAGATTTAGTGTTCCCTTAGAGTGTAAAGGCCCCTTTACACTGCCCGAACATCAGGCAGATCATTGCTAACAAGCATTCCCAGCGACGCTCGTGAGCAATGATCTATCTACCTGTTGAAAGATGCTGCTGATTACTCGATGAACGAGCAAAACACTCATTCATTTGGTAATTGGAACTTTATGCGGTCCCCTAAATCATCCTTTGCTGTCGGCAAACATTCGTTCTGTATTGGAAAGAGCGATGGCGTTAGTAATCCCTTCTCCCCATACCATGGAGGAGATCACTGCACATAAATGCTTCTCTCTCCTCCAGTGATGAGCAGGCAATTGGCAGGAAGGAACACAGTGTAATGGACTTTAATTATCGTTTTAAGTTATTTCTAATACAGTGTAAGGACAGGCATGTTCTCGTAATATACTTATTTAGGGAAAGATGTTTCTTTGTACTAGAGACAGGGTGTAAAGAGTCTCCCGAGTGCTAAGGAGAGTCTGTCTTCGGTGTTCTACTAAGCGCTAAAGACGCCTGTGTGTAGCCTACAGAGGCTTCCAGTCCGTCTCCCTATATGTGCCTATCCCTGCCTAACCTCAGCGCAGACTTTTCCTTGTGCCTCTCTCTTAGCGGAGGGAAGTTAGCTGGGATTATGACGGTAAGTGTACAGTAAGGCCCCATTCACACATCCGCAAAAGGGTCCGCACCTGTTCCGCAATTTTGCAGAACGGGTGCGGACCCATTCATTCTCTATGGTCCCGGACGTGAAGCAGAGGGCACACTATGTGCTCTCCGCTTCCGCATTTGCGGAGCGCGACCCCAAACTTCCGGTCCGCAGCTCCGAAAAAGATAGGACATGTCCTATTCTTGTCAGCAGCTGCAGACTAGAATAGGCATTTCTATAGGGGGTGCCGGCCGGGTGTGTTGCGGATCCGCAATTTGTGGGTCCGCAACACACCATGGACGTGTGAATGGAGCCTAAGACAACACTTTAATAGTCAGTGCAGAACACTGCCGCCCTGCTCCTCCCCCTATTTTCTCAGGGTGTCTCTTAGCAGACAAGTGTGCTGTGCTGCTGTACACTTACTGTCAATGCTAAGCGCTGGCAGTCCCAGTCCCCGCTCTGTTCCCTAGTTAAACTAGCAGAGCTGCAAGGTTAGCGCTGGCAGCAACTCAGGCAGGGACACAGCAGAAATAGTGCACATATATAGGGTGGGCCATTTATATGGATACACCTTAATAAAATGGGAATGGTTGGTGATATTAACTTCCTGTTTGTGGCACATTAGTATATGTGAGGGGGGAAACTTTTCAAGATCGGTGGTGACCATGGCGGCCATTTTGAATAGGAAGAGGGTCATGTGACACATCAAACTTATTGGGAATTTCATACGAAAAACAATAGTGTACTTGGTTTTAACGTAACTTTATTCTTTCATGAGTTATTTACAAGTTTCTCTTTGTTTACAGCCATTGACATGTCGCCGAGGTTTACACGTGAGGAGCGGATAGAAATTGTGTTGATGTCTGGTGAACGCCTACGAGACCACCCATCTCCCATGCTACAGTTAGCAAACTGCTTGCTAAGTTTCGTGAAACTGGTTCAGTGTTGGATTTGCCAAAATGTGGACGCATGAAATCTGTCTCTAATGAAGAAACATCAGTGGCTGTCCTAGCTTCATTCAGCAAGAGCCCACAGTGTAGCACTCGCCACATATCACTGGAGAGTGGCATTAGTCGAACATCCCTTCGGTGGATATTAGCTACTCACAAATGGCACCCTTACAAACTCCAACTACTGCAGCATCTCAACGAGGATGACCCAGATCGGCGCACTGAATTTGTAGAATGGGCAAAACAAAAATTGGAACAGGACCCTCAGTTTACGCAGAAGATTTTGTTCAGTGATGAGGCAAACTTTTATGTGACTGGTGAAGTTAACAAACAAAACCACCGCAATTGGTCTGACACTAACCCACATTGGATAGATCCCTCCAAGACTGTTGGAACAAAAAAATTGATGGTACGGTGTGGTATATGGGGTACAAAGATAGTGGGGCCATTCTTCATCAATGGAAACCTCAAGGCCACTGGATATGCGAAATTGCTACATGATGATGTGTTTCCCTCTTTATGCACTGAAGCTGGCACGTTCCCTGCGTTTTTCCAGCAAGATGGTGCCCCACCACATTATGGGTGTCCGGTCCGAGCATTCCTAGATAAACAGTTTCCTGGAAAGTGGATTGGTCGTCGTGGGCCAGTTGAATGGCCCCCAAGGTCTCCCGATCTAACCCCCCTTATACTTTTATCTTTGGGGTCATCTGAAGGCAATTGTCTATGCTGTGAAGATACGAGATGTGCAGCACCTGAAACTATGGATACTGGAAGCCTGTGCTAGCATTTCTCCTGCGGTATTGCTATCAGTGTGTGAAGAGTGGGAGAAGAGGGTTGCATTGACAATCCAACACAATGGGCAGCACATTGAACACATTTTATAACTGGTCAGAAACTTGTAAATAACTCATGAAAGAATAAAGTTACGTTAAAACCAAGCACACCATTGTTTTTCTTGTGAAATTCCCAATAAGTTTGATGTGTCACATGACCCTCTTCCTATTGAAAAAACAAAAGTTGGATTCAAAATGGCCACCATGGTCACCACCCATCTTGAAAAGTTTCCCCCCTCACATATACTAATGTGCCACAAACAGGAAGTTAATATCACCAACCATTCCCATTTTATTAAGGTGTATCCATATAAATGGCCCACCCTGTAGAATGGAGCAGTAGCTAGAGGTTTGCATTACTAGCTCCCAATTTGCCAGTCTGTTGTTCTATAACTGTCAACAATTACTGTACCTTTTAACAGAATGAAGCGGACTTCCTTGCATGTAGCACGTCTGACAGTGTTCCTTCTCGCCTGCTTGTCAGTAAAGGAGACTGGTACATTTATATGCAGCGATCTCCTCCACAATATGGGGAGCAGTGATCACTAACGCCATCGCTCGTCCCCATACATAATCATTGTTGCCGGCAGAAGAATGCTGTTTAGCACGATCTGCTGCTGGCGAACGATGATTTAGGTGACGGCATGAAAGATCCAATTCATCGGGTATTCGGCGGCACCTTTACACCGGCAGATCATCGCTAACGAGCATTCCTACAAATGATTGCTGGCGATGATCTGCCTGATGTTCGGGCAGTGTAAAGACCCCTTTAGGGTATATAAACTATTGACAGATCTAACACTGGAGACATTTTAGTAAATCACGAGTTTATTTTTAAAAGTGCCAAAAATGTATTTTTGTTAAGAAAGACAGACAATGGTAATGTTCAGACTGAATGCATTTAGGATCAGAACAGTGCAACTGATATACAGACGTCCAGCACAATAGATTTACAGCAGACAAACTTCATGTATAGAAATCAAAGCAGCAAACATTTATCTAGGATCAGCTTTTAGGATTTTGAAAACCTCTAATCTACTAGAGATAGGACACGCACCAAGACAACAGATTCACTTTCTTTTTATTGACTCAATATCATTTGCATAACAAGCACAGGGCACCGATATCTAACATTGGGTTTTAGTTATAAAAACTGTTGAAAACTTACTTAATGGACCTGAACTTCATTGTATTACTGTCCCTTCCTTGATATACTCTTAGGCTGCTTTCACACTGGCGTTTCTGGGTCCGCTTGTGAGATCAGTTTCAGGGCTCTCACAAGCGGCCCCAAACGGATCAGTTAAGCCCCAATGCATTCTGAATGGATAAGGATCTGTTCAGAATGCATCAGTTTGGCTGTGTTTGGTCTCCGTTGCGTTTTTTAGACGGTCACTAAAATGCAGCTTGCAGCGTTTTAGTGACCGTCTGACTATTCGGAGCCTAACCTATCCGTCCTGACTTACAATGTAAGTCAATGGGGATGGATCTGTTTTTCACTGACAATATGGTGCAATTGAAAACGGATCCGTCCCCAATTGACTTTCAATGTAAGTCAAGACGGATCCTTTTTTTTCTTTTTATGAATAATGCAAACAGATCCGTTATGAACGGATACAAGCGTTTGCATTATTGGTGCGGATCAGTCTGTGCAGATACAAGACGGATCCGCATCAAACGCGAGTGTGAAAGTAGCCTAAGCAGTACTGTAGAGTAGTCCGGCCAATATGTATTTATACAATGTGGCAATTAACCCCTTAATGCTTTGCTATGATTGAGTTTGGCAAAGTAGTGCATCGTGCCTTCTGCCCTGCTAAGGGGTCCACTTCTGCAAACGCTCCTTAGTGGGCATAGAGAAGTAACAAGAGGCCTATATGGATGGTTGCATGTTATCCTCAGAGACAAGAGAGATCTGTAGTTAAAACATTTGTGCGTCGCAATTTCCAGCAGTGATGTTTCTGCAACAGACCAATTCTGGCTGAAATTGGTATAAAAGGGCTGTATGATATTACAATGTTTCCCAGAAGCAGCGCCACTACTATAGTTGTAATTTTACAACAGCTGGAGGGCCACAGGTTGAGCATGCCTGACTTCTAGGAGAGCTGCCTTACATCTGGTGGCATTACAGGCAGAGCTTGTTAAGATCTCATTTGCATCCATTCCCTCCCAGAATTCCAGAGGCGCATGTATGGCCTATAAGGCTCCATTCACACGTCCGTAGCATGTTTTGCAGATCCGCAAAACACGGACACCGGCAATGTGCCTTCCGCATTTTGCGTACTGCACATCGCCGCCACTAATAGAATATGCCTATTCTTGTCCGCAATTGGGGACAAGAATAGGACATGTTCTATTTTTTTTTTTCGGGAATGAAATTGTGGACCCATAGAAATAAATGGGTCCGCAATTCCGTTCCGCAAAGTGCGGAACTAAATTGCGGACGTGTGAATGGGGCCTAAGTCTCCTCACACAGATTAAGGTGCTCTCTCTCTAAGGAGAGTTAGGTTCCCCCTCACCCGGACACAGGCCTCTCACCTAGTTAAGCCAGTACTCTCTGCTCTGCACTGATGAGGGGCAATCACCCCGAAACAGCTGTCTGCAGATGAGGTGCTGGCTTATTTAATATCCAAGTCATGTCTCGAGGCTTATTTTAAGAGCTGAACATTGACTTGTAGGATAGCTGCCTTACATCTGGTGGCATTAGAGGCGGAGCTTGTTAAGAGCTCATTTGCATCCATTCCCTCCCAGAATTCCAGAGGAGCATGTATGGCCTATAGGTCTACTCATGCCGACTGAGGCGCTCTCTACCCAAGGAGAGATAGTACCCCCCAAACTATGAAAAGGAAAAAAGGGCTGAGAAGCCCGCTGCGTATGGACATGCTGACTGCAGAAGACAAACAGTTGAACATTTTTAATGAAAAGCAATTACAAAAAAGTGAAACCTCCAATATTTCTCTGGTAAGATCAGGTTTTCCAGTTCCCTTGCACCCTATGTATGCTTTCACTGTAGACGCCTTCACACAGGGTGGTCCTCATAATCTCCAGAAGTCATAGAATGCACTTCTTTCTAATTCCCAGAGAACCCATTTCAGGATACCGTTTGTGGGATAGTTATAACATTTCTATACCTATCGGATACGTCTTTCAGAATATTCTGGTTACATGTAGACATTCAGTGCTGTCAAATATGAAACCGCTTTTGGTTATGTTTGACATTTCAGTGTGAAATCCAAACCTTGTAAAAGGAAACAATTCATCCAAATGCATTACATGCTTTACATTTATTGAAGGCCACTATAATAATCACATATAAAATCTACATCTCCAGGTTTAGGACAGTCATTGCATCAATAGACATTACTTAGGTGATAATGAACAAGTACTATTCTTCTGCGGTCTGCAACCTTTGGCTCTCCAGCTGCTGTGCAACTACAACACCCAGCAGCCTGTGGAACGGGGCAAATAGCTGCTTGTTGTTGCCAGAGCATGCTGGGAGTTGTGATCTCAACAGGTGGAGAACTAGAGCCTGCAGATCACATTGTTACATTTACAGGCTGTTACAGCAGAACCATGAAAACAGAATAGCATGCATGTGTAATATAGTCAGTGCTATTAAACTGGTAACAGATGCACCCACACCCATTCTCCGCACACACTATTAGTATACAAACTCAATGGCACTTTGGATAAGTAATCCCAGGGGTGTCTGGCGGCTTCTTTTGCCTCACTTTCCACATGTGATAATGGGAATCAAAGTACAGGTAAAATGACTGAAAGTCAAAACTTGATGAAGGTCCTGGTCTGAGACGGTCACTGATCTTTAAAGCGGCAGTGTTCTCAGGAGTGACTTTGAGGTCATAGACCAGGGATGGCCAACCTGCGGCTCTCCAGCTGTTGTAAGACTACAACTCCCACCATGCCCTAATGTAGGCTGATAGCTGTAGGCAGTCTAGGCATGCTGGGAGTTGTAGTTTTGCAACAGCTGGAGAGCCTCAGGTTGACCATGCCTGTCATAGACTATAATGGCATAAGTGTTACTCCAAAGTGAAGCTGAAAGAATCAGGCCACCATAGCTCCCTCATTCTAGTGATCAGTGAGAGCCTCACCAATACAATCTTCAAACGTGTTTAAATGATAGGTCAGAAGAATTTTAGCAAAAAGCAACATCTGATCTATTTCGAAATAGACTACCGTATTTTTACCTTTAGTTTTCATGGCAAAATCCCCAAATTCCCGGATGGCGGGCCATACATGCAAACTACTACAGATATAAAACAATGGGGTTCCCTCTAGTAAGGCTACTTTCACACTAGCGTTTTGGCTTTCCGTTTCTGAGATCCGATCAGGGCTCTCACAAGCGGTCCAAAACGGATCAGTTTTGCCCTAATGCATTCTGAATGGAAAAGGATCCGCACAGAATGCATCAGTTCAGTCTCCATTCCGCTTTGGAGGCGGACACCAAAACGCTGGCGAAACTGAGCCAAACCGATCCGTCCTGGCACACAATGTAAGGCTACTTTCACACCTGCGTTTAGGTGCGGATCTGTCTGGTATCTGCACAGACGGATCCGCACCCATAATGCAAACGCTGGTATCCATTCAGAACGGATCAGTCTGCATTACTCTGTCAAAAAAAAGTCTAAGTGTAAGTCAAACAGATCCGTCCTGACTTACATTGAAAGTCAATGGGGGAGCAGAGTTTTGGTGTCCGCCTCCAGAGCGGAATGGAGGCGGAACGGAGCCAAACTGATGCATTCTGAACGGATCCTTATCCATTCAGAATGCATTGGGGCTAAACTGATCAGTTTTGGGCCGCTTGCGAGAGCCCTGAAACGGATCTCACAGGCGGACCCAGAAACGGCAGTGTGCAAGTAGCCTAAGTCAACGAGGACGATCTGCACAATAGAAAACGGATCCGTCCTCCTTTGACTTTCAACAGTGTTCAAGAAGGATCCGTCTCGGCTATGTTAAAGATAATACAAACTGATCCGTTCTGAACGGATCCGTCTGTGCAGATCCATGACAGATCCGCACCAAACGCGAGTGTGAAAGTAGCCTAACCGGTCATCTCCTTACAATCATTTCATCGTCCTCATAGAGTCGATAAAAGTTGGAGCCTCTAGGAGCAGAACTACAAATCTGTATATCCATGACTACCAGTGTGTGCAGGGAACATACCTTCACTCTGCACAGATCTACATTGTCATGAAGCTTCAGGAATTCCTATGGTTAGAGGTAACAATGATGATTCGCAGCATACAGCAATGTACTGCACATACACACAGTCACACGAGTCCACATAAACTATAACGGGCATCATATATTATCTGTAGAACATTCATATGTACTAAATTCAGTCGTGGTTTAGAAAAAAAATAAAAACTTTACAGTTTACAGCTTTCCCCGTCGAAGGCGCTCGGTTAATGAAATCCATGTAAATATGCAAAATGGAGTGCAAACATAAAAATCACAAAAATCTACAAAATCTCTGGGCGCGATACATGGCAACAAGATTCAGCGTTTGCATATTAAGGTTTAAACAGCTTTTGGCCTTTATTGCCCAAGTTAATACCTTCTGCATTTAACAAACAGTGAATGGTTACGCTTTGACCTTTACATTTCCGCAAGAAGTGCTCTTGGATTGAACACCGGAAGTTTGACTCGAGCCAGGTAAAAGTGCAATCAGATGAGTTAATGGAGTATTACCAGAAGCAAGGGGTGATATTAGAGGTATTTTAATTGTGCGTCTTACAAATGGGAAAAGTCTGCCGTGTCCTTTCATTTCCTGGATAAATACTGAAAATGTAACAGTTTCAAGGTAAAGTCAAGAGCAGATGTATAAAGATATTGGCACTTACATACCAATGGCCTACAACTTTATGGGTAATATTAACCCATCTGGCAATAGATCTGCCTAAAACACTGACCAGAACATTCAGGTGATATATAAAAAAAAATCTATTGAAGAATATGAGGTTTCCATTCACTACTCTGCAAGTCCAGCCTAGTACCCAAATGACCACTGTTTTGACCATCTGTAGATAAATTACTAAGGACAAATCAGTCAAATCTTCAATGACATGCTGATGATTCTGGTATATGGCATACATGGCGCCTGCAGGATCGTGAAGGCTCGCTGTGTCTGAGCTTTAGTCCTTACATTCTTCCCTTTGCACATTTTGTTCTTCCCATCCCTTATGGTAGTTGCTGCGGTGCAATGATATTGCCATTTTCACTTATGTCACTGGAAGGTAACACCTTAATATCAGACCAGTCCCTGTGGGGGCGGTAATGGATACTGGTCCCATGCTGTTCCTCTTTCATTTCCCTTTGTAAACACCCCCCCCTATTTGACACAGACCCATTGGAAAGATAGGCAGGAAATTCTTCTCCTGCCCCTTCTGGAATCAGCCCATCAGACGGTTCTTCCATTGCTGGTACATCTTCAAAGTGTTTCTTCAAGGTGCAAGTATCTTCGAGGAGGGTGCTCTGTTTGAGAAGCTTCTGGATTGGAACAGAATAATGTTAAATAGTAGCGACCGTGTATATATGTATAATATATATATACATACACACACACAGAAATATGGATTTCAGCCAAATATATCAACTTACATCCTCCATATCAGTTTCATTGGTTTTCAAAGTTGCCTTCCTGTTCATACATTCAAGGAGGTGATCCAGGACAGATTGCCTTGGGTGCATTCCCTTTTCAAATCGATTGTACATACCGCACCAGAACCTGGATAAACATAAAAAAAAAAAAAAAAAAAAAAAGAATAAACCACAAAGAAAGAAAATCTTACTTGTAAGTTAGGATAGGATATAATGGGGAAAAAAAAATAAAAAAAATCACAAAGTTGTCAAATCGCTGTGCACATCAAGACAAATGATAAAATATGTTTAGTAAATTCTGTATTAGATTAGAGGAGACCAAATAGTAGATTGCAGTCTAGGTCACTAGTTTACCAATTAGGCCACCTCATATTTGATGTCCTGGTCAGTAAAATAACTCATTGATGAATCATATAGTGACTTGCGAGACTCCGTGCCAATAGCTGGGCTAGAATTTTGCGCACTCCCAATGGCACAATCATGAATTAAGAAGAAATGGCTGTAGAGAAAGTGCAGTAACTGTGGCTGCTATGGCTATTATGGCGGCACTGGGTAATCTGGCATAAAACGTATAGCAGTGTGTTGAAGTCTGACCGCTCATGTATTAGACCAGTACAGTAGATCTGGGAGGGATGATGTTCTCAGGAAATGCTTTTCATACCATGAAATCCAGCATGCACCAGACCATACATTTCTACTTTTATTTTATATTTTTAGATTACAGAAAGTTTTATACCCATGATATTTGACCAACTTTTGCCTTCCTGGCTCAACTTAAAGGGAACCTGTCACCGGGATTTCGTGTATAGAGCTGAGGACATGGGTTTCTAGATGGCCGCTAGCACATCCGCAATACCCAGTCCCCATAGCTCTGTGTGCTTTTATTGTGTAAAAAAAACGATTTGATACATATGCAAATTAACCTGAGATGTGTCCTGTCCCCGAGATGAGTCCAGCGTGAAGGAGCCCAGCACCGCCGCATCCTCAGAATCTCCTCCTTGCTCCCCGACGTCAGAAAGCTAGAGCGCCGTAATCTCGCGATGCGCGAGCTAGAGCATGCGCAGTGTCGTCATAGTGTTCCTTCCCTGTGCTGGCATCAGCCTCAGGGAACGAACTGCGCATGCGCTAGCTCGCGCATCGCGAGATTACGGCGCTCTAGCTTTCTGACGTCGGGGAGCAAGGAGGAGATTCTGAGGATGCAGCGGTGCTGGGCTCCTTCACGCTGGACTCATCTCACGTACTGGACTCATCTCAGGTTAATTTGCATATGTATCAAATCTGTTTTTTTACACAATAAAAGCACACAGAGCTATGGGGCTGGGTATTGCGGATGTGCTAGCGGCCATCTAGACACCCATGTCCTCAGCTCTATACACAAAATCCTGGTGACAGGTTCCCTTTAAAAAGCCCATCATGTCAAGTATGACATGAACTAAAAGTGTAAGACACAACCAGACAAATGTACATAAGCCACATAGAAAGGAAAAAGTGATGAAACAACTAAAATAAAAATGAATGTTTGTCTGCTGTAAAGAGCAGCTCGGAAAAGCAAACAAGAGCCGTCAGCATGATGTTTCACTTACTTAAGGCAGAAAGGGAAGGTATTTGGCTGGAGTGTATTATATGCACTGGACACATACAGGGGGTTCACAAACTCCTGCTTCCGTTGTAGTAGAAATGGCCACAATGAATGGGTATTTTCAAAAATTCTGTTGGAAGGAAAATCAAATGAAAGGGAAACTGTTACCACAATCTTGGACTATTATCTGCACGAACACAAGAGTAGTATTGCACATAAAGAGTCCAGATCACCATTTTTTATTTTCCTGCTGCCCCTGTTCCCCTGCTGTCAGCAGTGAAAGCTGCAATGAAATATACTGTCAGGACTGCTGTGCTAATAGAACTGTGCGCATGCACAGCAGTCCACATAATGGGGCAACAGGGGGCAGTAGCAGCATAAAAAATAGTGATCTGGACTCCTGTGCACTGCTAGACATGTATTACTGCAGATAATACAAGATCATTGTGACAGATTCCCTTTAAACACTGGAAAGTGAGAAACACACTACACATACTGTAAACTCTAAAGCTTAGATACAGTAAGTATAAAAGTGCGCAAAAATAAATGGAGAAGGATTACACGGAGACAAAATATGCAAAACAGGGGGTTTACAGTGGGTTTCTAGAGTCCAATACTGATGACCTTCCCTCAGGATAGGTCATTAAAATCAGATCTGTGGGGATCAGACTCCTGGCACCCCACTAATCAGCTGTCTGAAAGGGACACAGCCAAGCACAGCGCCGTTCACTGTAAAGTGGTTGTGCATGGTACTGCAGCTCAGGCTCATTAATTTGAACCGAATTGAGCTGCACTGATGAACGTGACTGGACTGGGAAGAGGTCGCAGTATTTTTCAAACAGCTGATCGGCGGGGTTCCGGGAGTCGGATCCGCACTGATCTAATAGTGATGGCCTATATTCTGAGAATAGTTAATCACTAATTTATTCCTGGAAAATATGAAAATAGGTAGCAGTTTAATTTTACAGCAATATATCCTATATAGTCATTCACATTTCAGAATCTATATAAGAGCCGGGCCTAGATTGTCAAATACAGTATGTATATGTAGTGCTATGATAACTTATGATAAAGGTCAAGACAAATCTTATAAAAAGGTCTAGCATCTAAAGGTTGGGAACCAGAAACATACTGTAAAGACCATTGACACATACAAAAATCAGAAAAAATGCACTACAATGTGAACACAGACACAGCTGGTCAAAACCTCATACCACTGCACCCCATAGTCACAGCAATGCTCTTCACATCGGGGAATGTCGTCCCCCCACTCCTTTTTTCTTCACCCAATAGGCAAAGCAAAGCCTAATTTACTTAACTTCTAACATTCTAATTGGAAAGTAGGGATCGACCGATATAGATTTTTTTAGAGCAGATACCAATAACCTGTGAACTTCAGGCCGATAGCTGATAACTTATACCGATATTCTGTGCATTTTCATAAAAAAAAAAAAATATATATATATATATATATATATATATATATATATATATATATATATTTGTCTGTTACGGCGCTCACCATATAGGAGATTTTTTTTAAATATTTTGATAGTTTGGACTTTTCGGACGTCGCAATATGTGATATGTTTATATATTTTATATATGTAAAATTGGGAAAGGTGGTGATTTATACTTAATATTTTGGTGTTTTTTTTTTTTACTTTTTATTTAATAACTATTTCCCCCCTTAGGGGCTAGAACCTGGGATCTTTTAATCCCTTGTCCTATTCACCCTAATAGAGCTCTATTAGGGTGAATAGTACTTCACACTCTCCCTGCTGCCCTGTGCGTAGTGCACACTGCAGCAGGGAGATTACCATGGCAGCCAGGGCTTCAGTAGTGTCCTGGCTGCCATGGTAACCGATCGGAGCCCCAGGATTACACTGCTGGGAATCCGATCAGAAGCTGCCACTGCCACCAATGACTAATACTGGGGGGGGGAGCACTGCGCCACCAATGATTTTCATACTGAAGGGTGGGGGGGCACACTGCGCCACCAATGATTTAATACTGGAGGGTGGAGAGGGGGGGGGCACACTGCGCCACCAATGTTTTAATACTGGGGAGGGCGTACTGCGCCACAAATTATAATTAATGTTTTATACAGGAGGCAGGTGTGTCAGTGCAGAATCACATAGCCGGCACCCTGCCTCTGACAGGGAGCTGTGATCAGCGGCAGCAGTTAACCCCTCAGGTGCGGCACCTGAGGGGTTAACTGCCGCTGATTGCAGCTTCCTGTCATATAGGCTGGGCACCGGCTCCTGTATTTGTATTAGACGTTAATTATCATTGGTGGCACAGTGCGCCCGCCCTTCCTCCTTCAGTCTCTCCTCATTGGCACCGCGGCACAGGGGGAGGGAGAGAGTGACTCCTCCTCTCCTATGCTGCTGAGAAGTGTTGAGCGAACTTGTGTTTTAAGTTCTGCATCTAAAGTTCGGGTTATCGAAGAATCGCATTATGGATTCCGCTACCACGGACCGTAACGGAATTTAGAATCCATAACGCGATTCTTCGATAACCCGAACCCGAACTTTAGACGCCGAACTTAAAACACAAGTTCGCTCAACACTATTGCGGAGTGAACATGAGCGCGCTGACAGCAGCGCGCTCATTTCTGTGATAGCGCGCTGGACGCATTACACCCTGCAACAATGATTTTGCTACTGAGAGATTGCAAATTCCAAATATGAACTCAGAATTTGCCTGACACGTCTAGATTTTAAGTACATGCAGAGCCTATTCAGTTATAATATTAATGCATTATATTGGAGGTATTCCAATGGACATGTCCAGACCTATTCGGACGCACTCAGGCTGATGTCAGCAGTAAGTATATAAGGCAAGCTGGACAGATTTTGATAAAGTGATCTGTTATAGTGCTATCAGTTTTGAAACTTAAGATGGATAAACGCAAATGTGTTAACGATCCAGACAATTTCTGCTACATAAGTGGCAAATACACTACTTATGATCAGCGCAAGAATCTGACGAAGCGAGTGCGTCTTGCAGCTTGGGATGCATTTGTCCTAGTAGTGCAGAACTTCCTTGGGAATAGACGAGCTGCAAACTATGCTGAATTAGTAGACAACATGCGTACAGCATATGAACAACTTGGCTGCCAAATGTCATTGAAAGTGCATTTCTTACATATCCATCTTGACTTTTTCTCACCCAATTTGGGACACGTGAGTGACGAACATGGAGAGCCGTTCCATAAAGATATTTCTACACTGGAGAACAGATATCAAGGCCGCTGTAATCCCAACATGATGGGGAACTACTGCTGGTTTTTGCAACAGGAAAATATGACCGTTCACAAAGGCAAAAGCAGATGCCTGAAGCACTTTTAACAGTACTGTGCCTTGCTCAAGTAAGACTTTTAAACTGAAAAACGAGACTTTTTGAAATTTTGTTATTCCATTACATTTTCATACACGGTTTACTACACAAACTTTGATGTAGATTTGTAATCCGCACACTTGATTTAGGATAGGACAAATGTTTTTTGCCCAGTAGCAGACAAAGTTTTTTGTTGCGTGGTGTTATCGGTATATCGGCAAGGTTAGATGCCGATAACTTTAAAATTCATGAATATCGGCCGATAATATCGGTAACTCCGATAATCAGTCGATCCCCATTGGAAAGGTGGAATTATATGACAGTGCCAAGGTTAAAGTCATTGAGCCGCTCAGTAAAATCCCTAGTCAAACAATAACAGTACAACGCAGATCGCATGACTTTATGCTGGATTTTCTGCATCTGTTAGCAACAACAGAGCTGAAGAAGCCAAACCCGCTAATAGGAAGACATTTTCACCCACGTAGGCAAGATCTGCTGCACTGAATTATTTAGTGCATTTCTAAAATAAAAAGTCCAAAAGTAAAATGGACAACTGGATTATAACATACTATTCATGAAAGTTCAACCAGTCCACAAGAGCTGAAAAAAAATTATAATTTTATCAGAAGCATTTAAGAAACTCACATGCCGGTTCCTTCAGATACTCACTTAAGTTCTTGCCTCTCTTTTTGAGAGTTCCCAATGAAGTTTCCAAACTGGCAGGAGAAGACATGATCATGAATTTCGAGTAGATATTTTTCACTGAATTCAAAGGCACAAGGAAACTGCTCTGTAAGGTGCCACACACATTCCAAAAATTGTGTGAACACAGGAGACACTTCTTTTGGGTCAAACTCTAAATGATGACATCTGCAGTTGGGAAGACAGTGAGCATGTATAAGCTGTATATCTAGTCTGCCATTTTACAAAGTGCTTATGTACTAACAATATCTATAAACTCCTTTTGGACTCATAAAGGGGGATTCCGAGAGACGCTCCCATCTCATGATGGACGGTTCAAGTCTGTCAGAACAGGGGTAACTCTAACAGACCTGCTCTCCTGTCTGGGGTGCCCCCCGTCACCCACCATTATGTCCATATGCCCCAATTTGGCATAGGAATAGGTTTTGTCTTCATGAGACTATAACTCTTGTACACAGCAAAGTATAGATACTGGCACCATGCATACTTTACCTCCTATTGACCATTCCTAGTTTTTCTCCATTCCCAAATTACAGTTCCAGGTGAACAACTCAATAGAAAGGATGAGCGTCCATACAGGGGTCATGTCATCTATACAGTACATTATTTTTGGTGGTAAGAGTAACATTTCAGAATAAAAGCGAACACTCATCCTAAGTAATGTCAGGAATACCACAAGTCCTTGTTTTAAACATCTACCTTTGAGAAAACTTGTGTCCTAGAGAAATCCATTCTTTTTCAATAAGTACCTGCGGAGAGAATGTGCATATCTTTACTGGATCTACATTTTCTCCTACGTAGTAAAAAGTCAAAAACTAGAAAAAGAGGATGGCAACAACATAAACCAAGAAGGCTTATAAACTATATAAATGTGAGGCAGTAAATGGAAGTTGGCCACAGATTTGAGATACATGCCTAAATGTATTCTTTTCTGCACAAGATCAGAAAAGAATAAAATCAGACATTTTCTGGAATTCCTGCTGTCCTCAGACTAGATCAATATCAGATCATGGAGGGCCGAATCTCTCCACTCACACTGAGTGCTGCAGCCCCCTCAGACAGCTAATCAGTGTGGGGGGGGGGGGGGGGGTGCTGGACCTTCAGCAATCTGATATTAATGTCCTATCAGCCGATCAGCTGTTGTATCACAGCTCAGCCCCATTCACTTCTATGGGGATGAGCTGAGCCTAGGTTATGTTACAGATGAACGTGACATCACATGGCCTAGGGAAAGATGAGAGAAGGCAGCGGCGCTACAGCAAGCACTGTTGCCTTCTCCATCAGCTAATTGGCAGGGGTCCCGGGTGATACATCAGTTAAATAAAATCTCACAAAACCCGTTTAAGACTTTTTGTCAGCAAAAACTGTTACAAAGCAGAATATAGTGTCAAAGATCAAAGCAGCACACTAGTGATTGGCAATTCTTCATTCTACTGTCTAGTTATAGAGGACCCCTAAAAATGACACCATTTTTGGCATGTACTTCAAAGTGTTTTACAAATCAGAAAAGCCCTTAAAAGAGGTTATCCCATCTTAGACAATGGGGGCATATCGCTAGGATATGCCCCCATTGTCTGATATGTGCGGGTCCTACCTCTGGGACCCGCACCTACAAGGAGAACGGAGCTGGGGAGAGTTGTGGCTGGAGGACCCCGGGTTTCCTGGGGTCCCGTCCACCACCAGGCGCAGCTCACCGCCTCTCCCATTGAAGTGAATGGGAGCGCACCGCGCATGTGCGGCCACCGTGCCTATTCATTTCTATAGGGCCGACGGAAATAGCCGACTGCGTATGCGCAGTGCGCCCTCCTCAACTTTCTCCGCTCCATTCTCCTTGTAGGTGCGGGTTCCAGAGGTAGGACCCGCACCTATCAGACAATGAGGGCATATCCTAGCGATATGACCCCATTGTCTAAGATGGGAATACCCCTTTAAACCAGTTACAGCACTGATACGGTTAAATATAGAAAATCAGAGCCTGAACACATTCTCATACATGGACGCAAGACTGACAAATTATACAAAAGCAAATAAGAAAAATATTGAGAGGCCTTACCATGAATCCTTTAATAGTCCTGTAAAATGGATCTAGAAGTATACCCGCCAGTGAGCAGACTTGTGCTGTACGATCCCAACCGTCTGAGCAGTGAACCAGGACACTGGCATTATCATCTCTAACTGCCTGCCAACAAGAAGATGCAAGGTTGAAGGATTGAAAAAATAAAAAATAAAAAAATTATTATTTTAACTGGAATAGCAATTATCTGGAAGGTTTGATCATATGGGGTTGAGCAAAATTATTTCCAAGGTGGATATAATGGAAAAAGATCAATTCTCTGCAAAGCATTAGGCCAGTCAGACACGAGCGAGTTCAAGGCGAGAAACTCCGTGTGTGTCGGAGTGAGGCCCCCCGTTCTGTAGATAATAGAACGTGGTCTCAAAAAGCAGGAAATGCTCAACCCTATATGCAGTTGTGCCCCGTTCTGACCTCCGCTCCTCTGACAGGATCGCATAGCATTATAATTATTTATAAGGCAGTGTGACCCTGAAAGGCCTGGAATCTACTGAATTACACTGCCATAATGCTGTCAGTGTAATACAATAGATTCCAGGTCTCGCAGGGAAACTCAGTTGTATAAATCATTACAATGTTTTGAGGGGAGCGGAGGTCAGAACGGGATCTCACACTGTTTCTTGCAGTAAACTCGCTCGTGTGCGTCCGGCCTTAGAGTATGTTGTAAGGTTAACCATTTTCATCAACGTTCCCCGAAGTCTTGCAGTTGGGCACAGGGTAGGTGATAACGGTTTGATCGCTGGGACCCCATGATCATTAGAAAGGGGTTTGCCAGGCCCCTCCATACGGTCATGCAGTGCAAAGTATGAAGTGGGCATAGAACATGCACAGTGCTGCTACCTTCAGTCACAGACAGTGAATGGAGTGGCAGCTCCGAAAGTAGAAAGTCAATAACTGTGAGACTGCAAGACCCTTCTGCGAGACGGAGCTTTAGTAGTATTCCTTGGACAAGTCAGTGCAAAGCTCTGCTATTACTAGAAACAGCTAGAAACCATTTTGTGTGCTTTATTCTTCATGAAATAGGAGATAAGGGATCCACACCGTGCCATTATAGCAGCAATATAAGTAAATCAGAACAGTTCAAATGAAAGCAGCCAGACACGAGAAGGGGGGGAATTGACAATGTGAACAATTAGTAAAACTGTGTTCCCACAGCAACCACTATCATGACAGGGGTGAAAAAGGAACAAAGGCTTATTATTTCTGTGTTTGACTTGGACATACTGTGAACATAAAACTAATATTTTTATATTATTTTACACATATGATAGAGAGTCTCTTCACGTACCTTTGCAAGAAAAACTGAAGCATCCATTACGGCTTTTATATGCCGCAGCCATCCAGAGTTTTCCACGACTGTAAGGAAGTTACTCATAGATGGGTTTTTAAGTTCACAAGCTAAATTATTTAAAAAGAAAAAAAAAAAGAAAAATATATGAATTGCTATAAAATACTTCTACCAGTGTATTCCGAAGGAGCACCATTTCAAGAATGGAGCGATAAGTAGATTAGTTTACATATTTTACTCGTTTTCGGACACTTTACATGTTCTCCTGAATTCTGCTATGTTTGACTGTAAGTTAATGTACTAAAGCAGGGACAGCAACCTCCAGCTGTTCTGAAACTACAACTCCCAGAATGATCTATTCATTTCTATGGTAGTTACAAGACCAGCCGAGCCAGAGTATATGCTGGGGGTTGTAGTTTCACAACATCGCTGACCCCTGCACTAAAGAGTATCTGCACTTTCCAAAACCTTTTGATATTTTATAGTGACATATTAAAGGTTTAGATCAGTGGGGGTTAAAGTGCTGAGACCCCCGACAATAGTTAAAGGGGTTGGCCACTCTGTTAGCACTTATTAAAACTATAAAAAAAATAGGGAGATATTACACTTATGGTCCATTCACACGTCCGCGAAATGGATCCGGATTCGGACCTATTCATTTTCAATGGGGCCGGAAAAGACACGGACAGCACTTCCGTTCTGCAAAAAAAAAATAGAACATGTCCTATTCTTGTCCGCAGACACGGACAAGAAAAATTATTTCTATTAAAGTGCCAGCCATGAGCGGTCCTCAAAATGCGGAACGCACATGGCCGGTGTCCGTGTTTTGCGGATCCGCAATTTGTGGACTACAAAACATTTGCGGACGTGCGAATGGACCCTAAGGCTACATGCACATGAAAGTAAGGGCTCCGTGCGGTCCGCAATGCACAGGCACAGACCGTGGGGCAGCTGCATGCGGATCGCGGACCCATTCACTTGAATGGGGTCCGCGATCTGCATCCAACGATCCGCACCGCAAAAAATTTGTGCACACGCTACTTTTTTGCGGTGCGGAGGCACTGCCACAAACACCACGGAAGCACTCCGTAGTGCTTCCGTCGGGTTCCGATCCATGCCTCCGTTCCGCATCTCCGTGATTGCGGACCGATTCAAGTGAATGGGTCCCAGATCCATGATGCACACAGCCGATGCCCGTGTATTGCAGACCCGCTGTATGCAGGCCGCAATACATCCACTGGGGGCACACGGTCGTGTGCATGTAGCCTTACTAATATACAGTTGCAAGAAAAAGTATGTGAACCCTTTGGAATGATATGGATTTCTGCACAAATTGGTCATAAAATGTGATCTGATCTTCATCTAAGTCACAACAATAGACAATCACAGTCTGCTTAAACTAATAACGCACAAAGAATTAAATGTTACCATGTTTTTATTGAACACACCATGTAAACATTCACAGCGCAGGTGGAAAAAGTATGTGAACCCTTGGATTTAATAACTGGTTGAACCTTCTTTTGGCAGCAATAACTTCAACCAAACGTTTCCTGTAGTTGCAGATCAGACGTGCACAACGGTCAGGAGTAATTCTTGACCATTCCTCTTTACAGAACTGTTTCAGTTCAGCAATATTCTTGAAATATCTGGTGTGAATCGCTTTCTTGAGGTCATGCCACAGCATCTCAATCGGGTTGAGGTCAGGACTCTGACTGGGCCACTCCAGAAGGCGTATTTTCTTCTGTTTAAGCCATTCTGTTGTTGATTTACTTCTATGCTTTGGGTCGTTGTCCTGTTGCAACACCCATCTTCTGTTGAGCTTCAACTGGTGGACAGATGGCCTTAAGTTCTCCTGCAAAATGTCTTGATAAACCTGGGAATTCATTTTTCCTTCGTTGATAGCAAACCGTCCAGGCCCTGACGCAGCAAAGCAGCCCCAAACAATGATGCCCCCACCACCATACTTCACAGTTGGGATGAGGTTTTGATGTTGGTGTGCTGTGCCTCTTTTTCTCCACACATAGTGTTGTGTGTTTCTTCCAAACAACTCAACTTTGGTTTCATCTGTCCACAGAATATTTTGCCAGTACTGCTGTGGAACATCCAGGTGCTCTTGTGTAAACTGTAAACGTGCAGCAATGTTTTTTTTGGACAGCAGTGGCTTCCTCTGTGGTATCCTCCCATGAAATCCATTCTTGTTTAGTGTTTTACGTATCGTACATTCGCTAACAGGGATGTTAACATATGCCAGAGACTTTTGTAAGTCTTTAGCTGACACTCTAGGATTCTTCTTCACCTCATTGAGCAGTCTGCGCTGTGCTCTTGCAGTCATCTTTACAGAACGGCCACTCCTAGGGAGAGTGGCAACAGTGCTGAACTTTCTCCATTTATAGACAATTTGTCTTACCGTGGACTGATGAACAGCAAGGCTTTTGGAGATACTTTTATAACCCTTTCCAGCTTTATGCAAGTCAATTCTTAATCGTAGGTCTTCTGAGAGCTCTTTTGTGCAAGGCATCATTCACATCAGGCAATGCCTCTTGTGAAAAATAAACCCAGAACTGGTGTTTTTTTTTTTTTTTTTTTTATAGGGCAGGGCAGCTGTAACCAACACCTCCAATCTCATCTCATTGATTGGACTCCAGTTGGCTGACACCTCACTCCAATTAGCTCTTGGAGATGTCATTAGTCTAGGGGTTCACATACTTTTTCCACCTGCACTGTGAATGTTTACATGGTGTGTTCAATAAAAAGATGGTAACATTTAATTCTTTCTGTGTTATTAGTTTAAGCAGACTGTGATTGTCTATTGTTGTGACTGTATTTTCTTAAGCAGATCTGCCTGGTTCCCTGCTATTGGCAGCCAGGCCACCTCCTGTTCTCCAGCTGCCTCCCTCCTCCATCCCTGCACCTGCTATGGAGGAGCTACCTCATCCATGCCTTAAAGAGGACCTTTCACTAGTTTAAAAACTAAAAACAAACTATATCAGTGGGCAGAGCGGCGCCCAGGGGTCCCCCTGCACTTACTAGTATGTCTGGGCGCCGCTCCGTTCGCCCGGTATAGGCTCCGGTGTCTGCAGCTCCCTCTGTTGTACTGGGCGGAGTTTTTGTATTAGGGTTGTCCCTTGCTGCAGCGTTGGCCAATCATAGCGCACAGCTCATAGCCTGGGAGTCCCAGGTACAACAGAGGGAGCTACAGACACCGGAGCCTATACCGGGCGAACGGAGCGGCACCCAGACATACTAGTAAGTGCAGGAGGACCCCTGGGCGCCGCTCTGCCCACTGATATAGTTTGTTTTTAGTTTTTAAACTAGTGAAAGGTCCTCTTTAAGGAGTGTGCTGTTGTCTGGGTCCGAAAGCACCCTGCTTGTATCAGAGGTGCTTTTTGCTTCTGTCACTGGCCCTCCTGGCTGTGCAGGACTGGAGGGGCTTAGCAGGGACACTTGTTAAAAGCTGTAATAAAGAAACTTTTGCAGGAGACTGAGGGGAAGCTGTGATGGCTGATCTGACTGCAGGCTCTGCCCCCTCTGTTTCCCCTGTACTGAGAGAATCCTGCCAACATGTGATAATGTAGCAGAGCCAGGGAAGCGCTGTGGATTAGGGATGAGCAAATCCGTGGAAGTTCGGGACCCTTACTTGAGCCCGAACCCGGACCCCATTGAGGTCAATGGGGACCCGAACTTCACTTTATTATTTTCCGTTATAACCATGTTATAATGGAAAATAATAAAAATCACCCGAACACCGAACCCAAACACGAACTTCAGTGAAAAAGTCTGGGTACCCGAACTTTGCAGTTTGGGTTCGCTCAACACTGCGAGCAACCCAAACTGTGAGCAATCCCAGTGTCTGTCCTGTTTATAGCCCCTCTGCTCTGTGTTTTTATCACAGACATGATATTACAGCCAGACCAACAGTTCAGGAGCTTTAACCCTTTGTGAGCTGTCAGTATGGCTGAGGTCAGTGATATCAGCAGCAGTCACTAGTCTCACCATCTATAAATGTCCTCTCCTTCCTGCACTGTGTATGGTGATATGTGACCCCCTCCCCACTGCATATAGAGATCCGTGACCCCCTGTACACTGATATATAGCCAGCACATGTCACATGATATAAATACTTCATGGTTTTGGCTATTGTCTGGGGCACTTTGGATTTTTGATACTTAGGGTGGCCAACCCCTTTAATATGAGAAGTTAGAAGTGCTCAGCTGATCTGCTGTCTCTCTCCTTGCTAATAAAGATGGACTGAAGACGGCCTCAAAGACTTTCTATTGAGCCAGTCCAGCAATCAAAACCTTTAATATGTTCCTACGGCACACCAAAAAGTTTTTGGAAAGTGCAGCTTCTCTTTAAAGGCAGTATGTCAGCAGTTTTGAGCTCTCAGTCGCTTTCTCAGTGGTGCAATCTGCATGGCCATATATCTAGGTATGCTTGACCTGCTCTCCCCATCATGTATATAGCACTGTCAGCAGTTTTAAGGAATCGCAGTTCCATTAGATTTTATTTACAGCAAACTTATAGGGTCAGCAGTAGAATCTTACTTCTATACTTGTACAACTATCAAATTACTGCTACAAAGTGTATAATTGCAGTGTCAACCCACTGTCCGGACTGTATGGCATCACGGGCACAAAAACATTAACATATGATTGTAATGTCAATTTCGAAAGGAAGAATACTTCTATCCTACAGTAACAATTTACCCTAGAATATACAGACCCCACTTAGACTCATTCCCACCTAATCAAAATCTCCTACCATTTTTCAGCAGGATGCAAAAACTCTACATTATGTAATTTAGGTTTCTCAGTAAGGCTACTTTGACACTAGCTTTCGGGGTTCCGCTTGTGAGTTCCGTTTGAAGGCTCTTACAAGCGGCCCCGAACGGATCCGTACTGCCCCAATGCATTCTGAGTGGATGCGGATCCGCTCAGAATGCATCAGTTTGGCACCGTTTGGCCTACGCTCCGCTCAGCAGGCGGACACCCGAACGCAGCTTGCAGCGTTTTCGTGTCCGCCTGGCCGTGCGGAGCCAAACGGATCCGTCCAGACTTACAATGCAAGTCAATGGGGACGGATCCGTTTGACGTTGACACAATATGGTGCAATTTCAAACGGATCCGTCCCCCATTGACTTTCAATGTAGAGTCAGGAGTCCCTATTAATATACCATCAGATCGGAGTTTTCTCCAATCCGATGGTATATTTTAACTTGAAGCGTCCCCATCACCATGAGAACGCCTCTATGTTAGAATATACCATCGGATTTGAGTTAGATCGTGAAACTCAGATCCGACAGTATATTCTAACACAGAGGCGTTCCCATGGTGATGGGGACGCTTCAAGTTAGAATATACTGAGAACTGTGTACATGACTGCCCCCTGGTAAGTGAAAGGTCGCAATGCGCCGCACAGACCTTTCACTTACCAGTAGGAGGAGCTCCCGGCCGGACACAGACATCGCAGCTCTTCAGGTAAGTATAATGCTGCTATTTGTTGCTAAGTAACCATGGCAGCCAAGACTGCAATAGCGTCTTGGCTGCCATGGTAACCGATCGGAGCCCCAGCGATTTAAACTGGGACTCCGATCGGTACTCTCCGCTGCCACCAATGATGGGGGGGGGGGGGGTGATTTTAATTAGGGGGGGGGGGGGGGGGGGAGCCACAAGTCACTGGTCACAATACTTGGAATCCGCACTGGCCGGGCCACCAATGAATATAGAGGGAGGGGGAGGCTGCACTGGTCATATTTAATACTTGGGAGGGAGGGAGGGGGAGGCCGCACTGGTCATATTTAATACTGGGTAGGGAGGGAGGGGGAGGCCGCACTGGTCATATTTAATACTCGGAATCCGCACTGGCCACCGATGAATATAGAGGGAGGGGGGCCGCACTGGTTACAATTAATACTGGGGAGGGAGCGGGGGCCGCACTGGCCACCAATAAGTTAAATACAGGAAGGGGGGGGGGGGTCTGCCCCCTGCTGCCAGGCAGCAGTCATGTACACAGTTCTCAGTATATTCTAACTTGAAGCGTCCCCATCACCATGGGAACGCTTCTGTGTTTAGAATATACTGTCGGATCTGAGTTTTCCGAAGTGAAAAATCAGATCTGAAATAAACAGTTATGCAAACGGATCCGTTCTGAACGGATGCAAGCGTTTGCATTATAGGAGCGGATCCGTCTGTGCAGACACCAGACGGATCCGCTCCTAACGCAAGTGTGAAAGTAGCCTTAAACAGCATCTGGTGTTCTGGTTGGCACACCCCTATACTGGCCAGACCACCGTGTAATGCTACACTTCCTCTGTGGCAGAAGAAGTTTGTAGTTGCTTGCAACTTCATGTCGAGACAGCTCTCTTATTTGTGTACTTGACTACTGATATGTTACTTTTACCATAATTTGCGCTTCTTAAGACGCACTTTATAAGACGCCCTCCAAAAGTGGGGAAAATGACAGTATATTTTATAAAGGGAATACTAATGAGCACATTCATTATTGAAGTGGTAATTAGTATGCAGGAGTAAGTGTAGTGCTGCTAGCCCTGGCTGTACTCGCAGCTCTTCGGCCCTGCGTATAGGGTCAGGACATAGTGCACATCTATGATCTGATGCTGTGTGACGTGCAGTGTCGGCAGAAGACCAGGGAGCGGTGAGTGCAGGAAGAGCTGTCTGAGCTGAGGTTTAATAAAGACTGGGAGTGTAATCTGAAATGTAATGAAGCTTGATGGTCTGATCTGAGGTCTAACAAAAAAACTTTTTTTTCTCTTATTTTCCCCCTCCTCTAAAACCTAGGTGTGCCTTATGATCAGGTGTGTCTTATAAAGCAAAAAATATGGTATTTAGTGCTAAGCCACGTGTTGGTTAGACAGACAAAGTGTTGTTTATGTATGGGCATACCTTCTAAGAGCTTTTGCAGACTTCCCCGCATAACATGGATGTTCTCAATTCCAATAAACTGGAAGTGGATGTTGGGATAGTGGTCTTCATTTTCATAGCCCTTCCCTGCTGCTCGGTTTGCCATGGCATTCAACTGTTGGGAAAAATGTAAAAGTTATGTCATGGAAAGTCCATTACACAATATTTCAGTAATACTACCCTGCAGTCCCAGGGTGGAGCTCTTGGAGGTAGGTGTACAAATGTGCTATTTCCACACAGGACAGTTCCCAGACTTCAGTGGAAGGTCTTGCAGCAGATGCACAAACTATGTGCAACTAACAAAGCCACTCTCTGCGATCTCAGGTTTGGGGACAGCAGTGAATGGTCATCATCTTTCTACGCTCATTTATACAAGAGCAAGTAATTACAAAGTATAGAACCCCTTTAACACTGGGATCACGGCATAGTGCTCAATGGATTCTTCTGGCATCTAACTGCAAACTATCAGAACCACCCGATTCTACTGCCTATATAGAAAATATGCAAATACTACAGAAAATAACAGATTTCTGTAGGCAAGAACACAAGTCTGCCAACAGCTGGGAGTGATTCTACTATTTTCATTTGAAATGTTAATATTTTATTTCAGAGTGAAAACACATTTATTTCTTTTTAAAAAGGTTAAATTTATTTTTACTATAAAAAAAAGAAATTGGATGTATATAAAAAAAAAAAAAAAAACATCATCCACTAGTAGTAACGCTGGCACTACTCAGATACTGGGTCCCAGAATAAACTACCTGCATATGAATTCTCCCTGATCTCTCTGCTGCCTCCGACACTCACTTTAAGGGCTTGTCCTGCACATATTTTTAAGGCAGGGAATACTCGAAAATCAGTTTTCCCCTGTGCAATCTGTCTTTGATTGTAAGTTTTTTCCAAGCTGGTGCGTTTTATGTTTGCCCATACACAGGACATGGATAAACAGGGGGATCTTGCTCCCTAACCCTCTGAAGCACAACCTCAGAAGCAGTAATGGAGCACACTACAGAGCAGTATTGTGCAATTTAGATTAAATGGGTTGCCTTACCTGAGACATTGGTGGCATATCGCTAGGATATGCCAACAGTGTCAGATAGGTACCCGCACCTATCTCTAGAACAGAACTTCAAAAGTGAAGAATGCACCGCACATGAGAAATGGATTGCAGCCGCTATGAAAGTGCCGAAAACAGCCGAGCAATTACCAGCAGTTCCATAGAAGTGAATAGAGAGGTGGCCAGGCTTGCAAAGTGCACTCTTCATTCATTTCTATAGAAACACCGAACCAAGCTGAGCACACCACTCGGCTGTTTTCGGCACTTCCACAGAAATGAATCAAGGACAGCTGGCTTTGGCATATTTTAGCATATGCCACCAATGTCGCAGGCGAGTCAACCCCTTTCAGATAGTAATTGACTTACAAATCAGCAGCAGTCTCTGTGACAGTTTCACCTCTGCCTATCTCAAGCACCCCCTCCCTTTTCCCTCTCCATAGACCTTTATGTAATCTGATCCTTCAGTGAGCAGGCAGCCCGTCTTCACTGAAGATGGATTTGAACATTGAATTGAGAATTAGTGAAAAGAAGGGAGGAGCAGAAGAGGAACCTGGTAAGAGGAGAAAGAAGAATCTTTCTGATAAAGATATATTACACAGTTTCTTATATATACCGTACTCTTTAAAGGTGTGCATAGGAAAAAAAGGGATGGGCGTCCCTGCCGGACTGCATGCGTTATACTAATTATTTGCATATATTCAGTATACATATTTGTCAAAATGTAAGAACAAAGGACAAAGAAAACAAAGTAGTGCAAATGATCAGGTATGAATTTACATTTAGAATTTAATCTTGCAGAAAAGAGGTAAGATAAGAGAGTACATCCCAACCATGACCCAATCTCTGCATGTGATACCTTGGGCCTTGTGTCTACAACATACATGAAGGGGCTGCCAGGATTGGCTTTGCTGATTATCTCAAGCATCTTCTCATCCTCCACACAGCGAGTACTAAAGCCAGACAGAGGCTGACTGCATCTGCAAATAACAGCCTAGAAAGCAGAAAAAAACACAGATCTGAAATATGAAATACCGCTACGGTTACATATTTTCTGTAGTGGCGTGTGGTTCACAACTGTGGATGTGGGTAATTTTTTGCACAACTGTAACTTTATGATTCAAAATAAGATATATATACCGATAATAACAGACATTATTTGAGATGAATCTGCCTTTCTCTATAGGTTGCACTTTTTCTTTAGCCATTAGGTTATTATGTGGTTATAAAAAGTTAAACTTTGTAGAATACCGTAAGTGAATTCTTCCTGCATGAACTTTGATCAGACAGCAATGGTAGTCACAAGTTATGGGGCGGTGATTTGGGAGAATGTAAGGATCTCAGATTGTGGTGTGAAATGACATTGTTTGTTCTAAGTTACAGACTTCCTCATGGTCATATTCTACAAAGTCACTCAACAGATACACCGCCGGCTGCAGGACATCTGCTGTGGTAGAACAAAGAAGAGTCTCCGCCACTGAATTATGACTATAGATAATACACCGCCAATAAATGAGAAGTCCAATTCTCTGTGCAGACACTATAGTGTCTTTAACTCTTTCACTTCCAGTTTGCTTTGATTGTCTCCATCAATACACATTTGCTGCTTCCCATCAGTCTAAGGGTCCATTCACACATCCGCAAAATGGATCTGGATCCGTTACGCAACATTGCGGAACAGATCCGGACCTATTCATTTTCCATGGGGCCGGAAAAGATGCGGACAGCCCACAGTGTGCTGTCCGCATCCGCACTTCCGTTCCGCAAAAAATAGAACATGTCCTATTCTTGTCTGCAGACACGGACAAAAAAAGGCATTTCTATTAAAGTGCCAGCCATGAGCGGTCCGCAAAATGCGGAACGCACATGGCTGGTGTCAGTGTTTTGCGGACCACAAAACACTTTCGGACGTGTGAATGGACCCTCATACACAGTAGAGTCACATTATGACCACCAGTAAATATCAAGAGTGACTCCATAAAGGTCCTGGTAGGTTGTCACAGGTATCTGGAGCCATACTGACTGCAGTGCATCCCACAGCTGCTGGAGGGTGCATGGAGTAGGATCCATAGTGCAAGTACGATGATTGAGGTGGTCCCACAGATGCTCAGTTGGGTTCAAGTCTGGGGAATTAGGGGGCCAGGGTAGTACCTGGAAGTCTTAGGCCCCTTTCAGACGGGGCGAGATTTCTACGCGGGTACGATGCGTGAGGTGAACGCATTGCACCCGCGCTGAATCCGGACCCATTAATTTCTATGGGGCTGTGCAGATGAGCGGTGATTTTCACGCATCACTTGTGCGTTGCGTGAAAATCGCAGCATGCTCCTCTTTGTGCGTTTTCCATGCAACGCAGGCCCCATAGAAGTGAATGGGCTGCGTGAAAATCGCAAGCATCCGCAAGCAAGTGTTTTCACGCACGGTTTCACATGGTTATAAGGGAAAATAATAGCATTCTTAATACAGAATGCTCAGTACAATAGGGCTGGAGGGGTTAAAAAAAAATAAAAATAATTTAACTCACCTTAATCCACTTGTTCGCGCAGCCCGGCTTCTCTTCTGTCTTCATCTTTGCTGTGCACAGGAAAAGGACCTTTGATGACGTCACTGCGCTCATCGCGTGGTCCGTCACATGATCAATCACCATGGTAAAAGATCATGTGATGGACCATGTGATGAGCGCAGTGACATCATCAAAGGTCCTATTCCTCAAAGAAGAAGAAAGAAGAGAAGCCAGGCTGCGCGAACAAGTGGATTAAGGTGAGTTAAATAAAAAAAAAAATTTAACCCCTCCAGCACTATTGTACGATGCATTCTGTATTAAGAATGCTATTATTTTTCCTTATAACCATGTTATAAGGGAAAATAATACAATCTACACAACACCTAACCCAAACCTGAACTTCTGTGAAGAAGTTCGGGTTTGGGTACCAAACATGCCAATTTTTCTCATGTGCGTGCAAAACGCATTACAATGTTTTGCACTCGCGCGGAAAAATCGCGCATTTTCCCACGACGCACCCGCATCTTATCCGGGCCAAAAACATGACACCCGTGTGAAAGAGGCCTTAGGCTACTATAACACTTGCGTTTGGTGCAGATCCATCATGGATCTGCACAGACGGATCCGTTCATATAATACAAACGTCTGCATCCGTTCAGAACGGATCCGTTTGTATTATCTTTAACATAGCCAAGACGGATCCGTCTTGGACACCATTGAAAGTCAATAGAGGACGGATCCGTTTTCTATTGTGCCAGATTGTGTCATAGAAAACTGATCTGTCCCCATTGACTTATATTGTGTGTCAGAACGGATCCGTTTGGCTCAGTTTCGTCAGGCGGACCGTAAAACACTACAAGCAGCATTTTGGTGTCCGCCTCCAGAGCGGAATGGAGACTGATCGGAGGTAAACTGATGCATTCTGAGCGGATCCTTTTCCATTCAGAATGCATTAGGGCAAAACTGATCCGTTTTGGACCACTTGTGAGAGACCTGAACGAATCTCAGAAACAGAAAGCCAAAACGCCAGTGTGAAAGTAGCCTTAGTCATGATCTTTTCAATTCTTCTCTGTTAACAGAGGTGCAGTCACCATCCATCTGCTGCAGAACCCCATAGGCAGTAGGGTTCACTGAACCATTTTTTTTATTTTTATTTTAATTTTTTTAGACACATGCCTGCTAGTCCCCTGGTACATTTTGGCACTGTAGTATTGTCAGTTCTCCCTCGTGCACCTTCATAGCTGACGTTCACCTACCATATCAATTGTACATGGTGCTCCAGTTTCCACATCGCTTATGGTGCTATTTGTCCACTCATGATACACTTTTCCCCATAGTGGCACGCAAACTGTTCACAAAGGGCACAGTTTTTAGCAATACTGCCACTTTTGGCCTGAAAGCCATGCTGATAAATCGTCCCTTTTACAGGTGACTGTCACTAGGGATGTGTGTGCAGACAGCCTATCACACGCCTTACCACCAAGCCAGCTCATCACATGCGACTTCCTTCGTGAGCTACACGCTGCCGACGTGGTCGTAATAATGTGACAACTATGCATTTACTCTTTTATAGTGCCTTGATTTTTTATGTTGTACTATTACGACTAATGGTCGAAATCTGCCATACCGGCCGACTTTAATCTTATGTGTATGGCCACCTTAAGTACTATGAGAAAGTAAAACAGCTGCATTGTAGTCGTCTTTAAAAGAAGAGCATTTGGTGTCTATTTATCTGGAAGTGTTAACTGACAGTAAAGACGTTACCCATATCAGCTTCCCACGTTATCAGTCAGGAAATCTAGCTTCCTTTTCTAAGAAGCTCCACACATAACAGCGGGTGTCAGGGTTTTCAGCGCATGTGACTCACATTGTTGTCTTTGTAATAGTACGATAGCACGGGAAACCGCTCCCTGCTCCGGAACTTTGAGCTTCCAATAATTGTGGATTCAGAGGCTTCTTTAGGTACAACCAGGCAAGTTGGGTAGGTACTGCACACCTGCAAAAGCATTGCACGTTGTAAGAGGAAGCAGAACAATTCACAGTTATCTCAAGATCAGCTAAATACAGGTCACGTGCTGAATGACTGCATTCACCTTTGAGGGTGCCCACACAGGTTGTGGAACTGCTGTAGAAACGTTCCTCAGCAATTCCACAAAAACCCGCAGGGAAATCTGTAACTGCAAATCCGAAATCAAATCAAATCATAGGCTGCGGTATACATGGGACAAGACGTCATCTCAGGAGACTGGGCTGTACACAGACTGGCATGGGAGCAAGCAAGGGAGCAGCAGTGGGGGAAGGGGGGGGGGGGGTAGATTTTTTTTAAAATTAAGTATCTTTATTTATTTTTTTCTCTGATTTTCATGCGGTTCTGTGTTACATCCGCATCAGCAATTATTCATGCAGTTTTCATGTAGAAAGTAACCTCCCCATTGCAGTCAATGGGGATGTTCTGCATGAAATCACAATATGTGCAGGTCCCCTAAAGGTCTTTATAAAATATTCTGATACAAAAGACCCCAAAACCAGTAAGGCTGAGTTCACATCACTGTTTAACTTTCCATTCTTCTGATCCATCAGAAGAAGAAAAAAAAAAAAAAAACATGCTGTAAAAGATGGACGCTGTTGCATCAGTTGGCATCCGTTTGAGCCATTTCTATCTCAGATCCGTTTCTTCAAACTGGAAAAAAAAAGTCCTGCATGCAGTACTTTTTTTCCAGTCTAAAAAAAAAATGGATCTCAGACATAAATGACTCAAACAGATGACGAACTGATGCAACAGGATCCGTTTTTTCTTCTTCTGACAGATCAGAAGAATGAAAAGCTAAAAAGTGATGTGAATTAGCCCAAGGCCTAGATCACACTTCAGTGTTTGGTCAGTGATTTCCATCAGTGATTTTCAGCCAAAACAAGGTGTGGCTCCAAAACACAGAACGAGTGCAGATTTTTCTATTCTACCTTATCATTGGAGGCTCCATTCCTTGTTTTGGTTTAAAAATCACTGAAGTGTGGACCAGGCCTAAGGGCTCATGCACACGACCATAAGTATTTTGTGGTCTGCAAAATATACAGATGAGGTCTGTGTGCACTCCGAATTTTGCGGAATGGAACAGTTGGCACCTAATAGAACAGTACTATACTTGTCCGTTATGCGGACAATAATAGGACATGTTACATTTTTGGGGGTAACGGACACGCAGAAAGGGAATGCACACTTTTTTGTTGACCCATTGAAATGAAAAGTTCCACATATGGTCCACAAAAATAAAAATAGGAACAGACACGGAAAGAAAATACATTCGTGTGCATGAGCCCTAACATGGACAACAACACAACTACCGCCATATGAGAAAAACACCAAAATGGGTTACAGGCCCCTACAGGCATGGGTTATAGTAAAATAGGGCAGTTTTCCTATGATGGGGTTAGTCGTGTAACATATACCTTTGGAATATAGTATATACACACACATTAGACTTAGGCCTCATGCACATGGACGGGTTTTTTTGCGGTCCGGATTTCCGTTGTTCCGTGATCGTTTTTTCGTCCGTGGGTCTTCCTTGATTTTTGGAGGATCCACGGATCCGTCCTGACTTACAATGCAAGTCAATGGGGACGGATCCGTTTGACGTTGACACAATATGGTGCAATTGCAAACGGATCCGTCCCCATTGACTTCAATGTAAAGTCAGGAGTCCCTATTATACCATCGGATCAGAGTTTTCTCCAATCCGATGGTATATTTTAACTTGAAGCGTCCCCATCACCATGGGAACGCCTCTATGTTAGAATATACCATCGGATTTGAGTTAGATCGTGAAACTCAGATCCGACAGTATATTCTAACACAGAGGCGTTTCCATAGTGATGGGGACGCTTCAAGCCAATATCCGACGAACTGTGTACATGACTGCCCCCTGCTGCCTGGCAGCACCCGATCTCTTACAGGGGGCTGTAATCCGCACAATTAACCCCTCAGGTGCCGGACCCGAGGGGTTAATTGTGCGTATCATAGCCCCCTGTAAGAGATCAGGTGCTGCCAGGCAGGAGGGGGCACCCCCCCTCCCTCCCCAGTTTTAAATTCATTGGTGGCCAGTGGGCCCCCCCCCCCACTCCCATCATTGGTGGCAGCGGAGAGTTCCGATCAGAGTCCCAGTTTAATCGCTGGGACTCCGATCGGTAACCATGGCAACCAGGACGCTACTGCAGTCCTGGTCGCCATGGTTACTTAGCAATTTTAGAAGCATTATACTTAGGCCTATTGCACACGACCGTATGGCTTTTTCAGTGTTTTGCGATCCGTTTTTCACGGATCCGTTGTTCCGTTTTTTGTTTCCGTTGTGTTTCCATTTCTGTTCCGTTTTTCCGTTCCGTTTTTCCGTATGGCATATACAGTATACAGTAATTACATAGATAAAATTGGGCTGGGCATAACATTTTCAATAGATGGTTCAGCAAAAAACGGAACGGAAACGGAAGACATACGGATGCATTTCCGTATGTGTTCCGTTTTTTTGCGGACCCATTGACTTGAATGGAGCCACGGACTGTGATTTGCGGGCAATAATAGGACATGTTCTATGTTAAAACGGAACGGAAAAACGGAAATACGGAAACGGAATGCATACGGAGTACATTCCGTTTTTTTTGCGGACCCATTGAAATGAATGGTTCCGTATACGGACCGTATACGGAACGCAAAAAACGTCCAGTAAACGGGAAAAAAAAACGTCCGTGTGCAATAGGCCTTACCTTCACTGTCTGTGACCGGCCGGGCGCTCCTCCTACTGGTAAGTGAAAGGTCTGTGTGGCGCATTGCTTATAGCACAGACCTGTCACTTACCAGTAGGAGGAGCGCCCGGCCGGTCCCAGACATCGCAGGTAAGTATAATGCTTCTAAAAATTGCTAAGTAACCATGGCAACCAGGACTGCAGTAGCATCCTGGTTGCCATGGTTACCGATCGGAGCCCCAGCGATTAAACTGGGACTCCGATCGGAACTCCCCGCTGCCACCAATGATGGGGGAAGGGGGGGGGGGATTTAAATTAGGAGGGGGAGGGAGGGGGGGCCGCACTGGCCACCAATGAATGTACAGTAATACAGGGGAGGGAGGGGGGGCCCACTGGCCACCAATGAATGGACAGTAATACAGAGGAGGGAGGGGGGGCCCACTGGCCACCAATGAATTTAAAACTGGGGAGGGGGGGTGCCCCCTCCTGCCTGGCAGCACCTGATCTCTTACAGGGGGCTATGATACCCACAATTAACCCCTCAGGTCCGGCACCTGAGGGGTTAATTGTGCGGATCACAGCCCCCTGTAAAAGATCGGGTGCTGCCAGGCAGCATTCATGTACACAGTTCGTAGGATATTCTAACTTGAAGCGTCCCCATCACTATGGGAACGCCTCATTGTTAGAATATACTGTCGGATCTGAGTTTTCACGTCTGTGTGATCACGGACGCGGATGCCAATCTTGTGTGCATCTGTGTTTTTTCACGGACCCATTGACTTGAATGGGTCCGTGAACAGTTGTCCGTCAAAAAAAATAGGACAGGTCATATTATTTTGACAGACAGGAAACACGGATCACGGCCGCGGATGAACAACGGTACATTTTCCGAGTTTTCAACGGATCCATTGAAAGTCAATGGGTCCGCAGAAAATCACGGAAAACTGAACAACGGCCATGGATGCACACAACGGTCGTGTGCATGAGGCCTTACAGACAGATGTACACTATAACAGGCCACAAATTCCATTTCTGTTGTGGCCACAATACTGCACCTGTCTGAACATGGGTGATACAATGTGCTTTTAACATGATGGCTGCCAGTTGTCTCAACTAAGCTGCAATATTAAAATCCCGAATGGGAGAAGCAGATACGATGGTATGATTGCCACATGTTGTCGGTGCTGCAGATAAATGGTACCATTGTGGAGACACAACCTTGTAATTCTTCCTTCAGAATACTCCCGGCCTCCCTCTTACTAAAGCTTACTTCCTTCAGTCCGTGCGTAGTCATTACCTGATAATCAGTTTAGTGATCTGCGCTGTATAATTATTCTGTCTTTGCTGGAAAGGATTGCAGCTCTTTAGTCATTGCCCTACTGGTTAGTCTTCTACTTATACACAGGAGCCAATCAGAAGAAAAAAAAAAATGCAGGGAGCAGGGTTAAAGGGGCATTCTGGTCAGGCACCATTCACACGACCGTATTTTCGTGCTGTCCATATCCCCATGTCCGTTCTGTAGCCCAGCAGAAATGATGGAAGATGTCCTATTCTTCTCCGTTATGCTGACAATAGGCATTGTTACAATGGATCCACAAAAAAAAAAAAGTCATGCTGCAGATTACCCGATAAACGAACAATCGTATCTTTTATGGAGGCACAAAAAGCATTTGCTGGTAACAGATCGTGGCGTCTAATCGCGCTCCTGGTGCCAGCAAATAATTATTCTGTATGGGGACGAGCAATGACATTAGCGATCGTTCCTCCCCATACTGTGGAGGAGATTGCTGCATGTAGTTGCAGTGATCTCCTTCAATGAAGAGCAGGCGATTGTTGGGAAGGAATGCTTACTTCCTGTCCATCGGAAGGCTCATATGCCAGTGTAATATAGTCCTAAACCTCATCTGCTCTAACGTTAGGATAACAGATAAGATAACAGTAAAGATGCCAATTGCCCTTTTCCTGTGTGACAGACTGCCTAAACTGTACAGCCATATACCAGGTTTTACATTAGTCTGTACACCATATGAAAGGCAGTCTAATCTGCATCATGTTAGAAGGCAAACGGATATGTAGTTTTGTTGGACAGGATTAAAGGGGTTGTCCGGGTTAAGAGCTGAACCCGGACATATCCCCATTTTCACCCAGGCAGCCCCCCTGACTTGAGCATCGGTGCAGTTCATGCTCCGATGCTCTCCTTTGCCCTGCACTAAATCGCGCAGGGCAAAGGCATTTTCAGGAGTTCAGGTGACGTACCAGGGCTCTCCATGGGGCTGCCAGGAAGCCCAGTGACGTCACCGGCACTGATGGGCGGGCTTTAGCGCTGCCCTAGCCAGTAAAATGGCTAGGGCAGCGCTAAAGCCCGCCCATCAGAGCCGGTGACGTCACCAAACACACTGCCAGGTGGAAGCTTCCGCCCGGCAGTGTGTTATGATAAACAAAAGAGCCCGTGCCCTGCGCGATCTAGCATGAGATGCTCAAGTCGGGGGGCTGCCTGGGTGAAAATAAGGGTATGTCCGGGTTCAGCTCATTGAAATTCCAGCTCATCCTGGGGTTAGGAGTCCAGCAGGGGGTGCTATCAGTTTTCACACTGATACAGGGAAGGCTAGTCACTAGTGAGACTGCTCCTCCGGATCCTAAAACCAGTAGAAATTTAAATGAATGAATTACAGGTTGTACTGAATCTTTTCATACAAAACTAGGTATCAATCTGCTCCCTAACATATCTGCAGATTGCATTGCATGTTCAATGTGACAGCTTCCCTCGATGCTGCGTCCCTCCAATCCGACTCGCCAGCCGGTACTGTCCACTGAGAAATGCAGGCTGAAAAGTCACATATGAGATGCATAGGATATCCCATTACCCATGGCTACACACCTTGAAGTCTTTATTGATGTCACTTAGCACCCAATGGGTGTTGGGGATCCCCATCCGCGTGTATTCCAGTTTCAGGTCAATTAACTTCCACTCCATAAGGCGCTCGTCTTGATGGAACTTTGGATTGTAGGAGAAGGCGTACAAGTCTTCATATTGTACTGACAAGACACAGAAACAACCATTACAATCCCACAGTGCAAATTGTATAATAACCTACAAAGTCCAACCGGACGGCAGACGCAACGACCCAAAGTCCCAGCATCGCAGAGATCGGGGGTCTGCACTCAGCGGCTGCCTGTAGAACGTATGCACGACTGATGCCCCTCGTGGTTCTGGAACATCACGTATTATGCCTGATGTTTTATGTCACCATCATATGTCCAATAATCCAGAAGATCTGACGGTCTGGCGTTACATTGAGGAGTTAGGCGTCCAAAGACAATATAGGAAACGTAGATTATTTTTGCATGCACTGGTTACCCCAAATACCAAAGGAAAGTACCTGGCTGTGATAGCTTGAGCAGTGAAGAATGCACCTCGTGACAATCCCGTTCCCGCGGGATGACAAAATGAGCCACTCGAAAGTTTTTGCAGTGAATGATGAGTGGACAACCGGTTGTGCTGAGCGGCTGTTTCTCAGCAGAGGCAATGTGGTGGTGGGCAATCTGGGGGACGGGACAATTCGGGATTACAAAGGCTGAAGGAACATCATGACTGCAATGACAATATACGGTACAGACACGGCTGGGAGAGCGGTCACCTAACGGACCCCACAGATCACACTGGCTATATTGGGGTCCGTTTGGGAGCCCACTTTTTACTGGAGAAATAAACCTCTGGACTATATCTCCACTGTTTCTGAGAGAATTTGCGATGGAGGCTCCAAGACAGATGTGAGGAAGCTGAACAACTCTTGGGACCAGCCTGCGATTAAGAAGTGGTAAGTACTTACCTGACAGATCTGGTTCTATTCATGAGGCTGCAGTGGTGATCTCATGTCGACAACATGTGACTGCTGCAGCCAATCACTGGCCTCTTCAGGTGCACTGCTAAGGCCAGCAATTGGCTGCAGCAGTTATAGTTGTCAAGGCTCCTCACAAAACCTGACAATCCCTTTAACTACATTTAAAGGGGTTTTGTCACTCCAGCAAGGGGCATTTATTATGTAGAGAAAGTGAACACAAGCCACTCACTAATGTATGGTGATTGTCCATATTGCTGCCTTTCCTGGCTGGATTCATTTTTCTATCACATTATACTAGGGTTGTTTCGGGTATCAAATTTTCGATACCCAATCGATACTTTTGCCCGGTATCGACCTCGATACCAGGATTTGCCTTATTTTCCGATACTAGGCTTCGCTATTGCACAGTCCAGTATCACAGAACATGAGCGCGCTGCTGTCAGCGCGCTCCGTGTTCTCCTCAGCAGCATAGGGGAGAAGGAAGCAGTCTCTCCCTCCCCCTGTGCCGCTGCCACCAATGAGGAGAGAGGGGCGGGCGCACTGCGCCACCAATGAAAGTTAGGCTCCATTCACACGTCCGTGGTGTGTTTTGGAACCGCAAATTGCAGATCTGCAACACACCCGCCCTGCACCCCTATAGAAATGCCTATTCTTGTCCGCAGCTGCGGACAAGAATAGGACATGTTCTATCTTTTGCGGAGCTGCGGACCTGAAGATCGGGGCCGCACTCCGCAAATGTGGACAGCACACTGTGTGCTGTCCGCATCCATTCCGTCCCCATAGAGAACGAATGGGTCCGCACCCATTCCACAAAATTGCGGAACGGATGCGGACCCATTTGCGGACGTGTAAATGGAGCCCGAAATGTTTAATACAAATCCAGGAGGCGGGTGCTGGCGGGAAGCTGCGATTAGCGGCAGTTAACCCCTCAGGTGCCTCATCTGCCTCCTGTATTAAATGTTAATTATATTATCCTTGGTGGCGCAGTGCGCCCCCCCAACCCCCCCGTACTAAAATGATTGGTGGCAGTGGCCACAGGGTCCCCTTCTGCTCATTGGTGGTGCAGTGGTAGCTTCCAGCAGTGTAATCCTAGGGCTCCGATCGGTTACCATGGCAGCCATGATGCTACTGAAGCCCCGGCTGCCATGGTAAGTTCCCTGCTGCAGTGTGCACTATGCACAGGGCAGCAGGGACAGTGTGAGGTCCTATTCACCCTGATAGAGCTCTATTAGGGTGAATAGGACAAGGGATCAAAAGATCCCAGGTTCTAGCCCCTAAGGGGGGAAATAGTTATTAAATAAAAAGTAAAAGAAACAAAAAAAAAAAAACACACATCAAAATATTAAGTATAAATCACCCCCTTTCCCAATTTTTCATATAAATATATAAACAATAAATAAACATATTACATATCGCCTTGTCTGAAAAGTCCAAACTATTAAAATATTTTTAAAAAAATATCTCCTATGTGGTGAACGCCATAACAGAAAAAATAAATAAAAACTACGCGATTCGCCATTTTTTTGTCACCTTGTCCCCCCAAAAGATAGGATTGGACTGTTCTATTATTGGCCGGACGTTCCATAAAATGCGGAATGCTCGTGGCTTTTTTTGGTGCTTTATTTTTTTTCCGACTGGTATCGAATATTGCAATACTTTTTTATGGTATCGAAACCGAATCAAAATTTTGGTATCGAAACAACCCTACATTATGCACTGTTTATTTCCATGGTTACGACCACCCTGCAATCCATCAGTGGTGGGCATGCCTGCATACTATTAAAAAAAAAGCAGCAGCCTATGTGGGCACCCATGGTCCCGGTCACCTTAGAGGCCGACATTTTTTTCTATAGTGTGCAAGCACGACCACCACTGATGGATTGCAGGGTGGTTGTAACCATGGAAACAAGAAGTGTATAATGTGCAGGAAAAATGAATCCAGCCAGCAAAGGAGACAATATGGACAATCACAACTCATTAGTAAGTGCCTTGTAGTAACTTTTTCTACATAATTAATGCCATTTGCTGAAGTGAAAAAATATTTCCATTTGACTCCCTTTCAGTCTATGTACATACCCAGGTTTCCTTGCGTACACCAGCAGCAGCATCGACATAGATGAGGTGGGTGGCAGTCAGGTACAGGGTACCGTTGGCAGGTTTCTTGTTTGTGTATCTGTCCAATAACTTTACATTCTCCACCTAAAAATAAGAGGAAGACAATAAAGGAGAAGTGCAGGGCACACAGACACCATACAGCACCCACATCCTGAGCCATTGAAATGAATGGTTCCATATACGGTCCGCCAAGAAAATAAAAAAACGGAACGGACACGTTAAGAAAATACGTTCTTGTGAATGAGCCCTAAAGCATATTAAGGACTACAAAGGGGTGTTCAAAATCGACCTGTTTTCTGAGCTCAATTCTTACAGCAGCCCCTGCTTGTTCAGACTGCCCGCTGTACAGTAGTCTGATCTAGGAACACTCAAAGAATCTAAAAGGATAATTCCCCCCCCCCTCAAGTACAGGTTTTCTAGGATACGTTCCATTCATCTCCAAACATTAACAAGAAGAGCGATAAATGTTGATTTCGGGTTTAGATCAGTCCATAGGGGAAGATTTCCAGTTGTGGCACACTGTGCGGGCATTGTGCCAGCTTCATTCATCACCAGGGTGGTGAAAGTTACCTAGAAAACCTGCAATAGTAACATCAGCTTATCGTCTTAAAGGGATTGTCTATTTTGATAACCCCTTTTTAGGAAGAAAAGCACCTAGCAAGTGAATGACTAGACTCTCATTACTGGTACAGCATGGGCACCCTCTATAACCGCCTGCCCTTTAATGGCAGATCATCACACTATTGAAGGGGCATCACTACTGCCCACCTGCCAGGCTAATGACAGAGCCCTGCACACAGTGCCACAGCCAGGCAGCAGGACGCCTCCACAGACAGGGGGCACATCACGTGCCAGCCACAAGCGCCCCCTCACCTTTGGGGTGGAGATATGCTCCATGGTCGTCCGTCCCGGGCTCCTCACCCTATATAGCCCCACGCCCCTCCCGCTGTCGCCCCATCTCCCCGCCGGGCCGGCCTCCTCCCAGTCAGCTGACCTCACGTCACGACCACAACAAAATCTCGCGACAGCCGCGAACCAGGCGAACTTCCCGTATGCCAGAGCGTTACCATGGAGACAGGAACGGCGCTGCTCCTGGCGGCGGACGGTGCAGGTGCAGAGGGCGCCTGTGTCATGTACATAGTAGTGCACGCCATAGTCTTACCACAGCAGCACATCTGATTTCTTTTTTTGCTGTTACCTGTACATTGTTTTAATATTTTTTGCTTAAGTAATACACCAACTTATAATGGGAAAGGTTTTTTGTCCGTTTTATATATTTTTAGACATTTATGTTTCTTTTCCATTTTTTTTTCTCCATGTACTACTACTAGGGGATGTATAGTCGGGGCCGGTGCTACCATAAGGCAGACCAAGCGGCTGCCTTAGGGCGCTCCCTGGGGGAGGGCGGAAAAACGAACTTATTTTTTTCTTTTTTTTAAAATAACTTACTTGAGAGTTGTGCCGCCGGCTGCCCGCCCGAGCCTGCGTGCGCCTTGCGGCCCCGACCCTCACTCACAGAGTGGCATGGGCCCACGGGGTCAGGCCAGGGGGGTGTGACTGGCGAGTGGCGCAGCAGGGACTGGAGCTGACTGTAAGTCTGAGTCGCACACAGCCAGAATGCCGTAGCAGCGGGACAGGTGGGTAGGTGGAGGGGGATGATGGTGACCGTGACATGATGGGAGGGGGGGACAATGTCCGTAGTCTGTGACATGGGGATGGGGCCAGGGCCGGCCGGGGGGGGGGATGATGTGCCATGGGGGTGACTGAAATGTGACACAATAGGGGGTAATGATGTGATCATGATGTGACACGAAGGGGGTGATGTGACATGGTTTGGAGGGGGAGAAATGTGACATTGAGGGGGAGAAATGTGACATGGAGGGCTGATGTGACATAGGTGATTTGACATGGTGGGGGAAAAATGTGACATTGAGGCCTTGAGGGGGAGAAATGTGACATTGAGGGGGTGAAATGTGACAATTTGTGACATGGAGGGGGAGAAATGTGACATGGGGGGCTGATGTGACATAGGGGGGTAATTTGATTGGGCTGATGGATGGGGGCTGATGGCTGACATCGGTGGCTAATGGCTGACATGGGGGGCTGATGTCTGACATGGGGGTCTGATCTGAGGCATTGGGGGTCTGATTACTGGTCTGACCTGAGGTGTAATGGAAAATATTTTTTTCTTATTATTCTCCTCTAAAACTTAGAGGGCGAAAAATACGATCCTCAAACCAGCGATTGTCTGAAGCAGAGAGAAGATACCAGGACCACACAGAGGAGAAGCCAGCTGCTGCAGACGGGACCAGGGCCAGGTGAGCTGCGAGGTAGGGGGCACCAAAATGCAGCTTCGCTTGTGTTTGCAAAAATCCTTGCACCAGCCCTGTGTATAGCAGTGTATTAGGTCTGCAAGCATAAGGCCCCTTTCACATGGGCGAGAATTATTATTATAACTCACCTTATCCACTTGATCGCGCTGCCGGCATCGTCTTCTTTCTTCTTCTTTCAGGACCTGCAAAAGGACCTTTGATGATGTAATTGTGTAGGTCCTGCTGAATGAAGATAGAAGATCCTTCTATCTTCATTCAGCAGGACCTGCGCTGACGCCACCACGTGGTGAGCGCAATTACGTCATCAAAGGTCCTTTTGCAGGTCCTGAAAGAAGAAGAAAGAAGACTATGCCGGCAGCGCGATCAAGTGGATAAGGTGAGTTATGTTTTTATTATTTTTTAACCCCTAAAGCCACATTTTAGTAAGCATTCTGTATTAAGAATGCTATTATTTTTCTTTATAACCATGTTATAAGGGAAAATAATAAAATCTACAGAACACCTGACCCAAACCTGAACTTCAGTGAAGAAGTCCGGGTTCGGGTCTGGGTACCACATTCAGTTTTTGTCACGCGAGTGCAAAATGCATTGCACTCGCGCGGAAAAAACTGAACATCGGAACGCAATCGCAGACAAAACTGACTGCAATTGCGTGCCTACTCGTGTGGGTTTCTGTCATGCCCTGCTCAGGCTATGTGCGGAGGTCTACCAGGTTAGCAGCACGTGTGTAGTCTTTTGTTTTGGAGTTGAGCTATATCCGCCTCCCTTCAGGTGCACTGGGTGGGGTCGTTGGTTTGAGTTTAAATTACACCCACTCCCAGTGTAGGTAGGTAGGAAAGGAAGGAAGGAGTTGATTTTCTTGTGGTTGTCTGTCTAGGCTGTTAGAGAGACGCCTGCCCCCTCTAGGTCCTGAGGGAGCAGGCTGCCTCTTTCCCCCTTTCACCATCTTAGGGATTTTAGGGAATCTTCAGCCTAGGCACGGGGACACATTTATTCCCACCTTCTGGGTCTGAACGTGGGCATAGAAGTCTAGGGAGAGCTGGTAGGGATTTGTCAGGAGGTGACCTTTATCCCCAGCTTCTTGCCTAGACACTTGTTTGTTGATATTCTGTGTATCTTGTATCCTGTCCGCCATGACAGTTTCCCCGCAACGCACCCTAAACGCATCCGGCCCTCATCCGCGACGCCCGTGTGAAAGGCCTAAGGCCTCTTTAACACGGGTGAGTTTTCTGCGCGGGTTCAATGCGTGAGGTGAACGCATTGCACCCGCACTGAATCCAGACCCATTAATTTCTATGGGGCTGTGCACATGAGTGGTGATTTTCACGCATCACTTGTGCGTTGCGTGAAAATCGCAGCATGTTCTATATTGTGCGTTTTTCACGCAACGCAGGCCCCATAGAAGTAAATGGGGCTGTGTGAAAATCGCAAGCATCCGCAAGCAAGTGCGGATGCGGTGCGATTTTCACGCATGATTGCTAGGTGACGATCGGGATAGGGACCCGATCTTTATTATTTTCCCTTATAACATGGTTATAAGGGAAATAATAGCATTCTTAAAGGGAGTCTTTCACGCCGATTCACCGTATTAACCTAATAACAGACTTATGTCCACGGCATCCCCCCTATTAAAACTGTGCTTACCGTATGTTGCTTGCTATCATCGTTCTGCCGAAAAACACTTTTAATCCATATGTAAATTAGACTGTGAAGGTGCCTAACTTACGTTCTTGCCGTGATCACAGCGCATCATGGCAAGAACGTAAGTTAGGCCGGCGCATGCGCAAGGTAAACTGTAATGCCCCAGCCAGACTGTGGTCATTCAATGCGCACGCCCCGATATCGCGGTCATCGGCGCATGCTCGGGATTACGGACGGGAGGAGGGAGGTTAGAGCAGAGACCAAGGGCGGGCAGATGGACCATGTGATGAGCGCAGTGACGTCACCAAAGATCCTTTTCCTCCCAGGTCATCAATGTAGAAGAAAGAAGAAGAGCCAGGCAGCACGAACAAGTGGATGAGGGGAGTTTAATTTTTATTTTATTTTTTTAACCCCTCCATCCCTAATTTACTTTGCATTCTGTATTAAGAATGCTATTATTTTCCCTTATAACCATGATACGGTCCTTGCGGGACATCCTGGAAGCAAATCCACCATAGATCTAATTCCCGGAGATTCTGGTGGCCAGGGTTGCGCAAGGGTGTGAAGGGTTATGTGACAGCTTGTGAGACCTGTGCACGCGCGAAGGTGGCTCACACTCGGCCTTCAGGATCCCTTCTTCCTTCATCCATCCCATCTCGTCCTTGGACGCATTTGTCCATGGACTTTATTACCGATTTACCTAGTTCCTCGGGGAAAACTGTGATTTTGGTGGTAGTGGACCGCTTCAGTAAGATAGCCCACTTTGTACCGTTGCCTAGCTTGCCCAATGCCAAAACTCTCGCTCAGGTTTTTATCGATAACATTGTAAAAACTACATGGCATTCCCTCTGATGTGGTGTCTGATAGGGGGACGCAATTTGTTTCCAGGTTTTGGAGGGCGTTCTGCTTTCGTCTAGGAATTCAACAGTCTTTTTCTTCAGCTTTTCATCCCCAGTCGAATGGTCAGACAGAGCGCACTAACCAAAACCTAGAGACCTATTTGAGGTGTTTTGTTGCCAAGAACCAGGATGACTGGTCCTCGTTCTTGTCTCTAGCCGAATTTGCCTTGAATAACCGTAGACAGGAGTCCACTGATAAGTCGCCATTTTTTGTCGCATATGGTTTTCACCCACAGTTTGGTACTTTTTCCGGGACTGGGTCTTCTGGGATGCCACAAGAGGATAGATTCTCTTCCGCCTTGTCATCTATCTGGCGGAAGATCCAAGTTAATTTGGAAAAGATGGGTGAAAGATATAAACGGATGGCTGACAGGAGACGTATGACTGGTCCGGACCTGTGTGGGGGTGATTCGGTGTGGTTGTCCAATAGAAACATTAAGCTGAAGGTACCATCTTGGAAACTGGGTCCAAGATTTATTGGCCCTTACAAAATCTCTGCGATTGTCAACTCGGTGGCGTTTCGTCTGGATCTTCCGCAGACCTGGAAGATCTATAATATGTTTCACAGGTCTTTATTAAAGAAATATGTGGAACCATCTCCATTGCCACCTCCCCCTGTCCTGGTGGATGGCAATTTGGAGTTTGAAATCTCTAAGATTCTCGACTCACGTGTTCTTCGGGGTTCCCTCCAGTACCTGGTGCACTGGAAGGGATACCGTCCCGAGGAAAGAATGTGGGTTCCGGCTGCTGATGTCAGTGCTAGCCGCCTGGTGAGGGCCTTTCACAGGGCACACCCGGATAAAGTTGGTCCGGGGTGTCTGGAGGTCACCCATAGAAGGGGGGGTACTGTCACGTCTTGCCCTGTGAATGTCCGGAGGTGTGTCAGACTGGCTGCACATGTCTGACTCTGTTTTGATTTGGGTTTGAGCTGGATCCACCTTCTCTCAGGTGTACTGGGTTTCATTGTTAGTGATGCTATGTATCCCTCCTTCCCCCAGTGGCCTGTGCGGGTTATAGTTCTTTCCTGGGAGCTCTTGATTTGTGGTGGATTGTCTGCTTCAGCTCTGCTCAAGATAAGTCCTCTCCTTTATTTTCCTTTGTGTGTTTTATCTAGGTCTCTAGGGAGATGCTTGCTTCCTCCTGGTTTGAAGAAGCAGGTTGCCTCTTCCCTTTTCCCTGCTGCTTAGGGTTTGCCCAGGGTGTTTAGGTTTAGGTACGAGGGCATGTGCATATCCACCCTAAGGGTATGCACATGGGCACAGCAGTTTAGGGAAAGCTTTTAGGGATTGCTAGGAGGTGACCCATTTCTCCCTAGCTTTTGGGCCTAGTCGTTTGTTCTGTTTGTTTTCCCATGTTTGGCTATTTCCCCGCTTACTTACCTATCGTGACAATTGCCCCCCTTGTCCGCTGCCTTAGTTACTATAGTGGTATCTTTCTCCAAAGATAAGAGGCCCTCCAATTCATCTCTGGTGATGTTATTACCACATTTGTACCCCTCCAAAATCCTGTGACAAATCCTCAATGACCAAATAAAACAAATATCCATTGGGGTGGTATCATTAAATGGGGGGTTCAATTGCGAGCAGGTTTTTATGGAGGTAAAGGGGCCTTCGCCTGGTGTTCTTTCATTTTCACACAACAGGTCCACAAGATTCCTCACGTCTGCCAAATCTGCAGTGTCTATACCCAGTTCTGCGCATTGAGGCCTATCACAGTTCAAGAAAAACTTCCTCCACTTTAACTTCCTCATGAAAAGATTAAGGTCTTTCACCCAACCAAGTAAATCAAAGACATGGGTAGGGACAAAGGAAAGGCCCCTTTTTAAAATACGAGTCTTTACCTCTGTGAGTGTCCTGTCTGAGAGATTTACAATCTGCAATTCGTGTGAAGATGCGCTAGAGGGTAAAGGTGTTATTGGGCACATTCTTTGGGATCCTTCCTTTCTCTCAATAGCTAGTTCGAGATTGGAAGTCCTTGGCCTAAAAAATCGTCCCTTGAGTGTGTCCCTCTACCTCGTCGTGAGCGTCCCCTACTTGAACGGCCACTAGAAAATGATGGTCTGGGGTATTTAATAGGGACTAGGGAGATTGCCCTAGGCCTAATGCTTCAGTTCCCTGCTGATATAGTATTGATTCCTGTCTCTGAGCTTTAAGTCTTTCCATGAGTCCTGTCTTATATTTGTAAACTCCAGAGCACTTGAGAACTTACCTTTGCTCTGCTGCCACTTCAGGAACTTCTTCCTCTCCTCTGTTAGTGATCAGCTATCCCACAGGGACCTGTCTGTAACTGCCTTGGTTTCAGTCTGTCTTCAGGAGGAAGTTCTTCGTTTGTTAGACCTTTCCTTCCTGGTTCTTCATCGTTTCAGTAGTCCGGTGTTTCTGGCATTGAACATGGTCCCTTTGAGCCTCCACTGACCTACCCTACATTCTACTTGACCATCTTCTCCTAAAAAACTGGACTATACATTATCTTTGGTTGTATCTAGGACATCTGGACTGTTAATTACCTTTAACTTGGTGACCGTGGAAAGGCCTTTTACCAAGTAATGCTATATTTGAAATATATACAAAACATTTAGAGGGGTAAAGAGGTATACACATCTGAATATTTATGGCATGTTCACAGGCTCCCTATACACTTCTATGTGAGTTTAAAAAATTGCTGAGTAAGCATGCTTGGTTAAATGGATAGAGCCGTGCATGGCTGCCTCTCCATTCACTGTGGCCCTGTTGTGAAGATATGTGAATCCCAGAGGCAGTACCGCACTAATCAGACCTTCATGGCACGTCCTGTGGATGTGACCTAAAAGTCCAGAGGGGAATACCTTTTTAAATATTCCTGATATTCACCTCAGCTTCCCTGGGAATATTTTTGCACACTTTGCAATGCAAATGCATTATGTTTCAATAGAGCCAATAAAATGCATATTTAATTTAACTTGCGGCACTATGAGATATGATCAGATCCAGCTATATCGCAATCGATATAAACATTTATTTTATGCTAATGCAACCTGAAACTAATAAAAAGACAAGGTTACTTTTGCAGTAATTGCATTCAAAGCTATATTGAATAATGAAACAGATTGCAGGAACTGTGCAGAGCTCAGCAAGAAATAGCCATGCATGGCTCAGTACAGAAGAAATGTAAGTTCTTCTAGCCATAGCCATGGCGTGAACGTGACGAATGATTAATTTTCTGATGAAGAGATTTAATTAACAATTTTACATTTTTTTATTTTTTTTTCAAGTATGAGATAAGAATTCTAGACTTTTATATTTTAGTCCAGATTTGTTGACTGCTGTACCTGTACTTATGTCACGCATCTACAGTATGATCAGACTACTGCTCCTGTCTTCTGGGGAACCTCTGACCGGGTTCCAAGAAACCCCAGAGGGGTAAGAACTGCATCTAAAACACTTTGGTTGGTAACTTGATATTGCCAATACAGTGCACCATGGTAAACTGTCATTAAATTAAATTAAGGATTAGATTAAAGATTCTGAGTTATTGAATTCTCAAACCCATCTTTAACCCCTTAAGGACACAGCCTTATTTCACCTTAAGGACCAGGCCATTTTTTGCAAATCTGACCGGTGTCACTTTAAGTGCTGATAACGCTTTCACTTACCCAGGCCGTTCTGAGATTGTTTTTTTCGTCACATATTGTACTTCATGACACTGCTAAAATTGGTTCAAAAAAGTAAATTTTTTTCCATAAAAAAATACCAAATTTGCCCAAAATTTGGAATAATTAGCAAATTTCAAAGTTTCAGTTTCTCTACTCCTGTAATACATAGTAATACCCCCCAAAATTGTGATGACTTTACATTCCCCATATGTCTACTTCATGTTTGGATCATTTTGGGAATGATATTTTATTTTTTAGGGATGTTACAAGGCTTAGAAGTTTAGAAGCAAATCTTGAAATTTTTCAGAAATTTTCAAAAACCAAATTTTTAGGGACCAGTACAGGTCTGAAGTCACTTTGCGAGGCTTACATAATAGAAACCACCCAAAAATGACCCCATTCTAGAAACTACACCCCTCAAGGTATTCAAAACTGATTTTACAAACTTTGTTAACCCTTTAGGTGTTGCACAAGAGTTATTGGCAAATGGGGATGAAATTTGAGAATTTAATTTTTTTGCCAAATTTTCCATTTTAACCCATTTTTTCCCACTAACAAAGCAAGGGTTAACAGCCAAACAAGACTGTATCTTTATTGGAAAATCAAAAAAAAATGCTCCGGCACTCGAGGACGTTCTGTGCAAGGAATCCCGATCTTTATTATCTTCAACCAAATACAGGTACAGACAGCAAACAGTGACACACGAACCCCACTGCTCCCCACGATCTACGCGTTTCGAACGCTATCGTTCTTACTCATGATCTAAAGTGTCTGGCGTGCTCCCCGCTGAAATAAGGCCCAACCGTCAAGAAATCCGCCCATAAGGAGGAGTCTCAACCCGGGTGAGTCAAAAATCAGCACGGCTAACGCAAGACACCTGTGCACACAGGTTCACCCGTGACATAAAAACATTTCCATACCTGCAGTGCTACAACATGATTATATAATACAATACAACAGATAAAAAGTAGCAAGATGTGATTACTCAACTCCAGAACAATGAACAACTGTGTTGTACAAAAATACAAAAATACATGTATACATAAAATTCATAATTTGGCATTCCAGCAATTAAAATCTTTAGACACTGGGAATAAGCGAGTGGTATATATCATAGGGAAAAGCATATCAGGGAGACTGTGCATACGTGCACGGACGCATATAAGCACATACACACATGCATATACGCATATATATACATATACATGTGTGTGTCCCCACAGAGACGCACACATATAGTACTCACAGGGTTAATGTGGAGGGAAGTTGGTAAATTTCCATGGTTCTGTGTCTGCAAGGCCCTGGCGCAACAGGTTTCCCACAATGGGTTAAGTGGGTAAACCATTGGAATATTAGCTCTCAATTTCGTAATGTGTGAACCAAATCAAATTTATATGCAGAGATCGATCCAATATGTTGTAACATTTATGGTGCACAAGGGCATTTACCGACAGAGAGCATCCCTCCACATCGGTCTATTAGGAAAAGGCGCCCTGTCTGAACTCCGTCATATTTTCCCAAAAGACGGATTGGTCTATAAAGAAAGACTAGACATGCTGTTTCAATATATTGTAATTTTGATGTTGTTTTTTTATATATATATAGCCCTAGCATTATTAAGGTATTATAAAGTAAAGCTAAAGCCCTATAGTGTGCAGCTGAGACAAGTGGTTCATAAAATTATATACCGGTGTGTTTTGTTATTATTATCCATAATTTGGTTCTGAGTATGGTTGTATTATCTCACTGACATACTATGCTTGGGACAAATATTAATATATCGCTAGTTTTTATATGTTTTCTTGTCTATTTATATTTTTGTATTTTTATGTACATATGTATGTCTCAATATTGTGCGCTGCTGCGGCTATCCTCCCGTCCCCGTAGTCTTCATGCTCCCGTACACATTTTTATTTTTATCTATCCTTACAATATTTCAATGTTATCATCTTCTTTCTGGTGATTACTATGTGGGGAGAATGGGGAAAAGGGAGAGAAAATTGTAACAAAGTAAGTTAAAATAAACGAGCAGCAGCAACATACAATATATCTGTCTAAGTGTTCGCCATTCAGTGTAGTAGGTTCCCATATATGCTGGAACACAAGAATCAATGATACTGAGCCTCCCAGCCGTGACATCACATCGTCTGTCTCCTAAGAGAGCCATACGAGACATTCTGTGTTATTATACATGTCCGAATGACATAACAGCTGTGAGGCAGTTGAATCATAGTTATTGGAGCGAGTGCATACAATTAGTTAAAATTGACTATAAAATGAAATGTCTACATGTATGGTAAATATAAAAACAGGGCGAAACCATGTTTAGCTGCATGAGAATATTAGTATAGGTACATTAATTCGTTTGTGGGAAACCTGTTGCGCCAGGGCCTTGCAGACACAGAACCATGGAAATTTACCAACTTCCCTCCACATTAACCCTGTGAGTACTATATGTGTGCGTCTCTGTGGGGACACACACATGTATATGTATATATATGCGTATATGCATGTGTGTATGTGCTTATATGCGTCCGTGCACGTATGCACAGTCTCCCTGATATGCTTTTCCCTATGATATATACCACTCGCTTATTCCCAGTGTCTAAAGATTTTAATTGCTGGAATCCCAAATTATGAATTTTATGTATACATGTATTTTTGTATTTTTGTACAACACAGTTGTTCATTGTTCTGGAGTTGAGTAATCACATCTTGCTACTTTTTATCTGTTGTATTGTATTATATAATCATGTTGTAGCACTGCAGGTATGGAAATGTTTTTATGTCACGGTGTGAACCTGTGTGCACAGGTGTCTTGCGTTAGCCGTGCTGATTTTTGACTCACCCGGGTTGAGACTCCTCCTTATGGGCGGATTTCTTGACGGTTGGGCCTTATTTCAGCGGGGAGCACGCCAGACACTTTAGATCATGAGTAAGAACGATAGCGTTCGAAACGCGTAGATCGTGGGGAGCAGTGGGGTTCGTGTGTCACTGTTTGCTGTCTGTACCTGTATTTGGTTGAAGATAATAAAGATCGGGATTCCTTGCACAGAACGTCCTCGAGTGCCGGAGCATTTTTTTTTGATTTTCTATTTACCACTGGACTGGCTTGAGTCCGCCCCGTGCACCGCTATATAGGATCGGAAGGTGAGCTGGCTGTAACCTCTTTCTATATATACTACCGCAAGTGCTCGTGCTCACCTGATTCTAAGTGATTATTATACACATTTCAATTGGACGTATATTATTTATCCTGTATTTAAAAACAGCACAGTGTGAACACCGACCCACTACCCCCCGAGCCAAACATGGCTTTTGCTGCATGTATAGACCGTAAGTCCAAAGCGGACAAAGTCTTCTCAACCTGTGAACTACCATTGAATGATGAAAGTGGTATGAAATTCCAATTACAAGAACTGGAAAGACTTTTAACTCATGAGATCAAAGTTTGGTGGGATCACACGACCCTGATAAAATATGTGGAAAAAGAAATGATACCACGAGGTCTGAGACTAAAAAAGATCCCAACCACAATTTTCTCGGATACATTTGTGTTAAATTGGAATAAAGCACTTAGCGATTGCTCACTGCAGCTGATGTCCTTAATTATAGAGCATGAAGCAGAGAGACTCATCCACATACAAAAGGAAATGGATATATGCAGAGAAACCCTTGAAAAATACAAAACATGTGAAGACTTCGTTAAAAAAGAAGAAGAAATTATGATATCTATTAAAGAAATGGAAGATAATATAATGGAGATGAAGCATCGCAAATTTCAGAGGGATCTCTATGATTATGGTCACAACCAAGTATATGAGTGGGGAAGAAGGGAAAACCCGCATAGTACTCCCAGATCCATTCTAAAAAAGAAATACACCAACAATAAGAAATATACTAAAAGTAAAAAAACCTCCACTAAACAGGACTTACCCCGAAGGGTTAGCTTCAGCAATTCTGAACTTGAAACCTCTGAATCCTGTGAATCTACAGGTGAAGATTCAAATAACGAATCTCGGATCCATGAATCTCACCAACCCAAATTATCCTACTATCAAAAAAATAGAAATAATAGGGACAAATTGGAACAACCAAAAAACGGCGCAGGAGGGGGGGCCGTAAACACAAAAAGACCCCACCAGATGTCAACCCGCCTGCAGAAAAAATGAATGCTGGACTTTTAGAGAGTGGTACATCGTTAGATGTAATAAATCTGTCTAGTCAGGAATTAACCCCTGACCAAAAAAATGTACTCTCCTTGGGCTTAAACTTTGTACCTAACAACAATTTTGATCCTTTTACTACGATCTTACAGGTGAATCGATTCATCAGGAACCTCACATTACGAAGGTGTTTTTCTGAGGCCCCCCTCCGCATGAAGACTCAGGGACAAATGAGGACAAACTGACAGATGATAATATATATACTGATCTGTCTTTTAAAGAACAACAGTCCCTACTTTGTCTTGTGGATCTTCATGGGGAGGGGCGAAAGACATATGATCAGAACAAACAGCATAGTTTCAAGACCACCAATAAAAACTACTACCCCCTGAGATTCCGTACTGCCAGTATGGATATATTTCAGGAGGTGATAGAAAAAGAATTGTTGAAGATCCAGGACTCGATCCCTCTGGCCAAAAAACATAATCTAAATATGCTACAAAAAACTGCCCTAAAACAACTAGAAGACAATAAAAATCTGATAATAAAAATGGCAGATAAGGGAGGATCTGTGGTGGTGCTTGACAAGTTATGTTATCACTCACTGATGTTGGAGTTATTGTCTGACATCACCACTTATCATATTTTAAAACTAAACCCTCTCACAGCATACAAAAAGGAATTAATTTTCATTCTAAACAAGGGCCTAGATCAAGGACACATAACCAAAAAACAATTTGATTTTTTGAATGTAGAACATCCTGTCACTCCCATAATCCATGCCCTTCCTAAGATGCATAAGGGGCTCAACCCCCCTCCTCTACGACCTATAGTGTCGGGCATTGGTTCACTGACAGAGAAATTGGGAGAATGGCTGGATTCAGTGCTGCAACCCTTAGCGAAAAGATCACCTGGATACATTAGGGATACAAATAGTGTACTCAGATATATGTATGACTTTGTTTGGTCCCCAGAATATACATGGTTGACTTTGGATGTTGTAGCACTGTATCCTTCCATTCCCCATTCATATGCTCTCCTGGCCTTAGAATATAGCCTGTATAAATATAGTGGCTACTCTGACGTCTTCATTGATTATGTGTTGGAGGTTACTATGTACCTTCTAACACACAACTATTTTGTATTCGATGACGTCTTTTATGTCCAAATCTCAGGTGTTTCTATAGGAGCCAAATTCTCCCCATCCCTGGCTAATATAGCTATGACATTCTGGGAAGAAAAGTACATCTTCTCGGTTGATAACCCTTATTCTGGGTGCATTGTCTGGTATGGCAGATACATCGACGATTTGCTCCTCATCTGGGGGGGAGATGTGTCTGCCATACCAGACTTTGCCCGATATCTTGACCAGAATACATATAACCTCAAATTCACACAGGTATATCATCCTACAACCATTCACTTTTTGGACTTGACATTGAGCGGAGTGGCAGGTGAAGTGGTGTTGACGGAGACCTACCGCAAGGAGGTGTCTGGCAACACTATCCTTAAGGCCAACTCTCATCACCCACTCCATACTATCAAAAGCATTCCTGTTGGTGAATTTACAAGAGCCAGACGCAATTGCAGTACAGAAAAAGCTTTTGACAGGGAATGTATTGAAGTGTGGAAACGTTTACAGATGCGAGATTACCCCCAATGGATGCTACACAGGGGTCTCAAAATTGCGAAAAATAAATCCAGAGCCAGACTTCTCAATCTTAATACCAAAAAAGAACTGACAAATCTTACCATCAAAGATGTGTGTGAGGGATGTAGTGAAAAAAATGGTGTCAAACCCGATGTCATCTGTGAAAAAGATGAAAAAAATGAAAGTAATACTGTACCTACAATAGTACTTACATATAGTAGACAGTTTGCCGAAATCAAGAATATTATTCACAGATGTTTACCCATTTTATATGAGGACGACATCCTGAGGGACACTCTGAAACAGGGTTGTCGGATAGTTTATAAAAGACCCGACACCTTGGGAAAAACACTCTCCCCCTCTATGTACACCTCGACATGCCCCAAAAATCCATCTACATGGTTAAAATATACTGGCTTTTCGAAATGTGGACACACAAGATGCAAGACATGTAAAGTCGCTAAAAACACCAAACAATTCTATAATTCCACGCATACTGAGACTTTCCCTGTTAGGAGTTTTATAAATTGTAACACGACGGGAGTAATCTATATTATTGCTTGCACCACCTGTGATTTAATATATGTGGGTTGTACTACCAGAAAATTTAAGGACAGATTGCGTGAACATCTCAATTATATACACAATCCAACAACTACAGGAGTATCTAATGCGGCATATCACTTTATACATACACATAACCGCAGTACAGATACATTAAACACTTTCGCTTTTGAACGTGTCACTTTACCCCAGAGAGGTGGTGATATTAAACAAAAAATTCTTCTCAGAGAAGCATTTTGGATCTGGAGACTCAAAACCAGAGTCCCATACGGTCTCAATCTAAAAAGAGAATTAATGTACCTATACTAATATTCTCATGCAGCTAAACATGGTTTCGCCCTGTTTTTATATTTACCATACATGTAGACATTTTATTTTATAGTCAATTTTAACTAATTGTATGCACTCGCTCCAATAACTATGATTCAACTGCCTCACAGCTGTTATGTCATTCGGACATGTATAATAACACAGAATGTCTCGTATGGCTCTCTTAGGAGACAGACGATGTGATGTCACGGCTGGGAGGCTCAGTATCATTGATTCTTGTGTTCCAGCATATATGGGAACCTACTACACTGAATGGCGAACACTTAGACAGATATATTGTATGTTGCTGCTGCTCATTTATTTTAACTTACTTTGTTACAATTTTCTCTCCCTTTTCCCCATTCTCCCCACATAGTAATCACCAGAAAGAAGATGATAACATTGAAATATTGTAAGGATAGATAAAAATAAAAATGTGTACGGGAGCATGAAGACTACGGGGACGGGAGGATAGCCGCAGCAGCGCACAATATTGAGACATACATATGTACATAAAAATACAAAAATATAAATAGACAAGAAAACATATAAAAACTAGCGATATATTAATATTTGTCCCAAGCATAGTATGTCAGTGAGATAATACAACCATACTCAGAACCAAATTATGGATAATAATAACAAAACACACCGGTATATAATTTTATGAACCACTTGTCTCAGCTGCACACTATAGGGCTTTAGCTTTACTTTATAATACCTTAATAATGCTAGGGCTATATATATATAAAAAAACAACATCAAAATTACAATATATTGAAACAGCATGTCCAGTCTTTCTTTATAGACCAATCCGTCTTTTGGGAAAATATGACGGAGTTCAGACAGGGCGCCTTTTCCTAATAGACCGATGTGGAGGGATGCTCTCTGTCGGTAAATGCCCTTGTGCACCATAAATGTTACAACATATTGGATCGATCTCTGCATATAAATTTGATTTGGTTCACACATTACGAAATTGAGAGCTAATATTCCAATGGTTTACCCACTTAACCCATTGTGGGAAACCTGTTGCGCCAGGGCCTTGCAGACACAGAACCATGGAAATTTACCAACTTCCCTCCACATTAACCCTGTGAGTACTATATGTGTGCGTCTCTGTGGGGACACACACATGTATATGTATATATATGCGTATATGCATGTGTGTATGTGCTTATATGCGTCCGTGCACGTATGCACAGTCTCCCTGATATGCTTTTCCCTATGATATATACCACTCGCTTATTCCCAGTGTCTAAAGATTTTAATTGCTGGAATGCCAAATTATGAATTTTATGTATACATGTATTTTTGTATTTTTGTACAACACAGTTGTTCATTGTTCTGGAGTTGAGTAATCACATCTTGCTACTTTTTATCTGTTGTATTGTATTATATAATCATGTTGTAGCACTGCAGGTATGGAAATGTTTTTATGTCACGGGTGAACCTGTGTGCACAGGTGTCTTGCGTTAGCCGTGCTGATTTTTGACTCACCCGGGTTGAGACTCCTCCTTATGGGCGGATTTCTTGACGGTTGGGCCTTATTTCAGCGGGGAGCACGCCAGACACTTTAGATCATGAGTAAGAACGATAGCGTTCGAAACGCGTAGATCGTGGGGAGCAGTGGGGTTCGTGTGTCACTGTTTGCTGTCTGTACCTGTATTTGGTTGAAGATAATAAAGATCGGGATTCCTTGCACAGAACGTCCTCGAGTGCCGGAGCATTTTTTTTGATTTTCTATTTACCACTGGACTGGCTTGAGTCCGCCCCGTGCACCGCTATATAGGATCGGAAGGTGAGCTGGCTGTAACCTCTTTCTATGTATCTTTATTGCCCTGACTCTGCCGTTTACAGAAACACCCCATATGTGGCTGTAAACTACTGTACGGCCACACAGTAGGGCGTAGAGGGAAAGGTGCGCCATATGGTTTTTGGAAGGCAGATTTTGCTGGACTGGATTATTTACACCATGTCCCATTTGAAGCCCCCCTGATGCACTCCTAGAGTAGAAACTCCCTAAGGGTCCATTCACACATCCGTGGTGTGTTGCGGACCCACAAATTGCGGATCCGCAACTCACCCGGCCGGCACCCCCTATAGAAATGCCTATTCTTGTCCGCAATCGGGCTTGAGGACCGTTGCCGCGGTACCTCGCACAGGGACAGGGGTGATGCCGTTAGCATGAATTGTGGACAGTACAAGGACATCCCTCTTGTCCTTATACCTGACCAGCAACAGGTTTCCAGTGGTAAGGGCACGGGTCTGGTACCTGGAGGGGGGAGGGCAGGGAGGCCGCGTTGATTTTTCTGCACGGTCCCACAAGCGTGGATCTGGCGGCAAGGGACTGGAACAAGGGGATACTAGTATAAAAGTTGTCCACGTAAAAGGTGGTAACCCTTATCTAGCAGTGGGTACATAAGGTCCCACACAAGTGGGGGGACATTCTGGGGGTTGAATACGGGAATCCCGCCCCTCGTATACACGAAATTTGTAAGTGTACCCTGAGGTACTCTCACAAATTTTGTATAGCTTCACGCCATACCTCGCCCGCTTGGAGGGCACATACTGGCGGAAAATGAGTCTCCCCTTGAACGCAATGAGAGACTCATCAACCACGACCTCCCTTCCAGGTACATAGGCCTCCATGAATTTGGCCCTGAAGTGATCGATGACCGGCCATATCTTATACAGACTGTCATGGGCAGGATCACCTCGGGGGGGACATGCTGCATTATCTGAATAATGCAGACATTTCCAGATGATCTCAAACCGGGAGCGTGACATGGCCGTACTGTAAAGTGGGGTCTGGTAGAGGACGTCCCCACTCCAGTAATGCCTGGCACTAGGTTTCTTGACCAGGCCCATATGCAGCACGAGGCCCCAAAATGTCCTCATCTCGGCTGCACTGACCGGCCTCCAGCCACCGGGCCTGGCCAAAAAGGAGCCCGGGTGTTGAGCAACGAACTGTTGGGCATACAGGTTCGTCTGCTCCACCATCAGATTTACCAGTGGGTCACTGAAAAAATGACAAAAAAAGTCATATTCAGTGTAGCCCACTGTGGAAATCTGGATTCCTGATTGGCCTACAAAATCAGGAATCACGGGCTCGTATCGCTCTGGGGTACACCAGACAAGATCACCGGCAGGGTGCTCCGGTTGGTTTTAACTGGTGGGCCGGAAAACTAGTACGAGCCCCAGAGCTGCTCGTACTAGGGTGGGCCACAGGGTCCCTAACATGGCGGTCCCCTTGCTCCGCCTGGCGGCGTCTCCGCCGCCTTGGGGGCTCATCATCATCGCTAGATGATGAGGAGGACGCGGATGACAACAGGAAAGTGGGGTCATCCTCGTCCTCACTGGGACTCTCGGAGTCCGAGGCAAGCTGGGCGTATGCCTCCTCGGCCGAGAACGTCCGACAGGCCATAGGGGAGTGCGTGTGTATGTGCGTGTGTATAAATCTTTATTTGGTGTGCGTGTGTGTGGGCGCACGAGTGTTCACGAACTCACCCTAAAACTAAAAAAAAAAAAACTAACAAGAAAAAAGGGCAAAAAATGTGAAAAAAATATTCAAAACTGCTGATCAACCGTCCGAAGTTGATCAGCGATGGGGTGTGCGATGCGCTAACAGTGGCCGGACGCTAAGAGTGCCAGCCACAGTCAGCGTACACAAAAAAAATAAAAAATCCTCTGCACCCCAAAAAAGTTGGGGCCGCACCCCTGGGGGGGTCTAGGGTCACACTGCTGTGGACCCCAGACACCCTAACTTAGGGTGATGCAATCAAAGTTTTTCAAACTAACTTTCCCTTTATTTTCCCTGCCTAGCCCAAACTTTCCCTATACTTTCCCTAAGTACCTGCTGTTCGGATGGGGGGTGCTGGGGCACAGATCGGGTCCTGGGGGGCACAGATGGGGTGATGCTGGCACAGATCGACGACGTGCAGGCAGATCCTCTCTCCTCCGGCTCCGGAACACAAAAGGAGGAGGAGAGGAGCGCTGGCAACATTTGAATCTGCCGCCGGCCCGCCCACCAACCAATCAGAGGCGATCCTGAGAGGTGATGTCACAATCACCTCTCAGGATCGCAGGATGGTGATTGGTGGGGTAAAATCACACCACCATCACCATCCTGTTCCGGGTTATCGGGTCTTCAGAGACCTGAATAACCCGGAAACGCAGAAAACCGCAGGTCTGAATTGACCTGCGGTTTTCTGCGATCGCCGACATGGGGGGGTCACAGGACCCCCCGGCGCATTTAGCCTAGGTGCCTGCTCAATGATTTGAGCAGGCACCGGGTTCCGATCACCGCCCGCCGAGCGGCGGCGATCGGAACCATACATGACGTACCGGTACGTCATGTGTCCTTAAGAGGTTAAGGAGGCATCCAATTTCATGAGCAGCAGATTTCAGACCCCTGCCAATATTATCTTCTAATATTTCTACATGACATGTAAGGAGATGTTAAAACAAGAAAAGTCCAAAAGTAATAGTGAAAGCAAAATAAGAACGTGCTAAGGCTGCTGCTGTGAAATTTATGTGTTTTTTACAAGCATTATTTGAGGGTTGGGATGTTTTAGACACACAGGGGGAAACATTATCTTCCTGCTCCAGAAAAGTGGAATTAAAAAGTCACAAAAATGTGTGGTGTGACAAATTTATCTTCATTTCTGCCAGTTTATATATAACATGGTTATAAGGGAAAATAATAGCATTCTTAATACAGAATGCATAGTACAATAGGACTGGAGGGGTTAAAAAAATAAAAAATAAAATTTAACTCACCTTAATCCACTTGATCGCGCAGCCCGGCTTCTCTTCTGTCTTCATCTTTGCTGTGCACAGGAATAGGACCTTTGAGGACATCACTGCTCTCATCACATGGTCCAACACATCATCTTTTACCATGGTGATTGATCATGTGACAGATCATGTGATGAGCGTAGTGACGTCACCACAGGTCCTTTTCCTGTGCACAGCAAAGATGAAGACAGAAGATAAGCCGGGCTGCGCGAACAAGTGGATTAAGGTGAGTTATATTATTTATTTATTTTTTTTAACCCCTCCAGCACTATTTTACTATGCATTCTGTATTCAGAATGCTATTATTTTCCCTTATAACCATGTTGTAAGGGAAAATAATAATGATCAGGTCCCCATCCAGATCGTCTCCTAGCAACCGTGTGTGAAAATCGCACCGCATCCGCACTTGCTTGCGGATGCTTGCGGTTTTCACGCAGCCCCATTCACTTCTATGGGGCCTGCGTTGCGTGAAAAACGCACAATATAGAACATGCTGCGATTTTCACGCAACGCAGAAGTGATGCGTGAAAATCACCGCTCATGTGAACAGCCCCATAGAAATGAATGGGTCCGGATTCAGTGCGGGTGCAATGCGTTCACCTCACGCCCGTGTGAAAGGGGCCTTACTGAGTCTCAGATTGGAAAAGTCATTTGGATATCTGCGCAAAATTCTATACTTCTGGCTCACACTGCGGAAGCTGCAAAGATTAATATTCATTTATCTCTAATATGATACAAGCATGAAAGCCTTTAAGAAAACGAAGATGGGAGGGTTGTCATGTCTGCTAATTCACCAAGAGCACGGTAAGGTACTCCCTCACACGCCACCACCTGTTCCACCACTTGTTTGAGGAAGGAGTCTGCTGGTTGGGGGTTATGTTTATACTTTTTGTGTGTTCTTCTTTTTTTCACATTACACGTTAGTAAAACATGTTAGAAAAAAATTTAATATGGCTTGCTGCAAATTTTGATTCTTGATTTCTAAGTTTCTAGTGAGGGCCGTATTTACAATTAGGCACCCGAAGGCACATGCCTAGGGCGCCATGTATTTGGGGGGCGGACTTATACAAAGTGCAGCCACAAGTCCCCCTCCTGAACTGTATCGCTGTCCTCAATACTGCAGAGGGGCGCTGGAGCCGAAGGTTTCCTGCCCCGCCGCTTATCCTTATAGGCCTCAGGATTGCTAGTAGGCTTGAGGTCTATGAGGCTGTAATCCTATAGCAGGCTGGCTTGATGACCGCTGGGTCCCTATGCTGTGAAGTCAGCATGAGTGGAGGCCTGTGCCCTAGAATCCCAGGCCATAGGCCGGAAGAGGTTTTTGAGCTGCATCACGGATGCTGAAGAACAGGACTCTCTGTAAGTATTTTTTTTTTTTCTTTACTTGCCACTTGGGGACATTTTTAGGGAGGGGGGCACTGTGGTCAACATTAGTGTTGAGCGAACCCGAACTTTGCGAGTTCGGGTACCCAGACCCGAACCCGAACTTTGCCAGAAAAGTTCGAGTTCAGTGTTCGGGCATTTAATAAAGCTTTTGAAAGGCTGCAGGGTAGCCAATCAACAAGCTTTAAAGCTGTGGGCACCTAGAAGCCATCACAGCCATGCCTAGTAATGGCATTGCTGTGATTGGCCGGTGCATCATGTGACCCAGCCTCTATACAAGCTGGATCATGTGTAGCACCGCCCATCAGATCTGAGTAGTGCAGGGACAGGAAGCAGGCAGCTGAAGCGAGGAGAGTGTTAGGAATTTGGCTATTTGTTTTGTGGGTGATCTATGATTTTTTGTGGGTGCCATACATCAGCTTTGCACCCCTGACATAGAAATACAATAATTAATCTGTCTGTTAATTCTGTGGGTGACCTATAGTGATTTTTTTGTGGGTGCAATGAACCATTTTTGCACCCCTGACACAAAAATATAATAATCCGTCTGTTAGTTCGACATATACCAATTTTTGGTGTGAGATAGACATGCACTGCATATGTGACAGGGAAATTAATATAGTTAATCCGTCTGTTAGTTTGGTGAGTGACATATTCCCATTTTTGGTGTGAGGTTACTGAGGTACACCAGCACTGCATACTGTACGTGACAGAGAAATTAATAAAGTTAAGGGTACTTTCACACTAGCGTTGTTCGGATCCGGCAAACCATATGCAAATGGAAATATGTTTTTTCAGGATCTGTTAGACGTATCCGGTGATATACCGGATCCGTATCATCCGGTATTATCTGGAATAACGGATACGGTATTTACATTTTTTCAAAGATCAAAAGTAAAAATTGCTCCTCCTATGTCCCAGCACATGTGCAGACCAGAAAACCAGATCCTGCAATGCGGCAATTTCCGGAACACTTGGTACCGTGCGGTGTTCTTGGTACCGTGCGGTATTTTGTCCGGTCAAATACCATACAAGGGATGGAACAGAAGACATCCTGATGCATACTGAACGGATTGCTTTACATTCAGAATGCATTAGGACAAAACTGATGCGTTTTTTCCGGTATTGAGACCGTTTATCGGATTTCAATACAGGACAAGAATAACGCTAATGTGAAAGTACTCTTATCTGTCTGTTAGTTTGGTGGGTGACCTCAAAGAATGAGGAGAGCATCAAATAAGAGACGTGGCCCTGGTCGTGGTGCTGGTGGAGCTCCTGTTGCAGAGAGAGGACGTGGTCAATATGTGCCAAATAAAACACGACCAAATGAAACACCTTCCTCAGGTGCATGTAGGCGACAGAACCTTCAGCGTAATTTTGTAGGCCTGAATACCGATGTACGAATGGTGAGGCCAGAACAAGTACAGGCGATAGTAGATTGGATGGCTGACAGTGCCTCCAGTTCCTTCACATTGTCTCCCACCCGGTCCCCTGCTGAAACCGCAGAGTTGGCACCTGCAGCCCATGGGCATCTGTCTTTCACTTCCCCCCTGTAAATCAGCTAAGCAGTCTAAGCCCCAAGTCATGCAGTAGTCTCTTATGCTTTTTGATGACTCTGCTGGTGGGGTTTCCGTGGGTGATCCACCTAGCCTGCCCCAGAAGTAGAAGAGAGTGAGTGCACTGATGCCCAACCACTTATTTTTCAGGATGTGGACATGGGAGGACCACCGCAGCACATCTCTGATGATGATGACGATACACAAGTGCCAACTGCTGTGGCTTTCTGCCGTGTGCACACCGCCAATGAGGGCAAGGGTGAAGAGTGGGTAGAAGATGTTGTGGAGGATGATGAGGTCCTAGACCCCACATGGAATCAAAGTCATGCGAGTGACGTGTGCATTTCGGAGGAAGAGGTAGTGGTCACACAGCGCCAGCCTCACAGCAAAAGAGAGAGCAGGGTGCAAAAACAGAGTGGCCGTCCCCTAGCTAGTACGCCTGCTACTGCCCACCGCACCCAGGAACTGAGCACACCAAAGCCAGCTCCAAGGAGTTCCCTGGCGTGGCAGTTCTTCAGACAATGTGATGACGACAATACGCGAGTGGTTTGTACGCTCTGCAATCAAAGCCTGAAGCGAGGCATAAATGTTCTAAACTTGAGCGTCACCTGCATGACCAGGCATCTAAATGCAGTAAGCACGGTCAGGGACGTTATATCTCCCTAACTGCACACTGGGTAAATGCAGTGACGGCTGGGCCTGAGGCGGATAGCAGTTTGGCGCATGTCCTACAGCCACTGAGGATTGCAGGACATTTCTTGTTGCCTCCTCCTCCTACTCCGCTTCCTCCTCTTCCATCTCCTCATCCAATCAGCGTAACACCTTCAGCACAGCCAGGGGGTGTCATGCCTTGCCCTGTGAATGTGCGGAGATCTGTCAGACTGGCTGCACATGTCTGACTTCTTTGTTTTGATTTAGGTTTGAGCTGGATCCACCTTCCCTCAGGTGTACTGGGTTTCATTGTTAGTGAGGCTATTTATCCCTCCTTCCCCAGTGGCCTGTGCGGGTTATAGTTCTTTCCTGGGAGCTCTTGCTTTGTGGTGGATTATCTGCTCCAGCTCTGCTCAAGATAAGTTCTTTGTGTGTTTTATCTAGGCCTCTAGGGAGACAATGGCTTCCTCCTGGTTTGAATAAGCAGGTAGCCTCTTCCCTTTTCCCTGCTGCTTAGGGTTTGCCCAGGGTGTTTAGGTTTTAGGCACGAGGGCATGTGCATATCCACCCTTAGGGTATGCACATGGGCACAGCAGTTTAGGGAAAGCTTTTAGGGATCGCTAGGAGGTGACCCTTTTCTCCCTAGCTTTTGGGCCTTGTCGTTTGTTTTCCCGTGTTTGGTTATTTCCCCGCTTACCTACCTGTCGTGACAGGGGGAAACGACAGCAGGCTGTTTTGAAACAAATCTGGGGGAAAAATCCCACACCGCGCAGGAGCTGTGGACGGGCATGGAACAACTGATGAGTGGTTGGTGCTGCTGAGCCTCAAGCCCGGCCTGGTGGTGTGTGATAATGGACGAAATCTCGTAGCAGCTCTGGGGCTAGCCGGTTTGACGCACATCCCTTGCCTGGCGCATGTGCTGAATTTGGTGGTGCAGAGGTTCCTGAAAAATTACCCCGATATGTCAGAGCTGCTGCAGAAAGTGCTTTAGGCATTCTCACCCTGCTGCTGCTCGCCTGTCTGTGCTGCAACGTAACTTCGGCCTTCCCGCTCACCGTCTCATATGCAACGTACCCACAAGGTGGAACTCCACCCTGCACATGCTGGAGAGGCTGTGCGAGCAGCAGCAGGCGATAGTGGAGTTTCAGCTACACATGTGAGACTCTCTGTCGAACAGCACCACTTCACCACCAACGAGTGGGCCTCCATGTGGGACGTGTGTCTAGGGCTGTCTTTAACGCGGGGCAAAAGGGGCAGCTGCCTCTGGCCCAGTTGCTCCTGGGGGACCCAAGGCAGCTGCCTCTTGGGCCCTGCTGGCCAGTGGCGTGGGGGGGGGGGGGGGGCATTGCCCCGGGTGCAAAATTCCAGGGGGCACTAGCAGGGCCACACCGCCAATTAGGCAAAGTGAGGAGATGGCCCCAGGCGGCGTCCTCAGGACAACGATACAGATAGATGTGCTGCGGCGGGGCAGGGGAGGTAGAGGCGTCTCCCTTCCCCATTCCTCTGATAGGCCAGGCACTAGGCCTGCAGCCTATCAGAGGCCGGTGCAGGCGGCACGATGATGTCATCGCGCCGCCTGAGCCGTACAGCGCAGGACACAGGCCGGAAGAGGCCTGCATCGCATCGCTGCCAGCCTGATGGAGGTAAGTATAAGTGTTTATTTTTTTATGGTACTACTTACTGGCACATGATTGGGGGCATCTATGGGGCACTTGTTACTGGCACATGATTTGGGGGCATCTATGGGGGTACTTTTTACTGGCACATGATTGGAGGGCATCTATGGGGGTACTTGTTACTGGCACATGATTGGGGCCATTTATGGGGCTACTTGTTACTGGCACATGATTGGGGGGCATCTATGGGAACACTTTTTACTGGCACATTATTGGGGGCATCTATGGGGGCACTTCTTATTGGCACATTATTGGTGGCACTTTTTACTGGCACATTATTGGGTGGCACTATGGGGGCACTTTTTTACTGGCACATTATTGGGGGCACTATTGGGGCATCTACTGAGGCCACAAAGAAGGGGTATTTTATATGGGGGGCTCTGTATAGGGGCATTTTATACTGGGGCACATTATGGTGGGTACTGTGGGGAAGGGGAGAGAGGAGTACTATGGGCTCATCTATTGTGGGCACTAAGAAGGGGTATTCTATACTTGCAAATTATGGGGGACACTGAGAGCATCTACTGGGGCACTATATATGGGGCATTTTATACTGGTACATTATGGCGGGCACTAGGAAGAAGGGGTGAGAGGAGCACTATGGGGGCATTTACTGGGGGCACTATATAGGGGTATTTTATACTGGCAAATTATGGGGGCACTATGGGTACATTAGCTCAACTGGAGGCATTAAAAGGGGGTATTTTTTGCACTGGCACACATTATAAGGAGAATTATTTCTACTGGGGGGCATTATGATGGGCTTTATTACTACTGTGGGTTTATGGGGAACATGATTACTAGTATGGGCACTATGGGAGCAATATTACTTATGGGGCACAGTGGGGACATGTTGGGGGCACTGTAGATGCACTATTACTACCATGTGTGCTCTAGCAGAGAATTATTCAGTGGGGACATGTTGGGGGCACTGTAGATGCACTATTACTACCATGTGTGCTCTAGCAGAGAATTATTCCTATTAGTGGGACTTTTGGGAGTACTATTACTATTACTGTGGGGGCATTTTGGCACAGTATCAGCTTACCACAATTGTTTTTGGGGACGTCATGTTTACACTATTAGTGTCAGGGGCGCAGTTATTTTAGGGCACTGTATGCCAATAATTATTGAAGGGCACTATCTGCATGGTAATACTATTATCACGGGTTTATCCGTTTCTGCAGTATAGTATCGGGGAGCACAGTGGCACAATATTGTGGGTGGTAAGATGATTTGTCTAGAAGATGGGAGGATGATGGAAAAGTAGTAAACTAAGATTTTGTTTGTCAAACTGCAGAGACGAGAAATGGCTGAAAAATGGTGGTCTGGTCTGAAGGTTTGAAAGGAGAAGATGAGGAAAGAGAACATCTACATCAAAGAGACGTCACTGGATGTAAGAGATATGTTGCGCTGTATTACCCTGTATGTAGGGGTGGATGGAGGAGTTAGTAGTACAGTACTATCTGCACATTGTAAAAAAAAAAAAAAAAGGGTAATCTGCAAAATACTATATATTTGTGTCAGAAGTTGTGCTTTTTTAATTTTTAGAATAATGATACAGCCATTTTATTTGATACATTTGTGCTGATTCTTTTTTTTTTCTTTCTCTATATTAAAGGGGTTTTGCACTTTCATTTAACTGATGATCTATCCTCTGGATAGATCATCAGCTTCTGATCGGCGGGGCTCTGACACCCAGGACCCCCGCCGATCAGCTGTTTGAGAAGGCAGCGGCGCTCCAGCAGTGCCGCGGCCTTCTCACTGTTTACCGCCGGCCCACTGACGTCACGACTAGTATCAACTAGCGTGGGCGCGGCTAAGCTCCATTTAAGTGAACAGAGCTTAGCCTCGCCCACGCTAGTTGATACTAGTCGTGATGTCAGTGGGCCGGTCGGTAAACAGTGAGAAGGCCGCGGCGCTGCTGGAGCGCCGCTGCCTTCTCAAACAGCTGATCGGCGGGGGTCCCGCCGATCAGATGCTGATCGGCGGGGGTCCCGCCGATCAGATGCTGATGATCTATCAAGAGGATAGATCATCAGTTAAATGAAAGTGCAGAACCCCTTTAAGGGACATATAGTCACCAGAACCACAACAGCTAAATGTAGTAGTTCTGGTGTCTATAGCGTGTCTCTGCAAGCTTTTTAATGTAAACACTGCCTTTTCAGAAAAAAAGGCAGTATTTACAATACTGCCAAGGAACACCTCTAGTGGCCACTCATCATAATTAAAGTTTACTACTCTACGAGATGTGTGGATTTTTTGTGTGTGTGTGTGTGTTGTGGTGGATGGCGTGTTTGCATGCTAGGGTGTGGGAAGGCGGGATCAGGGGGCCAAGTAAATTCTTGCCCAGGGTCCAATCAATATTAAAGACGGCCCTGCGTGTGTGCCATGTTGCGCTGTTTCGAGTACTCCACCAACATGGCCAGTGCCAATGACGCAGTCCTCAGCGTTAGTATCCCACTTCTATGTCTCCTTGAAAAAACACTTCGGGCGATGATGTGGCACAAGAGGAGGAGGAAGAGGGATCATTTCCACGGTTATCAGGCCAGTCATTCACAAGTGGCTGGGTTCCTGCACCAGGTACACAACTGTCCAGCCAGGGCACAGTTCTGCAGGATAAGGAGGAGGATGATGATGAGGAGGAGGAACCGTGTTCACAGCAGGGTGGCACCCAAAGCAGCTTATGGGCATCAATGAAGCGTGGCTGGGGGGATACAGAGGACACAGATGATACACCTCTCACAGAGGACAGCTTGTCGTTGCCTCTGGGCAGCCTGGCACACATGAGTGACTACATGCTGCAGTGCCTGCACAATGACCGCCGAGTTGCCCACATTCTAACCAGTGCTGATTACTGGGTGGCCACCCTGCTGGATCCCCGCTACAAGGACAATGTGCTGTCCTTAATTCCGTTACTGGAGCGTGATTGTAAGATGCGCGAGTACAAGCGCACACTGGTAGACGTGCTGCTGGTGGCATTCACATCTGACAGCGGGGGCTCAGTGGAAGCACGAGGCGAAGACAGAGGAGAAGGAGGAAGAAGTCGCCAACGCAGCTGGGGCACCACCAGCACCTCAGAAGGGAGGGTTAGCCTGGCCGAAATGTGGAAAAGCTTTGTCAGCACGCCACAACAACCAGCACCACCAGCTGATACGGAATGTCTTAGCATGAGGCAGCATTTCAGCAACATGGTGGAACAGTACGTGTGCACATGCCTACACGTACTGACTGATGTGTCAGCCCCATTTAACTTCTGGGTCGCCAAATTGGGCACATGGCCTGAGCTTGTACTTTACGCCTTGTAAGTGCTGGCCTGCCCTGCAGCCAGTGTATTGTCCGAACGTGTGTTTAGCACTGCAGGAGGGGGTTATCACAGACAAGCACAGCTGCCTGTCCACAGCCAACGTGGACAAGCTCACGTTCATTAAAATGAACCAGGCATGGATCCCTCAGGACTTGTCCGTACCTTGTGCTGAGTAGACAAGTATACCAGCCGCACCCAGCCATTGTTATACTCCAGCGGACTTCCTCTTTGCATTCTCTTTTCTATTTCCCAATGTTTTGGGGGTCTTCCCAAATTTATAAAAAATAAATAAAGGGGGAAAAAAACACAGAAAAAACAACACATTGTTGGCTACCTCCACCACCTCTGCTGCCACCTTCACCACCACATCCACCGCCTCCTCAACCTCATACTCTACTTTGACCTCCGCCTCCTAGTTATTATTTTTTATTTTTTTCTATTCTATGTTATTTTAAGTCATTTCCCTATCCATATTTGTTTGCAGGGCAACTGTCCTGCTCTTACCCCCATTTTGCTTCCTTTTGCAGCACTCTTGTCACGGCCATGGCTATGACCGTGACTCCTTAACCGCATGCGGTTGCCTGCGGTTTGTTTCTGGTAGTTCAACCACAGGTGAGGGCTACTTGTGTGTTGCCTCACTTGTGGTTGCCGCGGGCAACATGTGGTTGGAGATTGTCGCAGATAGCAGCCTGAGCTGGTGCTAGGCAGCTTGCAGCATCTTCATGCGGTTACACCTAGCAACCTTTATGTTAGGTGTGTGTGTGTATGTTTTGCACGTTGTTATGTATTGTGTGCACTTTCCGTTGAAGTGGTGTTTTTCCCTTCTGTGGTGTTGGAAGGGTTAACTCCCTTCCCAGTGTGCGTGTGTGTCACTGGGTCTGTCTGACTGTGGGTGTGGCTACTTGGCCTATAAAGCCTCTCACTTTTACATGGCTCAGGAGGTTGCTTCAGTCATGCTGGCTGGAGCAGCCTCCTGTGTTTCTTCCTGCCTGTGAGAGCCACCCCTGTGGTCATAAAAATATTGTCGTTATGTTTATGTCTTCTTGTATGTCATGTTGTATGTGATGTTCTGTTGGGACCTTCCTTGTTACTTTGTGCAGTTTACGGTTCTGGATTCCTGTTGCACAGGGATCCAGTCAGCAAGGCTGTGGCAGGTTGGTGGAACTTCTAGTTCGCCTGCCATACCCGTAAAGCTGTTTGTGTTCCCCTTTTTCCCAACAGCTTGGCCAGTGAGACTCCTGCTCCTCCGCGTCTAGGAGGAGTAGGTCGTCTTACCCTGACTCCTAGTGCAGGGACCGGACGGAGGGTGAGTTAGGGATCCGAGGTTCCTGCGCATGGGTCCTCCTACCTTTAAGGTCGGCCCATGCAGTTAGGAGTTAGGGTCAGGGTAGGGACGCAGTTAGGAGATGACCTGCTCCCTATCCTGTTATCCTGGCCGAGTAGGCCAACAGCATCTGGCATCACACGGCTGAGGATTTCCCCCATCCTCAGCCGTGACAACTCTAGCCTTTACTACGACTGTTTTACAGCCATTTTAGTGCACCAAAGTTCAGGTCCCCATTGACTTCAATAGGGTTCGGGTTCAAGTTCGGGCCTGGAACCCGAACTTTGACTTGAATTGCGGCCGAACCCGGCGAACCCGAACATCCATGGGTCTGCTCATCCCTAGTCAACATTACTATTGTGGTCATGGCTAGTGGAGGTGCACTGTGTGTGGGACATTACCACTGGAGGTGCACTGTGTGGAGGACATTACTATCGCTGCACAGACTGCTTTCCAGGCATCATGGACGCTTGGAGTTGCTAATGCTGTCTGCAACGCCATTACGTGTTGTAGCAGCAACTGGTTGGTCTCTTGCCGCTGCTTATTATCCTCCCGTTTGTGCAGGTTGGTCTCTCGCTGCTGTGGATTAGCTTCCACGAGGGCCTTCGCAACAGCCTCCATTTTGTCGTGGGGTACAGGTTGTAATACCGCTGGTTTGATGTAAGACATACAGCCATGCCCAAAAATGCAAACCAAAAAAAATATATCGGCATTACTGCGCTTGCCCGCATCCTCCACCAAATGTGGGCATTCGCTCTGGTAGTTAGGATTAGCGGGTGCAGCACAGAGGCAAAGTACAAGTTCTTGGTTCAAAACATCAGTGTTTATTCACACGTGAAAGCAAAACAAAAACGCAAGTTGCTTGATGATCGTTCACACACATGAAAAGTTTATATATAAAACAGTCACCTTTTCTCCTGGGTGTTACTTCACACCCTGTTGGAAGTATTGCCTTGTCAAGTCCACAGGCAGGCGTTAGGCGGCCTGTTCACCCTTACAGGGGTCTGAGCCCTCCAGCCCGGCTCAAGCCTCGGATCCCAACACAGCCCTCAGATCACAGCACACAGACCTCCTGAGCTCCACTGTCAGATGGAGGTAATCCTCCTCACTTGGCAGTGCTGGCTGGTTTTTATGCCTGGCAAAACCCGGCCTGGAACATAGGGAGTAGTCACCCATCCAGCACTTTGACTACTCCCAGTAAGAGCCGTCCCGGATCAGCTATTACAGCCATACTAAGTATCAAGGTGTCAAATAGCAACTGCTGCTGACACATAAAAAACAGCTCTTACTCCACCGAGGCCAAGAACCTCGGTGACACGTACCTATTATCCACGATGATTCCTTGTACCTTCTTACAAGGGGCACTGTGAATTGTCCCTGCAGTGGAGGCTGAGGACATGGTTGAGGAGGCAGAGGCGGACATTGTCGCAGGACCAACGGTGTGAGAAAATGGAGGCGGAAGCGGCGTCACCTGGCCAAGCTACTGGTATGGCTGTGCAGGAACCACATTCAACTAGTGGGCCATAAAGGACATTGTCCCTGATCGTAGTTACAGCTCCACACGTTGGTGCTGCCGTGCACTTTGGCAGACACCGACAGGCTCAATACGTGTGCAGGGCTGGTACTGCCTTTTTGGCAAATAAATGACCGCTTGGGACTCTCCACCTCAGCTCGGCACAAGCCAACAGTTCTCTGAAAGGTGCAGAGTCCACCACTTGGAATAGGAGGGACTGCAGTACCAGCAACTTGGCCAGGAGCACATTCAGCTTCTGCGCCGTTGGATGAGTGCACGCATACTGTTGTCTCTTGGCAATCACTTCGGTGATCGATTGCTGACAGAATGACTGACGAGGAGTAGGAGAAGAAGCAGGAGCATCAGGACCAACAAATGATAGGAAGGCTAGACAGCTCCCTTTGGCTGAGGTGGTGGAGCCTTGACTGCCTGGAATCGGGTGCGTGCCACTGGGTGATGCAGCAGTTGCTGCGGCAGGCAGGACCACCACATCGGAGCCACGGTTCTCCCAGGCCACTTCATGGTGACGCTGCATATGTTGAACCAGGGCCATGGTGCCATCATTGGCACCCTGGCCACGCTTCACCTTCTGCCCACAGATTTTACAAATGACCATGTTCACCTCCTCCGGCGGCTTAACAAAAAACGGTAGGTGATTTTACCCCCCAACACTCCGCACTGACTGTCTGCTACCGCCGCTGCATCCGTGAACCCCTTTCCGGGCAGGTAGGCTCCTGAAAAGCGGGTGGTCTACCCTGGGCACATTTGGCTCCCGACCACCCACTGCTGGCACCCTGCTGACTCCCGGCCATGCTAGCGACTTGCTGGCTCCGGTGCTGCCTCACAGGCAAGCTGCCATCCTCTTCTGCCGATAATGATGAAGCTCCTAATTCACCCTGCTCCCAAGGGCGATCAGCTGCATCATCATCATCGAGTACTGTCTGCACGTCACTGATGTCCTCCTTAACGGTCTCTGGGTCAGGAGCCTGACCGCTCGCAAAACACCAGCTTCCAAGCCACTCTCCTCATCACTATTTGCCCGCCTACCAGATAGTGTATAGTGGAGCTGAGCCCACAGCATATAATACTTCTCTGGCTGACGGAAAAGAAAAGGACAGAGGCAGGTTGAGGACAGGTGAGGGCAAAGGGCCTGCTCCCGGGCCATGCCAACTAAGGGTTGTGTCTGACGAATCCACCGGCTTTTGGCTGGGGGTGTCTGATGTCACTTGGGACAAAGTGGATAACCAAGTCAACCATTCAAGAACCGCTGATTTGCTGGTCAAGACACGACCGCTAGACCTCTCGCTGCGACTCCTGCTGCCACGCCCCCTTACTCTGCTGCGACCTGTGCCTGCGCCAGAAACATTTAGGCCTCTGCCACTCCCCTGTGCAGAACCTAGCACTTCTCTGTCTGACATACTGTTAGATTAAATAAATAAATAAAAAGGAAATTAAAACACCCAAAAAAGTCTGTAATTTTCTCACTTCACCACACAACGGCTTATAAGCCCTTTTTTTCCCACTAATACACGCCAAAAAGGGCTTTAAAACATATAACTGCACCTATGAACGGCAAATAGGCCCTTATTTTTTCCACTTATGTATACAAGCCACAAAAGGCTTTAGAACATATAACTGCACCGCTGAACGGCAATATATACAGTACAGACCAAAAGTTTGGACACACCTTCTCATTCAAAGAGTTTTCTTTATTTTCATGACTATGAAGGCATCAAAACTATGAATTAACACATGTGGAATTATATACATAACAAACAAGTGTGAAACAACTGAAAATGTCATATTCTAGGTTCTTCAAAGTAGCCACCTTTTGCTTTGATTACTGCTTTGCACACTCTTGGCATTCTCTTGATGAGCTTCAAGAGGTAGTCCCCTGAAATGGTCTTCCAACAGTCTTGAAGGAGTTCCCAGAGATGCTTAGCACTTGTTGGCCCTTTTGCCTTCACTCTGCGGTCCAGCTCACCCCAAACCATCTCGATTGGGTTCAGGTCCGGTGACTGTGGAGGCCAGGTCATCTGGCGCAGCACCCCATCACTCTCCTTCATGGTCAAATAGCCCTTACTTTCAAAGTTTTCCCAATTTTTCGGCTGACTGACTGAACTTCATTCCTTAAAGTAATGATGGCCACTCGTTTTTCTTTATTTAGCTGCTTTTTTCTTGCCATAATACAAATTCTAACAGTCTATTCAGTAGGACTATCAGCTGTGTATCCACCTGACTTCTCTTCAACGCCACTGATGGTCCCAACCCCATTTATAAGGCAAGAAATCCCACTTATTAAACCTGACAGGGCACACCTGTGAAGTGAACCATTTCAGGGGACTACCTCTTGAAGCTCATCAAGAGTGTGCAAAGTAGTAATCAAAGCAAAAGGTGGCTACTTTGAAGAACCTAGAATATGACATATTTTCTGTTGTTTCACACTTGTTTGTTATGTATATAATTCCACTACTTGCCCTACTCAGTATATGGAGGGAACCGTGGCCACCTCAGATCCAGTCAAAAAATAATCAGGTACGCAACAATGTCTGTACACTTAGCTGAAGGTGTTGCAGCCGCAGAGAAGACGGATCCAAGGACAGCTGGCAATATCCGGAGTGCTTGCTGCAGCAGAACACAGGTCCAGTGAACTGATAGCTACAAGTGAAGATACTAAAGCAAGAGCGACAACTGAAATGAGAACTATAATCCATGCCCTACAATAGGAGGAGGGGTGATATAAAGAGAGGGAAATCAAACGCATGAGGAACAGCTGGGAGGAAGGAAACCAAAAGTAAACAGAGCAGTGAGAACTCCTCCCAGGTCTAGTAGTGACATCATCACAGGGGTGGAGAAACAGAGCTGTGAGAACGTCCCAAAGCTCTGGTAGTGACAGTACCCCCCCCCTCTACGGGTGGACTCCGGACACCCAGGACCCACCTTCTCAGGATGAGCCCTATGAAATGCCCTGATGAGGCGAGTGGCTTTAATGTCCGACACCGGAACCCACATCCTCTCCTCAGGACCATAACCCTTCCAATGAACGAGGTACTGAAGAGAACCGCGGACAATGCGAGAGTCCACAATTCTGGAAACCTCAAACTCCAGATTGCCATCAACCAAAATCGGAGGAGGAGGCAAAGAGGAGGGTACCGTGGGCTGGACATATGGTTTTAAGAGAGATCTGTGAAATACATTATGTATCTTCCAAACCCGTGGAAGATCAAGACGGAAGGCAACAGGATTGATGACTGACAAGATTTTATAAGGCCCAATAAACTTGGGACCCAGTTTCCAGGAGGGAACCTTCAGTTTAATATTTCTTGTAGACAACCACACCAGATCACCCACATTCAGGTCCGGACCAGGCACACGTCTCTTATCAGCCACACGCCTATACCTCTCACTCATCTTTTTAAGATTACTCTGAATCTTTTGCCAAATGGTAGACAAAGACGTGGAAAATCTCTCCTCCTCAGGTAAACCAGAAAGAGCCCCTCCCGAGAATGTCCCAAACTGCGGATGGAACCCATATGCACCAAAGAATGGTGACTTATCAGAAGATTCCTGACGACGGTTGTTCAGAGCAAACTCAGCAAGAGGGAGAAATGAACACCAATCCTCCTGGTTCTCTGCCACAAAACAGCGCAAATATGTCTCCAGATTCTGATTGAGGCGCTCAGTCTGACCATTCGACTGCGGGTGAAAAGCAGAAGAGAAGGACAGCCGAACCCCCAGGCGAGAACAGAAAGCCTTCCAGAACCTGGACACAAACTGCGTGCCTCTATCGGAAACAATATCAGAGGGAATGCCGTGCAATTTAACAATGTGGTCGACAAAAGCTTGCGCCAACGTTTTAGCATTGGGTAAACCAGGGAAAGGTACGAAATGAGCCATCTTGCTAAAACGGTCCACCACCACCAGGATCACCGACTTCCCCGAGGAACGAGGAAGATCCGTGATAAAGTCCATGGACAGGTGTGTCCAAGGACGGGAAGGTATGGGTAACGGGAGAAGGGAACCTGAAGGCCGTGAATGAGGGACCTTAGCGCGAGCGCACGTCTCACAAGCAGCCACAAAACCCTCCACCGACTTACGAAGGGCCGGCCACCAAAATCTCCGAGCAATGAGATCAACCGTGGCTCTACTCCCGGGGTGACCAGCAAGAACCGTATCATGATGCTCCTTAAAGAGTTTGTGACGTAGCTCAGGAGGCACAAACAACTTCCCAGAAGGACAACGGGCAGGTGCCTCAGTCTGGGCACCCTGGACCTCGGCCTCCAAATCGGAATATAGAGCAGAAACAACTACCCCCTCCGCCAAAATGGGACCCGGGTCCTCAGAGTTTCCTCCTCCCGGAAAACAGCGAGAGAGAGCATCAGCCTTCACATTTTTTATCCCAGGTCGGAATGTAACAACAAAATTGAATCTGGAGAAGAACAGAGACCATCTGGCCTGTCTCGGATTCATACGCCTGGCCGACTCCAAGTATGCCAGATTCTTATGGTCGGTAAAAACGGTGATAGGGTGCCTGGCCCCCTCCAACCAATGGCGCCATTCCTCGAAAGCCAACTTGATGGCCAACAACTCCCTATCTCCCACATCATAGTTTCTCTCTGCCGGGGAGAGTTTTTTTGAGAAAAAGGCACAGGGTCGCCATTTGGCAGGAGAAGGGCCCTGGGACAAAACCGCACCCACACCCACCTCGGAAGCATCCACCTCAACAATAAAAGGTAAGGAAACATCGGGATGCACCAAGACGGGAGCAGACGCAAAACTCTCTTTAATCTTAGAAAAGGCTGCAAGCGCCTCCTCCGACCAAGAGGAAAAATCCGCCCCCTTTTTTGTCATGTCAGTAAGGGGTTTGATAACAGAGGAATAATTCAAAATGAACTTTCTGTAATAGTTCGCAAAACCCAGAAAGCGCATCAATGCCTTCTGATTCTCAGGAAGCTCCCACTCAAGTACAGCACGGACCTTCTCCGGATCCATGCGAAAACCAGAAGCAGAGAGGAGAAAACCCAGAAATTGAATCTCCGATACCATAAAAAGACATTTCTCCAGCTTGGCGTACAATTTATTTTCCCGCAGAATCTGCAGAACCTGAAAAAGATGATCCTGATGGGTCTGATCATCAGGGGAAAAAATCAAAATATCATCAAGATACACCAATACAAATTTCCCCATTAAATGGTAGAAAATACTATTAACAAAATGCTGAAAGACGGCCGGAGCATTCATCAGGCCGAAAGGCATAACGAGATTCTCGAAATGCCCGTTAGGGGTATTAAAGGCCGTTTTCCATTCATCCCCCTCTCTGACCCTGACCAGGTTGTACGCGCCTCTCAAATCCAATTTGGAAAACACCTTGGCCCCAACAATTTGGTTGAAGAGGTCCGGGATCAGAGGAAGGGGATAGGGATCGCGAATCGTGATACGGTTCAGCTCCCTAAAATCTAGGCAAGGTCTCAGAGAGCCATCTTTTTTTTTAACAAAAAAAAAAAACCCGCGGCCACAGGTGACTTTGAGGGACGAATATGCCCCTTCTCGAGACTCTCGGAGATATAAGTTCGCATTGCGATTCTTTCCGGTTGTGAGAGATTGTAGAGGCGTGCTTTTGGCAGCTTGGCGCCGGGAATGAGGTTAATGGGACAGTCAAACTCCCGGTGAGAAGGTAGCTCCTGAACACCGCTCTCGGAAAACACGTCCGAGAAATCAGAGAGAAATGATGGCACAGTTTTAGTAGACACCTCTGCAAAAGTCGCTGTGAGACAATTCTCTCTATAAAAGTCACTCCACTCATTTATTTGCCTTCCTTGCCAATCAATAGTGGGGTTATGTCTAGTGAGCCAGGGTAACCCCAAAACTAGAGGAGAAGGCAATCCGTTAAGGACAAAACAAGATATATCCTCCACATGAGTGTCACCTACAGCTAGCCGGATATTGTGAACAATGCCCTTCAGAGATCTCTGTGAGAGTGGAGCAGAGTCAATAGCAAAAACAGGTACAGTATATCCTTTTCTAATGTGCAAACCTGAAAACCATGCATGGCTACAAATTGAGTGTCAATAAGATTGACAGGCCGCTCCACTATCGACAAAAATCTCACAAGAAATGACTTTGCTCTCTAGCGCCACCCTGGCAGACAGGAGAAAACGGGAATTGCAGGTCAGAGGAAAAGCATCAATTCCTACATCAACTTTGCCCAAAGTAGCAGAAGAAGCAGAATTTGATGATTTACCTTTTGAGGTTTTTCTCTTATTATCGCTCTTAGTACAGTTCAAGAATCTCCTAGACGGACAAACATTTGCCAAATGACCTATGCCCCCACAACAAAAACACACCATACTCTGAGGACTAAATCCTCTTTTATCAGGGGCAAGTCGACCTAGCTGCATGGGCTCCTCCTCAGAGGGGAGCGAGACAGGATGAGGCCCCTGCACACTGAATGAGTCCGCATCACTGCCCCTAGACTGACAATGGCAGGACAGAGAGGTCTCGTTTCTTTCTCTTAGACGCCTGTCAAGGCGTACCGCCAATGACATGGCAGACTCTAAGGACGTTGGTCTCTCATGGAAAGCAAACGTATCTTTCAATCTCTCTGAGAGACCATGACAGAACTGACTCCGGAGTGCAGCATCATTCCAACCCGAATCAGCTGCCCATCTCCGAAATTCAGAACAATAAAGCTCCGCAGACAGTTTGTTCTGGCATAAAACACGTAAGTTAGATTCGGCCAGAGCAACACGATCCGGGTCATCATAAATCTGCCCCAGGGCCACAAAAAATCTTTCCACGGATCGAAGGGAGGGATCCCCTGATGGCAGCGAAAAAGCCCAAGTCTGAGCATTACCCCTGAGCAGGGAGATGACAATCCTCACCCTCTGCTCCTCCTTACCAGAGGAGTGGGGACACAAGCAAAAATGGAGTTTGCATGCCTCTCTGAAGCGAACAAAATTCTCACTGCCCCCGGAGAACGTTTCCAGAAGTGAGACCTTTGGCTCGCAACAGACTCCATGAGCCGGAGCAGAGCCCAATGCTTGAAGCTGAGTCATAGATTGACGGAGATCCGCTACTTCCAAAGAAAGACCCTGCATGCGGTCAACCAGGCCAGATAGCGGATCCATGTCAAAAAAGGACGGTTTTGGTGGATTATAATGTCACGGCTGTATGTGAGCAACAATAGTATACACAGTAAAAGAGCTACTGACCGGACCCAAACTAGGGAGGATAAAGGGTGACCCCTGTCAGACCCTCAAAGCTCTCCCTATGCTGCTAAAGCACATGCCCGGATCCAAATGGCGGAACGAGGCATGCCCACGTGCCTAAGACTGATGACCACTGTAACCCCTACAATAGTGGAAGGGGCACGGCCACCGGTGCCCTACTCAGTATATGGAGGGAACCGTGGCCACCTCAGATCCAGTCAGAAAATAATCAGGTACGCAACAATGTCTGTACACTTAGCTGAAGGTGTTGCAGCCGCAGAGAAGACGGATCCAAGGACAGCTGGCAATATCCGGAGTGCTTGCTGCAGCAGAACACAGGTCCAGTGAACTGATAGCTACAAGTGAAGATACTAAAGCAAGAGCTACAACTGAAATAAGAACTATAATCCACGCCCTACAATAGGAGGAGGGGTGATATAAAGAGAGGGAAATCAAACGCATGAGGAACAGCTGGGAGGAAGGAAACCAAAAGTAAACAGAGCAGTGAGAACTCCTCCCAGCTCTAGTAGTGACATCATCACAGGGGTGGAGAAACAGAGCTGTGAGAACGTCCCAAAGCTCTGGTAGTGACAATGAGAAGGTGTGTCCAAACTTTTGGTCTGTACTGTATATATTTTTGCCACTAATACACGACAAAAAGGCCTGTAATTTTCTCACTTCACCACACAACAGCAAATACTTTTTTTTGTGCCACTAAAACACGCCAAAAAGGGCTTTAGAACATATAACTGCACTGCTGAACGGCAAATAGGCCCTTATTTTTTTCCACTTATACACGCCACAAAAGGCTTTAGAACATATAACCAGTGGCGTTGCTAGGGCTGGTGTCACCCGGTGCGGTAGAAAATGGTGTCACCTCCCCCCTTCACCCCCGAAGCAATAATTTTTTAGTCATATAACCAAAAATATGTTATATAATGTGGGCAAAATATACCTAATTACATAACATTCCCAATACATAAACTTATTTTTATGTGAAAAATGGCTATTTTACATTGTTTTTAAGTGATACACTTTGGTGCCAGGTGGTGTACCATAATAAAAATGCCAGGGTACACCCCCTGGCACCAAAGAGTATCACTAATACAAATGTAAAATAGCCTTTTTTCACATAAAAATATGTTTATTTATTGGGAATGTTATGTAATTAGGTATATTTTGCCCACATTATGTACTGTGGGACTCTTTATTTATTACATATAAATATAGGGAACACGTACTGTGCAGTAAAAATATTGCTATTGCCAAAGTCAGGAGGTAGGCAGGCTGGCAGCTCCAACAGCCCTCCGATGCGGCGCTTGCAGGAGTGTCACTGTACGGGCCTGCGCACTGGATACTTTGATGCTTCTGCCAGTAATCGGGAAACCAGTGCGCAGGCGTGGACATCCGGATCCTCGGCACAGGCGTGGGATTTGGCCACTGGAGGAGGAGGACTAGCTGAAGACACTGGGCGGGCCGCCTGTGTGAGTGAGTCACTGCTGTCACGTGGACTTGAGCAGGGCAGGTGCAAGGATTTTTTGGCAACACCAGCAAAGCTACATCTCAGCGACGCCCCCGCCCGCAGCTCACCTGGTCCTGGTTCTGTCTGCAGCAGCTGGCTTCTCCTCTGTGTGGTCCTGGTATCTTCGCTCTGCTTCAATCGCTGGTTTGAGGACTGTACTTTTCGTCCTATAAGACGCACATAGGTTTTAGAGGAGTATAATAAGAAACAATATTTTCCATTATACCTCAGGTCAGACCACCAATCAGACCCCCAATGTTAATCATACCTCAGATCAGCCCCCATATCAGCCGTCAGCCCCCATCCATCATGCCCCTCATGTCAGCCATCATGCCCACATGTCAGCCCCCCATGTCAGCCATCAGCACCCCATCCATCATGCCCATGACAGCCGTCAGCCCCCATCCATCATGTCAGCCATCAGCCCCCATCCATCATGCCCCCCATGTCAGCCCCCATCCATCATGCCACCCATGTCAGCCGTCAGCCCCCATCCATCATGCTCCCCATGTCAGCTGTCAGCCCCCCATCCATTATGCTCAATGTTGGAGTCTGCACCATCAGGGGGGGTGACATGATGAGGGACAATGTTGGAGTCTGTGCCAAATGGGGACGGGGGGGTGACACCCCCTTCCCCATGGCACAGACTCCAACATTGTCCCTCCCTTCATCATTGTCCCGGGTCCCCTCATCATGTCATCCCCTCCTCCCCCCCATGGGTGGCACATTTATTTTCTTCCCCTCCAGGCTCCATGGCACAGACATGTTGTACATTTTGTCCCCCATCTCTTTTCTCCCCCTCTTTGTTACAATACAGTCCCCACTCCCCCCCCCCCCCCCCCCCAATCAACTCAGCAGCTTCTCTGGGCTGAGAATGATCAGTAGTACTGTACCTGATATATCACTGGGGTCTGGCTGCAGTGGGGTCGGTCGGGTCCTGGCTGGCTCCAGTCTCAGCCTTAAGTTGTCTTCTCCAGAGTCCAGCTTCTCTGTGTTCTTCTGCTACCAGCCTGGAGAGGCAGCTTTTACAGGCCACAGCAGAGCAGCTCCGCCTCCTCGCCTCCCTCCATCCAGAGTCCTCCAGACAGCTGCGCAGGCACTGCCATCCGCCGCGGCCCCATTGACGGACTCAGTCACGCCTCCTTGGGCCTGAGCGTCGCACGCACCGCACGGCACACAGGTAGGCTGGCCAGACAAGACAGTAGCAGCCGCCAGCCAGACCTACGTAGGTGATTAATTAAATTATTTAACACATTTAAATTGCACTGCAGTAAGTCAGTCCGGTGGCCGGTGGGGGCGGGTGACACCCCATCAGACTGATGTCACCCGGTGCGGCCCGCACCCCCCTTGCAACGCCACTGCATATAACTGCACCACTGAATGGCAAATAATATATATTTTTTGCCACTAATACGCGCAAAAAGGGGCTTTAGAACATAACTGCACCGCTGAACGGCAAATATATATTTTTTTTACACTAATACACGCCAAAAAGGGCTGTCATTTTCTCACTTCACCACACAACGGAAAATACTTTTTTGGTGCCGCTAATACATGCCAAAAAGGGCTTTAGAACATATAACTGCCCCACTGAACAATAATACAGTATATATTTTTTTGCCACTAATACACGCCAAAAAGGGCTTTAGAACATGCTGAACGGCAAATAAGAAATCAGACCGTAGAAAAAGCTTGAGTGGCACTACGTAAATGTCATGACAGTCTTATACTGATAGCGTCACAAATGCAACCCAAAGCATATATATAATAAATCACCCGGCGGTGCTCTGCATTGACAGGCAATATCTTCAAGAATCCAGTGCACAAGAAAAAGGAAATTGCGGCACTCACCTTTGGATGTAAAAATTTTCTTTATTCTTCCATTGTTAAAAAATGGGTCAACAGGACAGACAACATAGAATGCACATGTAAAAAATCGGCAACAGCCGTTTCGCGCTTGTATGCGCTTCCTCTGGCCTCGGTCTGTATGTGAGTGCAATGCAGGTCTTAACACCACACCTGGTGCTCAACCTGCCCACAGGTGATATTGTCACTCCCTATACTGGGAGGTTACTAACGGTAAAGACCGGATTGCACCACATATACCCACAGACCCTTTACACAAAATAACGCCAACCTGATATCCAAAAACAACATAGAAAAACAATCTACAAAAACACTCCCATGTCCAATTTTTCATTAAGTCCCAGGGGTCCCGTTGCTCCGGAACGGAATATCCACCTTCCTTCTCTCCTCAGTAGTTCCCGCTCTCTGTTGCCCCCTTGTGGTAGAGGTGGCACTACCTCCACTCCTGCAAACCTCAGGACTCTACGATCTCCACCGTGGGCCTCGTTCACATGTTGTACAAGGCAGGGGACCCCTCTGCCAGTATTTAAGGTATTTAGATATTCACGGAACCTCTCAAACATACTGCGTTTGGTTTTTCCGATATAGAATCTCCCGCATATACAGGATATTACATACACCACAAACTTCGTTCGGCAAGTAATCAATGTGTTCACCCTCTGCCTCAAACCCCCAAAGGACACCATGTCCCACTGGGGGTGAAAGGCACAGAACGAACAGTTTCCACAGCGTCTATTGCCCTTAGGCTGAAAGCTGTCTAGCCACGGAGTCGCCCCATGTACAGTGAAGCGACTCCGAACCAACCTGTCCTTCAGAGTATGACATTTTCTAAACGCAATTAACGGGCGAATATCCCTTATACTCTCCAAGCTCTCGTCCTGCTTCAGCGACTCCCAGTGGATCCTCACTACTTTTTTAATAAGAGCCGCCATCGGTCTGAACTTAAATGAGAAAACAATAGGTTTTGAAGTAATATGCCCTTCTTTTTTAACTTGTCTTTCCGTGGATTTTTCTGAACTCACATCAGTAACCCTAGAAAGGGCATCATTCAAGAGGGCCGAGGGATAGCCCCTAGACCAGTGATGGCTAACCTTGGCACTGCAGCTGTGGTGAAACTACGACTCCCAGCATGCTCCATTTATTTCTATAGAGTTCTAAGAGCAGCCAAGCAAGGGGGGCATCTTGGGAGTTGTAGTTTTACCACAGCTGGAGTGCCAAGGTTAGCCATCACTGCCCTAGACCCTCCTCGGTCCCGTTGATGCACTGCAATCCGACGAAATGACCACTTTAGAACATATAACTGCACCGCTGAACGGCAAATATATATTTTTTTGCCACTAATACACGCCAAAAAGGGCTGTAATTTTCTCACTTCACCACACAACGGAAAATACTTTTTTGGTGCCACTAAAACACGCCAAAAAGGGCTTTAGAACTTATAACTGCACTGCTGAACGGCAAATAGGCCCATATTTTTTCAACTTATACACGCCACAAAAGGCTTCAGAACATGTAACTGCACCGCTGAACGGCAAGTATATATTTTTTTGCCACTAATACACGCCAAAAAGGGCTGTAATTTTCTCACTTCACCACACAACGGCTAATAAGCCCTTTTTTTCCCCACTAATACAAAAATGCTTTAGAACATATAACTGCACTGCACAAGGGCAAATAAGTAGTATAAATATTTCCTTGTAATAAACCCTGTTAATAGCTGTATCAAACAGCACTTGCACCCCAATAACAGGAACGGTTTTCTAGAATTACAGAGCTGTATAATGGCAATTTGGAACCGCAGTCAGTGCAGCAAGGTGTAATAAGATTGTTCCTATTACCCAGGCTGTAAGCTCTCCTACTGAACCCTGTTCTGCTTCAATACTGTGGAATGATTCCTCCCTGAACTTCTATACAGCAAAATAAAAGTTTTAAAGTCTTTTCTACCATTGTCCCTAGCGCCTGCTGATGTTTCTCCCTGCACTAAGTACACTAGAAAATGAGTCCAAGATGGCTGAGGCTATTTATAGGGCTGTGACATCACAAGGCTGGCTGGCTGCTGATTGGCTGCATGCATGGCATTGTGGGTGATCCCTCATTCCCAGAGTTTCTTGCTCCATGTCCTAACACGTTCAGCAGCCATTTTAGTCATGACAGTTGGGGACCAGGTAAGCATTCTCTGTATGAGGGGCCCCGACATTGTGGGTTGGTTTTTCAGATTTAGATAACTCCTTTAAGACTCACATTGCACCAAACCATGAAATAATATACAGTATAGGTTCCAATATAAAGTTAGGAACCAGAAATAGACTTTCAGATCAACAAAGTAAATGTATTAATGTGAATCTATTTTATAGGTCCAAAAGATGTACCGTTAGGGCACAAAGAAGGACCTAGAAACTTGGGTCAAAAGTAGGGACTGTCCCTCCAAAGAGGGACACTTGGGAGGTAGGGAAGGGGGGGCTGGGAAGCAATCGGTTAGTGACAGCCAGCCAAATTAAACAACTGTGCAAAATGTTAATATTTGCTGATACAACATTACAACATACATACAACCTTCCTCTGCACCCTTATGATTGACCAAGTGTATAAATTGTTATTGGTAACAATATTGTACTGATACATTCATACATACACAATCGAGTCACATTATTATGACCACCATTAGTATCCAGGATAACCGTCGTGTGCTGCACAGACAGTGGATATACCTGCTGGGAGTAACTCAATAAGGTCCTGGTAGGTTGTCACAGATATCTGGAGCCAGGGGCATAACTACCATAACGGCAGACCATGCGACTGCTATGGGGCCCAGGGCAAGAGGGGCCTCCTCTTCTACTGGAGGTGAAAACTTGGTCAGGACTCTACCCTTTAAAGAAACAACTTTTAGCGAATAAGGCAGTGGAAAAATGGCCCAAGGATCAGTGAAAAGGGTTTAGGCGGAAACCCTTCTGTCCTGTATGGGGTGATCCTTGCTATGGGGCCCTTACTTCTCTATGTACGCTACTGTCTGGAGCCATGCGGACTGCAGTGCATCCCACAGCTGCTGGAGGGTGCGTGGCAGGGGGGGGGGGGGGAGATCCATAGAGCGAACACGATGATTGAGGTGGTCCCACAGAGGCTCAATTGGGTTCAAGTCTGGGGGATAAGGGGACTAGGGTAGTACTTGGAAGTCTTGGTCATGCTCTTTCAACCAATTTCAGACATTTCTAGCCATGTGACATCTGCCCCAGGAAAGACAATCAGCATGTATGGGTGTATGTGATCTGCACCCTTATGATTGACCAAGTGTATAAATTGTTATTGGTAACAATATTGTACTGATACATTCATACATACACAATCGAGTCACATTATTATGACCACCATTAGTATCCAGGATAACCGTCGTGTGCTGCACAGACAGTGGATATACCTGCTGGGAGTAACTCAATAAGGTCCTGGTAGGTTGTCACAGATATCTGGAGCCAGGGGCATAACTACCATAACGGCAGACCATGCGACTGCTATGGGGCCCAGGGCAAGAGGGGCCTCCTCTTCTACTGGAGGTGAAAACTTGGTCAGGACTCTACCCTTTAAAGAAACAACTTTTAGCGAATAAGGCAGTGGAAAAATGGCCCAAGGATCAGTGAAAAGGGTTTAGGCGGAAACCCTTCTGTCCTGTATGGGGTGATCCTTGCTATGGGGCCCTTACTTCTCTATGTACGCTACTGTCTGGAGCCATGCGGACTGCAGTGCATCCCACAGCTGCTGGAGGGTGCGTGGCAGGGGGGGGGGGGGAGATCCATAGAGCGAACACGATGATTGAGGTGGTCCCACAGAGGCTCAATTGGGTTCAAGTCTGGGGGATAAGGGGACTAGGGTAGTACTTGGAAGTCTTGGTCATGCTCTTTCAACCAATTTCAGACATTTCTAGCCATGTGACATCTGCCCCAGGAAAGACAATCAGCATGTATGGGTGTATGTGATCTGCAAGCATGGATGTATACCCAAATCGATAGAGATCGCCTTTCACATGTATAAGTGGGCCCAGAGAATGCCAGGAAAAAAAGTCCCAGACCATAACACTGCCAGCACCAGCTTGTGTTCTCCCAGCAATGGTTGCAGGATAACATAGTAACATAGTACATAAGGCCGAAAAAAGACATTTGTCCATCCAGTTCGGCCTGTTATCCTGCAAGTTGATAGATGTTTAGATGTTTCTTGCCTTACACACTAACGGCCATACATTTGATGAAAATGTGACTCATCAAAGAAGACAACCCTTTGCCCACCAACACGTCTGGTAGCCCCCGAGTTCATTTTGGTGGTGATCTGCCTCACTGTAGCGTGTCGGTTCTCCCTTGCTCACCTTTGTAAACGATGTTCACCTACCCTATCAATGGCACGTGGTGCTCTGCAGTTTACACATCGCTTATTTGCACTGGTGCTACTACCAATACATTTCACAAACTGCACAGTTTCAGAAATGCTGCCACCCTTGCCCCGAAAGCCATTAATCATCTTTTTTTTTTACAACTCTAATTGTCACGAGGGTGTCAAGAACCACGCCTGACTCCGTTATACCCGGGGTCAGGAAGTCGCAGCGGTTGGCTGCGCGCTCTATGTAAGATAGGGCTGTTTCCTTATGGTAGCTTTCTGGGTTTCCTTTGCAAACCCTTTTGGCTCACTCAGGGATCCGTAGCTCCTTCTCCTCAGCTGTTCCTTGTTCAGCACTCCCAAACCTCCTTATATTCCTCTCTCACACTTCTCTGGTTGCCAGATATAGAGCTTCCTGCCTGGACATCTATTCTGACCCTCTGGAGCTGTGTTGCTGCGTTCTCTGGTTGTTGGTCCAGAACGCTACCCTCCGGATCCCTGTTGGACCTTTGTGATCTGCTGTGGTCGCCCACCTGGGTGTATGTGTTTGTCTGTATTGTCTGTCCTCTCCCTGGTGTTTCCCTCTTAGTGTCAGTGGTGCAGACTAGCGATCCCACCGGCCCGTTCACTATCTAGGGCTCATTTTAGGGAAAGCCAGGGTTTAGGCACGTGATCGCCGCACGGGTGAGGAACCCGTCTAGGGATGTCAGGGCAGTCAGGTGCCAGCTGCAAGGTGAGTCAGGGGTCACCACCTTACCCTCTCCCTTGGGCAGGGCTTTCCCTTTTCCCTCCCTGTGCGTGACGCCGGTCATTACATTATATCTGGCCCTTATTTTGTGTGGGTAAAAAAATAAATAAAAAATAAATAATAATTTTTACCTACTTAGAATCCAGTATGGATCAAATTGCTGCTCTGTCCAAACAATTTCATGGCCTGTCTTTGGAGGTGGCAGGATTGAAGGCATCGGTCCTCCAGCAACAGCAGCAATTACAACAGACCGCAAGCCCAGCGGTTGCTACTGGTAACCAGGTTGTTGCGGAACCCAAGGTCCCTCTCCCAGACAGATTTTCTGGGGGAAGGGACAAGTTTTTGACATTCCGTGAGGCCTGTAAATTATACTTTAAACTGCGCCCTTACTCGGGTGGGGGTTGTTATTTCCCTGCTGCAGGGGGACCCGCAGTCCTGGGCGTTCTCTTTACCTACTGATTCCCAGGCGTTTCGGTCAGTGGATGAGTTTTTCGGGGCCTTGGGTCTCATATATGATGACCCTGACCGAGTCGCACTGGCTGAATCAAGATTACGGAGACTCCTACAAGGAGAGCGGTCGGTAGAGGAATATTGCTCTGACTTCCGTAGGTGGGCTACGGATACCCAATGGAACGACCCGGCTCTCAGGAGTCAGTTCTGCTCTGGGTTATCCGAAAGGGTTAAGGATGCGCTTGCATTATATGAGACCCCCTTTTCCCTTGATGCGGTTATGTCCCTTTCTATCCGAATAGATAGACGCCTTAGGGACAGGTTGAAAAAACCGGAGCCATTGGTAACCCCTCCCAAGCAGCAGTTAGTCTGTACGGACTTAGACGAGCCTATGCAGCTAGAAGGAACTACTCGTCAGGTCTGTCCTCCTGAGGCTCGCCGTAGGCGTGGGGTTTGTTTTTTTTGTGGGGAGAGGGGTCATTTCATTAATGTCTGTCCTTCTTTCCTCAGAAACAAAAGACCGTCGGAAAACTACTAACCCCAGGCTGTGTGGAGGATGTCAGCCGGGGGGTATACGTTTCCTCCATACGTACATCACAATTTGTGTTGCCAGCGGTTATTGTTTTTGTTGATAAGACGGAGACTATTTCTTTCTTTCTAGACAGTGGAGCAGGGGTAAATTTGATAGATGCCCATTTTGCCCGCACTATGGGTTTGTCTCTCTGTACGCTACAGAGACCTATTCCCATATTCGCTATTGATTCTGCTCCTCTGTCTCAGAGAAACCTCACCCACATTGTTCATAATTTACACCTTCGGGTAGGGGACCACCATAACGAGATGCTTTCATGTTATGTTCTGGAGGGGATTCCCACTCCGGTAGTGCTGGGTCTTCCCTGGTTGGTAGCGCACAATCCAGTGGTGGATTGGCAGGCCAGGGAGATATTGGAGTGGAGTGAGCAGTGCAGAGAAAATTGCTTAAATAGCAATTGCTTAGTCACCTCCATAACTACCCTACCTACATTTATTTCGGACTTTAAGGGCGTTTTTTCTGAAAAGGGTTGTCAGAAGTTACCACCTCATCGTCCTTATGATTGCCCGGTTAACCTTATTCCCGGCGCAAAATTACCCAAGACCAGGTTATATAATCTTTCAGGTCCAGAGAGACAAGCCATGAAAGATTATATCTCCGAGAGCTTGGCTAAGGGACACATCAGACCCTCTTCTTCACCCGTGGCTGCAGGGTTTTTCTTCGTTAAAAAGAAAGATGGGGGCCTGCGTCCTTGCCTAGATTTTCGCGAATTAAATCGGATAACCATCCGAGACCCATACCCTCTTCCTCTCATTCCTGACCTGTTTAACCAGATTGCGGGTGCTAGGTGCTTCTCCAAACTTGATCTTAGGGGGGCCTACAATCTGATTCGTATTAAGGAGGGGGATGAGTGGAAGACAGCTTTTAACACCCCTGAGGGGCATTATGAAAATCTAGTTATGCCTTTCGGTCTGACCAATGCTCCTGCCGTCTTTCAACATTTCGTTAATGACATTTTTAGTCATCTAATCGGCAGGTTTGTGGTAATATACCTAGATGATATTTTAATTTATTCGTCTGATCTGAGAACACATGAGGTGCATGTCAGACAAGTACTGCAGGTCCTACGGACGAATAAATTATATGCTAAAATTGAAAAATGTGTCTTCGCCGTTCAGGAGATACAATTCCTAGGTTATTTTTTATCTGCTTCAGGTTTCCGTATGGATCCTAGGAAGGTCCAGGCAATTTTGGATTGGGATCTTCCTGAGAACCTCAAAGCACTACAACGGTTCTTGGGCTTCGCGAATTTCTATAGGAAATTCATTAAAAATTATTCACTTATTGTAAAACCCCTTACTGACATGACTAGGAAGGGGACTGATTTTTCTAAATGGTCTGACGCCGCTAAAGTTGCTTTTTCCTCTCTAAAAGAGAGGTTTACCTCAGCACCTGTACTAGTCCAACCTGATGTCTCTCAGCCTTTTATTGTTGAAGTCGATGCGTCAGAGGTGGGAGTGGGGGCTGTACTGTCTCAGGGTCCATCTCCTGGCAAATGGCGTCCTTGTGCTTTCTTTTCTAAAAAACTATCTGCAGCAGAAAAGAACTACGAAATTGGCAATAGGGAACTATTAGCTATTAAACTTGCGTTTGAGGAGTGGCGTCACTTTTTAGAGGGGCAGTCCACCCCGTCACTGTGATTACGGACCACAAATCTTCTGTACCTCGAATCAGCTAAGCGTCTCACCCCTAGACAGGCTAGGTGGTCGCTATTTTTTACCAGGTTTAACTTTGTGGTTACCTATCGTCCTGGGGCAAAGAATACCAAGGCTGATGCACTATCTCGTTGTTTCCCTGGAGGGGGTAATGTGAGTGATCCGGTGCCCATTCTACAAAGAGGAGTGGTTGTTTCTGCGGTACACTCTGTTCTGGAGGGGAAGGTGTTAGAGGTCCAGGGGGACGCCCCGGTCTCTTGCCCCTCAGAGAAATTGTTTGTACCGTTGAACCTACGTTTCGAATTATTAAAGGAACATCATAATTCGGCACTTGCTGGGCACCCGGGTAGTAAAGCAACCTTAGAGCTATTGTCTCGTCGTTTTTGGTGGCCAAGGTTGCGTCAGGATGTATTGGATTTTGTGTCTTCTTGTTCTACCTATGCGCGCGCAAAAGTTTCACATACATGTCCTGCAGGGTCTCTATTACCACTCGTCATTCCCAATAGACCATGGACACATCTGTCAATGGATTTTATCACTGACTTACCTTTGTCTGCGGGTAAAACAGTTATTTTGGTAGACAGGTTTAGCAAAATGGTACACTTCATTGTGTTACCCGCACTACCTAATGCTAAGACTCTTGCTCAGGTATTCGTCAGTGAAATTGTGAAGCTTCACAGGGTCCCCTCCGATGTTGTTTCGGATCGGGGTACCCAGTTTATTTCTAAATTTTGGAAAGCTTTTTGTTCCCGTTTGGGGGTACACTTGTCCTTTTCCTTAGCTTTCCATCCTCAGTCGAATGGACAGACTGAGCGTACCAACCAAAACCTGGAGACATATCTAAGATGTTTTGTGTCTGAAAACCAAGAGTTGTGGTCATCATATTTACCGTTAGCTGAGTTTGCCATAAATAATCGTCGTCAGGAATCCACTGGCAAGTCACCATTTCTTGGTGCATATGGTTTTCATCCCCAATTCTGTACTTTCAAAGAGGGGGGGTCTTCTGGGGTTCCCGAAGAGGAACGGTTTTCGTCATCTCTTTCATCGGTATGGCAGAAGGTGCAAGCTAACTTGAAAAATATGGGAGGTAAATACAAATGCATGGCTGATAAGAGACGGTCGCCAGGTCCTGACCTAGGAGTGAATGACTATGTGTGGTTGTCTCTAGGAATATTAAATTGAAGGTTCCCTCTTGGAAACTGGGTCCTAGGTTCATTGGTCCTTACAAAATTGTAACCATCATCAACCCCGTGGCTTTTCGCCTGGAGTTACCTCAGACTTTTAAAATCCATAATGTCTTTCATAAGTCGTTACTCAAAAAATATGTTCCACCTCTAGAACCGTCACCGCTGCCACCCCCTCCTGTTGTCGTGGATGGTAATCTAGAATTTCAGATATCCAAAATTGTTAATTCTCGTCGGGTCCGCCGCTCTCTTCAATATCTGGTGCATTGGAGAGATTACGGTCCCGAGGAAAGAATGTGGGTTCCTGCGTCTGAGGTAAACGCCGACAGGATAGTTCAGGTTTTTCATGCCTCTCATCCTGAGAGACCTGGTCCTGAGTGTCCAGAGGCCCCTCGTAGAGAGGGGGGTACTGTCACGAGGGTGTCAAGAACCACGCCTGACTCCGTTATACCCGGGGTCAGGAAGTCGCAGCGGTTGGCTGCGCGCTCTATGTAAGATAGGGCTGTTTCCTTATGGTAGCTTTCTGGGTTTGCTTTGCAAACCCTTTTGGCTCACTCAGGGATCCGTAGCTCCTTCTCCTCAGCTGTTCCTTGTTCAGCACTCCCAAACCTCCTTATATTCCCCTCTCACACTTCTCTGGTTGCCAGATATAGAGCTTCCTGCCTGGACATCTATTCTGACCCTCTGGAGCTGTGTTGCTGCGTTCTCTGGTTGTTGGTCCAGAACGCTACCCTCCGGATCCCTGTTGGACCTTTGTGATCTGCTGTGGTCGCCCACCTGGGTGTATCTGTTTGTCTGTATTGTCTGTCCTCTCCCTGGTGTTTCCCTCTTAGTGTCAGTGGTGCGGACTAGCGATCCCATTGGCCCGTTCACTATCTAGGGCTCATTTTAGGGAAAGCCAGGGTTTAGGCACGTGATCGCCGCACGGGTGAGGAACCCGTCTAGGGATGTCAGGGCAGTCAGGTGCCAGCTGCAAGGTGAGTCAGGGGTCACCACCTTACCCTCTCCCTTGGGCAGGGTTTTCCCTTTTCCCTCCCTGTGCGTGACGCCGGTCATTACACTAATACATTTCATTTTTTTTTATCCATGGCAACAATGAGGGATATGTGTGCAGACAGCCTATCCACACCATATATACCCACCAAGCCAGCTCACCACACATGACTTCCTTTATGAGCTTCGAGCTGACAACATCAAAAGTAGGAAGTGGTCATAATATTGGAACACAACTTTGTATAATAAGCACAGGAAACAATATCAGTGTTTTATAAAGTCATCCAGTCACTCCATACATCTGGCCAACATAAAAATAGTATTTCACAAGGAAAGCTAGTAGATTTACCAGGTTATTTTTTTATTATTTTCATTTAGAAGGACCATATTGTAGCGAGAGTGATAGCTTCAGAAATGAAACAATGTATGGCTGCACTATCACATTTTGCCTAAAGGTGGCAGTGCAGAGCCTCATTGCTATTTTTCACTTCTATGGTTGTTACCATCTGTTTTTCCCTAGCAAAGTCAATGTGAAAATGACATAATAAAAGATTTTTTTTTTTTAAATACAAGGGATAGGGCTATTTGCAGTTTAAAAAAGGAAACATGGCCCCAAAATCGCATGTTTTTAGTTGCATTTATTTCTTTAATCCTATTCACTACAATGTTTTTTTAATATACAGTACATATTGGCATGGAAAATTCAAAATAACATCCAAAAATTCTTTAAAAAGATGTTTAACATAAAAACATAATTTAAACAATAGGCCATTTTTAATGACACATTCCCTTTAGGACCTTTCACCATTCCTGACATGCCTGCTTCATGCATTCCTCATGTAATAACAATTCTGGAGCATCTATTTTTATGGCTCTATGTTGTGCCATTCCTTTATTATTTCTACTAGAAGTTATGATTGAATTGCTAGCAGTCTGCAGTAAGGGTACAGAGAGTACCGATTTGATAGAGTGAGTCTGCGCAGGTACCCCCCCCCCCCCCCCCCCCGCCAACTGGTTACCACCCCTCTGTACCCTTACTGCAGACTGCTATTAATTTATTCATAACTTCTAGTAGAAATAATAAAGGAATGGCACAACATACAGTCAAAAGTCTAGATGCTCCAGAATTGTTATTACATGGGGAATGCATGAAGCTATTAAAACAGACATGTCAGGAGTGGTGACAGGTCCTCTTTAACCCCTTTTTGTTCCTTTAAGCCCTTTAAGGGCCCTTTATATTGACTGTAACAAACTTAGCTGAATTCCACGACTCACAATTACTGTTGGATTACTACATAGAAATAAAAGGGAATCCTTTTTTAATCCTTTTGCTTGAAGTTTACATAAATGTCAAGTCAACATATGAGACATATGACAATGTATCAGAAAGTATAAAAATACATAACACAATAATAATCTCCATGACATTGTTGAGACTGCACAGTGAAATCCCCACAATACATAAAAGACATGACTTATTTACAGGCAGCTACTTAAAGGCTTTGGGGGGCATTTTTTTTTATTATAGCATTGTCTTTATTTTAAGCTAAAAATCTTTTTTTCAGTTGGTCTTTATAAAAAATATGGAATCCTTTTTCTGCACAGAGCTGTAGTAGCTGTCTGTGTGTTTTCTGTCTTTTCCGTCAGTTGGGGAGCTGACGGGCTCCTTATCTCTGCTCTATGACCTTGTAAACACTCATTATAAATGAGTTCTTATCTTACTAATAGGAGTATGGCTTAAATAAGTGTTTATGACCTCTTGGTAGTTTAGAGATAAGATTTATGGCACAAAGTGAAAGTACCAGTCACACAGCTAGAAAAACAGTTAACCCTTTGTGACAGGTTGTCCACACATTCTATCCCTGAGCAACAATTCAGAACATAGGCGTAATTTATCATAGCGCCGTGGCAGACGCCTGGCAATGATAACCAGGTGCACTGCCGGATGCTGCACAAGATTTATGAAACAGTGTACGCTTTGCATAAATTAGGCGCAGCATTCGGCAGTTCGTGCACATGAACTGAGATTTGGCTGGAGTAGATTTTAGTGTTCTTCTCTGGCGCAGAACAGGATAAAATTGTCAGGGCTACTGGCCCTGCCTCCTTTTTGGGAAATTGGCTAGGCCAATGGTGCGACTTTTTCACAACTTTAATGATAAATTTGGTCCATAATCCGCAGCCACTGCATATTCTGGCTAAGTCCTATCCTATGATTGAACAATTTAAAAAGGACCTTTGACCACAAATGAAATGCAATCTGATAGCTTCATGCTGTAGAGCAGGAGAAGCTCAGCAGGTTGATATATATATATGTATATATATATATTTTGGCAGGGGGGGAGATTCAGTGTAACCTATATTTTATACATTTATGTATTAGCTTTATCCACCTATTGTGAATATCTTTTCGGTACAGGAGGGAGGGGTTACCAGATAGCACTGTGTGTATAAGTGTGCATACAGAGGTAGCTGTCAGTCATTGATAACCCCTCCATCCTGTACTGATGGGTATTCATAGGAGGTGAAAAAATATAAAAATATAAATGTGTAACGTACACGTTATACTGAATATTTTCCGATTTTTTTATTTTTTATCAATCACTCTATAACATGGTGCTTTCAGACTGCTTTGCATTTTGTGGTGATAGGTCCTCTTTAAAAACCCTATGCTTCCATGTACTCATCGTCCCAAAAACCTCAATGACCTTCTAAAGAAGGCCGATGAAGGGTCTATAAAGACACAACCACAATTTTAAAGCCAAAGTCAGGAGTGAATCTTAAAAGTGGAGAAAATATACAGGACAGATATAACTTCTCTTTTTTTAATTCACTCCTGGTTTTGGCTTCCAAAACTGCACGCAGAAACCGGATTGTGTGGCTATACCCTAAGTAAATTCCTAAGACATTCTTTTCTTAATACACTAAAGAGGGGTACCTATCCCTGGTTACATTGCTTACAGTGCTCCCATGTCTTAAAAGGAGATAAGATATATCATCCCCATTCTGGTAAAGTTTTCATGTTAGAAGACTATTTCACCTGTGATACCAATTTTGTAGTGTATCTGTTGGTGTCCTTGTTGGCTGATTTATATGGGTGAAAAGACCCAAAAGGTAAGATATTGTATCAGTCAACATAAGTCCACTATCCGTTGCAAGAATTTGCTGTTACCTGTCTTCGCTCAATTCCACAAAGCTAATCACAACATTGCTCATTTTAAATTTCAACAGGTTCCTGTCCCCAGAAGTATGGACAGGATCAAATGACTGAAACTAAGGGAAGCCTTGTGGATCCACAAACTCCAGAGCCTCGAATCATGAGGTATCAATAGAGAATATGAAGTATACTGCTTTTTTTTTATGTTTTCCCATGATTTGCATAATTTCCGCTTTTCAATTTTTAGGCTAATTCATTAGTATTCTTGAGATCCTTCGTATTCTATTGAGCCCATGCTAAGGCTACTTTCACACTGGCGTTTCTGGGTCCGCTTGTGAGATCCGTTTCAGGGCTCTCACAGGCGGCCCAAAACGGATCAGTTCAGCCCCAATGCATTCTGAGTGGATAAGGATCCTTTCAGAATGCATCAGTTTGCCTCCGTTCAGCCTCCATTCCGCTCTGGAGGCGGACACCAAAACGCTGCTTGCAGCGTTTTGGTGACCGTCTGACGAAACTGAGCCAAACGGATCCGTCCTGACTTACTATGTAAGTCAATGGGGACGGATCAATTTTCACTGACACAATATGGTGCAATTGAAAACGTTTGCATTATCATTTTTTTATTTTATTTTTTTTGTTCATGGTAATGCAAACGGATCCATTCTGAACGGATACAAGCGTTTGCATTATAGGTGCGGATCCATCTGTGCAGATACCAGACGGATCTGCACCTAACGCAGGAGTGAAAGTAGCTTAAGTATCCTCCCCCCCTTGTTTTTCCCTCTTTCCCTTTCCCCCCCCCCCCCTTTGTTTTTCATTGTTTCTTTCTTCTCTTACTCTTCCCTCCCAACTACCTCTTCCCCTTTTTTTTCTTCTCTCCCATCTATCGTTTTTTTCCTCCCTTCCATCCTTTCCCCTTCTTTCTTCCACCGACCCTCTTCCTCTTTCCCCCGCCCTCTCCTTTTTTTCCTTTTCTTTCTCATCTTTCATTCCTTTCCTGACCCTTCTTCTCTTCTTCCCCCCCCCCCCATTTGTTATCTTTCTTTGCATCAATACGCGTTGTCTATACATTTTTGCTATAGTTACCGAGTCATTAAGTATTATTTCTTACCACACATTACTCTACTGCCATCCATTTATTACCTATAATCCCTCCACACATTATCTACCTTCAGTTACTTCCATGTAATACATTTATTTCTTATTAACCATTTATTTTATCCAGTCTTTTTAATCCATGTAATACACCAATTTCATTCATTTCATCTATCCATATAATTTATCAGTTTTCCATATTTCATAATTTTCAGCCATTCTAGTAATCCAACTCTTTCTTTTCCGATTCTTCTCCTTATAATGCTTTCTATCTTGTTCCTTAACCATGCCTCAGTTCAGCATCTTCTTTGCCTTCTGACTTGCATAGCATGCTTATGTCTCAGCCCACATGCATATTTATACTATCTTCAGTGTTGTACCATTACAAGAGGCTACTTACATTACATTACTTACATACAATTGCCTGGTGTTGATGATACAGGGTGGCCCATGAAAAAGTAGCCCACCTCCAGCAATAGTATGACAAGATGGACGAGCAAGTGGATTGTATTTTTTAACCACTTCCTGACAGAGCAATTTTTTGTAAATCTGTGTAACTTTATGTGGTAATAACTTTAAAATGCTTTTACTTATTCAGGCCATTCTGAGACAGTTTTCTTGTCACATATTGTACTTCATGACAGTGGTAAAATGGAGTAAAAAAATTTCATTTTTTATTATACAAAAATACCAAATTTACCAAAAATTTGGAAAAATTAGCAAATTTCCAAATTTCTATTTCTTTATTTTTATAATAGATAGTTATACCTCCAAATATAGTTATTACTACATTCCCCATATGTCTACTTCATGTTTGGATCATTTTGTGAATGTCATTTTATTTTTTGGGGACGTTAGAAGGCTTAGGCTACTTTCACACTTGCGTTCGGGGTTCCGCTTGTGAGTTCCGTTTAAAGGCTCTCACAAGCGGCCCCGAACGGATCCATACAGCCCCAATGCATTCTGAGTGGATGCGGATCCGCTCAGAATGTATCAGTTTGGCACCGTTTGGCCTCCGTTCCGCTCAGCAGGCGGACACCCGAACGCAGCTTGCAGCGTTTTCGTGTCCACCTGGCCGTGCGGAGCCAAACGGATCCGTCCAGACTTGCAATGCAAGTCAATGGGGACGGATCCGTTTGACGTTGACACAATATGGTGCAATTGCAAACGGATCCGTCCCCCATTGACTTTCAATGTAAAGTCAGGTATCCCTATTAACCACTTCCCATCTGGGCCCTTTGCCCCCTTCCTGACCAGGCCAAATTTTGCAAAACGGACATATCTCACTTTATGTGGTAATAACTTTGGAACGCCTTTATTTATCCAAGTCATTCAGAGATTGTTTTCTCGTGACACATTGTACTTCATGATAGTCATAAATTTGAGTCAAAATATTTCACCTTTATTTATGAAAAAATCCCAAATTTACCCAAAAATTTAAAAAAATCGCAATTTTCTAAATTTCAATTTCTCTGCTTTTAAAACAGAAAGTGATACCTCATAAAATATTTATTATTTAACATTCCCCATATGTCTACTTTATGTTGGCATCATTTTGGAAATGTCATTTTATTTTTTTAGGACGTTAGAAGGCTTAGAAGTTTAGAAGCAATTCTTCAAATTTTTAAGAAAATTGCCAAAACCCACTTTATAAGGACCAGTTCAGGTCTGAAGTCACTTTGTGGGGCCTACATAGTGGATACCCCCATAAATGACCCCATTGTAGAAACTACACCCCTCAAGGTATTCAAAACCGATTTTACAAACTTTGTTAACCCTTTAGGCGTTCCACAAGAATTAAAGGAAAATGGAGATCAAATTTTTAAATTTCACTTTTTTGGCAGATTTTCCATTTTAATAAAAAATTTTCTCTAACACATCGATGGTTAACAGCCAAACAAAACTCAATATTTATTACCCAGATTCTGCGGTTTACAGAAACACCCCACATGTGGTCGTAAACTGCTGTATGGGCACACGGCAGGGCGCAGAAGGAAAGGAACTCCACATGGTTTTTAGATGCCATGTCCCATTTGAAGCCCCCTGATGCACCCTTACAGTAGAAACTCCCAAGAAGTGACCCCATTTTGGAAACTAGGGGATAAGGTGCCAGTTTTATTAGTACTATTTTTGGGTACATATGATTTTTTGATCATTCAATATAACACTTTATGGGGCAAGGTGACCAAAAAATTGGTTGTTTTAGCACAGTTTCTATTTATTTATTTTTACAGCGTTCACCTTAGGGGTTCAGTCAAGTGACATTTTTATAGAGCAGATTGTTACGGACGTGGCGATACCTAATATGTATACTTTTTCTCATTTATTAAAGTTTTACACAATAATAGCATTTTTGAAACCAAAAAATTATGTTTTAATGTGTCCATGTTCTGAGAGCTATAGTTTTTTTATTTTTTGAGAGATTTTCTTATGTAGGGGCTCATTTTTTGCGGGATGAGGTGACGGTTTTATTGGTACCATTTTGTGGGACATACGCGTTTTTGATCACTTGGTGTTGCACCTTTTGTGATGCAAGGTGACAAAAATTGCTTGTTTTGACACAGTTTTTTTTATTTATTTTTTACGGTGTTCATCCGAGGGGTTAGGTCATGTGATATTTTTATAGAGCTGGTTTTTACGGACGCGGCAATACTAAATATGTCTATTTTACTTTATTTTTTCTATTTTAATTTTTTTTTTTTTATTCCTAACTTGGGAACTTTTTCTTTTTTTACATGTGAAACTTTATTTTATTTTATTTTTTCAACCCTTTATTTTTTTTATTTTTTTTTACACTTTTCGTCCCCCATAAGGTCATACAAGACCTCTGGGGGACATTTGCTTCACTTTTTCTTTTTTTTTTTCACAGTTGATTTCTCCTGTAACTGGGGCTGAGATAGTAGCCCCAGTTACAGGACAAATGCACCCCTAGAGAGGCTGTACAGCAGCAATCCTGCGCTGTACAGCCTCACAGCAGGGCTGATCGAGGTCTCTGAGAGACCTCACACAGCTCCTGCACACTCCGGTCACGGCGGTCACATGACCGCCGGGCCGGAACAGGAAGCGCACAGCGCTTCCTTCTCTGCAGACACAGTGCTCGGTGAGCGCTGTGTCTGCAGCGATCGTGAAGGCAGGGACACCTGGGCACTGTCCCTGCCTTGTCTTAGGGTTGCCCTGCTGTCACTGACAGCGGGCAACCCGATCAGCAGCTGCACGATTAGCGTGCAGCTGCTATTTCTGACAGGACGTTTTAAAACGTGCTGTCAGAAATAGACGTCCACCCATAGGACGTTTATATCCTATGGGCGGACGTGAGGCGGTTAATATACCATCAGATCTGAGTTTTCTTCAATCCAATGGTATATTTTAACTTGAAGCGTCCCCATCACCATAGGAACGCCTCTATGTTAGAATATACCATCGGATTTGAGTTAGATCGTGAAACTCAGATCCGACAGTATATTCTAACACAGAGGCGTTCCCATAGTGATGGGGACGCTTCAAGTTAGAATATACTGAGAACTGTGTAATAACTGCCCCCTGCTGCCTGGCAGCACCCGATCTCTTACAGGGGGCTGTGATCAGCACAATTAACCCCTCAGGTGCCACACCTGAGAGGTTAATTGTGCGTATCATAGCCCCCTGTAAGAGATCAGGTGCTGCCAGGCAGCAGGGGCCAGACCCCCCCCTCCCTCCCCAGTTTTAAATTCATTGGTGGCCAGTGCGGCCCCCCTCCCTCCCTCCCCAGTATTGTATTCATTGGTGGCCAGTGCGGCCCCCCCTCCCTCCTTCCCCTGTATTTAACTCATTGGTGGCCAGTGCGGCCCCCCCTCCCTCCCCTGTATTTAACTCATTGGTGGCCAGTGCGGCCCCCCTCCCCTGTATTTAACTCATTGGTGGCCAGTGCGGCCCCCCCTCCCTCTCTCCCCTGTATTTAACTCATTGGTGGCCAGTGCGGCCCCCCTCCCTCCCCAGTATTATATTCATTGGTGGCCAGTGCGGCCTCCCCTCTCCCCTTCCCTAATTAAAATAACCGACCCCCCATCATTGGTGGCAGAGGAGAGTTCCGATCGGAGTCCCAGTTTAATCGCTGGGGCTCCGATCAGTTACCATGGCAGCCAAGACACTACTGCAGTCCTGGCTGCCATGGTTACTTAGCAATTTTAGAAGCATTATACTTACCTGCAAGCTGCGATGTCTGTGACCGGCCGGGCGCTCCTCCTACTGGTAAGTGAAAGGTCTGTGCTATAAGCAATGCGCCGCGCAGACCTTTCACTTACCAGTAGGAGGAGCGCCCGGCCGGTCACAGACATCGCAGCTCGCAGGTAAGCATAATGCTTCTAAAATTGCTAAGTAACCATGGCAGCCAGGACTGCAATAGCGTCTTGGCTGCCATGGTAACCGATCGGAGCCCCAGCGATTAAACTGTGACTCCGATCAGGACTCTCCGCTGCCACCAATGATGGGGGGGTCGGTCATTTTAATTAGGGGGGAGGGAGAGGGGAGGCTGCACTGGCGACCAATGAATATAAGAAGTTTAGAAGCAAAATTTCCAAAGCCCACTTTTTAAGGACCAGTTCAGGTCTGAAGTCACTTTGTGAGGCTTACATAATAGAAACCACCCACAAATGCCCCCATTTTAGAAACTAAACCCCTCAAGGTATTCAAAACTGATTTTACAAACGTTGTTAACCCTTTAAGTGTTCCACAAGAATTTATGGAAAATGGAGATGAAATTTTAGAATTTAACTTTTGTGGCAGATTTTCCATTTTAATCATTTTTTCCCGCTAACAAAGCAAGGGTTAACAGCCAAACAAAACTCAATATTTATTGCCCTGATTCTGTAGTTTACAGAAACACCCCATATGTGGTCGTAAACTGCTGTATGGCAACACGGCAGGGCGCAGTAGGAAAGGAACGCCATATGGTTTTTGGAAGGCAGATTTTACTGGACTTTTTTTTTTGACACCATGTCCCATTTGAAGACTCCCTGATGCACCCCTAGAGTAGAAACTCCAAAAAAGTGACCCCATTTTGGAAACAACGGGATAAGATGGCAGTTTTGTTGGTACTATTTTTGGGTATATATGATTTTTGGTTGCTCTATATTACACTTTTTGTGAGGCAAGGTAACAAAAAATAGCTGATTTGGCACCGTTTTTATTATTTGTTATTTACAATGTTCATCTGAAAGTTTAGATTATGTGATATTTTTATACAGCAGGTTCTTATGGACGCGGCGATACCTAATATCTATACTTTTTTTATTTATTTAAGTTTTACACAATAACAGCATTTTTTAAACAAGAAAAATGATATTTTAGTGTCTCCATATCCTGAGAACCATAATTTTTTATATTTTTTTAGGCAATTGTCTTAGGTAGGATCTCAGTTTTTGCAGAATGAGGTGACTGTTAGATTGGTACTATTTTTGGGGGGGGGGAAACGCCTTTTTGATTGCTTGGTGTTGCACTTTTAGTGATGTAAGGTGACAAAAAAAGTGGGGGGTTTTAGCACATTTTTATTTGATTTTTTTATGGTGTTCACCTGTGGGTTTAAGTCATGTGATATTTTTATACAGCTGGTCATTACGGATGTGGCAATACCTAATATGTATACTTTCTTTTATTTAAGTTTTACATAATATCATTTTTGAAACAACCAAAAATATCATGTTTTGGTGCCTACATAGTCTGAGAGTCATAGTTTTTTGTTTTTTTTGGGCGATTGTCTTAGGTAGTGTATCATTTTTTGCGGGATAAGATAACTATTTTGGGTGCATATGACTTTTCGATCGCTTGCTATTGCACTTTTTGTGATGTAAGGTGACAGAAAATGGCTTTTGACACCATTTTAGTTTTATTTATTTTTGTGGTGTTTATCTGAGGGGTTAGGTCATGTGGTATTTTTATAGTGCAGGTTGTTACGGACGTGGAAATACCTAATATGTATACTTTTTATTATTTATTTAAGTTTTACACAATAATACCGTATCATTTAAAAAAAAAATCATCTTTTAGTGTCTCCATAGTCTGAGAGTGATACTTTTTACATTTTTTGGGCGATTGTCTTAGATAGGGTCTCATTTTTTGCGGGATGAGATAACGGTTGGATTGGCACTATTTTGGGGTCCATGTGACTTTTTGATCGCTTGCTTTTACACTTTTTGTGATGTAAGGTGACAAAAAAAAAAAATTCGTGCCACTCTTTCTATTTTTTTTTTTTATGGCATTTACCTGAGGGGTTGGGTAATGTGATATTTTTATAGAGCTGGTTGTTCCGGACGTGGCGATACCTAATATGTCTACTTTTTTATTTATTTAAAGAGTAGTAGCAAAAATAGAGTAGTAGTAAAAATAGAGTAGTAGTAGAAATAGAAGTCTCTTGAGTCCTTGGTAATGGTGCAAAAATGAATGTCTCTTATTCATTTGATATTAATTTGATATTGTGCAATCTGCAGAAAAAGTGCGCCAAAAATATAGTGCGCCAAAAATAAGGCGCAAAGTTAGTATGGTTCCAGTGCAAGTTATAGTCACTTTTCATAAAACACTGAAGTTGCGTGAGTTAGATAGTTTAATAGTGGATAAAACACTTGAATAATAAATGGCAATATCTGTTTTATGTGGCAATATTCCAGATAGAAAATATTATAAATAATGGTATGAATAATCACAATGTGGAAATAATCGTAATATAGCACTTGAGAGGTCACTTGTAGGTTCTTGGTAAAGTGCTTTAAATATCAATTCCTCAGCCACTCACCCGTCCTGTTGCGTCTATGTTCTTCCTGTGTTTGTGCCGATTAAGGTTTCTTGTAGTCGGCCTCGCTACACTTTCGGCGTCTCACGTGACTGTGGGTCGTGCACGTGATCGCCCGGCTTGTCACGTGTTTATTCAAATGTAGGCGATTACACATTTGAATAAACACATGACAAGCCGGGTGATCACGTGCACGACCCACAGTCACGTGAGACGCCGAAAGTGTGTCTGAGAGCTATAGTTTTAATTTTTTAAGAGATTTTCTTATGTAGGGGATCATTTTTTCGCGGAATGAGGTGTCAGTTTTATTGGTACCATTTTGTGAGACATAAGCCTTTTTGATCACTTGGTGTTGTCCTTTTTGTGGTGTAAGGTGACAAAAATGCCTTTTTTTTTTACACAGTTTTTATTTTTTATGGTGTTTATCAGACGGGGTGGATCATGTGATATATTTTTAGGGCCGGCCATCACGGACGCGGCAATACCAAATATGTCTATTTTATTTATTTTTTCCTATTTTTAATATTTTTTTTTAATTACTTAATTGTGGATTTTTTTTATTATATGCGAAACATTTTTTTACATTTTTTTTTATTAAACAAGGTCATACAAGACCTCTGGGGGACATTTGACTTCATATTTTTTTTAAACTATTGATTTCTCCTGTAACTGGGGCTGACTTAGTAGCCCCAGTTACAGGGGAAATACACCCCCCAGAGAGGCTGTATAGCATAATACAGCGCTGTACAGCCTCAGTGCAGGGCTGATCGAGGTCTGTGAAAGACCCGACAGCTCCTGCACTCACCCGGCCCCGGCGGTCACATGACCACCGGACCAGGACAGGAAGCATATCGTGCTCGGTGAGCGCTGTGTATGCAGCGATCTAGAAGGCAGGGACACTGTCCCTGCCTTCTCTCTGGCTTGCCCTGCTGTAACTGACAGCGGGCAACCCGCTTTGTAGCTGCACGATTAGCGTGCTGCTGCGATCTCTGAATGGACGTTACAGAACGTCCATTCAGAGTTAAACATCCACCCATAGGACGTTTATATCCTATGGGCAGATGTGAGGTGTTAATTACCCACAAGTCACAAAAGATGCTGAAAGTGGTCCCTGTTCAGCTCTATGCATCTTTGGGCACATCGGATTATGTTGGCTGATACTGCTGGCAGCTCTTCAGCAGTGAGGCTGCGGATAGTGTTTGTGATGTTTCCTTTGAGTTCTTCCCGGGATCTGAATTGTTAGCGTACACTTTCTGTTTTAAATTTCACCACGGATAAAAATGACATGTGGGCATGTCTGCCATAACCCCTTGCTCACAATTCACTCCTCCGTAAACACTTCCTGAACCCGTGCCAGTGAGTTCAGTGAGGTGCTGCAAATTGCCCCATCTTGTTGGAAAAAGCAGGACATTTTTTCCACTGCAGCATCACTGCTGAAAAGCTGCAAGCAGTATCAGCCAACATAATCCGACATGACCAAAGATGCATAGATGTTTACGGGGACCGCTTTCAGCATCTTTTGTGACTTGTGGGTGATTAAAAAGAACCAATCCACTTGCTCGTCCATCTTGTCATATTATTGCTGGAGGCTGGCTACTGTTTTGTGGGCCGCCCCAGAATTATAATACTTTTATGCTACTTGTTTAGTTTATACAACATTTATTTATTATCTATATGTGCCTACCTTATTTAGTTCTGTAACTTTATTTTGGGGCGCATTAGCACTTATAATGCCATACAAGCTAGTAGTTTATTTTGTAACATTAGAATCATGTTTTAGAATTTTGCTCTGTAATCATCTGTATATATACTTCTGGGGGAGAGGCGACACTACTCGCACTGTGAGTGGGACATGGATACTGCCCAGGCGTAGTTTGAGTGTTGGAACTCCATGGCATCTGAGGAGAATCTACAGTTGCAAGAAAAAGTATGTGAACCCTTTGGAATGATTTGGATTTCTGCACAAATTGGTCATAAAATGTGATCTGATCTTCATCTAAGTCACAACAATAGACAATCACAGTCTGCTTAAACTAATAACACACAAAGAATAAAATGTTACCATGTTTTTATTGAACACACCATATAAACATTCACAGTGCAGGTGGAAGAAGTATGTGAACCCCTAGACTAATGACATATCCAAGAGCTAATTGGAGTGAGGTGTCAGCCAACTGGAGTCCAATCAATGAGATGAGATTGGAGGTGTTGGTTACAGCTGCCCTATAAAAAAACACACACCAGTTTTGGGTTTACTTTTCACAAGAAGCATTGCCTGATGTGAATGATGCCTCGCACAAAAGAGCTCTCAGAATTCCTACGATTAAGAATTGTTGACTTGCATAAAGCTGGAAAGGGTTATAACAGTATCTCCAAAAGCCTTGCTATTCATCAGTCCACTGTAAGACAAATTGTCTATAAATGGAGAAAGTTCAGCACTGGTGCTACTCTCCCTAGGAGTGGCCGTCCTGTAAAGATGACTGCAAGAGCACAGCGCAGACCGCTCAATGAGGTGAAGAAGAATCCTAGAGTGTCAGCTAAAGACTTACAAAAGTCTATGGCATATGCTAACATCCCTGTTAGCGATTCTACGATACGTAAAACACTAAACAAGAATGGATTTCATGGGAGGATACCACAGAGGAAGCCACTGCTGTCCAAAAAAAACATTGCTGCACATTTACAGTTTGCACAAGAGCACCTGGATGTTCCACAGCAGTACTGGCAAAATATTCTGTGGATAGATGAAACCAAAGTTGAGTTGTTTGGAAGAAACATACAACACTATGTGTGGAGAAAGAGGCACAGCACACCAACATCAAAACCTCCTCCCAACTGTGAAGTATGGTGGTGGGTAGAGTTGAGAGGACACCTGGGTGTTTGGGTTCGCCGGATTCAGCCGAACTTCACAAAAAAGTTTGAGTTCGGGTACCCGAACTTGACCCCGAACCCCATCAAAGTCAATGGGGACCCGAACTTTTGAGCACTAAAATGGCTGCAAAAATGTCATGGAAAGGGCTAAAGGGCTGCTAATGGCAGCAAAATGTGGTTAAGAGCATGGCAAGTGCTCTGCAAACAAAAGTGGAAAGGGAAATGACTTTAAATAAAATAAAATACATAAAAAAATAAAATAATACTCGTGATCTAGGAGGACGAGGTCCATATGGAGTAGGAGGTTGAGGAGGCGGTGGATTTGGCGGTGTAAGTGGAAGCTGCGGTGGAGGAGGAGGAGGTAGCCTACACAGTTCTTTGGTTTTAAATGTATTTTTATTTTTATAAATTAGGGTACACCCCAAAACATTGGGAAATATAACCTGTGATAACCCCCTCCAGTCATGCTAAACACACATTCAGACAATACACTGGCTGCAGGGCAGGCCAGCACCTCCAAGTGGTAAAGGGCAAGCTCAGGCCATGTGCCCAATTTGGAGACGCAGAAGTTGCAGGGGCTGACTCCTGTCAGTCTGTTTATGTAGGCATGTGCTCACATACTGTCCCACTATGTCGCACGTCCCTGTGATGTTTACGATCCAATTGGATATCTGCTCTATCAACTTTCGATGTTCTTTTCTGCGCCTACCATGGTGATCATGGTTGTCGGCGAATCAGGGTTCCACCCCGGAGAGGGAGCGTGAGAAAGAGAGACCTCATCCAAAGGAGGTCAATGGCTGCAATGGGATGAAGTGGAAATATGGGAGAAGCTATTAAAACGGAACAATTTTGAGAAAATTAGGGGGCGCCCGGCAATTACCCACTCCCGACTTGGGGAGGTAGTGACGATAAATAACAATACAGGACTCTTAAGATGCCCTGTTATTGGAATGATTAATAAAAAATTATAGGGAATGTCACTGTGGTATTTTGGATTTGGAAACGTTAGCCAGGAAAGGCCCTGCTGTGGCTTTGTTGACACTAGATAACTTCTGCCTGATCGCACGTCCCTGTGACGTCCACCATCCATTTGGATATCTTCTCTATCAACTTTCGATGTTCTTTTCTGAGCCTACCATGTTGATCACAGTTATCGGCGAATCAGGGTTCCACGCCGGAGAGGGAGCGTGAGAAAGAGAGACCACATCCAATGGAGGATTAATTGTTTTAAATTAAAAATTATATAGCGGAAATATGGGACAAAGTATTGAGGCGTAAATGTGGGACAACCTTTTAAAGTTTAAGCATTGAATGAAAGGAGGTGGCGCGCCTTAATTAATGAAGAATTTAGTAAATTTTATTCCCTGTCAACTATGCAGAGCAGGGGTTTCTATCCGTCGAAATTTCAAAAATGTCACCTGACAATGTAACAGACGATTTTTTATTTATTTATGTTCCTGTCACCTATGCAGAGGTGCCCCAGTGACATCCACCATACATTTGGATATCCTCTCTATCAACTTTCTATGTTCTTTTCTGAGCCTACCATGTTGATCACGGTTATCGGCGAATCAGGGTTCCTTGCCGGAGAGGGAGTGTGAGAAAGAGAGACCACATCCAAGGGAGATAAATGTATTACATTTTTTTGGGATCGAGTAGAAATATAGTAAGTTACTGAGGCGCAAATGTGGGACAAATTACTGAAGCGCAAATGTGGAAAAAGTTATTGAGGCGCAAATGTGGGACAAATTACTGAAGCGCAAATGTGGGAAAAGTTATTGAGGGGCAAATGTGGGACAAATTACTGAAGCGCAAATGTGGGAAAAGTTATTGAGGCGCTAATGTGGGACAAATTACTGAAGCGCAAATGTGGGAAAAGTTATTGAAGCGCAAATGTGGGACAACTTGTTGAAGTTTAAACATTGAATGAAAGGAGGTGGCGCAAATCAATTAATGAAGAATTTTTGAAATTTTATTCCCTGTCACTTATTCAAAACAGGGGTTTGTTCACGTCCAAAATAGTAAAATGTCAACCCAAGAATGTAACAGAAAAATTACAGTAATTTATTAACCTGTCTACTTGGTAGAGCAGGGGTCTATGACAGAAAAAAATTGTTTATTGTCACACTAAAAAGGTAAAAGAAAAATTATCGAAATTTATTAAGCTGTCAACAAGGTAGAGGAGGGTATATTAGACCCCAAAATTTGTGAATTTCAACTGAAAATGTAATAGACAAATTAGTTATTTTTTTTACCTGTCTACTAGGTATAGCAGTGGTACATCACACCCAAAAATAGGCGAATTTCAACCGAAAATGTAACTGACAAATTAGTGAAATGACATAAAATAAAATACGTACAAAAAAAAATTTAAATAAGGCCTCATGCACACGACCGTTGTGTGCACCCGTGGACGTTGTGCCGATTTCAGTTTTTTTTCGCGGACCCATTGACTTTCAATGGGTCCGTGGAAAAATCGGAAAATGCACCGTTTTGCAGCCGCATCCGTGATCCGTGTTTCCTGTCCGTGAAAAAAATAGGACCTGTCCTATTTTTTTCACGGCCAACGGTTCACGGACCCATTCAAGTCAATGGGTCCGTGAAAGAACACGGATGCACACAAGATTGGCATCCGTGTCCGTGATACGTGGCCGTAGGTTAGTTTTTATACAGACGGATCCGAAGATCCGTCTGCATAAAGCTTTTTCAAAGCTGAGTTTTCACTTTGTGAAAACTCAGAACCGACAGTATATTCTAACACAGAAGCGTTCCCATGGTGATGGGGACGCTTCTAGTTAGAATACACTACAAACACTGTACAAGACTGCCCCCTGCTGCCTGGCAGCACCCGATCTCTTACAGGGGGCCGTAATCAGCACAATTAACCCCTTCAGGTGCGGCACCTGAAAGGGTTAATTGTACTATCATATCCCCCTGTAAGAGATCAGGGCTGCCAGGCAGCAGGGGGCAGACCCCCCCCCCCCCCTCCCCAGTTTGAATATCATTGATGGCCAGTGCGGCCCCCCCCTCCCTCTATTGTAATAATTCGTTGGTGGCACAGTGTGCGCCCCCCCCTCCCTCCCTCTATTGTAATAATTCGTTGGTGGCACAGTGTGCGCCCCCCATCGGCCCCCCCTCCCTCTATAGCATTAACAACATTGGTGGCCAGTGTGCGGCCTCCCATCTCCCCCCCCCATCATTGGTGGCAGCGGAGTTCCGATCGGAGTCCCAGTTTAATCGCTGGGGCTCCGATCGGTAACCATGGCAACCAGGACGCTACTACAGTCCTGGTTGCCATGGTTACTTAGCAATAGTACAATAGTAGAAGATTCATACTTACCTGCTGCTGCGATGTTCGTGTCCGGCCGGGAGCTCCACCTACTGGTAAGTGACAGCCTCAGGTCTGTGCGGCGCATTGCTAAATGAACTGTCACTTACCAGTAGGAGGAGCTCCCGGCCGGACACGAACATCGCAGCTCCCAGGTAAGTATGAATCTTTTACTATTGTACTATTGCTAGTAACCCGCTGCCACCAATGATCGGGGGGGGGGGGGGCAATGTTGTTAATGCTATAGAGGGAGGGGGGGCCGATAGGGGGCGCACACTGTGCCACCAACGATTTATTACAATAGAGGGAGGGAGGGGGGGGGCGCACACTGTGCCACCAACGAATTATTACAATAGAGGGAGGAAGGGGGGGGGCGCACACTGTGCCACCAACGATTTATTACAATAGAGGGAGGGAGGGGGGGGGGCGCACACTGTGCCACCAACGAATTATTACAATAGAGGGAGGAAGGGGGGGGGCGCACACTGTGCCACCAATGATTTATTACAATAGAGGGAGGAAGGGGGGGGGCGCACACTGTGCCACCAATGATTTATTACAATAGAGGGAGGAAGGGGGGGGGGTGCACACTGTGCCACCAACGATTTATTACAATAGAGGGAGGAAGGGGGGGGCGCACACTGTGCCACCAACGAATTATTACAATAGAGGGAGGAAGGCGGGGGGGCCGCACTGGCCACCAATGATATTCAAACTGGGGAGGGGGGGGGTCTGCCCCCTGCTGCCTGGCAGCCGTGATCTCTTACAGGGGGATATGATAGTACAATTAACCCCTTCAGGTGCGGCACTTGAGGGGTTAATTGTGCTGATCACGGCCCCCTGTAAGAGATCGGGTGCTGCCAGGCAGCAGGGGGCAGTCTTGTACACAGTTTGTAGTGTATTCTAACTAGAAGCGTCCCCATCACCATGGGAACGCCTCTGTGTTAGAATATACTGTCGGAAATGAGGTTTCACGATCTAACTCATATCCGACAGTATATTCTAACATAGAGGCGTTCCCATGGTGATGGGGACGCTTCAAGTTAAAATATACCATCGGATTGGAGAAAACTCTGATCCGATGGTATAAAAGGGACTCCAGACTTTACATTGAAAGTCAATGGGGACGGATCCGTTTGAAATGGCACCATATTGTGTCAACGTCAAACGGATCCGTCCCCATTGACTTGCATTGTAATTCAGGATGGATCCGTTTGGCTCCGTACGGCCAGGCGGACACCAAAACGACTTTTTTTTCATGTCCGTGGATCCTCCAAAAATCAAGGAAGACCCACGGACGAAAAAAACGGTCACGGATCACGGGAAAACGGAACCCCATTTTGCGGACCGCAAAAAAATACGGTCGTGTGCATGAGGCCTTAGATTTATGAGGTGGAGTTCAATATGGAGTAGGAGTTTGAGGAGGCGGTGGACGTAGCAGTGTAGATGGAAGCAGCGGTGGAGGAGGACGAGGTAGCCAACACTGGTTTTTGGTTTTAATGTATTTATTTATTTTTAAATTAGGGTACACTCCAAAAGAGTGTGAAATAGCCAAAATACAAGAATGAGCAATTGCGCTGCAGTATAACAATGGCTGGTTAAGGCCAGTATACATGTCTATGTGGGATCCATGCCTGGTTTATTTTAATGAACGTGAGCTTGTCCACATTTGGAGACCCAGAAGTTGAAGGGGGCAGACCCGTCATTCAGTACGTGTAGGCGTGTGCACACATACTGCTCCACCATGTTGGTGAAATGCTGCCTCCTGCTAAGACGTTCCATATTAGCTGGTGGTGCTGGTTGTTGTGGCGTGCTGACAAAGCTTTTCCACATTTCGGCCATGCTAACCCTGCCTTCTGAGGTGCTGGCGGTGCCCCAGCTGCGTTGGCGACCACTTCCTCTGCCTTCGCCTTGTGCTTCCACTGTGCCCCCGCTGTCAGGTGGGAATGCCACCAGCAGCGCGTCTACCAGCGTGTGCTTGTACTCGCGCATCTTACGATCACGCTGCAGTGACGGAATTAAGGACGGTACGTTGTCCTTGTAACGGGGATCCAGCAGCGTGGCCACCCAGTAATCAGCACAAGTTAGAATGTGAGCAACTCGGCGGTCGTTGCGGAGACAATGCAGCATGTAATGCTCATGTGTGCCAGGCTGCCCAGAGGCAACGAAAAGCTGTCCTCTGTGGGAGGTGTGTCTGTGTCCTCTGTATCCCCCCAGCCACGCACCAGTGATGGCCATGAGCTGGTCTGGGTGCCACCCTGCTGTGAACATGGTTCCTCCTCCTCCATCTCCTCCTCCTCATCCTCCACCTCGTCATCCTCCAGAACTGTGCCCTGGCTGGACAATAGTGGACCTGGCGTTTGTGGGTGCAGAAACCCACCCTCGGAGCCACTTGTGAATGACTGGCCGGAAACCCTATGAAATGATCCCTCTTCCTCCTCCTCCTCCTGTGCCACATCCTCTTCCATCATCGCCAGCAGCGTTTTTTCAAGGAGGCATAGAAGTGGGATAGGTGGAGTACTCGAAACAGCGCAACAAGGAACACAGGTCTCGCATGGAGGTCCAGTCATTGGTGGTGAAGTGGTGCTGTTCCGCAGAGTGATTCGTGCGTGCTGCAGCTGAAACTCCACTATCGCCTGCTGCTGCTCGCACAGTCTGGCCAGCATGTGCAAGGTGGAGTTCCACCTTGTGAGCACGTTGCATATGAGGCGGTGAGCGGGAAGGCCGAAGTTAAGCTGCAGCGCTGACAAGCGAGCAGCAGCAGGATGAGAACGCCGAAAGCGCGCACAGACGGCCCGCACTTTCTGCAGCAGCTCTGACATATCGTGGTCATTTTAAGGAATCTCTGCACCACCAAATTCAGCACATGCGCCAGGCAAGGGATGTGTGTCAAACCGGCTAGTCCTAGAGCTGCTACGAGATTTTGCCCGTTATCGCACACCACCAGGCCGGGCTTGAGGCTCACTGGCACCAACCACTCATCGGTCTGTTGTTCAAGGCCCGTCCACAGCTCCTGCACGGTGTGGGGTTTGTCCCCCAAACAGATAAGTTTTAAAACTGCCTGCTGTCGTTTACCCCTGGCTGTGCTGAAGTTGGTGGTGAAGGTGTTACGCTGACCGGATGAGGAGCCGGTAGAGGATGAGGAAGCGGAGTAGGAGGAGGAAGCAACAGGAGGCAAACTGAAGCGCCCTGCAATCCTCGGTAGTGGAAGGACATGCGCCAAACTGCTATCCGCCTCAGGCCCAGCCGCCACTGCATTTACCCAGTGTGCTGTTATGGAGATATAACGGCCCTGACCATGCTTACTGGTCCACGTATCCGTAGTTAGGTGGACCTTGCCACAGATGGCGTTGCGCAGTGCCCACCTGATTTTTTCCCCTACTTGTTTGGGAAGGGATGGCTCGCCTGGAAAAGTAGTGGCGGCTGGGCACGACGTACTGTGGGACAGCCACCGCCATAAGGCCTTTAAAACTATCCGTCTCCACCAGACTGAATGACAGCATTTCAAAGGCCAGTAATTTAGAAATGCTGGCATTCAGGGCTAGGGATTGCGGGTAGGTAGGGGGGGTACTTCCTCTTCCTCTCCATTGTTTGGGAGATGGAGAGCTGAACGCTTCCGTGGGACATTGTAGAGATGCTTGGTGACCCAGGTAGTGGTGTTGCTGGCAGATCCTCTGTTTGCAGGGTGGCAGGTGGCACTGTCACTCCAGAGATGGAAGAAGAGGCAGAGACTGCAGCAGAAGAGGAAGCAGGAGGAACCAGAGACCTTTCTTGGTTTTTGAGGTGTCTACTCCACTGCAACTCGTGCTTAGCACTTAAATGCCTGGTCATGCAGGTTGTGCTAAGGTTGAGAACGATTATGTCTCGCTTCAGGCTCTGATTGCACAGCGTACAAACCACTCGTGTCTTGTCGTCAGCACATTGTCTGAAGAACTGCCACGCCAGGGAACTCCTTGGAGCTGGCTTTGGTGTGCTCAATCCCTTGCTGCGGTGGGAAGTAGCAGGCGTACTGTCTAGAGGATGGCCGCTCCGCTTTTGCACCCTGCTCCCTCTTCTGCTGTGCTGGTGGCTCTGTGCGACCACCGGCTCTTCCTTCGAACTACATAGGTCACTCATGACCTTGATGCCATGTGGGGTCGAGGACCTCATCATCCTCCACATCATCTTCCACCCAGTCTTCACTCCTGCCCTCCTTGTCGGTCTGCACACTTTCAAAAGCCCCAGCAGTTGGCACCTGTGTTTCGTCATCATCCGAGACGTGCTGCGATGGTCCTCCCATGTACTCATCTTGAAACATAAGTGGTTGGGCATCGGTGCACTCAATCTCTTCCACTTCTGGGGCAGGGATAGGTGGATGGCCCTGGGAAACCCTGCTAACAGAGTCATCAAAAAGCAGAAGAGACTGCTGCATGACTTGGGGCTCAGACTGCTTGTGCAGTAAGCCGGATTGGACTAATGCACACTGGCGCAATAATATGCACTGACTGGGTCAGGTGTAAATGATTGTTAAGAGTTTTGTTCGTGATGCCAATTGCAGTGTGCGCAGGTTACAGTCTCAGGGCCCTTTAAGGTGTTGCAACTCACGTACCAGGTGAGGAATGCCAGAGTGGGGTAATGTCTCTGTGTAGTAGTAGGTATAGTGTCAACAGTGTCTCCTACCTTGGTACTGCTGGACTCCTGGATCCTGGCTCACTAGCAATAAATTGAGTGTTGCTAGTAGGAGTAATTGAGGGTTTAGGTAGCAGTAATTGAGATCCAGACTTGTAATATAATTCAACTTGTCTTAACTGGAGGCAGCTTAAATCCATATGAGATACAGCATTAGTCTTTTAGGTCCCAGCAGATTTTGGCAATGTATGGCAGGGATCAATATCTCTTCTGCATCTAGCATATGCCTGGAGAATATGGCAGGAATCTTTCCTCTGCTCTATCTTCTGCTTGGTATGGGACTGACTAGCTGAGGAGGAATTTGGCTTCTCCTGGTCTCTGGATAGTTACTCACAGTTCCCCTTGCAGGGAAGGTTTCGTCCTGGAGATCTATAGTTCTGGAGGTGCTGCTTACTTTCTACCAGCACTGAGGCTGAGGGCTCAGTCTGGGGATGGTGATCCTTGGTCTCAGCCGAGACAGATCCTGGCTTGGGGTCCCTATTTCTGGGAGCTCCTACTAACACAGCCTTCCCCTAGCAGGGGTAGCTGGTACACTAACACTGAACTTCCTTCTCCTCCCCATAAGGCAGGACCTGGGCCAGCCCACTTCTGCCCATAAAGGGGGAGCTAAACTGGAATGTACTATTCCAGTTTAGAAACACTAAACTGAACTAAGACCTGCTGAATACATTGCTGCCACCTGCTGGTGTACATGAAAATTACAGCAAATTATATATAACAGGCTTGGATAATGCACATATGTGAGGATGTGATATTAAATTATACCAGATGACAAGATAAATACACTTAACATGTTGTAGCGGGGAAAAAGAGTTTAGTAACATAACTCTGGGATGTTACACTTGGCTGATTTGCAAAAGGGTGAGGTAAAAGACTGATGGACATCACCTGCAGGTGCCAACTCAGTTTTTTCAGCAGGAGACTGGGTGGGAGACAATGTGAAGGAACTGGAGGCACTGTCAGCAACCCAATCTACTATTGCCTGTACTTGTTTAGGCCTCACCATTCGTAGAGCCGCATTAGGCCTGACCAAATACCAGGTTTTGTCGCCTACTCGCATCTGAGGAAGGGGTTTCACTTGTGCGTGTAGCTGGTACAGATCGACCACGTCCTCTCCCTGCAACAGGAGCTCCACCAGCAGCACCACGACCTGGGCCACGTCCCTTATTTGACGCTCTCCTCATATTTCTCAAATTTAGGATCTTGCCCTAAATAGTTTAATTAATAGCAGAATAGAACGACAGTATGTACATGGTGTATGTCACACGCCCTGATCCAGACTAGGCCTCAATTAAATTTGTTTGCCCAACATGGCTGTATTTCAAATACCTGAATAGAACCACAGTATCTAATGTGTGTATCTCACAATGACATATGCAGCAAAGGCTGCAAAATCCACTTTTGTTTTAAAACTGAATATGACAGCAGTATATAACCCTTGAATTTCACACGTGCTGATGGTACAAGGCCAGAAAAATTTTATATTTTGCCCAAAAAAGGGTGTTTTATTAATAAAAGAATATAACCCCAGTATATAAAGGGTGTATCTCACACGCCCTGACCCACACTAGGCCACAATTAAAGATTTGTGGCCAAAATGGCTGTATTTCAAATAAGTGAATAGAACCACACTATGTAAAGACTGTATCTCACAATGACATATGCAGCAAAGGTTGCAAAATAAACATTTTTTCCCCCAAACTCGTGATTGTTTAATAACTAAATATGACAGCAGTATATAAGCCTTGAATTTCACACGTGCTGATGCTGCAAGGGCTGTAAAATAGTGGATTTTGGCAAAAAAGTGTGTTTTTAAAAACTCAGAAAATTATGGCTGTATTCCTAGCTTAAATTGCACACTGACTAATCCAGATGTTGTATATTGCCAAAAAAGTGTGTTTTTTTACTAACAGAATATGAAAGCTGAATATAATGTTTGAATTTCACACGTCCAGATGCAGCTAGGGATGTAAAATAGTATATTTTGCACAAAAAGGGTGTTTTAAAAAAAAAGAAGAAAATTATGGCTGTATTTCTAGCTTAAATTGCACACTGACTTATCCTGCTAATGCACCAGATGTTGTATATTGCCAAAAAAGGGTGATTTTTTACAACCAGATTATTAGTGCAGTTTTTCAAGCTTGGATTTCAATGTCACAAAAGCTCAGATGCAGTGCTGGTGCACTGAGCTTGCATAAAATGGCCGCCGCCACCGCCCACCTAACTAACAGACGGATAAAAGTTATTTTTTTTCGGTCACTGGGCTCAGGGCAGGGTAAAAAGATTGTGCCCTGCACCCACACAACTAAATATATGTCGATCGCTGAGTTAGATTCACGTTCTGAACAAATATTCAGTCCTATTCTTTCCCTGAAATCACCAGCAGCATCCTCTACCTACACTAGTAACAGCAGAGTGACGTGCAGCGCTATGTGACTCCAGCTTATATAGAGACTGGGTCACATGCTGCACTGGCCAATCACAGCCATGCCATTAGTAGGCATGGCTGTGATGGGTTCTAAGGTCAGACAGTTAAACGCTTGTTGATTGGCTGCTTTGCAGCCTTTCAAAAAGCACCAAGAAAGCGCCGAACACCGAACCTGAATTTTTACTGAAATGTTCGGGTTCGGATCTGGGGTCCAAAAATCCTAAAGTTCGGTACGAACCCGAACTTTACAGTTCGGGTTCGCTCAACCCTAACGTGGGGGCATCATGATTTGGGGCTGCTTTTCTTCGTCAGGTCCTGGACGGATTGCTATCATCGAAGGAAAAATGAATTCCCAAGTTTATCAAGACATTTTGCAGGAGAACTTAAGGCCATCTGTTCACCAGCTGATGCTCAATAGAAGATGGGTGTTGCACCAGGACAACGACCCAAAGCATAGAAGTAAATCAACAACAGAATGGCTTAAACTGAAGAAAATGCGCCTTCTGGAGTGGCCCAGTCAGAGTCCTGACCTCAACCCGATTGAGATGCTGTGGTATGACCTCCAGAAAGCGATTCACACCAGACATCCCAAGAATATTGCTGAACTGAAACAGTTCTGTAAAGAGGAATGGTCAAGAATTACTCCTGACCGTTGTGCACGTCTGATCTGCAACTACAGGAAACGTTTGGTTGAAGTTATTGCTGCCAAAGGAGGTTCAACCAGTTATTAAGTCCAAGGGTTCACATACTTTTTCCACCTGCACTGTGACTGTTTACATGGTGTGTTCAATAAAAACATGGTAACATTCATTTCTTTGTGTGTTATTAGTTTAAGCAGACTGTGATTGTCTATTGTTGTGACTTAGATGAAGATCAGATCACATTTTATGATCAATTTGTGCAGAAATCCATATCATTCCAAAGGGTTCACAAACTTTTTCTTGCAACTGTATATAGGATGCTAATATATTTATTAGATAATTATACTTCACCTGAACACTAATTATAGGGGATTATGGATTTTTGTATTGTATTACATTGCACTTTAATGAGGTTTGAAATCATGAATTTTAATATATGAATCATGTATAAGATATAATGCCTTGATGTTGTTGCACTTAGGGCTCATGCACACGAACGTATGTGCCCCGTGCCCATGCTGTAGATCGCAAATTGTGGTCTGCAATGCACGGGCACTGTCTGTATGCACGCCGTTTGCGGATCCAGACACATTCCCTTGAATGGGTCCACAAACTGCAAGAGATGATCCCTACTGCAAAAAAATAGGACATGTTCTATTTTTTATCTTTTTTTGGTACGGAGACACGGACCAAAATCCCCAAGAAGCACTACATAGTGCTTCCATGGGCATCTGATCCCTGCCTCCACTCCGCACTGCTCTTGTGGATTGCCAATGCATCCGTGATACGTAATGCACAGGGCCGGTGCCCATATATTTGAGACCCGCTGTTTGCGGGCAGCAATACGGACACAAACATTCACGTGCATGAGCCCTTAATCTGGTGGCGTATAACACTCAGAGATGAAACATCGCATTTGGCACAATAAAAAGACCATTGTGGGCCAAGGTCTGGTGAGGATTGCACCATAGTTCCTTTGTTAGTGCTGTTATAACTCTCTCTGTGTATATATATATATATATATATATATATACATATACATATATACTGCTCAAAAAAATAAAGGGAACACAAAAATAACACATCCTAGATCTGAATTAATTAAATATTCTTCTGAAATACTTTGTTCTTTACATAGTTGAATGTGCTGACAACAAAATCACACAAAAATAAAAAAAATGGAAATCAAATTTTTCAACCCATGGAGGTCTGGATTTGGAGTCACACTTAAAATGAACATGGAAAAACACACTACAGGCTGATCCAACTTTGATTTACTGTCCTTAAAACAAGTCAAAATGAGGCTCAGTAGTGTGTGTGGCCTCCACGTGCCTGTATGACCTCCCTACAACGCCTGTGCATGCTCCTGATGAGGTGGCGGATGGTCTACTGAGGGATCTCCTCCCAGACCTGGACTAAAGCATCGTGACGTTGGTGGATAGAGCGAGACATGATGTCCCAGATGTGCTCAATTGGATTCAGGTCTGGGGAACGGGCGGGCCAGTCCATAGCATCAATGCCTTCGTCTTGCAGGAACTGCTGACACACTTCAGCCACATGAGGTCTAGCATTGTCTTGCATTAGGAGGAACCCAGGGCCAACCGCACCAGCATATGGTCTCACAAGGGGTCTGAGGATCTCATCTCGGTACCTAATGGCAGTCAGGCTACCTCTGGCGAGCACATGGAGGGCTGTGCGGCCCTCCAAAAAAATGCCACCCCACACCATTACTGACCCAATGCCAAACCGGTCATGCTGGAGGATGTTGCAGGCAGCAGAACGTTCTCCACGGCGTCTCCAGACTCTGTCACGTCTGTCACATGTGCTCAGTGTGAACCTGCTTTCATCTGTGAAGAGCACAGGGCGCCAGTGGCGAATTTGCCAATCTTGGTGTTCTCTGGCAAATGCCAAACGTCCTGCACGGTGTTGGGCTGTAAGCACAACCCCCACCTGTGGACGTCGGGTCCTCATATCACCCTCATGGAGTCTGTTTCTGACCATTTGAGCAGACACATGCACATTTGTGGCCTGCTGGAGGTCATTTTGCAGGGCTCTAGCAGTGCTCCTCCTGTTCCTCCTTGCACAAAGGCGGAGGTAGCGGTCCTGCTGCTGGGTTGTTGCCCTCCTACGGCCTCCTCCACGTCTCCTGATGTACTGGCCTGTCTCCTGGTAGCGCCTCCATGCTCTGGACACTACGCTGACAGACACAGCAAACCTTCTTGCCACAGCTCGCATTGATGTGCCATCCTGGATAAGCTGCACTACCTGAGCCACTTGTGTGGGTTGTAGACTCCGTCTCATGCTACCACTAGAGTGAAAGCACCGTCCAGCATTCAAAAGTGACCAAAACATCAGCCAGGAAGCATAGGGACTGAGAAGTGGTCTGTGGTCACCACCTTTATTGGGGGTGTCTTGCTAATTGCCTATAATTTCCACCTGTTGTCTATCCCATTTGCACAACAGCATGTGAAATTGATTGTCACTCAGTGTTGCTTCCTAAGTGGACAGTTTGATTTCACAGAAGTGTGATTGACTTGGAGTTACATTGTGTTGTTTAAGTGTTCCCTTTATTTTTTGAGCAGTGTATATATATATATACAGGTATTGTAGTAGTTAGTGTAGTTACAGTTCAAAAAAGGTCTTAAATGACTGAAACGTCACATGTATAGCCGCATGTAAATAAATGACATTTTGCATATTGAAATATCTTTTAAGTGCTAGGGTCTTTTTATACTATATATACTATATATAGTAGAGCTCTCACGCTATACAGAGTGTGAGCCCTACTCCATTCACTTTATAAACGCAGAGTGCCAGAAGAGATATAATTAATACATATATACGACATTTAAATTCTAACAGCCATAACAGCAATGAGAGAGAAGAGAGGAGGCGAGTAATGGGAATGTAGGACATCACAACATACCGTAAATGTCAAACATTGCTAATTATAGTGAGGCATCCGCAAAATATATACTTTATAGTTTCAAAGAGAAAAGTTTGGTTGACCTGAAACTGTGTGGAAGTTATCCATTTATGTGCCAAGAAAAGTGTTTCTGATATTGTAGTGTTCATTCTTATTCTCATAGTGAACTTATGAAATGGACCATAGGAGGTAATAGAATTGGACCTCTAAGAAATCTAGACAGAAAGTCAAAGACCATTAACAAAAACAACAAAAAATAATGTGGGTTTCGTGTGAAGGGGCACTCTTGGATAAGGATTAATTATAACCTACCCAATGGTGACTCTGGAAAAGTGGATGGACACTCCTGATCGGTAGTGGCCCTTGAAATAGAGGCTATAATTAACTTCTCTCACATATTCTTGTCTGACTATATTAGGATTATTATCGTGTGGCCCATGTGAACTGTGTACTACACCAGGCACAAAAATTTTGGGGGTTCCATGTGAAGGGGCACTCTTGGACAAGGAAGTTGCATGACTTGTCCATCTTTTTTCTTGTTTCTTTTTCCTGGACAGAATTTCTTGGGAAAATTAGTACGCCCCCCAGTATTGTGGTTCGTCCCTCTCTTTGACTCTCATACTAAGTAACTCTGTATCTGTGTTTGCATTTGATATGCATTGGTGATTACTTTGTATGCTATGTAAGTTGGACAATACCTTATAAGAGAGTAGGAGGGAGAAGGGAGGGGAAAAGGAAAATAAAGGAAGGGAAAGGGAAGAGAGGGAAGGGGAAAAAAAAGAAAGAAAGAAAAGGGTGATATAATATGCCACCAAAATCTCAAAACAGAAAGTCGACTGGTCCAGCCTCCCCTAAGGGGACTGGAACTAGTAGCCCTATAAATAAGATGGATACGTTTCTTAAATCCCTGCCTTTCAAGACGTGTGATTACGGGAACAGCAGACAGGGAAGATGGGCGGAAAGAATTTGGGGGAAGTTCTAGTATGGACAATAGAAACAAATTAATTGATAAGAAATTGGAGGATATTTTAAAAGGTGTCCATCTTTCTAATCAATCCCTGGGAGATCTGTCTACAAAAATTGCAACTGTTCAATTGGATATCTCATTATTAAGAGATGATATGAACAAAATCTGAGATGGAAAAAACAAGAGAGATGGACAAAACAATTAAAAGGGTTGATGTACTGGATATGGAGAAGAAATCACTAAGAGAAAAACTCACAGAGCTGGAAGACAGAGCGAGGAGAGCCAATCTCCGTTTGGTAGGCTTTCCAGAGGGTAGTGAGAATGAGGACCCCGCAGGAATTATTCAAAATTGGCTCTCTGAGGTTTTAGGCCAGAAGAGTATTTCCCCATTTTTTGCAGTAGAAAGGGCCCATATGATCCCTGGAAAACCCCCCCCCCCCTACCTCCTGGGAGTACACCACGGGCAAGGTTGCTGTCTCAGAAAGATAGAGACTCTATGAGACATTATGAAAAGGAAGAGAGATCTACGCGATTTAAACTACAATGGAGTCAGGATAGAGATTTACCCTGATTTTTCAGTAGCCACTCAAAATAAACGCTGGGAATTTCGGGAGGTTAAAAAAAGATTAGCACATGCTAAGATTAAATACTCAATGATATACCCCGCTTTATTAAGAGTCATCTATCACGACCAAGTTCTTTTTTTTTTCTAAACCTGAGGACATATCAGAATGGGCGGACCGCAAGGGTATAGGCACCTGAACCAGTCTTGCATTATAGTGTGTTATTGAGGAGGGGTGTGGATAGGCAGATAGTAAGAGGTCAGTAGGGATGTATTTCCCTGTGAACCAGAGTGGATGGGGGGGAGCGGGGGAGGGACGTTGGGCGTGTTTTGCCTTGTCTCGGGTGCTGGGGATTTGTTCAGACAATAATTTTTCTTTTCTTTTCATATATAGGTAATGAGTTATAGAATCCTTACCTGGAATGTCCGAGGCCTGGCAGAAAGAACTAAGGTGGTAATTGTCTTTGATCAAATTAACAAACATCTTCCCACTATAGTATATGAGGAAAAAATGGGCACAGTTTGAGTTCCATTCATATTTCTCATCATATTTTCGGGGGGGGGGGGGGGGTTTTGGGGGGGTCAGCGTGTATATACATAAAAAGGTAGCATACGAACCTATCTGGCAAAGCATTGACAAGGAAGGGAGAGGTATATTTCTATATGGTCGGTGGAATAGGGTTATCTGTGTGCTCACATTTATTTATATTCCCCCTCCCTTTTCTTCTTATGTCATAGCACGCCTCACTGAATTTATTAATCTATTAATCAAAGGGCCAAATGTTCAATTCTAGTTATGGGCGACTTCAATAATGTAATGAGCTTGGAGAGTGATAGGGTGTCTTCAGCACCGGATCTAAGAACTTGATCATGCGACCAATCGATTCTGTATAAGATCTGCCAGGAACTTGCATTAACCCCTTAAGGACTCAGCCCTATTTCACCTTAAGGACTTGGCCATTTTTTGCAAATCTGACCAGTGTCACTTTAAGTGCTGATAACTTTAAAACGCTTTGACTTATCCAGGCCATTCTGAGATAGTTTTTTCGTCACATATTGTACTTCATGACACTGGTAAAATGAAGTAAAAAAAATGCATTTTTATTTATAAAAAAATACCAAATTTATAAAAAAAAAATAAAAAATTGCAAATTTACAAGTTTCAATTTCTCTACTTCTATAATACATAGTAATACCTCCAAAAATAGTTATTACTTTACATTCCCCATATGTCTACTTCATGTTTGGATTAATTTGGGAATGATATTTTATTTTTGGGGGATGTTACAAGGCTTAGTTAGAAGTTTAGAAGAAAATCTTGAAATTTCTCAGAAATTTTCAAAAACCCACTTTTTAGGGACCAGTTCAGGTCTGAAGTCACTTTGTGAGGCTTACTTAATAGAAACCACCCAAAAATGACCACATTCTAGAAACTACACCCCTGAAGGTATTCAAAACTGATTTTAGAAACTTTGTTAACCCTTTAGGTGTTGCACAAGAGTTATTGGCAAATGGAGATGAAATTTGAGAATTTCAATTTTCTGGCAAATTTTTCATTTTAATCCATTTTTTCCAGTAACAAAGCAAGAGTTAACAGCCAAACAAAATGCTATATTTATTGCCCCGATTCTGTAGTTTGCAGAAACACCCCATATGTGGCCGTAAACTACTGTACGGGCACAGTAGGGCGTAGAGGGAAAGGTGCGCCGTATGGTTTTTGGAAGGCAGATTTTGCTGGACTGTTTTTTTTTACACCATGTCCCATTTGAAGCCCCTCTGATGCACCCCTAGAGTAGAAACTCCATAAAAGTGACCCCATATAAGAAACTACACCCCTCAAGGTATTCAAAACTGATTTTACAAACTTTGTTAACCCTTTAGGTGTTGCACAAGAATTAATGGAAAATAGAGATACAATTTCAAAATTTCACTTTTTTGGCAGATTTTCCATTTTAATATTTTTTCATCCAGTTACAAAGCAAGGGTTAACAGCCAAACAAAACTCATTATTTATGGCCCTGATTCTGTAGTTTACAGAAACACCCCATATGTGGTCGTAAACTACTGTACGGGCACACGGCAGGGCGCAGAAGGAAAGGAATGCCATATGGTTTTTGGAAGGCAGATTTTGCTAGACTGTTTTTTTGGACACCATGTCCCATTTGAAGCCCCCCTGATGCACCCCTAGAGTAGAAACTCCAAAAAAGTGACCCCAATTTAGAAACTACGGGATAGGGTGGAAGTTTTGTTGGTACTAGTTTAGGGTACATATGATTTTTGGCTGCTCTATATTACACTTTTTGTGAGGCAAGGTAACAAGAAATAGCTTTTTTGGCACCGTTTTTTTTTTTTTGTTATTTACAACATTCATCTGACAGGTTAGATCATGTGGTATTTTTATAGAGAAGGTTGTCACGGATGCGGCGATACCTAATATGTATACAATTTTTTTATTTATGTAAGTTTTACACAATGATTTCATAGTCTGAGAGCCATAGTTCTTTTCAGTTTTTGGGTGATTATCTTAGGTAGGGTCAAATTTTTTGTGGGATGAGATGACGGTTTGATTGGCACTATTTTGGGGTGCATATGACTTTTTAATTGCTTGCTATTACACTTTTTATGACGTAAGATGACAAAAAATGGCTTTTTTTACACAGTTTTTATTATTTTATTTTTTTTACGGCGTTCACGTGAGGGGTTAGGTCATGTGATATTTTTATAGAGCCGGTTGATACGGACACGGCGATATCTAATATGTATACTTTTTTTTTTATTTATGTACGTTTTACACAATGATTTCATTTTTTAAACAAAAAAAATCATGTTTTAGTGTTTCCATAGTCTAAGAGCCATAGTTTTTTCAGTTTTTGGGCGATTATCTTGGGTAGGGTATGATTTTTACGGGATGAGATGACGGTTTGATTGGTACTATTTTGGCGTACATGCGACTTTTTTGATCACTTTTATTACCTTTTTTGGGAAGTAAGGTGGGCAAAATTTCAATTTCCTCATAGTTTTTATTTTTTTATTTCTATGGCGTTCACCGTGCAGGGAAAGTATCATGACCGTTTTATAGATCAGGTCGCTACGGACGCGGCGATACCTAATATGTGTAGTGTATTTTATTTTTCTAATTTTTATTCAGTGATAAATGTGTTTTTTTTTATCTTTACTTTTTTTCACTTTTTTAAAAAATAATTTGACCCAGACTCACTTGGTTCTTGAAGATCCAGTGGGTCTGATGTCTGTATAATACAGTATAGTACACTATATAGTGTATTGTACTGTATTTTACTTACACTTTGTCTGAACAGATCTATGCCTTTAGCACAGATCTGTTCAGCACCATGGACAGCAGGATGCCTGAGAAGGCGTCCTGTTGCCATGGGAACCTTCCCCGTCTGCTCAGTTGTGGCCACAACTGAGCAGACGGGGAAGGGTAAGGAGGGGGGCTCCTTCCCTCTGTGACCCCATCCTGTCGGGGGGCTGCAAAGGCACAGCAGCCCCCCGATGGGAGAGGGAGGGAGCCCCCTCTTACTGTTAACCTTTTCCATATAGCGGTCCGTACGGACCACGGTATTGAAAGGGTTAAACGGCTGACATCACAGCACATATGTCAGCCGTTTATACAAGAGTGTCAGCAATGTGCTGACACTCTGGTATACCACTGGACGCCAATGAATATTCAAGAGGAGGTGGGCGGGGGATCGCGATCGCGCCTGCCGCACCGCCCGCCTCCCGCACCGCCCGCACCACCTGCAACACCCCCCCTGCACCACCCGCCGTCATAAAATCATTCAGGGGTGCAGGGGGGGGGGGGTAAAAAAAACTTTATTTGGGGCATTTTAAAGTTTGATCCCCGCGATCAGAATCTGCAGAAAGCGCAGCAAACCGCAGGTCTGAATTGACCTGCGGTTTGCTGCGATCGCCGATACGGGGGGGGGGGGGGGGTCATATGACCCCCCGGAGTTGTGACAGGATGCCCGCTGAATGATTTCAGCGGGCATCCTGTTCCGATTAACCCCCGCAGCGCCGCAATCTCGTTTTAAACTCATGACGTATGGGTCCTTATGGACTCGGGAAACATGCCGTACCGGTACGTCATGCATCCCTTAGGGGTTAATCGATATTTGGAGCCATTTGTATGGCAAAAAAAAAGCTTTTTCTTGTTATAGCTGATCATATACGGCTATATCTAGAATAGACCTGGCGCTGACAACTCCTGATTTCATCTATAAAATTAATCAAATGAAGTATGAAGCCCATACAGTATCAGATCACTCCGCTATGCTGGTATTGATCAAAGATCTTGATAAGAGGTCAATTACTAGCTGCTTTAGACTGAATCCGCATTGGCTCAATCTTATACAGGATTACGAAAAAATATATAATGAGATTAAAGATTTCTGGCTTTCTGCTGGATTAATTATAGCTCTACACATACACATTTTGTATGGTACTCATTAAAAGCATTTCTCCGTGGTATTTATTTTACCAAAATTAAAATAATAAAATCTACGTTTGCGGAAAAAGAGAAAAATCTAGAACAGAGAGTTAGTATATTACAGAATAAGATTACTAAAAATAAAAATACAGAAATTAGAATGCAATTAATGAAAGCCAATAAAGAATTCAATCTATATTTACAGCACAAAGCTCAACAGAGTATTTTTTATGGGGCAGAAACAATTATGTGAGGCTGGAAAGCCCAGGAGATTGCTAGCATCTCTAATTCAAAATCAAAAGCAGATCAGTATTATCAAAAGCATTAAATTGAGAAATGGTATTCTTACCTCTAATCAGGAGGAAATGATGCGAGAGTTTAGGGATTTCTTTTTATCACTGTATAAATCTGAGATGAAAGGGCAAGAATTTGACCCACAGGGTTTTCTTGAGGGAGTTGTTCTCCCCATGTTGTCTGAAGAAGATAGGGCCCAATTTGACCTCCCTGTTGAATTGAACAAACTAAAAGAAACACTGAGTTCTATGCATGGGAACACGGTCCCCGGCTCTGACGGGTTACCTTTTGAGATATATAGGAGATATAGTGATATTTTACTACCTTACTTATTACAGGTTTTAAATGAATCCTGGGATAGGGGTAGTCTTCCACCATCTTTGACGGAGGCCACTATTACCTTGTTATTGAAAAAGGACAAGAATGAATTGGAGATGGGGTCTTACCACCCATCTCCTTATTAAATACAGATTATAAAATTTGCGCTAAAGTTCTAGCAAATAGGCTCAAGCGGGTAATAGATAAAATTATTCACCTAGACCAAACAGGCTTCATTCCAAAACATTAAGCACAGGTAAATATAAGAAGAGCTATACTTAATATCCACCTCGGAGAGGAAGAAGACCGCTCCATCCTGTCGTTGGACTCCGCTAGGCCTTCGACAGGGTGGAGTGGAATTTTCTATGGTGGACAATGGAAAAAATGAACATGGGAGGCAAACTCCTCTAAAACCACCCTACCGCTAGAATCAAGGTCAATGGGTTGGTGTCGGACCCCTTTACCTTGCGATGTGGAACTAGACAAGGTTGTCCTCTGTCTCCTTTTCGTCATATTAATGGAGCCTTTAGCCTGCAGAATTAGAGAGGATAAGAATATCAGGAGATTTGGAGGTCAGGGACAATTGGATAAAATCAGTTTATACGCTGACGATGTGCTACTTTCTTAAAAGATGGTTATTCTGCATTACTTTATGTAATGAAAGTGATTAATGATTTCGGTCACATTTCAGGTTATGAGGTTAATTGGTTTAAATCAGTACTATTACCTTTAAACCGATCCCCTTATAATCAAGAAGCAGCGGTCAGAATTCTTCCATTAAAAGGCTCGCTACTTAGGAATTAGAATTAGTCCTGTGATACAAGAGTATAGTAAATTTAATATCCTCCCTACTATTGAAAAATTCAAAGATAAGATCAGCGTATGGCAAAAACTATCTCTTAGCAAAGCAGACAGAATAGCATTGATCAAAATGATTCTTTTATCGCAGATACTGTACAGGATCACCGCTTGCCCGATTTGGATCGAGGACTTTTTTTTAACCGATTGGAACGTCTTTTTAATGATCTTATTTGGGGAAGAAAGAGTGCGGATTAAACAAAAATTTCTATGGCTCTCTGTTGAGGACGGAGGTTTATCCTTCCCTTTTCTCCAGGGTTATTACTTGGCTGCCCAGATCCAGTGGTACATGAGTGGTCTTGGTGGCATCTACGGTCATCTTACCCGGGAATACCCAGGTCCTAAACAGAATATACAGCAAGACTTATCACCAAGACAATGCAATTGGTATGGAATAAGATCAAATCGATATTAGGTATATCCTATACTTTAAACTTCAATCGACTATGGCACAATATAAATCTTAGTGTCACGGCCTTTGGTGTGCGCCGTGACACTGTTGCCACGCTTGCAGTTGCCTGTGGCTACGTGTTGCTGTTATAGCATGCAGGGGCAGTGTCACAGCCTTTGTTGTGTGTGCCGTGACATGGTTGCCACGCATGCTGTTGCCTGTGGCAACATGTTGCTTTTTATGCTTGGGTGTGCACTTCCCCTTTTAGTTGTTTCCTCCTTCTGTCTGGTGGTCGTGGGGTTAATGTCTTCCTTGGTGTGGTCTCTAGGCTCTATATTTCCTTGTGTTTTGACCCTGAGTGCTAGTTTTGTCTCCAGCCTTAGTGTGTGTTGGAGTGTTGATGTTCCTGGATTCCATCTGTCCAGTCTTAGGGCCATCCTAGTTAAACATCAATGTCACCCCCTTATTTCTATGTTCTATCCCCTACCTTTACCTGTTGTTGTGTTTGGTGTGGGTTTATGCTATGGGTGTGTGGTGATGTCTTGTTTGGTGTACTATGTCTGGCATGTTTGGTGTTATGCTTGGCATGGTTGCTAAACATCTCCTTGTCTGTCTATGCTTCCGGAGGGGTGAACCTAAAGTTTAGGAGCGGCCTTTCCTGGAGCCAGCTTGCATCCGGTGTTCGCAGGAGGGTCCAGGTTGTTTGGTTGTCACTGTTCCATCTTTGCTGGTAAGTGTTTGTTGTTCTGGTGTGTTGTTATTTTACCTTGTGCTTACCTGCCGTTCAGTTGCTGCTCTATCTATCTTTCTTCCATCTGTTACTAGGCCACTGGAGACTCCAGTTCGTCTGTGTCCTTGAGAAACCGGTTGTCTCTTATTCCGGACCCCTATGCAAGGGACCGTTAGGGTCAGCAGTATCCAGGTTCCAGTGTATGAGCCCTCCCACCTTTAGGGGCGCTCATGTGGTCAGGAGATCAGGGTAAGGATTAGGGCGGCTGCAGGAAGTGACCTGCGCCTTTTCCCTGTGTCTAGGTATAGTATCTGCCCGTATAATATGGTGGGGAGATTCCCCCACTCCCCACCGTGACAGTATGTTCAACTAGGGCTCCTCAGGCTCTGGATGCCTTCGGAAGAGGGCTCAGAATGTGGTACCTTCCGTTTTCTGGAGTGCATGCTCATCCTCCGGATGAACATACTGTCACGGAGGGGAGTAGGGGAAAATCCCCACCGTATTATACGGGCTGATACTAAGCCTAAACACAGGAAAAAGGCGCATGTCACCTCCTACAGCCGCCCTAATCCTTACCCTGATCTCCTAACCGTATGAGCGCCTGAAAGAATATATCCTGTCTCAATGCACCGTGATTTCATCCTTTGTCCCCAAAGACAGACGTCTGGAGAACATGTCAGTGACACAAGCAGTATGATGTCAGTAACAGTTCTATTTATTGTTTGGTATACAGGCCTTATATACAATCCATGCATACATACGAGAATAGCTGCAGCTCTCATTACAATAATAGCAGTTCCTACTATAGACAGCAACTCTTGTTATAATAATGCTGACTAGAAACTTTTCCTTATACAGAGAGGAGGTAAATGTACAGCGCCCCCTAAAGATGGGAGGGCTCATACACTGGAACCTGGATACTGCTGACCCTAACGGTCCCTGGCAAAGAGGCAGGAATAGGAGAGAACCGTTTCCTCAAGGACACAGACAAACTGGAGTCTCCAGTGGCCTAGTGGAAGAAAGATAGAGCAGCAACTGAACGGCAGGAAAGCACAAGGTAAAACAACAACACACCAGAACAACAAACACTTACCTGCCGCAGCAAAGATGGAACAATGACAACCAAATAACCTGGACCCTCCTGCGAACACCGGATGCAAGCTGGCTCCAGGCAAGGCTGCTCCTAAACTTTAGGTTCACCCCTCCGGGGAAACAATGGGGCCCCCTTCCGGAGGCAAAGACAGAGAAGGAGATGTCTAGCAACCATGCCAGGCATAACACCAAACATGCCAGACATAGTACACCAAACAAGACATCACCAAACACAACAACAGGTAAGGGTAGGGGATAGAACATAGAAACAAGGGGGTGACATTGATGCTCAACTAGGATGGCCCTAAGCCTGGACAGATGGAATCCAGGAACATCAACACTCCAACACACACACCAAGGCTAGAGACAAAACTAGCACTCAGGCTCAAAACACAAGGATAAATAGAGCCTAGAGACCACACCCAGTTCCACACCAAGGAAGACATTAACCCCATGACCACCAGACAGAAGGAGGAAACAACTTAAAGGGGAAGTGCACACACAAGCATAAAAAGCAACATGTTGCCGCAGGCAACAGCATGCGTGGCAACCATGTCACGGCGCACACAACAAAGGCTGTGACACTTAGAGAATTCCAAGTAATGGGGGATAGTAGTTTTTGGGAAAAGATTGGTATCATGTTGGTTCATCACATTGTTTCCTCGGGGCACATTAAAAAGATAAGATTTAATAGGGAATAATATAGGTGACTCTCTTGCCAGGTTTAGATATAGTCAGCTTAAACACGCTTTTTTATGCACTAAGAACAAAAACATCTTTTTGGTTAAAGCTCACGATTTCACAGAACTTTATTATAAGTTTAATAAGAATAAGTTTTCTATTGCACAGATATACAGAAAAATTAGGGACAATTTAAGCACAATTGTTAAATTTAAGAGTGAAGCAAAATGGGAACAAGAGATAGGGATGAATAATACTATTAATTGGGAAATTATATATAAAAATGTTAATAAATCCTCGCTGTCTAGTAATCATAGGTTAATTAAGTTTAATATAGTTCAGCAATTGTACTATACCCCTATTATGTTATGCAAGTACTATAATAACTCTACGCATAGATGTCAGAAATGTAATAGTGAGCAAACTGACTTTTTGCATTTGATTTGGTTCTGTTTGGTAATTCAGTCTTTCTGGAGTAAGATATTTGCAGAACTTGAGAACTTGAGAGAAGAACAGAGTTATAATTGGGGGGCGAATAGGCACCCTGAGATAATAGAATGGGTTTATTTAACCAACACAGTCAAAGAATATGAGACTTGCTATTCAAGGACTACGGCAGAAAAGTTTATGGGAAAAAACTTGTAAGGATTGGGCATGATTGTGAGTTGTTTTTTTTTGGGCTGGCCTCTTCTCAGCATCCGAGACAGGGGGTGGGGTTGGGGGAAGGTGGGATGTGGTTAGGGGAAAATATATTATATGTCGGTTTATGGAATGGCTTATCAGACAACATAGTTTTTAAATTTATATATATATATATATATATATATATATATATATTTATTTTATTTTTTTCTTAGGTAGGGTAACCTGATTAGAGTTTTCCCTTGCTGAGATGTATTGTATTGTCTGTTTTTGTAATTAGAAAAAAAAAATTCTAATAAAAATATAAAAATAAATAAACGATCCAGAAAAAAAGAAAGAAAATGGTCATGTTTTGGGAATCAGAGTGGGAACCTAAAGTGGCCCTAGAAAAGAAACCTAAAAGTGGCCCCATGTTGTAGGTGGTTCCAAGCTGACTGGAGGAGAAGCGACACATGTAGAGCACAACAGAAGTAAGCAGGGCCAACAATGTAGTGCAGCACAAAATACTGCTCAAGCAGAACCAAATACCACAGTGCAGCACAAAATACTGCCACCCGTGCCACAGTATGAAACTGTATTATTGTACTGAGGACAGAAATACAGTTGAATTGAGGAGGGCACCTGCGGCCGAGGGCAGGTGTATAAGTGCCTGGTGCTCCTACATTTATTAATGCTGAGAGCATCAGATCTTTAACTACAGATGTCTGTACCTGGCTGGCGGCCATAATGACGGTTGGGAGGCCCTCTAGGAAATTTCCCTGTAGGGTCCATAGCCAGTCTGCCCCTGAAAATGGTGGACATGGCCAAATTATGTGCATGAAAATGAGAGCATGCAGTCCATTAAATTATAGCTTATGTCCAAGAGCATTTATGAACAGCTTAATGTTCAGGCAGCCATCTTGGCCAAAATCTGTTCTCCATCGAAGACACCCTGCCTATTTTGTGAAGACATGTTTGATACATTATATATTCTTGTATAATATTATTAATTGGTGGAGAATGCAATTACAATAGATTACTTTATTTGGTATGAATGTATGGTTATTTGTGTCATCATTTTCTCTAATATGTGGAGCAGTGAGGCCACCATTGTGGCTTTTTTCAAGAAAGTATATAAGGGTGTACCAGATCTCTAGGACTCTGAGACTTGAGGCCCCTTTACATGAGGCAGGCAGGTACATAGGCAATGATTGGGAATGAACTATTTGTTCCCAATCTGGTTACAAATTATTAGTCACAAATTGCTATAAATCAGCTTTACCCATGCTACTCTCCTTTAGGGTACGGCCACATGGAACAGCCGTGCTGTGGGCAGGTTGCGGCCATGCTGTAGTGAAGAACTGTGCGGCCAATTAGCACACAGCTGCCTTTCATTTAATAATGAAGACTGCACTGTATAGTCCTTCGTCATTGTTAATGGCTGTGCGGAACCTTTAAACAGGGGATGTTGCTGGTATGTGGTTTGGCTGGTTAGGTGGGGGGACAATATGCATATTATTGCTGTTCTTGACTGCAATCTCTTGCAGGCTATTTGACAGTAAACACAGAATATTAATCAGCTCTGGCATACCCACTTCTCCAACCCCAGCGCTCTCCAGCCCTACAGGTGGGAGCTCTTCTTCTGCCATCTGCTTTTCCTCCTTTTCCAGATCATCTAATATCGATGAGAAAATGTCATCAGGAACATACAGCTCCTCCTCTCTCTGCATCTTGCTGACTTTTCTAGGACATGGAGACTTGTTGAAGGATGATTTGGATTTTATTTGGTTTTGACTAGAGATGAGCAAAGTTTTGAACATTAGCAGCTTCGCTGAAGTTCCACAAGAAATTAGATTTGTTCCGAAGTACTTTGTCATGAATCTCTATAAATCAGGTATACCCAGGCCACTCTGCCTTAGGGTACAGACACACGGATCGGCCGTGCTGCAGAAGGGTTGCAGCCATGCTGTGGTGAAGAACTGCATGGCCAATTAGCCCGCAGCTGCCTTTCATTTAACCCCTTAGGGACCGGGCTATTTTTCACCTTAAGGACCAGACTGATTTTTGCAATTGTGTCACTTTATGTGGTGATAACTTTAAAACGCATTTACTTATCCAAGCCATTCTGAGAATGCTTTCTCGTCACATATTGTACTTCATGACAGTGGTAAATTTAAATGAAAATATTTCTTTTTTATTTATAAAAAAAATACCAAATTTACCCAAAAATTTAAAAAATTCGCAACTTTCCAAATTTCCATTTCTCTGCTTTTAAAATATATAGTGATACCTCCTAAAATTGTTATTACTTTACATTCCCCATATGTCTACTTCATGTTTGGATAATTTTGTGAATGCCATTTTATTTTTTGGGGACGTTAGAAGGCTTAGAAGTTTAGAAGCAAATCTCCAAAACCCACTTTTTAAGGACCAGTTCAGGTCTGAAGTCACTTTGTGAGGCTTACATAATAGAAACCACCCAAAAATTACCCAATTTTAGAAAGTACACCCCTCAAGGTATTCAAAACTGATTTTACAAACTTTGTTAACCCTTTAGGTGTTCCACAAGAATTAATGGAAATTGGAGATGAAATTTCCGAATTTCATTTTTTTGGCAGATTTTCCATTTTAATCATTTTTTTCCGCTAACAAAGCAAAGGTTAACAGCTAAACAAAACTCAATATTTATTGCCCTGATTCTGTAGTTTACAGAAACACCCCATATGTGGTCAAAAACTGCTTTATGGCCACACGGCAGGGCGCAGAAGGAAAGGAACACCATATGGTTTTTAGAAGGCAGATTTTGATGGACAGATTTTTTGACACCATGTCCCATTTGAAGACCCCCTGATGCACCCCTAGAGTAGACACTACAAAAAAGTGACCTCATTTTGGAAACTACGGGATAAGCGGGCAGTTTTGTTAGTACTATTTTAGGGTACAGATGATTTTTGGTTGCTCTATATTACACTTTTTGTGAGGCAAGGTAACAAAAAAATTGCTGTTTTGCCACTGTTTTTATTTTTTGTTATTTACAACGTTCATCTAACAGGTTAGATCATGAGCTATTTTTATAGAGCAGGTTGTTACGGACGCGACAATACCAAATAGTTTTGGTTGTTTGTTTCAGTTTTACATAATAAAGCATTTTTGAAAAAAAAAATTTTTTGTGTCTCCATGTTCTGAAGGCCATAGTTTTTGTTTTTTTTGGGCGAATGTCTTATGTAGGGGCTCATTTTTTTCAGTATGAGATGATGGTTTGATTCTTACAATTTTGGGTTGCATATGACTTTTTGATCGCTTGCTATTACACTTTTTGTGATGTAAGGTGACAAAATGGCTTTTTTACACAGTTTTTATTTTTATTTTTTTAAGGTGTTCACCTGAGGGGTTAAATCATGTAATATTTTTATAGAAAAGGTTGATTCGGACGCGGCGATACCTAATATGTATACTTTTTTTATTTATTTAAGTTTTATACACTAATATTATTTTTGAAACAAAAAAAAAATCATGTTTTAGTGTCACCATAGTCTGAGAGCCATAGTTTTTTTTATTTTTTTGGCGATTCTCTTAGGTAGGGTATCATTTTTTGCAGGATGAGATGACGGTTTGATTGGTACAATTTTGGGGTGATGTAAGGTGACAAAAAATATATTTTTTTTTTTTACGGTGTTCATCTGAGAGGTTAGGCCATGTGGTATTTTTATAGAGCAGGTTTTTACTGACACGGCAATCATGTTTTAGTGTCTCCATAGTCTGAGAGCCATGTTTTGTTTGTTTTTTGGGTGATTTTCCTATGTAGGATGTTTTTGGGATGAGGTGAAGGTTAGATTGGTACTATTTTTGAGGGGCATACGCCTTTTTGATTGCAGTTTTTTTTTTTTTTTTTATGGTGTCTATCAGACGGGGTGGATAATGTCATATATTTATAGAGATGGTCATTATGGACGTGAAGACACCTAATATGTGTGTTTTCTCTTTTTATAAAATCAGGGGAAAGGGGCGTTTTTTGTTTTTTTTATTTGAAACTTTTTTTTTACTTTTTTTATTAAACTTTATTTCTGTCCCACTCTGGGACTTCAACTTTTGGGGGTCTGATCCCCTCTGCAATGCATTACAATACATCTGTATTGTAATGCATTGCCTGTTCGTGTACTACAGTAAGTAGTACACAAACAGGTTGCTAGGAGACCCAGCCTGAGGCTGGATCTCCTCAGCACCCATAGAAGGCAGGTCCCGATCCCTTGTCAGGCATCGGGTCCACGCCACAGCAGCGCGGGGACTCAAGGAGCTGCTTCACCCGCCGCAAACCACTTCTATGTCGCGGTCTGTGCAGACCGCGGCATGGAAGGGGTTAATCCTCCGGCATCGCTGTAAACAGCGATGCCGGCGGATACAGCATGGGCCCGGCTACTAGGGACTGCTGGACCCCTGCAGTGATCGGGCGCGCACTGCTCCGGTGCCCGCCCGATAATCCCGCCATGCATGTACAGCAGAATGCATTCTGGTGTTAAGGGGTTAATAATAAAGAGCTCACTGTATAGTCGGTCTTCATTGTTAATGGCCGCACAGCACCTTTAATACACCTTTAAACAGGGACTGTACCCTCTTCTCCAACCCCAGCGCTCTTCTGCCCTACAGGTGCGAGCTCTTCTTCTGCCATGTGCTTTTCCTCCTTTTCTACATCTAATATTGATGAGAATATGTCATCAAGAACATCCGGCTCCTCCTCCTCTTTCTGCATCTTTTCTAGGACATGGAGACTTTGAAGGATGATTTGGAAGAAGTAAAGCCAGCATAAGATGAGGATGCAGCCACCATTTTTAGGAAAAAATTCTTTGTTACGACGAAGCGCAAGGAAATTCGGATTCGTTGTGAATTGAAATTTTCCTAAACTTCTGACCAAATTCCATTTTAAATGCCTTGTTTCGCTCAACACTAGCAGAGATGATAGCTGCATGTACTGTACATTTAGCAATCATGTATTCTGTATGGGAATTTATCCCCATTCATAATTATTGTCTGCCGGCAGCATATTCCTGTTTACACAGGGTGAGAAGCTTACCTGCTGCCCAGCAAGTAATGATTTTATGTCCCTGACAAATGAGCATTGAGCTATTTGTTGGGCAATTTGTGGCACATTTAGACATGACAATTGTCAGGAATGAGTGCTCTCGTGAGATTTGCCAAATCTCATGAGAACAACTCTCTTTCTCCCTGGCTGTGAAGCGGTCCTTGTAATTGGACAGCATCACAGCCAGGTTGAAGGAGACACCCACTGAGAAAAGCTGATGTCTCCTCCTCACTGTACCGATGCTCTGCATTAACATATATGGCACCAAAACTTCAGGGGATCACAAAAAAAAGTTTAAAAAAATGAATAATTCCTGCAGCATCAGTAGAGGGTACTCTCCATTTAAAAGGTACTCAGTTAAAAAATTAAAACATGAAAGCTCCTCTTTAATTGAACCTTCCCTTTACCTGTGTAAAAGAGCCTTAAACATATCATAGGATAATGGAAGGCAGTAGGAAGGTACTCTCTGATGAGGTATAGTACAGCAAGGGACTCCTACACTGGAGATCCTCTGCTGTTTGTGTCTGTCCCTGGGAGCAGTTACATGGTCGATATAAGTATTAAAAAACTGTGCTCCTTAAAGATATGCAGTAGTAAATATAAAACTGTGTTAATATTAGTACAAGTGGTCTTAGAGGTTGCAATTTTAATTGGTTCTTGGATGACCATGGTACCATTGCAACTTGAGTTAATGTCATAAGCTCCTTGACAGTTCTATATAGCACACAGTGTACCAAAAAAATAAAATGGAGCCACCCTCACTTGGCGTTCAAAGGAGCTGCTCATCCTGGCACAAACAGAGGGCAGTACAGGACATGTAGTACTGCACTGTATAGTAGACAGGAACTACTAGACACCAATACAGGTGTTTTACCAGAGGAATAACCATGATTGGTTGGATCTGAGCCTAAGGCATCATATGTTGAGTCTAGTTTTAACTTACGATAACCCAGGAAAGACTATTGTATGCTGAAAATATTGTATCCTGAGGCCACAATATTTTGAAGGACCACTGTATTACTAAGTCTAATATTACTTTTTGTTTAATGATCAGAAATCCTGCGCACGCACCGATGTATATCTTTCGGCACATGTACAGTGAAGATCTCAGAGAGGAGATGACAGCATGAGATCTTCACTGCACCACCGCATGTGTGAGATTTCATGGCCAGGCATCGGAGCAGTGAGGAGGCCTGGCCCCTGTCAATCTTACTAGGAGGGCGACTGGCGACAAGGGAGAGGCAGAGGTGAAGTGTCACTATGAGGGGCTAGGCCAGCCCCTTGGTGTCAAAGCACTTCATCTGCATATAACTGTCACGGTGGGGAGTGGGGGAAACCGTGCGGTGTCAAAGGGTAAAAGGGGATCAGCCTAGAGACCCTGAGTCGCCCTGGTAATCCCTCACCAAGGAGCCAGGAAGAGAGACGACCTGTTTATTCCAGTCATGGAGGAACAGGAGTCTCTATCTGAGGCCAGGCTGCAAGGAGAGGGGAACACATACAGCATAGGGAGTTGGCAGGTAAGCGAAACCCATAACACACTTACCTGCCACAGACACACTGACTGGAACCCGAGCAAAAGTGCTGCTGTCCACACCAACATTAAAGGAAACAGCACAAACCACAACCACATGAACCTAGGACACCCATAGCTGCAGTAAACGTGAGACAGGGGAATGTCTAGCAAACATGCTGGACACCAAACATCACCAGCCATGTAACACAACACAAGACATACAACACCCAGAACATAACCCACGCAAACCAAAAGATAAGAATGGAAAGAGACACCATAACAACATCAGTGACCACAAGGGTGGCCCTCACTGGACAGATGGTAAAAGCCAGGAACAGTGAACCACCAGCATACACCAAGGCTGGAGGAACCCCCAGCTTCAGGCATCCAGCAGAGGCTAAATAGCCCAAGCAGCCACACTCACACACACATAAACCCAGTGTTCACAAAACACTAGGAAGGGAGTTAACCCTTCCAACACCAGAGGAAGGAAGCCACTTAAAGGGGAAGTGCACACACAAGCATACCAAACCACACGTTACCACCGGCAACAGCATGCGTGGCAACCATATCACGGCAATCACCCCGCGGGCAACCACAAGTGTGGCAACAGTGTCACAGCACAAACCAAAGGCCATGACAATAACTACAAAAAAAGAAGTCTGCAACGGTAATGCCATTTGCAGGGTGAAAGGGCTCATTTTAGTCACCATGATCAACTCTTGCAGGCAACGTACTTGGTTTAGAAGGGTTGATCATGGTGACCGTGCAGTGTCCCACTCAAGTAACCGTGGGCCCCCGCAAACGTGCTTTTATCATGTATTAATGTCATGTGATATGCCTGTATTTTTTTATTTTATATCCTGTCATATTCTCCATGTCACAATGTGATTCCTTATGCAAATATCCTTTATACAGGCCAAGTCAGGGTGCACTACAATTGTTTCTCCACAAAATGGAGCAGTGTCAGTGTGTATATATAGCTTAGCTCAGACCTAAGTTAGGCTGTGCAGTCGTGTGCTGTTCTGTGCAGGGCAGTGCAGTTCAAACCAGTTCCTGGTTTAGGTGAATCCAAAACCAGTGCAGATGAGCTCAGGTAAATCCAAGTGAGAGTTCAGTTGAATGCAGTTCTCTCATGAGCCTACGAGAAAGCAACAGCCATGTAGCTGAATATCTGGAGGGAGGCCTCTTCCTAGCCTCTCTACTCTGTCCCTGTCGGCTCCATAGCCCAGGATTAAGGCCTGCAAGTATTCTTCCTAGAGGTGAGCAATCCACTACTATAGATCGCTCTTCCAGGGTGACCAATGTCTAAACTGTATGCAGCCGAGTATATAAAGAATTATGACGTTTATGCAAGACAAAGGATTAGCAAGATAGTCATTACCTGAGGACTTATTAGGCACCTTTGTAGTAGGTGTAGGAGCTAGCATGAAGCATCCACACCTCCAGTTTAAATCCTGAGGACAGTCAGGCCAACTGTCAGAACAACATTGGAATAGAAGTTTCAGGATTCAGAAAAGCACCTTTATTCAAGGATTAGGATCAGACCGGAGTTGTTACCAGTGTAAGACTTTCATTATTACCAGCCTAGTCTGAGCAGCATCTTTCTTATGTATTACAAGAGCCTGTACTTCATTGAGGATTTGCATTTCCCTTTCCCCATATGTATGGGAGATGGTGATTAATGCCGGATTGTATCAAGAGACTGTTTAATGCCTATGGATGTATTGTAATCAAGAGTCATCATCAGTAAAGTGCCATTTTGAGTTCCATCCTGCTTGCCTCAGACTCAATTCCTCTATTAACACTATAGTAAATGGTTGTACCTCCATATAAAAGGTACTGGCGTCACGACTACAAGGGACCTTGCCACTGGCACATTAATACAGACCACCAAGGGCACCTCAAACCACCATCTGGCCAGTGTCCCTTACACCAGAGTGTGCCCCAGAGAATCCTTGTGCCGTTCTCCTTTTCACGTATGCGAGCCTGCCCAGGGACGACATAACCGTGAGTAACCAGAACTGTATTTACCTCGGCCCACCTAATGCTCACACCGCGACCTCACACATAATTCCCCTGCCAGGTCTGGCATACCGCAACAGATGCTCTTTAAGATAATCCGGGTCCTCCAAAGTCCACTGGAGCCACTGTTACTAAGCGGATAACTATTTATGGAATATAAAGTGTAACACTGCTTTCGCCAATATATGCTATAAAATGCCGACAGTTTTGACAGCTCTGGCTACACAAAAGAACATGTGGTGGCAAATATCTGTACTCTTGGGTTATATGACTAGTACTTGCTACAAAGTATCACTACACAGAAAATGACATGAGAAGGTTTAAACAGTCTTTGCAAACTTTGACTAATAGAAGGTAGAATGGATGGTTCATATGTACAGACCAACCACAGTACCACAGGGGGCCTCTTCCAAACAATGAATCTATTTAACAGAAGTAAGCTCTTCTATTTCCCCTCAAGAAAGGTGAAGCCCTGCAGCACATGTAAATCCAAGAATGGCCTCGGGGGCTCTACGGTGTAAGTACAGGCTTCCTACAGTTTCTGCAGTAATCTTCTACAAGAAATGTATTGTTTTCTATGAAAAGGCCTCAGTATTCACCTCATTTGTGACAAAAGTGTTTTCTCCAAGTGAAGCATTGTCAATGATTGTTCTCATGTATATTATGTGCGTGTGCTTCATTCACCACTATACAAAAGTACTTTGTTGTTGGCCCACTTATTTAGGCCTCCTGCACGCGACCGTAGGTGTCCCGTTACCGTATTGCGGACCGCATTTGCGGATCCGCAATACACGTGCACCGTTCCGTGTGCATTCCGCATCACGGATGCGGACCCATTCACTTCAATGGGTCCGCAAATCTGGAGATGTGAAATGGTGTGGAACAGAAGCACGGAACGTAACCTTACGGAAGCACTATGGAGTGTTTCCGTGGGGTTTCGTCCTGTACTTCCGTTCCGCAAAAAAAAAGATAGAACATGTCCTATCTTTTTGAGGAATGGGCGGATCGTGGACCCATTAAAGTGAATGGGTCCGCGATCCACTGCGGCTGCCCCGCAGTTGTTGTTTGTGCATTGCGGCCCGCAGCACGGCCACGGGGTGCACACGTTCGTGTGCAGGAGGCCTTAAAGAGAGATTCCCATCTTAGACATTTGGCATATCTGCAGATAAATAAATGCCTGATAGATGGGAGTCCTACTTCTGGGACTCACACCAATGTCTAGAATGGGGTTCTCGTCACACCGGGATGCAGGGGGTTCTAGATTCCCGTTCTAAAGATAGGTGCAGATCCAGACATCCCTTAAAATATCATCTTGTGATGCAAAAATATAATCTTAGTGAAATTATGATGTAAGTCTCCCACTGATATCCAGTATAAAAGGGCCCTATAGAGGTCAAACCCTTGGAGATTTCTGTTAGTAAAAATCAGAAGCAACATTATAGGTAAACTGACATTCATATCAATGGGAATGTGCTTAAAGAAGACCTTTCACCACTCCTGACATGCCTGTTTTAATAGCTTTATGCATTTCCCCATGTAATACAAATTCTGTAGCACCTAGTCTTATGACTGTACACTGCGTGCAGAATTATTAGGCAAATGAGTATTTTGACCACATCATCCTCTTTATGCATGTTGTCTTACTCCAAGCTGTATAGGCTCGAAAGCCTACTACCAATTAAGCATATTAGGTGATGTGCATCTCTGTAATGAGAAGGGGTGTGGTCTAATGACACCAACACCCTATATTAGGTGTGCATAATTATTAGGCAACTCCCTTTCCTTTGGCAAAATGGGTCAAAAGAAGGACTTGACAGGCTCAGAAAAGTCAAAAATAGTGAGATATCTTGCAGAGGGATGCAGCACTCTTAAAATTGCAAAGCTTCTGAAGCGTGATCATCGAACAATCAAGCGTTTCATTCAAAATAGTCAACAGGGTCGCAAGAAGTGTGTGGAAAAACCAAGGCGCAAAATAACTGCCCATGAACTGAGAAAAGTCAAGCGTGCAGCTGCCAAGATGCCACTTGCCACCAGTTTGGCCATATTTCAGAGCTGCAACATCACTGGAGTGCCCAAAAGCACAAGGTGTGCAATACTCAGAGACATGGCCAAGGTAAGAAAGGCTGAAAGACGACCACCACTGAACAAGACACACAAGCTGAAACGTCAAGACTGGGCCAAGAAATATCTCAAGACTGATTTTTCTAAGGTTTTATGGACTGATGAAATGAGAGTGAGTCTTGATGGGCCAGGTGGATGGGCCCGTGGCTGGATTGGTAAAGGGCAGAGAGCTCCAGTCCGACTCAGAAGCCAGCAAGGTGGAGGTGGAGTACTGGTTTGGGCTGGTATCATCAAAGATGAGCTTGTGGGGCCTTTTCGGGTTGAGGATGGAGTCAAGCTCAACTCCCAGTCCTACTGCCAGTTTCTGGAAGACACCTTCTTCAAGCAGTGGTACAGGAAGAAGTCTGCATCCTTCAAGAAAAACATGATTTTCATGCAGGACAATGCTCCATCACACGCGTCCAAGTACTCCACAGCATGGCTGGCAAGAAAGGGTATAAAAGAAGAAAATCTAATAACATGGCCTCCTTGTTCACCTGATCTGAACCCCATTGAGAACCTGTGGTCCATCATCAAATGTGGGATTTACAAGGAGGGAAAACAGTACACCTCTCTGAACAGTGTCTGGGAGGCTGTGGTTGCTGCTGCACGCAATGTTGATGGTGAACAGATCAAAACACTGACAGAATCCATGGATGGCAGGCTTTTGAGTGTCCTTGCAAAGAAAGGTGGCTATATTGGTCACTGATTTGTTTTTGTTTTGTTTTTGAATGTCAGAAATGTATATTTGTGAATGTTGAGATGTTATATTGGTTTCACTGGTAAAAATAAATAATTGAAATGGGTATATATTTGTTTTTTGTTAAGTTGCCTAATAATTATGCGCAGTAATAGTCACCTGCACACACAGATATCCCCCTAAAATAGCTAAAACTAAAAACAAACTAAAAACTACTTCCAAAAATATTCAGCTTTGATATTAATGAGTTTTTTGGGTTCATTGAGAACATGGTTGTTGTTCAATAATAAAATTAATCCTCAAAAATACAACTTGCCTAATAATTCTGCACTCCCTGTATGTTGTGCCATTCCTTTATGGCGGCTGCCCGACTGTCTAGGGAGGGTAGACAGGGACTGCTGGTCCCCCCCCCCCAGGCTTCCTGTGGTGATTATTAATCCGCTGGCCCCTTTGTATATCGTTTAAGGGGTTAAGGGATTAGTAGGGGTTAATATGGGGATCCTGCGGCAGGAGGAAGAGGCGGGCAGTCAGGCAGGGTACTTAAATCCTTGTTCCGCCTATTCTCTCCCTCTTTAGCGGAAGCGCGGTGTCCCTCCCTCCCCTTGGTTGTTATGTTTGACGGTTAATTTTCTTTTCCGTATTTATGTTTTGGAAGTGGATTAAGATCTTGATTTGGGAAGAATGCATGCCCTGGGAGAATTTTATCAGTCACAGCTGGCGGCAAGTTAATGCAAATAAGAGGTGTTAAAGGAAAGAATTGGCGGAACTGCCCGCTGGGAGTCCAGTGGCTGGCAGATCACACGGTTTATATGGTTTGACGTTTGGAATAAAATAGCTGTGGCCAACTACCATCCAACAATAAAGATTTGAAAAGAAAGTATGTGGTCAGTCTCCTTATTGGGGGGATGGTTTTGTAAGGGGCCTGCGAGTATAGGGTGTTAACCCCTTCCCCCCCCTCTTCGGGTTATTACCAACAGTCTTATTTCTACTAGAAGTTATGAATGAATATTAGCCTTCAGTAAGGGTACAGAGGGGAGGTAACAAGTTGGGAGTGTGTACCTGCACAGTCTGAAAATGGCAGCACTGATTGGATAGAGTGAGGTACACCCCCATAACTTGTTACCGCCCCTCTGTACCATTACTGCAGACTGCTAAGAATTCATTCATAACTTCTAGTAGAAATAATAAAGGAATGGCACAACATAGAGCCATAAGAATAGAGGCCCTAGAACTGTTATTACACAGGGAATGCATGAAGCTATTAAAATAGGCATGTCAGGAGTGGTAAAAGGTCCTCTTTAAAGGGAGTATCCCAGTCAGAATATTTTTTAGAGTGTAATCCACTCCATTATTATAAATATTTGTTTTGTAGATGTTTGTTTCCCCAGATATTCCAGGAAAAATGTAAGTATAGCGTCACCTGCTGTTTCCGTTGAATAGCAAACGTGCAGAGGTGGACACACATGCTCAGTGCTGCCTGTTCTCTCTTCGGGTGTGTGAGCGTTCCCTGGGGTGATAAGTCAGCTGCTTCTGAAGTGCTTGTAACTCATGCTCTTTGGTTGTGCTATTATATTCTGGTAATATCACAGATTTTACTATGATTTCCCAAAATTGCGACAAAAAGGCAGAGTTTTGGTTGGGTTTAAAAAATTTGTAGCAAAAAAATTGACATTAACGAAATGTGTGAGCACAGCCTTCTCATTTGCTTAGTATCCCCTCTGAGAAGCTGAGAAGTTGCAGCTTCAGAACAGCCATATTGCCAGACCAGGAATTCCTCTGCATACCTGAACGAGCAAGACTGAGTGTGTGTGTCCACCCTGACACATTTACTGAGGTGGACACAGAAAGTCTTCTCTATAGAAAAAACTGGTGGCACTATGCTAACTATATTGCTGGAATATAAATATATATATATACATATATATATATATATATATATATATATATACACACACACATACAGATATAAAAATTTGTAATAAGCAAAAATACACAAAATATGTATTTATTATGGGCTTAATTTAACTATAAAGAATATTCTTCATGGGACAACCCCTTAAACCTGCATCAGGAATCTCCAAGCAGTTCCAAAGGGAAACTTTCTGGATGTCGGTAGTTGTCAGAAATTACAGGCTTTTCCGCTGTGATCTTCTTATATGTATGTATGAATTTGTTCTATTGTGAACAAATAACCCTAAGACAAGATGTAAGGAAAGGTCAGTGGGCACTGTGTAGAATTTCACGCTTTTCAAGCTTACAAAGGTCTTTGGCACTGTCCAAGTTATAACCAATAATATTCCACATGGTAGTAATTAATAACGACCTTCCTAATTACTCCAGCCCTCCGGGCCGCATGTTGTTCAGCTAGCACATGTTACTACCCTGTTGTGCAAATGTCACAAAGATCACATCATTACAATGGCAATTTGTCAAAGTGCAGGAAACAAAGAACAAGTTGAGCTTGCATTAGAGGATCACATTGCAATTTATTTCCAGCTTTGCTAACCTGTACATTTTGACAATACTGAGTCATCCGTTCAGTCCTGCTGCCCAGAAACTATGATTTAGGTGTCCGCACAAATGATAGTATTAACCTATGAACGTGCGTTTCGTTCCTGACCACGTCATCCGAGCGCACGAATGCTCAGGCTCCCTCCGGAGTGTGTATGTGGCAGCCCCTGTCATTGAGAATGACAGAAGTCTGCTGCATAGTGTTTTCTATGGAGCCCCTGCTTGTAGCAGGGCTCCATAGGAAATTAGTACATTTCTCATAGTCTCCAATGCTAATGCATTGAAGTCTATGAGAATAGCAATCTAATGATATAATAAAGTTTAAAAAAAATAATAATAAAAAATATAAAAATTCTAATTACTCCCCTCCCCCCCCAAAAAAAAAAAATACACATCATTGCCACGTGCAAAAACGCCCATACTATAAAAATATAAAAATATTTTCCCTATACAGCAAAATGGAAAAAACCTGCAAAATGGCCGATTCGCCATTTCATTTCCCATATTCGCTTAATTTCACCAATTTTTTTTTATAAAGAGTGATCAAAAATTCATACATACCCCAGAATGGTATCAATGAAAAGTACAGATCTGCCTACGAAAAATGACCCCTCACACAGCTCCATACACACAACTACAAAAAATGTATAGGGGTCAAGCAATGAAAGCAAGCAACTTTTCTCCTAACCACATCAGATTACCTCACTGCCTTCTTATCCTTAAACCCAATCAAGGGGGCTGTGGTTTACAGACCCCACCACTTACTACCATGCCAACCAAACTAGCCATTGGGTCCCCCTAACTAAGGGTGACTGCTTCCTTCCTCACTACTCTGGTTCCCCCCAAAAACATAGGGCCAGATTTATCATGACTCTGACAGCTCACTCCACTTTCACATATGGCTAAAGTCAGTTTTAGCGAAGTCAGATTTATGATCGGCCCTTTAAGACTGTAATAAATGTGGTTTGACGGTAGCAGTTTATCCGTCAGTAAACGGCTTTACAAAAGTCACACGTCTTTACGAAAAAGTCGCATGTTCCAATAAAAAGTCGCATAAGATAAGTATGGTCCTCGCTGGAGTGAAATTGCGCAATTTTTTGCGACTTTTTTTGCGACTTTTTAAATAGTCGCAATAGTAAATCTGTCTAGAGATTCATTTACATAAGTAAACATGCCCACTTTCAGAAAACTGGAAAGCATAGCGCAGAGCCAAAAAAAGTCGCAAATTTTTCATCCCATTAGGCCCCTTTCACACGACCGTATAGCTTTTTCAGTGTTTTGCGGTTCGTTTTTCACGAATCCGTTGTTCTGTTTTTTGTTTCCGTTGTGTTTCCGTTTCTGTTCCGTTTTTCCGTTCTGTTTTTCCGTATGGCATATACAGTAATTACATAGAAAAAATTGGGCTGGGCATAACATTTTCAATAGATGGTTCCGCAAAAACGGAACGCATACGGAAGACATACGGATGCACTTCCGTATGTGTTCTGTTTTTTTTGCGGACCCACGGAACGTGATTTGCGGGCAATAATAGGACATGTTCTATCTTTCAACAGAACGGAAAAACGGAAATATGGAAATGGAATGCATACGGAGTACATTCCGTTTTTTTTTTGCGGAACCATTGAAATGTATGGTTCCGTATACGGAACGCAAAAAACGGCCCGTAAATGAAAGAAAAAAAAAACAGTTGTGTGAAAGAGGCCTTATTCTGACTGGAGCTAATTATAAATCTGGCCAAAAAAAATCACAGAAAAAAATAAGATAAAAACATCCTGCACGGTATGATATACAAATGTGCGGATGTCCATGGCCATATTATTGAAGAAAATCACAGAAATAAGATAATAATGCACTTAGTAAAGTAGATGCAAGCATTATATATGGACAAAGTCCTCACTCTGATATGATAATATCTGAGACACTTAGCCAATATATTTTGATCAAAACACATCTGAGCCCGCCCACCAAGCGCCAAGGTGGTCTCAGGTCAGGCGGTTCCCACGCCAAACCCACCCAAGCCATTGGGTTCTATGTTCAGGAGCGCAGACGCCGCACATATGGTGTGCTGCTCCTAGTCACCTCCATGTGCATGAAACAACCAATGGGAGGAGGAGTAAGCACACCCATATGTACCACCTAATCAAGGCGCTCTATTGGATAGGAAGGGCAAAAGTGCAGAGGAATGCTACTCCCAAGATAAAATAGGTGCGCATTCACACTTGAAGGTGCCACTCTTTCAAGCAAATACTACATAGACAAAAAAATCACAGAAAAAACTAAGATAAAAACATCCTGCACGGTATGATATACAAATGTGCGAATGTCCCTGGCCATATTATTGAAGAAAAAAACAGAAATAAGATAATACTGCACTTAGTAAAGTAGATGCAAACATTATATATGGACAAAGTCCTCACTCTGATATGATAATATCTGAGACACTTAGCCAATATATTTTGATCAAAACACATCTGAGCCCGCCCACCAAGCGCCAAGGTGGTCTCAGGTCAGGTGGGTCCCACGCCAAACCCACCCAAGCCATTGGGCTTCTATGGTTAGCCCAAGCCATTGGGCTTCTAATGATAAATCTGGCCCTCAGACTCCACCACTACAGAAATACTATACAAACCCCCTCATAAAAGGTCTCCTAAACGCCTTCCACTGCTATATTAAACATCAAAACCATAGTCCAACTTCTCTCCATTAATGCCATTATCTCATCTCCTCTTTCTTCTTGGGATCACTGGTCCTGAGAAGAATACTGGGTGCATGTTCAACACGTGAAAATATGGGGATTTTTGAATGCTAGCAACTTGTTTGATTATCTTGACTTTGAGGTGCAGATTGTCTGTATTTGAACCTCAATAAAGTGGAGATAATCAAATTGTTACAAAACAGATGTGGCTTTGCTGGGTCGCATGAACAGATTTGACTTAGGGTGCATTCACACGACTGTATAAATGTATCTGCATCCATTCCACAATTTTGCGGAACGGGTGCGGACCCATTCATTTCAATGGGGCCGCAAAAGATGCGGACAGCACACCGTGTGCTATCCGCATCAGTTGTTCCGTTCCGCGGCCCCGCAAAAATATGGAGCATGTCCTATTCTTGTATATTGAGACATTCTCAATATAGCGCCGGCCATGTGCGGTCCGCAAAATGCGGAAACCACACGGCCGGTATCCGTGTTTTGCGGATCCGAAACTTGTGGACCACAAAACACTTACGGTCGTGTGAATGCACCCTTAAGGTAACTTCTAAGGGGTTTGTCTTAGTGGCCGCCCTGGTCTTCACCCTTTAACCCCTATACAGGGATCTGGAATCCATACAAGGGAACCACAAGGGCACTACCTCTTGGAGTAGTTCCTGTTCAAGTAACTGCTGACCCATGGAGGATCAGACAAAACCATAGTCAGGGACAGACCAAGGTCAGGACAGGCAGAGTTTGTGCATTCTGATAAACAGTGTGAAGTCAGGGCAGGCATCTCAGGGTAAGAACAGAGATCAGGCAGACGTCAGTACACAGGCTGATGAACATAGAAACAGCCCACTATTGCAGAACACTAACAAACTAAAATCCATTGCCTTAAGTACCCCAAGATGGCTAGCCATTGGCTGTGGAAGATTAGAATGCATGTGATCTGGCCCTTTAACTAATGGCTCCTCACCTTTGGGTACTTAAGGCACCTTCCCCAGCGCATTCCCCACAGGCAGTGGGAGGCATTGCTGGCTGTATCCTGCATGGGAGGAACATCAGATCTACTATGGTGGCTGGTCCCACTGGGAAGGAGGAGAGGGCGGGTCCAAGCCGCTGGAACATGGGAGTGGGGGATCATGTGAAAAAAGCGGGAACAGTGCTGAGTGAGGAGAACAGACTGACAGCAGGCACATGCCGCCACCATAACAAAAAATGCTTGTTTAAATTTCAATCTATGTGACAAAAATCCCAATTTTTCTTGGGGGATTTTTGGATTACTGGTCCCATAGAGAATCCCGGATAAAGGGAAGTCTGGTGGCAATTCACCTTACTTACAATCTGTCCAAGGGAATTGTGCTTCTAGCACCATGACCATACGTGGGTGCACACACACATTCAGTACAAAGTGTTGCCCTATGAATCATGGTCTTGTACTTCTTCTTTCTCCTTGTTCATTCATCTTCATTATGTGACACTTTTAGAAGCTTTCAAAGATGTCAAAACTCTAAATTTTCTCATTACTTCATCTTATCTAAAAACTATCTCCTTTATCCTTCTTTAAAAAAAATGAAAAAAACTTCAGGGACATTTGCAGACTGCTGGTATCCAGGGAAACAGGGGAAGGGGTACCACCTTTAACTCACCCTTGGCCCCTTTACCCAACCCTGACCCATAACAAAAGACACAGACAACTGCATCATTTTATTGCTGGGTGGTGATCGGCCACAGCTTCTTTATTAAAGCGGCAAACCTTAATAAACCATAATATCGGAGCGGTATGCCAAAGGCTGGACTCCCAGCGGGCAAGTTAAACCGTAATCATCAGAGCGGTCTGCCAACCGCTGGACTCCCAGCGGGCTGTTACGCCATCTGCTACCACCATATCTCAGCTGTACTCAAATGCCGCCAGCTGTGACTTCATAAACTCGACCAGAATTCGCAGCTCTCAAAAGCCGTAATCATCGGAGCAATATCCAAAACCGCTGGACTCCCAGCGGGGGCTCTTAAGAATAGAAAAAACAAAACAGAATAACCAAGTATCCATAACTGCTCAGAAAGGTGCACCTCGACCCGCCTCCCAAGAATAACCGCAAAGGGAGGGAGGGCCAATCTGCTTCCACTTGCAAGAGGAAGTGACCAGAACAGAGAGGAGGTATATGTGACCTTCAGGATTTCCTGCACCGCCCCCATCCAGTCTAAGGAGGATCCTCAGTGAATTAACCCTTAATAACCCTAATCTGCAACCTACTTAACCATTACTAAGACGGGGCCAGCTCCCTAAATGCTCCTAAGGGGGGAGGGGGGAGGACCATCAGTCCCTAAGCACCCTCCCTATACAGTCGGGCGCTTGCCAGAACGTTGGTGTTTTTATCCCAGAATAAAATAGAACCTTCTAGTGTTGAGGCCTTTCTAATGTTACCGAAACTCCAGATACTCTCCTTTATGAAATCTAACAGGGTCTTGTATCATATAATGCCCCCAGCAAACCCAGCTACCTTGCAGCCTGAAAAAAGGAACTCGACACCTCATTCTCCAAACCCAAGATGTACTTCATTCTTCATTCCACAGTATGCAATATATAATATAGCACCCCACAGTATATAATACCCAACAGTATGCAATACATAGTATACCATCCCACAGTATGCAGTATAGCATCCTATAGCATACAGTATAGCACCTCACAGTATACAGTAGAGAAGTATAGCACCCCACACTATACAGCACCCCACAGTATACAGCACCCCGTAGTATACAGTAGAGCAGTATAGCACCCCACAGTATACAGCACCCCATAGTATACAATAAAGCAGTATAGCACCCCACACTATACAGCACCCCACTATACAGTAGCTTACAGTATATTAGTATAACAGCCCCTGTTTTCCTGCTGTAATCTTCACAAAAAACCTCCACAATTATGGCAAACTCTTGCAGGATGCAGCAACACTCCTAATAGAAAGAAAGGACCTTTGATTACCTCATAGCTATGTGACCAGTAATATCGCTATGTTACTGGTCACATGGTGATGATGTCATCTAAGGTCCTTTCTCCTAAGGAATCACAGCTCTCACCCTCTTACAGTTTGCTGCCTGGAGTGCCCACAGGCAGGCATGGCAGCACCCCCCTGTGTAGCTGATAGCCTGACTCCCGGGGTGGACCTTCCCCCCAGGCACGCCACTCGATGTAATTGAATTTGTGGGCAGTGGAAAGCAGGGCTCAAGAGGCAGCTGCCTTGGGCCCCCCAGGAGAAACTGGGCCCAGGGCAGCTGCCCCTTTTGCCCCGTGTTATAGACAGCCCTGAATATGTGGCTAAAGTTCTTTGTTGCCCACTTTGCTCACTCAGGGAATGATTTGTATAAAGTTTCCCCAGTTGATACGTAATGTAATCTCAACCTGTATGTCTATATGGCCTGGGTGCCAGCCATTGCCTGTTATTTCCTTTTGTGCCATTACTTTACAGCTTTCATCCATGTGAACCTGTGAACTAGGTTATTAGGTCATTTTTGGTACATGCATTAATAAAAATTAAAAAATTAAAAAAGCAGCATTTCAATCTCAACTACACACCCAAGACTCACAATGATACACATCCAATGCCCCCCCTTTCTCAGAAGTGAAAGAATAACTAAACCAATATGGCAATTTTGGGGGCTTTCCTTTGAGTTTTATTTATTAGAGTGTACCTCTTACAGTGCCTGTCATAGATACCCCAAATCCACTTTAATGGTCAGCACACATGGCCTTCATTCCTATCACAGCCCTGCTGTTTACATTTGAAACCAATGCTTACAGACACAGCAAATTTGGCAAAAGATGTTGCATACACTTTCTGAACATGGCTGTATTACTATTACAGGCATGAACCTTGTTACTACATGCATGAGCCATGTTGTTAAAACCAGTGATTCAGGGGTAGGATATAAGCATCAGGTTGACTACTCATAAAGGTCATACCATACATGCAACCTATGCAGCTGCACAGAGACCAAGCACATAAGGTGGACCTCTGCCCTACCTAATCTCCTTCCTCATCTCTATTTACCACCCTACCCATGCTCTCTGTTCTCCCAAAGGTCCAAGACTAACCTCTTCCATAATGCTAATCTCTCACTCACTGACTTTTCTCGAGCTGCACCAGTTCTTTGGAATGTGCTACAGAGAACCTATGACATCCCCTAATCTAATGGTTCTCCAATTACCACCCTGCAACAATATTTCTCAGATACTCTCATCCAACAGTAACCCACCACATACCATGCACTCAGAAGTACTAATGATATCGGCTAATGGCTGGCTCATGCAGCTTAATGTGTTTTCCCCATTTTGTTAAGATGGCTGGACCATTGTACAGAAGAAAGCACTTGTTCACCTTTTGTGTCACCCCTACTTCCTTGTAGATTGTAAGCTCTTGTGAGCAGGGCCCTCACTCCTCTTGAATTCATTGTTAATTAGTTTGTTACTATGTAATGTCTGATTATTTGTACATGTGTTATTAATGTCTATGGGCACTTGAACTAACCTTTGAAGTAATGCCAAATCATTTTTATTACATGGAAGAAATGTTGATTACTTTTAAAATGAATCATTTAGTTCTTTGAAGTGACCTGAGTGAGGTGTGAACTATTTGCATCAATCCTAGGGTAATGGAATAACGTCATTAGTTTACTGACCACTCGAGAGGCGGGTGGGCAGATATGGCCCATGGTTTTCTGATTATTTTTTACAGGTAGCTGTAACAGTTTTCCCCATTGAATTTAACCACCTCAGCCCCCATAGCTTAAACACCCTGAAAGACCAGGCCAGTTTTTACACTTCTGACCTACACTACTTTCACCGTTTATTGCTCGGTCATGCAACTTACCACCCAAATGAATTTTACCACCTTTTCTTCTCACTAATAGAGCTTTCATTTGGTGGTATTTCATTGCTGATGACATTTTTACTTTTTTTGTTATTAATTGAAATTTAACGTTTTTTTTGCAAAAAAATGACATTTTTCACTTTCAGTTGTAAAATTTTGCAAAAAAAACGACATCCATATAAAAATTTTGCTCTAAATTTATTGTTCTACATGTCTTTGATAAAAAAAAATGTTTGGGTAAAAAAAAAATGGTTTGGGTAAAAGTTATAGCGTTTACAAACTATTGTACAAAAATGTGAATTTCCGCTTTTTGAAGCAGCTCTGACTTTCTGAGCACCCGTCATGTTTCCTGAGGTTCTACAATGCCCAGACAGTACAAACACCCCACAAATGACCCCATTTCGGAAAGTAGACACCCTAAGGTATTCGCTGATGGGCATAGTGAGTTCATAGAACTTTTTATTTTTTGTCACAAGTTAGCGGAAAATGATGATTTTTTTTTTTTCTTACATAGAAACATAGAAACATAGAATGTGTCGGCAGATAAGAACCATTTGGCCCATCTAGTCTGCCCAATATATCTGAATCCTATTAATAGTCCCTGGCCCTATCTTATATGAAGGATAGCCATATGCCTATCCCATGCACGCTTAAACCCCTTCACTGTATTTGCAGCTACCACTTCTGCAGGAAGGCTATTCCATGCATCCACTACTCTCTCAGTAAAGTAATACTTCCTTATATTACTTTTAAACCTTTGCCCCTCTAATTTAAAACTGTGTCCTCTTGTGGTAGTTTTTCTTCTTTTAAATATGCTCTCCTCCTTTACCGAGTTGATTCCCTTTATGTATTTAAAAGTTTCTATCATATCCCCTCTGTCTCTTCTTTCTTCCAAGCTATACATGTTAAGGTCCTTTAACCTTTCCTGGTAAGTTTTATCCTGCAATCCATGTACTAGTTTAGTAGCTCTTCTCTGAACTCTCTCTAGAGTATCTATATCCTTCTGGAGATATGGCCTCCAGTACTGCGCACAATACTCCAAGTGAGGTCTCACCAGTGTTCTGTACAGCGGCATAAGCACTTCACTCTTTCTACTGCTTATACCTCTCCCTATACATCCAAGCATTCTGCTGGCATTTCGTGCTGCTCTATTACATTGTCTTCCCACCTTTAAGGCTTCTGAAATAATTACTCCTAAATCCCTTTCCTCAGATACTGAGGTCAGGACTGTATTCAAATATTCTATATTCTGCCCTTGGGTTTTTACGCCCCAGGTGCATTATCTTGCACTTATCCACATTAAATTTCAGTTGCCAGAGTTCTGACCATTCTTCTAGTTTTCCTAAATCCTTTTCCATTTGGCGTTTCCCTCCAGGAACATCAACCCTGTTACATATCTTTGTGTCATCAGCAAAAAGACACACCTTCCCATCGAGGCCTTTTGCAATATCACTTATGAAGATATTAAACAAAATTGGTCCCAGTACAGATCCCTGTGGAACCCCACTGGTAACATGACCTTGTTTTGAATGTTCTCCATTGACTACAACCCTCTGTTGTCTGTCACTCAGCCACTGCCTAATCCACTCAACAATATGGGAGTCCATGCTCAATGACTGCAGTTTATTGATAAGTCTTCTATGTGGAACAGTGTCAAAAGCCTTACTAAAATCTAGATATGCGATGTCTACTGCACCTCCACCGTCTATTATTTTAGTCACCCAGTCAAAAAAATCTATAAGATTTGTTTGACATGATCTCCCTGAAGTAAACCCATGTTGTTTTTCATCTTGCAATCCATGGGATTTTAGATGTTCCACAATCCTATCCTTTAATAGGGTTTCCATTAATTTGCCTACTATTGATGTCAGACTCACTGGTCTATAGTTGCTCGATTCCTCCCTACTACCTTTCTTGTGAATGGGCACGACATTTGCCAATTTCCAATCTTCCGGGACGACTCCTGTTACTAATGATTGGTTAAATAAATCTGTTAGCGGTTTTGCCAGCTCACCACTAAGCTCTTTTAATAATTTTGGGTGTATCTCATTAGGCCCCTGTGACTTATTTGTCTTCACCTTAGACAGCAAACTTAGAACATCTTCCTCTGTAAAGATACATGCATCAAATGATTTATTAGTCATCCTTTCTAGTGGAGGTCCTTCTCCTTTTTCTTTTGTAAAAACTGAACAGAAGTATTCATTAAGGCAGTCGGCTAGCCCTTTATTCTCTTCTACATACCTTCCGTCCTTTGTTTTTAATTTAGTTATTCCTTGTTTTAATTTCCTTTTTTCATTTATATATCTGAAGAATGTCTTATCCCCTTTTTTCATAGACTGAGCTAGTTTTTCTTCTGCCTGCGCTTTAGAAGTTCTTATAACTTGCTTGGCCTCTTTCTGCCTAATCTTGTAGATTTCCTTATCTTCATTGCTCTGGGTTTTTTTATAATTACAAAATGCTAGCTTTTTATTTTTAATGATTTGGGCCACTTCTGCTGAGTACCACAGTGGTCTCTTCCTTTTTTTCCTTTAACTGACAAGTCTAATGCAATTTTCTGTTGCCTTCAATAATGCACCTTTTAAGTAGTCCCATTTCTCCTGGACTCCATGTAATCCGTTCCAGTCTGATAAGGACTCGTTTATGACTAATTTCATTTTTGAAAAGTCTGTTTTTCTAAAATCTAAAACTTTTGTTTTTGTGTGGTGGGACTCTTTCACAGTTCTTATATTAAACCACACTGACTGGTGATCACTAGATCCCAAGGTTTCACCTACAATGACATCATATACCGAATCCCCATTTGTGAATACCAAATCCAAAATGGCCTCCCTCCGGGTTGGCTCCTCAACCACTTGTTGTAGAGATAACCCCAGTAGGGAATTTAGAATATCTGTACTCCTGGTAGAACTTGCTATTTTGGTTTTCCAGTTTATATCTGGAAGATTGAAATCTCCCATAATGATAACTTCTCCTTTCATTGTCATTTTAGCTATTTCTTCAACTAGTAGATCATCTAGTTCTTTAACTTGACCAGGTGGTCTATATATCACACCTACACGAGTTACTGCATGGTTAGCAAACTGCAACGTAACCCAAACTGACTCTATGTTGGCCTCACCAACTTGTATTAGGTTCGATTTAATGCTATCTTTCACATACAGGGCCACTCCTCCTCCTTTCTTGCCTTCTCTGTCTCTTCTGTATAAAGAGTACCCTGGTATGGTTATGTCCCAGTCATTTCTTTCATTAAACCATGTCTCCGTAACAGCCACTAAATCTACATTCTCAGATGCCATTATTGACCCAAGTTCATAGATTTTTTTACCTAAACTGCGAGCATTTGTAGACAGGACTCTGAGCTTATCATTTCTTAACCTCTGTGCTTCTGACCTGTTCTGGCATTGTTTCGGGGGGCAATTGGACTCTTTTATTTTCACTCTTTTGCCCCCCCTTCCTAGTTTAAATACTCTTTCGCAAATTCTTGGAGTTGTTCACTAAGTACATTTGTTCCTTTGAGAGAAAGATGCAAACCATCTTTTTTGTACAGTTCCTTTCTATTCCAAGTAGAGCTATCATGAGAAACAAAGCCAAATCCTTGCTCTTGACACCATTTACCAATCCATATGTTGAACTCCTTTATGCGCCTCTGCCTATCATTCTGAACATTATGCACAGGCAGAACTTCAGAAAATGAAATGGTGGATGCAAAATCCTGTATGTCATTACCAAGTGTGATAAAAGATTTTTTCACCTCTGACACTTCATTGCAAACCAGGTCATTTGTCCCTAGATGGACAAGAACATCCACGTCCCCTTCCTGCTTTGCTTGCTTAACAATATTAATAATACGTCCTCTATCTCTTCTAGCAGTAGCCCCAGGGAGACATCTCACAAAACCATTTTCTTTAAGCTCCACACTTCTTATGATTGAATCACCCAGCAACAGCTGCTTCCTTTGAGACTTCACTTTATCTTTTTTGTCCTTGGCTGCAGTCTTGCATACATTAGACATAGGAGTCGATGGTTTCTCACCCTCTGTGCTTGAGTCCATATCCATGTTGTCCTTATATTCTGAGAGTGCTGCAAATGAATTATGGAGAACCACCGACTGTGGGACATGTCTTCTATCCACCACTCTAAGTCTTCCAGAACCTACAGTAACCCATCTGCCATTTCTGGGGGTCCTCTGTGGCAGTGGCATTGCAGCAGTCCTAGCTGGAGTTTGTTTAACAGATAATTTAAATATCTCAGATTTCAAAAATGCAATTTCCTGCTGCAGTAAGGAGAACTGTCTACAGATCTGACAGCATCCGAATCTCCAAAGAGTGGAACATGATATAAATGCACAACAATTCCTGCACTGAACCAAGTCTGCCATTTTAAAGAGAAAAAAAAAAATAATTGTAATTTTAAATCAATCAAATCTTACCTTTTTTTGTATTGTTTCCACCTTCCAGCCTACCTCCTGACTATCTCCTGCAATATCTCTTCACTGTACTTAATGTAGTACTTGAAGGTAGTACTTGCAGCTAATGAATTAGGCCAGCTAATGAGTCTGTCTCTATATATACACACACTCCTTCACAAGCTTCTCCCCCAGCAACAAATGTAACACCTTAGTGAGCTAGGCTCATTAGCAAACGCACAATAGCAAACACCTGACCAAATTCCTTTCCTCTTCTCAAGCAATGGTCAGCAAAAAAAAACACAGATGAGCCAGTTGCAAACTCCAAGCCAATCTCTTGCAGTATCTCTTCAATCTCTTCAGTCTCCTGCAATATCTCTTCACTGTACTTAATGTAGTACTTGAAGGTAGTACTTGCAGCTAATGAATTAGTACTTGCAGCTAATGCTTTTTCGATCTTCCCAGGGTCAGTAGTAGTAATTCCCTTATTATCCTTAATTTCTCTTATAAAAGTGTGGGACTTTCTTCTCTTAATGAGGGACATCATTAGTTTAGATGCCTTATCTCCATGGGCATAGAAAGAATGTTTAACAGACATGTAGAGTTTAGCTGAGTTTTTGTTCAATAGATTTCTAAGCTGTAGTCGGGTTTCTGTGAGCTTTTGGAGGATTGGCGCTATAAGGGATTGTTTATGGAGTTTTTCAAGGTGGGAGATTTCAGTCTGAAGGGATCTGATTTTTTGTTCTCTCTGTTTTTTGCAATATGTGCCCATGGAGATAAATTCACCTCTAATGGTTGCTTTGTGTGCCTCCCACACTACCGGCATGGAGACTTCTGTATTATTATTCAGTTCAAAGTATGAGTTGAGACGGTCTGAAATTCTTTTATGAACCTCTGTGGTAGTAAGGAGAGTTTCATTAAGTCTCCATGGCGGCCGCGTACCTGGGCGATCAGACATTATTATATGGATTCCTAACGGAGAGTGATCCGAGTGTACTCCTGAACCTATTGTAGATGATTGTACATTAGTGAGGGATGGTTGCTGAAGGAAAAAGTAGTCAATTCTGTGGTAAGAATTGTGTGGTGCTGAGTACAGAGTGTAATCCTTCACTGAAGGGTGGAGAAAGCGCCACACATCAGTCAAGGATAGTATCTGTAATGATTTCTTAATATGTCTTAGTGCCTTGTATGAGAGGGCGGTTCTTCTGGAGGATGTATCTAGGAGCGGGTCAAGGGCTACGTTGAAATCGCCACCTATCACTAGGACTCCTTTCGTCATGCTGTGTATCAGTGTCGTGGTGTCCCTAATCCATTGGGGTTGTTGAGTGTTGGGGGCATAAAGGTTCGCCAATGTAGCCTGTTTACCATTTAGTAACCCAATGAGTATAAGCAATCTGCCTTCTTTATCTCTGTATGAGCTCTCAAGTTCGAATGTGGTGTGTTCGGAGAAGGCTATGGCCACTCCTCTGGAATTCTTAGTGGAAGTATGTGAGTGGTGCCATTGGTTATAAAAATGTTTTTGGAATGAGGGGGTCTTTTCCGTGAGGAAGTGGGTTTCCTGTAAGAATAGGTTGTCAGCTCGAGATTTTTTCCGAGCTTGGAGCACTTGACTGCGCTTAATCTGAGAATTCAGGCCTCTAACATTATAAGTGATTAAGTGTATGGTAGTCATGGAGGAGGATGGTAAGGTATTACTCGAGTGTGGAAGTTACACCTGGGTGCTGTAGGATAGTAGGATGTGAGGTCCAAGGATTGTGGCTTAGAGGGAGGCGGGGGGGGGGGGAACAAGTAAGTGGAACTTGTCTGTGAGAACAATAGATGTAACATCTGGAATAGAGTAAACATGCAAAAATACAGTACAAAACAAAGTAGGTCTAGCATATGTACTAATATTGAAAGGCTACAGCCCTGAGGGCGATATCAATTTTACATAGCTTTGAATAGAATGGGGGGATCTTACAAATCAGAAAAATATAAATCAGGTCGGAAGAAGGTGTCTGAGCCAATTATCTAGGTATGTGGAGTAGTGAGGGGTGAGGGAGAGAGCCGCGACAGTCCCCCAGTGGGTATGGAAGTACCAATGGTCTAGATTATAATTTTTATCAAGTATATGGTGCCACGGCTCTCTCCCCCACCCCGCTCCAATAGTAGAACTATAGAAATAGAAGTGCATTCAACAAAAGGGGCAACTGCAACAAACAGTGAATACATTCCATATATCTACTGAGTAGATTGTACCCAGGGGGTAACAGTGAGTAGACATCACCCAGAATAGGTCAGTTCTCAGGTGGGGTCGACGTCAAGTCGTCTCGGGGTCAGTTTTCCCTGGCGTTTTCTGCTGCGGCTCTTCCTCTCTGCTCCAACAGTTTCCCATGGCGTAGGTGGAGGGACCGTCGGCAGGCTGGTAAGGTCTAGTATCGGAGCCAAGTCTGGGATGTCCACGTCTGTGATCTGCAATGATGATAGGATTCCAGCCAGTTCGGAGTGATCTCTCAACATATATCTTTTTCCTTCAACATTAAAGGAGAGGCCAAACGGGAAGAGCCATCTGTAAGGAATGTTCCTATGACGTAGAATTTCTGTTAAAGGACGGAGCATATTCCTTTTAGACAAGGTGACTCTGGCTAGGTCTTGATATATTGAAATTTCTGACCCCTCTATTTTGACCATGGGTTTGACTCGAGCGAATTTTAAGATGTCATCTCTCACTCTAGAATTGAATAGGCGACAAATTACGTCTCTCGGTGGTTCTGACCCTTGTGGTTTGGAACGAAGCGCTCTGTGTGCTCTTTCGATGGAGATCTCCAATAAATAGTTGTCTCCTAGAATGGCAGATAATATTTGTTTGACTGTGTCGGGTAAGGCCTCTGTAGGGATGGATTCTGGGACTCCCTTGAGTCTCAGGTTGTTGCGCCTTGCTCTATTCTCCTGGTCTTCCATCCAATTGACAATTTTGTTCATGTGTGTCTGGCATGATGAAAAGTTTGCAGAAGTCGCTTCTGTATATGAGACTATTTGTGCTTGCGTAGATTCAAATTGTTAAACTCTTCCTCCCATACATTTCATTTCTTGTTTTATATCCTGTAGTTCTTTCACTACTGGTTCCAGTGCTCTTGAAAGGGCCTGCCCCAGGAACGCTCTGGATATGGGTAAGCTTGTGTCATCTTCCTGATCGATTTCCATCTCTGGGGGGTTGTTGGGTATGGTATCTTTGAGCAAAGAGTCCGTGGGTGTGGTTCTTTGTGTATGGGAGATCTTTGTAGGTGGTGCAGGGGGACGTTTCTGCATATAGGAGTCTAGAGAGCCTGTAAGACACTTATTGGAGGAAGGCCTGGGTTTGCCTGGGCCGATTTTGACCATCACTATTTAGACAGATGACTGAGATTGTCGCCCCTGCTGGTGTGAAAGCGTTAAGAATAGCAGGTCAGTGTGAGGAGAATTGTAAGTCCCTCTTATTCTCTTATTCTGTGGCCCTCAATGGCCGCGGCTGTTGATTACATGAGGATGTGCATTATGGTGCCTCTGTTAATCTTCTGAAAAGAGACTGAAAAAATTGGGCCAAAGACCCTGAAGTCTGTTTGACAAGAAATAATCTCTGTTGGGGGTAGGTGGATATGTCACTGGGATTCTTGTGCCCTTATCCAGTGAAACTGTAAAGATCCTGTGTCAGGAATGTAAGTGTTGAGACACTTCTGCTTGCCTGTCAGCTCCACTGTTAGAAGCACAGAGTGACAATTTCACACTTACTTTTGCTGGGTTTTCTCAGTTAGCAGCGAGACCACTTCAGTGATGTGAATATTCTGCGATCCGACTGAGTGTCCTTGTATCGGCAGCTTGTGGTCACTGGGATCGCGATCCGGATGCTTTATGTTCCACTCCGGTACTTAAGTATTGGTCAGCCGTTCACTGTGGCCCAGCGGGTGTTGCGTTGATTAAATCGCAGATTCTTTTATAATCGCAACGCTCTCCCTGTGCCCCTGAGTGTGCACCTCTGTCTTCAGCTATTTAGTGTGGCTGCGATCCAGTACTTCTGCAGATTTTTCCCTTATGTATTTGAGTGCCTTTCACAGCGGATCGTCTGCGCTCTGGATGTCCAATGTTTTGTGGACCTCTGCAGGCAACAGCGAGTCTGCCTGTTTGGATCGTATGTCGTGGATGTCGGTGATTCGGGCGGGTGTTCTTTCGCAAGACGCCGCACTCTTCCGATGAGCGTTTAAGTATGTCCGGGCTGAATTTAGATCAGAGGATGGTATCTCTCTCAGACAGGCTAGTCTGTAAGTCCGCAGACAATATATAAGCGGCAATTAGCACGTATAAGCAGTCGGGGGTCTGCTTGTGTGGCGCCCGGTACTAACTTTAGTCCAATGCTTTAGGCTGTCCCACAGGCCGCAACTTTAAAATTCAGAAAAAAACGCTCCAATTGGTATCTTCATGTGCGGGTTATGGTTCTGTATCAAGTTCTGTAATTTTTAGCCCACTTGAGTGATTTTTACTCAGGTTATATCTAAATTAGAGCTAGTTGTGTTCAGAGCTCCACCATTTGCTTCTTAACCGCTCTGCTGCTAGCTCCGCCCCCCTTTTTTTCCCCTTTCTTTATGTTTTTCTCTTTTCTTTTTTTTTTCTTTTTCTCTTTTTTTTTCCTCCCTCCCTTCCTTTTTCCCCTTCCCCTTTATCTTTTTTTGGCTAAAGCAGTACGAGATCTACAACAATATATCACTGATCTACACAAAAATTCAAGGTCAACAGCAACATATCACTAGTCTGCAAGGCAATACAAGGTCTGGAACAATGTATTCCTGATCTGCATGATCTGCACAGCACTGCGAGGACCCCAGTCCCATACATGGATCAAACTAGTTATACAAGTAAAAATGTTCATTTTCGGGGGACCTCAAGGTACCAGGTGAAAGAATGTGTTAGACGGGGGGGAGAGAAAAAGATGGTGAATGTTTGTAACCCTGGTCACCATAGGGCCCATAGTTTCTGCTAGTGTTTAGTCCAGTGTTCTGACCTACAATATAAGGGAGGAACCTCCCATGTCCATACAACTACAGGGAGTGCAGAATTATTAGGCAAGTTGTATTTTTGAGGATTAATTTTATTATTGAACAACAACCATGTTCTCAATGAACCCAAAAAACTCATTAATATCAAAGCTGAATATTTTTGGAAGTAGCTTTTAGTTTGTTTTTAGTTTTAGCTATTTTAGGGGGATATCTGTGTGTGCAGGTGACTATTACTGTGCATAATTATTAGGCAACTTAACAAAAAACTAATATATACCCATTTCAATTATTTATTTTTACCAAAGAAACCAATATAAAATCTCAACATTCACAAATATACATTTCTGACATTCAAAAACAAAACAAAAACAAATCAGTGACCAATATAGCCACCTTTCTTTGCAAGGACACTCAAAAGCCTGCCATCCATGGATTCTGTCAGTGTTTTGATCTGTTCACCATCAACATTGCGTGCAGCAGCAACCACAGCCTCCCAGACACTGTTCAGAGAGGTGTACTGTTTTCCCTCCTTGTAAATCTCACATTTGATGATGGACCACAGGTTCTCAATGGGGTTCAGATCAGGTGAACAAGGAGGCCATGTCATTAGATTTTCTTCTTTTATACCCTTTCTTGCCAGCCACGCTGTGGAGTACTTGGACGCGTGTGATGGAGCATTGTCCTGCATTAAAATCATGTTTTTCTTGAAGGATGCAGACTTCTTCCTGTACCACTGCTTGAAGAAGATGTCTTCCAGAAACTGGCAGTAGGACTGGGAGTTGAGCTTGACTCCATCCTCAACCCGAAAAGGCCCCACAAGCTCATCTTTGATGATACCAGCCCAAACCAGTACTCCACCTCCACCTTGCTGGCGTCTGAGTCGGACTGGAGCTCTCTGCCCTTTACCAATCCAGCCACGGGCCCATCCATCTGGCCCATCAAGACTCACTCTCATTTCATCAGTCCATAAAACCTTAGAAAAATCAGTCTTGAGATATTTCTTGGCCCAGTCTTGACGTTTCAGCTTGTGTGTCTTGTTCAGTGGTGGTCGTCTTTCAGCCTTTCTTACCTTGGCCATGTCTGTGAGTATTGCACACCTTGTGCTTTTGGGCACTCCAGTGATGTTGCAGCTCTGAAATATGGCCAAACTGGTGGCAAGTGGCATCTTGGCAGCTGCACGCTTGACTTTTCTCAGTTCATGGGCAGTTATTTTGCGCCTTGGTTTTTCCACACGCTTCTTGCGACCCTGTTGACTATTTTGAATGAAACGCTTGATTGTTCGATGATCACGCTTCAGAAGCTTTGCAATTTTAAGAGTGCTGCATCCCTATGCAAGATATCTCACTATTTTTGACTTTTCTGAGCCTGTCAAGTCCTTCTTTTGACCCATTTTGCCAAAGGAAAGGAAGTTGCCTAATAATTATGCACACCTAATATAGGGTGTTGATGTCATTAGACCACACCCCTTCTCATTACAGAGATGCACATCACCTAATATGCTTAATTGGTAGTAGGCTTTCGAGCCTATACAGCTTGGAGTAAGACAACATGCATAAAGAGGATGATGTGGTCAAAATACTCATTTGCCTAATAATTCTGCACGCAGTGTTTATGTTCAAAAACAATGACCTTTGGTAGGGAGCTAAAATGATAACCCCCAAGCCATCCGGCCTATCATGTAGAACAGCCACTAATAGCAAATCCAATAGGGACTGCGTAAACCCTCAGTATGCCCCAGACAGACCACGGATGAAGTGGATTTTATATAGATGAGAATTTTTCCCCCAGCAACTGTTCTCTAACTCTGTCCAACTAGAGGGCCTTAGGAGATTCTATATTTATCCTGAGAGGTTGTTTCTCTCACATATGGCCTATGTCCACCACCTCCATTATCAATGGGCCTCAATAGTGTCAAAACCCATAACAAAGACACAGCTGGGCATTAACATTTTCCGAGCACAGCTCGGTCTCACATGTTCTCCGAGGCTCTCCGCTCTTGGGCACCTGATCCCAAAAGCCGTCTCTCGTAGTAGAGGATGGCACCTTTAATGCAGACACTTGGCCCCGTTGTTACGTCACCTAGTCGCCTCCTCCCCTGTCAGGGGAACCCTGCGTCCAGGTATCGACATCTCGGCTTTCCTCAAGGCCCGTCGCCTCTAATATTGAGCTAAGCCCCGATACCTCATATAAGTGAGGACCTTCTTTTTTTTCCTTCCCGGCTGTGCACATAAAACAGTCACTGCCTTTTCCCACCAGCATTCTCGGGGGCGGGGGGCGGCAATAGCGATCCTGGTATGCGGACAAAGTTACCGAAACCATGGCGCCTTCCTCACGATGCTCGCGATATTCCGCTTGCACACCGATGTTGGGCCGCTCCAGGGGGAGGGACGACGCACGTCACCACGTCCGTGCGTTCACATGAGTGACAAACGCTATTTGAACAAATCATTTCTACAGGTGTGATATACCAAAAGCAGCCCAAAAAAACTGATTGAAGCAGGGGTGTGATATACAAATTATTCCTACTGGTGTGATATACTAGTTGCCCCTCCAAAAAACTGATTGAAGCAGGGGTGTGATATACCAATAATATACTTTCTATATAGTGCATTTGGGTATTGCAGCATTTGTTTGCGGTTTCGCTGCGTTACTTCGGCTACACAGAGTGCCTAACGCTATTGGAACAAATAATTTCTACTGGTGTAATATACTAGTTGCCCCCCAAAAAAATTATTGCAGCAGGGGTGTTATGTACCAATAATATACTTTCTATATAGTTCATTTGGGTAGTGCAGCGTTTGTTATTAGTTGAGCAGCTTTGACTTGTTGTTAGCGTCTCTGCGCCCTGGCCTCACCTACCAGGACACACATCTGAGGCGCTGCATTTCTCCAGAGGAACGGCTCATCGTCACGTTGAGGTATGTATATTTATAATTATTTATATATTTATGTGATAGTGTAGATGCAATGTGATCATGTGCATCTAACGATAAATGTCAAATGTGGGGATTTACAGTATATGTGTGTTGCAGTACGCTTTTTTGGATTGTGTCTTTCAGATTTTTGGCAACTGGGAATTCATTTTCATCTCTGCATTATGAGTTCCTGTGGGAGTCTCAACAATTTCTGGGATCGCTGGTCAAACCTGTGATTTGATTTGGCAGCGACTTCGGGAAGCGGTGATGGCAGAGCCCAAGGCTGAGGATTGGATCCGAATTGCTGAGGGTTTTCATGTCAATGCTCATTTTCCTAACTGTATTGGGGCACTGGATGGCAAACACATACGTGTTAAGAAGCCTCCTCACTCAGGGTCCCGGTACTACAATTATAAAAAGTATTTTTCTGTCGTGCTAATGGCCTTGGCTGACAGTACGTACAAGTTTATCATTGTGGATATTGGGGCCTATGGGAGCACTGCAGATGCGCGCATTTTCAGTACTTCTAGAATGTGTGAGAGACTTCGAGCCAACCAGCTTGCCCTCCCAGAGCCCAGATTGCTGCCAGGTTCTGCGGGACCACCGGCTCCATTTGTTACTGTGGCTGATGAAGGGTTTGCTTTGTCACCACATGTCATGCGGCCTTTCCCCAGACGCAACCTGGATGACAGCAGACGTATATTTAACTATCGGCTGAGTCGAGCACGTTGGTATGTTGAATGTGCATTTGGAATACTCTCACACAAATGGAGAGTATTACTGTCATCCATACATGTGTCGCCGGACAATGCCACCCTGGTTATTAAAGCATGTGTGATCCTGCATAACTTCGTCAGGATTCATGATGCTCCATCAGAAGTTGATGAATTTGCACCTGGTACTTCTTCATCATCTGGAGTGTTGGACCAGACCCTACATGGACGACCTGGAACAGCAGGGCTTGCAGTTCGGGCTCTCTATGAGCAATATTTTTCAAGTTCTGAGGGAGCATTGCGTGGCAGATGGACGTAGTTCATTGCAGACTATGAAGTGTCTGGACTCTGGTCATCTTAGTATTTTTTGTTTTCTAGTGAGTTTTTTTGTTATTTGGGGGGGGTTCTATGTAGATAGTGTAGGGACTCACAAGACAAAGAGGACCCTTGACGTGGGCTTGTGGGCTGGGGTTAAAATGTAGGGCCATTCAAAAAAATAATCTATGTTGTCAATGAAGTTCAATGACAACATGTTAGTGATCCAATTTTTTTTTTGTGTACTACAATAACCCTCTAATACCTCTAAAATATGTAATGTTGTAATAGGTTTGTAGAGTTAGCAGACATGCAATGATATTTATTGAAATCGTAACACATCTTTTCTTTCTTTACGCAGGCAGAGGATTTCACACTGCTGTCCAAGGTTAGGGATGAGCGAACCCGAACTGTATAGTTCGGGTTCGTACCGAATTTTGGGGTGTCCGTGACACGGACCCGAAACCGAACATTTTCGTAAAAGTCCGTGTTCGGGTTCGGTGTTCGGCGCTTTCTTGGCGCTTTTTGAAAGGCTGCAAAGCAGCCATTTAACAAGCGTCATACTACTTGCCCCAAGAGGCCATCACAGCCTTGCCTACTATTGGCATGGCTGTGATTGGCCAGTGCAGCATGTGACCCAGCCTCTATATAAGCTTGGGTCACGTTGCGCTGCACGTCACTCTGCTGATTCAAGCATAGGGAGAGGTTGCAGCTGCGAAGTTAGGGCGAGATTAGGCAGTGATTAACTCCTCCAAAAGACTTCATTCTGTGATCGATCTGCAGCTGTGGATCATTGAAGTGCTAGTATTGACTTGCTCACTTTTTTGAGGTTGCCTAGAGCGTTTTTAGATCACTTTTTTTCTGGGGTAATCGGCGGCCATTTTGTGACTTGTGGTGCGCCAGCACAAGCTGCATCCAGGTACATTTAACCATCAATAGTGTGGTTATTTTGTGCTATATCCTACATCAGCTGCAGGCTGAGCCTGTGTCACCGAAGTGTATTTAACCATCAACAGTCTGGTTATTTTTTGGCCATATACTACATCTGGTGCAGGCTGAGCCTGTGTCACCCAAGTGCATTTAACCATCAACAGTGTGGTTATTTTTTGGCCATATACTACATCAGGGGCAAGTTGAGCCTGTCACCCAGCGCCTAAAAAATAGACCTGACATTTCTATTCAACCAAATCTGTACTGTTTTAGCTGGTCAAGTTATTTGTAGTGACCGTAAAAGCACACTTTTTTTTCTGGGTTGAAAAACTATTCCCAAATTTGCCATTCTCAAAATAACTAGTTTCTGGTATTTGAGGCCTACTTGAAATCTTTCCCAAAGAAGGATATCTTACATTGAAGGTATTGATAGTGTCATTCAGAAAAACCTAAGACACACGCTACCGTGCAGATAGAAGTCTGATTACGAGATTAAACCTTAACCTGTCACACAGTGCAAAAAAAAACAGGTCTCACATTTCTATTCAAGCAAATCTGTACTGTTTTAGCTGCTCAAGTTATTTGTTGTGACCGTAAAAGCACACTTTTTTTTCTGGGTTGAAAAACTATTCCCAAATTTGCCATTCTCAAAATAACTAGTTTCTGGTATTTGAGGCCTACTTGAAATCTTTCCCAAAGAAGGATATCTTACATTGAAGGTATTGATAGTGTGATTCAGAAAAACCTAAGACACACGCTACCGTGCAGATAGAAGTCTGATTCTGAGATTAAACCTTAACCTGTCACACAGTGCAAAAAAAAACAGGTCTCACATTTCTATTCAAGCAAATCTGTACTGTTTTAGCTGCTCAAGTTATTTGTAGTGACCGTAAAAGCACACTTTTTTTTCTGGGTTGAAAAACTGTTCCCAAATTTGCCATTCTCAAAATTGTGGTGAACGGGAAAAATGAGGAAAACATCTAATAAGGGACGCGGACGCGGACGTGGATATGGACATGGTCGTGGTTGTGTTAGTGGACCCTCTGGTGCTGGGAGAGGACGTGGCCGTTCTGCCACAGCCACACGTCCTAGTGTACCAACTACCTCAGGTCCCAGTAGCCGCCAGAATTTACAGGGATATTTGGTGGGGCCTAATGCCGGTCTAAGGACGGTAAGGCCTGAGCAGGTACAGGCATTAGTCAATTGGGTGGCCGACAGTGCATCCAGCACGTTCACATTATCTCCCACCCAGTCTTCTGCAGAAAGCGCACAGATGGCGCATGAAAACCAAGCCCATCAGTCTGTCACATCACCCCCATGCATATCAGGGAAACTGTCTGAGCCTCAAGTTATGCAGCAGTCTCTTATGCTGTTTGAAGACTCTGCTGCCAGGGTTTCCCAAGGGCATCCACCTAGCTCTTCACCAGGGGTGGAAGAGATAGAATGCACTAACGCACAACCACTTAAGTTTCCTGATGATGAGGACATGGGAATACCACCTCAGCACGTCTCTGTTGATGACGAAACACAGGTGCCAACTGCTGCGTCTTTCTGCAGTGTGCAGACTGAACAGGAGGTCAGGGGTCAAGACTGGGTGAAAGACGATGCAGGGGACGATGAGGTCCTAGACCCCACATGGAATGAAGGTCGTGCCACTGACTTTCACAGTTCGGAGGAAGAGGCAGTGGTGAGAACGAGCCAACAGCGTAGCAAAAGAGGGAGCAGTGGGCAAAATCAGAACACCCGCCGCCAAGAGACTCCGCCTGCTACTGACCGCCGCCATCTGGGACCGAGCACCCCAAAGGCAGCTTCAAGGAGTTCCCTGGCATGGCACTTCTTCAAACAATGTGCTGACGACAAGACCCGAGTGGTTTGCACGCTGTGCCATCAGAGCCTGGGCATTAACGTTCTGAACCTTAGCACAACCTGCATGACCAGGCACCTGCATGCAAAGCATGAACTGCAGTGGAGTAAACACCTTAAAAACAAGGAAGTCACTCAGGCTCCCCCTGCTGCCTCTTCTGCTGCTGCCGCCTCGGCCTCTTCTGCTGCTGCCGCCGCCTCGGCCTCTTCCTCTGCCTCTGGAGGAACGTTGGCACCTGCCGCCCAGCAAACATGGGATGTACCACCAACACCACCACCTGCGTCACCAAGCATCTCAACCATGTCACACGGCAGCGTTCAGCTCTCCATCTCACAAACATTTGAGAGAAAGCGTAAATTCCCACCTAGCCACCCTCGATCCCTGGCCCTCAATGCCTGCATTTCTAAACTACTGGCCTATGAAATGCTGTCATTTAGGCTGGTGGACACACACAGCTTCAAACAGCTCATGTCACTTGCTGTCCCACAGTATGTTGTTCCCAGCCGCCACTACTTCTCCAAGAGAGCCGTGCCTTCCCTGCACAAACAAGTGTCCGATAAAATCAAGTGTGCACTGCGCAACGCCATCTGTGGCAAGGTCCACCTAACCACAGATACGTGGACCAGTAAGCACGGCCAGGGACGCTATATCTCCCTAACTGCACACTGGGTAAATGTAGTGGCGGCTGGGCCCCAGGCGGAGAGCTGTTTGGCGCACGTCCTTCCGCCGCCAAGGATCGCAGGGCAACATTCTTTGCCTCCTGTCTCCTCCTCCTCCTACTCAGCTTAACTCCTCCTCTTCTTCCACCTGCTCATCCAGTCAGCCACACACCTTCACCACCAACTTCAGCACAGCACGGGGTAAACGTCAGCAGGCCATTCTGAAACTCATATGTTTGGGGGACAGGCCCCACACCGCACAGGAGTTGTGGTGGGGTATAGAACAACAGACCGACGAGTGGTTGCTGCCGGTGAGCCTCAAGCCCGGCCTGGTGGTGTGCGATAATGGGCGAAATCTCGTTGCAGCTCTGGGACTAGCCGGTTTGACGCACATCCCTTGCCTGGCGCATGTGCTGAATTTGGTGGTGCAAAAAGTCATTTGCAACTACCCCGACATGTCAGAGCTGCTGCATAAAGTGCGGGCCGTCTGTTCGCGCTTCCAGCGTTCACACCCTGCCGCTGCTCGCCTGTCTGCGCTACATCGTAACTTCGGCCTTCCCGCTCACCGCCTCATATGTGACGTACCCACCAGGTGGAACTCCACCTTGCATATGCTGGACAGACTGTGCGAGCAGCAGCAGGCCATAGTGGAGTTTCAGCTGCAGCACGCACGGGTCAGTCGCACTGCGGATCAGACACACTTCACCACCAATGACTGGGCCTCCATGCGAGACCTATGTGCCCTGTTGCGCTGTTTCGAGTACTCCACCAACATGGCCAGTGGCGATCACACGTTATCAGCGTTACAATACCACTTCTATGTCTCCTTGAGAAAACACTTAGGGCGATGATGGAAGAGGAGGTGGCCCAGGAGGAAGAGAGGTCATTTTTAGCACTTTCAGGCCAGTCTCTTCGAAGTGACTCAGAGGGAGTTTTTTTACAACACCAGAGGCCAGGTACAAATGTGGCCAGACAGGGCCCACTACTGGAGGATGAGGAGGACCAGGATGAGGAGGAGGTGGAGGAGGATGAGGATGAAGCATGTTCACAGCGGGGTGGCACCCAAAGCAGCTCGGGCCCATCACTGGTGCGTGGCTGGGGGGAAACACAGGACGATGACGATACGCCTCCCACAGAGGACAGCTTGTCCTTACCTCTGGGCAGCCTGGCACACATGAGCGACTACATGCTGCAGTGCCTGCACAACGACAGCAGAGTTGCCCACATTTTAACGTGTGCGGACTACTGGGTTGCCACCCTACTGGATCCCCGGTACAAAGACAATGTGCCCACCTTACTTCCTACACTGGAGCGTGATAGGAAGATGCGCGAGTACAAGCGTACGTTGGTAGACGCGCTACTGAGAGCATTCCCAAATGTCACAGGGGAACCAGTGGAAGCCCAAGGCGAAGGCAGAGGAGGAGCAAGAGGTCGCCAACGCAGCTGTGTCACGGCCAGCTCCTCTGAGGGCAGGGTTAGCATGGCAGAGATGTGGAAAAGTTTTGTCAACACGCCACAGCTAAGTGCACCACCACCTGATACGAAACGTGTTAGCAGGAGGCAACATTTCACTAACATGGTGGAACAGTATCTGTGCACCCCCCTCCACGTACTGACTAATGGTTCGGCCCCATTCAACTTCTGGGTCTCCAAATTGTCCACGTGGCCAGAGCTAGCCTTTTATGCCTTGGAGGTGCTGGCCTGCCCGGCGGCCAGCGTTTTGTCTGAACGTGTATTTAGCACGGCAGGGGGCGTCATTACAGACAAACGCAGCCGCCTGTTTACAGCCAATGTGGACAAGCTGACGTTCATAAAAATGAACCAGGCATGGAACCCACAGGACCTGTCCATCCCTTGTGCAGATTAGATATTAACTACCTCCCCTTAACAATATATTATTCTACTCCAGGGCACTTCCTCATTCAATACTATTTTTAATTTCATTTTACCATTATATTGCGGGGCAACCCAAAGTTGAATGAACCTCTCCTCTGTCTGGGTGCCGGGGCCTAAATGTGTGACAGTGGCCTGTTCCAGTGGTGGGTGATGTGAAGCCTGATTCTCTGCTATGACATGAAGACTGATTCTGGGCTGACATAAGGCCAGATTCTCTGTTACGGGACCTCTCTCCTCTGCCTGGGTGCCTGGGCCTAAATGTGTGACAGTGGCCTGTTCCAGTGGTGGGTGACGTGATGCCTGATTCTCTGCTATGACATGAAGACTGATTCTGCGCTGACATACGGCCAGATTCTCTGTTACGGGACCTCTCTCCTCTGCCTGGGTGCCTGGGCCTAAATGTGTGACAGTGGCCTGTTCCAGTGGTGGGTGACGTGATGCCTGATTCTCTGCTATGACATGAAGACAGATTCTGTGCTGACATAAGGCCAGATTCTCTGTTACGGGACCTCTCTCCTCTGCCTGGGTGCCTGGGCCTAAATCTGTGATAGTGGCCTGTTCCAGTGGTGGGTGACGTGATGCCTGATTCTCTGCTATGACATGAAGACAGATTCTGTGCTGACATAAGGCCAGATTCTCTGTTACGGGACCTCTCTCCTCTGCCTGGGTGCCTGGGCCTAAATGTATGACAGTGGCCTGTTCCAGTGGTGGGTGACGTGATGTCTGATTCTCTGCTATGACATGAAGACAGATTCTGTGCTGACATAAGGCCAGATTCTCTGTTACGGGACCTCTCTCCTCTGCCTGGGTGCCTGGGCCTAAATGTGTGACAGTGGCCTGTTCCAGTGGTGGGTGACGTGATGCCTGATTCTCTGCTATGACATGAAGACAGTTTCTGTGCTGACATAAGGCCAGATTCTCTGTTACGGGACCTCTCTCCTCTGCCTGGGTGCCTGGGCCTAAATGTGTGACAGTGGCCTGTTCCAGTGGTGGGTGACGTGAAGCCTGATTCTCTGCTATGACATGAAGACTGATTCTGCGCTGACATAAGGCCAGATTCTCTGTTACGGGACCTCTCTCCTCTGCCTGGGTGCCTGGGCCTAAATGTGTGACAGTGGCCTGTTCCAGTGGTGGGTGACGTGATGCCTGATTCTCTGCTATGACATGAAGACAGATTCTGTGCTGACATAAGGCCAGATTCTCTGCTACAGGACCTCTCTCCTCTGTCTGGGTGCCGGGGCCTAGATGTGTGACAGTGGCCTGTTCCAGTGGTGGGTGACGTGAAGCCTGATTCTCTGCTATGACATGAAGACTGATTCTGCGCTGACATAAGGCCAGATTCTCTGTTACGGGACCTCTCTCCTCTGCCTGGGTGCCTGGGCCTAAATGTGTGACAGTGGCCTGTTCCAGTGGTGGGTGACATGATGCCTGATTCTCTGCTATGACATGAAGACAGATTCTGTGCTGACATAAGGCCAGATTCTCTGTTATGGGACCTCTCTCCTCTGCCTGGGTGCCTGGGCCTAAATGTGTGACAGTGGTCTGTTCCAGTGGTGGGTGACGTGAAGCCTGATTCTCTGCTATGACATGAAGACTGATTCTGCGCTGACATAAGGCCAGATTCTCTGTTACGGGACCTCTCTCCTCTGCCTGGGTCTAAATGTGTGACAGTGGCCTGTTCCAGTGGTGGGTGACGTGAAGCCTGATTCTCTGCTATGACATGAAGACTTATTCTGTGCTGACATAAGGCCAGATTCTCTGTTACGGGACTTCTCTCCTCTGCCTGGGTCTAAATGTGTGACAGTGGCCTGTTCCAGTGGTGGGTGACGTGAAGCCTGATTCTCTGCTATGACATGAAGACTTATTCTGTGCTGACATAAGGCCAGATTCTCTGTTACGGGACCTCTCTCCTCTGCCTGGGTGCCTGGGCCTAAATGTGTGACAGTGGCCTGTTCCAGTGGTGGGTGACGTGATGCCTGATTCTCTGCTATGACATGAAGACTTATTCTGTGCTGACATGAAGCCAGATTCTCTGTTACGCGACCTCTCTCCTCTGCCTGGGCCTAAATATGTGACAGTGGCCTGTTCCAGTGGTGGGTGACGTGATGCCTGATTCTCTGCTATGACATGAAGACAGATTCTGTGCTGACATGAAGCCAGATTCTCTGTTACGCGACCTCTCTCCTCTGCCTGGGTGCCTGGGCCTAAATATGTGACAGTGGCCTGTTCCAGTGGTGGGTGACGTGATGCCTGATTCTCTGCTATGACATGAAGACAGATTCTGTGCTGACATAAGGCCAGATTCTCTGTTACGGGACCTCTCTCCTCTGCCTGGGTGCCTGGGCCTAAATGTGTGACAGTGGCCTGTTCCAGTGGTGGGTGACGTGATGCCTGATTCTCTGCTATGACATGAAGACTTATTCTGTGCTGACATGAAGCTAGATTCTCTGTTACGCGACCTCTCTCCTCTGTCTGGGCCTAAATATGTGACAGTGGCCTGTTCCAGTGGTGGGTGACGTGATGCCTGATTCTCTGCTATGACATGAAGACAGATTCTGTGCTGACATAAGGCCAGATTCTCTGTTACAGGACCTCTCTCCTCTGTCTGGGTGCCGGGGCCTAAATGTGTGACAGTGGCCTGTTCCAGTGGTGGGTGACGTGAAGCCTGATTCTCTGCTATGACATGAAGACTGATTCTGCGCTGACATAAGGCCAGATTCTCTGTTACGGGACCTCTCTCCTCTGCCTGGGCCTAAATGTGTGACAGTGGCCTGTTCCAGTGGTGGGTGACGTGATGCCTGATTCTCTGCTATGACATGAAGACTTATTCTGTGCTGACATGAAGCCAGATTCTCTGTTACGTGACCTCTCTCCTCTGCCTGGGTGCCTGGGCCTAAATATGTGACAGTGGCCTGTTCCAGTGGTGGGTGACGTGATGCCTGATTCTCTGCTATGACATGAAGACAGATTCTGTGCTGACATAAGGCCAGATTCTCTGTTACAGGACCTCTCTCCTCTGCCTGGGTGCCTGGGCCTAAATGTGTGACAGTGGCCTGTTCCAGTGGTGGGTGACGTGATGCCTGATTCTCTGCTATGACATGAAGACAGATTCTGTGCTGACATAAGGCCAGATTCTCTGTTACGGGACCTCTCTCCTCTGCCTGGGTGCCTGGGCCTAAATGTGTGACAGTGGCCTGTTCCAGTGGTGGGTGACGTGATGCCTGATTCTCTGCTATGACATGAAGACAGATTCTGTGCTGACATGAAGCCAGATTCTCTGCTATGGCATGAAGAGACTGATTCTGTGCTGACATGAAGCCAGATTCTTTGCTATGGCATGAAGAGACTGATTCTCTGCTGACGTGAAGCCAGATTCTCTGCTATGGGACCTCTGTCCAATTGATATTGGGTCATTTTTTTATTTATTTTTTTCATTTTAATTCATTTCCCTATCCACATTTGTTTGTAGGGGATTTACCTACATGTTGCTGCCTTTTGCAGCCCTCTAGCTCTTTCCTGGGCTGTTTTACAGCCTTTTTAGTGCCCAAAAGTTCGGGTTGCCATTGACTTCAATGGGGTTCGGGTTCGTGACGAAGTTCGGGTCGGGTTTGGATCCCGAACCCGAACATTTCCGGGAAGTTCGGCCGAACTTCTCGAACCCGAACATCCAGGTGTTCGCTCAACTCTATCCAAGGTCCTACCATTTCAGTTGATGTCCGCCCCTTTTTTTACAAGAATTGGCTAGCAATCCATGAGCCATATGTATGTTTGGATTACAGCTGAAATGATCACCCTGCGGGCCTCCGGCTGTTTGCAAACTTCATTGCCCAGCATGGCTGCACATCCTACAGTTTAAATTATTACATGCCGGGATAAATAGTTTGTATAGTAAAGTTGCTGGCCATCAGGTTGAGCCTAGATGTCAGAGAATATATGCCCTGTCCTAGTTGTATGTATGTGTATATTCAAATAAAGACTTTGTACAATATTTGCACTGTATGCATGTGATCAAATACATTGAAAGTATAACCTTAGAGATTATAGTGAATGATTGAATAAAAGTCGACACATAGAAGGTATATTTTTTTTTATGGTCATTAAAACATAACCAACAAAAATATGGCTTTCGATTCAGCTTTTTAAAACAACAAAATGTATAAATAATAACACAAACAAATGATAGGTTGAAAAGTTCCTGGCTAAAAGGATCTTGCCCTTGGTGATGAGGGGCAGCCACATGACTTTGGGGTGGGTAGGTGACTTGTCCAGGTAAAGTTTGTTGGGGCATAAATAGCTGCTCCTGTAAAAAAAAGTGGCTGTGAAGCTGAGCTGGGCCTAGCATGTTGAGGGACCATGTTGTTCCCTGGTTGTGGTTGTGGGCATAACCTGAAAGCTCGGTTTTTGAGGTTATCCACACAATACACAACCTCATGTAGATCTAAAGGGGTTTTGAAAATCGTGAAAACAGATGTCATTACATCCACAAAGAGGGTTTGCTTATATGCGGGCAGCTCTTTAAAAAGATGAGCAAGCCCGCTTAGCATCCTCTCCTCACTCCCTTCTGAATATCTCTGCCGCAAATGCAGTGTACTCAAGTTAGGTGTAGAAATGTTCCTGGGTGTTGTAGTGCAATTGTGACACTAACCTGAGACAGCTGACTCTCTGCAAGGGCAGGTGATGATAAGTAATGTTCGTGACGCCAGTGCCAATTAAACGGTGGCACGCCGTTGGCTGATAGCAGGAATGACTGAGGAACCACGTGATGTTAAAACAGAACTCAAACTTTAGTAGTCATCATACATGGACATAGATGGAAGCGCAGTTCCTTTGCAGACAGTTGGTTGCAGTACATTTGATGCAGGCAATATATATAGCAAGGTGACTTCAGAGTGTTAAACACAGGACTTGCAGTACAGGCGGCTTGCACTCTATTCCTGACTGATCCTGGAACATAGAAACTCTTCTCCAAGGCCCAATGCCCTAGCTCTGGCTTATATCCTTGGTTTTATAATGATCAAGTACCTCCTCTGTTATCTTTAGTACCTCTTGCTTTTCTGGACTTGCCTCTGTCTCTCTCAGCACTGACTCTAGAAACTTCTCAACTTCCTAGGCTAGGCCCTAGCCTATTTATATTGAACTGGGGGCTCCCTCTGCTGGCTGGAATAAAGATTGCCTGCACCAGGCCTAACTGGCTTAAAGGGAAATACACAGTACAAACTAGCAGTGTCGGGTAACCTACCCGTATGCTGCACACCCCCAGACTTTAACGTGAGTAAGGCCTCGTACTCACACACACCTTACTGAACCGGCATAACATGGTACATAACATAAGCATTCATTATAAATATAATAAATAATGGTTTCACACAGAAAAACATAACATTGGTAACTTCATGAATAAATGAGGAAGGGGGCGTCTTCTTGTTTCTTAGGCACGGCCGCTGACTTGGCACAGCGGACTTAGGGTGAACCAGGTTAGTCCATTCTTCTTTGATGGCAGTATATTAACGGAACTACCCAGGAGTATCCTGTGGGTGTATCACAGGCAAGGGCTCACGTGGAGGAGTCCATTCTTGCACACAAATGTCAAGTAAAGTATTACCAGTAGCAACTGCCCGGGGGGAGACACCACCAGTATAATCAAAGTCTCCTAAACGGACTGGCGGACGTCCCCTGGTCATCCGGGTGGACCTTCTCAACACAGGGGTCTCCTCTTCCCTTAGCAACGAGGTAGAAGAGAGAGGAGCAACAGGAGGGTTTCCATCAGTGAGACCTTGGTCAGGAACAACAGGAACAACAAGAACAACAATATCCCTTAGAAGGGGGACTGGATCCGGGGCATCTTGAACCGGCTCTTCTGGAGGTGAAGATACAGTAGGTGCCGGAGCAGGCACCAGCAAGTTCAACCATGGGGTCAGAAGCCAATGCATGGGATCAGCGTCATACCTCAAATTACTGACAGCCTGCATAGGATCCTCGGGCGGTATTGATGACTCTGACACAGGGGATTCAGATCCAGAACTCTCGGCACTAGGTTCTGGTGTCAGGCAGAGCTTTAACCGGTTTCGGAGTACAATTTGGAATCCCTTGCCTTCCCGGGTGATCTCATAAGTGTGAGTTCCAACATTTGGGATTGCAGTGACAACATAGGGACTTCGCTCCCATTTACTGTCCAGTTTACTGGTACGGCGGTTATTTTTTAACCATACCACAGCCCCTATTGTCAAGGGTTCTGCATGGGCTGCTTGATCATAGTCTCTCTGCTGTCGGTCCCTAGCATAGTCCATACGTTCCTGAACAATGGCTTTGGCTGTATTCAATCGCCTTTGATGTTCAGCAACCCAGTCGGTGTTAGGTAATGGGTTAATGCAATCAGGTACGTGTATGTCCAATGAATGATCAGCAGGCAATGTCCCTTGGCGCCCAAACATCAAATAAAAGGGGGTATACCCGTTGGAACAATGTATGGTATGATTGTATGTGAACATGAGCTGTGGCAGCAGATTAGGCCAATCTCCTCTGGTTTCAGGAGGCACGGCCCTCAGCATCTCTATCAAGGTCTGATTCATTTTTTCACATAATCCATTACCTTGAGGATGGTAGGCCGTTGTCCGGATCTTCTTACAGTTGTGTAAGCGGCACAGTTCATGGAACAGATGGGACTCAAAAGCAGGTCCTTGATCGGTGAGGATCTTTTCTGGACATCCGTAGGGCAGGAGGAAGTGCTTCCAGAACAGTTCGGCTGTAGTCTTGGCTGTCTGGTCTCTCACAGGCACCGCTACAACAAACTTAGTGAAATGGTCAATAATAGTCATGGCATAAGTATACCCTGAGCGACTAGGCTCCAGTTTCACATGGTCGATGGCGACAAGTTCAAGAGGACGAGTACTTACAATGGGTCTCAGTGGTGCCCTCTGATCATGGTGCTCACTTCGTTTTAAGGCACAGGCTACACACTCCCGACACCACTTCTCCATGTCTTCTCTCATGCCCACCCAGTAAAACCGCTGGCGGATAGTAGCCTCAGTCTTTTGGACCCCAAAGTGACCGGATTGATTGTGGTACATCTCCAACACCATACCTGCATCTCGTCGGGGTATGAGAATCTGGTGCACTCTCTCGTTGGACACTGGGTCTAGGCTTCTCCGTAGCAATAGGCCCTTTTGTATGAAGAGTTGATGGCGCTGTCTCCACAGTTTGATGAGCTCAGGATCTGCACTCTTACGCCGAATCCTCTCAGGGGCTCTGCCACTAGTAATGAAGTCCAACAACTCACCCAGCACTCTACTTTCAGACTGTAGTTTCACCCACCTTTCTTCTTTAGGATCAGGCCTACTGGAGGGTGAAGGAACTGCAGCTCTGTCATTGGTAGCTCGAGCCTGATCCTGTTGAGCAAATTTGTTATAGAAAGCCGGCATCTCTACATCTTCCCAAGCATCTCGCACATCATCAGGAGCTGTCTCTATGGGAAGCCTGGATAAAGCATCAGCATTATCATTAGTACGTCCAGCACAATATTTTACAGAGAAATCATAGTTGGCGAGGCGAGAGGCCCATCTCTGCTCCAAGGCCCCTAATTTAGCTGTATTTAGATGTGCCAGAGGGTTATTGTCAGTGAATGCAATGAACGGGGTGGCAGCTAGATAATCTTTGAATTTTTCCGTCACTGCCCACACTAATGCCAGGAACTCTAGTTTGAAGGAACTATAATTCTGGTCATTTTTCTCAGCTCCTTTCAGGGAGCGGCTTGCATATGCTATCACTCTATCTTTTCCCTCTTGGATTTGGGCTAACACAGCTCCCAGGCCTCGCTTGCTAGCATCGGTATAAAGATGAAATGGTTTGCTGTAGTCTGGATAACCTAACACAGGAGGCTCGGTCAGTTTCTTTTTTAGCAATTGGAACGCTATCTCTCTTTCCTCATTCCACTCAATGGGCACAGGAGTTCTAGGACTTTTCTTGGGTTGCCCCCTCAAGAGTTCCTGGATAGGATCAGCTATTTGAGCAAAATGGGGGATAAACCGTCTATAGTAGCCTGCAAAACCAAGGAAACCCCTCACTTCCTTGACGGTAGTAGGAACCGGCCAATTACGGACAGCCGCTAGCTTATCAGGGTCAGGTTGCACGCCCTCTCCACTTACCACATAGCGCAACACTGCACAGCGCTTTTTGGAGGTTTTAGGGACACTTTTGGTATGTTTTTCAATCCACAAAGTCCACTTTAAGAAAACAGGCAATTTGTCACTTTGGTCACAGGGCACTTGTATAAGGCACAAAGTTCACGCTTCTTGCACTAGAAAGCGTGCGTATCCTGTTCGTGACGCCAAAAGAGAGGTGCAGCGTACTCAAGTTAGGTGTAGAAATGTTCCTGGGTGTTGTAGTGCAATTGTGACACTAACCTGAGACAGCTGACTCTCTGCAAGGGCAGGTGATGATAAGTAATGTTCGTGACGCCAGTGCCAATTAAACGGTGGCACGCCGTTTGCTGATAGCAGGAATAACTGAGGAACCACGTGATGTTAAAACAGAACTCAAACTTTAGTAGTCATCATACATGGACATAGATGGAAGCGCAGTTCCTTTGCAGACAGTTGGTTGCAGTACATTTGATGCAGGCAATATATATAGCAAGGTGACTTCAGAGTGTTAAACACAGGACTTGCAGTACAGGCGGCTTGCACTCTATTCCTGACTGATCCTGGAACATAGAAACTCTTCTCCAAGGCCCAATGCCCTAGCTCTGGCTTATATCCTTGGTTTTATAATGATCAAGTACCTCCTCTGTTATCTTTAGTACCTCTTGCTTTTCTGGACTTGCCTCTGTCTCTCTCAGCACTGACTCTAGAAACTTCTCAACTTCCTAGGCTAGGCCCTAGCCTATTTATATTGAACTGGGGGCTCCCTCTGCTGGCTGGAATAAAGATTGCCTGCACCAGGCCTAACTGGCTTAAAGGGAAATACACAGTACAAACTAGCAGTGTCGGGTAACCTACCCGTATGCTGCACAAATACTCAAGCACCTGAGTCTGTACCTGTGCCTGAGTATTTGCGGAAGAATCAGGGTTCGGAGGTGCCAACCTTCTCCTGCGTGGCTGTCTCCTTTGGGGCTGGGGACTGGATTCGAGGGCTCTAGATGGTCCTTCCAGAGCAGAGGACTCCTCCCTCTCTTCATCTGGCAGCTGCTGGACAGGTTCCACCTCCTGCTCCCCAGGACGAGGGGAGTCCGGCCCATACGCTGCCTGGTCAGACTCACTGCTTGTGTTGGCAGTTTCCCTCGGTGGCTCCAGGCTGTCAACAGTGCTGTGGAAAGAGAGATAATTTAAAACAAACTATGTGTATATATGAAGTGTCTAATAATTAGAAAACATATTCCCAGCACTCTCAGCCACAGAGAGCATCCGCTAGTCAGCAGTCTTAGCACCACCACTCATGGCTAGCTGTCCCCTTGACATTTAATATAGACTATTCCTACTAATGTTTATGCACTACTGTTATATGGGCAATTATTGTTTAGTGGAGGATAAAGACATTACATAATTTGAACATGTATTGGTACACGGTTTCCAATAGCCATATGCTGATCTGCATACGTCAAGCTCTGTTTTGGCAGTGATGTACTGTCCTTGTCAACAATATGGTAGACAGTGCCTTCCTCTGAGCAATTGTGACCACCTGCCAAATGGACCGACACTTATGGATGCTCCTTTGCGCACTTCTCAGCTGTTTAAAGAATGTCTTATATTTGTGCAGGTCATGTCAGTATTTTAGCAATGCAAGATGGTAATATTATTGTAGCATGGTGTGGACAAGAGCAGTATAGTACTTTACACATACCAAAGTGTACCAGGCATGTGCAAACCAGGTAAAGTGTCAGCATAGCCTTTTAATAACAGGTCTTTTCCCATCTCAAACACTGGGGGCATTGTCTTATAGGTGTGTGTCCCAATGCTGGGACCTAGACCTATCCAGAGTACAGAGCCCTGAAATTGAACGACAGCACACTGCACATGCGCAGCCACCCTCCATTCATTTCTATGTGTCTGCGCTGGCTCAGCTATTGCCGTCTGCCCCATAGAAATGAATGGGAGCATGAGGCGCACATGGGCGGCACACTCCCATTCAACTTCTATATGGGAGAGGAAGGGATTAGCGCTTGGTGGTGGACGGTGGCCATGAAATCTGGGCTCCTGCATTCCCAGGGCTCCCCGATCCTTATCGATATATGTGCGGGTCCGAGCGGGGGGGACCCACACCTATCAGACAATGGGGGGCATATCCTTGCGATATGCCCCCATTGTCTAAGATGGGAATACCCCTTTAAAATACATTACTTTCTCGTATGTTCTAAATGTATAACTAAAATCTAAGCCAGAAGCTAGGTTTAATTTTTCGTGTACAGTATAAATTACAAACATTACAAAATATAAATATACTCACGTCCTCACATCCAGCACTGGCCTCAAGAAGTTCAGTTGCCGGGTGTATATATAGGGCTTCTTTCGGCGCCCACCCTCGCCATTATGTCCAAGGCCCTGCACGCTTTCCCGCCGGTACTGGTCTCGGCAGGACTGCCAGCGGGTCTTCACACGTTGGACTGTCGAAATAGGACATAACAACCTTTCAATAGGATTATATACATACACAATGATAACGGCACATAGAAAAGACAAAATACTAAAACATATACAGTATTAGCAATGCATTTGAATATAACGGGCTTTAGGCCAAAAGTCGTTAGGTATCATTTATTAAAGTATGGGACATTCATAAAAACATAATATATGTTGTTTAAAATAAATTACGCCATAATCTTGTTACCAACATTTTTTTTAAATAGCGTCATACAGTTATTGTCTCAATGGTTATCCAAGCTATACTGTTACCAGCCAAATGATCGTGTCGCACGTTTTCACAATACTAACCAAGCATGTGCACTACTGATGTATCGCAGGGTTGGTGTAACCACGGACACGTGACAGGGATTTAAATGTTTAAAAAGTGTTTTATGTTTACATCCAGGGACTAAATATATGCAGATATACTGCTGTTTATTAAGAATCTACAACTCAAAGCATGTCCAGACATAATATAGCTACCGGCTTACAGCAGGCCATGATGGAAATTATACTATCCCTACAGCAGGACATACCACAGTGGTCAAGGCTGCTGTCATCAATCAGTAAGTGACCAGTAATAAAGCCTTTTCATTCCATACAGAAAAAAAGGTTGCTTTATATATGGAAAAAACAGTTATTGCATCAATCATTTACATGTGCTTTTTACAATGCATTAAAATATATCCGTAGTCCCCCAAAAGATTACTAATAACGCATACAAGGACTGTGATTAAAACTGATTGTTTGAAACTTAATACATACTATTACCTTACCTAATTTTCGGCGTTTGGCAGAATTGCCCTTCTCCCACTCTCGGGCCAACATCTCCTGGGTCACCTCATCCCAGCCACGCTCCTTCAACATTTTATCATGGTATTGATCACACCGGGTGTTCCAGAGCTGGGGGCGCTCTTGGATCAAAACCAGAAGCTTTCCAACATCCATCTTTCCTCTTGGTTTGCAGCCAAGCCAGACAGGTTCAAACCGGTTTCAGCACCTGTACATGTGCTCAGCCAAAGTTTGGCAACAAGAAACACATGGCCACAGTGGGCTGGGCCTAGCATTTGTTAATGACGGATCCGCAAAAAACGGATGACATACGGATGCCTTCTGTATGCATTCCGTTTTTTTTGCGGACCCATTGACTTGAATGGAGCCACGGAACGTGATTTGCGGCCAAATATAGGACATGTTCTATCTTTCAACGGAACGGAGAAACGGAAATACGGAAACGGAATGCATACGAAACACATTCCTTTTTTTTGCGGAACCATTGAAATTAATGGTTCCGTATACGGACCGCAAAAAACGGACCGCAAAACGAAAAAAAAAAAAACGGTAGTGTGAAAGAGGCCTAAGACGCATAATGTCCGCTGATTAAGATACATATTTTTTGTTGGAATTTTTGTCATTGATCCCCCTCTAGTATCTCACTGTCCATGTTGTGGGACTATTTGTACACTTCTACTAAGCATTTGGTGGCTGCAAATATGAGCTGAAGGTTTTTCAGGTTCGCCTGCCATTATAGTGAATGGGGCCCGCCGCGAACTTGTGGTTCGCAAACATTTGATCGCGTTCGCGAACCGTCTCGGCCGATGTTTGTCCATCACTAATGATAGACAGTTACATATATCAGGATATAGGTATGGTGTATACTTCAGGAGAAATTAAGCATTTTTAGTGTCACATCATACTTATTTCCTTTAGTTTCTGGCTGAAAGGGGTTGTCTCGCCTCACTCTTTACAGGCTCCCTTGCTGCACAGAGGGCTTGCTGGGGGTGGAACTGAAATGTGAGATCGAAGGCAGAGTGAGCAAGACAAGGGGGATGCAATCCCTCCCCTTGCTTGTGCATGTGGCGCTCCTCGAGGCTGCTAGTATAGTAGAATCATCAGGAGCCTCAAGGTTCTTCTAGTAAAGCTCAGATGAGGTGGCAGGGCCTAGGAGTGACTGCACAAGCGCAAGAGTATGTGCGCATTCACTCCCATGAAACCCGGCCACCGCAGCAGCTAGCAGATTTTATATGTGTGCGCCTGCGCAGCCACGAATGATAACATTACAGCTAGATATGAGAGAATCAAAGCTGTCAAAGTCAAATTTGGTCGAATTTCAGGAAAATTTGATTCTGAACGAATGCGAATTTCCGCGCGCTTCATGGTAATGATTTACAATTTTTTCTAACATAGCGGCTACAATGGCGGCTACATGTGTGAGGACATGGGGCAAGGAACTCTGGGAAGGCGAGATGACCCATAATGCCATGCATGCAGCCAATCAGCATCCAGCCCATTGATGTCACAACCCTATAAATAAAGGCAACCATCTTACATTCTGCCATTCACCATCATACTTTGTTCCGGGACAGACTTGTATGCAGGCGCTAGGGAGAGTGAAAGAAAACCTAATTGTTAAAAATTAAAAGGAAAAAAGCTATTTACTAGTGCAGGGAAAGGATAGTGAGAGGAATCATTTTATCATTTTACAGGCAGGGAAAAACCTCATTGTGAAAAAAAAAAGCGATTTAAAAGTGCAGGGAAGCATTACTTATGCAATTAGTTATTGGGGTGCAAGTGCTATGTTGAAAAGCCTTTAGTGGCTTTTATCTGTGGAAAAAGATAAGTATATATGCAGGTCACTTTTGCTGTTAACTGCACTGTTATCATTTAGTGGCTTATTTCAATACAATACGAGAAATATATACACTAAAAGCGTTTATTGCCATATTTCTAGAGAACAAGAGAAAAATAGACTAGGTTCATATTTTCTGTTATTTGCGCTAAAAGCGTTTCTTGTCATATTTCACTACAATACGAGAAAAATAGACGCAGTTCACATTTGGTGGTATTTGCGATAAAAGCATTTATTGGGATATTGCTAGAGAAAGAGAGAAAAATAGACTAAGTTCATATTTGCTGCTGCCATCTCCACACTATGTCACCTTGCCACTCTGTAGTCTAATTATGCTGCTGCCATCTCCACACTATGTCACCTTGCCACTCTATGGTATCCTCCTGATGCTGCTGCTACTGCCATCTCCACTCTATGTCACCTTGCCACTCTGTGTTATCCTGTTGCTGCTGCTGCCATCTCCACACTATGTCAACTTGCCACTCTGTGGTCTCCTTATGTTGCTGCTATCTGCACACTATGTCACTTCGCCATTCTATGGTATCCTCTTGATGCTGTATCTGCTGCTACTGCCATCTCCACACTATGTCAACTTGCCACTCTGTGTAATCCTGCTGCTGCCATCTCAACACTATGTCAACTTGCCACTCTGTGGTTTCCTCATGCTGCTGCCATCTCCACACTATGTCATCTTGCCACTCTATGGTATCCTCCTGCTGCTTATGCTGCTGCTACTGCCATCTGCACACTATGTCACCTTGCCACTCTGTGGTCTCCTCCTGCTGCTGCCATCTCCACACTATGTCACCTTGCCACTCTGTGGTCTCCTCATGCTGCTGCCATATCCACGCTATGTCACCTTGCCACTCGTTGGTCTCATCATACTGCTGCCATCTACAGACTCTGTCATTGTGCCACTCGTGGCCTCCTCATACTGCATCCATCTTCAGACCCTGTCATTGGGTCACTCTGTGGTCTCCTCATGCTGCTTCCAACTCACCATTATGTCATAGGTCCACTATGTGGACTTCTCATGCTGCTCCCACCCTCCCCACTTCATGACTGGTCTAATATTTTGGCTGTCGGCCTGGCTGACATCATCATTTGTTTGATCTTTCTTCTACTCTGTCAGAAGGAAGGAAAAATGAGACGCACAACGGATCCTGTCTGTGTAGCAGCTGTAAGACCTGTATAGTCCCATTAGAATTGGCTTATGATTTGGTAGCCAAAAGCAGGAGTGGGTAAAAAACACAGAAGATATGCAAATATTTCATTTGCGTGTCATCTCTGTTTTTTTTTTTGGGCATTAGCAGTACTGATGGATTATTGAGCAAATGCTGACCGAGTGAAGGCGGATGCTCAACAGACAGGATCCGTTTTTTGTGGGTTATTGTTCTGACGTTTTAGAGGAAGGCCAAAATAATCAGTGATGTCAACACAAACTTACTGTTGACACACTCTCCACTCTGTCGGGGGGGGCTCTACCTGTATAAGCGCTTAATTGAACAGGTTCCGTAGACATCCATGTGGAATCAGCTGACTAAAGTGCAAAAGCAGTGCACTTCTTCTTGGCGCTAACATCGTCCTGTAAGTTAATACTTGAGTTATTTGGTCAGTTTTGGCCCTGTGACTGCCCAAATAAGTGAAGTGTGCAGTGTGATTCTAATCGCAACGCCTGTTATCTGCATGTCATACGGACAGACAGTATTATTTCACTACTCCAGCACACTCCCTATGCGTGTTACTGCAAGGCACAGTGTTCTACACCCATATAAAAGCTCTCAGCAGCCAGGAAATAGCAGTTTTTTAATCGCAATTCGCCGCAAATATATTCGGATCAAAGCAAATTTTTGATGAAAATTCGTCATACTGGCCGAATCGAATTTTAAAGAAATTCACTCATCTCTAATTTCAGCACTGGCCGTAACCCTTAGAAAAGAGCATTTTATTTGGGGCAGTAAAATGAAGAACACATGGAGACAGAGGCACATTTGGTAATTAATGTACATTATGGAAACCTTCCTAGGACTACAAGTAAGTGATTACATCAGCGATCAGCAACCTTTGGCACTCCAGCTGTTCTGAAACTACAACTCCTAGAATCCTCCTTTCACGTCTATGGGAGTTACAATAGTAAGTGTGCATGCTGGGAGTTGTAGTTTCACAGCAGCTGGAGTGCCGAAGGTTGCTGATCCCTGGATTACATGGTCATTATACACCTGAGACAACCCCTTTAAGATGTTCAGGACAGAACTTTGAACAAGTAGACTGGATGATTACTCGTATGATAAGTCTGCTTAACAAATATGTGATGGCGAATTATTACACTGGAGATTTACAGTGTATCCGGTTATTTATATATATATATATATATATATATATATAGACTTCTCTCTGTCTGAAGCTGCTGATAACAGATAACAATAGCTTTCATGCAAAAACAAAATAAACATAACCATAATTAGTAACAATAAGTAACATTCATATTCAATAAAGTGAATAATGTGCATTTCTGTGTTAACCACATTGAAGATGTGCTTCTATTTTTGAGTCAGTGGTCCTTTAAGTGGGACATTCTAAACATGGTGCTGATGTCATAAAAGTCACATTGTGAGAATATTGTATTAGAACCTGGCTCGCTCAGTGTTCTGTACATTGCTTGACTTTACTTGTAGAGAGCAGCAGTGATATTGGTGTACGCATCAAGTGTATTTGAGTTTTTTGGAAGATGTGGGAGTCAGACTGTAGCTCAGATTCTGACCTCTCAGACTCATCTTCCATCTGTTATGGCACGAAGCCAAACTTACCATCTAAATACCGCCTAGGTGACAATTTTACTAAATACAGGGATATGGCGGCTCAGAGTGTGCTGGCCAGGCTGATCAGCAATCCACAACTGAGAAACCCTGAAAAATATCCACCATCTGGTTACAGTGGAAGAACAAAGGGTTGGAAAATCACCCCAGAACCACCAAGATCGCCAGAAAAAGCTGCAGCAAAAAAAGTCCCCAAGAACATCTTCCTAGGAGATCAGTATATGGCAGCAGTGGCAGAGACCCAGGACTACCTCAAGAAAAAGACCATTGAGAAGAATTCTGTTCAGGCACATCCATCAAAATTACTGCCAAATTCCCAGGTTCAGCAGAACCAGTATGATGAGCCTCCTGCACCTAAGACAAAGAAAAGATCAACATTACCAACTATAGTACCATCATCAAGTCATCATGTAGTCCAAAACCAGAAGGCAACAAGCAAAGAAAATCTTATGGCGGTTGCTGAGGCCCTGAGATTACTGGAAAATGAGGACTGGAAAAAGAAGATCCGAGGGATTGACACCATCATGTCCCTGATATCCTTTCATCCTGAAACTGCTCTGCTAAGAATACAAGAACTGAGAATAGCAGTAATACAAGAAGTGACCAACTTAAGATCTGCAGTGTCTTTAGCTGCTATCAGGTGCCTAGACTTCATGTTCAGCAAACTGCAGGCAAACATGGACTGCAGCCTCCATCAGACTGTCAGGGTATTGTTGCACAAGGCTGGAGAATCAAACACCTTTATCCGTGAAGCAGTATGCAGCGCTTTATCATCAATGGTGGATAATGTAAGTCCAGGCCGTGCTCTAACAGCCCTGATAGAGGAAGGACTTAGCCACAAGAAATGCACTGTGAGGTCCACCACCGTCAAACATCTGGCAGGTTTGGTGGACAGAATGGGCCCAGAGTTCTTCCTTTCTGGTAAAAAAGGTATCACAGATCAGGTAATGCCAGCTGTAGCCAAATCTGTTCAGGATAGGTGTCCAGACGCCCGGATGTATGGCAGAGAAATCCTGAGCAGTCTAGCTCCACACCCTAGACTGGGCACAATGCTGGCTAAGTATGTGCCCCCTAAAGACTTACCAGCCATAAAGCTCCTGCTGTTGAAACTGATTACTGTTTCATGACCCAAGAAAAAGTTATCAGAGTTTGCTGGACATAATACATGTATAAATGGAGGAGAGATGTGACCTACTGTATCCTGTGTTATAGCCCACCAAAGACTGATGCAGCCGGTGGATCTAACTGACAAGGTATGTGGGAATTTGGGAAGGATTTGCTGTATGTGTCTAATGCTGTTCTATATGCATTTATATATATACCGTAATAGTATTTGTGGAAGCGTTCATGTAAGAAAAGCCAGAAATCCAGTCGTATAATTTCTTTAACTCCTTCAGGATGCAGCCAATTTGGGATATTATGGGGGTCATTTATTAAGAAATATACTTTTTGGCGTATTTAAGGTGCAGCTATTCCCTGCTCACTCCACTTTGCAGAGGTGGCGCCAGTTGATGGCGTGAAAAATGGTCTTAGAGCCGGCGGAACCATACAAGGGCATGTTTTTGAGCTACAAGTTATACTTTTTAATGATACCATTTAAAGATGTTGTACATGATTTTTTTTGTTTTTCATTTGCCCCCAGCCAGCAGCACCTGTGGAGAAATCCATACTCACCTCCTCCCTGCAGCTTAGTTCCAACTCTGAGGATCCTGGGCTCTCTTCACTGGACTTCCATTCCCCTTCTCTAAACTTCCACACATCATTTCTATAGGTAATGGCAACATAAAAAGTTTTGATCTGTGTTTTTTGCCTTGTTTTAGGGAGGCGAGGTAGCAAAAAAATATCAATTCTAGTGTAGGATATATTTTTTTAGGTGTTCACCACACATGATGTAACCTGCTCCTCTTTCCACAGGTCAAGAAGTATCAAAGCAGTTCTTAATCCAGCAAGATCTTCAGATTCCCTGAAGGATATCACTGAAGAGTGAGCCCTATATCTGCACTTCACTGGGCCTGGGTCAGATTCACCAGCTGGTGGCATGCTTCATGCTGTTATATGAGACAAACAAGTCCTCTCCTCATCTCTTCTAACTCTCCTAACTCTCTGGACTATACTTTTGAAGGACACAGTGTAATACAGCTCTATGATTAGACTTTCAACACTCATACCAAGAACCATCCATCTTTGTACAACATCTCAGTCCCTGTTTTATCACTGATCTCCACCAAGCAGTGCACCTTTATACTAACAGGGAAACTTTTTCATATACAACCTTATAAATGTTATTTACTAGACAGTACAGAGAATACTGTTGTGTCTTTCATTTGTCTGTAATCTTTTTTACTTTATTGTTTCAGTAAATATGTTATGGTGGGGTGGAGTGAGGTCGAGGCCATAGGCCCTGTCACAAAGATCAATGACACCAGTTTTCTGGAGTAGCTGAAATCTCTACCAGATGACCCAATAATTTCTGACAAGGCTTGCCGCTTCTCACCACAAATTAAGCGCATCCACAGGGGATATCAAACACTACCATAGCAGGTAGTCTTTGATAAATTCCCCTCTAAGTCTTAAAATACCCCATATTATTAGTAGAGCTGCCTTTCTCCTGACTATACTGCTCAGAGGACATTTCTACATCACAATTTTGTCAAAGTTGCTGTAAAACTGCGACAAAATAACAATATACTAATGTACTCTTATTTCAATAATTTTATCGAATACGTGATGCTCTGGAATATATAATATTACAAACCATTATTATCTGTCTGTATCACACTTACATGCCACCTATTAGGCAAATATCAGTGATCAGCCTAAGAGCCTCTAATTTCCATCCTAACCCATCAGCACCCTGCAAGCATGTCCTGGTGTTTGAAATGGGATACCAGAGGGAGCTCCTTTCTAATGTCCAAAACCTAAGATGGCTGAGGTATTGGGTTAAACTGCATTATGGTAAGAGCAGGACTATATAATACAGTCCTTTCCCCACTGCCAGGGTTGCCACCTGACTGGTAAACCACCAGCCTACAACTGAGGCAGGAGGCCAGTATTTTCCAATTGCTGCTTAGGAGTCTCTTCTCTGCTTTCTAGGAGCACCATTCATTCACTCTGGCTGACTCCATATATGCTGTCAGTGTTTTGCCAATGAGGGGGGGTATCCACAAGCATTCGGACAGTGCTTTGGGATTTCCTACCTAGATATCCTTGGATCCCTGACGTGGTGTGGTCCGAGGCAGTGCAAAAGGGGCAGTAGAACTTGGATGGTGAATAAGTAAAATAAATGGAGTCCAGCCTTATTAGTAACGTTGAACACAGCTTTACTTGGCATAAATGGTAATCCAATCAATCCACAAACAGTATTTTGTTCATCAGCAGGTATTGGCTTAGGCTACTTTCACACTCGTGTTTGATGCGGATTTATCTTGTATCTGTACAGACGGATCTGCACCAATAATGCAAACGCTTGTATCCGTTCATAGCATTATTCATTCAAAAAAAGTCTAAGTCAAAACGGATCCATCTTGACTTACATTCAAAGTCAATGGGGGACAGATCCGTTTTCAATTGCACCATATTGTGTCAGTGAAAAACAGATCCATCCCCATTGACTTACATTGTAAGTCAAGACAGATCCGTTTTTCTCTGCATAGTCAGACGGTCACCAAAAAATGCTGCAAGCTGCCTTTTAGTAACCATCTAAAAAAACGTAATGGAGACCAAACGCAGCCAAATTGATGCATTCTGAACGGATCCTTATCCATTCAGAATTCATTTTTGGCTTAACTGATCCGTTTTGGACCGCTTGTGAGAGCCCTTAAATGGATCTCACAAGCGGACCCAGAAACGCCAGAGTGAAAGTAGCCTTACACTGGCAGGCAATTACTTCTCTACAACAATCTCAGCTCTGCTATGCTAGCTGGAGTAAGTAGGAACTCTTCCTATTCTGCTGGAACTTAGTTTAGCTGTCTGTAGTCTGTCTCTCACTTCAATCCTAGGAACTTTTTGTCCTGGCTTTGGAGTACCTCAAGCTTTAGCTTCAGCTTGGATGTGCACAACCTCCAGTGATAAGGCTGGCGTAGGACTAACAGAACCTGTCCAGACAGGACCAGGCCTGCTACCTTCCCCTAGCAGGGGTTAAGTCAGACAAGACTCCTCACACAACCTCTTCCCACGAGGGGGTAGGGTAGACTAGACTCACTAACACTAAACTCATGCCTCTAGAGGGAGAGAGAGAATGGACAATCCAATCTATTCAATCAAACTAGCATTGCCAAGTGTTGCCGCCATCTGCTGGTGGACCAGGCAATTACATGAATAAATATGTAAGATAAATACACTACTACATTAGATGACACTTTATATTAGCCTATAGGAAGTGGTAACAAGGTGCCAAGGAGTGGTAATGGCACTCCGGGACATTACAGATATTTCTACTGTTTTAAATGATTTATTAGGGAATTTAGATCAAAGGGTTAAGATTGCACAGTTGTATAAATTACTACTAAAGGTACTATTTATTAAAATGCAATCACCCGGACAAAAGGCCTGGGGAGTTGATTGCGGGGCAGGAGAGGGAGAGATGTGTCCCTTCCCCTTCCTCTGATAGGCTGCAGGCACTAGACCAGAAGCCTATCAGAGACCGGCGCAGGCGCCGCAATGACACCATCGCGCCGCCTGAGCCGTACACCGCGGGATACAGGCCGGAAGAGGCCTGCATCGCATCGCTTACATGGAGGTAAGTATGTGTTAGTATGGTAAGTGTTTATTTTTTTTGATATGTACAATAGTTTTACTGGCACATTAGGGGGGCTCTTGTTACTGGCACATGATGGGGGGGCTCTTATTACTGGCACATGATGGGGGGGGCTCTTATTACTGGCACATGATGGGGGGGCTCTTATTACTGGCACATGATGGGGGGGCTCTTGTTACTGGCACATGATGGGGGGGCTCTTGTTACTGGCACATGATGGGGGGGCTCTTATTACTGGCACATGATGGGGTGTCACGGCTGAGGATGGGGGAAACCCTCAGCCATGTGCCGAAGGATGATGGTCGCTGCTTGACCAGGACAAACAGGATTAGGGAGCAGGTCACCTCCTACAGCGTCCCTAACCTGACCCTAACTCCTACCTGCATGGGCCGACCTTGAAGGTAGGAGGACCCATGCGCAGGAACCTCGGATCCCTACTCGCCCTCCGCCGGTCCCTAGGCTAGGAGTCAGAGTAAGACATCCTGTTCCTTCTGGATCCGGAGGAACAGAAGTCTCACTGGCCAAGCTGCAAGCAAGGGGAAACAAATGCAACCTATGGCAATGGCAGGTACTTGTCACAAACATAGCAGAGACCTACCACAGACAACCAAGCCTGGAACCCATGTGGATGTACTGCCCACAGACAGCAGGACTCAGCACACAAAACACACAACACACGGGAACCCAGGACCACAGGTGCAATAAAGAAACATAAAACCAAACACATCTTCCAGACACCAAAGTACATATATTTAGCTTATGACCAGAAGGTTGGCCCCCACTGGCAGTTGGTAAGTAACCAGGAGGATGTCTACAGCCAGCATGGCTGAAACACCCTCTCTGGCTACGGCCTACAACTGAGGCTTTATAGGGCCAAGAGGCCACACCCAACAGTCAGACACACCCCGTGACTCACACACACTGAAAGGGAGTTAACCCTTCCAGCACCAGGGAAGGGAAACATAATAAGGGAAGTGTCCAAACTACAAACACACTGTGACTGTTGCCGCAGGCAACGACATGGGTGGCAAGCGTGTCCTGGGAGTCAGCCCGAAGGCCGGGACACTGCCACCACATGTACACATACTAAACGTTGCCACGGACAGCCACAGTGAGGGGAAAGGTCCCAGTGCACAGGTAACATAAAACAGTGCACACCATACATACATACACACACACCTAACATAAAGGAAGTCAGGTGAGACCGCATGCCCAAAGCAGCAAGCTGCCCAGCACCGCTCAGGCTGCTCTGCTGACAATTACAGAACACAACTAGTTGCCCGCGGCAACCGCAAGTGAGGCCACACACCGCGACCCTCACCTGTGGTTGAACACACAAACTAAACCGCAGGCAACCGCATGCGGTAAGGAGTCACGGCAATAGCCATGGCCGTGACATGGGGGGTCTTATTACTGGCACATGATGGGGGCTCTTATTACTGGCACATTATGGGGGGCTCTTATTACTGGCACATGATGGGGGGCTCTTATTACTGGCACATGATGGGGGATTATTATTAATGGCACATAATGGAAGTGCTCTTGTTACTGGCACATGAAGGGGGGGTGCTCTTGTTACTGGCACATGATTGGGGGGCTCTTATTACTGGAACATGATGGGGGGCTATTATTACTGGTGCATAATGGAAGGGCTCTTATTACTGGCACATGATGGGGGTGCTCTTGTTACTGGCACATGATGGGGGGTGCTCTTGTTACTGGCACATGATGGGGGTGCTCTTGTTACTGGCACATGATTGGGGGTCATCTATGGGGGCACATTTTACTGGCATATGATTGGGGGCACTTATTACTGGCACAATATTGGGGGCACTTATTGCTGGCACATTATTGGGGGCACTTATTACTGGCACATTATTGGGGGCACTTATTACTGGCACATTATTGGGGCACTTCTTACTGGCACATTATTGGTGGGCACTATAGGGGCATCTACTGAGGCCACAAAGAAGGGGAATTTTATATGGGGGCTCTGTACAATAGCATTTTATACTGGGACACATTATGGTGGGTACTATGGGGAAGGGGGGAAAGGAGTACTATAGGGTCATCTACGGGGGGCACTAAGAAGGGGTATTTTATACTGGTACATTATGGGGGACACTGAGGGCATCTACTGGGGCACTATATATGGGGCATTTTATACTGTTACATAATGGGGGCACTAAGAGTAAGGGGGGAGAGGAGCACTATGGGGGCATTTACTGGGGCACTATATAAGGGTATTTTATACTGGCACATTATAGGGGCACTATGGAGACATTAGCTCAACTGGGGGCATGTCACGAGGGTATCAAGAGCCACGTCTGACTCCGTTATACCCGGGGTCAGGAGGTCGCAGCGGGTGGCTGCGCGCTCTATATCTAAAGATCACGTTGTTTCTTAGTGATTGTTTTCTGTGTTTGCCTTGCTATCCTTTTTGTCTCAATCAGGGATCCGTAGCTTCTCCTCCTCAGCTGTTTCTTGTCTGCCACTCCCAACCTCCTTATATTCTCCCCTCACACTTCTCTAGTTGCCAGTTATAGAGCTTCCTGCCTGGACATCTATACTGACCCACTGGAGTTGTGAATCCTGGTTGTCGTTCTAGAGTGCTACCCTCCGGATCCCTGTTGGGCTTCTTGTTGTCTCCTGTTGTCGCCCACCTGGGATTATATGTTAAGTTTGTATTGTCTGTCTTTCCCTTGGTGTTTTCCTTTAGAGCTAGTGGTGCGGACTAGTGTTCCCACCGCCCTGTTCACTATCTAGGGCTCAGCTTAGGGAAAGCCAGGGCTTTAGGCACGTGATCGGCGTACGGGTGAGGAACCCGTCTAGGGACGTCAGGGCAGCCAGGTGCCAGCCGCTAGGTGAGTCAGGGGTCACCACCTTCCCTCTCACTTGGGCAGGGCCTTCCTTGTTCCCTCCCTCTGTGTCACGTATGTGATAGTCACGCCGACCGTGATATTATAACTGGCCATTACTTTTTGAGAAAAAAATAAAAATAAATTCTTTTTGTTGTTTTTTTTTTTTCTCTACTTAGAATCCAATATGGATCCTATTGCTGCCTTGGCAAAACAGCTTCAAGGCCTGTCTTTGGAGGTGGCAGGATTGAAGTCGTCTGTCCTCCAACAACAGCAGCAAATGCAGCAGACCGCACTCCCAGCGGTTGCTATGGGTAACCAGGTTGTTACAGAACCCAAGGTTGTTCTTCCTGACAGATTTTCTGGGGGAAGGGACAAATTTGCGACGTTCCGTGAGGGCTGCAAATTATACTTTAAGTTGCGCCCTTACTTCTCAGGTAATGAAGAACAGCGGGTAGGGATTGGCATTTCCCTGCTTCAGGGGGACCCACAATCCGGGGCGTTCTCGTTACCCCCTGGTTCCCAGGCTCTCCGGTCAATGGAGGGATTTTTTGGGGCTTTGGGTCTCATATATGATGACCCTGACCGAGTCGCCCTGGCTGAGTCGAAGTTACGGAGACTCCTACAGGGAGATCGGTCAGCAGAGGAATATTGCTCAGAGTTCCGTAGGTGGGCTACGGATACTCAGTGGAACGACCCGGCTCTCAGGAGTCAGTTCTGCTCTGGGTTATCTGAAAGGGTTAAGGATGCACTGGCGCTGTATGAGACCCCCCTTTCCCTTGATGCTGTTATGTCCCTCTCTATCAGAATAGATAGGCGTCTTAGGGAGAGATCGAAAATTCCTGAGCAATTGGTTACCTCTCCCAAGCAACAATTAGTCTGTACTGACTTAGATGAGCCTATGCAGCTAGGCGGAACTTCTCGTCAGGTCCGTCCTCCTGAGGTTCGCCGTAGGGGGGGGGGCTTGTTTTTTCTGTGGGGGGAAGGGTCATTTCATTAATGTCTGTCCCTCCTTTCTCAAAAACAAAAGACCGTCGGAAAACTACTAACCCCAGGCTGTGCGGAGGATGTCAGCCGGGGGGTATACGTTTCCTCCATACGAACATCTCAATTTGTGTTACCAGCGGTTATTGTTTTTGGTGTTAAGACGGAGTCTATTTCTTTTTTTTCTAGACAGTGGAGCAGGGGAAAATTTGATAGATGCCCATTTTGCCCGCACTATGGGTTTGTCTCTCTGTACGCTGCAGAGACCTATTCCCGTATTCGCTATAGATTCGGCTCCTCTGTCTCAGAGAAACCTCACCCACATTGTTCATAATTTACACCTTAGGGTAGGGGACCACCATAATGAGTGTCTTTCATGTTACGTTCTGGAGGGCCTTCCCTCTCCTGTGGTATTGGGTCTTCCCTGGTTGGTAGCGCACAATCCAGTGGTGGATTGGCAGGCCAGGGAGATATTGGAGTGGAGTGAGCATTGCAGAGAGAATTGCTTAAATAACAATTGCTTAATCGCCTCCATAGCTTCCCTACCTACATTTATTTCGGACTTTGAGGACGTTTTTTCTGAAAAGGGTTGTCAGAAGCTACCACCTCATCGTCCTTATGATTGCCCGGTTAACCTGATTCCCGGTGCAAAATTACCCAAGTCCAGGTTGTATAATCTTTCGGGTCCCGAGAGACAAGCCATGAAAGATTATATCTCCGAGAGTCTGGCTAAGGGACACATCAGACCCTCTTCTTCACCCGTGGCTGCAGGGTTTTTCTTTGTTAAAAAGAAAGATGGGGGCCTGCGTCCTTGCCTAGATTTCCGTGAGCTAAACCAGATAACCATCCGAGACCCATACCCTCTTCCTCTCATTCCTGACCTTTTTAATCAGATTGCGGGTGCTAGGTGGTTCTCCAAACTTGATCTTAGGGGGGCCTACAATCTGATTCGTATCAGGGAAGGGGATGAGTGGAAGACAGCTTTTAACACCCCTGAGGGGCATTATAAAAATCTAGTTATGCCTTTCGGTCTGACCAATGCCCCCGCTGTCTTCCAACATTTCGTTAATTATATTTTTAGTCATCTCATCGGCAGGTTTGTAGTCATATACCTAGATGATATCTTAATTTATTCGGCTGATCTGAAAACACATGAGGTGCATGTCAGGCAAGTACTGCAGGTCCTACGGACGAATAAATTATATGCGAAAATTGAAAAATGTGTCTTCGCCGTTCAGGAAATACAGTTCCTGGGATATCTATTATCTGCTTCAGGTTTCCGTATGGATCCTGGGAAGGTCCAGGCAATTTTAGATTGGGATCTTCCTGAGAACCTTAAAGCCCTACAACGGTTTTTGGGTTTCGCAAATTTCTATAGAAAGTTCATTAAAAATTATTCAGTGATCGTTAAACCCCTTACCGACATGACTAGGAAGGGGACTGATTTTTCCAAATGGTCTGACGCCGCTAAAAATGCATTTTCCTCTCTAAAAGAGAGGTTTACCTCGGCACCTGTTCTAATTCAACCTGATGTCTCCCAGCCTTTTATTGTTGAGGTAGATGCGTCAGAGGTGGGAGTGGGGGCTGTATTGTCTCAGGGTCCGTCTCCTGGCAAATGGCGCCCTTGCGCTTTCTTTTCCAAAAAATTATCTTCTGCAGAGAAGAACTATGATGTTGGAAATAGGGAACTGTTGGCGATTAAACTAGCGCTTGAAGAGTGGCGTCACTTCTTAGAGGGAGCAATCCACCCAGTCACGGTGATTACGGATCACAAAAACCTTCTGTACCTCGAATCAGCTAAGCGTCTCACCCCTAGACAAGCTAGGTGGTCGTTATTCTTTACCAGATTTAACTTTGTAATCACCTATCGTCCTGGGGCAAAAAATACCAAGGCAGACGCGTTCTCGTAGTTTCCCTGGAGGGGTGTAATGTTAGTGATCCGGTACCTATTTTACAAAGAGGAGTGGTTGTCTCTGCTGTACACTCTGTTCTAGAGGGAAAGGGGTTAGAGGTCCAGGGGGACGCCCCGGCCTCTTGCCCCTCAGAGAAATTGTTTGTACCGTTAAACCTGCGTCTGGAATTATTAAAAGAACATCATAATTCGGCATTTGCTGGGCACCCGGGTAGTAAAGCAACCTTGGAGCTATTATCTCGTCGTTTTTGGTGGCCAAGGTTGCGTCAGGATGTAATGGATTTCGTGTCTACTTGCTCTACTTGTGCACGCGCGAAAGTCTCTCATACACGTCCAGCAGGGTCTTTATTGCCACTTTTTATCCCCCAATAGGCCATGGACACATCTGTCAATGGATTTCATCACTGACCTACCGTTGTCTGCGGGTAAAACAGTTATTTTGGTAGTAGTAGACAGGTTTAGCAAAATGGTACACTTTATTGCGCTACCCGCACTTCCTAATGCTAAAACTCTTGCTCAGGTGTTTATCAGTGAAATCGTGAAGCTTCACGGGGTCCCTTCCGATGTGGTTTCGGATCGGGGAACCCAGTTTATTTCTAAGTTTTGGAAAGCTTTTTGTTCCCGTTTGGGGGTACACTTGTCCTTTTCCTCAGCTTTCCATCCTCAGTCGAATGGACAGACTGAGCGTACCAACCAAAACCTAGAAACATATTTAAGGTGTTTTGTGTCTGAAAACAAAGAGTTGTGGTCATCATATTTACCGTTAGCTGAGTTTGCCATAAATAATCATTATCAGGAGTCCACTGGCAAGTCACCATTCCTTGGTGCATACGGTTTTCATCCCCAATTTTGTACTGCAGCTAGAAGTCTAATTCTGTGATTAAACCTTTACCTGTCACACAGCGCAAAAAAAAACAGGCCTCACAATTCTATTCAACCAAATCTGTACTGTTTTAGCTGGTCAAGTCATTTGTAGTGACCGTAAAAGCACATTTTTTGTTCTGGGTTGAAAAACTATTCCCAAATTTGCCATTCTCAAAATTGTGGTGAACGGGAACAATGAGGAAAACATCTAATAAGGGACGCGTACGCGGACGTGGACATGGTCGTGGTGGTGTTAGTGGACCCTCTGGTGCTGGGAGAGGACGTGGCCGTTCTGCCACAGCCACACGTCCTAGTGAACCAACTACCTCAGGTCCCAGTAGCCAGCAGAATTTACAGCGATATTTGGTGGGGCCCAATGCCGTTCTAAGGATAGTAAGGCCTGAGCAGGTACAGGCATTAGTCAATTGGGTGGCCGACAGTGGATCCAGCACGTTCACATTATCTCCCACCCAGTCTTCTGCAGAAAGCGCACAGATGGCGCATGAAAACCAAGCCCATCGGTCTGTCACATCACCCCCATGCATATCAGGGAAACTGTCTGAGCCTCAAGTTATGCAGCAGTCTCTTATGCTGTTTGAAGACTCTGCTGCCAGGGTTTCCCAAGGGCATCCACCTAGCCCTTCCCCAGGGGTGGAAGAGATAGAATGCACTAACGCACAACCACTTATTTTTCCTGATGATGAGGACATGGGAATACCACCTCAGCACGTCTCTGATGATGACGAAACACAGGTGCCAACTGCTGCGTCTTTCTGCAGTGTGCAGACTGAACAGGAGGTCAGGGATCAAGACTGGGTGGAAGACGATGCAGGGGACGATGAGGTCCTAGACCCCACATGGAATGAAGGTCGTGCCACTGACTTTCACAGTTCGGAGGAAGAGGCAGTGGTGAGACCGAGCCAACAGCGTAGCAAAAGATGGAGCAGTGGGCAAAATCAGAACACCCGCCGCCAAGAGACTCCGCCTGCTACTGACCGCCGTCATCTGGGACCGAGCACCCCAAAGGCAGCTTCAAGGAGTTCCCTGGCATGGCACTTCTTCAAACAATGTGCTGACAACAAGACCCGAGTGGTTTGCACGCTGTGCCATCAGAGCCTGAAGCGAGGCATTAACGTTCTGAACCTTAGCACAACCTGCATGACCAGGCACCTGCATGCAAAGCATGAACTGCAGTGGAGTAAACACCTTAAAAACAAGGAAGTCACTCAGGCTCCCCCTGCTACCTCTTCTGCTGCTGCCGCCTCGGCCTCTTCTGCTGCTGCCGCCGCCTCGGCCTCTTCTGCTGCTGCCGCCGCCTCGGCCTCTTCTGCTGCTGCCGCCGCCTCGGCCTCTTCTGCTGCTGCTGCCGCCGCCTCGGCCTCTTCCTCCGCCTCTGGAGGAATGTTGGCACCTGCCGCCCAGCAAACATGGGATGTACCACCAACACCACCACCTGCGTCACGAAGCATCTCAACCATGTCACACGGCAGCGTTCAGCTCTCCATCTCACAATCATTTGAGAGAAAGCGTAAATTCCCACCTAGCCACCCTCGATCCCTGGCCCTGAATGCCAGCATTTCTAAACTACTGGCCTATGAAATGCTGTCATTTAGGCTGGTGGACACACACAGCTTCAAACAGCTCATGTCGCTTGCTGTCCCACAGTATGTTGTTCCCAGCCACCACTACTTCTCCAAGAGAGCCGTGCCTTCCCTGCACAACCAAGTGTCCGATAAAATCAAGTGTGCACTGCGCAACGCCATCTGTGGCAAGGTCCACCTAACCACAGATACGTGGACCAGTAAGCACGGCCAGGGACGCTATATCTCCCTAACTGCACACTGGGTAAATGTAGTGGCGGCTGGGCCCCAGGCGGAGAGCTGTTTGGCGCACGTCCTTCCGCCGCCAAGGATCGCAGGGCAAAATTCTTTGCCTCCTGTCTCCTCCTCCTCCTACTCAGCTTCCTCCTCCTCTTCTTCCACCTGCTCATCCAGTCAGCCACACACCTTCACCACCAACTTCAGCACAGCCCGGGGTGAACGTCTTGCAGGCCGTTCTGAAACTCATATGTTTGGGGGACAGGCCCCACACCGCACAGGAGTTGTGGGGGGGTATAGAACAACAGACCGACGAGTGGTTGCTGCCGGTGAGCCTCAAGCCCGGCCTGGTGGTGTGCGATAATGGGCGAAATCTCGTTGCAGCTCTGGAACTAGCCGGTTTGACGCACATCCCTTGCCTGGCGCATGTGCTGAATTTGGTGGTGCAGAAGTTCATTCGCAATTACCCCGACATGTCAGAGCTGCTGCATAAAGTGCGGGCCTTCTGTTCGCGCTTCCGGCGTTCACACCCTGCCGCTGCTCGCCTGTCTGCGCTACAGCGTAACTTCGGCCTTCCCGCTCACCGCCTCATATGCGACGTACCCACCAGGTGGAACTCCACCTTGCATATGCTGGACAGACTGTGCGAGCAGCAGCAGGCCATAGTGGAGTTTCAGCTGCAGCACGCACGGGTCAGTCGCACTGCGGATCAGCCCCACTTCACCACCAATGACTGGGCCTCCATGCGAGACCTGTGTGCCCTGTTGCGCTGTTTCGAGTACTCCACCAACATGGCCAGTGGCGATGACGCCGTTATCAGCGTTACAATACCACTTCTATGTCACTTTGAGAAAACACTTAGGGCGATGATGGAAGAGGAGGTGGCCCAGGAGAAAGAGGGGTCATTTTTAGCACTTTCAGGCCAGTCTCTTCGAAGAGACTCAGAGGGAGGTTTTTTGCAACAGCAGAGGCCAGGTACAAATGTGGCCAGACAGGGCCCACTACTGGAGGACGAGGAGGACGAGGATGAGGAGGAGGTGGAGGAGGATGAGGATGAAGCATGTTCACAGCGGGGTGGCACCCAAAGCAGCTCGGGCCCATCACTGGTGCGTGGCTGGGGGGAAACACAGGACGATGACGATACGCCTCCCACAGAGGACAGCTTGTCCTTACCTCTGGGCAGCCTGGCACACATGAGCGACTACATGCTGCAGTGCCTGCGCAACGACAGCAGAGTTGCCCACATTTTAACGTGTGCGGAGTACTGGGTTGCCACCCTGCTGGATCCCCGGTACAAAGACAATGTGCCCACCTTACTTCCTACACTGGAGCGTGATAGGAAGATGCGCGAGTACAAGCGCACGTTGGTAGATGCGCTACTGAGAGCATTCCCAAATGTCACAGGGGAACCAGTGGAAGCCCAAGGCGAAGGCAGAGGAGGAGCAAGAGGTCGCCAACGCAGCTGTGTCACGGCCAGCTCCTCTGAGGGCAGGGTTAGCATGGCAGAGATGTGGAAAAGTTTTGTCAACACGCCACAGCTAACTGCACCACCACCTGATACGGAACATGTTAGCAGGAGGCAACATTTCACTAACATGGTGGAACAGTACCTGTGCACACCCCTCCACGTACTGACTGATGGTTCGGCCCCATTCAACTTCTGGGTCTCCAAATTGTCCACGTGGCCAGAGCTAGCCTTTTATGCCTTGGAGGTGCTGGCCTGCCCGGCGGCCAGCGTTTTGTCTGAACGTGTATTCAGCACGGCAGGGGGCGTCATTACAGACAAACACAGTCGCCTGTCTACAGCCAATGTGGACAAGCTGACGTTCATAAAAAGGAACCAGGCATGGATCCCACAGGACCTGTCCATCCCTTGTGCAGATTAGATATTAACTACCTCCCCTTAACAATATATTATTCTACTCCAGGGCACTTCCTCATTCAATACTATTTTTATTTTCATTTTACCATTATATTGCGGGGCAACCCAAAGTTGAATGAACCTCTCCTCTGTCTGGGTGCCTGGGCCTAAATATGTGACAGTGGCCTGTTCCAGTGGTGGGTGACGTGAAGCCTGATTCTCTGCTATGACATGAAGACTGATTCTGCGCTGACATAAGGCCAGATTCTCTGTTACGGGACCTCTCTCCTCTGCCTGGGTGCCTGAGCATAAATGTGTGACAGTGGCCTGTTCCAGTGGTGGGTGACGTGAAGCCTGATTCTCTGCTATGACATGAAGACAGATTCTGTGCTGACATAAGGCCAGATTCTCTGTTACGGGACCTCTCTCCTCTGCCTGGGCCTAAATGTGTGACAGTGGCCTGTTCCAGTGGTGGGTGACGTGAAGCCTGATTCTCTGCTATGACATGAAGACTGATTCTGCGCTGACATAAGGCCAGATTCTCTGTTACAGCACCTCTCTCCTCTGTCTGGGTGCTGGGGCCTAAATGTGTGACAGTGGCCTGTTCCAGTGGTGGGTGACGTGAAGCCTGATTCTCTGCTATGACATGAAGACAGATTCTGTGCTGACATAAGGCCAGATTCTCTGTTACGGGACCTCTCTCCTCTGCCTGGGTGCCTGGGCCTAAATATGTGACAGTGGCCTGTTCCAGTGGTGGGTGACGTGATGCCTGATTCTCTGCTATGACATGAAGACTGATTCTGCGCTGACATAAGGCCAGATTCTCTGTTACGGGACCTCTCTCCTCTGCCTGGGTGCCTGGGCCTAAATATGTGACAGTGGCCTGTTCCAGTGGTGGGTGACGTGATGCCTGATTCTCTGATATGACATGAAGACTGATTCTGCGCTGACATAAGGCCAGATTCTCTGTTATGGGACCTCTCTCCTCTGCCTGGGTGCCGGGGTCTAAATGTGTGACAGTGGCCTGTTCCAGTGGTGGGTGACGTGAAGCCTGATTCTCTGCTATGACATGAAGACAGATTCTGTGCTGACATAAGGCCAGATTCTCTGTTACGGGACCTCTCTCCTCTGCCTGGGTGCCTGGGCCTAAATATGTGACAGTGGCCTGTTCCAGTGGTGGGTGACGTGAAGCCTGATTCTCTGCTATGACATGAAGACTGATTCTGCGCTGACATAAGGCCAGATTCTCTGTTACGGTACCTCTCTCCTCTGCCTGGGTGCCTGGGCCTAAATGTGTGACAGTGGCCTGTTCCAGTGGTGGGTGACGTGAAGCCTGATTCCCTGCTATGACATGAAGACTGATTCTGCGCTGACATAAGGCCAGATTCTCTGTTACGGGACCTCTCTTCTGTCTGGGTGCCGGGGCCTAAATGTTTGACAGTGGCCTGTTCCAGTGGTGGGTGACGTGAAGCCTGATTCTCTGCTATGACATGAAGACTGATTCTGTGCTGACATAAGGCCAGATTCTCTGTTACGGGACCTCTCTCCTCTGCCTGGGTGCCTGGGCCTAAATATGTGACAGTGGCCTGTTCCAGTGGTGGGTGACGTGATGCCTGATTCTCTGCTATGACATGAAGACTGATTCTGCGCTGACATAAGGCCAGATTCTCTGTTACGGGACCTCTCTCCTCTGCCTGGGTGCCTGGGCCTAAATGTGTGACAGTGGCCTGTTCCAGTGGTGGGTGACGTGAAGCCTGATTCTCTGCTATGACATGAAGACTGATTCTGCGCTGACATAAGGCCAGATTCTCTGTTACGGGACCTCTCTCCTCTGCCTGGGTGCCGGGGCCTAAATGTGTGACAGTGGCCTGTTCCAGTGGTTGGTGACGTGAAGCCTGATTCTCTGCTATGACATGAAGACAGATTCTGTGCTGACATAAGGCCAGATTCTCTGTTACGGGACCTCTCTCCTCTGCCTGGGTGCCTGGGCCTAAATATGTGACAGTGGCCTGTTCCAGTGGTGGGTGACGTGAAGCCTGATTCTCTGCTATGACATGAAGACTGATTCTGCGCTGACATAAGGCCAGATTCTCTGTTACGGGACCTCTCTCCATTGTCTGGGTGCCGGGGCCTAAATGTGTGACAGTGGCCTGTTCCAGTGGTGGGTGACGTGAAGCCTGATTCTCTGCTATGACATGAAGACAGATTCTGTGCTGACATAAGGCCAGATTCTCTTACGGGACCTCTCTCCTCTGCCTGGGTGCCTGGGCCTAAATATGTGACAGTGGCCTGTTCCAGTGGTGGGTGACGTGATGCCTGATTCTCTGCTATGACATGAAGACTGATTCTGCGCTGACATAAGGCCAGATTTTCTGTTACGGAACCTCTCTCCTCTGCCTGGGTGCCTGGGCCTAAATGTGTGACAGTGGCCTGTTCCAGTGGTGGGTGACGTGAAGCCTGATTCTCTGCTATGACATGAAGACTGATTCTGCGCTGACATAAGGCCAAATTCTCTGTTACGGGACCTCTCTCCTCTGCCTGAGTGCCGGGGCCTAAATGTGTGACAGTGGCCTGTTCCAGTGGTGGGTGACGTGAAGCCTGATTCTCTGCTATGACATGAAGACAGACTCTGTGCTGACATAAGGCCAGATTCTCTGTTACGGGACCTCTCTCCTCTGCCTGGGTGCCGGGGCCTAAATGTGTGACAGTGGCCTGTTCCAGTGGTGGGTGACGTGAAGCCTGATTCTCTGCTATGACATGAAGACAGATTCTGTGCTGACATAAGGCCAGATTCTCTGTTACGGGACCTCTCTCCTCTGTCTGGGTGCCGGGGCCTAAATATGTGACAGTGGCCTGTTCCAGTGGTGGGTGACGTGAAGCCTGATTCTCTGCTATGACATGAAGACTGATTCTGCGGTGAAATGAAGCCAGATTCTCTGCTATGGCATGAAGAGACTGATTCTCTGCTGACATGAAGCCAGATTCTTTGCTATGGCATGAAGAGACTGATTCTCTGCTGACGTGAAGCCAGATTCTCTGCTATGGGACCTCTGTCCAATTGATATTGGTTCATTTTAATTTTTTTAATTTTTATTTTAATTCATTTCCCTATCCACATTTGTTTGCAGGGGATTTACCTACATGTTGCTGCCTTTTGCAGCCCTCTAGCTCTTTCCTGGGCTGTTTTACAGCCTTTTTAGTGCCCAAAAGTTCGGGTCCCCATTGACTTCAATAGGGTTCGGGTTCGGGACGAAGTTCGGTTCGGGTTCGGATCCCGAACCCGAACATTTCCGGGAAGTTCGGCCGAACATCTCGAACCCGAACATCCAGGTGTTCGCTCAACTCTACTCATAGCAAGTCCGTAGTTGAGCCTCTTAAAACTACAGCACCGAGCATGCTGTCAGGAGAGGGTTGGAGTAGTAGTAGTGACTTCTTGTAAGTTGTGTTGTGCTGGTCTGCTTCTGTCTATTGATATGTGAGTGGCAAGCTGATGATGGGGGTCATAGTACCAATGCACTTCCCAATGATCTTGTCACTTTTCTGTAGACACAAGAAGTCGCTCTCTTATGAGACATGCAGAGGGTACAGTCTAACTGTGACTGCACACACCTGAAGCTGTCCTATAGACCAAGCCTGTGGTCCTCATTACAGGCAGTTATTGGGAACTTTGGGAAGTAACTGCCTGCTCCTCCGAGGAGGTGAGAGCTGCATTTACATGTAGTGATCTTTTCCTCTGTATGGGGATGATTTTCTAGTACCATGTCTGTGATCATTCATCCTCATACAGATCCATTGTTTCTGGACAGCACATCCCTGGACAATTCTTATATACAGGATTCGTAGGATTTGAGATTCAAAAGATTTGATTTATTCAAGAACCTTTCGGTTTCGAAAGAAATTGGATTCGTCCCACCTCTAAATTTTATATTTTGCTATTTTGCATAGATTGTATGTTACGCCCTTATGGCTTAATAAATGCGGCTTAAGCGATAGTTCTAAGTGTCCACGGTGTGACTTACCGTACCTGGGGCTGATCACCTACATATGCTTTGGTCCTGCCCAGAACTTAAACAATATTGGTTTGCGATTCATAACTTTGTCACCCATAAATTGAAACTCTCGATTCCATTTATGGTTGAATGCTGAATATTGAGTGATCTTTCTAAGGTAAATTGCCATAAATATAAAAAGATTCTTTGAGTAGAATTCTGCTCTTGGCCAGACTCTTGATTACTCGAGTCTGGTTCTCACGGAATATTCTGAATCTAATCGCATGGATAAATTTGGTCAATAGGGTTAAAAACTATGAAAATATTCTTTATAAGCAAAGAAACCCTCAGGAAAAATGGTTTAAGTTATGGGAGGCTTGGAGGTTCTAAACTTCCTCACCTCCATTTCTATCTTTTAACTTTTTTTTTCCCCCCCAACTTCTTCAGTAGCCCTCTTTTCTATCCTCTCTCATCTTTATTAGTGTGATAGAGGGATTTTAGAAGATCGCATGGGTAGGGAGGGGTGGGCAATGGGTGGTTAAGGGGAAGTTAAAATAATATTAATTCTGAATAATTATAATAATAAGTAATTTTGTATGAAGAAGAAAAAAGAAAACGGTTTGTATATGTTTTATTATAATAAAGATATATAAAAAAAATGCTGTATACAATGAATGAATTGGAAAAAAAAAAAAAGTGTTGTTCACTATACAGTAAAACTGACCTTGTGCCCTTATTTCTCAAGGACAGTACGATTACAATGATACCACATTTATATGATTTTTCTCTTTTTTTTTTTATACTGAATAAATGGTCCAGAGCGGGTACCATCTTTAACCCCTTAAGGACTCAAGGCGTACCGGTACGTCCTAACTTTAAATCGCGATTGCGGCGCAGCGGGGGTTAATCGGAACAGGATGTCTGCTGAAATCATTCAGCGGGCATCCTGTCACAACACCGGGGGGGTCCCGTGACCCCCCTAGTCGGCAATCGCCGCAAACCGCAGGTCAATTCAGACCTGCGGTTTGCGGCTTTTACCTTATCCGGCGGGCGACGGTGCCATTGGGTCCCCATGCGGCTGTAGGGGGGACCCAATGGCATGGAAGGCATCGTGATGTCTAAGGAAGGCATCGCGCTGCCTTCCGGTGATGAGCCTGTGAGATCCAGGCCCCTGGATCTCACAGGACGGAAGCTGTATGAGTAATACACACAGTATTACTCATACAGCCAATGCATTGTAAAAGGGATTAGACCCCCCAAAGTTAAAGTCCCAAAGTGGGACAAAAAATAAAGTAAAAAAAAGTTGAAAAATTAAAGTTTTCCCCCCAAAAAATTAAAAGATTCAAGTAAAAATAAACAAAAACGTCATTTTCCCCAAATTTTTTCTTCCCTCTACCTAAAAGATTTAAGTTTTTTTTTTCAATTGAGTTGTACAGTTTATAGGTCACATTAAAGGTGGAAAAATTTCTGAAATTATTTATCTTTGTCTCATTTTTTTACAGAACAGAAACCTGACATTTTAACAGGGGTGTGTAGACTTTTTATATCCACTGTATGTAGGAATGGAGTTCATAAGGAGACATGAAGTACAGAGAGGACGGACAGGACAGACTGGTAATGTGGGGCTGTGGTAATGGAGACTGCATACAAGAGCTATTAACAAGGTCTGATTTGAGCACAAATCAGAATCGGAACCTGCGCTGATTCCGATACATTTAGGATTATTGGGTGGGTATGTAAGGAAGGGGTATTCACAGTATTAGGTGGGTATGTAAGGGAAGAGGTATTCACAGTGATCTTAGGAGTGATTACCTTATGTGGCAGGTAGTCTATCCGTAGAATGTTCGTCTTTCTGGATCCGGTGGGTAGGTTTCCAAAAGCGCCTTCAGGTTCAACCTCTAGCGTAGGTGGTGCTCCGGCCGGCAGCAGATCACTCACGCGAGGGAACCCCAGTTGAAGTCCGGGAACTTGCGTGTGACGTCACCGCACTGAGTATGGTAGCCTTCAGGGGACAAATTCAATCCGACGCATTTCTGAGCCTAAACGGGCTCCTTCGTCAGTGATAGTAGAGTTTGTCAAACCTGAAAGTAAATAGTACATACCCACCTAATACTGTGAATACCCCTTCCTTACATACCCACCCAATAATCCTAAATGTATCGGAATCAGCGCAGGTTCCGATTCTGATTTGTGCTCAAATCAAACTTTGTTAATATTATTACATTACGGTCACTGCAGCAGACCGTGGCAGTGAACCTTGCAGCGATTCCCTGCTTGATACACAGGTTGAGTGTATCTGGGAGCGCGGGTGGACTTGTATACATTCTGCATACAGGAGCTCCTGCTCATTACTACATCCCCACCTCCTCTCTGTACTTTGTCTCCTCATGAATTCCATTCCTAAAGAGATTCAGCTGAAGATCTGAAGATTATATTAAACTGTATTCAGGATCATAATCCCTGACAAGCAGAGCAGAGAGGAGGCCGAGGCAGCTCTTTAGCTCAGTGTTGTGAAGTAACTTGTCCTCCTGTGTGATTAAGACAGGTTTTGTGTGTACTAATAGGACGGCAGCCATTTTATTTCTCCCGATGATTGCTCCCCAGACAAAACAAGCCATTATAACTAATGAAAGGTATTTGGGAATATATTTATAGTAAAGTAATATTTATGTATTTTCATTTTCTTAATTCCTGGAGAACCCCTTTAATGGGTGATACTGCAGCAGAATGGCTTGCATGAAGTTTGTTTGCAACTTTGTTTCTTCTTGACATTTTGTTGCAACTATCACAAGTATATCTCAGATACTTACATGTGCATTGATCTGGACTGTGACTCTTTCATGACAGTTGCAATCACAGCTGTCCAGCTACAAAGTCCTGTGAGCGCCGCAGCCTTCTTGCAACTGTGCCGTATATGGTATAGTGGCTGTGCTTGGTATCACAGCTCAGCCCCATTCACTTTAATAGGATTGAGATGCTCCAAGGCAACATGACACATGAATGTGTTGTCACTTGGCCTAGGAAAAGCTGCGAGAAGGCTACAGCGCTCACAGCGCCAGTACCTTCTCAAACAGCTGATTGCTGATCAGTGGGTATCCCGGGTATTGGACCTCCACTGATCACTATAAAAATCTCAGAAAACCCCTTTAGCTATTTCATGACCAGAGTATTTTACAACTTAAAGGATTATTTCCATCTCAACATTTATAGTGTATCCACAGGATATGAGAGGTGGTCACGCCATTCGCTTTTAAGGGTTCTCTGAAAATAGCTTACTCAGTTATTTTTAGAACTTACATAGAAGTAAATGGAGAGAGCCACACATGACTGGCCATGAGAAGGGGGTCGTTCTAGGGATAGGTGCTGTTCCAGAGGTGGGACTCGCATTTGTCAGACATTTATGGGAATAGGGCATTAAAGAGGTTGTCTGGGCTTTATCTATTGATGACCTATCCTCAGAATAGGTTATCATCAGTATAAGATCGGCCACCCAGCACCCCTGCCAATCAGCTATATGAGGATAGACATACAGCGGAGAGCAGGAAGAGAGAGACGGGAGACGGCACATGCATACTGCGTGCACCGTCTCCTCATACAGCTGCTCGGAGGGGGTGCCAGACCCCCTCCTGAGGATAGATCATCAATAGAATAAGCCCAGACAACCTCTTTAAGGAACAGACAAGATTTACCAGTTTTTGGAATGTCCTGGCTTAATGACTAGAATTTATTGTGTGTTAGGCCTCATGCACACGACCGTTGTGTGCATCCGTGGCCGTTGTGCCGTTTTCCGTTTTTTTTCGCGGACCCATTGACTTTCAATGGGTCCGTGGAAAAATCGGAAAATGCACCGTTTTGCAGCCGAGACCGTGATTCGTGTATCCTGTCCGTCAAAAAAATATGACCTGTCCTATTTTTTTGACGGACAACGGTTCACGGACCCATTAAAGTCAATGGGTCCGTGAAAGAACACGGATGCACACAAGATTGGCATCCGTGTCTGTGATCCGTGGCCATAGGTTACTTTAATACAGACGGATCCGAAGATCCGTCTGCATAAAAGCTTTTTCAGAGCTGAGTTTTCACTTCGTGAAAACTCAGATCCGACAGTATATTCTAACACAGAGGTGTTCCCATGGTGATGGGGACGCTTCAGGTTAGAATATACTAAAAGAACTGTGTACATGACTGCCCCCTGCTGCCTGGCAGGTGCTGCCAGGCAGCAGGGGGCAGCCCCCCCCGTAGTTAACACATTGGTGGCCAGTGCGGCCGCCCCCCCCTCCCTCCCCTGTAGTTAACTCATTGGTGGCCAGTGGGCCCCCCCCTCCCTCCCCTGTAGTTAAATCGTTGGTGGCCAGTGGGCCCCCCCTCCCTCCCCTGTAGTTAAATCGTTGGTGGCCAGTGGGCCCTCTCCCCTCCCTCCCCCTCCTAATTAAAATCTCCCCCCCCCTATCATTGGTGGCAGCGGAGAGTACCGATCGGAGTCCCAGTTTAATCGCTGGGGCTCCGATTGGTAACCATGGCAACCAGGACGCTACTGCTGTCCCGGTTGCCATGGTTACTTAGCAATTTATAGCAGCATTATACTTACCTGCGAGGCTGCGATGTCTGTGTCCGGCCGGGAGCTCCTCCTACTGGTAAGTGACAGGTCATTAAGCAATGCGCCGCACAGACCTGTCACTTACCAGTAGGAGGAGCTCCCGGCCGGACACAGACATCGCAGCCTCGCAGGTAAGTATAATGCTGCTACAAATTGCTAAGTAACCATGGCAACCGGGACAGCAGTAGCGTCCTGATTGCCATGGTTACCGATCGGAGCCCCAGCGTTTAAACTGGGACTCCGATCGGTACTCTCCGCTGCCACCAATGATAGGGGGGGAGATTTTAATTAGGAGGTGGAGGGGGAGGGAGGGGAGAGGGCCCACTGGCCACCAACGAGTTAACTACAGGGGAGGGAGGGGGGCCCACTGGCCACCAACGAGTTAACTACAGGGGAGGGAGGGGGGCCGGCCGCACTGGCCACCAACGAGTTAACTACAGGAGAGGGAGGGGGGCCCACTGGCCACCAATGAGTTAACTACAGGGGAGGGGGGGGGACGGCCGCACTGGCCACCAATGTGTTAACTACAGGGGGGGGGGCTGCCCCCTGCTGCCTGGCAGCACCTGCCAGGCAGCAGGGGGCAGTCATGTACACAGTTCTTTTAGTATATTCTAACCTGAAGCGTCCCCATCACCATGGGAACGCCTCTGTGTTAGAATATACTGTCGGATTTGAGTTACACGATGTAACTCAAATCCGACGGTATATTCTAACATAGAGGCGTTCCCATGGTGATGGGGACGCTTCAAGTTAAAATATACCATCGGATTGGAGAAAACTCCGATCTTATGGTATATTAACTCCTGACTTTACATTGAAAGTCAATGGGGGACGAATCCGTTTGAAATTGCACCATATTGTGTCAACGTCAAACGGATCCGTCCCCATTGACTTGCATTGTAATTCAGGACGGATCCGTTTGGCTCCGCACAGCCAAGCGGACACCAAAACGACTTTTTTTTTTCATGTCCGTGGATCCTCCAAAAATCAAGGAAGACCCACGGACCAAAAACACTCACGGATCACGGAAAAATGGAACCCGTTTTTGCGGACCGCAAAAAAATACGGTCGTGTGCATGAGGCCTTAGGCTGAGTGATTTTTTTTTTTTTGTCTTTTCATTATGGGGCATTGTTTCTCTTCTCTTTTTGTTATATAGTAGATCTTACAGTTATATTGATTACATACACTGCGTGCAGAATTATTAGGCAAATGAGTATTTTGACCACATCATCCTCTTTATGCATGTTGTCTTACTCCAAGCTGTATAGGCTCGAAAGCCTACTACCAATTAAGCATATTAGGTGATGTGCATCTCTGTAATGAGAAGGGGTGTGGTCTAATGACATCAACACCCTATATTAGGTGTGCATAATTATTAGGCAACTTCCTTTCCTTTGGCAAAATGGGTCAAAAGAAGGACTTGACAGGCTCAGAAAAGTCAAAAATAGTGAGATATCTTGCAGAGGGATGCAGCACTCTTAAAATTGCAAAGCTTCTGAAGCGTGATCATCGAACAATCAAGCGTTTCATTCAAAATAGTCAACAGGGTCGCAAGAAGCGTGTGGAAAAACCAAGGCGCAAAATAACTGCCCATGAACTGAGAAAAGTCAAGCGTGCAGCTGCCAAGATGCCACTTGCCACTAGTTTGGCCATATTTCAGAGCTGCAACATCACTGGAGTGCCCAAAAGCACAAGGTGTGCAATACTCAGAGACATGGCCAAGGTAAGAAAGGCTGAAAGACGACCACCACTGAACAAGACACACAAGCTGAAACGTCAAGACTGGGCCAAGAAATATCTCAAGACTGATTTTTCTAAGGTTTTATGGACTGATGAAATGAGAGTGAGTCTTGATGGGCCAGATGGATGGGCCCGTGGCTGGATTGGTAAAGGGCAGAGAGCTCCAGTCCGACTCAGACGCCAGCAAGGTGGAGGTGGAGTACTGGTTTGGGCTGGTATCATCAAAGATGAGCTTGTGGGGCCTTTTCGGGTTGAGGATGGAGTAAAGCTCAACTCCCAGTCCTACTGCCAGTTTCTGGAAGACACCTTCTTCAAGCAGTGGTACAGGAAGAAGTCTGCATCCTTCAAGAAAAACATGATTTTCATGCAGGACAATGCTCCATCACACGCGTCCAAGTACTCCACAGCGTGGCTGGCAAGAAAGGGTATAAAAGAAGAAAATCTAATGACATGGCCTCCTTGTTCACCTGATCTGAACCCCATTGAGAACCTGTGGTCCATCATCAAATGTGAGATTTACAAGGAGGGAAAACAGTACACCTCTCTGAACAGTGTCTGGGAGGCTGTGGTTGCTGCTGCACGCAATGTTGATGGTGAACAGATCAAAACACTGACAGAATCCATGGATAGCAGGCTTTTGAGTGTCCTTGCAAAGAAAGGTGGCTATATTGGTCACTGATTTGTTTTTGTTTTGTTTTTGAATGTCAGAAATGTATATTTGTGAATGTTGAGATGTTATATTGGTTTCACTGGTAAAAATAAATAATTGAAATGGGTATATATTTGTTTTTTGTTAAGTTGCCTAATAATTATGCACAGTAATAGTCACCTGCACACACAGATATCCCCCTAAAATAGCTAAAACTAAAAACAAACTAAAAACTACTTCCAAAAATATTCAGCTTTGATATTAATGAGTTTTTTGGTTTCATTGAGAACATGGTTGTTGTTCAATAATAAAATTAATCCTCAAAAATACAACTTGCCTAATAATTCTGCACTCCCTGTATATGAACTTTTTTGGCAATATTAGGTGTAAAGAGGATAAAAATCATAAGTAGTCAAACTAATCGATTCATAATTTGCTACTGAAGCAGCGACTGTGCATGCGTGACTTTGCACTTCTGAGTAGCGGCACATGAACAGACTTTGCTCTGGAATCAGAAGCAGAGCCTCTGTGCTTGAGCTGCTACTCGGAGCAGTGGTGCAGGGGTTACTTTGTCAGGAACAGCTGATGTCCAGCCCTGTCAATCCAGCAGCAAGAGGAGCATCCTCAGCTCTGGGGACACACCGTCCTAGGTGCAGAATACTTTGCAGAATTCATTAATGAGATGAGTGGATTCTTACAAATCAGTTCACTCATCTCTAATCATAAGCAAACATAATTTTTTACTGTGTGCCCCTATAAATGTAAAACAGAGTCCTAAATGATGGCACAGAGTGTCCCTGTGGCTCTGTACCTTTCAGTACTTCTAGAGAAGAATAGTGCAATAAAAGAGCATCCTTGGAGCATTCCATGATTTGTTTTTTGTCAGCCTCATATATTAAAAAATCTCTGTATGCTTCTGTATAAAATCAGACGTCCACAGCTCCATATACTGTCTGAGATAAATGAGCACTTGTACTCGGCCATCTCCGGCAGCCCCATAGAGTTTAATGAACCGGTGGACACACATGCATGTTTGCTGCTGCATTCAAACGGGGAGCACGGGCCCCCATTCTAATGATCGACCAAGGCCCCAGCGGTCCGACCCCCACTGATCAGTTACTTGCACCATATCCTGTGGCTCAGGTATAAGTTGTCTCGTCACAGGACGACACATTTACTATGAAATGGTGACCTTTGTTTTCTGTTCCCAGGTGCATAACCTTACATTTATCTGGGTTAAATCTCATGTTCCTTAGGGCTGTATTACCCTAACAGATTATCTAATCATTCATTGGTCAGACAGCCATCTACACACACAGATCTTTTGTTATACACATCAACTATTGGTCTGATCGGACAGAAATACCGTATTTTTCGCCCTATAAGACGCACTCCCCCCCAAAAAGTGGGGGGAAAATGGCAGTGCGTCTTATGGGGCGAATACTGCCATTTACACTGATACATCGCCGACTGCGATGCTGCACAGCGCTGCCGGCGGTGTATCAGCGGGGAGGGAGGAGGGGTGGGGGCAGGCATCTGGTGTTGTAATGGCAGCGGGGCCCAGTGCAGTCACTGTATTCTATCACTTTATGAATGAAGCAGGCGGAGCAGGTGCATGATGTAGTGAATTACGTTACGCTGCCGCCACCCGCCCGGCCTGCCTACAGGAGTTTCAAGTGAGTACCGTACTACATGGATTTCTCTATGCTGCAGAGTATTGCTATAGTTTAAAACAGCGCCCATGCCTACACGTTACCTATTAATACTACAGTGAGCGGGGCCCGGTGTAATAGAATACAGTGAATGTACTGGGCCCCGCTGCCATTACAACACCAGATGCCGGCCCCCACCCCCTGTATTGGGGGTCATTCCCTATTTTACACAGAGACACTTATGGGGGGGGGGGGGGGTGGATCTGTGGGTGACACTTATGGGGTGGGGGGGAAATCTGTGGATGACACATACAGTGGATATAAAAAGTGTACACACCCCTGTTAAAATGTCAGGTTTCTGTGATGTAAAAAAAATGAGACAAAGATAAATCATTTCAGAACTTTTTCCACCTTTAATGTGACCTATAAACTGTACAACTCAATTGAAAAACAAACTGAAATCTTTTAGGTAGAGGGAAGAAAAAATATTTTAAAAAAATATATGGTTGCATAAGTGTGCACACCCTTAAACTAATATTTTGTTGAAGCACCTTGTGATTTTATTACAGCACTCTTTGCAAAAACACTCCAAATCTGTAAGATTGTGAGGGCATCTCTGTGCACAGCCCTCTTCAGATCACCCCACAGATTTTCAATCGGATTCAGGTTTGGGCACTGGCTGGGCCATTCCAAAACTTTCATCTCCTTCTGGTGAAGCCATTCCTTTGTTGATTTGGATGTATGCTTTGGGTCGTTGTCATGCTGAAAGATGAAGTTCCTCTTCATGTTCAGCTTTCTAGCAGAAGCCTGAAGGTTTTGTGCCAATATTGACTGGTATTTGGAACTGTTAAAAATTCCCTCTAGCTTAACTAAGGCCCCAGTTCCAGCTGAAGAAAGACAGCCCCTTGGCATGATGCTGCCACCACCATGCTTCACTGTGGGTATGGTGTTCTTTTGGTGATGTGCAGTGTTGTTTTTGCGCCAAACTTATCTTTTGGAATTATGGCCAAAAAGTTCAACCATGGTTTCATCAGACCATAACACCTTTTCCCACATGCTTTTGGGAGACTTCAGATGTGTTTTTGCAAAATGTAGCCTGGCTTGGTTGTTTTTCTTCGTAAGAAAAAGCTTTCGTCTTGCCACTCTACCCCATAGCCCAGACATATGAAGAATACGGGAGATTGTTGTCACATGTACCACACAGCCAGTACTTGCCAGATATTCCTGCAGCTCTTTTAATGTTGCTGTAGGCCTCTTGGTAGCCTCCCAGATCAGTTTTCTTCTCGTCTTTTCATCAATCTTGGAGGGACGTCCAGTTCTTGGTAAGGTCACTGTTGTGCCATATTTTCTCCACTTGATGATGACTGTCTTCACTGTGTTCCATGGTATATCTAATGCCTTGGAGATTATTTTGTCCCCTTCTCCTGACTGATACCTTTTAACAATGAGATCCCTCTGATGCTTTGGAAGATCTCTGTGGACCATGGCTTTTGCTGTGGGATGCGACTAAGAAAATTTCAGGAAAGACCAACTAGAGCAGCTGAACTTTATTTGGGGTTAATCAGAGGCACTTTAAATGATGGCAGGTGTATGCTGACTCCTATTTAACATGATTTTGAATGTGATTGCTTAATTCTGAACACAACTACATCCCCAGTTATAGTTATGCAACCACATTATTTTAGTTTTTTTTTTAGTTTTCTTCCCTCCACCTAAAAGATTTCAGTTTGTTTTTCAATTGAGTGGTACAGTTTATAGGTCACATTAAAGGTGGAAAAAGTTCTGAAATGATTTATCTTTGTCTTATTTTTTTACAGCACAGAAACATGATATTTTAACAGGGGTGTGTAGACTTTTTATATCCACTGTATATAGCAAAGGTGCTATGTGTCATCCACAGATCCCCCATAGCAGTGTCATCCATAGATCCCCCCATAACAGTGTCATCCACAGATCCCCCATAATAGTGCCATCCACAGATCCCCACATAATAGTGCCATCCACAGATTCCCCCATTACAGTGCCATCCACAGATCCCCCATAACAGTGCCATCCATAGATCCCCATAACAGTGCCATCCATAGATCCCCCCATAACAGTGCCATCCACAGATTCCCCATAACAGTGTCATCCACAGATCCCCCATAACAGTGTCATCCATAGATCCCCCCCATAACAGTGTCATCCACAGATCCCCCCATTACAGTGTCATCCACAGATCCCCCCATAACAGTGCCATCCACAGATCCCCCATAATAGTGCCATCCACAGATCCCCCATAACAGTGCCATCCATAGATCCCCCATAACAGTGCCATCCATAGATCCCCCATAACAGTGCCATCCATAGATCCCCCCACAACAGTGCCATCCACAGATTCCCCATAACAGTGTCATCCACAGATCCCCCATAACAGTGTCATCCACAGATCACCATTAGTTCAATACCCACCAAAAGCACACCTTTTGGTTCAAATTTTTTTTCCCTATTTTCCTATTGTCCCCTTCTTAAACCTAGGTGTGTCTTATGGGCCAGTGCGTCTAATAGGGCGAAAAATACGGTAGGTAATTGATAATCTGTTGGTGTAATACAGCCCTTACTTCCACAAGACTCCAATTTATATAAATCCGTTTGTAATATAATAGCGTCATCTTCTTTTTTATCTTTTTCCTGTATCATATCCAAAAATATGATATTACTTAATATATTATAACCCCAATTCCAGAAAAGTTGGGACGCTATATAAAATGTAAATGAATGTAAATAAAAATAGAATAAAATGATTTGCAAATCGCGTAGACCCATGTTTTATTCACAATAGGTCATAGAACAAATGATCAGATTTAGAAAGTGACATTTTACCATTTCATGGAAAAAATAACTCATTTAGAACTTGATGGCAGCAACATATCTCAAAAAAGTTGGGACACCATGTCAACTGTTCTGTAGGATCCCTTCTTTTAATTACAATCTGTAAACGTTTGGGAAGTGAGGGGACCAATTACTGGAGATTTGGGAGAGGAATGTTGTCACATACTTGTCTGATGTAGGATTTTCACTGCTCAACAGTCCTTGGTCTTCTTTGACGGATTTTTCATTTCATGATGCGCCAAATATTTCCTATTGGTGAAAGGTCCGGACTGTAGGCAGGCGAGTTCAGCACCGGGAGCTTTCTTCTGTGAATTATGTGGTTTAGCATTGTTGCTGAAATACTCAAGGCCTTCCCTGAAAGAGACATTGTCTGGATAGGAGCATATGTTCTTCTAAACCCTTTATACGCTGTTCAGCATTGATAGTGTCTTTCCAGATGTGTAAGCTGAACGCGCCTTAGTCATTAATACAATCCTATACTATCAGCGATGCAGGCATTGAACTGTGTGTAAGCTGGGTGGTTCCTGGTCTCATGGTTTTAAAAAAATTCTAATATTGATTGATCTGACCACAGAGGTTTTCCATTTTGCCTCAGTCTATTTTGAATGGGCTTTGGCCCAGAGAATATGGCGTTGTTTCTGGATCATAGTTGACATATGGCTTATTTTTTTTTTTTACATGAGACAGCCTTAACTTGCATTTGTGGATTGCATAGTGAATAGTGTTGAGCGAACTTGTGTTTTAAATTCGGCGTCTAAAGTTCGGGTTCAGGTTATCGAAGAATCGCGTTATGGATTCCGCTACCACGGACCATAAGTTATGGTCCGTGGTAGCGGAATCCATAACGCGATTCTTCGATAACCTGAACCCGAACTTTAGACTCCAAACTTAAAACACAAGTTCGCTCAACACTGATAGTGAACCGTGTTCACAGACAATGATTTCTGGAAGTGTTCCTGAGCCCATGCAGTCATTTCCAGCACAGAATCATGCCTGCTTTTAATGCAGTGCCGCCTGAGGGCCCGTAGATCATGAGCATCCAATACTGACCGCCAGCCTTGTTCTTTGCACCCATGGATTTCTCCATGTTCTCAGAATTTTTTGATGATAGATGGTGGGATATTCAAAGTCTTTGCAATTTTAACGTTGAGACTCTGTCTCTCTAACAAGTGCTTTTTATAACCAGTCATATGACTTAGTACCAAATTGCTGCTCCTTTTTTATTAGTACCACTTACAATTTCAGCCTTTTATCATCTCTGTACCAACTTTGTTGAGATATGTTGCTTTCATTAAAGGGATTCTGTCACCAGGATTTCACTTACTGAGCTGTTAACATCACCACATCAGTCTTGACGATTTATATTACAATATACTAGTATTACTGCGCTGTGTCTTGTAATTTGTCTATAAAATCGCTTTTATTAATAAGCAAATTACCTAAATAAGGAGCCCAAGGGGCTGTCCCTCTGTCCGTTGGAGCCCAGTCGCACCCCTTCTCCTTGAGCCCAGCACTGCCCACTGTAAATTAATTCACTCCTCATCGCCGACCTCATCTGCCTATTTGTTGCTAATGTTAGAATAGAGCTATTCACATGGGCGTATAATTTCCGTCAGTATTTTAAATCCTCAGTATGTCCGAGTTTTCAGAATATTTGTTTCCAAATACGCACATTACAGTCTATGGGAGTGCCTTTAAAAAATGCAGGGAGGAAAGAATATGCATGTAAATCCTGATGAAATCCTGAAGCAATCAGGAATCAGTGCATAATCCAGAGCCAGAATACTGACGGATTTTTGTATACTAGTGTGAAAGAGGCCATAAGGTTATTAAAAAAAGGTGTTTTTTATTCAACTAAATTGCTGACCTATCCTCAAGAGAGGTCATCAATGTCACATCCAGGGGCGTAGCTATAGGGGGTGCAGAGGTAGCAGTCGCTACCGGGCCCAGGAGCCTGAGGGGGCCCAAAGACCCTTGCGCCCCATAAGAAGACACCAGTATTATAGAAAGTGCATGCTGGTCAAGTTATAGCTCTGGCTGGAGGGAAGGGCTTGGGTCAAGAATTTGGCTTGGGGGGGTGGTTTACTGTTTACATTTTTGCCGCAGGCAGCATGAAGGCTATGTGCTTCCCTAGCCACAAAACACTGAGGGAAGGGGGGGGGGGGGGGGGGCAAGCTGAACCTTTAGACCAGGGCCCATGAGCCTTTAGCTACGCCCCTGGTCACATCAGTGTGGGTCTGACATCTGGCACCGCCACTATCATCCATTACCTGCAGCTGGCATCACCAGAACTACCACTTAAGGTCCCTTTAAATGGAACGCTTTCCTTCCCGACAATCTGCTGATCGTTGGTGGAAGAGACCCCTGCATTTACATGTATGGGGAGGGGCGATCGCTAATGCCATACTGACTCAGGAGATTGTGTTTACACCAGAGCAATCATTTCTGCATGCGCAAAAATGATCGGATTACCCGATAAACAAGCGTTTCACTACTATGAACGCTCGTTAGTGATATTCTGTGCGATTCTCGGCCCCTGTAAAGGGCCTTTAAGGACTGAGCTGGAAGTACAGCTCCATTCAATGTGTAGTGGCCATGTGCTCAGTTACTGTAGATTTCCTCTTAGGGTAGATTCACATCATCTGATCAAAAAAAAGATCCTTTATTTTGAGCATTCTTTATTCTCATCTTGCATCTATTTCAGCCATTTCCATCTGAGATCCGTTATTTTAAATAGATCCTCCATAGAGAACTTTTTCTCCCGGCTAAAATAATGGATCTCAGACAGAAATGGCTAAAATGGATGCAAACTGAGCATAACAGATCCTCAAAATAAAGGATTCGTTTTTTTTTTTTCTGTACTTCTGATGGATCAGAAGAACATGAAACGGTGATGTGAATCTACCCTTATTCGCTTGAAGAATGAGCTGTGCTTTTGGCTTCATTCTTATTGTTAGTTCAGGCATTGGCAGATGCAGGTACGATAAGGTTGGTGGAGGTGTCAGTAATTGGACGCCACCAATCTGTTATTGATGACCTATCCTGAGGAGAGGTCAGTGCTATTAGCCCTATATTAACCCCTTAACGACCAGCGCTGTACATGTACGGCGCTGGTTGGGTCTTTAAAGATGGCGCCCGCTCCTGAGAGCTGCGGGCACCATAGCCGCTGATGGCCATCTGCTTCTTATAGCAGTCACCTGCGGCTCATATCCGCAACCGGCAGTAATGCCGATCACGGACATTTAACCCCTCAGATGCCGTGGTCAATGCCGACCACGGCATCTGAGTGCATAAAACACCAGAAGCGCACGCTTCCGGTGATGCTCCGGCTCCCCCATGTGGCGATCGGAGGAGCCGGAGCGTGTGTGCAGCAGCCTCTGTCTTTGTTAATGACAGGAGGCTCCTGCATAGTATTTCCTATGGAGCCCTTGCCTGTAATAGTGCTCCTTAGGAAACAATACATTTTCTCATAGACTCCAATGCTAGTGCTTTGGAGTCTATGAGAATAACAATCTAATGATTCCCTATGGGAACTATAAAAAAAAAAGCGTAAAAAAAAAAAAAAAAAGGTTTTTAAAATAAAATTCAATTCAAAATTTTTAAAAATGCACATCATGGGTGTCGCGATGTGCAAAAACGCCTATAGTATAAAAATATATTCCCCATATGGCAAACAGCAAAACGGATGGCCGATTTGCCGTTTTTGGTCGCTTCATTTTCTACAAAAAGTTTTAATAAAAAGTGATCAAAAAGTCATACACACCCAGAATAGTATCAATTAAAAGTTCAGATCACCCCGCCAAAAATGTGCCCCCATACAGCTCCGTACACATAGCTACAAAAAAGCTATAGGGGTCAAAATATGGCGACAAAAAAATAAAACAGATTTTTTCCCACTTTTTAATTTTTTTATCACTATCAAAATGCAAGAAAAACTATACATATAAGCTATCGCCATATTTGTACTGACCCGTAGAACAAAAGTAACTGGTCAGTTTTAAGGTACATCGAACGTCGTAAATAAAAAACCTGTAAAACTGTGGTGGAATTGCTTTTTCTTTCTTGCAATTTCACCCCATTTGAAATGTTTTTCCCGCTTTTTACTACATCATATGCAATATTAAATGGTGGCGTTTTAAAGAACAACTTGTCCCGCAGAAATCAAGCCTGTATATGGCTATGTGAACAGACAAATAAAAAAAAGTTATGGCTCTGGGAAGGCAGCAAAACAAAAAGGCAAAAAAACAACAACAAAACCTCCGGTTCTGAAAGGGTAGAATAAATTAAAAAGATCAGTGTCCAATATTCACAACAGCGGTATTTGTCCATAGTACTGATGTAGTACAATATAGTTCCCTAGACCTGTGAATAAATAAGCACCTACTTCTATAGAGCAGACAGTCCGCAGAGATCCGCTGATGGGATCCCTCTTTTAATATAATGTGGTTTTACATGATATTGACCATTGGAGGTGTCAGCCATGTGTAGTGCAAGTGCCAGACAATAGGTGGAGCTATGGAGCGTGCACTCATGATGCGGTTATCTGGAGACAAGGTAATTGATTTAGTGCGGTGATGAAGCTGGTAAAGTTACTGCAGGACTGAGGAGTTAAACTAATTATCATTAGTGCCTAGATTTACAAGGAAGGAATCAGGGCAAGTTCACACGTTGCAGACTTGAGGATGAAGTCTGCAGGAAATCTGCTCCAAATCCACAAATAGATTTGCAACACACTTGTCAAACTGTGGATTGAAACTCTGTTGAAGAAATCCGGGAATAATCCGGGAACAATTCTGGAGATAATAGGCATGCTACAGATTTGAAAGGATGATCCGCAAAGGCAAATCTGGGTGTCAAAAATGTGCATCATGTAAAAGTTATGTAGATTTCTATTTTACTGTACTTTGCTGTATATTTGCAGTGCGCAATCTGAAAAAAATCTGCAATCTGTACATTTAGCCTTGCGGTACGTCTGCGCAGGATGGATGTACTATAGATTCCCAGTGTACTACAGTGCCAACTAAGCGAATACGATTTTGGCCTCATGCACATGGCCGTTGTGCAGTTTTGGCGGCTCGGATGCGGACCCATTCACTTTAGTGGGGCCGCAAAAGATGCGGACAGCACTCCGTGTGCTGTCCGCATCCGTTGCTCCGTTCCGTGGTCCGCAAAAAAAATATAACCGGTCCTATTCTTGTCCGCGCTTTGCGGACAAGAATAGGCAGTTATATTAAAGGCTGTCCGTGCCATTCTGAAAATTGCGGAACACACACGGACGCCATCCGTGTTTTGCGGATCCGCGGTTTGCGGACCGCAAAACACACAACCGTCGTGTGCATGAGGCCTTTGGCAAATCTAATCCATACAGTGCTGAACAAAAAATTTGCTCCATAAATTGACTTGTGGTGCAGATATTAAGGCCATATTCGCATAATGGATTTTCCATGAGGATTTTGGCGTATTTTCCCACACCAATGTCCATAAAGAACTTGCCCTCAATTCAGCTTCCATTGTTTTTTAGTGGAAAACCCATGCTGAAGTTCATATTGAGTGTTTTTTTCTTTTTGTGCATTGGTTGCAAGTTCATCCTTCATGCGGATTCTGCGTGGAAATTCTCATTAAATCTGTATTAAAATCTGCACCAAAAACAGCATAAAAACCTGTGAAAAATTAGCAGAATTTTGATTTGCATTCTGCGTCTAAATTTTCTACGTACTAATAAAACCATAAGGCCACTTGGACACGTTGCTGAATACATGGAAAATCGCAGCGTCGTACGGTACCAGCAAAGTGGATGAGATTACACTAATCTCTTGTACACTTTGCAGATTTTTTTTCATGCGGAAATTGACCTAAATTGCGGATTTCAAAACAAATAGCATGTCAATTAGGTTTGTGGTTTTAGCTGCGGATTTCAGTGGAAGGGTGAGATCTGCGACAAAACCACTTCAAATCCACACCAAAATCTGCAATCAGACATTGCGGATTTGTGTGCGGATATGCTGCAGAAACGCAGATTCGTGCAGATGTTAAGTCCATTCACCCACGCCCATGTGCAAGTGGCCTAAGGGTGGCTGCACACGGTGAGGATTGTGTGCGGAGAACAAACTGCTCCATAGTGCAGCACCAGCAATGTGAATGAAATTAGACAAATCTCATGCACATATTGCTTTATTTCTTAGGTGCAGAAATGGAACTGATGTGCAGATTTTGCCCCCTTTTCAATGGAAGAATGAGATCTGCAGAAAGTCCGTAAGAAAAACCGCAAGTAACTTGTGCGGAAACTTACGGTACTTGTTTGGTCCGTGTGTCTGTTTTTTCTCCTCCACGTGTCATCCAAATTCCACGGACACTGCTCAACAGAAAGTTGATTTGCACAGCATCTCTTACTAAGGGATCATGCACAGGACCGTTGGTGTCTTTCGGTCCACAAAATACAGATACCGGCCATGTGCATTCCGCATTTTGCCGAACGGAACAGCTGGCCCCTAATGGAACAGTCCTATCTTTTCCGTAATGCGGACAATGATAGGACATGTTCTATTTTACAGACGGGCCATGCAGACATATGGACACGGAATGCACACAGACTCATTTCTGTTTTTTGAGGTCCCATTGAAGTGAATGGTGTCTCATACAGGCTGCAAAAAAAAACAAAAACTGACACGAACAAAAAATATGTTCATGTGCATGAGCCCTAATGGCCCATGAAATACTGACAGAACATGGATGCCATCCGTGCTGTGTCAGACGTTTTTCATGGACCCATAGACTTCAATGACAGCGTTTGGTCTCCTTGATGGTCAGTGGAAAACCACTCATGTGTGAACAAACACATTAAAATCAATGGGTACGTGTGCCATCCGTGGAAAATACAGATAGCACACATCCGTGAAAAACTTTAATGTGAATGAGGCCTACGGCCGCAGCTTGTCCGTTTATAGGTGAACCTTTGCCATGCACAAGGAGAAAGCCGTCGCAAAATCTGAGACATATCCGCACGTAACTCATTGGGATTTTGCCGTAGATCCGCAGCAAATTATTTCCCATGTGGATGTATCCTTAATGTCCTCCATATGATTACATTTGGACTTGTCAAATTCCTGGACGGCAGATTACCATAGACAGGACCATCTTGAGAAGTTCTGCAGCTTGTGCAGGCCTACAGCTGGAAAGGGTGATGCTCAGAGGTGTTGATGTCTTTATGATAAGTGGCCCTGGGGGGGTTGGGGTGGAGTGTCTGGGGCTGAGGTGACTGACACTCCCTCATAGGGAAGGCGGGTTATAACAGCAGCTGATAAAACTCATCTACCCCCTACAGCAGCACTCAGCAATTAGCCTCCCTCCTCATCTGGCACCATGTGTCCTCTGTTGGTCCTGGTGCTGCTGCTGCACGTTAGTAGTTCTATGGCACAGTTTGGAGAGTATTGCCATGGATGGACGGACAACTATGGAAGTTGGCACTCAGGGTTTCAGTGCCCTGAACGATATGACCATGTGGAAGCTACCTACTGCTGTGGATCTTGTAATCTAAGGTACTGCTGCACTGCCAGTGAGGCCAGGCTGGACCAGGGTCAGTGCCCTAGTGAGGAGCAGGAAGACCTACTCCGGGATGGAGTGCCCGCTGTAGAGATGCCGGATGCAGGTAAAACCCTACTCTTTGTATACCATGGCATTGCAGGTGGAGTTTTTGTTACTAAGGGCTAATGCACCCAACCGTTACATGTTTTGCAGTCTGCAAACTGCGTATCTGAAAAACGCGGACCCTGGCCGGGTGCATACTGCATTTTGCGGAATGTCCAGCCCATAATACAACTGTCCTATCCTTGTCTGTAATACGGACAATAATAGGACATTATTTATTTTGAGGAGTATATTCCGTTTTTTTTTTTATGCAGACCCGTTGAAGTGAATGGATCCACAAAAAAGGGCACGAAAATAGACAAATAAATTCATGTGCATGAGCCCTAAAATGAACAGTTATTTCAGTTGTCACTAATACACTTTCCTGTTTATCAGAGTTTTCTGTGCAGCTTTGTGATATTGTTAGAAGGGGTAGGAAAGGATTTGAAAATAATTTTTTTTTTTTTTATAGTAAATATCTTGCCCAGATTGGTGCCATATTGACCTGTGTGTGCCCAGCTTATACAACACTTATTGGTGTTATGTCTGACACGTTATGGTCTTCATGTGTATGACACCAAATTCTGCTACAGTCGATTAGAAGACATTTTTCGGACGCCTTCACACGCGGCAGATTTTATTGCAGAAAATTCTGAGACTGAAAATCATCTGAATAGGGACTTGCAGAAATCCACGTGCTTCCTGCCAAAACAACCCTTTTCAGATGACAGGAACTGATTTTCAGTCTCAGAATTTTCTGCAACAAAGTATTTAGTGCAATATTAAATTAACCTGTTGTGCGGAGTTTAAAATATGCAGCATGTTGAAAACGCCACTTTACCACTTTCAGCGCTCCATTTAGGAGACCGGTGTGGGTCCCACCGCTAGGAACCTCACATATCAGACAATGGGGCATACCCCTTTAAGAACTCATGTACACAAACGTATTATCTTTCCGCGTCCGTTCCGTTTTTATGCGGACCCATTGAAATGAATGGTTCCATATACGGTCCGCCAAAAAAAAAAGGAAGTTAGGGCTCGTTCACACGAACGTGTGATACCCGTTGCCGTATTGCGGACCGCATTTGTGGATCCGCAATACGGAGTGCACACAGATATCATACGTATTTTTTGTGAATTGCAAAATACATACGGTCGTGTGCATGAGGCCTGAAGCTGTGGTCACACTGTTTGCTGGGAATCCTCCCAATGTACACATTTAACTTGTCCATAGCTTAAGGGATGTGATACACTGCCCGATGTTCGGTCCGTGCGAGCGCCAATGGATGATAAAATATCCATTGGCGCTTGTATTCACCAGCTTATGCAGGCCAATGCCATCATGATAAACTGCTACATTTTATTTTCTATATTGTAAATCTGCTTTAAAGTACAGTAAAGTTTAACAACTATTTTTATTTTTTCTTGTAGTGCCCACATACCTACCTTTTCTCCTAGTTGGCACGGTATTTGTGAGCTTTGTCATAGTGGGTGCTCTTGTAGGAGTCTGCTGCTGCAGATGTCTTAGACCTGAGGAAGAAACCCAGATGAATGGACCTGCTCCACAAAGCCGACTCTTGGATACAGAAACATCTACTGATGTCTCGAGGCACTCCAGTTCCAGCTCAAACTGTGCCCCTCGTGGATCCCTTGGTGCTCGGCCACAAAATCTCTGTGCTCTGGGAGCGGAAAATATCAATTTGTATATGAACATGCCACAAGGCTATCCGGTCATGGGCTGTCCACCAAATGCGCAGTTTATACACGCTGGCCCATCTGCTGCTCCCTTCTTACAGCCACCATTCATTAACTATGCTGTGCCAGGGGAGCATGCCATATTAATGGCACCAGCATCTTACATTGATGCCAGGAGGGGTTACCCACAATCTACAAACTACCTTCCACTGACCCAACATATTGACTCAATTGGGCCAGAAGAATCTCCTTCTAAATGTTGACCCACAGGGAAGTTTTACTATAATGGACTGAGCCCTGTAAGGACAGTAACGTGAAATGATTTGTATGCGGAGAAGAGAAGTTTTTATGGAAAAGGCAATATGGTGTAAATGGCACAAACAAATGACTATTGAGCCTAGAGGCTGCGTCCATCCCACCAACCCACAAAGTCTTTATCCAGGCAGCCACCATGGATTACCCTGACATGAACAGCGCTGCTGGTCTGAATGCGCGTCCAACCGCTCTGTTCATTTTGGGGTACTCTACAGGGGCCCCTCTGGACAGGGGATAGCTTAATATAACTGGAATACTTATTTAAGGCTACATTCACACGAATGTATTTTGTTTCCGTGTCTGTTCCGTTTTTTTTTTGCGGATAGGAAGCAGACCCATTAATTTCAATTAATAAAAATGCAGACAGCACAGCGTGTGCTATCCGTATGGCCGTTACGTAGTCCTGCAAAAAAATAAATAAAATAGAACATGTCCGTTTTGCAGACCAGGATAGGCATTGTTACAATGGATCCGCAATTTGCGGACAGTAAAACGCATACTGTCGTGTGAATGTAGCCTAAGGGCTCATGCACACGACCGTTGTTTTGCAGTACGTTTTTCACGGATCCGTTCTGTATCTGATTATTTTTTTTGTTCGGATCGGAAACAGTAATTTATTAATCGCCAAACACATGAGCAATATGGGCTGAGCATAGCATTTCTACAGTATGGATCCGCAAAATAGGGATGATATACGGATGTGTTCCGTGTACGTTCCGTATTTTTTGCGGACCCATTGACTTGAATGGGGCCTCGAACCATGATTTGCGGACAATAGGACATGCACTACTTTTTTTGTGGGACGGCCATGCGGACAAAGGGAATGCATACTGAAGTGAATGGGTTCCACCTACAGTCCGCCCCAAAAAAAAATGGAATGTAAGCAAAAAGAAAATACGTTCGTGTGCATGAGCCCTAAGTCTTATACGTGGATGATTGACCACTGGTGATTTCTATGACTATGATTACTCTATTAGTAATCTTCTTGCTTGGGCCTTTCTACTTCCTTCATCATATTCCAAGTAGTTTTGTACTTTTTCGAATTCCTGTGTCATCACTATTTTTCGTATGTATATATCCCAAAGGCTGCTGCAAGGGGTTTTTTATGTGAAGAATTGACCCCCCCCCCTCCCATGGTTTTTCTGTATTTCTTCATATCCCTTTGTCAGCACTCCACTTGTCATATGAGGAAAAGACTAAAACGACCATATGTTCTTTATTTTTATAATTTTATTTTTTGGTTTTAATTACTTTGAATTTGCAAATTGTGATGGTTGCTCTTAAAGAATTTGAGACTGTGACAATCATTCTAGATGTTGAATTTGCTTCTGGAAAAGGAGCGTTGTATGTTACGGTGTCAAGTGCACTTTATTTTTTACAGTAAAATAAAACAGATGTACTGTTATCAAGTCTGTGCTCTTAATTGGTCCTGGTGATTGCATGTTAATGGATTTTATAAGCTCTGCAAGTCAGTGGTTTTCTGTTATCTGTAGAACATCATGCTTCATGAGGAGTAATCAATGCTTTTAATTATGTCCTGAAGCTCCTTTAATAGGTTCTTTGTGGCCAGAATTGTGCCATTGTTTGCACAACTTGCCCCCCTCTGGCAAAGGTGAAGTCCTTTGGCTCTGGCAGTCCAGGTGTTTCCAGAGTAGAGCTTGGGTCTGATTACTCTACACTATGAAAATTGAGGACTTTTGTCTTGATGCTGTGTAGTCCTTCCGAGACAATAGCTGTCCACCAAGGTGCTGATGACCAAGGGCTTTGCATACTAAGAGGTTTATGCAAAAGCGAATAGAAACTATTTAGAATCTGACTGGATTGCTCTCCATTGTGAAGGAATTGCTGTCTAAACATTGCACAAAGCAGGTCTCAAATATCACGCTCTTAGAATCCAAATTAGACTTTGCTCCTATTACTGCAATTCGTCCATCTTGGGAGGTTCGCCTTATTATTATTAAGGATATTGTGGATACTGTGTCTTGCTAAGACCAGTAATTCGAACCAGATTTTTTATTTTTTTTTTAAACTGTGATAAATTTAGAGTGAAAACCATTAACATAGCTAATCACACACACTTGCCCTCTATTTCAAAACTAGAGTGAGTGGTGTAGAAATGCAAAAAAATAGTGACTTTTTGAAGCCAAAATTTTCGAGTTAAGGCATGATAAATCAAAGCCATTGTATGAGAGAAAAATCTTAGGCTTCATTCACACATCCGTGGAAGACTGTCCGTGAGATACCGGACTGGCATCCTGCTTAGTGCAGTAGCGCACGGCGTCATTGGTTGCTATGACTCCATGCGCTGTGTTCCGCCGCTACAGTACAGTAATACACTCGTATAGATCATATGAGTGTATTACAGTACTGCGGCACAAATCGCACGGCATCATAGCAACCAATGACTCTGTGCGCTCCTGCACTAACCAGGATGCCAGTCCGGTATCTCGCGGACCCCGTTCCACGGACGTGTGAATGAAGCCTTAAAAGGTGTCATGTCATCAGAGTATCCCTTTGAGTGATCAACTAATTAACCCGATCCTGGTACCACCAGCAAACAACAAATTTTGCTTGGGGGTGGGGGGGGGGGGGATACAAAGATGGATTAAGTCGTAACAGAACAAGAGCCACTCCTACAAATCTGTTAACTGTGCTGGTTCATAGAGGGGTCTTAAGCGGAGAACCCCTCTTTATGATGACCATGTGCCCTCATAGAGAACATGGAAAGGGATTTTCTCAATGAGACATCCCCTTCAAGGCTAATTTCACATGAGTTGACTTCATTGCAGAAAAGCGCCCATATTACACATGAATGACATTTGCCTAAATCTATGGGTAGTTTCTGTTTCCTATGTGCTCATATTCTTGGTCAATTTTCAGGGAGCAGCACTCCTATGAAGTTGGGAGGAGCAGGAAAAGTTTTACTCCCTGGATATGTGTCTGTAAGGTGGGGGAGATGCAAATGACATCAGGAACAAGCCTCACATTCACATTCTGTTACTGTCCTTTCCCCCTCCATGCAGATGCCAGTGACCCCAGTGGGGGAGATGTTCTCAACACTTCTCACCAGAGAGGATATCTGCCCTCGGATTGGGGTAGGGGGAGGCTTCTCCTAGGAAAATAACAAATGTACAAAAATTCTACTGCAGTTTTGAAAATATTTACAATATAATAAAAAAAAATGCACAGTGTGAACCTGGCCTTATGCTTCCAATAGTGCCTAGGCATCTACATTCAATTATGTCCTCACTCCCGCTCTCTGGCTTTCTCCCATACATGCACAAGTGGTGTTTGCTGTATACAGCTATATCCCAGGTGTTATACAAGTCCTGAATATGGAGTAAATAGAAATCAATGAATGCATACAGTATCTTCATGTGCTACATGCAGATTTGTGTTTTTCTAATTGATTTCATAAGACTCAGCGGCATTCACATGGCTGTGTGATGGCTACATTATCTTGACTGACTGTGGCCTGTTTGAGCTGAACCACCCCGGGTCTACTGTCCTGTACCCAAATGATGCTGCAAGTACAGAACAGTGGACATGAGCTTGAACTGGAACTCGCAGCATAATCCATTTTTACAATGCAGTGAGTTTGGCTCAGACAAGCCATGGCTGGTCTGGAAAATGTGTCTGTCACACGGACCACCTGGACCATTTTTTCCCAGACAACCACATTTTACAAAAGTAGTCTACCTTTCAAACATTGTATGGAGCAACCATACAGATATACTGTACAGTGCGGAGATCTGTGCTAGATATAGCTGTAAGGTCTCATGCACACGACCGTATGCCCTCCGAGACATACGGTCTGTGAGTGGGCCATATGTCCCGGAGCGGCATACATCGTGCGCATGGGAGCGCATAGCATCATAGGTTACTATGATGCTGTGCGCATCGGGCCGTCTGCGGGGCTATTGTCCCGCACTTGTATGATATTATGAGTGCGGGACAATAGCCCCGCTGGTGGCCCGATGCACACAGCCTCATAGTAACCTATGATGCTGTGCACTCCCGTGCGCACGATGTATGCTGCTCCAGGACATATGACCCGCTCACGGACCATATGTCTCGGAGGGTGAAAGGATTTGGACCTTTCTGGACCTCTACAACAACCTTGGTTTGAGACACTGACGTCAGGAGAGCTGTTTCTCAGTTGGCAATAACAGACACACACAGTTATCACTGAGAAACACTCTAACTTTATTATGCTATTGCTTGGCCTTATATAGGCAGTAGAAAAGTTTGCATAACAGCAGCGTTAAACCAATCATAAAAGATAAACATTGCTTCTCATACACATACTTCCGGAACATCCTTATATGGTATGTATACGTGCAGTAAGCAGAAATAATAGGTTTTAATCACTCACTATAAGAATGTACGCAGTTGTGCCGAATGACCCTGAATGTTTGTTCTAGTTCTAGGATATTCCCAGAATCTGTCCTGAGACAGATAAGTGAACCTAACTTACAGCGGGGGAAGGTAAAACAGTGCGTGGGTGAGATGTTATAACAATTCTTTACATATTTAGAGAAGACAAGATGGAGTCACATTTCTATTCAGAGGGCATACGGTCATGTGCATGAGCCCTAAGGCCTCTTTCACACGGGCGTTGCGGGAAAATGTGCAGGTGCGTTACGGGAACACCCGCGATTTTTCCGCGCGAGTGCAAAACATTGTAATGCGTTTTGCACTCGCGTGAGAAAATCGCGCATGTTTGGTACCCAAACCCGAACTTCTTCACAGAAGTTCGGGCTTGGGATCGGTGTTCTGTAGATTGTATTATTTCCCCTTATAACATGGTTATAAGGGAAAATAATAGCATTCTGAATACAGAATGCAAAGTAAAATAGCGCTGGAAGGGTTAAAAAAAGTAAAAAATAATTTAACTCCCCTTAGTCCACTTGATAGCGCAGCCGGCATCTCCTTCTGTATTCTTTCTTCAGGACCTGGGTAAAGGACCTGTGGTGACGTCACTCCGGTCATCACAAACTTTTACCATGGTGATGGACCATGTGACGACCGGAGTGACGTCACCACAGGTCCTTTACCCAGGTCCTGAAGAAAGAATACAGAAGGAGATGCCGGGCTGCGCTATCAAGTGGATTAAGGTGAGTTAAATTTTATTTAATTTTTTTTAACCCCTCCAGCGCTATTTTACTTTGCATTCTGTATCAGAATGCTATTATTTTCCGTTATAACCATGTTATAAGGGAAAATAATAATGATCGGGTCTCCATCCCGATCGTCACCTAGCAACCGTGCGTGAAAATCGCACCGCATCCGCACTTGCTTGCGGATGCTTGCGATTTTTACGCAACCCCATTCACTTCTATGGGGCCTACGTTGCGTGAAAAACGCAGAATATAGAGCATGCTGCGATTTTCACGCAACGCACAAGTGATGCGTGAAAATCACCGCTCATGTGAACAGCCCCATAGAAATGAATGGGTCGGTATTCAGTGCGGGTGCAATGCGTTCACCTCACGCATCGCATCCACGCAGAATACTCGCCCGTGTGAAAGGGGCCTTAGAGTTTGCTATGAGGGGGTCTTGAGGAGAGTATTTCCCTCCTGGCATATGTCTAAAGGTATTGAATGGGGCTATGAGAAACCACACAAAAAAAAAAACTGAATTGTGTTAACTTAAAGGGGTTGTGTCACTTCAGCAAGTGGCATTTATCCCGTAGACAAGTTAATACAAGGCACTTACTAATGTATTGTGATTATCCATATTGCCTCCTTTGCTGGCTGGATTCATTTTTCCATCACATTATCCACTGCTTGTTTCCATGCTTACGACCACCCTGCAATCCATTTTGATGGCTATGCTTGCACACTATAGGAAAAAGTGGTGGGCTCTCTGGTGGCCAGGACTGTGGGGGTGCACTTAGGCCTCTTTCACACGGGTGCAATGCGTGAGGTGAACGCATTGCACCTGCACTGAATCCGGACCTATTCATTTCTATGGGGCTGTGCACATGAGCGGTGATTTTCATGCATCACTTGTCATAACCATGGAAACGGGCAGTGCATAATGTGATGGAAAAATAAATCCAGCCAGCAAAAGAAGCAATATGGATAATAACAATACATTAGTGATTGCTTTGTATTAACTTTCTCTACATGATAAATACTGTTTGTTGAAGTGAGACAACCCTTTAAAGGGTTTCTGTCACCCCATTAAACCGTTTTTTTTTTTTTTTCTTTAATAATAATCCCTATAGTGCGATCTCATGATACATAATCAAATTAATAATTTTGGTTCAGTAGATTTTGCTAAAAAACGATTTTTAAAATATGCTAATTACCTTGCTACCAGCAAGTAGGGCGGCTACTTGCTGGTAGCAGCCGCATCCTCCGATGGTAATGACGCCCCCTCGGCATGCTGATTGACAGGGCCAGGGAAGGTAATCCTTCTCTGCTGGCGCTGTTAGAATTAGAAATCTCGTACCTGGCTTCAATCGGCGCAGGCGCACTGAGAGGCGGCCGCTCTGCTCGACCGCTCCATCCTCAATGCGCCTGCGTCGATGACGTCATCGCATACACCCGGAAGAGAAGACGCCGGCGTCTTCTCTTCCGGGTGTATGCGATGACGTCATCGACGCAGGCGCATTGAGGATGGAGCGGTCGAGCAGAGCGGCCGCCTCTCAGTGCGCCTGCGCCGATTGAAGCCAGGTACGGCGCAGGCGCGAGATTTCAAATTCTAACAGCGAGTTTTATCGCCCGACGCAAGGACTGCCATAAATGTGCCTAATTTAGGCTAAGGCTACATAGTGACATGTGGTGTGCGACTTATTGGTACAACTACATTGTGATGTGTCGTCCGACATTGATGTCGCATGACATTTTTTATAATGATATTCAAAGGTGTCTCACTGTGCCATGCGACATGCTTGGATGGTTTTTTTGCGACTGTCGTGTCGCAGTATGTCACATGTCACTGTGCAACATCATTGACTATCATTATAAAAACACATGTAGCCCTGGCCTTATGACGAGGCACACGCCTCCACATAAATTAGAAGAATCTAAAGACCGCACAAGGGGGAAACTAAGACCAGTGTAAAAAGAAATCCCTAAGCTCTCTAGAGTACAGGGTACTTGGTGAGGCCATATTGAAATGTGGCTTGCTATTCTTCTAGTGCTTTGGTGTGTGTTGATATTTGGTGCAGTGTTTTTACCCCAACAGATCTAGGATTGTACGAGCATTGTTATTTCAATGCTAGAAGTAAATACTCAACATGGGATTTTGTTCCTAGAGTTAAACCCCAGGTGTTGCCAGCAGAAGTGCAAGGAAATCCCTGGGATTTACTAACCAACTGTGTAAACAGCAATGTTTTCACTGCCACCATGGTTCCCACTGCACAGTGCGGCTAGTTCTCTTGGAAGGCTTGAGAATTTTAGTGTATAAGGGCTCGTTCAAACAACCATTGCCCCTCCGCTGCCGTATTGCGGCCCACAAACGGCGGGTCAGCAATACACGGGGCACCGGCTGTGTGCATTCTGCATCACAGATGCCGATCCATTCACTTGAATGGTTCCGCAAATCCAGAGATGCGGTGCCGAACGCAATGGAAGCACGGAACGGAACCCCACGAAAGAACTACAGAAAACGCATCAGTTTTGTCCTAATGCATTCTAAATGGAAAGCAATCCGTTCAGTATGCATCAGGATGTCTTTTCTTGTACGGTATTTGACCAGACAAAATACCGCATTTTCTGGCAAAAATCCCAGAACACTAACGCATTAACTTCCATAGAGATGTTTTAATGCTGGATCTGGTACCAAGTGTTCCGGAAATTGCCGCGTTGCCACATCCAGTTTTCTGGTCTGCACATGTGCCTGGACATAGGAGAAGCTACTTTTGCTTTTGATCTTTGAATTTTTTTTAATACCAGATCCGGAAAAAACATGTCCCGTTTGCATACGGTTTGCCGGATCCGAACAACGTTAGTGTGAAAGTACCCTTATACAGTCTATTCAGATGTCTATGGAAGGTAAAACCTGCCAAAATTTAAATGAAATTGAAGAACCTAAAATTAGAATTATAATAAAGTTTTAACATTTTAATTTCATCTAGCGTCTGCAAAATACATGCCAAAATTTGAAAGAAAATTCTATTTCTCCATTTAAATTTTCTTTTCTAACTCCAGTGTGGGTCATAAGTGCCAAAAATAAATGTAAAAATAAATAGCCTTTTTCATTTTAAATTTCCACTTTGTCAATTAATTCTCCTCTTCCTATATATTATAATTATAAATCAAATGAAAACACCATGTAGAAGCTGAAAATGGTAGATTGAGATTTCAATTTCATCTCTTGCAGGCATTTTCCCTTCCAAAAATCTAATAAAAAAGAAAGCCTATTTGAATTTTTATTTTAACGTTGTACTAACATTCAGATTCATTTAAATGAGCAGTAGTGGGCATGGTGCAGCAAGCAAAATGTTGTTATTTCATTCCTGACTGACCAGACAGTGACGCTGTGCTTCTCCACATTTCCAACAGCTAACACATGATCAAGTTTACAATTCTAATAGATGGTGCTGTGACAGTGAAATCTTAGTATTGTGCCGAATGCATAGGATAAGATTATGAGTCTAATAGATGGTGCCCTCTTTTTGAGGAGTGAATTATACTAGGATTATGATTATATCATCAACTCTGCCCCCCTTTTAACCCCCTAGATGTGCAGCATCTGGGGTTATTCCGCTCTGCGTGAGTGAGGACGTGGTGGACGTTCCTCCAGAAATGTGCCAAGTAGCTTAAAAAGTCGCAAATTATGGTACACATATGTCATGCGCCATAATCGGTGACTTTTTTACGTCAGTATAGTGGCATAAGACAATTAGTAAATGCAGAAACGTGGAGCATCCTTGGCATCACTGCGTTGATTGCTGGGAGAGTTCAGACCCTCATGATCAATATTGATGGCCTACAATAGCGCTCAGCAATGTTTGGCCAGAAACGCAGCTTTAGCGTAGCTATGTCCTATTCTTGTCCATGTTGCAGACAAGGACAGGCATTGTTACAATGGATCCACACAAAAAAAAAAAAAAAATGGATGCAATAGGGTTGTCACTAGTGTTGAGCGAGCATGCTCGGCCGAACTGCTGTTCGGCTCGAGCATCACTATGCTCGGCACATCCGAGTGCTCGGCCGAATACTGAGGGTGCTCAAGTACAATTTAATACAATTAAAGTCAATAGGAGAAGAAGAGAGGGTGCCTGGTTCACAAAAAAAGTTTAGAAATTGATGGAAACAGCATTAAGAGGATGGCTGGATGCGTCTTGGACTCCTATTATCTACGACATACAATAGACAACCACACAAAGGCTAAATGCAGAAAGCCAAGTATATGCAAGCCATTAATCTATCCATGAGACAGATGACAGCCTTGTGCACTATGAGACATTCCAAACCAGCTCTCATCTGACTGAGAGCCAGTAAGCCTCAAAGTTACTTCAGATCTGCTGTATGGCTTGAGTGGACCTGCGCACCTAGATCAATATCACTAGGGAGACAAAAAGTTTTCTGATTGTCCTAACATAATATTTAATAACCTTTCTATACAGTTTTGTCATGTAAAAACTCATTTGCATAAACATATGGGAAATACATGCAAATGAGTAGAATCTGCCTTGTTTTTCAGCTCAAAAACCATTTGCATTGAAAATTTGTGATCTACACTACTCATGAACAGCGCCATCTATTGGTTTCATAGTTTTATGACAAGATGTCACTACCAGAGCTTTGGGACGTTCTCACAGCTCTGTTTCTCCACCCCTGTGATGATGTCACTACTAGAGCTGGGAGGAGTTCTCACTGCTCTGTTTACTTTTGGTTTCCTTCCTCCCAGGTGTTCCTCATGCGTTTGATTTCCCTCTCTTTATATCACCCCTCCTCCTATTGTAGGGCGTGGATTATAGTTCTCATTTCAGTTGTAGCTCTTGCTTTAGTATCTTCACTTGTAGCTATCAGTTCACTGGACCTGTGTTCTGCTGCAGCAAGCACTCCGGATATTGCCAGCTGTCCTTGGATCCGTTTTCTCTGCGGCTGCAACACCTTCAGCTAAGTGTACAGACATTGTTGTGTACCTGATTATTTTCTGACTGGATCTGAGGTGGCCACGGTTCCCTCCATATACTGAGTAGGGCACCGGTGGCCGTGCCCCTTCCACTATTGTAGGGGTTACAGTGGTCATCAGTCTTAGGCACGTGGGCATGCCTCGTTCCGCCCTTTGGATCCGGGCATGTGCTTTAGCAGCATAGGGAGAGCTTTGAGGGTCTGACAGGGGTCACCCTTTATCCTCCCTAGTTTGGGTCCGGTCAGTAGCTCTTTTACTGTGTATACTATTGTTGCTCACATACAGCCGTGACATTATAATCCACCAAAACCGTCCTTTTTTGACATGGATCCGCTTTCTGGCCTGGTTGACCGCATGCAGGGTCTTTCTTTGGAAGTAGCGGATCTCCGTCAATCTATGACTCAGCTTCAAGCATTGGGCTCTGCTCCGGCTCATGGAGTCTGTTGCGAGCCAAAGGTCTCACTTCCGGAAACGTTCTCCGGGGGCAGTGAGAATTTTGTTCGCTTCAGAGAGGCATGCAAACTCCATTTTTGCTTGTGTCCCCACTCCTCTGGTAAGGAGGAGCAGAGGGTGAGGATTGTCATCTCCCTGCTCAGGGGTAATGCTCAGACTTGGGCTTTTTCGCTGCCATCAGGGGATCCCTCCCTTCGATCCGTGGAAAGATTTTTTGTGGCCCTGGGGCAGATTTATGATGACCCGGATCGTGTTGCTCTGGCCGAATCTAACTTACGTGTTTTATGCCAGAACAAACTGTCTGCGGAGCTTTATTGTTCTGAATTTCGGAGATGGGCAGCTGATTCGGGTTGGAATGATGCTGCACTCCGGAGTCAGTTCTGTCATGGTCTCTCAGAGAGATTGAAAGATGCGTTTGCTTTCCATGAGAGACCAACGTCTTTAGAGTCTGCCATGTCATTGGCGGTACGCCTTGACAGGCGTCTAAGAGAAAGAAACGAGACCTCTCTGTCCAGCCATTGTCAGTCTAGGGGCAGTGGTGCGGACTCATTCAGTGTGCAGGGGCCTCATCCTGTCTCGCTCCCCTCTGAGGAGGAGCCCATGCAGCTAGGTCGACTTGCCCCTGATAAAAGAGGATTTAGTCCTCAGAGTATGGTGTGTTTTTGTTGTGGGGGCATAGGTCATTTGGCAAATGTTTGTCCGTCTAGGAGATTCTTGAACTGTACTAAGAGCGATAATAAGAGAAAAACCTCAAAAGGTAAATCATCAAATTCTGCTTCATCTGCTACTTTGGGCAAAGTTGATGTGGGAATTGATGCTTTTTCTCTGACCTGCAGTTCCCGTTTTCTCCTGTCTGCCAGGGTGGCGCTAGAGAGCAAAGTCATTTCTTGTGAGATTTTTGTCGATAGTGGAGCGGCCGTCAATCTTATTGACACTCAATTTGTAGCCATGCATGGTTTTCAGGTTTGCACATTAGAAAAGGATATACCTGTTTTTGCTATTGACTCTGCTCCACTCTCACAGAGATCTCTGAAGGGCATTGTTCACAATATCCGGCTAGCTGTAGGTGACACTCATGTGGAGGATATATCTTGTTTTGTCCTTAACGGATTGCCTTCTCCTCTAGTTTTGGGGTTACCCTGGCTCACTAGACATAACCCCACTATTGATTGGCAAGGAAGGCAAATAAATGAGTGGAGTGACTTTTGTAGAGAGAATTGTCTCACAGCGACTTTTGCAGAGGTGTCTACTAAAACTGTGCCATCATTTCTCTCTGATTTCTCGGACGTGTTTTCCGAGAGCGGTGTTCAGGAGCTACCTCCTCACCGGGAGTTTGACTGTCCCATTAACCTCATTCCCGGCGCCAAGCTGCCAAAAGCACGCCTCTACAATCTCTTACAACCGGAAAGCAAACTTATATCTCCGAGAGTCTCGAGAAGGGGCATATTCGTCCCTCAAAGTCACCTGTGGCCGCGGGTTTTTTTTTTGTTAAAAAAAAAGATGGCTCTCTGAGACCTTGCCTAGATTTTAGGGAGCTGAACCGTATCACGATTCGCGATCCCTATCCCCTTCCTCTGATCCCGGACCTCTTCAACCAAATTGTTGGGGCCAAGGTGTTTTCCAAATTGGATTTGAGAGGCGCGTACAACCTGGTCAGGGTCAGAGAGGGGGATGAATGGAAAACGGCCTTAAATACCCCTAACGGGCATTTCGAGAATCTCGTTATGCCTTTCGGCCTGATGAATGCTCCGGCCGTCTTTCAGCATTTTGTTAATAGTATGTGTTGCACAATTGACAACGCAGTCCAGTGCACATCTTGCATGATGTATGCAGTCCTGGAACAGCCGTTCCAGGGTGAATTTCTTTGTTCAAGATGTGAGCAAATTACCCGTTTGGAATCGCTAATCGAGTCTCTAAATGGGCAAGTTGCAACACTGAGAGGCATTGACAATTTGCAAAAAAGTTTGCTTCTCACCGAGCAAGCACTCTTTGGGGTAGATGAGGGAGAGGGTGACAGAGAGGAGGCTGAGGAAAGTGAGGTAGCTAGCTGGGTAACATTTAGAAAGCGGGGTAGAGGGAAGAGTGCCAGGGAGGCTAGCCCTGATCTGACACACCCCAACAAGTTTGCACGTTTGGCAGATGAGGGGGATGTCAGTCCAGGGACGGCACTGCCGCAGCCGGACACTTCCTCTGCCAGTCAGGGGAATGTCAGCTCCGGTAAGCAGGGGACCAGGAGAGCAGGGCAGGCCAGACAGGTGCTGGTAGTGGGAGACTCAATTATTAGGGGAACAGATAGGGAAATCTGTCACAAAGACCGTGATCGCCGAACAGTGTGCTGTCTTCCTGGCGCTAGAGTTCGACATATCGCGGATCGGGTTGACAGATTACTGGGAGGGGCTGGAGAAGATCCAGCGGTCATGGTCCATATCGGAACCAATGACAAAGTTAGGGGTAGGTGGAGAGTCCTTAAAAATGATTTCAGGGATTTAGGGCAAAAGCTTAGGGCAAGGACCTCAAAGGTAGTATTTTCCGAAATACTACCGGTACCACGGGCCACACAAGAAAGGCAGCGGGAGATTAGGGAAATTAACAAGTGGCTCAAGAACTGGTGTAGGATGGAGGGGTTTGGGTTCCTGGAGAACTGGGCCGACTTCGCTGTCGGCTACAGCCTCTATCGTAGGGACGGGCTGCACCTCAATGGGGAAGGAGCAGCTGTGTTGGGGAAGAAGATGGCTAGAAGGTTGGAGGAGTGTTTAAACTAGGGACTGGGGGGGAGGGTAATTACACTATAGAAGGGGAAGATAGTGCAGATAGAGACCGGGGGCAAGGTAGTGGGACTGGGGGAGAAATGGAAGGAGGGACAAGAACAGTTCAGAAGGAAAGGTGTAGGGTAAAAAATATACATAAACCTCTCATATGTATGTATACTAATGCCAGAAGTCTGACTAATAAAACTGGTGAACTGGAATTAGTGATGTGTGAGGAGGACTATGACATAGTGGGAATAACTGAGACATGGCTGGATGATAGCTATGACTGGGCAGTTAATGTACAAGGTTACAGTCTGTTCAGAAAGGATCGTCAAAACCGGAGAGGTGGAGGGGTCTGCCTTTATGTAAAATCTTGTCTAAAGCCCACACTCCGTGAAGATATAAGTGAGGGACATGAACATGTGGAGTCACTGTGGGTAGAGATACATGGAGCTAAAAACAACAATAAATTACTAATAGGAGTCTACTATAAACCACCTAATATACCAGAGTCCACAGAAAATCTACTACTAAACGAGATAGACAAGGCGGCAAATCATAATGAGGTGGTTATTATGGGGGACTTCAACTACCCAGATATAGACTGGGAAACTGAAACTTGTATATCTCATAAAGGAAACAGATTCTTGGCAATAACCAAAGACCATTATCTCTCCCAACTGGTTCAGGACCCGACTAGAGGGACGGCCATACTGGACTTAATATTAACCAATAGACCTGACAGAACAACAGACGTGCAGGTTGGGGGACACCTGGGAAATAGTGACCATAAAGTAATAACCTTCCAATTATCATTCAAAAGAGCGTTTCTACAGGGAGAAACAAAAATACCAAACTTCAAAAAAGCTAAATTTAGCCAACTAAGAGAGGCCATAGGCCTAACTAACTGGGACAAAGTCCTCAAAAATAAAAATACAGCCAAAAAATGGGATATCTTTAAAAACATCCTAAAATCTCATTGTGAGAGGTACATACCGTATGGGAATAAAAGGTTAAGGAACAAAAAGAAACCAATGTGGATAAACAGAACTGTAAAGAAAGCAATAAATGACAAAAAGAAAGCATATAAAACCCTAAAACAGGAGGGTAGCACGGAAGCACTGAAAAACTATAAGGAAAAAAACAGAACATGTAAAAAACAAATAAAAGCGGCCAAACTAGAGACCGAGAGATTAATTGCCAAACAGAGTAAAACTAACCCTAAAATGTTCTTCAATTATATAAATGTTAAAAAGTATAAATCTGAAGGTGTCGGCCCTTTAAAGAGTAATGAGGGGGGAGTCGCAGAGAGCGACGAGGAGAAAGCAAAGCTGTTAAATATTTTTTTCTCCAATGTATTCACTGAGGAAAATAAACTGTCAGATGAAATGCTGAATGCTGAAATAAATTCGCCATTAAAAGTGTCCTGTCTGACCCAGGAAGAAGTACAACAGCGACTTAAAAAAATCAAAATAGACAAATCGCCAGGACCGGATGGTATACACCCCCGTATCCTAAGGGAATTAAGTAATGTCATAGCCAGACCCTTATTTCTGATATTTGCGGACTCTGTACTGACAGGGAATGTCCCACAGGATTGGCGCATGGCAAATGTGGTGCCAATATTCAAAAAGGGTCCAAAAACAGAGCCTGGAAACTATAGGCCGGTAAGTTTAACATCTGTTGTGGGTAAACTGTTTGAAGGTTTTCTGAGAGATGCTATGTTAGAGCATCTTATGGGAAATAAGCAAATAACGCCATATCAGCATGGCTTCGTGAGGGATCGGTCATGTCAAACTAATTTAATCAGTTTCTATGAGGAGGTAAGTACTAGACTTGACAGCGGCGAATCAATGGATGTCGTGTATCTGGACTTCTCCAAAGCATTTGACACTGTACCTCATAAAAGGTTAGTATATAAAATGAGAATGCACGGACTTGGAGAAAACGTCTGTAAGTGGGTAAGTAACTGGCTCAATGATAGAAAACAGAGGGTGGTTATTAACGGTACATACTCAGATTGGGTCACTGTCACTAGTGGAGTACCTCAGGGGTCAGTATTGGGCCCTATTCTCTTCAATATATTTATTAATGATCTTGTAGAAGGCTTGCATAGTAAAATATCAATTTTCGCAGATGACACTAAACTGTGTAAAGTAATTAACACTGAAGAGGACAGTATACGGCTACAGAGGGATCTGGATAGATTGGAGGCTTGGGCAGATAAGTGGCAGATGAGGTTTAACACTGACAAATGTAAAGTTATGCACATGGGAAGGAATAATGCAAGTCACCCGTACATACTAAATGGTGAAACACTCGGTAACACTGACATGGAAAAGGATCTAGGAATTTTAATAAACAGCAAACTAAGCTGCAAAAAACAGTGTCAGGCAGCGGCTGCCAAGGCCAATAAGATAATGGGTTGCATCAAAAGGGGCATAGATGCCCGTGATGAGAACATATTCCTACTACTTTACAAATCACTGGTCAGACCACACATGGAGTACTGTGTACAGTTCTGGGCTCCTGTAAACAAGGCAGACATAGCAGAGCTGGAGAGGGTCCAGAGGAGGGCAACTAAAGTAATAACTGGAATGGGGCAACTACAGTACCCTGAAAGATTATCAAAATTAGGGTTATTCACGTTAGAAAAAAGACGACTGAGGGGAGATCTAATTACTATGTATAAATATATCAGGGGGCAGTACAGAGATCTCTCCCATCATCTATTTATCCCCAGGACTGTGACTGTGACGAGGGGACATCCTCTGCGTTTGGAGGAAAGAAGGTTTGTACACAAACATAGAAAAGGGTTCTTTACGGTAAGAGCAGTGAGACTATGGAACTCTCTGCCTGAGGAGGTGGTGATGGTGAGTACAATAAAGAAATTCAAGAGGGGCCTGGATGTACAGTGGGGGAAATAATTATTTGACCCCTCACTGATTTTGTAAGTTTGTCCAATGACAAAGAAATGAAAAGTCTCAGAACAGTATCATTTCAATGGTAGGTTTATTGTAACAGTGGCAGATAGCACATCAAAAGGAAAATCGAAAAAATAACTTTAAATAAAAGATAGCAACTGATTTGCATTTCATTGAGTGAAATAAGTATTTGAACCCCTACCAACCATTAAGAGTTCTGGCTCCCACAGAGTGGTTAGACACTTCTACTCAATTAGTCACCCTCATTAAGGACACCTGTCTTAACTAGTCACCTGTATAAAAGACACCTGTCCACAGAATCAATCAATCAAGCAGACTCCAAACTCTCCAACATGGGAAAGACCAAAGAGCTGTCCAAGGATGTCAGAGACAAAATTGTAGACCTGCACAAGGCTGGAATGGGCTACAAAACCATTAGCTAGAAGCTGGGAGAGAAGGTGACAACTGTTGGTGCGATTGTTCGAAAATGGAAGGAGCACAAAATGACCATCAATCGACCTCGCTCTGGGGCTCCACGCAAGATCTCACCTCGTGGGGTGTCAATGGTTCTGAGAAAGGTGAAAAAGCATCCTAGAACTACACGGGAGGAGTTAGTTAATGACCTCAAATTAGCAGGGACCACAGTCACCAAGAAAACCATTGGAAACACATTACACCGCAATGGATTAAAATCCTGCAGGGCTCGCAAGGTCCCCCTGCTCAGGAAGGCACATGTGCAGGCCCGTCTGAAGTTTGCCAATGAACACCTGAATGATTCAGAGAGTGACTGGGAGAAGGTGCTGTGGTCTGATGAGACCAAAATAGAGCTCTTTGGCATTAACTCAACTCGCTGTGTTTGGAGGAAGAAAAATGCTGCCTATGACCCCCAAAACACCGTCCCCACCGTCAAGCATGGGGGTGGAAACATTTTGCTTTGGGGGTGTTTTTCTGCTAAGGGCACAGGACAACTTATTCGCATAAACGGGAAAATGGACGGAGCCATGTATCGTGAAATCCTGAGCGACAACCTCCTTCCCTCTGCCAGGAAACTGAAAATGGGTCGTGGATGGGTGTTCCAGCATGACAATGACCCAAAACATACAGCAAAGGCAACAAAGGAGTGGCTCAAGAAGAAGCACATTAAGGTCATGGAGTGGCCTAGTCAGTCTCCGGACCTTAATCCAATCGAAAACCTATGGAGGGAGCTCAAGCTCAGAGTTGCACAGAGACAGCCTCGAAACCTTAGGGATTTAGAGATGATCTGCAAAGAGGAGTGGACCAACATTCCTCCTAAAATGTGCGCAAACTTGGTCATCAATTACAAGAAACGTTTGACCTCTGTGCTTGCAAACAAGGGTTTTTCCACCAAGTATTAAGTCTTTTTTTGTTAGAGGGTTCAAATACTTATTTCACTCAATGAAATGCAAATCAGTTGCTATCTTTTATTTAAAGTTATTTTTCGATTTTCCTTTTGATGTGCTATCTGCCACTGTTACAATAAACCTACCATTGAAATGATACTGTTCTGAGACTTTTCATTTCTTTGTCATTGGACAAACTTACAAAATCAGTGAGGGGTCAAATAATTATTTCCCCCACTGTATTTCTGGAGTGTAATAATATTACAGGCTATAGCTACTAGAGAGGGGTCGTTGATCCAGGGAGTTATTCTGATTGCCTGATTGGAGTCGGGAAGGAATTTTTTATTCCCCTAAAGTGAGGAAAATTGGCTTCTACCTCACAGGGTTTTTTTTGCCTTCCTCTGGATCAACTTGTAGGATGACAGGCCGAACTGGATGGACAAATGTCTTTTTTCGGCCTTATGTACTATGTTACTATGTATTTTCTACCATTTAATGGGGAAATTTGTATTGGTGTATCTTGATGATATTTAGATTTTTTCCCCTGATGTTCAGACCCATCAGGATCATCTTTTTCAGGTTCTGCAGATTCTGTGGGAAAATAAATTGTACGCCAAGCTGGAGAAATGTCTTTTTATGGTATCGGAGATTCAATTTCTGGGTTTTCTCCTCTCTGCTTCTGGTTTTCGCATGGATCCGAAGAAGGTCCGTGCTGTACTTGAGTGGAAGCTTCCTGAGAATCAGAAGGCATTGATGCGCTTTCTGGGTTTTGCGAACTATTACAGAAAGTTCATTTTGAATTATTCCTCTGTTGTCAAACCCCTTACTGACATGACAAAAAAGGGGGCGGATTTTTCCTCTTGGTCGGAGGAGGCGCTTGCAGCCTTTTCTAAGATTAAAGAGAGTTTTGCGTCTGCTCCCGTCTTGGTGCATCCCGATGTTTCCTTACCTTTTATTGTTGAGGTAGATGCTTCCGAGGTGGGTGTGGGTGCGGTTTTGTCCCAGGGCCCTTCTCCTGCCAAATGGCGACCCTGTGCCTTTTTCTCTAAAAAACTCTCCCCGGCAGAGAGAAACTATGATGTGGAAGATAGGGAGTTGTTGGCCATCAAGTTGGCTTTCGAGGAATGGCGCCATTGGTTGGAGGGGGCCAGGCACCCTATAACCGTTTTTACCGACCATAAGAATCTGGCATACTTGGAGTCGGCCAGGCGTATGAATCCGAGACAGGCCAGATGGTCTCTGTTCTTCTCCAGATTCAATTTTGTTGTTACATTCCGACCTGGGATAAAAAATGTGAAGGCTGATGCTCTCTCTCGCTGTTTTCCGGGAGGAGGAAACTCTGAGGACCCGGGTCCCATTTTGGCAGAGGGGGTAGTTGTTTCTGCTCTATATTCCGATTTGGAGGCCGAGGTCCAGGCTGCCCAGACTGAGGCACCGGCCCGTTGTCCTTCTGGGAAGTTGTTCGTGCCTCCTGAGCTACGTCACAAACTCTTTAAGGAGCATCATGATACGGTTCTTGCTGGTCACCCCGGGAGTAGAGCCACGGTAGATCTCATTGCTCGGAGATTTTGGTGGCCGGCTCTTCGTAAGTCGGTGGAGGGTTTTGTGGCTGCTTGTGAGACGTGTGCTCGCGCTAAGGTCCCTCGTTCACGGCCTTCAGGTTCCCTTCTCCCGTTACCCATACCTTCCCGTCCTTGGACACACCTGTCCATGGACTTTATCACGGATCTTCCTCGTTCCTCGGGGAAGTCGGTGATCCTGGTGGTGGTGGACCGTTTTAGCAAGATGGCTCATTTCGTACCTTTCCCTGGTTTACCCAATGCTAAAACGTTGGCGCAAGCTTTTGTCGACCATATTGTTAAATTGCACGGCATTCCCTCTGATATTGTTTCCGATAGAGGCACGCAGTTTGTGTCCAGGTTCTGGAAGGCTTTCTGTTCTCGCCTGGGGGTTCAGCTGTCCTTCTCTTCTGCTTTTCACCCGCAGTCGAATGGTCAGACTGAGCGCCTCAATCAGAATCTGGAGACATATTTGCGCTGTTTTGTGGCAGAGAACCAGGAGGATTGGTGTTCATTTCTCCCTCTTGCTGAGTTTGCTCTGAACAACCGTCGTCAGGAATCTTCTGATAAGTCACCATTCTTTGGTGCATATGGGTTCCATCCGCAGTTTGGGACATTCTCGGGAGGGGCTCTTTCTGGTTTACCTGAGGAGGAGAGATTTTCCTCGTCTTTGTCTACCATTTGGCAAAAGATTCAGAGTAATCTTAAAAAGATGAGTGAGAGGTATAGGCGTGTGGCTGATAAGAGACGTGTGCCTGGTCCGGACCTGAATGTGGGTGATCTGGTGTGGTTGTCTACAAGAAATATTAAACTGAAGGTTCCCTCCTGGAAATTGGGTCCCAAGTTTATTGGGCCTTATAAAATCTTGTCAGTCATCAATCCTGTTGCCTTCCGTCTTGATCTTCCACGGGTTTGGAAGATACATAATGTATTTCACAGATCTCTCTTAAAACCATATGTCCAGCCCACGGTACCCTCCTCTTTGCCTCCTCCTCCGATTTTGGTTGATGGCAATCTGGAGTTTGAGGTTTCCAGAATTGTGGACTCTCGCATTGTCCGCGGTTCTCTTCAGTACCTCATTCATTGGAAGGGTTATGGTCCTGAGGAGAGGATGTGGGTTCCGGTGTCGGACATTAAAGCCACTCGCCTCATCAGGGCATTTCATAGGGCTCATCCTGAGAAGGTGGGTCCTGGGTGTCCGGAGTCCACCCGTAGAGGGGGGGGGTACTGTCACTACCAGAGCTTTGGGACGTTCTCACAGCTCTGTTTCTCCACCCCTGTGATGATGTCACTACTAGAGCTGGGAGGAGTTCTCACTGCTCTGTTTACTTTTGGTTTCCTTCCTCCCAGCTGTTCCTCATGCGTTTGAATTCCCTCTCTTTATATCACCCCTCCTCCTATTGTAGGGCGTGGATTATAGTTCTCATTTCAGTTGTAGCTCTTGCTTTAGTATCTTCACTTGTAGCTATCAGTTCACTGGACCTGTGTTCTGCTGCAGCAAGCACTCCGGATATTGCCAGCTGTCCTTGGATCCGTCTTCTCTGCGGCTGCAACACCTTCAGCTAAGTGTACAGACATTGTTGTGTACCTGATTATTTTCTGACTGGATCTGAGGTGGCCACGGTTCCCTCCATATACTGAGTAGGGCACCGGTGGCCGTGCCCCTTCCACTATTGTAGGAGTTACAGTGGTCATCAGTCTTAGGCACGTGGGCATGCCTCGTTCCGCCATTTGGATCCGGGCATGTGCTTTAGCAGCATAGGGAGAGCTTTAAGGGTCTGACAGGGGTCACCCTTTATCCTCCCTAGTTTGGGTCCGGTCAGTAGCTCTTTTACTGTGTATACTATTGTTGCTCGCATACAGCCGTGACACAAGATTATTAGTGTAGCCTTTTGCATGGAAAATTTGCAATAAAAATTAGCGATTAGAATATTCCATGCAAATGGTTTTTCAGCTGAAAAACAAGGCAGATTCTGCTCATTTGCGTGTCTTTCCCTTATGCCCATGTTTATGCAAATGAGTTTTTACATGACAAAACTTTATAGAATTATTGAATATTATGTTAGGACAATCAGAAAGCTTTTTGTCTCCCTAATGATATTGATCTAGGTGCGAAGGTCCACCCAAGCCATCCAACAGATGTGAAGTAACTTTGAGGCTTACTGGCTCTCAGTCAGATGACAGCTGGTTTGCAATGTCTCATAGTGCACAATGCTGTCATTGTAAAGTATGCTGGCTGTTATCTGTCTCATGGATAGATTGATGGCTTGCACATACGTGGCTTTTGGCATATAGCGTTTGTGTGGTTGTCTATTGTATGTTGTTGATAATAGGAGTCCAAGACGCATCCAGGTATCCTCTTAATGCTGTTTCCAAACCATTTTAATGGGGTTTCCATCAATTTCTAAACTTTTTTTGTAAACCAGACACCCTTTTCTCTTCCAAGCAGGGGGTGCCTGGGGTTCTCACATTGACTTCCATTGTGCTAGGGTGCTCGGTAGAGCACACGAGTATACCGATGGTTCGGCCAGAGCACACAAGCACTTTGGTGCTCGATCAACACTAGTTGTCACACAGACGTCATCCGTACTTTTTGTGGATCCGTGTTTTGCAAACCAAAAAATACATACATTTGTGTGCACTAGCCCTTAGGGTAGGGGCTCATGCACATAACTGTATGTATTTTGTGGTCCGCAAAAAACGGATCCGCAAAAAATATGGATGACGTCCGTGTGCATTCCATATTTTGCGGAACGGAACAGCTGGCTTCTAATAGATCAGTCCTATCCTTGTCCATAATACGTACAATAATAGGACATGTTCTATTATTTTGCTGAACAGACATACGGAAACGGAATGCACACAGAGTAACTTCCATTTTTCTTGCGGACCCATTTTAATGAATGGTTCCGCAAAAAGAAAAACCAAACGAACACTGAAATAAAATATGTTTGTGTGCATGACCCCTAAATGTCAGGGTTTGGTCGGTATTAAGGTTCGGGTCAGTTTTAGGGCTCATGCACACAAAGGTATTTTCTTTCTATGTCCGTTCCGGTTTTTTTGCGGACCGCATGTGGAACCGTTTATTTTAATGGGTCCGCAAAAAAACGGAAGTTACTCTATGTGCATTCTATTTCCGTATGTCCGTTCAGCAAAAGAATAGAAATTGTCCTATTATTGTCCGTATTACGAACAAGGATAGGACTGTTCTATTAGGGGCCACAAAATACAGAATGCTCACGGAAGACATCCGTATTATTTTGCAGATCCGTTTTTTGCGGACCGCAAAATACATATGGTCATGTGCATGAGCCCTTAGGGTTACTATTAATAATAGGGTCAGTATTACGGTTACTGTTATTATTAGGGTTGGTATTACAGTTAGGAGTCCGTATAAGGATTAGGATTAGTAATAAGGTTAGGGTCAGTATTATGGTTAGGCTCTGTATTAGGATTAGGGTTATTATTACGGTTAGGGTCAGTTTTAGTGTAAGGGGTCAATATTACAGTTTGGATCAGTATTAGGGCCAGGGTTTAGTTTTCGGGCACATGAACAGAAAAGGGAAGGACAGTCTTAACATGCAGCGATGCAGACAGGCCTCTTCTGGCAGGCCTGGTCTGGTGTAACGTCGCAGGTGCGATGGCATCATCTATGTCACAGAGAAGAGCCCAAAATGGAGGGACAGGGAACCAATCGTTCCCTTCTTCTGCTGGAGCTGTCAGATGCTCAATTGTATTTGCGTCCAGTGGACGCAGATAGCATTGAGTGCAGGAGCTCCAAAAACCAGGTGAATTCACCTAGTGCCTGGGGTCATTGTTGGACTAGGGTGCTTAGGGCCCACCAGAAGAACTGATTCTGGGGCCCAGCCTATAGCTACATGGAAATATTAGGGTATATCATGTCACACTGGACATAAACGCTGTAGATTTGCTGCACACAAGTATATGGTGGCAGGTCCAAAGCGTTTACGTGCCAGCAAAGTGGATATGATTTTAAGGGCTCTCAGCCACATGTTACGAACAAAATTCACTGCACAAATTGGACTGCAGTGCGGATTTTAATTCAGTGGCATGATTTGCTGTGGATTTTACTGCTGCAGATTTATAAAATGACGGACCCTCACCTGTTCTTTTGTCAGGATTTCACACACATGAAGACTGCACCCCACAGAACTGTACTGTGCTCCGCCATATATCAATATCGTAGGCTGGGGATCGGCAACCTCCGGAGCTCCAACTGTTCTGAAACTTACAACTCCTTGAATCCTCCTTTTACATCTATGGGAGTTACAAGAACAGCTGAGTAAATGTGCATGCTGGGAGTTGTAGTTTCACCGCAGCTGGAGTTCTGAAGGCAGTGGCATAGCTAAAGGCTCATGGGCCCCTGTGCAAGAGTTCAGCTTGGGCCCCCTTACCTCAGTGCTTTGTGGTCGGGGCATGGAGGCGCATAGCCTTTGCGGTACCTGAAGCAAAAATTGAAATGGCAACACCTACCCCCCATGCCAAATTATTTATCTCTTCAGCCAGAGGAGTGACTTGACCAGCATGTACTTTGTATAATACCGGTATCTTCTCAAGTGGCACAGGAGTCTTTGGACTCCCTCAGGCTCCTGGGCCCGGTAGCGACTGCTACCTCTGCACCTCCTATAGCTTTACCCCTGGCCAAAGGTTGCTGAGCGCTATTGTAGGCCATCAATACTGATCATGGGGGTCTGAACTCTACCCGCAATCAGAACAGTGATGCCAAGGATGCTCCGCGTTTCTGAAAGTCATGCACCCTGATTTTTGGTCACACAGACACAATGGCGGACATTTATTGTCTTATTCCACTATACTGATGTAAAAAAATCACTGATTATGGCGCATGACATATGTTTACCATAATTTGCGACTTTTTAAGCTTCTTGGCACTTTTCTGGAGCAACGTCCACCACATCTTCACTCAAGTATGGCAGAGTGGATTAACCCCATAGATGCTGCAGTTGATTAGGCACCATGGCATCTAGGGGGTTAAAAGGGCAGTAGAGTTGATGATATAATGATAATGCTAGTATAATTCACTTCTGAAAAAAGAGGGCACCATCTATTAGACTCATAATCTTATCCTATGCATTCGGCACAATACTAAGATTTCACTGTCACAATGCCATCTATTGGAATTGTAAACTTGATCATGTGTTAGTTGTTGGAAATGTGGAGAAGCACACCGCCCTCTAGTGGACATAGTCAGCCAGGAATTAAATAATATTTTGCTTGCTGCACTATGCCCACTATTGCTCATTTAAATGAATCTGAATGTTAGTACACCGTTAAAATGAAAATTCAAATAGGCTTTCTTTTTCATTTGACTTTTGCAGGCAGGGAAAATGCCTGCAAGAGATGAAATTGAAATCTCAATCTACCATTTTCAGCTTCTACATGGTGTTTCCATTTGACTTCTGATTTTGACATGAAAAACCCACTATAGGAAGAGGAGAATTAATTGACAAAGTATAAATTTAAAATAAAAAAGGCTATTTATCTTTACATTTATTTTTGGCACTTATGACCCACACTGGAGTTAGAAAAGAAAATTCTAATGGAGAAATTGAATTTTCTTTTTAATTTTGGCATGCATTTTGCAGACGCTAGATGAAATTAAAATGTTAAAACTTTATTATAATTTTAGGTTTTTCAATTTCATTTTAATTTTGGCAGGTTTTACCTCCCATAAGATCTCAGTCCATCATGCTCTGTAAGGCCTTATCCATAGTAAAATGCCCGTGAACATGGTTGAAAAGAAAGAATATCTCTAACGACTACAGTGCCATGTGTGGTCATGAATGCATTCTGCAAAATAAAAAAACTGCAGGAAAAGGTGGAAAATTATTAAATTGGCCTGGTTCACATGTCTGTGTCCATTTTGCATCTGAAAACGTCCAAGTTCAGGACGTAAGGTGGTGGTTTTTCAACATAGTTGATCCATTTTTTTTGTGTCTGCAAAAATTGGCAAACTTTTTTTTTTAGCAAAATGTTCATCAATTTTCTGTGCAAAAACAGAGAACACGCAGGTCGTCTGCATACTCTTTGTGGTTAAAACACCCATTAAATGAAATGGGCACACTTTGTCTGCAAAATGGACCAAAGCAGTGCATGTTTTCTAAGGGACCAATACTGAAAAATCAAATACATGGACATGGATCACTGACTTGGCAAGCCCTTGTGCACAAGTGAATGTATCCTGGTTATATGTTCCAGACATCTGTTTCTTCTGCGAACCAACTTTGGTTCATTTTCTGAAACAAATACACCCCTTCAAGTCTATGGATCTGTGAACACTATGGACAGCATAAGGATGCCATTTGTCTTTGGGCCGTTGCTGGGAGTCGCAAACAGGCCACTTTCCTTTTCTTTCCCGCGTGTGAAAATCAGATGACACACATGGCAGACAGAAGAACAATGGTAAGACCTTATGCACACGACCATATCCGTTTTTCTGGTCCGCAAATCGCTGTTTTCCGCTTCTGAAGCACCCACAATATATTACTAATGCAGATCGGATGTGAACCGAAACTACGGTCATGTGAGAAGATCCTGGCCAGCCATATCTTAATCCTGAACCCCTCAGCTGGGAATTACAGAAAATGTTTTTCAAGAAATGTATTGCCAAACTTAGATTTTGCAGAAAGAGACCTTGGAAAGATAGTGAGGAGAAGTACTACGACCCCGATCCTTGCTTATATCTGTACATCTCTATCTGGGAATATTTGCACTATGAATTGTTTGGAACTGCGCTCGATACCGTTTGATGTACTACAACTCCCATTCTCCACTTCTCTTATTCTATTTTCTACAACTGGCTTGATTACTTATCATGCCATTACTGACATTGCTTGATAACACTCATAACACTCCAACGACCAACAGGCAGGAGCCCCAACATCCGGGTTAGCGCCAAGGGAAGAAAAGGGTGCGCCCTGCAGTCACTGCCCGGCCCTAGGCATCAGTGTGAGGATTGCCACTTTGAATAACTGTTGCAGCCAGCGCCACTGCCGCTTCGATCCTTCGCTCTGTTCCTTTGTGGCTTGTAGCACTTAAACCAGATACCCCTTATGGCGCTTTTAAACCACCCTATTGTCAGCATATTATCAGGATAGTCGATAATGTAAAGGCTGTATTATAGGCGATTGTTGTGAAGGAAACGTTCGCTCCCTTCAATCGCCTGCTCGTTAGTGGAGGAGACCTCTGCTATTGCATGCAGTGATCTCCTCCATACTATGGGGAGCAGTGATCGCTAATGCAATTGCTGACTTGTTGTTTGCAGGTGGCAGATCATGATTAGATAGCACGATCTCCCGCCTGCAAGCTATGATTTTTAAGCCTGTGTAAAAATCTGGATTGCTCAAAGATTTGCTCATTCATCAGGTAATGGGCGGCAGTATTACACTGCCAGATCATCGTTAGCGATGATCTGGCAGACTATCGGCCAGTCTAATACAGCCTTTAAGATTCTGCAGATCACTCAATGAACGAGCAAAACACTCATGTGGACACCTCAATCATCTGTATCATTGTTGTTTAAACAGCGATCTGTTACCCAGAAATAACTAATCTCCATGAGGTTGAGTAATAGCACTAGCTATCATTTGTCCTTATGAAGCAGAGATGATCGCTGTTGATCACTGTATGTAAATGCAGTTCTTTCCTCCACTGACGAGCAGACAGTTATCAGAAAAGAACTCTTTCTTCATGATAATTGTTAGTCGGTGCAATGAAAATCCGCCATTAATAAAAGTGCCATCAAACTACATTGTGCAGAGCCTATAGGTGTTATTTAAGAAGTTGTGAACATCGGGAAATCCCTTTTTGGTTAGACAGGTCCCCTGAGAGTAAGCTGATCATTGGTTTTCAGTGATCAACTGCAGGGAACCTGGCAGCAAGAATTCAATTCCCATGAAGCACAGCCACAGGGCAAATTAAGCGTTCTATAAACTCTATCCTAGGACCTTCTGGATGCTGTTGTCACTACTGATTTCAAAGTGGATTAGTCTACCATTACAAAGTGGCTGGACAAATTAGTTCTCCATGACAGATGTGCTCTGAGGAAACTTTTGCTGACCAAGAGGGCAAAACTAAACTTTGCCCATGAAAACCTAAGCAAACATCATAACTTTGGAGCAATGTCTTCTTGACAGATGAGGGAAGGGGTAAGTTATTTAGCCACAGTAGACCAGAAGACATGTTTTTGGTTAAAAAAGAGACAGCATTTCAGCAAAAGAATCTAATTCATGGTGATAGAAATATTATGGTTTGGGGCTTCTTTTCCAGCATTAGGGGCTTGGGCAGCTCACCATCATAGAATCCTCTTTATTGTGCCAGAGGGTGCTAAAGAATAATGTTAGACAATGAGCGGCATTTAATAAAGGGGTTGTCTGCTTTTTTATATTGATGACATCCTCAGGATAGGTTATCAATATCAGATTGGCGGGGGTCCGACCCTCGGCACCCCTGCCGATCAGCTGTTTGAAGAGACCACAGCGATAGTACGAGCTCTGTGTTCTCTTTTCTGTTTACCTGCTCGCCATTGCAGCTGCAGCGGTGAGCAGGTGTAATTACAACTATGCTGTCCCATTCACACCAATGGGATGGCTCCTTCCTGTTTAAATGAATAGCCGTCCCATTGAAGTGAATGGGGCAGCTGAGCTGTAATTACACCTGCTCACCGCTGAAGTTCCGACTCCCTACACTCCCGCCGATCAGCTGTATGAAGAAAAGGCAGTGTACGTATGAGCGCTGCCTTCTCTTCGTTGTTTACCTGTTTGTCTTTGCAGATACAGTGGTGTGCAGGTGTAATTACAATGTTTTTTTTTTATGGATTCAAAGGATTTTATTGAGTTACCCTCTACCAACTGAGTCACCTCCCTAACCCCCGCTTGGTACCAAGCAATAAGATTCATGTCCCCAATTCCTACTTCTAATGTTGAGATAGACATATGCTTAATCAATGAAGTTGAAACGCGTATAAGGAAGTTTTGTGGACTTACTATCACCTCAACTTAAGTTGGAACTATTCTGGACTTTATTGAATTGAATAGCGAAAAATAATAATCGGAGCGCTCCAGCACGAAAGTATACATAATCAGTGACTTGATCGCGTCCCTGGCTTTGCCCTTTTCCCGGTTTAACCACATCCTGGTCACGTGTGTAGGATACTTGGTGAAGACAGCGCAAACAAATCGCACCCTCTAATCCAGGCGAAGCGCACTACCAGACTCCATGTGGGATGCTGAGGCCTAGTCCGGGTAAGGCTACAATCGATCAACAATTGAAAGAGCTGCGTAGGGGAGAACAAAAAGAAGTAAGCGATTTTATTTGCCGAAGAAGACGCAGGATGCCGCGTTAAGGCACAAGCTATTCACCCTGCACGTAAGTTCCTTAACAGACTCCCTCTGATATGGTATTAATTGACAGGAGGATCTTCTGTATTTTCATTAGACTGCCCAGCCCCTGAAGACGCCGGTTACTTGGCGAAACATGTCGGGGGGCAGATTCTGAGTTATGGTTTTAGCCCAGCTAGTGAGCGCAATTGTATGAACACAGCTAGCAGAGCGAATTAACATAAGCGCCTGTGGAAGCGCGCAGCCACAGGCGCCATTTAAGAGTACATAGAATCTCTGTGGGAGACCAATAGCTCACCCTGAAAGTTTAGGTTCTTATTAATTTGGTAGATTTAGGTATTAATGTTAAACAATAAAGGTGAAGTTTTAACAATCAGTGTGGAGGGGGAAAAAGCGTATTTCAGCTGTTGTAATACAGCTTATGCTACAATTGTAATTTCAAACGCTGCTCCTCCACAATAGGGTTTTTGTGAATACACTGTATTTTTATTGAACACAATTTTAACTTTATACCAGCATCTATTAAGAACCCTTTTTAATCAACTCTATTAAACCAGGCATATTAAGTAAAATTACATCTTTCTTTTCTATAAAGGGTCAATAATGGCAACATATTATATATTAATTTATGTCAATTACCTAGCTGGAGCACCAAGAGGCTGGCCATAGCTTTAGGATCACCGCTAGCCCAACTCTCCCTGTGCTCAGAACATCAGAACAACAAAGCGCAATCGTTGAATCACCTGAGTGAGTCTGCACAGTGGATCTGATCTGCTTTGCAAGCTTATCAGACCCACTGCTCAGGCATCAAGAACACAGGGATGGAAGAGATGTTAATATATTGCAGCCATTATTAGCCTTCTATGGAAAAGAAAGATATCATTTTACTCAGCATCATGAACCCTACCAGGCAATATTCCTGGTTTAATAGGTTTTATCATGCTGAAAGGGGATCTTTTAAAAAATTAGGCACATCTTACTCCAGGGTAGGGGAAACACCAGTCTTGTCTCCCAATATGTCATAAGACTGATACTCAGCTAAAAGTAGATCTTGTAAAATTACAATGACCCTAAACATACCAGGGAATTCACCAACGAATGATTAAAAAGGGTTATTTTATTCCATCAAGATGCTGTGGGACTACTTGAAAGAGGCTGATCGGATAAAGATTAAAGGTAGTCTATTAGCAGGATATTCACTGTTAAACCAGGAACAATGGTCCACAATTACTAATGCGTCATATATGAAAAACCGCAGCACTCACTTGTCTTCAATTATGCAGGATTTATTCACCAACAAAAATGCGACGTTTCGACCGTCTTTCTCAAGGCTTGAGAAAGACGGTCGAAACGTCGCATTTTTGTTGGTGAATAAATCCTGCATAATTGAAGACAAGTGAGTGCTGCGGTTTTTTATATATGACGCATCCAAGGGGGATCTTCAGACTGACTCCCAACACGGCTGGCACCACCACAAGAAAGGTTTCATTTTTCCGTTGTGCTGCTATTAACAATTTTTCTACCACAATTACTAATGTGAGTGCACCTAGACTCTGGCATAAATTGCTCCAAAATGCAGCGTATGGCTTCAAAAAAGAGCATGGGCTAATTTGCAACATTAAGTGCCAAAACTGCACCACAATTCTGGTGTAAAATTCTATCTCAAACTAAGCCAGCCAATAGTTGGCATACAGTTAGACAAATGTGTCTAGCCTTTAACCATTGTCCAAATTTATCATCCAGCATACAATAAATCAGGTGCAGGTCTAAACAGGTGGTCTAATGTTGTACCATCTATAGCAGGGGTGCCGAACCAGCGGCCCGGGGGCCCCATGCGGCCCTTGATACCGTCTGGTAACAGACATGTACAGGTGAAACTCACTAAAAAAATTTGAATATCGTACAAAAGTTAATTTATTACAACTTAAAATTTGAATATTGTGAAAAGGTTCAATATTCTAGGCTCAAAGTGTCACACTCTAGTCAGCTAATTAATCCATATCCCCTGAGCAAAGGGTACCTGAGATTGTGACTTTGGGGTTTTCGTAAGCTGTAAGCCATAATCATCCAAATTATAACAAATAAAGGCTTGAAATATCTCGCTTTGCATGTAATGAGTCTATCTCATATTAGCTTCACCTTTTAAGTTGCATTACTGAAATAAATGAACTTCAAATTTTTCGAGTTTCACCTGTATGTCTACAGTTGTGTTCCAAATTATTCAACCCCCAATGCTGTAAAGGGTTTTAGGGAATCTAGTGTACATTTGTAATTGTGTTCAGAATGAAATCTTACAAGGACTTTTTAAAGAACCAAATGCAACTAAAATGACATCAATTGTTTTTGTAATACAGTATTAAATGTTTTTTGTGATTTCTTCATTGACACAATTATTCAACCCCTTAAAGACTACCACTCTTAAGAACAGAGGTTCATTCAAGTGTTTTTGATCAGGTATTGAAAACACCTGTGGATGTCAAGGAGCAGCAATCAAGCATAATAAGCACCAATTAGGCAGATTTAAAAGGACTGTGATACTCAGCTCCTTCTAGACATTTACTGGTGTGTTTACAAACATGGTGAAGTCAAGAGATTGGTCCAGGAAGACAAGAGAAGAGGTGATTTCTCTTCACAGGAAGGGCAATGGCTATAAGAAGACTGCAAAGATGTTAAACATACCAAGAGACACCATAGGAAGCATCATTCGCAAATTCAAGGCAAAGGGCACTGTTGAAACGCTACCTGGTCGTGGCAGAAAGAAGATGCTGACTTCGACTGCTGTGCGCTACCTGAAGCGCAAAGTGGAGAAAAGTCCCCGTGTGACTGCTGAGGAACTGAAAAAAGATTTGTCAGATGTGGGTACTGAAGTTTGAGCTCAGACAATAAGGCACACACTGCGTAATGAAGGCCTCCATGCCAGAACTCCCAGGCGCACCCCCTTGCTGTCTCCAAAAAATAAGAAGAGTCGACTGCAGTATGCCAAAAGTCATGTGGACAAACCACAAAAGTTTTGGGATAGTGTTCTGTGGACTGATGAAACTAAATTAGAACTGTTTGGGCCCATGGATCAACGCTATGTTTGGAGGAGGAAGAACAAGGCCTATGAAGAAAAGAACACCTTGCCTACTGTGAAGCATGGTGGGGGGTCAATCATGCTTTGGGGCTGTTTTGCTTCTACAGGTACAGGGAAGCTTCAGCGTGTGCAAGGTACCATGAATTCTCTTCAGTACCAGGAGATATTGGATGAAAATGTGATACAGTCCGTCACAAACCTGAGGCTTGCGAAACGTTGGACCTTTCAACAGGACAATGATCCCAAGCATACCTCCAAGTCCCCTAGAGCATGATTGAAGATTAAAGGCTGGAACATTTTGAAGTGTCCATCGCAGTCACCAGACTTAAATCCGATTGAGAACCTCTGGTGGGACTTAAAGAAAGCAGTTGGAGCGCGCAAGCCTAAGAATGTGACTGAACTGGAGGCTTTTGCCCATGAAGAATGGGCGAAGATACCCGTAGATCGCTGCAAGACACTTGTGTCAAGCTATGCTTCACGTTTAAAAGCTGTTATAACTGGAAAAGGATGTTGTACTAAGTACTAAGATTGAATGTCACTTGGGGGTTGAATAAAACTGATAATGATGTGAGCACAGAAAAGACATTTGTGGTTATTTCATTATAAATGTTATGTTATATTTGTCTGACTTACAAGTGCCTCTTTGATTTAATTGTAAACAAGATGACTGAAATGATCAAAATCAATGTCAAACTGACCAAAACACTTAATTTCAGTGGGGGTTGAATAATTTTGAAAACAACTGTATGTCTTGTGGCTGCTAACATGTATTTTTCATGTATTTCTTCCATTAGATGGAAGTCCTGGAACTGTAAGTAGACATTAATGGTATATACTGTGTGTTCAATTTGCCATAAATACAGTATTTTAGTTTTTAATACCCCTTTACATTTTATTTTTGGTCATTAGTTCAGTCTGACAATGTGGCACCCAACCAGAAAACGGTGTGCACCCCTGATCTATAGGATTAGTAGATTTGTCCCAGTGCCCGGTAGGGCTCGCTCAGCTGAATGTAATGATGCCTGTCACTTAGCGATCCATTTCTTAATTTTGGAGAAAAAGGTGCTTTTAATCCAGATGCAAATAAGCAGATAAGTGCATGAAGGGGGTGAGTTTAAACTGAGTGCACCCTAGATGACTATGCAGAAAACTCGCCATGTCAATTATGGAGAGGCAGGGGAGGCAGGGGATGCATGGGTGCAAAGAGTGACCTGGGCCCGCCTTCAGTGCACTTAACTGCTAATTTGCATATGGATTAAAATGAACAATGGATCACTAAGTGAAAGGTATCATTACATTGACCAGAGTGAGCCCTACAAGGCACTCTTCCTGGTTTATCAGTCTATTTCTGGTGACAGATTTCCTTAAAGTATAATTTTGTCCTCATATGTTAAAAGTCCTTACTATTTCACAGCAGTGTATAGTATTTCTTATATAAGGCCCGTGATGACGTTTTGAATGATGAAATCGCTAAGCCTCATTTCTTCAGATAATTACAATACACACAAGAAATTATCGAGCAATAATGGCAAATAACCTACCTTAACAGCAGGTAGAAAATGTGTTTGTGGGCTCACAAAAAACATCTTTTTTAAGGTAGACACTGGCAAATCTTAACTGTATGAAACACCATCCACATCCTGATGTCTGCTATTAACTTGATCACTGAGGGGGTTAATTCTAAATGGATGGGCCAGCAGGGTGCTATAAAGCAGTTTAAAACCGTCCTCTCTCCAATTTTGATTTCAGACACACTAATGAGTCACTTTAATCTTTGTTTTACAACCTCACGCTGGGCCTAAATCTATTTCTTTTCATGCAGTAATGCCTTGCTCCCATATGCCAGAAAATTTGAATATTTGTTAACGCACGCTACGTAATGTGCAATTGCTTGTATGATTGCCATAACTGTGGTAATGTGCAAAGTCTCTATCAAGGTAAAACCTGTACATTTACACAAATCAAGAGAATTATCTTTGTGAGGAGAGCATCTGCAGTAAGGAAATGATATCCCCTCAATTTAGGATGAGTGATAAGTATGGGCTATTTACTATGAGCGGGCTATTTAATAGACATATTGGTTATACATTGGCTAGTCCAGAGAAATGGGTTTATCAGCCAAAGTGACCAGACTCTAGAGTGCAACCCTAAACGATGGTCTTAAAGGGGTTCTCCGAGATTTTAATACTGATGACCTAGTCTCAGGATAGGTCATCATTATCTGATCAGCAGGGATCTGAAACCCCGCTGATCAGCTGTTTGGGTGTAGAATCTCTGCTGGAAATACATTTACAGTACCCCAGACCTGCAATTATTATTTTATTGTAAAAAGTTAGCATTGTTATGTTATGTATTATTTAGAAATCCAACCATTTAGGGCCATTAGGTCCCATTCCCAGATTCTGATGGAGTGGCAAGCTACACAGGTGCCCTGTCACTCAATTCATTCTCTATGGGACTGCCAAGTACAACAGCCACTACTACATGGTGGGGAAATGGGACCACCATTCTCAGGATCGATGGGAGTCCCAGTGGTCAGACCCCCCAGCCTCAGTTAGGTATCCCCTATTATTGTGTGGAGATAAGGGATAACTTCAAAACTTGGGGCAACCCCTTAAAGTATGCCTGCAACTAGGTTTAATAGGAAGTCAACAGAATCCCCATAGACTGCAAAAAAGCTAAATAAAATTTAATTACATTAAAAATTCAAATCACCCTAATCCCAATTTTCCATATAAAAATAAACAACAAAAAAAACACAACATCCGAAAATGTCCAAGCTATCATGCACGATGAATGCCATAATGGAAAAATAACAAAATGGCCTAATTTCCTTTTAGTCCCTTCGCTTATTGAAAAAATTCAATAAAAAGTGTTCAAAACGTCATATGTACCCCACAGTGGTAACAGTAAAAACTACAGTTCACCTTGAAAAAACTAGCCCTCACACAGTACCCCAATCAAGCAAAGTCATAGGTATTCGGCTTTTTTGCTGACCCTTTATTGTGGATCCCACTGTGATAAAGTACAAAACTGCCATTATGCCCACAGACTCATCTTCCTGGCTGTTGTCTATTGTCCCCCCCATGTTTGTACATGTCTGGTAAAAATGAAAAAAATCTGTTCAATAAAATGTATTTTCTTAGTAAAAGTTTAACCCATTGAAGAATAGTCCAAAATCTATCTGCATGTGTGACTGCCCAGGAGGAGCGAGCAGAGGATGGGAATAGTGGTTATGGCTCCACCGGGTCATAACCGGAGGGAGTACCCTTTCTTCCCTCAGGGCAGACCCCGGTGTTGGGCTGCTGTATGGTTGTAGTTATGTTAGGCATTGGTCTTGGTGGAAGATAGGAGAGCAGGTGCAATAGTCAATGAATAGTTGTGTCAGTAACCAAGCCAGTAGGTATCAATAAATAAGTCTCTTTTTACTTAATTGCAGAATAGGAGTAGTAGTAAATCTGACAATAACGAGGCACAGTTCCAAGGCATATAACACAGTGGAATCCTTCCCCAATAGCAACATATGGACACCAGCAATAAGGTAATTGTTAACTGTTTCTGCAGTTCCTGGGCTGAGGGGTGCAGATATCAGATGCGGCTGGCCAAACTTAGCGGTGTTCCCTCTCACAGCAGCAAAGTGTCTTGGCCATAAACGTGCATAATACCTTGCTGACTGACTCCAATGCACAATCTTGTAAATTCTGATTTCCTTCTCTCTGGAGCACTTTTGATGATAAAGTAGCATCCTTGGGTGTAGAAGTCTCAGAGAGGATGGTTCTCTGAGCATGGGCCTAGCTCTCAGGAGCCTTTATATGCAAGTATTTACTGTAGTACAGCTAAGAGAGTCCCCATTAACTAACCACGGGGTGGACCCACTTGTTAACCTTTAATTGTCCATATGATGCTATTAGGTGCACAAATATACCAAATTACAGCATTTAACTATAGCAATATAACATTATATCAGTTAACCCTTTGCAGTGACCCTGTTCTGGAGACTTCTGTTCTATTGGACTCCTTATATATAGAAGTATTTTCCCCTAGAAGCACAGCTTTTAGGGGAGAACATTTTAGTATGTGTGGTACCTGATGGGGCTTATGTGGCAGCACATTATGACCATGTGGCTCCATACTAGCTGAAGCATTATAATAACCATGTTGTTGACCTGTGTGCTAAGACATAACTTTTCTTATTGATTTGAAAAAAAAAAAAAAAAAAAAATGCCCTAAATAAATGTGCTTTAAAATATCCAATAACCTATATTGTAACCCAGTTATTTAGAACCACACAATGAAAACAATTGAAAGAGATTTAATATTTTAAATCACATTTATTTAGAGCATTTATTCTCTTTTTTTTTTTTTTAAAGCAATAAGAAAAGTTATGTCTTAGCACACAGGTCAAAGATAGGGATATTATATTATAGCTCTCCAGCTATTGCCCTTTAAGGTTTGAATATACCCTGGACCATATGTTGGGTCATGTTCCTTTTCTAGTCTAAGTCTTTACTAGCAAGCCTTGATATAGACTCCATGCATACAGTTTGGCTATATGCAGGAGCCTTAAGGCACCATACACATTCAATAGGTGTCATCTGAATGTGTAGGTGTGTTATGACTAGGATGCTGGCGGGTGTGTGTGGCAGTGAACACCACAGCCGGTGTCCTATTTCCCTGGTGACAGTGCTTTGGTGGTGTGTTCTAAGGCCCCAGCCAATCGGCGGCGCAGCCAACACATCCAACGTTTTGACATTAAGCATGTCACATGGGGGATGCCCCATGTGACCTGCAAGCACGGCCTTTTTGAACGGCCTATCTTCCCCCTTAGGTCCCAGCACCTAGTCAGGAAGGGACAGTCATCCAGTTGTGGTCCATCACCTAGGACGGATCGTGCAATTAGGCAGGGATTATTGTACAGGTAGAGTTACGGCTTACTATTCCCTGCCTTGACAATTAGTAATGAGTGGCAGGGGCAATATTCAAATTCACTATATTTCGCAAATATTCGTTGTGAATTCGAGAATTTGAGATTATTTTCTTGATTGTAAAATCGGCAATGTAATATGCGCGTATTGTGTGCGCAAAACAGGCGTGGGTCACTTTTGCTACATTTTTCAAGCTGCTAGAAGATTCCTGAGACTAGAGAAAATGGTTGACACGGCAGAACATTGCAATAGCTTTATATGCAGATAGATGCTCCAATATATTTGCGATTGCGCAAATTGTCAATTAATGATGCGCATATTTTGGACGCAATACGCGCATCTTCACATTTTAGCAGGTCTGACTACATATTACTGATTGGTGCACTAAGTATTGTTGTGAACCTGTGACATCACAGCACTATGTGTGTAGCATGTATGTATGGACAGCAGAACCTATCAGCTACACTATATCACTATCTAACCTACACTGACTGACATCTCCCACTAACTATCTGTATTATATATATAAGCTAACTAACTAACTAACTAATTATCTAATGTAGTGACCAGCAAAGTACAGAGCACAGCAATTTCACTGCTGTCTCTCTCAGAACTGCAAAAAAACTGTAGAAAATGGCTGCTGGGGAGGTTCTTATATAGTAAGGGCTAGGCATTGGCAACCTCCTTATTGGTTGCTACACAGCATATGTGGTGAGAGAGGGAGAGAGGTGCTCATAGGGTAATAGTTTCTTGGTGGGTAGTTTAAAAGGAGGTAATGGTTATGCTCACCTTTTTGTGTTGTGGAAGCATAGGCACAACACTAGTGTGGGCGTGTGTTTAAGTGGTGGTCGGTGCTGCCGGTACTGTTCGCTCCTCACTTGTGGAGTTGCCAGTCCTCCTGGAGGAGTGATGAGAGACAATAGAGGGGTGTGGGGTAATGGTGGTCCACTGTTTTCAATACCTCCTGGCGCAATAACACAACCTCAAGTGGTTGGAGACAATTTGTTTTATTTGCATATGCGTGACAACGCATTTCGGAGTAGAATAACACTCCATTTCCAAGTCTGAGGCTGTAAATCCACGTGCATACAGCGCGACACGCTGTATGCACATGGATTTGCAGCCTCAGACTTGAAAACGCGTTGTCACGCATATGCAAATAAAAGAGTTGTCTCCAACCACTTGAGGCAGTGTTATTGCGCCAGGAGGTATCGAAAACAGTGGACCACCATTACCCCACACCCCTCTATTATTGGTTGCTAGGGATGTTGCTAAGCTCAGAGAAAGACATTGCAGCCTTCTCATTGGCCCACAAGCAAGAAGCAGGGAGGGATCATGGGTTCAGATGAAATAAAATCTAGAATATTCTCGAATACGAATATATAGCACTATATTCAAAATCTTCACGAATTCTCGAAGTGGCGATATTTGCGATCAAAATTCGCAATTCGCATATTCGCGACCAACACTATTAACAATGTGTATTGAATGAATACAGGGGAGAAAGCTGCTGCCAGGCAACTCTGGTGGTGGCTTATCTTCCAGGATAGCAAAAACATTGTAGGAAAATATTCACTTTGCCCAATCCTTCTCTCCCCGGACATTATCTGTCGGGGGATAGTTGAAAGCGCCCCCGCTAGTCTCTACATTTTTAGGTCAACAATAGACCAATATATATCTATGGGGGTCTTTAGGATTGTCTGCTCTATTACTAAGTTGTGCATTCAAGACAGTGTATTTTTAGTTAAGATTGCAAGGTCTCATGACCATATTCAGGATCAATAGCACATGATTCCTGGATAGGGTGTGAACACATTTCAGAGGGATCATGCATATTTATGTATTTCCATGTACTTGCAGGTTTTTATGCAGAGTCCACGAAACAAAACTTTGGCACATCCAATATTAGATTTCTCACTTTAGACAGTATTATCTATCTAACATTACATTTTATAAAATAAGTTTTATATTGCATACTTTATGATGGGCTTAAAAACAGATATTCGTTTGCATGAGGCCTAGCACAGTCCTGGCATTGTTTCCTGTTGAATATAACTATACTACAGCCTGCCATTCTGTGATTAACAACCCACTAAATCCCTATTTTCATGTTAATGATTTAAGCTGAAAATATCACTTCTAATCCTGGACAAACAGCAAGTAGTTAGCAGGACTTAATTGTCTGTTTACTTTCAATTGTGTCCATTTATTTAGAGTTGTTTGCTTAATGATTATCCTTTTGCACAATCAAGAAGTAATTTCAGTTATCTCTTCCTATCTTTATCCCAAGGGGTTTAGAGTTACCTTAATCTGAAAAATAAATGGTAGATCCATTTATACGGGCAGTGTCAGTCTGATCATTGGGAATAAACTGAGCTGCGATCACCCGGAAAATTATAAAAATGCTTGTTTGTCAGGTGATCCAATATATTATGCACCACAACAAAAAAAAACACAATGTTTGTAGGCAGCACATCATCCTGTGCAAACAGAAATGTGCTGCCAAAAAACAATCAAACTCTATGGGGATGAACAATCTTAAAGGCCACTTTACACTGCCCAAACATCCGGCAGATCATCACTAACAAGCCTTCATAGGAATGCTCGTAAGAGATAATCTGCAGGTGTAAAGGTGCCGCCAATTACCTGATGAATGAGCAAAACAATTGAGTAATAAGATCTTTTATGCGGACACCTAAACCCAGGGCCGGTGCAAGGATTTTTGCCGCCCTAGGCAAGATAAAAATTGCCGCCCCCCCTTATCAGATGATCTGCCCATATCATGACATCACATATGTTCCACCCCTTTCTCAGCTTTTAAATAAAAAGAACTGCTATGTTTCCCTTAGGGTTAATCAAGCTTCTTGTAGCTGTCTTTTTTTGCGGAACGGAATTGCGGACCCATACATTTCTATGGGGCCGCATGACGTGCGGCCCCGATCCGGAATTGCGGATCCGCAATTCCGATCCGGAAAAAAATAGAACATGTCCTATTCTTGTCTGCAATAGCGGACAAGAATAGGCATATTCTGTTAGTGCCGGCAATGTGCGGTCCGCAAAATGCGGAACGCACATTGCTGCTGTCCGTGTTTTGCGGATCCGTGGATCCGCAAAACACACATGGATGTGTGAATGGGCCCTAAATGTGAGGTAAATTAGTTTCCAATGTAGTATTAATAACTAAACAATTACATAATAAACATATTGCATTGTCTACTTACCACCAGGACAATAAGATGATCTGGTCTCTGGCTGCAGTCTGGCTCTTGGTCTGGCTCTGGGGACTCCCTTGTCACTCTCTTCTCCCCCCTCCCTTGTCACTCTCATTATTCCACCCCGGCACCCCCCTCCCTTATCACTCTCATTATTCCCCCCTCCCTTGTCACTCTCATTATTCCCCCCCTCCCTTGTCAATGTCATTATTCCCCCCCCTCCCTTGTCAATCTCATTATACCCCCCTCCCTTGTCACTCTCATTATTCCCCCCTACCTTGTCACTCTCATTATTCCACCCCCCCTCCCTTGTCAATGTCATTATCCCCCCCCTCCCTTGTCAATCTCATTATTCCCCCCCTCCCTTGTCACTCTCATTATTCCACCCCCCCTCCCTTGTCAATGTAATTATTCCCCCCCTCCCTTGTCAATGTCATTATTTCCCCCCCTCCCTTGTCAATGTCATTATTTCCCCACCCCTCCCTTGTCAATGTCATTATCCCCCCCCTCCCTTGTCAATGTCATTATTCCCCCCCCCCTCCCTTGTCAATCTCATTATTCCCTCCACACACACACCTTTAATGTAGCGTGGCCGAGCTCTGTCCGGTCCGTGGTACAGGAGCATTTGTTTCCTGTACCCGGCCGGACTGACATGAAGTGCACACTAAGTGAGCACTTCCTGTCAGTCCGGCCGGGTACAGGAAACAAAAGCTCCAGTACCGCGGACCGAACAGAGCTCAGCCACGCTACATTAACAAAAGCACAGAGCAGACACACAGCAGGCGCAGGCTGCGCAGCAATGAGCCGGCGGCACTCTAATTTGAATCTCCGGCCGCCGGAGACTCAGGAGGCGCAGCATGAGGGGGCGCCGCCGGCCGAACTTATATAACCAATTTTTTTTTTTTTTTACACCGCAACGGGCGCCCCCTGCTAAATGGCGCTTTAGGCGACTGCCTAAGTCGCCTTACTGGTGGCGCCGGCCCTGCCTAAACCATTGTTTGCTGGCAGCAGACCGGGCCCTCTACATGGCACTCTGCTTCCAGCAAACAATGATTCTGTAAGGGGACGAGCGATGACATTAGCGGTCGCTCCTCACCATACCGTGGAGGAGATTGCTGTATGTAAATGCAATGGTCTCCTTCACTGACGAGCAAGTGATTGCTGAGAAGGAACGCTTCCTTCCTGACAATCCTCTCCTCAATTGAGCATTGTTAAGGGGCCAATAGTAAATATCTTACATTCCCATACTGTACATGCATGATGATTACTTACTGAAAATGCAGGAAACGTGTCGCCAACAATTGTGAATAAATGTTTATATGAACACACATTTGGCTTACAGCTATCTCTCAACTTTGCCATGCACATATATTGCTTGGCTAAGCATGTATTACAAAGCCAATGTGGATCCACTGTGTACCTTGAACAGATTTATCTTGAGGCTTCCCCTAAGGGGTTATCAAAATGGCCCCTTTAACCCCTATACACTCTGCTCCAGGGATACCACAAGCTTGCTACCTCTTGGAGTAGTCTCTGTTCAAGTCAAGGCTGACCAACAGGGGTCAAGAGCTACTAGTGTGGAGCACCAAGGGAACAAGCAAAACTGGAGTTGGACAGGCCAACGTCAGGAAAAGCAGAGTTTGTGTAATCTGATAAACAGTCAAATGTCAGAGCGGGCAGCTCAGGGTCAATACAATGGTCAGACAGAGATTATGTCAGGCAGCATAGGGTCTAATCGGTGAAACATGCAGAAGTCAGTGAACGGACAGACAAATGAAAAAACAGAAGACCTTTGCAGGACACTAGTAATCTAGAACCTATTGCTTAGATGCCTGCCGACAGAGGAAGGTGCTTTAAGTACCTCAAGGTGGCCAACCTTGGGGTGTATACATTGGCCCTTTGAGAGGCGGACACAGCAGAAGCAGGCGCTACTCTGATGGCCAGCCCCTCTGAGCTTGTCTTAGCCACTGGCATACAGGAGCGCCAGACCAGATAGGTGATGCAGCAGCTATGCTCACTGTGGGAAGAGAAGCAGCAGTGGGCATGGAATGCCGATATAACAGCATCTATGTATTTTCAATTGGGAAAAAGGAAAATACCCTGCCAGAGGTGTCTCCCAGGATAACAAAAGGATCAGGTGCTGAAACTCAACAGATCTGACCCTTCTCTCCCCAGAAATTGTTTGTCAAGAGCTCCACATACACATTAAATTGTCAGCAGGTCCTGCCGAAAAGTGGACAGAACTTTCAGCCAAGAATAGTCTAATGTGTATGGGGGCCTCAATTGTTGCTCTCTACCATGTAGCTGACTGGACATAGAGATCTTTCTATATACATCCATATCATAAACTAAATGTATAGGATCAATAACATCAGCTTGCATTATTGTTTTCAAAATGCCCTCCTTACGTCTGCGTTTTGGCTGCTTTGGTCAGTTCAGTTCGAGGAACTCATATATCCATTCACGTCATTCTGATTGGGCCCTTGTTAACACTTCCTACAGCATTGGACATAAGCTTATTCATTTTTACACAAAGCCTTATTTGTAGTCCCATCACTGAAAGTATTAAAATTAGAGGTGGGATGAATCCAATTTTTTTTAAATCTGACTCCGAAAAGGTTCTCGAATATATCGAATCTTTAGAATCTCGAATCCTACGAATCCTGTACATAATTGTGTGAACGGTATAAGAAACAAAGTCAGACCACGTCAGTTTGTCTGAACCTCCACCTCCACGTCACGGTCGCACCCTATATGACCGCGATCGTTATGCCCCTGCTCCTATCACTACAGAACATACAGGGTAATACAGCGCCACATACCTCTTACATCCAGTGACGTCTCTTTGATGTAGATGTTCTCTTTCCTCATCTTCTCCTTTCAGACCTTCAGACCAGACCACCATTTTTCAGCCATTTTTCGTCTCTGCAGTTTGACAAAAAAAAATCTTAGTTTACTACTTTTCCATCATCCTCCCATCTTCTGGACAAATCATTATAACACCCCCAATACTGTTCCGCTGTGCTCCCCAATACTATACTGCAGAAACAGATAATACCCCTGATAATACTAGTACCACACAGAGCCCCCCATATAAAATACCCCTCCTTTGTGGCCTCAGTAGATGCCCCCTTAGTGCCCCCCAATAATGTGCCAATAAGAAGTGGCCCCACAGTGCCACCCAATAATGTGCCAGTAAGTGTCCCCATAGATGCCCCCCTAATCATGTGCCAGTATCAAATGCCTCTCTCCTCCCCCCATGTGCCAGTATCAAGTGCAGAGTGCCTCTCTCCTCTCCCCCATGTGCCGGTATCATAGTGCCATCTCCCCCCCAATGTGCCAGTATTATAGTGCCATCTCCCCCAATGTGCCAGTATCATAGTGCCACCCCCCCAATGTGCCAGTATCATAGTGCCATCTCCCCCCATAATGTGCCAGTATCATAGTGCCATCTCCCCCCAATGTGCTAGTATCATAGTTCCATCTCCCCCATAATGTGCCAGTATTATAGTGCCACCTCCCCCCATAATGTGCCAGTATCATAGTGCCATCTCCCCCATAATGTGCCAGTATTATAGTGCCACCTCCCCCCATAATGTGCCAGTATCATAGTGCCATCTCCCCCATAATATGCCAGTATTATAGTGCCACCTCCCCCCATAATGTGCCAGTATCATAGTGCCATCTCCCCCATAATGTGGCAGTATCATAGTGCCATCTCCCCCCATAATGTGCAAGTATCATAGTGCCATCTCCCCCATAATGTGGCAGTATCATAGTGCTATCTCCCCTCATAATGTGCCAGTATCATAGTGCCTCCCCCCCCAATGTGCCAGTAGTATCAGTGCCATCTCCCCCCATAATGTGCCAGTATCATAGTGCCTCCCCCCCAATGTGCCAGTAGTATCAGTGCCATCTCCCCCATAATGTGCCAGTATCGTAGTGCCTCCCCCCTCAATGTGCCAGTAGTATCATAGTGCCTCTCACCTCTCCCCCTCGCCAATGTGCCAGTAACAGATAAAAAAAAAAAACACTTTTACTTACCTCCGCTGCGATGCAGGCCTCTTCTGGCCTGTGTCTCGCGCTGTACAGCTCAGGCGGCTCAATGACGTCATCGCGCCGCTTGCACCGGCCTCTGATAGGCTCCTTGTGCCGGCAGCCTATCAGAGGAACAGGGAAAGGAAACGCCTCTCCCTCCCCTGTCGCAGCAGCGAAGCGCTCATCTTCTAGAGTGCCCTGCCGCCGCCACCACCAGTCTGGGAACCACCGGGATTTGTATCCGGTAAATTACGTCGGGATTCGAGTCCACGAATCCCACGAATCCAGCAAGATTCGAGGGATTCGTGGATTCGACGAATCCCCCGTCCCATCTCTAATTAAAATCTTTAAGGTAGAAATCCTGGAAGAAAATCTGTTGAAATACAGATACATATTTTCCATTCTTACTAACTACTTGTTATAGTGAGTCTGCTAGTCATTACTTAAAAAAAATCTTTTGGATTTTCCAATAAAACAGAGCACAGGGGAAAGACTCAGGGGTATGTAAAAAGAAGTAAAAGGTACAATGAGAAAGGCACCAATGGGGGCAAGCAGGTCCAATTTAGGAATATGTAAACATAATATCACAGGAAAAAATGACTATTGGAAGCACATGAGGAAACCTAGTTAGGATAATGGTAGTTGAGGCAAATGAATGCATGAAAGGGGGAAGCAATTAGAAGGGGGTCAAGGGGCTGAAAATGGGAGAGGGTTCTATATGCATGCCCTGTCTCCAGGTGACAAGACAGGACTCCACAAGAGATGCATTCAGTCTGCAGGGTATCAGTATGGCAAACATTTGTAACGCACTTTTCTCATAGGAACTCAAAGCAAAAAGATAATTATGTGGCTGGGGCGACTCTCTGGCAAGTAACAGTAGCTGTCTTATAAGTGCTCGCCCCACCACACACTAAGGACAATTTTGTAGGAAGCCAATTTGCCTGATTTGAATATTTTTGGAGTGTGAGGAAACCGGTGTACCAGGCGAAAGACACCATGCTGCCTAGTAGAATTTTAGAACAATAAATAGTAATGCCAAGTCTTTGAGAATTAAATCTTAATGGTTGTTGATTTGAGTAGTCAAATTATCCATGTGCTACAGATCCTCTACTTTATGGAGTCAGAGTTTTAGGGAAGGGGGTCAGGACTTCTCCATAGAGCCAGGATGAATACTCAGTAGAACATCATGGGAATGTTACTATTACAGAGCATTACCAGAAGATATGATGGATAGTATCTTTGACATTTTGTCTACCTGCCATAACTTTTAACTTTTATCTCTACATAGTTATTTGAAGACTTGCCTTTTTTTGCATCAAAAGCATTATAACACTATTATGTCGTGTTCTAGAGGTCAATAGAACCCCTGAACATATCACGAGCATACAAAACCCAGGAAAAAGGATCATAGAAAGCAAAACGAGACTTTATTAAACATGACCGAACACGAAAGACGTAATCCTGGACAAACAGGCAAGGTAAACAGTGGCAGATGGATCACTACAGGACCAAGTGCACCAGTTTCACTTAGCGCCAAACCCTTAGGGCATAGTGAACCCTAGTTTTTCACAGTACCCCTAATGGTGGGGATAGACTTTGCCAAGGGTTCACCAGGTTGCTACCTCCTGGGATGGTCCCGATGCAATTGGCCGAAACCTGCAAGATAACCGATGCTGGTGCTACAAAGCGTATGTAGACTCACTGTGTCACTTGAACAGACTTGGCTTAGAGCTACTCCTAAGGGCATTATCTATATATTATAATATACAGTGGATATAAAAAGTCTACACACCCCTGTTAAAATGTCAGGTTTCTGTGATGTAAGAAAATGAGACAAAGATAAATCATTTCAGAACTTTTTCCACCTTTAATGTGACCTATAAACTGTACCACTCAATTGAAAAACAAACTGAAATCTTTTAGGTGGAGGGAAGAAAACAAAAAATACTAAAATAATGTGGTTGTACAAGTATGCACACTCTCTTATAACTGGGGATGTAGCTGTGTTCAGAATTAAGCAATCACATTCAAAATCATATTAAATAGGAGTCAGCATACACCTGCCATCATTTAAAGTGCCTCTGATTAACCCCCAAATAAAGTTCAGTCTTTCCTGAAATTTTCTTAGTCGCATCCCACAGCAAAAGCCATGGTCCACAGAGAGCTTCCAAAGCATCAGAGAGATCTCATTGTTAAAAGGTATCACTCAGGAGAAGAGTACAAAAGAATTTCCAAGGCATTAGATATACCATGGAACACAGTGAAGACAGTCATCATCAAGTGGAGAAAATATGGCATAACAGTGACATTACCAAGAACTGGACGTCCCTCCAAAATTGATGAAAAGACAAGAAAAAAACTGGTCTGGGAGGCTACCAAGAGGCCTAAAGCAACATTAAAGGAGCTGCAGGAATATCTGGCTTTGTGGTACATGTGACAACAATCTCCCGTATTCTTCATATGTCTGGGGTAGAGTGGCAAGACGAAAGCCGTTTCTTACGAAGACAAACATCCAAGCCAGGCTACATTTAGCAAAAACACATCTGAAGTTTCCCAAAAGCATGTGGGAAAAGGTGTTATGGTCTGATGAAACCAAGGTTGAACTTTTTGGCCATAATTCCAAAAGATATGTTTGGCCCAAAAACAACACTGCACATCACCAAAGGAACACCATACCCAAAGGGAAGCATGGTGGTGGCAGCATCATGCTTTGGGGCTGTTTTTCTTCAGCTGGAACTGAGTCCTTAGTTAAGCTAGAGGGAATTATGAACAGTTCCAAATATCAGTCAATATTGGCACAAAACCTTCAGGCTTCTGCTAGAAAGATGAACATGAAGAGGAACTTCATCTTTCAGCATGACAACGACCCAAAGCATACATCCAAATCACCAAATGAATGGCTTTACCAGAAGAAGATTAAAGTTTTGGAATGGCCCAGCCAGAGCCCAGTCCTGAATCCGATTGAAAATCTGTTGGGTGATCTGAAGAGAGCTGTGCACAGGAGATGCCCTCGCAATCTGACAGATTTGGAGTGTTTTTGCAAAAAAGAGTGGGCAAATCTTGCCAAGTCAAAATGTGCCATGCTGATAGACTCATTTCTTACAGGTGTGAATTATGTTGGAGCAAGCCATGGATGTTTTAATCACTTTTAGCATACAAATCAAATTGCTTCAAAGTCAGTGGATCTCCCTGTGCAGGGCACCACATCTACTCTTCTTCCAGCGGAGTTGGAGTCGAACCACAGTTTTAAAGCCCTGAAGAAGCTGTTCAAGTCCAACTTCAGCTGGAACCAATCCGCAAGAGATCGAACGTCAATTAAAAGACAGGAGACACATATGAATTGTTAAAGAGGGATCCTAAGTTTGACATAGCCAAGAGGATAGAGGTGATACTAACAAAAGCTGAAAAGGAAGGGATTATAGACAAACAACTGAAAGAATTTTTGATTGTTAAGTCGCCTGTTGTCGCTTTGATATATGTATTGCCTAAAATACATAAAAGTTTAGATAACCCTCCAGGACGCCCGATTATTTCGGGGAGGGAATCTATCCTGTCCAATATTGCTATATTTTTGGACAGAGCATTAAGGGAATTTGCTATTGGGGCAAAATCATATGTCAGGGACACAGGTGATTTTTTGGAGAAGATATCAACAGTTAAAGTACCAGATGGTAGTATTTTGGCGTCATTTGATATAGTGTCCCTCTATACATCTATTGACCATGGAGAGGGATTGCAAGCTGTGGGTAGGGCACTAGAAGGATCTACGTATTCTGTACAGAGTAAACGCTTTCTTCTGGATCTCTTGGAACTTACATTAAGGTGCAATTATTTTGGGTTCCAGGACAGATTTTATTTGCAGCGGGTCGGCGCGGCTATGGGCTCTTATGCAAATATCTTTGTTCGTTCTCTTGAGGAGCACCTTGTCTATGTATCTCCCCACTATAGACATGTGCTTATGTGGTGGAGGTACATAGACGACGTGTTCCTCATCTGGACTGGAACCCAAGATGCTTTATCTGAGTTTCATGTGTTCCTTAATAATATGGATGAACATATCAAGTTCACATTAGTGGCATCCAGTGAAAGAGTACAATTTCTGGATACACAGGTGTATATAAAGAATAGGCAGTTGCACACAGATTTGCATGTTAAGTAAACTGATAAAAATACTCTGTTACAATATACAAGTTGTCATCCGACCAGGATGATTAAATCACTCCCATATAGTCAGATGTTACGGGTTAAAAGGATTGTAGATGAGGAAGACCATTTAAATAAAATTGGAGAAAATGGGGGACTCGTTCCTAGAAAGGGGACATCCCTCAACATTAGTGAAGGGGCATATTAATAAAGTAAAATCGATCCCTCGGGAGGAGGTGAAAAAAGCATGCCCCAAGAAAAGTCCTAACTGGGTACCGTTTGTATCCACATACAATGAAGACAGTCTCAAAGTGCAACATATCATTAGGCGATCCTGGGGTATACTACAGAGTGGGTACCCGAACATGTTTGCTTTTAAAGAGGCCCCACTGATGTCCTACAGAAGGACACAAAACATCAAAGATAGAGTCGTGAGGACGAGTGTTCCAGAACAAGTACGCTTACGACAGACTTTTTTCAAAACTAAAAACAATGGCAGTTATCCCTGCCTGAACTGTGTAAACTGTAAATTGATGCAAAAGGGAAGGAGTTTATACATCCAGCAACAGGAGAAAAGTGCGTAATTAGACATTATGTTACCTGTGATTCTTCGTGGGTGGTTTACGTCTTGTGGTGCCCCTGCAAGCTGCTGTATGTGGGGGAGACAACCACAGACGTGAAGACACGTTTGAACAATCACAGGTTTAGTATTAGAAATGAGAGGAAAGACCTCCCGGTATCTAAACACTTCAGTGAGTACAAACATAAAGAACAGGAACTTAGGTTTATGATACTTGATCATGTGTCCATGCCAAAAAGGGGGGGAGACAGGGTGTCCCTCCTAAAAAAATGCGAATTGAGGTGGATCCATCGCTTGGATACACTCAAACCTAAAGGGTTAAACATAGAATTTAGAGTGACCTCAGGAATGATCAACTGAGGTATGTAGTGGATGGCGCACAAATTGCTGCTACCCTGGTGTCTGGCGACACTTGAGTCATTGTAGTATGTCATTGTAGATGATACATTATGATATAAGGATTGTGCAACTTATTTATGATATTTTTTTTATATTCCGCAGTTACTTATTGAGAGTTGTGGACACCTGTGGGAGAGATCGCTTACCCAGGTTTTATCCATTTCATTTACCTTATAATATCAATCGTTACCATTATTACAGAGGGACTTTAATATGTGAATATACGTATGCAAATGTTCATGTGTTGAATATACCGGGTAGTATTTCCGGGAGGTCACATAGATTGTGGTCAATACCATATTTAATATAGTCCTCAATAAATACAGGTAACGATTATAATCATTATGTAATTCAGGCTGGGGTCAATACAAGGTTTTATTGCTGCTTCTAGTGAATACAGCGCTTTGATGTATAAAGAATCTTGGGCGACATGAAGATGTTGCGCGATGTAATACTGATGGTTGACCAGGTTTCCAGACTTGGTAACTTTGGTGCTCCTTCGGTGATCGCCCTGTTGCAGGCGTGGGGTGCAGGGCATGCGCGTGTTGCAGTGTTGGGCCGCCCTAGGTGCCGGGTTTGTGATGCGCTGCGATGGTGGCGCAGGCGTAGTGAACAGGGAGACACGCCGAGTTAGGGGAACGCTCCATCTTTAATGTAGCGCTGTGAGAGCATGCTGCGAGATTGGCCTGCCTCTAACACTGGGTGATGACGCACGGCGGTATGAGGGCAGTGCAGGCCCAGTGTACAGAGAGACATGCCGAGATGGGGGAACGCTCCATCTGTGATATAGTGCCGCGAGAGCATAAGGTAACTGAATTTTATGGATTCCTGTGTTGCGGTTTTCTTACAGGTGTGAATTATGTTGGAGCAAGCCATGGATGTTTTAATCACTATCACTATTTGGGAAAACATGAGTATACAGTACATGAAGCACTATGAAATTGAAGACAATCACGAAAATGTGATACACTATACCTGAGGGGATCCGATGGTTGCTGCACCATGAATTGTCACAAGAGAATGAATTGTTTTGTATGGAGTTTTTATATGCACCAGTATGGAATTAAACAGGAAATTAGCACTGATTACTTCCTGAAATGTTCCTATATATGCACAGTCACTTTATTATGTGTTTCACTTGGCTTGATAATGGCTCTGTGAGAGAGCTGAATCGTTGCCTGTATCAACATGTGTTGAATACATTTTTTATTTTTTCACTTTTTATCTAAGGAGTGCTGCGTTACATTTATTTGGATTATATATATATATATATATATGTGGTCCCCCTGGTCTTGACCATTTAACCCCTATACTGAGACTCCACTGCAGGGTAACCACCAGTCTTCTTCCTCTTGAAGTTATCTTTTTTCAAGTGGAGGGGGCCCCTGGAGGGTCAAGGGATGATAGTGCAGAGCACAGAGGGATCAGGCAAAACTGTCGTTAGGGACAGGCAGATGTTAGGGCAAGCAGGGTAAGTACAATCAGAGAAGAGGTCAGAGCGGGCAGCTGGGGGGTCAATATGGAGGTCAGGCAGAGTTCATGTCAGGCAGTTAAGGGTCAAATCTGGAAAACAGGCAGAAGTCAGTATAAACGTAGAAACAGCACACCAGGACACTAGGGAACTAGAACCTATTACTCAGGCACTTTTCCACAAGGGAAGGTGACTCAAGTATCCCAAGGTGGCCAACCATTGGCTCAGGAAGATTAGAGTGCATGCTTGTTGGTGTCTGCTGCAGGTTTCAGCCTACAAGGAGAAGAAGTGATGGAGGCCAGCAAGAACCAGGCCAAAGCCTGCAGGGAAAAACTGAACTACTCAGGTAGCCAGACCCACCAGGGAGGAGGAGATGTGGGCTGGGGGGTCCAAGTCACTGAAACCCAGGAGGGGGGGAGCAGGTGAGAAGGAGCGATGGCTGTGCCCAAAGAGTTGGGCCTGAGCTGCTGACATAATACCTTGTTACCCAGAGATTGTATGACACATGAGAGTCAATTCATAATATATGTTGGGTTATGATTGCCAATGGTTTTTAAATAGGTTCACCATGCAATTATATAACTTTAGGAAGTCTGTTTAGCAATATGAGTTCTATAATTATTTATGGAGCGTTTATTGACCATATAAACAGGGATGGATCATGGTTGGTGGAGGCCCTTGAGCACAAAAGGCCCTGAGTGAAAAAAAAAAGGTGGAATAGCCTCAACAGAATTTCCTTACAATTTAATCTGTATGAAGCATGCATGCTGTCAAGAACTAGGATCAGACATATTGAACATTAACATGAAACAGGAGATAACCCACTGTTATAGGTGTTAGGCAGTTGCTTATTAGTGTTGAGCGCGAATATTCGAATAGCGAATTTTTTTAGCGAATATCTGCACTTTGCTAATTCGCGAATATTTTGAATATATTTTTTTCTTTATTATTGTTATATTTTTTTCTTTCCCACTTCCCAAAAGTAGTTCTTATCTATCCTGAGGATTTCTGGCTTACTGGCTGCTCCAGTCAGTGCCCGTTGCCGCTTCTGCCGACTTCCGTGCTCATGGAGCGTCCCCATCACCATGGGAACGCCTCCATACTAGAATGTACTGTCGGATGTGAGAATTAGGTTGAAATCGCAATGCGATTACTTCAAGTTATATTAATCGAATTGCGATTTCAACCTAGCACTGCTATATTTCATATTCGTTAACTTCGTTAATTCTAGCAAGCTGACCCATTAGAAACACAGCTCTAAGTTGAAATCGCAATTCGATTATTATAACTTGAAGTAATCGCATTGCGATTTCAACTTAGACCTGGTTTACTATGTTTGGCTTGGTACAATTAGCGAAGATGATGAATATGACGAATGTATTCGTCATATTCCTCAAAACGAAGATAACAAAGTATTCTCCATCTTCGTTTTAGCTCCATATTCGTCAACTTCGCTAATTCTAGCAATCAAATAAGAAAGTTGACTATAGAGACAGCTGTGTTTAATTCGCTATCCGATTATATTACTTTGCTTTTTTTTTTTATAAATAGAATAATTATAAATATTATCAAGTATTATAATTATTTTATTTATAAAAAAAAAAAAGCAAAGTAATATTATCGCATAGCGAATTAAAAACTTAGCTGTCTCTAGTCAACTTTCCTATTTGATTGCTAGAATTAATGAAGTTGACGAATATGGAGCTAAAACGAAGATGGAGAATACTTCGTTATCTTCATTTTGAGGAATATGACAAATACATTCGTCATATTCGTCATCTTCGCTAATTCTAGATATCAAACCAATAGGAAAGTTACCTTAAGTTAAAATCGCAATACGCGATTATTTAAATCGCATATTAATCGCGATAACTAGAATAATGATGAATATTCGATTTCGACGAATATGAGACGAATATTCAAGCGAATATTCGCGAATTTCGTCGAAAACGGATATGGCACCTCCCGCTCATCACTATTGCTTATCCGCATGTCCGTGTGGCAAGACATATGCATGGTCAGCCAACAGAATTTTCTAGTTTTATCATAAAATAAATACACAGTCCTGTGAGCAGTTCACATTGAGCACTGCACCATCCAAGAAAAATTAGTCATTTCTCCTCAAACAGTAAAATATAAGGATGTGTGCTGCTCTACAATATAAAAAGGATAGTCACTTATTATTCCCAATTGCAAGTAGAAACCTGCAGAAGTTCTTAATCCACAGGGTTGTATCCTTTTGCTTTGTCTGAGTAGTGTCCTGTGTTTTCTTTCCACAGTCACTCCACCATGTGAAACCCCTATATGAAGAGAAAAGGATAGCAGGCCAAACTAGTGAAGTATTGTGCAGACACCAGGTCCACACAACGGGATTTATTGTGCTCACAAAATCATTAAAGGGAACCTGTCATCAACTTTATGCTGACCAGGCCAGTATAAAGTAGTGCCAAAAATGCTGATTTCAGCAGTGTGTCACTCATCAGCTAAAAGTAGGTGGTTGCCGAGAACCAGCATCATAATCATTGGAGCTCAGGCCTGGAAAAGAGTCCCGGCCACCTGAGAAGAGTCATGGTAATTCATAAATTCCTGCTCTCCTGCTGATGACTGACAGTCTTCTACCTAGTTTTCTCCCTTTATTTTTAGGAGAGAACTGTCAATCATCAGCAGATGTGTGAGAGTGCAGGAGATTATGGATAACCAGGACTCTTCTCAGGTAGATTTGACTCTTTTATAGGCCTGGGCTGCAATGATTATGATGCTGGTTCTCAGCAGCCACTTACTATTAGCTGATGAGTGACACATCGCTGAAATCAGCATTTCTGTCACTATTTTATCCTGCCCTCAGTACAGTCAGCATAAAGTTGATGACAGATTCCCTTTAAAACTTAAAGCTTATAAAATCACAACACTCATATATGGGCCGCACCGTCTTGACTTTAACCTCAGCTTCTTCTGGGGCCTGATTCATGTTTTCCGGGACACTTAGTTAAATAGCTTCTCTATTAGCATTACAAAATCCCATCCCATATAAGGTGACGCACAGTGGCGCACCTACAGGGGGGGTCCAGCGGGTCTGGACCCCCCCCCCCCCCAGAACAACCAGACAATATTATTATTTTTTATTTTTTATCACCACAGGCGGCGCGGCCCTGGATGTAATTGCGGCAGCGGTGGGGGGGCCGGGAGGGCAGTAGGAGATGAGCGCTTCCATTGTGGAGATGAGCGCTCATCTCCATATCCATCCTGTGCTGCGGCAGCGGAGGGAGAGGTGTGTCCCTCCCCTGTTCTTCTGATAGGCCGCAGGCACTAATGCCTGCAGCCTATCAGAGGCCGACTCAGGCGGCGCGATGACGTCATCATCGCGCCGCCTGAGCCTGGCAGCACACAGCAGGGACACAGGCTGGAAGAGGCCTGCTTCACATCGCTGCTGATGGAGGTAAGTATCAGTTTTTTTTTTTTGGAGGGTGGCACTTCTTACAGCCCAATTTTTTTGGGGGTGGCACTTCTTACTGGCACATTATGGGGAGAGGGGGGCACCATGGGGGAGAGGAGCACTATGGGGGCATCTGGGGGCTCTAAAGGGGCTTTTATTGTTACACATTATGGGGGGCACTATAGGGGATGGGGCATCTGGTGGCACTATAGGGGCATTATTTGGGGGCACTATGGGGAAGTGGGGGTTCTAAAGGGGCCTTTTTTTCTTATTGGCACATTATGGGGGGCATTATGGCATCTGGTGGCACTAAGGGGGCATTTTTTACTGGCACATTATGGGAGGCACTATAGGGGAGAGAGGCACTATGGGGGAGTGGAGCACTATTGGGGCATATGGTGGCACTTCGAAGGGGCATTTTTTACTGGCACATTTATGGGGGGGCACCACGCGGGAGAAGACCACTATGGGGGCATCTGGGGGGTCTAAAGGGGCTTTTTTTTATTGACACGTTATGGGGGCACTATAGGGGAGAATGGCACTATGGGGCATCTGGTGGCACTATAGGGGCATTATTTGGGGGCACTATGGGGAAGTGGGGGCTCTAAAGGGGCCTTTATTCTTATTGGCACATTATGGGGGCATCATGGCATCTGGTGGCACTAAGGGGGCATTTTTGTACTGGCACATTATGGGAGGCACTATAGGGGAGAGCGGCACTATGGGGCATTATTTGGGGGCACTATGGGGGAGTGGAGCACTATTGGGGCATATGGTGGCACTTGGGGCATTTTTTACTGGCATATTATGGGGGACACTATGGGAAAGGGGGAGAGGAGCACTATGAGGGCATTTACTGGGGCACTATATAGGAGTATTTTATACTGGCACATTATGGGGGCATTATGGGGACATTAGCTCAACAGCAGGCACTAAGCGGGGCTATTTCATGTACTGTCATATTGTAGGGAGAATTATTAGTACTAGGAGGTATTATGCGGAGCTTTACTACTACTGGGGGGCTATGAGGAACATGATTACTAGTATGGGCACTATAGGGGCATTATTACTACTAAGTGTGCTCTGGCAGAGAATTATTTCTATTGGTGGGATTTTGGGGAGCACTGTTACTTTGGGGGGCACCCTGTCACAGTATCAGCTTAGCACAATAATTTTTGGGGGACATTATCTTTATACTATTAGTGTCTGGGCATTTTTTAGAGCACTGTGTGCCAATAATTGTTGAAGGCGGTACTATCTGTAAGGTAGTAGTATTTCCAGGGGGTTTCTGCAGTATAGTATTGGGGGTGGCAGGAAAGGGTGTTCAGAAGATGTGAAGATGATGGAAATGTGGGAAACTAATGTCTGTTTGTTAATCTCTGCAGAGATGGGAGATGGCTGAAAAGTCATCATGGTGGTCTGGTGGAGAAGATAAAGAAAGAGAACATCTACAACAAAGGTGACATCACTGGATGTAAGAGGTATGGGGCGCTATGTAGGAGAGGATATGCTCCGGCTCCTCCCCCTGCCATTTGCAGAAGGAGGATTCAGAGCTGGGTGAGGACGGCCAAAGGGGGCAGCAGGCCACGGGCGGGTGGCAGATGCTGGGGGGAACCACAGGGCTTGAGCAGGATCTGGGCAGGGAGGAGAGCGGAGGAGCTTCCTGGTTGTAGCTTGTTGTATAAGCAGGCAGTGCAGCCAGGACAGACCCTCCCCTCTCCGTATGATGTGTAGAGACAGGCCTCAACAATAGAATTCCAGCTGTACAGTGTTTGTTGGGAGTGGCCTATTATATGTAGGAGGGGCTTTTAATAATGGGCGGGGCGCCGCATTATTCTATTCCTGCAGAGCTTTTGGAATCGCGCAACACACTACACCTCCCCCCCTGCATTTTTAAATATAAAGGGGGCTTTGAAAACTTGGCAGGCAAATGAATTGGCACAGCGCACTACACGTGCCACATTTTATTGCCTTTCGGACCCCCCCTAGACAAAATTCCAGGGTGCTCCTCTGGTGACGCATGACATCACTCAACCACCTGATCATAATCACTAATGAAGGAGGGAATTCCCATTCTTAGTAATATCAATTTCCTTCAATAATAAAAAAAAGCCACAAAAGCAGATTAACAGCATAAATCTGCTAAGTATTATCATCATACATTTTGATTCTATGGAAGCACTTTTTTGGAGAACTGACACGGTGCTTCTGTATTTTATAGTATATTTAGTTGAACAGCTTGAGCTGCAAGTGTCAGCAGTGAAGCCAATTTGGGTTCATAACTCCTAAGTTTGGAAGTGTTTAAGGGCAAACCCAATACTGCAAAGAATTTAACACTGATTTTAGTTAGTTAATATTAAATAACCAATATGGTTGCTCTATTCCAAAGGATTATGTCTGATATTGCAGCTCCGCTTCATTGGAGTCAATGGGCTGCAATACCGCACACAACCTACGGACAAGGTCAGATCCAACCTTTTTGGGGGAAAAAAAGACATGTTTTACTTCTGGACAATGGCTTTAGTAAGGATTCTCCCTGCAGTGATTTGTTCTTTGTTTGGCAGCTAATTACCTTCCTTTAATGTCAGGACCATTGCTATTCTTAGTGATGTATCAGTATAGCATGTTACAAATCTGAAAATAAAATATAAAAAAAGACCTTGACAATTGGAGGATGGCACAACCAAAAGCTCTTCACGTCTGTACAATATTGAACTGTTTTTATTCTACTACAAGAAACAACAGATGTACTTAAGAAAGATCACGGCCAGGTTTGAATGAAAGGAAAGATTGAAAGTCAGTTTTAGTAACAGCGGTGTCCAATTACCCCATCATGTGGACAGATTTAGTTTTCATCAGATAGAAACCTTAGCTTCGGAGTCTCTTCAGTTTCTGCCTGTCTGTCTCTGCAGTCTGCAGTGTGTGATACTTGTCCTCTAGGGATCTAAGGAACAAAGCCTCTTCTATAGAGATGAAGTAAGATGCACTCTTGCAGATCAAGGATTTAGTTTTATATTCTATTTCCCTTCCTTTGAGGTGAAGTGGGGTCAAGTTTTCTTTCCTAGTCCATTTCCCTGGTGGATTTAAGTTGAGCAGGCTGACAGATCTTAAGAACATTCCTAAATCTAAGAAACCTGTTATTCTGCTTTTACCTTTACAGAAAATCGCAACTGTAATGTTATAATTAGAGATGAGTGAATGTTTATAAAATTCGATTCACCTGTTCGGCAAATTTTTGGGGAAAAATTTGGTTCGATCCGAATTTATTTGCGGCGAATTTCGTTAAAAAACTGCTATTTTCTGGCTGCAGAGAGCCTTTATAGTGGTGTAGAACACCATGTGCATAGGGAGTCTGCTTTGGTAGTGAAATATTACTGTGAGTCCGTATGACATGCAGATGACAGGCGTCGCTCTTAGAATCACTGCGCACTTCACTTATTTGGCCAGTCCCGGGGCCAAAACTGACCAAATAACTCAAGTATTAACTCAGCCTTACAGGACGATGTTAGCGTCAAGAAGAAGCGCACTCCTTTTACACCGTCGTCAAAAAGTAGAGCCCCCCCGACAGAGTGGAGAGGTTGTCAGCAGTAAGTTTGTGTTGACATCACTGATTATTTAGCCCTTCCTCTGATCCGTCAGAACAATAACCCACAAAAAAACGGATCCTGTCTGTTGAGCATAAGCCTTTAGAATATGTAACTGCACTGCTGATCGGCAAATATATTTTTTCTTTTTCCACTAATACACTCCACAAATGGCTTTAAAACATTTGCCACTAATACACGACAAAAAGAGCTGTAATTTTCGCACTTCACCACACAGCAGCTAATAAGCAACTTTTCCCCACTTATACAAGCAAAAAAGGCTTTAGAACATATAACTGCACTGCACAAGGGCAAATAAGACGTACAAATATTTCCTTGTAATAAACTCTGTTAATGCCCGTTTCAGGGCTCTTTCACACCTGCGTTCTTTTCTTCCGGCATAGAGTTCCGTCGTCGGGGCTCTATGCCGGAAGAATCCTGATCAGGATTATCCTAATGCATTCTGAATGGAGAGTAATCCGTTCAGGATGCATCAGGATGTCTTCAGTTCCGGTACGGAACGTTTGTTGGCCGGAGAAAATACCGCAGCATGCTGCGCTTTTTGCTCCGGCCAAAAATCCGGAACACTTGCCGCAAGGCCGGATCCGGAATTAATGCCCATTGGAAGGCATTGATCCGGATCCGGCCTTAAGCTAAACGTCGTTTCGGCGCATTGCCGGAGCCGACATTTAGCTTTTTCTGAGTGGTTACCATGGCTGCCGGGACGCTAAAGTCCTGACAGCCATGGTAAGTGTAGTGGGGAGCGGGGGAGCAGTGTACTTACCGTCCGTGCGGCTCCCCGGGCGCTCCAGAGTGACGTCAGGGCGCCCCAAGCGCATGGATCACGTGATCCATGTGATCACGTCATCCATGCGCATGGGGCGCTCTGACGTCATTCTGGAGCGCCCCGGGAGCCGCACGGACTGTAAGTATACCGCTCCCCCGCTCCCCACTACTACTATGGCAACCAGGACTTTAATAGCGTCCTGGGTGCCATAGTAACACTGAAAGCATTTGGAAGACGGTTCCGTCTTCAAATGCTTTCAGTACACTTGCGTTTTTCCGGATCCGGCAGGCACCTCCGGCAACGGAAGTGCATGCCGGATCCCAACAACGCAAGTGTGAAAGAGGCCTCAAACAGCACTTGCACCTTAATAAGAACAGTTTGCTGGAATGACAGAGCTGTATAATGGCAATTTGGATCCCCAGTCAGTGCAGCAAGGTGTAATAGGATTGTTCATATTACCCAGGCTGTAACCTCCCCTACTGAACCCTGTTCAACATAAATGTTGCGGAATGATTCCTCCCTATCCTTTCCCTACACCTTAAATAATCTTTCCCTGCACTTGTAAATCGCTTTTTTAGTACAATGAAGTTTTTTATACCACTGTCCCTAGCGCCTGCTGACGTCTCTCTCCGCACTAAGTACGATGGTAAATGGCAGAATCTAAGATGGCTGACACTACTTATAGGGCTGTAACATCACAGGGCTGGCTGCTGATTGGCTGCATGCATGGCATTATGGGTGATCCTGCCTTCCCAGAGTTCCTTGCTCCATGTCCTAACAGGAGCAGCAGCCATTTTAGGAAAAAATGTGATTCGAATCATTACCACGAACCGTGAGGAAATTCGGATTCGGTGCAAATCGAATCGAATTTCACTTCATCAGCTTCGATTCGCTCATCTCTAGTTATAATGGCAAGTTTTTCTTTTGTGTTTTTTGATCCATACATGCATAATTATTTTTTTCAGTAAGTACGGCATATTTAGTAATTTAATATTTTGAATAAAGAGTTCTTATTTATTTTTTAAGCACTGGTTCTTTCTTCCATCCAAACTACAGCAGTAAGTATATGGATGTTAAAGGGAAGCTGTCACCATCGCCATGTTCACTAAAGTACCTTATTTCGTTTTGTCCTTTTGATAAAAAAGCCCTTTTTATGATATGCTAATGAAGCTCCAAGGTGTCCAGAGGGGCGTTTTTTCCTCTCTGGTGCCCAGTGACGCCCCCCTGCAGTGCCCAGCCCGCCTTAATTTGAATTCCAAGAACGCCTCCTGATCCTCAAATAACCTCCCACAGCCCCGGCAAACGGTTCCGCCCCCTCCCCACGTCATCGTCTACCTTCTAGAAATGTCCCGTCCTTCTTCCTGTCGGCAGCCAGAAATCTCGCGCAGGCGCAGTACCGCCTGCGGCTTGCGCCTGCGCGATCATCAAGCTCCTGAGGGCAACAGCCTCAAAAGTCTCACTGGGCATGCGCCGAGCCCAGTGACGTAATCTGAGCGATGTTGCCCTCAGGAGCTTGATGATCGCGCAGGCCGCAGGCGGTACTGCGCCTGCGCGAGATTTCTGGCCGCCGACAGGAAGAAGGACGGGGCATTTCTAGAAGGTAGACGATGACGTGGGGAGGGGGCGGAACCGTTTGCCGGGGTGTGGGAGGTTATTTGAGGATCAGGAGGCGTTCTTGGGATTCAAATTAAGGCAGGCTGGGCACTGCAGGGGGGCGTCACTGGGCACCAGAGAGGAAAAAAACGCCCCTCTGGGCACCTTGGAGCTTCATTAGCATATAATAAAAAGGGCTTTTTTTTATCAAAAGGACAAAATGAAATAAAGTAAGAAGAAGACTGCAGGAAATAAGGTACTTTAGTGAACATGGCGATGGTGACAGCTTAAAATGGTAAAAGCAGGTCACAGATTCCCTTTAATGCTATAGCCGTGGTGTTCCTTTGTCTCCTGAGCAGAAGCGTAGCTAGGGATTCAGCACAGGGGAGGTCTTGGTGAGGTAACACATCTTAATGAGCCCCAATCCAGGTTACACCATACCATGATCACTACCAATACCACTAAATAGTGACTGAACAACACAAATTACACAAAAACCAATGTTACCACAACATAGTGACCATATAATGGTAAATATTAGTTCTACAGAGATGTTCCACAGACAGTATAAGTGATTACAGTGCAGTAAAATCCAATGACTTACACTTGACGCACATGTTCTCTGTTGGAGTCATTCACTTTTCCCCGTTTTCTATTGCGCCTGGACAACCACGACGACTTTTGTAACGGATGAGCGGGCGGAGGAGTGGCCAGACTTCTGGGGTATCCCTTATTCTTTAAGAGGTTTTTACAATATATGTCCCCCTGATAGAGAAAGTTGTTGTGACGCCAGTTGCATTTCAGCAATGAAGACATGGAGTCCCCTTTAAGTGTAGTGGTGTTGGTACCCAGATGTAGGATTACCAGAGTGGTGTAGAGTGACCTACAATCTCCCCAGAGGTGTTGTATGCAGGTGTCACGGTGCTCCTACCTGGATATTCTTGGATCCCAGATGTGGTCGTCCGAAGCAGTGCAAAAGGGGTGATTAACTTGGATGATGAAGGAATAATTGAGTCCAGACATTGTATATAGTTCCAATGCAGCTTTACTTGAATAAACGTGTTCCAAAACAATCCACAGAACTCGTTTTGGTTCTCAATAGGTTTTAGCATGGATTTGGCAGGCAAACAACTTCTGCAACAAACTTCTCTATGCTGTACCTTTAGTGAGTAGCTTTCTCAGCTCTGCTATGTCAGCAATATTAAACAGGAATCTTTTCCTTCAGCTTGCTTTCTGCTGCAACTTCAAACTCTTTGTAGTGTGTCTCTCACTGTAATCCTGAGAACTTCTCCCTTGCTTCAAGCTTACTTAGCTTGGCTTGCCATATTTATATATTTGGTGTGACCGGTGACGATTCTGGTCAAGTCATTTATTTATTTATTTAGCTTGGCTTTAGGCAATGCAAGCCCAGGAGGGGACATGCAACCATTTAGAACTCACATGCAGGGCCTGTCCGGCAGGGATGAGGCCTGCTCCCTTCCCCTAGTAGGGAGTTAGCTAGACACACAACCTTTCCCCAGGAGGGGTAGGCTGGAACTGACTTCTAACTAATCTCCTCCCTAGAGGGAGCAAAAGAGATGGAAAGAAGGTTCCATCCTCTTCTAACCAGCAGTGCTAAGTTTGCTGCCACCTACTGGTGAACCAGGTTATTGCATGAACATAACCAGTTACATAAGAATAAATATGCACAAAGTGAAGGACATGGTACGAATGCATTAGATGACATTAAGTTTAGCATCAGAAACAGTAGTTGGGTGTAAAAGTGGCAATGGTCCAACTCCGGGTCATTACACTTCTTCCAGGAATGAATTGTGTCAGGGTTTGTAAACCGAGACATCTTTAGCTCCTCACTTTTCCACCATCCTCACTTCATTTCCTAAATCTACACAAAATGCCTCTTCTGCTGATACACCCAGTTCTGTGCCTGTTGCTGCCCTATCTGTCAATATTACTGTGCCTACTGAGAGTGAGTGGCTCAGTCCCCCAAATACTGTACTTCATAATAGCATTATAAATAGTGCCACATAGACAGCATCCCTGAGAGCAATACTGGCAGACAGTGCCCTCAAACCTTATAGTGCCAGAAACACAGTGCCCTATATAGGGCACCAAATGACTATAGTGCACCACACAGTAAATATGCCATCTTTTGTATCCCACAGAGTAATATCAATTATTATTGTCCCCACAAGTAATAATGCCCAATGTCATGCCCCTTACAAAATATTCATAGAAAGTAAAGTAACCCATGTGCCCCCAAATAAGTAACAATGGCCCTTAGACAGTGAACAAGTGAAGATCATATCCACCCTATTCATTTTTATTTATTTCACTAAACTTCTTAACACCTGCCAATATTTCTGTGAAAATAAATTAATGATTTATGTAAATACCATATTTTTAGACTATAAAATGCACAGGACTATAAGACTTACCTAGGATTTAGAGGAGGAAAATAAGAAAAAAAATTTTTTTCATCAGATCTCCAATCCACACCAGAACCTCAAATCAGACCCCCAAGCTCCATCAGACTTCAGTTCTGACCTCCCAATCAGCCTCAGATCAGACCCCCCAGCCTCCATCAGCCTCAGATCAGACCCCCATGAGCCTCAGATCAAACCCCATGAGCCTCTGGTCAGACCCCCATCAGCCTGAGATCAGACCCTTATCAGCCTGAGATCAGACATAAAAAAAACAACAACTTACCTTGCTTGCTCCAGACGGCACTATCACCCTGCAGATCCGGCACTCACCACTTTCTTCTCTTCTTCTGACCCGGGCTGCACTGTGACCTGACATTGTACGCAGTTATGGACACAGTGCAGACCAGGGAGGGTAAGTACTGCTGGTTCAGCACTTCCCTCACTGCTTCCTGCATCTCCTGCATGCTAATGACTTCCACAGTGGAAGTGGTCATTAGCATTTGAACTATAAGACGGAACACAACAACGGTCGTGTGCATGAGGCCAAAGATTCATATTTTTCCAGGGAGACTTTGCATGCATCTATCTCTGCGTGTATATTTGTGAGTCTTTCACTTTCATACTCTCTTAACAGAGACATAAGTTGTAATGAGCAGTCAGTCAATGATTTGTTCCCCTTGGATACAAACACATCGGAAAAAACAGTGGTCGGGATTTTCTTGATCCTTAAACCCCGTGGTATCATCTGTTTCTCCAAGTATTTAATAAGGGTTGTATGATCCCACCAAATATTAGTTTCGTGTGTAAGTAGTTTTTTAAGTTCCTGCATTCGGCATTTCATATTATATTCATCGCTCAAATTCAGTTCCTGTGCTGAGAAAACTTGATCTGCTTTAGATCTACGGTCTAAACCTGTTGCAAAAGCCATGTTTGAATGGGTGTCGAGTGGGAGTGTGTTCACACTGAATTGTTTGGTAGTAAGACACAGTGTCGACCCAATGAAATATAATAATCACAGTCAGGATGAGGCGAGCACGGAAACTTGGTTACTTGAAAGTAGAAAATTTTTAATATCCAGCTCACCCGTATCAATCCTGTAGATAGGTGCACGGAAAAGACCCAAGCAAGTCCTGATGGATATCCATGTGTAGAAAGAAAAGGATCCAGCACCAGTTGTGAAAGTTTTTCGGTCCCGGTCTTTATTTCACCAAATATAAAAGTACAGTGGCACCTTCTCCCACTCTTCCCTGATTTACGCGTTTCGAACATTTCTGTTCTTAATCATAATCAAATGTATCTGTTCCGCCATGAACTTAAATAGGCTCAACCTTCATCCCTCCCCAAGGGGCGGGGAGGGAGCGGGGCGGGCCCGATCATTAGCGCATCAGACACCTGTTCAAACAAACACACCCGTGACATGTGAAATTAAGTTAAATAGTTAAATAATTCATAAGATCCTGTGTAGGTGAGTTGGCACCGATAAAAATGACATGCATATCTTGTGTGAGAAACATATAACGTATGTCCGCATATGAATTCCTCCGCACATTATAACAGACTCCCCTAGATATTGCATATGTCATCCATGTGGGTGATCCTCATTCAACCCACTGAAAAATCGCATGCTGCGAACAGGGTTCAGCGGACTATCCTTTATAAGTCTAGTTTTCTCTTGCATACATTTCATTACAGTGCCAACTCAGCTACATAACACAGTTATCATGCCATAAAAAGAAATATATATATATATATATATATATATATATAAAAAATAAAAATAGGTATAAAAGCAATGCAAAGAAGACTTTGTTATATCATATATATATGAACTCAATATAAATACATCAGTTCTTTTTTAAAGTTTAAACCTTGTGGATATCTAGTGTTAAGTCTCCAAATCCAGAAGGCTTCACGTGAGAGAATTTTTTGTTTAATATCTCCCCCCCTCATTGGGACTGTAACTCTTTCAAAAGCAAATGTAATGAAACCATTGAGACTGCGATTATGTACATTAATAAAATGGTTCGCTGCATTAGATACTCCGGTTGTTGTAGGATTGGTTATATAGTTTAGATGTTCCCGTAATCTCTCTTTGTATATACAGTACAGACCAAAAGTTTGGACACACCTTCTCATTCAAAGAGTTTTCTTTATTTTCATGACTATGAAGGCATCAAAACTATGAATTAACACATGTGGAATTATATACATAACAAACAAGTGTGAAACAACTGAAAATATGTCATATTCTAGGTTCTTTAAAGTAGCCACCTTTTGCTTTGATTACTGCTTTGCACACTCTTGGCATTCTCTTGATGAGCTTCAAGAGGTAGTCCCCTGAAATGGTCTTCCAACAGTCTTGAAGGAGTTCCCAGAGATGCTTAGCACTTGTTGGCCCTTTTGCCTTCACTCTGCGGTCCAGCTCACCCCAAACCATCTCGATTGGGTTCAGGTCCGGTGACTGTGGAGGCCAGGTCATCTGGCGCAGCACCCCATCACTCTCCTTCATGGTCAGATAGCCCTTACTTTCAAAGTTTTCCCAATTTTTCGGCTGACTGACTGACCTTCATTTCTTAAAGTAATGATGGCCACTCTTTTTTCTTTACTTAGCTGCTTTTTTCTTGCCATAATACAAATTCTAACAGTCTATTCAGTAGGACTATCAGCTGTGTATCCACCTGACTTCTCCTCAACGCAACTGATGGTCCCAACCCCATTTATAAGGCAAGAAATCCCACTTATTAAACCTGACAGGGCACACCTGTGAAGTAAAAACCATTTCAGGGGACTACCTCTTGAAGCTCATCAAGAGAATGCCAAGAGTGTGCAAAGCAGTAATCAAAGCAAAAGGTGGCTACTTTGAAGAACCTAGAATATGACATATTTTCAGTAGTTTCACACTTGTTTGTTATGAATATAATTCCACATGTGTTAATTCATAGTTTTGATGCCTTAAGTGTGAATCTACAATTTCCATAGTCATGAAAATAAAGAAAACTCTTTGAATGAGAAGGTGTGTCCAAACTTTTGGTCTGTACTGTATATACACACAGTGGATATAAAACCCCTGTTAAAATGTCAGGTTTCTGTGATGTAAAAAAATGAGACAAAGATAAATAATTTCAGAACTTTTTCCACCTTTAATGTGACCTATAAACTGTACCACTCAATTAAAAAACAAACTGAAATCTTTTAGGAAGAGAGAAGAAAAAAATATAAAAATAAAATAATATGGTTGCATAAGTGTGCACACACCGTTAAACTAATACTTTGTTGAAGCACCTTTTGATTTTATTACAGCACTCTTCTTTTTGGGTATGAGTCTATCAGCATGGCACATTTTGACTTTGCATGATTTTCCCACTCTTTTTTTGCAAAAACACTCCAAATCTGTCAGATTGTGAGGGCATCTACTATGCACAGCCCTCTTCAGATCACCCCACAGATTTTCAATCGGATTCAGGTCTGGGCTCTGGCTGGGCCATTCCAAAACTTTAATCTTCTTCTGGTGAAGCCATTCCTTTGTTGATTTGGATGTATGCTTTGGGTCGTTGTCCTGCTGAAAGATGAAGTTCCTCTTCATGTTCAGCTTTCTAGCAGAAGCTATTGTGCCAATATTGACTGGTATTTGGAACTGTTCATAATTCCCTCTAGCTTAACTAAGGCCCCAGTTCTAGCTGAAGAAAAACAGCCCCAAAGCATGATGCTGCCACCACCATGCTTCATTGTGGGTATGGTGTTCCTTTGGTGATGTGCAGTGTTGTTTTTGGGCCAAACACATCTTTTGGAATTATTGCCAAAACGTTCAACCTTGGTTTCATCAGACCATAACACCTTTTCCCACATGCTTTTGGGAGACTTCAGATGTGTTTTTGCAAAATGTATCCTGGCTTAGATGTCTTTTTTCGTAAGAAAAGGCTTTCATCTTGCCACTCTACCCCATAGCCCAGACATATGAAGAATACGGGAGATTGTTGTCACATGTACCACACAGCCAGTACTTGCCAGATATTCCTGCAGCTCCATTAATGTTGCTGTAGGCCTCTTGGTATCCTCCCAGACCAGTTTTCTTCTCGTCTTTTCATCAATTTTGGGGGGACGTTCAGTTCTTGGTAATGTCACTGTTGTGCCATATTTTCTCCACTTGATGATGACTGTCTTCACTGTGTTCCATGGTATATCTAATGCCTTGGAAATTCTTTTGTCCCCTTCTCCTGACTGATACCTTTTAACAATGAGATCCCTCTGATGCTTTGGAAGCTCTCTGTGGACCATGGCTTTTGCTGTGGGATGCGACTAAGAAAATTTCAGGAAAGACCAACTAGAGCCGCTGAACTTTATTTGGGGTTAATCAGAGGCACTTTAAATGATGGCAGGTGTATGCTGACTCCTATTTAACATGATTCTGAATGTGATTGCTTAATTCTGAACACAGCTACATCCCCAGTTATAAGAGGGTGTGCACACTTATGCAACCACATTATTTTAGTGTTTTTTTGTTTTCTTCCCTCCACCTTAAAGATTTCAGTTTGTTTTTCAATTGAGTTGTACAGTTTATAGGTCACATTAAAGGTGGAAAAAGTTCTGAAATGATTTATCTTTGTCTCATTTTATTACATCACAGAAACCTGACATTTTAACAGGGGTGTGTAGACTTTTTATATCCACTGTGTGTATATATATATATATATATATATATATATATATAGAGAGAGAGAGAGAGAGAGAGCGAGAGAGAGAGCGAGAGAGAGAGAGATAAAATCATACTTCTGATATATATGAATGCACAATATGTGGTAAACTACTACTTTTAGCCATAATATATTTATATATGTGTAAATATATTATGGCTAAAAACATATATATATATATATATATATATATATATATATATATATGTTTAAATTAAGTTTAGCCTCTATTTCTGAAAAAAGTTTGTGACAGGATTTGAACTCACAGCTTCTGCATCACATCCCAGAACTTTAACCACTACACTATATAACTGTCTGTTATGTAATAGGTGCCCTGTGATCTCCTACTTACCCACACTTATCTCTATATAATTATCATTGGTAGAGGTAATTTTGATTATCAATAAATCACGCCTATATAGGCGGATTTTCTTTATATATTTATATTACATTTTTGAGGGATTATCTATTTTTATTATAGTATACAATAAAGGTTATATTTTAAAGGGAACCTGTCACCAGGATTTTGTACATAGAGCTGAGGACATGGGCTGCTAGATGGCCGCTAGCACATCTGCAATACCCATAGCTCTCTGTGCTTTTATTGTGTTAAAAAACCGTTTTGATTCATATGCAAATGAACCTGATATGAGTCCTGTGTCCGGAGATGAGTCCAATTTTCTGAGCCCAGCACCGCCCCTCGTCCTCCGAATCTCCTCCTTGCTGGCTGACGTCACAGAGCTGGAGCGCCGAAATCTCGCGATGCGCGAGGTAGCGCATGCACAGTGTCGGCATCATGTTCATTCCCTGTGCTGGCATCAGCACAGGGAACGAACTACGCATGCGGTAGCTCGCGCATCGCCAGATTTCGGCTCCAGCTCTGTGACGTCAGCCAGCAAGGAGGAGATTCGGAGGACGCGGGGCGGTGCTGGGCTCAGAAAATTGGACTCATCTCCGGACACAGGACTCATATCAGGTTAATTTGCATATGTATCAAATTTGTTTTACACAATAAAAGCACATGGAGCTATGGGGACTGGATATTGTGGATGTGCTAGTGGCCATATAGCAACCCATGTCCCCAGCTCTATGCACAAAATCCTGGTGACAGGTTCCCTTTAAGGGCAGTTTTTCTTCTGTGACTTTTCTATATTTATGTGCCCTATATAGTGGAATAGTGCACTACATTATATAGCTGCATAGCCAGTCACAAAAAAAACAATATCCACTGTATGATCTAACTACTTTCTACTTATCTAATCTAATTGACTCAGCAAACAACAGAGCACAGTAATGTCACAGTTCTCTCTATCACAAGTGCAAAAAACAGCAGAAAATGGCTGCTGGGGAGGTTCTTATATAGTAAAGGGTAGACAACTTTCCTATTGGTTGCTAGGGATGTTGCTAAGCTCAGACAAAGACATTGCTGCCTTCTCATTGGCCCACAAGCAAGAAGCAGGAAGGGATCTTGGGTTCAGATGAAGAAAAATCTAGAATATTCACAATTACGAATATATAGCACTATATTCTACATCTTCGCGAATTCTCGAAGTGCCGATATTCGCGATAAAAATTTGTGATTAGAATATTCGCGATCAACACTATTCATGTATGCTAAAACATTTAATTAAAGTTAAAAATAAAGATAGACAAATAACCTTACTTCAACGTGACTAGAAGTCTATCTTCTGGTGAAATGCTGCACCTCATGTTTGTGTCCTGGAAAGTAAGTCCAGAACGTAGAGATGCCAGCAACATATCAAAAGTACCCACCGACATACGGCAGTAACCCTGAAATTTATCAGGGTGCTGCCGCAAGTCAAAGTATAAAGTATGAAAGTGGCCCTTCTGTAGGCGCTGGGAGACAATGGGATGCACCCACTGCCTCATCCTTCTCGGTTCTTCAGACAGCATAGCTGACTGCCGTCTAAATCTCCGAGAACATAGCCAGTACCGAAGAACCTCACGTACATTCGTCATGATAAACACAAAGAAATAAAGTCAGAAACAGATGCTAACCAAGCACACGTTTCCCACAAAGCTCTCTGCGTTGTCAAAGCATGAGAAAATGTCGCCAATGCGATCATGTGACCAGATTATATACCTGTCACCTTTTTTTTATAAAGTCACCTTACAAATCTTTATATATCCGCAAATGGAAGACATAGGGAACGTAAGATTCGTATATTTGCGGACAAACGGAACGGAAAGTTTGAGATCCGCATTTTTGCGGACCACAAGATACATACGGCCGTCTGAATGAGCCCTTAATCAGATGAACTACAGCAATATGTCTATGTACACATTTTGATAGGGAGGTCCCTGGTGACAGATTCCCTATAACAGTGATGGCAAACCTTTTAGAGACTGAGTGCCCAAACTGCAACCCAAAACCCACTTATTTATCGCAAAGTGCCGACACGGTAATTCACCCTGAATACTACAGTCCAGTATAGTATATCTTCCATGTACTTTATCATTTAGCTATAATACCCTGCCTACATTCAGTGCGCTGCCTGCGCTGTTCATAGTGCGCCCTGCGCTGATGAATGGCAGGAAAAGTCTAAGGCATATTGGTACACCACTGGACTTATTCCAGGATGTGGGTGCCCACAGGGAGTGCTCTGAGTGCCACCTCTGGCACCGTGCCATAGGTTCGCCACCACTGCCCTATAACATAAGCATGCTGTTGTAGAAGGCATTTATAGCACTTGTGTGAATGTGTTTTATGCCTCCATTTGACTTATATGTTAGAAAAAAAAGGATACAAAAATGCAGCACACCACATTCTTGTATCTTGCACAGTCCGGTAAAAAAATATAAGTTTTTTTTAACAATGGTAAAAAAAAATGTTTTTTTTTAGTACAATGGAACTCTATGGTGAACAGATGACACTGTATAGCATCAGTCTGAGGCATCTGTTTAACGTATACGTTTTCTTATACGTTGAGCGGATGGGAAAAACATGATGTGTGTGTATGTAAGTGTATGTCTAGATAGATTGTGGGGTGGAATAGTAGATTGTGTTGTGTTAGCGTAGTTAGGTTTTGTAGTGTTGTTATGTATTGCGGTGTGTGTCTATATGTATATATATTTATATAACCTTTGATATAAATAGATAAAGATATAGCAGTAATAATAGACTGTAGACTTGTATATGTTTAATAAATTCCTTTATTATTCAATACGCAGTTTATAGTCTTTTATAGCCACCGCTATTTAACGCACGTAATTCAGAAAAAGGGTAGCAACAGGTAGTCTGTATTTATAGTATAAATAGGCAGAGTCATCAATAGACGACTCACACCTATTTGTGAATATTAATTACTGATATGAACTCAAAATATTATTAATAATTAATATTCCCTTTAATATTGGCGAGCCAGGCCCACTGCTAAGAATTTGTGTCTGTGTTTGGCTTTGGTGAAGAATATCGCTTACTCTGTGAACTAGTCAGACGAGAGTGACGTGGTCAGTGGTTTCAGAGCGTCCAGAGCCTGATAGTTCGGACAGGTAACGCGTTTTTTTTTTCAATCAGAGCTAAACACTGGGCAATATCTACAGCAGAGAACCTAAATCTTTTGATTTTTGTAGCTTAACGATTTTTTGTTGCCTTACACAAACCTTGAATACGTACGAGCGTCAAAGAAGAAGTCGTCGCATACCGTCGCTTTGAAAAAACCATCGCCATTGTAACTGATCAGAAGAAGTCCGGCTGGGCGGGCAAAGCATTCCGGGTACTAAAGGACCTCCTCCAAGCAGCGAACCAAGGACAAGAAAAGACAGCACCATAGAAGATGGTTTCTCAACAAAATGTGAGTATGGACTTCTCAACACTGCTACACTTAGCTAAACACAGCACATTTAACCCCATCCTCCCCACCACTTACAAGTCAGCAGAAATGCTGTGGTCTGATTTGTTAGCACAGGCTTGGAGTTATGACAAACTCTGTGTTAACAAACGGACAGTATTGAACAAGGCAACCAAACGGCTTCAGATGCTGGTCAAACTTGTGTATACATTTGAGGATAGCATTTGCAAGAGCCAAAGCGTGTTGCCCTGGTGTCTCGGTCAACACAGACAATTCCTCTGACCATTCATTGCCAGTGCTGTGCCAGTTATTGGAACCAGGTCTCGGCATTGCTGGTGCAGCTGGCAGAGAATGTACAGTCTACCTGTGACCGAGACACGCAGGTGGCTAGAATACAGTCACAGTTAGTAGAGCTGCAGAGGCAGAAGGAGGAAATAGAGGCTCAGTTGTATGCTGAGATCAAACCTTCAAGGAACAGGCTGCCTCTACTAACGTGATTGTAGCTAAATTGAATGACGAGATGGCTGCCAGGTCCCAGTTGATGACTGGCATGCAATACGTCATCATTTTTCGAAAATGGTGCCGACCCTTTCATTTTCCTTAAAGTCAGGGCAAGAATCTCCAAAAATGTTGCCCTGTCCAGGGCAAAAAGGGGGGAGATCAGTTTGTGATAGGCCAAATCTCCCAAAATTTGAGCCTATCCAGAATAACAGAAAAAAATCTTCCCTGACTTTGGGAAAAATAAATATTGTGAAGAGTGCGTCCCTGAGGATGGAACAATTCAGGAGAAGGGAGCACAACGGCAGTGTAGACAGACCTAAGCCATGCAGGGCAAACATCAGATGTTTTGCATGTGCTGGCTTAGGTCATATAGCGAAACATTGTGAATTAGGTAAGGACAAAACACAAAGGACAGGAAGCCAAGTCAGGTGTTTCAGGTGTGGGAACAAAGGACATATTGCAAAGAATTGCAATGTGTCCAGTAGCAGTAGCCAGGTAACAAATCGTGCAGTGGGGACTAGTCAGCTTGGCCATAAAGGGGTTAGCTTTTAGCAGCATATACTTCACCAGGCGCTGAGGGGTCAGAATGGCCAATCTAGGCTAGAAAAGAATATTTGACACCCCTGTACTATTTGTTACACTGTTTGTTCCCCGTGTATGTCCATGATATGTGTTTTTGTTATCTGTTTGTATGTTTTTCTTGACGTTGATGGTGGTAGTCCTTGTTTACGAATGTGTTTCACCCTGCTGTTTGTAGTTTGCATTCCCTGCCGTAAGTCGAGTCGCTGCTGTTTTTGATTTATTCTTGTGTCCCCTTTGAGTAGAACTGTGTTATACTGTGGACTGAGGAAGGTGTTGGGTTGCGGACGGGTGACATTGGTACACGGTTTAGTGGGATGTTAGGCTGTGCAACCAAGGTCTCAGATCGATACGGGTAACACTGTTTTGCTCAAGGTTTTCGGTAGGGCTGTGTTATACTGGGGATTGGGGCGGACAGACAACATTATTGTGATGTTGCACTGTGCATTTACTTTCTAGTCCGATCAGGTAACACAGATCTGATTGGGATTGGACGCAGAGTGAATGACAGCAGAGTGTGGCCTGTGTTTGTGTTGTGGAGTCCTGGTGCTTTGTCCACAGCTCCCCGCGGATATCCTAACTAGTGTTGATCGAGCACCAAAGTGCTCGGGTGTTCGGGTGCTTGGGTCAAACACCTCAGGATGCTCGGGTGCTCTACTGAGCACCCAAGCACAATGAAAGTCAATGGGAGAACCCAAGCATTAAATTAGGCACCCCCTGCTCTGAAGACGGGAGGGTGTCTGGTTCATAGGAAAAGGTCAGAAATAGATGAAAACACCACTGAAATGGTTCGGGAACAGCATGTAGAGGATGTCTGGATGCATCTTGGACTCCCATGTCGCTGCTGGGAACGATGTTGTCCGAGTAGTATGCCACCTTTACAGACTGACACTAATTCGCATAAAACCGAAGATAAAATAGATTTTAGAGGAAAAATTGTTATGAAACATTCTTTCCTGTATATTTACTTGTATATAAAGTGCAAGTGCTGCCAAAAAATTACAAGGAAGAGACACTCCGATACAACCTGTATATCACATAAAGGAGGGCCTCATTCACATAGTGGTACAATTGTTCAGGTAGTGGGACTAAACTCATAAGTAGGGATGAGCGAACCCGAACTGTATAGTTCGGGTTCGTACCGAATTTTGGGGTGTCCGTGACACGGACCCGAACCCAAACATTTTCGTAAAAGTCCGGGTTCGGGTTCGGTGTTCGGCGCTTTCTTGGCGCTTTTTGAAAGGCTGTAAAGCAGCCAATCAACAAGCGTCATACTACTTGCCCCAAGAGGCCATCACAGCCATGCCTACTATTGGCATGGCTGTGATTGGCCAGTGCAGCATGTGACCCAGCCTCTATTTAAGCTGGAGTCACGTAGCGCCGCACGTCACTCTGCTATGATCAGTATAGGGAGAGGTTGCAGCTGCGACGTTAGGGCGAGATTAGGCAGATTAACTCCTCCAAAAGACTTCATTCTGTGATCGATCTGCAGCTATGGATCATTGAAGTGCTATTATTGACTTGCTCACTTTTTTGAGGCTGCCCAGAGCGTTTTTAGATCACTTGTTTTCTGGGGTGATCGGCGGCCATTTTGTGACTTGTGGTGCGCCAGCACAAGCTATCACCAAGTGTATTTAACCATCGATAGTGTGGTTATTTTGTGCTATATCCTACATCAGCTGCAGGCTGAGCCTGTGTCACCCAAGTGCATTTAACCATCAACAGTCTGGTTATTTTTTGGCCATATACTACATCAGCTGCAGGCTGAGCCTGTGTCACCGAAGTGCATTTAACCATCGACAGTCTGATTATTTTTTGGCCATATACTACATCTGGTGCAGGCTGAGCCTGTGTCACCCAAGTGCATTTAACCATCAACAGTGTGGTTATTTTTTGGCCATATATTACATCAGGGGCAAGTTGAGCCTGTCACCCAGCGCCTAAAAAATAGACCTGACATTTCTATTCAACCAAATCTGTACTGTTTTAGCTGGTCAAGTTATTTGTAGTGACCGTAAAAGCACACTTTTTTTTCTGGGTTGAAAAACCATTCCCAAATTTGCCATTGTCAAAATAACTAGTTTCTGGTATTTGAGGCCTACTTGAAATCTATCCCAAAAAGAATATCTTACATTAAAGCTAGTGATAGTGTCATTCAGAAAAAACTAAGACACACGCTAGCGTGCTGATAGAAATCTGATTCTGTGATTAAACCTATACCTGTCACACAGCGCAAAAAAAAACAGGCCTCACATCTCTATTTAACCAAATTTGTACTGTTTTAGCTGGTCAAGTTATTTGTAGTGACCGTAAAAGCACACTTTTTTTTCTGGGTTGAAAAACCATTCCCAAATTTGCCATTCTCAAAATAACTAGTTTCTGGTATTTGAGGCCTACTTGAAATCTATCCCAAAAAGAATATCTTACATTGAAGCTAGTGATAGTGTCATTCAGAAAAACCTAAGACACACGCTAGCGTGCTGATAGAAATCTGATTCTGTGATTAAACCTATACCTGTCACACAGCGCAAAAAAAAACAGGCCTCACACCTCTATTTAACCAAATCTGTACTGTGTCACGGCCAGCTCCTCTGAGGGCAGGGTTAGCATGGCAGAGATGTGGAAAAGTTTTGTCACCACGCCACAGCTAACTGCACCACCACCTGATACGGAACGTGTTAGCAGGAGGCAACATTTCACTAACATGGTGGAACAGTACCTGTGCACACCCCTCCACGTACTGACTGATGGTTCGGCCCCATTCAACTTCTGGGTCTCCAAATTGTCCACGTGGCCAGAGCTAGCCTTTTATGCCTTGGAGGTGCTGGCCTGCCCGGCGGCCAGCGTTTTGTCTGAACGTGTATTCAGCACGGCAGGGGGCGTCATTACAGACAAACGCAGCCGCCTGTCTACAGCCAATGTGGACAAGCTGACGTTCATAAAAATGAACCAGGCATGGATCCCACAGGACCTGTCCATCCCTTGTGCAGATTAGATATTAACTACCTCCCCTTAACAATATATTATTCTACTCCAGGGCACTTCCTCATTCAATACTATTTTTAATTTCATTTTACCATTATATTGCGGGGCAACCCAAAGTTGAATGAACCTCTCCTCTGTCTGGGTGCCGGGGCCTAAATGTGTGACAGTGGCCTGTTCCAGTGGTGGGTGACGTGAAGCCTGATTCTCTGCTATGACATGAAGACTTATTCTGTGCTGACATGAAGCCAGATTCTCTGTTACGCGACCTCTCTCCTCTGCCTGGGTGCCTGGGCCTAAATATGTGACAGTGGCCTGTTCCAGTGGTGAATGACGTGAAGCCTGATTCTCTGCTATGACATGAAGACAGATTCTGCGCTGACATAAGGCCAGATTCTCTGTTACGGGACCGCTCTCCTCTGTCTGGGTGCCGGGGCCTAAATGTGTGACAGTGGCCTGTTCCAGTGGTGGGTGACGTGAAGCCTGATTCTCTGCTATGACATGACCAGCGTATTGTCAAGTCGTTTTACCTCCCACTCTCCCCTCCTTCCCCAAATAAAGACACAACTCCACTGGTGGATTTTATTGGCCACAGCAGCCATTTATTTATTAATAATAATAATTTAAGCATAAATAACATATAACATAACCAATCCAAGGCCTTCCCACCTGAAGGCCCCCCGCCCAAGAAAAAACTTCCAGACCACAGAGAAACATGCACAGCACGGAGAGGGTCCTTGGAGCCCCGTAAACCGGAACCGGTAACCATGGGCAACAACCGTGGGGCAGATACCCGCCATATCACACCCAAACATCCAATACCTGGGGAGTCCAGAGCCCCTTTGGCTCCCTCCCCACCACGCCAGAGCCACCATAACCACCAACTCCAAGGACCCACCCCCGCCACGACTCAAGGGGGTGACGCCTCACCTCCTTGCGTCCCGCCACACCCGCAGAGCCACCTCGATTCCATCCTGTATTCCTGAACACCACAGGTCTATACCCACCGCGTTTAGATGAACCCCATCTGTCCTCCAAAAAGCCCCCTCTCCCGCCTCCAGCTCCCTATGCCGGACTGCAACACCACCATTCCTCACCACAAACCGGCCCACTGCCCTATTAACCTTTATCCGGGCTTTGTTCAACCTCTCTACCGACCTAGCGTCTCTCCACTGCTTACGCGGCACCATATCCGACCAGACCGTAACCATACCAGGACACTGCGCCCACAAACGCAGCAAATCAAACTTTATATCCCTCGTAAGCTCACGAAAAGGGCGCCCCCCCAAATCGTTACCCCCTACTTGTAACACCAAAACCCCGGGATACGAGTCTAGCCTGGTAAAATTATAAAATTCTGGAAGAACCCGGCTCCACAACATACCTCTAATCCCCAACCAACGAACCACCGCCACCTCCCTAGAAAAGCCCAACTGCCTTCCATCCGGCCTGACTGCTGCTCGCAACGCTCCCCAAAACACGTACGAGTGCCCCATAATCCACACCAGGCACGCCACTCCACCTGAAAGAAGCACAAAATAAAATACGTCAACCGGGCAGCAAAGAACAGCTCTCCACCCGTTCCCTCAGCCCAACAACACTAACATTCTCCCCCCCCCGTTATAACAACGCCGGCCTAACATAGGACCGGAAGCGCAGCGACTCCCATCGCCCAATGCGGCGAATAGCCTCGTCACTCAATCCTCTCCTAGCCGCCTCGGTGGCAGCACCGATCCGGAAGGAATGCCCCCCAAACAACGCTGGGTCCCTGCCCAGCCCTTTTAAACATGCTCGAAATACCGCTATAAACTGGAATCTAGAAAGGAAGGACCCGTCATCGTGCACCAACAACGGTCCGCTCCCCCCAACCTCCTGCCCCCAAAAATTCCTAAGACACTGAACTGGGCACGCATCCGACCCCGCCACCTGATCAGTTTTCGACCGCCGAATAACAAACTCCACCCTGTCCTGAAATAAAAACACGTCCTCACCCTGCAGTCCCCCTGCTCTGCACTTACTCAGGCTAACCAATTCTCCAATGCGCAACGCACCAAAGAAAGCCAACGAAAAGGCCAACTTAAACAGCCTAACTTCACTCACTGATACACAGACCTTTTCCAACTGCTCCAATATCTCCCCTAACAACTCGAAGGAAACCGGCCTGCGCCGATCCCCACCCGGTGCCCGACTCCTCCAACCTTTCAAAGCCTGCAATACCCAGAATGATTTAGTCACATCCACTATATCCTGACCCTTACAACCAAAAGCCACCCCTGCCATAAACTTACTCATTCTGGACACTGACCATCCCTCCTCTCTGCAGTGCCCCACAAAAAGCAACATCATAGCCCCTTCCTCCAACCCACACCCCTGAAAACGCTCCCTCCATTCCTCCCATAATCTCCAAGCCCTGTCGTACGCCGCCCAACTCCCCCCGACAGGGATCCCCTCACCAAATCGCCAGCCGACCAAATGGCAGCTTCCACAGTTCCTGCGGGAAACTCGTTCCTTGCACGTCCGCTTCTGGTGCCAGCACCCAGAAACGCTCCCACTGAAAACGAGACAAAGCATCCGCAATTGAGTTACTCACCCCTGGTACATGGGACGCTACAATCCAAGCATTCAACGACAAGCAACTCAAAACCAAATGTTGAAGCAAACAGACAACCGGCGGTGACGAGGCCGAAACACGGTTAATGACCTCCACAACCCCCAAATTATCACAGTGGAATCGCACCTTCCTGTTCCTGAAATGTTCCCCCCATACGGACACCGCTACCACAATGGGAAAGAGTTCCAGCAACACCAGATTTTTTACCCAGCCCTCCTCCTGCCATTGCACAGGCCACTCCCCTACACACCAACGACCTTGTAAGTACGCCCCAAACCCGCACCCCCCAGCCGCATCCGTAAAAAGGTCAAGATCCGCTGCCAACACCCCCTCCGCCATCCACAAAGACCGGCCGTTATACCGTTTTAAAAAGGAAGCCCACACCCACAAGTCCCCCCGGAGTTCACGGGTAAGCCGTACAAAATTATGAGGGGCCTGAACTCCTGCTGTCGCCTGTGCCAACCTTCTACAAAAAATCCGCCCCATGGGCATAATCCGACAGGCAAAGTTGAGTTTTCCCAGCAAGGACTGCAATTCCCGCAGACGCAGCTTCCTCCGCCCACAGGCCGCCGCGAGCACCCCTCGCAGATCCTCAACCTTGTCGTCCGGCAACCGACATTCCATAGCCACCGTATCAATGACTATCCCCAGAAAACTCAGAGCAGTCACAGGACCCTCCGTCTTTTCTGACGCCAAAGGAACCCCAAACAGTCGCGCCATAACTTTGAACGAATGCAGCATCACAGAGCACCCCTTCGACCCCGGCGGCCCAATAAACAAAAAATCGTCCAAATAATGGATAATAGAACCCCAACCCGACCAATCCCTCGCCACCCATTCCAAAAATGTACTAAACTTCTCAAAATAGGAACATGAAACCGAACAACCCATGGGCAAACAGCGATCCACGAAAAAACCCCCGTCCCAAAAACAACCCAACAAGTGCTGACAATCCGGATGAACCGGTAGAAGACGGAACGCCGCCTCATTATCTACTTTCGCCAGCAAAGCCCCTTGCCCATAAAACCGAACCCAACGAGCCGCCTGATCAAACGAAGTATACACCACCGAACACAACTCTGGCGCGATACCGTCATTAACCGAACCTCCCTTCGGAAATGAAAGGTGATCAAACTAAACTTATTAGGTACCCTCTTCGGTACAACCCCCAACGCGATACCCGCAAATCCGGCATCGGCAGATCCTTGAAGGGGCTTGCCATGCGACCCAATGCCACCTCTTTGTTTAATTTTTCCGTCACCACCCCTGGAAGCTCCCTCGCCGACCTCAAGTTCTTAGACTCTTGCAAAATTTCCCCCTCCACGAACGGGATACGAAAACCCTCTTCAAAACCTGACAACAAAAAACCCGCCGCTGCCACATTCGGATACCTATTTAGGAAGGGCGCCATCTCGGTTACCCGGATCCAGCCGAATCACTCCAACCCCTCCCTTTTCGACCCCTGAAGCACCGCTGTGCTCCATGACTCCCTCCACATGAGGAACATTCGTGCTTGAACTTGCACTTGTCCCCATACTTACATCCCCCTTCATTGAACAGGAAGCATAAACCCTTTTGAGAGGCCGCCGAGCGTTCCGCTTGCCCAGAACCCCCGGCTCCCCCTGGAAAGGACTGCCCCCCCCTGACCGGAGCCATCACCCTCATCCACAATCCGATGTCCTTATGGTCCCACCGGATGGTGGACCGAGCCGCTTTTCGTTGTCTAAATTGCTCATCGTACCTCAACCATCCCATCCCCCCATATGTCCGATAAGCCTCTCCTATTGCATCCAGGTAACAGAAAAGCGCGGAACAATTTTCCAGCGCCTTTTCCCCAATGACACTGGCCAGGATAACGAACGCCTGCATCCAGTTCGAGAAAGTCCGCGGAATCAAACGGCATCGCCACCTGTCCTCATCCTCCTTCTTCTTATCCTCCTTCCTATCTCTATCCAAATTAAACCGTTCTAGCGGGAGCAATGAGAATATGTCCACGTAATCCCCCTTCCATATTTTTTCCTTCAACTCTGACTTAAGGTGAGCCCCCAGTGGCCCTTCAAAACAAACGTATACCTCCCCTCTCGCCCCATCGTCCAACCGTGGTTCCACCCCATCCTTTTCCGTATTCGCTTCCTTATCTCTACCACCGGCCTTGTCCGCCGGACCTGCCGCTGGAACCCCCAATGACCCACCACTGCCTGCGCCCGCGATCCCGCCGTCCCCCGGCCCAACAGACCCAGCCGTCTGCCCCCTACCCCCGGACCCTGCCCCTTGTATGCCCCAAGCCGCCACCGGTGACCCTGTCCCTGGCCCCACATTTACCAACCCCTTCACTAAATCCCTCAACCCTCCTAACAATGCCTCTAACCCCCCCGCAACAGACCCCTGTGGGCCCCCCCCAACCCCAGGACCCCCCCCAATACAAGCCAACGCTAATGCTGATTCCCCTTGAATCTCACCTGGCTGCGTGGACGCTGTGATTCCACCAGCCGGAACGTGATGTCGTGGATCTTGACCGGCGCTGATCTCCCCTCTGGACAATCTCCAATCTTCAGCACTACCAGTGCCCACTCTTGCTGCTTGAGATCCCAGAGCCTGCAGTTCTGCAGCTCGCCCACTAGAGGCCGCCATTTCCCCGGCTGAAACTGACACTGGAGCCTGCAATACTGCAGCTCGACCACTGGAGGCCGCCATTTCCCCAGAAGACGTCGATGCTGAGCCAGCTCCGTGCTGCCCGATCAGAGAAACCTGCTCCCGGCCGCCATCTTGACCACGCCGTCCCCCAGATGGATCCCGGACTTCACTCCCACGGCATGCCAGGTGAGCCCGCCCTGGCCCACCTGCCGATCCTGGTCCCGCTCCCACGTCGCCTGATTCAGGGGTGGAGATGTCAGTTCTCTCCTGCCCAGGGCCCCGCCGTGAAACCGGATTCCTCCCGGCAAGCGACCGCCCGGCTCTACTGCTCCTACCTGCGGTGCGTGCCGGAGGGTCCCTGGTGGGGCTCCGTACCCGGCGCCGGACCCTCGGGGTCTCCTCCGGACTTAGGCGCGCCGGAGGCCTGGCCCTCCGCGGTCGGCGAATAGGGAGGGCTGTGGAGGCCGAATCCCCTGACCCCGGAAGCAAGCCTTGAACCGTCGCCTGGAGCCATTCGGGTCCCTTGCTCTCAGCTGCCGCCCGGAGCTGCGCCAGCAAAGCATCAACAGAAGACATCTTCGGGAAAAAGGTCAGTCACTAAAGAGGTAACGCAGCAGCAGGACAGGGGCTGCTGAAAGACTGTTGTCCCGCACGAGATGACCCTGATCCCGCCTCCCGCTACCCCTTTCAAAACCCTACACTCCTCCCCTAACGCCCCTCCACCTCTCATCCTTGCAATACCCCTTAACCCTAAGCCTCCCAACTCACTCCCTCCAAACGCCTGTCATGCCAGGCCTACCCCCAGTCTTGCAGCCTTAAGTCCGGCCTGTACTTGAAGAAAGATTCTGCGCTGACATAAGGCCAGATTCTCTGTTACGGGACCTCTCTCCTCTGCCTGGGTGCCTGGGCCTAAATGTGTGACAGTGGCCTGTTCCAGTGGTGGGTGACGTGAAGCCTGACTCTCTGCTATGACATGAAGACAGATTCTGCGCTGACCTAAGGCCAGATTCTCTGTTACGGGACCGATCTCCTCTGTCTGGGTGCCGGGGCCTAAATGTGTGACAGTGGCCTGTTCCAGTGGTGGGTGACGTGAAGCCTGATTCTCTGCTATTCAAGGAAACAGGTCGGCACTTCACCTTTAGGTGCACGCTGCACGGGAAAGGAGCAATCTCCAGTAGATACAAAAGATAAATCCCAGCAGCTGTGTCTTTCAAATAAGCTTCTTTTTTATTTTTTCTTCATAAAGCAGAAAGTCCTACAACCAGGACGCGTTTCGGCATGCAAGCCTTCTTCAACAGGTATTTGAAAGACACAGCTGCTGGGATTTATCTTTTGATTCTCTGCTATGACATGAAGACAGATTCTGTGCTGACATCAGGCCAGATTCTCTGTTACGGGACCTCTCTCCTCTGCCTGGGTGCCGGGGCCTAAATGTGTGACAGTGGCCTGTTCCAGTGGTGGGTGACGTAAAGCCTGATTCTCTGCTATGACATGAAGACTGATTCTGCGCTGACATGAAGCCAGATTCTCTGCTATGGCATGAAGAGACTGATTCTCTGCTGACATGAAGCCAGATTCTTTGCTATGGCATGAAGAGACTGATTCTCTGCTGACGTGAAGCCAGATTCTCTGCTATGGGACCTCTGTCCAATTGATATTGGTTCATTTTTATTTTTTTAATTTTTATTTTAATTCATTTCCCTTTCCACATTTGTTTGCAGGGGAATTACCTACATGTTGCTGCCTTTTGCAGCCCTCTAGCTCTTTCCTGGGCTGTTTTACAGCCTTTTTAGTGCCCAAAAGTTCGGGTCCCCATTGACTTCAATGGGGTTCGGGTTCGGGACGAAGTTCGGATCGGGTTCGGATCCCGAACCCGAACATTTCCGGGAAGTTCGGCCGAACTTCTCGAACCCGAACATCCAGGTGTTCGCTCAACTCTACTCATAAGCCTATGCACTAAGTGAAAAGGCTTCCAAAAATTACAAGGAGCCGGCACTCCAATACACCCTTTATTATACATAAAGGAGGGCATTATACACCCTTGAAAAATTATGATTGATGGCCTGCTGGTGACCTTCAAAAATATTAGGAGCAAGGGCCTGCTGGTGACCCTCGGGGGTGAGGGTCTGCTGCAGAGCTGACTCTCTAAAACATTAGGGGCAAGTGCCTGCTGCTGATCTGAGCAACAAAACAATTATGGGCGAGGGCCTGCTGGTGAGATGACCCTGTAAAACATTATGGTTAAGAGCCTGCAGGTGAGCTGACCCTCTAAAAGATTGTAGGTGAGGGCCTGCTGGTGAGCTGACCCTCTAAAACATTACATGCGAGGGCCTGCACGTGAGCTGACCCTCTAAAAGATTGTAGGTGAGGGCCTGCTGGTGAGCTGACCCTCTAAAACATTATATGCGAGGGCCTGCAGGTGAGCTGACCATCTAAAAGATTGTAGGTGAGGGTCTGCTGGTGAGCTGACCCTCTAAAACATTATATGCAAGGGCCTGCAGGTGAGCTGACCCTCTAAAACATTATATGCGAAGGCCTGCTGTCACGGACGTTCCTGTGGCAGGTACCAGGAGATCATACTGGTAACACGTGGGTTAAATTGATAAGTTACTTGTGGATCTTATTGTGTCTGTGTTTTGGTGAATTCCAAACCCCTGGCTTCAGGTTTTGCTTGTTGGTAATTTACCTTCCCCATAAGTAGCCGCTTCTCACTCTTGGAGGTGCAGTTTATAGATTTTCTTCCTGTCTTCTAACTAGCTGGTCGGTTGTACTCTGTGGTGCTTCTGGAGTTGCCAGTTTTCTACTTCTTGTCTTTTCTTATTTTATTTTGCTTGTTATATTCCCTGTTTGTATCTGGGCCTGAGACAGAGACTTCCATTCGTCCATCCCGGGAGGAATAGGTTGTCTCTGATCCTCACCTTATTCCAGGGCCTTATAGGGAAATAAGGGCCTAGGCATCCTGCATATGAATATTCCTACCTTCAAGGTCTATTCATATTGATAGATAGTTAAGGCCCGGATTAGGATTGTTTAGGAGGTGACCTGTTCCTTCCCTAGTTTCCAGGCCCAGTTACTGTTCCCCTTCCCTCCTGTGTTCAGTGTGGAGTTTTCCCCCCACACTGATTATGACATTATAAACCGCCGAATAACCGTCATTTTGTTGTCTGTATCAGTTCAGCCATGGATGTTATCGCTGCACTGACCGGACAGCTGCAGGGGCTGTCTCTGGAGGTAGCTGACCTCCGCTTGACCGTCTCACAGATGCAGAGTCCACACTCTTCTGGGGACGAGAGCCAGAGAGTGGGTTTGATTATTTCATTGCTTAAAGGGCATGCCCAGTCTTGGGCTTTTTCTCTGCCGACCGGATCACAGTCTCTCCGATCAGTAGATGCATTTTTCGGAGCTTTAGGTCTCATCTGTGATGACCCGGACCAAACCTCTCTGGCCGAGACTAAATTACGTGTTCGGGGGAGCGTTCGGCGGAGATCTACTGTTCCGAATTTAGGAGGTGGGCTACGGATACTGAGTGGAACGATCCAGCTCTCCGTAGCCAGTTTTGTCAGGGATTATCTGAGTGGCTGAAGGACGCTTTGGCCTTTCATGAGAATCGGAGGTGTGAGTGGGGAGTCAGAGAATGTGCCTTTGCTGGTAGTACCCGATTTCTCCTGACTACCGAGGTGGCGCTAGAGTCAAAAACTGTGGGAAATGAAGTATTTATTAGTGATGAGCGGCAGGGGCAATATTCGAATTTGCAATATTTTGCGAATATTTTGTAGAATATTTGTAATATATTCACGAATTCGCGAATTTGAGATTATATTCTTGATTGTGAAAATCGGCAATGTAATAATCGCGTAATGCACGCGAAATACAGGAGTGGGTCACATATGCTACATTTTTCAAGCTGGTATAAGTTTCCTGAGACTGGAGAAAATAGTTGGCACGGCAGAACATTAGAATAGCTTTATATGCAGATAGAGTGCTCCAATATATTTGCACTTGCGAATTTTCGGCAATTAATGATGAGCATATGTTTTCGGAATACGTGCAACTTGTGACATCACAGCATTATGTCTGTAGCATGTATGTATGGACAGCAGAACCTATCACACTACCTAACACCCTGCACTGGAACCTATCAGCTACACTATAGATCAATCTAACCTACACTGACTATCTCCCCCTAACTATCTGAATTATATACTGTATATGTTAACTGTCTATTGTAATACAACAAAGCACAGAGCACAGCAATGACACTGCTGTCTCTTTCATAACTGCAATAAACTTTAGGAAATAGCTGCTGGGGTGGTTCTTATATAGTAAGTGGTAGGCAGCTTTTCTATTGGTTGCTAGGGTTGTTGCTAAGCTGTGACAAAGCCTTCTCATTGGCTTACAAGCTAGAAGAAGGGAGGGATGATCACCTGATGTATATTGTGTTAAAAAAAAAACTGAATATTCGATTTTACGAATATATAGCGCTATATTCTAAATATTCGCAAATTCTCGAAGTGACGATATTTGCGATAAAAATTCGCTATTCGCATTTAACACTAGTATTTATTGACAGCGGGGCCCGGGTGAACCTGATTAATGCTCAGTTTGTCTGCATGCACAGGTTATCACCAAGTACATTAAAAAATATATATTCCTGTATTTGCTATTGATTCTGCCCCTCTTACTCAGAGGTGCTTGTCGCAAGTTTTGCATGACATCTGATTAAGAGTGGGTGACTTTCATCAAGAAGTTATCTCATGTTTTGTCTTGGAAGGTCTCCCTGCACCTATGGTTCTGGGTTTACCGTGGCTTACCAAGCATAATCCAACTATCGATTTGCAAGCTAGGCAGATTCTGGTTTGGGGGGACTATTGCATTGATAATTGTCTCAATACATCCTTTTCTGTGGTTACTGCTAAGGCTGTACCCTCTTTTATATCCGACTTTGCTGATGTGTTGTGTGGATGTCAGGATTTACCTCCCCATCGGGAATATGATTGCCCTATCAATCTTATTCCCAGGGCTAAATTGCCTAAATCTAGGTTCTATAATCTTTCTGAACCTGAAAGGCAGACCAGGAGAGAATATATTGCCAAGAGTTTGAAGAAAGGGCACATAAGACTTTCCAAGTCTCCAGTGGCTGCAGGGTTCTTTTTTGTAAAAAAAAAAAAAGGATGGAGGTCTTCGGCCATGTCTTGATTTTCGTGAACTCAATCAGATTACTATCCGTGATCCTTACCCTCTTCCTTTGATTCTTGATTTGTTTAACCAGATTATTGGTGCCAAGGTGTTCTCCAAGTTGGACTTAAGGGGGGCATATAATCTGGTTAGGATCAAGGATGGGGATGAATGGAAGATGGCTTTTAATACTCCTGAGGGGCACTTTGAGAACCTGGTCATGCCTTTCGGGTTGACCAATGCCCCGGCGGTCTTCCAACATTTTGTGAATGACATCTTTCATCACCTGGTGGGGAGGTTTGTGGTCATGTATGTGGATGACATTCTTATTTATTCTCCAGACACATCAGAATTATGTGAGACAGGTGTTACAGATCCTAAGGGATAATAAATTGTTCACTAAATTAGAGAAGTGTGTTTTTGCAGTACACGAGGTGCAGTTTTTGGGCTACCTGCTGTCATCTTCGGGTTTTTGAATGGAACCTGAGAAAGTCCATGCTGTATTGGACTGGGATCGACCCGAGAATCTGAAGGCTCTTATGCGGTTTTTAGGAGGGTTCACCAACTATTACCGAAAATGTATTAAGAATTATTCGACAATAGTAAAACCTTTAACGGACATGACTAAGAAAGGGACGGATGTCTCTGTGTGGTCTGATTCAGCATTGCAAGCCTTTTCTGCGATTGAGGAATGCTTCTCTTCTGCTACCATATTGGTGCAGCCAGATCTGTCACAACCGTTTTCTGTGGAAGTGGATGCATCCGAGGTGGAGGTAGGAGCAGTTTTGTCACAGGGCCCATCACCTGGTAAATGGCGACCATGTACATTTTTCTCGAAAAAACTATCCCCTGCTGAGAAAAATGATGATGTGGGTAACAGAGAGTTGCTGGCAATTAAATTGGCTTTTGAGGAATGGTGTCATTGGTTGGAAGGGGCAATTCATCCGATCACGGTATTCACAGATCACAAAAATCTGGCTTATCTGGAGTTGGCAAAACGACTGAACCCAAAGCAAGCCAGATGTGCCCTGTTTTTCAACAGATTCAATTTCACTGTCACCTATCATCCTGGGATTAAGAACTTCAAGGCAGACGCCTTGTCACGTAGTTTCCCTGGAGGTGGTGATTTTAAAAAACCCGAGTCCCATACTGTCCAAAGGGGTGTTGATATCCACCCTCTACCCTGATCTTTAGGTGAAGGTATTAGAGGCTCAGGGAGACGCACCGGACTCGTGTCCCTCTGGGAAACTATTTGTGCCACCGGAATTACGTCACAAGGTGTTGGAGGAACATCATTGTACGGTTCTTACAGGACATCCTGGGAGTATATCCACTGCCAACCTCATATCTCGTAGATTCTGGTGGGCGGGATGGCCTAAGTGTGTGAAGGACTATGTGTCAGCCTGTACTACCAATGAGACACATACTCAACCTTCTGGAACTTTACTTTGGTTACCCATTCCGTCCAGACCATGGATCCATGTACTTTATCACTGATCTACCTAATTCTTCAGGAAAGACAGTTATTCTGGTGGTAGTTGATCGCTTTAGTAAAATGGTACATTTTATTGCATTACCAGTCCTACCTAATGCTAAAACCCTTGCACAGGTATTTGTTGACAACATTGTGAAACTCCATGGAATTCCCTCTGACGTGGTCTCGGATCTCGGCACTCAGTTTGTTTCCAGGTTCTGGAAGGCGTTCTGTACTTGTCTGGGAATTCAACTGTCCTTTTCTTCGGCTTTTCATCCTCATTCGAACAGACAGACGGAGCGCACTAATCAGAGTCTGGAGACTTACTTGGGATGTTTTGTATATGAGAACCAGGAGGAGTGGTCTTCCTTTTTGTCTTTGGCAGAGTTTGCCATAAACAATTGTAGTCAGGAATCCACTGGTGAGTCGCCGTTTTTGGGGGCCTATGGGTTTCACCTGCAGTTTGGCACATTTTCTGGTTCTAATACTTCTAGAATCCCTAAGGAAGAACGTTTTTCGTCATCATTGTCATCGATATGACGAAAAATTCAAAATAACTTAATATGGGCAACAAATATAAACGTGTGGCTGACAGGAAATGTATCAATGGTCTGGACCTAAGTGTGGGTAATTCTGTGTGTCTGTCCACAAGAAACATTAAGTTGAAGGTACCTTCCTGGAAGTTGGGTCCAAGGTTTATTGGCCCATATAAGATCACGGCCATTATTAATCCTGTAGCTTTTTGTTCTTAAGCTTCCTCAGGCCCTGAAAATTCATAATGTGTTCCATAGGTGGAACCTTTACAGCAATCTTTCTTGACACCCGCTCCGGTCATGGTGGACGGTAATTTGGAATTCGAGATCGCGAAAATAGTTGACTCTCGAGTTCTCAGTGGATCCCTTCAATATCTTGTCCACTGGAGAGGTTATGAACCGGAGGAGAGGATGTGGGTGCCGGCATCCGACGTTAATGCCAATCGTTTACTGAATGCCTTTCATAGATCTCACCTGGATAAGGTCGGTCCTGGGTGCCCGGAGGTCACCCGTAGAAGGAGGGGGTACTGTCACAGACATTCCTGTGGCAGGTACCAGGGGATCAGAGAGACTGGCAACACATGGGTTAAATTGATAAGTTCCTTATGCATCTTATTGTGTCTGTGTTTTGGTGAATGCCACACCCCTTGCTTCAGGTGTTGCTTGTTAGTAATTTACCTTCCCCATAAGTAGCCGCTTCTCATTCTTGGAGGTGCAGTTTATAGATTTTCTTCCGGTCTTCTTACTAGCTGGTCGGTTGTACTCTGTGGTGCTTCTGGAGTTGCCAGGTTTTTTTTACTTTTAGCTAAGTCTTGTCTTTTCTTATTGTATTGTGTTTGTTATATTCCCTGTTGTTTGTATCTGGGCCTGAGACGGAGACTTTCATTCGTCCATCTGGGGAGATCTGTGTGCACTAAATACTAAATACCCGCTCTGACAAAATGCTGGCGGCAGGGCAGGCCAGCACCTCCAAGGCGAAGAGCGTTAGTTCGTGCCACGTGTCCAGCTTGGACACCCAGTAGTTGTAAGGCACAGAGGGATCATTGAAGACGCTGACATGGTCTGCTACGTATTCCTTCACCATCTTCCAAAATGTTTCCCTCCTTGTGACACTAGGCCGCTCATTAGGGTGAGGGTGCTTGCGGGGTGTTATGAAACTGTCCCAGGCTTTGGAGAGTGTTGCCATGCCTCTGTTGGAACTGCTGTGTGTTGCCCTCATCTCCCCTCCTCGATTATCCAAGGTACTACGTACTCTGCCGCTAGCGTTGTCAGCTGGAAATTTTTGGAGCAATTTTTCAACAAGGACCTTCTGGTATTGCACCATTTTCTCGTCCTCTCCACCACAGGAATGAGAGATGAGAAGTTCTCTTTGTAGCGGGGGTCAAGAAGGGTGAACAACCAGTAATCGGTGTTGTCCAAAATGCGTAAAACGCGTTGGTCACGGTAAAGGCAGCCTAACATAAAGTCAGCTATGTGTGCCAGAGTCCCAACAGGCACTGTCGTCATCAGGAGGATGACTCTCAATGTCCTCATCCTCTTCCTCCTCTGCTGCTCATCCACGCTGAACAGATGGAAATAAACTTCTGTGGGTACTACCCTCTGTAGCAGAGGCAACCGTCTCCTGCTCCTCCTCCTCCTCATCATCATCATCCAATTTGCATTGAGGAGACGAACTGAGGGTGGTCTGGCTATCACCCCGTGTAATGTGTCACGAGGGTATCGAGAACCACGCCTGACTCCGTTATACCCGGGGTCAGGAAGTCGCAGCGGTTGGCTGCACGCTCTATTTAAGATAGGGCTGTTTTCCTTATGGTAGCTTTCTGGGTTTGCTTTGCAAACCCTTTTGGCTCACTCAGGGATCCGTAGCTCCTTCTCCTCAGCTGTTCCTTGTCCAGCACTCCCAAACCTCCTTATATTCCTCTCTCACACTTCTCTGGTTGCCAGAGATAGAACTTCCTGCCTGGACATCTATTCTGACCTTCTGGAGCTGTGTTGCTGCGTTCTCTGGTAGTTGGTCCAGAACGCTACCCTCCGGATCCCTGTTGGACCTTTGTGGTCTATTGTGGTCGCCCACCTGGGTGTATGTGTTTGTCTGTATTGTCTGTCCTCTCCCTGGTGTTTCCCTCTTAGTGTCAGTGGTGTGGACTAGCGATCCCACCGGCCCGTTCACTATCTAGGGCTCATTCTAGGGAAAGCCAGGGTTTAGGCACGTGATCGCCGCACGGGTGAGGAACCCATCTAGGGACGTCAGGGCAGTCAGGTGCCAGCCGCAAGGTGAGTTAGGGGTCACCACCTTTCCCTCTCCCTTGGGCAGGGCTTTCCCTTTTATCCTCCCTGTGCGTGACGTCGGTCATTACATTATCTCTGGCCCTTATTTTGTGTAGGTAAAAAAAAAAAAATATATATATATTTTTATCTACTTAGAATCCAGTATGGATCAAATTGCTGCTCTGTCCAAACAGTTTCATGGCCTGTCTTGTGAGGTGGCAGGATTGAAGGCGTCGGTCCTCCAGCAACAGCAGCGATTACAACTGACCGCAAGCACAGCGGTTGCTACTGGTAACAAGGTTGTTACGGAACCCAAGGTCCCTCTCCCTGACAGATTTTCTGGGGGAAGGGACAAGTTTTTGACATTCCGTGAGGCCTGTAAATTATATTTTAAACTGTGCCCTTACTCCTCTGGTAATGAAGATCAGCGGGTGGGGGTTGTTATTTCCCTGTTGCAGGGGGACCCGCAGTCCTGGGCGTTCTCTTTACCTACTGATTCCCAGGCTCTCCGGTCAGTGGATGAGTTTTTCGGGGCTTTGGGTCTCATATATGACGACCCTGACCGAGTCGCACTGGCTGAATCAAGATTACGGAGACTCTTACAAGGAGAGCGGCCGGTAGAGGAGTATTGCTCTAAATTCCGTAGGTGGGCTACGGATACCCAATGGAACGACCCGGCTCTCAGGAGTCAGTTCTGCTCTGGGTTATCCGAAAGGGTTAAGGATGCGCTTGCATTATATGAGACCCCCTTTTCCCTTGATGCGGTTATGTCCCTTTCTATCCGTATAGAGAGACGCCTTAGGGACAGGTTGAAAAAACCGGAGCAATTGGTAACCCCTCCCAAGCAGCAGTTAGTCTGTACGGACTTAGACGAGCCTATGCAGCTAGGAGGAACTACTCGTCAGGTCCGTCCTCCTGAGGCTCGCCGTAGGCGTGGGGTTTGTTTTTTTTGTGGGGAGAGGTGTCATTTCATTAATGTCTGTCCTTCTTTCCTCAGAAACAAAAGACCTTCGCAAAAGCTACTAACCCCAGGCTGTGTGGAGGATGTCAGCCGGGGGGTATACGTTTCCTCCATACGTACATCGCAATTTGTGTTGCCAGCGGTTATTATTTTTGGTGATAAGACGGAGACTATTTCTTTCTTTCTAGACAGTGGAGCAGGGGTAAATTTGATAGATGCCCATTTTGCCCGCACTATGGGTTTGTCTCTCTGTACGTTACAGAGACCCATTCCCATATTCGCTATTGATTCTGCTCCCCTGTCTCAGAGAAACCTCACCCACATTGTTCATAATTTACACCTTCGGGTAGGGGACCACCATAACGAGATGCTTTCAGGTTATGTTCTGGAGGGGCTTCCCACTCCGGTAGTGCTGGGTCTTCCCTGGTTGGTAGCGCACAATCCAGTAGTGGATTGGCAGGCCAGGGAGATATTGGAGTGGAGTGAGCAGTGCAGAGAAAATTACTTAAATAGCAATTGCTTAGTCGCCTCCATAACTACCCTACCTACTTCTCGGATTTTGAGGATGTTTTTTCTGAAAAGGGTTGTCAGAAGTTACCACCTCATCGTCCTTATGATTGCCCGGTTAACCTTATTCCCGGCGCAAAATTACCCAAGACCAGGTTATATAATCTTTCGGGTCCAGAGAGACAAGCCATGAAAGATTATATCTCCGAGAGCTTGGCTAAGGGACACATCAGACCCTCTTCTTCACCCGTGGCTGCAGGGTTTTTCTTCGTTAAAAAGAAAGATGGGGGCCTGCGTCCTTGCCTAGATTTTCGCGAATTAAATCGGATAACCATCCGAGACCCATACCCTCTTCCTCTCATTCCTGACCTGTTTAACCAGATTGCGGGTGCTAGGTGGTTCTCCAAACTTGATCTTAGGGGGGCCTACAATCTGATTCGTATTAAGGAGGGGGATGAGTGGAAGACAGCGTTTAACACCCCTGAGGGGCATTATAAAAATCTAGTTATGCCTTTCGGTCTGACCAATGCTCCTGCCGTCTTTCAACATTTCGTTAATGACATTTTTAGTCATCTAATCGGCAGGTTTGTGGTAATATACCTAGATGATATTTTAATTTATTCGTCTGATCTGAAAACACATGAGGTGCATGTCAGACAAGTACTGCAGGTCCTACGGACGAATGAATTATATGCTAAAATTGAAAAATGTGTCTTCGCCGTTCAGGAGATACAATTCCTAGGTTATTTTTTATCTGCTTCAGGTTTCCGTATGGATCCTAGGAAGGTCCAGGCAATTTTAGATTGGGATCTTCCTGAGAACCTCAAAGCACTACAACGGTTCTTGGGCTTCGCGAATTTCTAGAGCAAATTCATAAAAAATTATTCACTTATTGTAAAACCGCTTACTGACATGACTAGGAAGGGGACTGATTTTTCTAAATGGTCTGACGCCGCTAAAGTTGCTTTTTCCTCTCTAAAAGAGAGGTTTACCTCAGCACCTGTACTAGTCCAACCTGATGTCTCTCAGCCTTTTATTGTTGAAGTCGATGCGTCAGAGGTGGGAGTGGGGGCGGTGCTGTCTCAGGGTCCGTCTCCTGGCAAATGGCGTCCTTGTGCTTTCTTTTCTAAAAAACTATCTTCAGCAGAAAAGAACTACGATATTGGCAATAGGGAACTATTAGCTATTACATTTTTTACCAGGTTTAACTTTGTGATTACCTATCGTCCTGGGGCAAAGAATACCAAGGCTGATGCACTATCTCGTTGTTTCCCTGGAGGGGGTAATGTGAGTGATCCGGTGCCCATTCTTCAAAGAGGAGTGGTTGTTTCTGCGGTACACTCTGTTTTGGAGGGGAAGGTGTTAGAGGCCCAGGGGGACGCCCCGGTCTCTTGCCCCTCAGAGAAATTGTTTGTACCGTTGAACCTATGTTTCGAATTATTAAAGGAACATCATAGTTCGGCACTTGCTGGGCACCCGGGTAGTAAAGCAACCTTGGAGCTATTGTCTCGTCGTTTTTGGTGGCCAAGGTTGCGTCAGGATGTATTGGATTTTCTGTCTTCTTGTTCTACCTGTGCACGCGCAAAAGTTTCACATACACGTCCTGCAGGGTCTCTATTACCACTCGTCATTCCCAATAGACCGTGGACACATCTGTCAATGGATTTTATCACTGACTTACCTTTGTCTGCGGGTAAAACAGTTATTTTGGTAGTAGTGGACAGGTTTAGCAAAATGGTACACTTCATTGCGTTACCCGCACTACCTAATGCTAAGACTCTTGATCAGGTATTCGTCAGTGAAATCGTGAAGCTTCACGGGGTCCCCTCCGATGTTGTTTCGAGTCGGGGTACCCAGTTTATTTCTAAATTTTGGAAAGCTTTTTGTTCCCGTTTGGGGGTACACTTGTCCTTTTCCTCAGCTTTCCATCCTCAGTCGAATGGACAGACTGAGCGTACCAACCAAAACCTTGAGACATATCTAAGATGTTTTGTGTCTGAAAACCAAGAGTTGTGGTCATCATATTTACCGTTAGCTGAGTTTGCCATAAATAATCGTTGTCAGGAATCCACTGGCAAGTCACCATTTTTTTGGTGCATATGGTTTTCATCCCCAATTCTGTACTTTCAAAGAGGGGGGGTCTTCTGGGGTTCCCGAAGAGGAATGGTTTTCGTCATCTCTTTCATCGGTATGGCAGAAGGTGCAAGCTAACTTGAAAAATATGGGAGGTAAATACAAATGCATGGCTGATAAGAGACGGTCGCCAGGTCCGGACCTAGGAGTGAATGACTATGTGTGGTTGTCTACTAGGAATATTAAATTGAAGGTTCCCTCTTGGAAACTGGGTCCTAGGTTTATTGGCCCTTACAAAATTGTAGCCATCATCAACCCCGTGGCTTTTCGCCTGGAGTTACCTCAGACTTTTAAAATCCATAATGTTTTTCATAAGTCGTTACTCAAAAAATATGTTCCACCTCTAGAACCGTCACCGCTGCCACCCCCTCCTGTTGTCGTGGATGGTAATCTAGAATTTCAGATATCCAAAATTGTTAATTCTCGTCGGGTCCGCCGCTCTCTTCAATATCTGGTGCATTGGAGAGGTTACGGTCCCGAGGAAAGAATGTGGGTTCCTGCGTCTGAGGTAAACGCCGACAGGCTAGTTCGGGTTTTTCATGCCTCTCATCCTGAGAGACCTGGTCCTGAGTGTCCGGAGGCCCCTCGTAGAGAGGGGGGTACTGTCACGAGGGTATCGAGAACCACGCCTGACTCCGTTATACCCGGGGTCAGGAAGTCGCAGCGGTTGGCTGCACGCTCTATTTAAGATAGGGCTGTTTTCCTTATGGTAGCTTTCTGGGTTTGCTTTGCAAACCCTTTTGGCTCACTCAGGGATCCGTAGCTCCTTCTCCTCAGCTGTTCCTTGTCCAGCACTCCCAAACCTCCTTATATTCCTCTCTCACACTTCTCTGGTTGCCAGAGATAGAACTTCCTGCCTGGACATCTATTCTGACCTTCTGGAGCTGTGTTGCTGCGTTCTCTGGTAGTTGGTCCAGAACGCTACCCTCCGGATCCCTGTTGGACCTTTGTGGTCTATTGTGGTCGCCCACCTGGGTGTATGTGTTTGTCTGTATTGTCTGTCCTCTCCCTGGTGTTTCCCTCTTAGTGTCAGTGGTGCGGACTAGCGATCCCACCGGCCCGTTCACTATCTAGGGCTCATTCTAGGGAAAGCCAGGGTTTAGGCACGTGATCGCCGCACGGGTGAGGAACCCGTCTAGGGACGTCAGGGCAGTCAGGTGCCAGCCGCAAGGTGAGTTAGGGGTCACCACCTTTCCCTCTCCCTTGGGCAGGGCTTTCCCTTTTATCCTCCCTGTGCGTGACGTCGGTCATTACATTATGTCTTCCCCCATTTCCACCTCTTCCACATGCAAAGCGTCGGCCTTAATTGTGAGCAGCGAGCATTTGAGTAGACAGAGAAGTGGGATGGTGATGGTGATAATAGCGTTATCGCAGCTCACCATCTGTGTTGATTCCTCAAAGTTTCTTAAAACCTCACAGAGGTCAGACATCTATGCCCACTCCTCGCTTGTGAACAGCGGAAGCTGACTGGAAAGGCGACGACCATGTTGCAGCTGGTATTCCACTACGGCCCTCCGCAGCTCACAAAGCCTGGATAATATGTGGAACGTCGAGTTCTAGCGCGTGCTCACGCCGCACAACAGTCGGTGAGCTGGCAATTGTAAGCGCTGCTGCAGCGTTGACAGACCGGCTGAAGCTGTCGATAACTTGCGGAAATGGGCACACACGCAGCGCACCTTTACCAGTAGCTTAGGCAAATTGGGATAGGTTTTGAGAAACCGCTGAACCACTAAGTTGAAGACGTGGGCTCGGCATGGGATGTGTGTGAGCTTGCCGAGCTCCAAAGCCGCCACCAAATTACGGCCATTATCAGACACAACCATGCCTGGTTCTAGGTTGAGTGGTGAGAGCCACAGCTCAGTCTGGTCTCTTATCCCCTGCCACAGCTCTGCGGCTGTGTGCTGTTTGTCACCTAAGCAGATCAGCTTAAGCACGGCCTGTTGACGCTTCCCCACTGCAGTGCTACACTGCTTCCAGCTAGCGACTGATGGCTGACTGGTGCTGCAAGCAGTGGCGGATTATAATTAGGGCGTTGGGGTCGGTAGCCCCGGGCCCGGCATCTCTGGGGGACCAACGCTGACCCAAACGCCCACAAAACGCCCCATAGTTCCCTGCCCCGCCGCCGTCTGGTGGAGTAGAGAAGTCTATGTCTGAAGCCCATGTGGTAGTAAAATCCCGGCACAGGCGGGCGTTATGACGTCATCGCGCCGTGCCTGTGCCCGGACACAGCACACTGACGTGTGTGCGCGCCGCGCCTACACCATCTACCAGTGAGCGTCGACTGGGACACAGGTAAGTATTAGGTTTTATTTATTTATTTTTTTGTGTGCCAACTGCCGACTTTTGTGTGCCAACTGCCGACTTTTACTGAAGGGACAGGGGGGGCAAACTATTACGTGGGGGCAAATTACTTGTGTGGGGGAAATTAATACTGGGGGAGGCAGTGTGGGAGACAATTAATACTGTGTGGGCAAATTACTACCATGGGGGGAATTAATACTGTGAGGGCAGTGTGGAGAAATTGATACTGTGGGGGCACAATGGGGGGTAATTTACTTAATGGATGGCAGTGACGGGGCAAATTATCTAATGGGGGGCAGTGTGGGGGGTTATTACTTGATGGGGCAGTGTGGGGCAAATTACTCAATGGATGGCAGTGTTAGGGCAAATTACTTAATGAAGGGCAGTGTGGGGGAAAATTACTTAATGGATAGCAGTGTTGGGGCAAATTACTTAACGGATGGCAGTGTGGGGGGCAAATTATCTAATAGGGGCAGTGTGGGAGTTATTACTTGATGGGGGCAATGTGGGGGGCAAATTACTTAATGAAGGGCAGTGTGGGGGCAAATTACTATATGGATGGCAGTGTCCGGGCAAATTACTTAATGAATGGCAGTGTCGGGGCAAATTACTTAATGGATGGCAGTGTGGGGGCAAATTACTTAATGGATGGCAGTGCCAGGGCAAATTATCTAATAGGGGGCAGTGTGTGAGGTTAATACTTGATGGGGGCAGTGTGGGGGCAGTGTGGGGGCAAATTACTTTGTGGGTGGAATTACTACATGGGAGGCAGTGTGGGGGAAATTACTATATGGGGCAGTGTGGGGGAAATTACTATAGGGGGCAGTGTGGGGGAAATTACTATATGGGGCAGTGTGTGGGAAATTACTATATGGGGCAGTGTGGGGGAAATTACTATATGGAGCATTGTGGGGGAAATTACTATATGGAGCAGTGTGGGGGAAATTACTATATGGGGTAGCGTGGGGGAAATTACTATATGGGGTAGCGTGGGGGAAATTACTATATGGGGCAGTGTGGGGGAAATTACTATATGGAGCAGTGTGGGGGAAATTACTATATGGGGGCAGTGTGGGGGAAATTACTATATGGGAGCAGTGTGGGGGAAATTACTATATGGAGCAGTGTGGGGGAAATTACTATATGAAGCAGTGTGGGGGAAATTAATACTGTGGGGGGCAGTGTGGGAGACAATTAATACTGTGGGGGCAAATTACTACCATGGGGGGAATTAATACTGTGAGGGCAGTGTGGAGAAATTAATACTGTGGGGGCACAGTGGGGGGCAAATTACTTAATGGATGGCAATGTCGGGGCAAATTATCTAATGGGGGGGCAGTGTGGGGGGTTATTACTTGATGGGGCAGTGTGGGGGCAAATTACTTAATGAATGGCAGTGTTGGGGCAAATTACTTAATGAAGGGCAGTGTGGGGGCAAATTACTATATGGATGGCAGTGTCCGGGCAAATTACTTAATGAATGGCCGTGTCGGGGCAAATTACTTAATGGATGGCAGTGTGGGGGCAAATTACTTAATGGATGGCAGTGCCAGGGCAAATTATCTAATAGGGGGCAGTGTGTGAGGTTAATACTTGATGGGGGCAGTGTGGGGGCAAATTACTTTGTGGGTGGAATTACTACATGGGAGGCAGTGTGGGGGAAATTACTATATGGGGCAGTGTGGGGGAAATTACTATAGGGGGCAGTGTGGGGGAAATTACTATATGGGGCAGTGTGTGGGAAATTACTATATGGGGCAGTGTGGGGGAAATTACTATATGGAGCATTGTGGGGGAAATTACTATATGGAGCAGTGTGGGGGAAATTACTATATGGGGTAGCGTGGGGGAAATTACTATATGGGGTAGCGTGGGGGAAATTACTATATGGGGCAGTGTGGGGGAAATTACTATATGGAGCAGTGTGGGGGAAATTACTATATGGGGCAGTGTGGGGGAAATTACTATATGGGAGCAGTGTGGGGGAAATTACTATATGGAGCAGTGTGGGGGAAATTACTATATGAAGCAGTGTGGGGGAAATTAATACTGTGGGGGGCAGTGTGGGAGACAATTAATACTGTGGGGGCAAATTACTACCATGGGGGGAATTAATACTGTGAGGGCAGTGTGGAGAAATTAATACTGTGGGGGCACAGTGGGGGGCAAATTACTTAATGGATGGCAATGTCGGGGCAAATTATCTAATGGGGGGGCAGTGTGGGGGGTTATTACTTGATGGGGAAGTGTGGGGGCAAATTACTTAATGAATGGCAGTGTTGGGGCAAATTACTTAATGAAGGGTAGTGTGGGGGAAAATTACTTAATGGATGGCAGTGTTGGGGCAAATTACTTAATGGATGGCAGTGTGGGGGGCAAATTATCTAATAGGGGGCAGTGTCGGGGGTTATTACCTGATGGGGGCAATGTGGGGGGCAAATTACTTAATGAAGGGAAGTGTGGGGGCAAATTACTATATGGATGGCAGTGTTGGGGCAAATTACTTAATGGATGGCAGAGTCCGGGCAAATTACTTAATGGATGGCAGTGTGGGGGCAAATTATCTAATAGGGGGCAGTGTGTGGGGTTATTACTTGATGGGGGCAGTGTGGGGGGGCAAATTACTTTGTGGGTGGAATTACTACATGGGAGGCAGTGTGGGGGAAATTACTATATGGGGCAGTGTGGGGGAAATTACTGTATGGGGCAGTGTGGGGGAAATTACTATATGGGGCAGTGTGGGGGAAATTACTATATGGAGCAGTGTGGGGGAAATTACTATATGGGGCAGTGTGGGGGAAATTACTATATGGAGCATTGTGGGGGAAATTACTATATGGAGCATTGTGGGGGAAATTACTATATGGAGCAGTGTGTGGGAAATTACTATATGGGGTAGCGTGAGAGAAATTACTATATGGGGCAGTGTGGGGGGAATTACTATATGGAGCAGTGTGGGGGAAATTACTATATGGGGCAGTGTGGGGGAAATTACTATATGGGGCAGTGTGGGGCGTTTCTATTAGGGGACATTATTTTTGGGGACACTATACAGGCATTATTACCTGGAGAACAATATAGGATATTATTATTACTGGGGACACTCTAGGGGACATTATAATTGCTGTAGACACTATAGGGACCTTTGGGGTAATTTATCAAACTGGTGTAAAGTAGAACTGGGTTAGTTGCCCATAGAAACCAGATTCAGCCTTTCAATTTTCATAGCTCCTTTGGAAAATGAAAGGTGGAATCTGATTGGTTGCTATGGGCACCTAAGCCAGTTGTACTTTACATCAGTTTGATAAATGACGCCAATTATGAGAACTCCAACGTGTCTGTGTAACAAACTCTGTAGAGAGGAGATGCGGCCGAAAGAATTTGTCATGGCGGTCTGGGTCAAACGGAGGAGAAGAGGAAAGAGAAGATCTACATGACAGGAGAAGTCACTGGATGTAAGAGGTATGTGGTGCTGTATTCTACTATATGTAGAGCGAACTCACTACTGTGACATGCGTCTCATCTTCTCCTCCAAGTCTTTTTGTTATCATAATGGTATGTATTTTAAATTTGGCAACTCAAATTTTAATTTGTCACCTGCAGTCCTATGTAACAGCCCAGATAACAGTAATAACTTGCTGTGTACAGATAATGTAGTAGATGTTCCATGCAGTCCTATGTAACACCCCACATAACACAATAGTTAACTGTGTTATGTGGGGTGTTACATAGGACTGCAGGTAACATCTATGACATCTGTACTCAGAGAGTTATGAGATGGTGGGGGTGTGACTCCTGGCACCCCCACCAATCAGCTGTTTGAGGAGAGTGAGCGCCGCAGCCTCTTTGCTCCTTACCAAGCACAGCGCTGTCCATTTAATAGCACTGTGCTTGGTATTGTAGCTCAGCCCCAATCACTCAGATGGAACAGAGGCGCACCTAGACCATGTGAACGATGTCATATGGCCTAGGAAGAGACTTTGGTACTTATGCAGCACCGCAGCCTCTTCATACAGAAAAAAAACTAAAACTTAAATGGAGGGGGCCGAATTCGGTAGACAGCCCTGGGCCTATCATGCACGTAATCCACCCCTGGCTGCAAGAGGATAATTCTGAGGTGGAAGTGGAGGAGGAGGCGTGGGGGTTGGAGCCACTAACGTAGGTGGTGGCGGAAACCCTCATGGAATCGAGCCCGCAATACTTGGCGTCGGTAGCACCTATGCCATCCCAGGGTACGACGAGCACCCGGCCTCCCCAACGTTCACCCAGTGTGCCGTCAGGGAAATGTAGCGTCCCTGGCCGAAAGCACTTGTCCATGTGTCAGTGGTTAAGTGGACCTTCCCAGTAACTGTGTTGGTTATAGGACACATGCTGGTGTAAGGCTGGCACGGCACACCGTGAACAATAGTGGCGGCTGGGGACTGCGTAACGAGGGACAGCTGCCGACATCAGGCTGCGGAAGGCCTCAGTGTCCACAAGCCTTGTGCATTTAGTACTATGGCCTGTGGGTGGGTGGCTGGGTATTTGCCTGGGGCAAGGACATTTGTACGCTGCGCTGGGACACGGAAGTGGATGTGGTCACTGATGGTGTTTGCGAAGGTCCAGGTGCAAGGCGGGAGGCATCCGGGCCTGCGCCTTCGACAGGGGATTTGCCAGTATGAAACACAGGGTGAGAGGAGGCAGTGGTGTGACCCACAGACACAGATTGTGGACCCAGGCGTTTGGCCCACCTATTACGGTGCTTTGATGCCATGTGGAGGATCATGCTGGTGGTGGTGTTACTAGTGTTCACGCCCCTGCTCATTTTTGTATGGTACAGGTTGCAAATTACAATTCTTTTTTCGTCCGCACTTTTCTCAAAAAAGCGCTAGACTGCGGAACACCTACCCCATGGCAAGGGAGATTTCCGCAAGGGTTGTGCTCCGGGGAAAAGTTGTGGACCTGTTTGGGTGGCCCACCTTCTCCCTTTTGCCACCCCACTGCCTCTTCCAGCCTGTTTCGGTCCTGCGGATCCCTCCCCCTCTGTACTGCTGTCCTCGCTCAGCTTGCCACCTTCCCAGGTTGGGTCAGTGACTTCATCGTCCACCACCTCCTCTTCCACTTCCTCACTCTGCTCACCCTCATTACTTGACCTAACAACAACCTCAGTAATTGACAACTGTGTCCCATCCTCATCATCAACCTCTTGAGACACTACTTGCCATTGACTTATTAGCAACTGTGTCTCATCATAATCATCCACCTTGTGAAACACTAGTTGCCATTCCCCACTGTCATCTTCTTGTGACTGTGGATGCTCAAGAGTTTTGGAATCAGGGCACAAGATCTCATGTCTCTCTTCGAGCGGGTATGTCGAGAGGCCCAAATGAAGGAATGGCGCTGAAAAGAGCTTCTCGGAATATCCCAGTGTGGGATTACTTGTTTGACAAGACTCTTCATGGTGGGAGGAAGGAGGATCAGGGTGAGGATTGTGTTGACCAGACTCTTGGCTACTGAGACTGGACTTGGTGGAAGACTGGAAGCATTATCTGCTGCAATCCAACCGACCAACTGGTCGCACTGGTCTGACTTCGAAAGCGTTGTCCTGCGCCGCCCTGCAAACTGGGACATGAAGCTAGGTATCGTGGATGATTGTTTTTCTTGTGCTCTGGCCACGGCACAGTTTCAACTCGCCCAGGTCCACGGCCTCTGCGTGCACCATCAGCATCACGGCCACTTCCCTGTTCCTTCCTGCTCGCCATCTTCATATTAAATGTTATATATGCTTGAAAGTATGTCACACGTACAGTAGCGTAGGATTTGTAAGTGTATGGTATTTGGGATGTGGAAACGTCACATAGGAGATATACCGCAGATAATATCGCTGATGTCAGCAGTGGCTAATAAAAAATGACAGGGAATGTCACAGGTATTTGGGATGTGGAAACGTTACACAGGAGAAGTACCACCGGTAATGTCACTGTCCGCAGCGGACACCGTCTACGGAAAAAGTACACTGGATGTCACTGATATTTTTTGGATGTGCACACGTTACACAGGAGATGTAGCACTGCTAATTTTACTGTCCGCAGCGGACACTGTCTACAGAAAAAGTACACTGGATGTCACAGATATTTTTGGGATGCGCACACGTTACACACGAAAAATACCACAGATAATGTCGCTGATGTCAGCAGCGGCTAATAAAAAATTACAGGGAGTGTCACAGGTATTTGGGATGTGGAAACGTTACACAGGAGATGTACCCCAGGTTATGTCACTGTCTGCAGCGGACACCGTTTACGGAAAAAGTACACTGGATGTCACTGATATTTTTTGGATGTGTACATGTTTAGGTTGCGCTAAAAATATACATTGCTGCTGCCACACACAACAATAGTCCTTAAAAAGACTTTTGGGTCTGTAAAGTTTTAGCAATTTAGCGCAGGTTGCGCTAAAAATATATATTAATGTGGCACACACAACAATAATCCTTAAAATGACTTTTGGGTCTCTGAGAAGTCTTTCAACTTACAAAAATAAAATTTCACTCCCAACACTATCTTTCCCTTCTTCAGCACAGCTCTCCCTGACTAACACTAAGCCAAACACGTGTTAGGAACCAACATGGCTATGGCATTACAGTGAAGGGCAGTACTTACCTGCATGTTTATTGGCTGTGTAGCAGCCAACAAACGTGCGGGGAGGAGACTCGAGCATTGCACTCGAGCACATGCGGTATTCGGCCGAATACCGCCATGTGCCGAGATGCTCGAGTCGAACTGATCCAACACTAATCCTAACCTATTAGGGTGGCCATCCTTATGGATGTGTTGCAGAGGATGGGATCCTCTGATAGTCAGGTGTTCACACACCAGTGTTAGGATAACGAGGGGTCCTGTGAGAAGGTCAGCCCAATGCCTTTCTCTTCACAAGGGTCAAAGGTATTGGTGCTGGGATTCGGCAACTAATTGCACCGTGAGGGGAGAACCCCCCCAGGAGCGCAGGGTATTTTCTTCTGTCCTAGGAATGGGTACAATAGAGCAGAAGTAAAAATCCAGATGATGCCAGAGAAGAGACCTGATTGCCGCCATGACATCTTCGTGAGGCTCCAGAGGATCCCACTCGGTTTTGGAAGTCAGCTCCAGCGACTCTTAGACTTCTGCAAAGAAGAAATTCTCAGAGGTCTTCAAGAGACTGAGAACTGAGCCACAATCAAGAGGGAGCATTACAGGATAACAGGGATCTCCCATACCTTAGAAAAGGACTCCAAGGTTTCATGGTGAGAGAGTCTATTTGGCTACAGTCCAAAGGCTCTACAACTTCTTGATACACCCAGTGAAAGTTCTTCTGGTTATCATCATCTACATGGGACTGTGTACCTGGAGGGTCAAGGGACTTGCTAACCAGTTACACCAGAACTAGACAGAACTTCACGAAGGAGGCTCAGGAAGTAACTCTAGTGAAATCCTGAAGCCAGGGACCACATGGACACACTTTGTTTCCTATGAGGGTTTAGGATGTATAACCTATGCCATCCTGAAACCCCATAGTATTGTGTATTTGTCCATGGAGTTAAGGGTGTTGGGTGGGGGAGGGATGAGGAATTATTTTGTGTGAATGGTGAAAAGAGTAGAACCCCTAGGGACAGGTCCCCTCCTTTACCAAGATATTTGCCACTTTAACCCCAAGAACGGTGAAGTTCATAAGGGTTGGACTGAATGTCAGTTAGTGCTGTGTTCTTTCCCGTAGTTAGAATTTAGGTACTGTGACAGCCGAAATAAAAGGAGGCCAGTCCACGGTTGCTACGTGGATCGACCTAGAGACTGTGAGGGAGAAGCCATTCCAGAGTCAGGAAAAGACTACATGGGAGTGGCTGATACCTGAAGATCGACACTGACGACCGCAGAAATAAAAAAAGTCAAAGAAGTTCCAGAGAGGAGACGGTATATTCTGTGGATGGAAACGTTTGGTTACGTTAAAGGGCAGGTCAGAGGTGTCGGTCGTGATGGGCGATGTCTAAGTACCTAAGGGCCAGATTTATACTTCAGTTCTTCCTGAACTGTTGCCAACAGTGAGTTGGGTTGAGGAGGCAAATATATACCAACCCTTCCCTCTAACTTTATTGTCGTGTACTCGACAACAGGGGGATTGTAGAGGGAAGGGTGAGATTTAAATATATATATGTATACATGTTGGAATATACATATATATATTGGCCCTGAATGGCCAAGTGGGGATGTATAATGATCCCTGCATGATATATATGGGTGTGTGTATATGTATGTATATATATATATATATATATATATATATATATATGCATATCTCCTGTGATTGGTGGGCATGTCTATATATATATATATACACTGCTCAAAAAAAATAAAGGGAACACTTAAACAACACAATGTAACTCCAAGTCAATCACACTTCTGTGAAATCAAACTGTCCACTTAGGAAGCAACACTGAGTGACAATCAATTTCACATGCTGTTGTGCAAATGGGATAGACAACAGGTGGAAATTATAGGCAATTAGCAAGACACCCCCAATAAAGGAGTGGTTCTGCAGGTGGTAACCACAGACCACTTCTCAGTTCCTATGCTTCCTGGCTGATGTTTTGGTCACTTTTCAATGCTGGCGGTGCTTTCACTCTAGTGGTAGCATGAGACGGAGTCTACAACCCACACAAGTGGCTCAGGTAGTACAGCTTATCCAGGATGGCACATCAATGCGAGCTGTGGCAAGAAGGTTTGCTGTGTCTGTCAGCGTAGTGTCCAGAGCATGGAGGCGCTACCAGGAGACAGGCCAGTACATCAGGAGACGTGGAGGAGGCCGTAGGAGGGCAACAACCCAGCAGCAGGACCACTACCTCCGCCTTTGTGCAAGGAGGAACAGAAGGAGCACTGCCAGAGCTCTGCAAAATGACCTTCCGCAGGCCACAAATGTGCATGTGTCTGCTCAAACGGTCAGGAACAGACTCCATGAGGGTGATATGAGTGCCCGACGTCCACAGGTGGGGGTTGTGCTTACAGCCCAATACCGTGCAGGACGTTTGGCATTTGCCAGAGAACACCAAGATTGGCAAATTCGCCACTGGCGCCCTGTGCTCTTCACAGATGAAAGCAGGTTCACACTGAGCACATGTGACAGATGTGATAGAGTCCGGAGACGCCGTGGAGAACGTTCTGCTGCCTGCAACATCCTCCAGCATGACCGGTTTGGCATTGGGTCAGTAATGGTGTGGAGTGGCATTTCTTTGGAGGGCCGCACAGCCCTCCTTGTGCTCGCCAGAGGTAGCCTGACTGCCATTAGGTACCGAGATGAGATCCTCAGACCCCTTGTGAGACCATATGCTGGTGCGGTTGGCCCTGGGTTCCTCCTAATGCAAGACAATGCTAGACCTCATGTGGCTGGAGTGTGTCAGCAGTTCCTGCAAGACGAAGGCATTGATGCTATGGACTGGCCCGCCCGTTCCCCAGACCTGAATCCAATTGAGCACATCTGGGACATCATGTCTCGCTCTATCCACCAATGTCACGTTGCACCACAGACTGTCCAGGAGTTGGCAGATGCTTTAGTCCAGGTCTGGGAGGAGATCCCTCAGGAGACCGTCCGCCACCTCATCAGAAGCATGCACAGGCGTTGTAGGGAGGTCATACAGGCATGTGGAGGCCACACACACTACTGAGCCTCATTTTGACTTGTTTGAGGGACATTACATCAAAGTTGGATCAGCCTGTAGTGTGTTTTTCCATTTTAATTTTGAGTGTGACTCAAAATCCAGACCTCCATGGGTTAAAAAATTTGATTTCCATTTTTTTATTTTTGTGTGATTTTGTTGTCAGCACATTCAACTATGTAAAGAACAAAGTATTTCAGAAAAATATTTAATTAATTCAGATCTAGGATGTGTTATTTTTGTGTTCCCTTTATTTTTTTGAGCAGTGTATTTACTGTATATATATACTATGTGCCCCCAGGTTGTTGGGTACATGTTTATATGGATATGTATACATGCCCCTGTTAATATTGTAAACATATACATATATTACTATATATGTGGCCAAGATATTCCCCAGTTACGGGTGCCCCCTCCCAGCTGAGGAATCCTCCTGCAGGCACATACCAAGGCACCTGCAGGGGGGAGATGCCGATAACTGGACCGTTATGTCCAGTTTCGGTCACTTCAAAGGACAGAGGATCAATAGAGATCCTCTGCCTTTTGATAGCATCTCCAGCAGCTCCCCTGCCTTTGTATGCTGCGTACCTCCAGCGCTGTAATTACATCACCAGGAGTGCGTGGTCACTTTACAGGCGGGATGATCAAAGCGTCCCCCGTCTGGAAACGAGCGCCAGGACGCACGGGCTGGTGCGGTGATGTCATATTGTGGGATGCTCGGGAGTGAGCGCCACCAGGTTTAAATAATCCGGCAGCGCTGCGCTCAAGGGGGAGAGGAGGAACTGAGCAGAAGAAGGTGAAGTTGAGCCGTGTAGCAGCGAGGATCATCCCCTAAGACGAGCCTCCCTGGAAAATGAGCTGGCTGAGTATCATATTAACCCCTGCTGCTGATCCCTATATACCCCTGCATTATTCATTAACCCCTGCATTCCCAGCAGCCCCAACATTAACCCCTGTATTCCCTATATACCCTTGCATTATTCCTTAAACCCTGCATTTCCGGCAGCACCAGCATTAACCCCTGTATTACTTTAATAACCTCTGCAATCTACCCTGCCTATACCCCTGGCCTGCATATATTAACCCTTGCAGTGCCACCATAACCCCTGATTGCAGGTAACCCCTTATTATCCCGTAGGGACAGTGTGTAGCCAGCTGGGTGGGTGCTGCTAATAGTGTGTGTATGTAAGTGTATGTCTAAATAGATTGTGGAGTGGAATAGTAGATCGTGTTGTGTTAGTGTAGTTAGGTTTTGTAGTGTTGTTAATGTATTGCGGTGTGTGTCTATATGTATATATATTTATATAACCTTTGATATAAATATATATAGATATAGCAGTAATAATAGACTGTAGACTTGTATTTGTTTAATAAACTCCTTTATTGTCAAATACGCAGTTTAGGCTACTTTCACACTAGCGTTCGGAGCGGATGCGTCTGATGTTTCATCAGACGGATCCGCTCCGATAATGCAGACGTTCGCATCCGTTCAGAACGGATGCGTCTGCATTAAAACTTAGAAAATTTTCTAAGTGTGAAAGTTGTCTGAGCGGATCCGTTCAGACTTTACATTGAAAGTCAATGGGGAACGGATCCGCTTGAAGATTGAGCCATATAGTGTCATCTTCAAGCGGATCCGTCCCCATTGACTTACATTGTAAGTGTGGACGGATCCGCTCGCCTCCGCACGGCCAGGCGGACACCCGAACGCTGCAAGCAGCGTTCAGGTGTCCGCTCACTGAGCGGAGCGGAGGCTGAACGCTGGCAGGCGGATGCATTCTCAGTGGATCCGCCTCCACTGAGAATGCATTGGGGCCAGACGGATGCGTTCGGGGCCGCTCGTGAGCCCCTTCAAACGGTGCGCACGAGCGGACACCCGAACGCTAGTGTGAAAGTAGCCTTATAGTCTTTTATAGCCGCCGCTATTCAACGCACATGGTTCAGGAAGAAGGTAGCAACAGGTAGTCTGTATTTTTAGTATAAATAGAAGGAAACATCAATAGATGACTCATGTCTATTTATTAATATTAATTATTAATATTAACCCAAAATATTAATTATTAATATTCCCTTTAACAAGGCCTTACTTGGCTGTTCTTGTAACTCCCATTGAAGTGAAAGAAGGATTCTGGGAGTTGTAGTTTCAGCTGGAGTGCCAAACGTTGCTGATCCCTGATGTAGATCAATACACATGAAGTCCTTTGATACTCCTTTATAATGTGTTACAAATTTAAATGAAATCTGTCATCCCTTTTGCCCCCCTCTTCCCAAACCATTAACAGCAATATGTAGATGATGAAACATGTCTATGTTCCCAATTTAAGTGGGATCACAACTGAGAAAATAATCTGTCAAGCGTGTTATCCTAATGAGATGGCGTGTCCAGTGGGTGCTCTAGTGTTCTGGGCTCCCCAACCCTTGCCCATTGCTCTTGAGTAACATCCTTTGTGATCTCCTGTGTAATTTGCGTCCTATGATATTGGGGACTCATAGACAACTAGGAGAGACAATGTAGCACTGAGTCTCCTGGTCTCTAGATTGAAGATAAGGATACTTTCACACTTGCGGCAGAGGATTCCGGCAGGCAGTTCCGTCGCCGGAACTGCCTGCCAGATCCAGCAATCCGGACACAAACGGATGCATTTGTGAGATCGATCTAGAGGCGGATCCGTCTCACAAATGCATTGCAATACCTGATCCGTGTTTCCGGTTGCCATCCGGAAAAACGGATCGGGTATTTTTTTTTTTCAAATTTTTAAACCGGATCCGTTTTGCCGTAAAACTTGGGTCCGGATCCGGCATTAATGCATTTCAATGGAAATTAATGCCGTATCCGGCATTCCGGCAAGTGTTCAGGATTTTTGGCCGGAGAGAAAACTGCAGCATGCTGCGGTATTTTCTCCGGCCACAAAACGTAAGAGGGACTGAACTGATGCATCCTCCTGATGCATACTGAACGGATTGCTCTCTATTCAGAATGCATTAGGAGAAAACTGATCAGTTTTTTCCGATATTGAGCCCTGAGGATGGAGCTCAATACCGGAAATCTTTAACGCAAGTGTGAAAGTACCCTAAAGCAAAATATCTGGAGAAGCTAATCTGGATGTATCTTCAGAATTTTAGCCCATTTCCAATGTATATTGAATACAAGTATTTTATGTTTGCTATGTTTTCAGAAGTAAAACCTGAGCTGTTTTTCAGCAGCAATTACACCATGCAACATTGAATGATATAAATATATTTTATCATTAATTACTTCACTCACCTCCAACAAATTTCCACCCACAAGAAGCTCCCAGAAGATATCCCTGCACAGTATATAATATAGTGATACACATGTAGGATGATGACTCATTCTCACGCTGTGTAACAATGTTGCTGAATTTTGATCCCCCAGATTCCCACTAATTGATGCCACCCTCATCATTTTCTTAATTTATCATGTTGGACTTGAGATGTAGGCACTGACAGCAAGGAACAGATGTATCAAAGATCAGCATTTTTAGCAAATCTGCAGAGTTAACCCTATAACGTAAACGTAGGCAAACACATAAGATGAAGCACATCTCCAGAAATTCAGAGAAACAAGACTGTAGGAGTCCATTACTAATGGCTAATTTAAGATGACTGAGAAAAGCTTCAGGGATCTACTACAAATAGTAATCAGTGCTTATGGGGCAGAGGCTCCTATCATAGTGTTTTAATGATTTAAAAAGGTTGTCCAAGATTGAAATTTATTTTATTAATTTTTTCCCAAAAACAGCATGTCACGAGACGCCGGGGTGCTCACTCTCCTCAGCGCCGCCGGCATCCCGTTTCTGTGCAGGACCCCAGCTCATGGGAGTCTGCAGGGGGGGCAAGTGCCCCCACCTGGGGCCCTGGAAATCTGTGAACTGAGTTCTGCCTCTGGCGGATCCGGGGGGGGCAACGGGGCGATTGCCCCCCCCCCCCCCCCCGAGCTGCTCAGAAGTGGGGGGGGCGGCGTCAGGGCACAGGGAGATTATCACGGTCGGCGTGGCTATCACATACGTGACACAGAGGGAGGGAACGAGGAAGGCCCTGCCCAAGTGAGAGGGAAGATGGTGACCCCTGACTCACCTGGCGGCTGGCACCTGGCTGCCCTGACGTCCCTAGACGGGTTCCTCACCCGTACGCCGATCACGTGCCTAAAGCCCTGGCTTTCCCTGAGCTGAGCCCTAGGTAGTGAACAGGGCGATGGGAACACTAGTCCACACCACTAACTCTAAGGGAAAACACCAAGGGGAGGACAGACAACACAGACTCAACATATATTCCCAGGTGGGCGACAACAGGAGACAACCATAAGCCAAACAGGGATCCGGAGGGTAGCACACAGGAACAACAACCAGGATTAACCACTCCAGTGGGTCAGTATAGATGTCCAGGCAGGAAGCTCTATAACTGGCAACTAGAGAAGTGTGAGGGGAGAATATAAGGAGGTAGGGAGTGGCAGACACGAAACAGCTGAGGAGGAGAAGCTACGGATCCCTGAGAGAGACAAAAAGGATAGCAAGGCAAACACAGAAAACAATAACTAAGAAACACCATGATCTTTAGATATAGAGCGCGCAGCCACCCACTGCGACTTCCTGACCCCGGGTATAACGGAGTCAGACGTGGCTCTTGATACCCTCGTGACAGTACCCCCCCTTTCACGAGGGGCCTCCGGACACTCAGGACCAGGTCTCTCCGGATGAGAAGCATGGAAAGTCTGAATTAACCTGTTGGCGTTTACCTCTGACGCTGGAACCCACATTCTTTCCTCGGGACCGTAACCCCTCCAATGCACAAGATACTGAAGAGAGCGGCGGACCCGACAAGAATCAACAATTCTGGCTATTTGAAACTCCAGATTACCATCCACAATAACAGGAGGAGGTGGCAGCGGCGATGGTTCTAGAGGTGGAACATACTTCTTGAGTAACGATTTATGGAAGACGTTATGGATCTTAAAAGTCTGAGGTAGCTCCAGGCGAAAAGCCACAGGGTTAATGACGGCTACTATTTTATAGGGACCAATGAACCTAGGACCCAGTTTCCAAGAAGGAACCTTCAACTTAATATTCCTAGTAGACAACCACACATAGTCATTCACTCCTAGGTCCGGACCTAGCGACCGTTTCTTATCGGCCATGCATTTATATTTACCACTCATCTTTTTCAAGTTAACTTGCACCTTCTGCCATACCGATGAAAGAGATGAAGAAAACCTTTCCTCTTCGGGAACCCCAGAAGACCCCCCCTCTTTGAAAGTACAAAATTGGGGATGAAAACCGTATGCACCAAGGAATGGTGACTTGCCAGTGGACTCCTGATAATGATTATTTATGGCAAACTCAGCTAACGGTAAGTATGATGACCACAACTCTTGGTTTTCAGACACAAAACACCTTAAATATGTTTCTAGGTTTTGGTTGGTACGCTCAGTCTGTCCATTCGACTGAGGATGGAAAGCTGAGGAAAAGGACAAGTGAACCCCCAAACGGGAACAAAAAGCTTTCCAAAACTTAGAAATAAACTGGGTTCCCCGATCCGAAACCACATCGGAAGGGACCCCGTGAAGCTTCACGATTTCACTGATAAACACCTGAGCGAGAGTTTTAGCATTAGGAAGTGCGGGTAGCGCAATAAAGTGTACCATTTTGCTAAACCTGTCTATTACTACCAAGATAACTGTTTTACCCGCCGACAACGGTAAGTCAGTGATGAAATCCATAGACAGATGTGTCCATGGCCTATTGGGAATGAAAAGTGGCAATAAAGACCCTGCTGGACGTGTATGAGAGACTTTCGCGCGTGCACAAGTAGAACAAGTAGACACGAAATCCATTACATCCTGACGCAACCTTGGCCACCAAAAACGACGAGATAAAAGCTCCAAGGTTGCTTTACTACCCGGGTGTCCAGCAAGTGCCGAATTATGATGTTCTTTTAATAATTCAAGACGCAGGTTTAACGGTACAAACAATTTCTCTGAGGGGCAAGAGGCCGGGGCGTCCCCCTGAGCCTCTAACACCTTTCCCTCTAGAACAGAGTGTACAGCAGAGACAACCACTCCTCTTTGTAAAATAGGTACCGGATCACAAACATTACCCCCTCCAGGGAAACTACGAGATAATGCGTCTGCCTTGGTATTTTTTGCCCCAGGACGATAGGTGATTACAAAGTTGAATCTGGTAAAGAATAGCAACCACCTAGCTTGTCTAGGGGTGAGACGTTTAGCCGATTCTAGGTACAGAAGGTTCTTGTGATCCGTAATCACCGTGACGGGGTGGATTGCTCCCTCTAAGAAGTGACGCCACTCTTCAAGCGCCAGTTTAATCGCCAACAGTTCCCTATTTCCAATATCATAATTCTTCTCTGCAGAAGATAATTTTTTTGGAAAAGAAAGCGCAAGGACGCCATTTGCCAGGAGACGGACCCTGAGACAATACAGCTCCCACTCCCACCTCTGACGCATCTACCTCGACAATAAAAGGCTGGGAGACATCAGGTTGAATTAGAACAGGTGCCGAGGTAAACCTCTCCTTTAGAGAGGAAAATGCATCTTTAGCGACGTCAGACCATTTGGAAAAATCCGTCCCCTTCCTAGTCATGTCGGTAAGGGGTTTAACGATCACTGAATAAATTTTTAATGAACTTTCTATAGAAATTAGCGAAACCCAAAAACCGTTGTAGGGCTTTAAGGTTCTCAGGAAGATCCCAATCTAAAATTGCCTGGACCTTCCCAGGATCCATGCGGAAACCTGAAGCAGATAATAGATATCCCAGGAACTGTAATTCCTGAACAGCGAAGACACATTTTTCAATTTTCGCATATAATTTATTCGTCCGTAGGACCTGCAGTACTTGCCTGACATGCACCTCATGTGTTTTCAGATCAGCCGAATAAATTAAGATATCATCTAGGTATATGACTACAAACCTGCCGATGAGATGACTAAAAATATCATTAACGAAATGTTGGAAGACAGCAGGGGCATTGGTCAGACCGAAAGGCATAACAAGATTTTCATAATGCCCCTCAGGGGTGTTAAAAGCTGTCTTCCACTCATCCCCTTCCCTGATACGAATCAGATTGTAGGCCCCCCTAAGATCAAGTTTGGAGAACCACTTAGCACCCGCAATCTGATTAAAAAGGTCAGGAATGAGAGGAAGAGGGTATGGGTCACGGATGGTTATCTGGTTTAACTCACGGAAATCTAAGCAAGGACGCAGGCCCCCATCTTTCTTTTTAACAAAGAAAAACCCTGCAGCCACGGGTGAAGAAGAGGGTCTGATGTGTCCCTTAGCCAGACTCTCGGAGATATAATCTTTCATGGCTTGTCTCTCGGGACCCGAAAGATTATACAACCTGGACTTGGGTAATTTTGCCCCGGGAATCAGGTTAACCGGGCAATCATAAGGACGATGAGGTGGTAGTTTCTGACAACCCTTTTCAGAAAAAACGTCCTCAAAGTCCGAAATAAATGTAGGTAGGGAAGCTATGGAGGCGATTAAGCAATTGTTATTTAAGCAATTCTCTCTGCAATGCTCACTCCACTCCAATATCTCCCTGGCCTGCCAATCCACCACTGGATTGTGCGCTACCAACCAGGGAAGACCCAATACCACCGGAGAGGGAAGGCCCTCCAGAACGTAACATGAAAGACACTCATTATGGTGGTCCCCTACCCGAAGGTGTAAATTCCGAACAATGTGGGTGAGGTTTCTCTGAGACAGAGGAGCAGAATCTATAGCGAATACGGGAATAGGTCTCTGCAGCGTACAGAGAGACAAACCCATAGTGCGGGCAAAATGGGCATCAATCAAGTTTACCTCTGCTCCACTGTCTAGAAAAACAGAAATAGACTCCGTCTTAACACCAAAAACAATGACCGCTGGTAACACAAATTGAGATGTTCGTATGGAGGAAACGTATACCCCCCGGCTGACATCCTCCGCACAGCCCGGGGTTAGTAGTTTTCCGACGGTCTTTTGTTTTTGAGAAAGGAGGGACAGACATTAATGAAATGACCCCTCCCCCCACAGAAAAAACAAGCCCCCCCCCTACGGCGAATCTCGGGAGGACGGACCTGACGAGAAGTTCCGCCTAGCTGCATAGGCTCATCTAAGTCAGTACAGGCTGACTGTTGCTTGGGAGAGGTAACCAATTGCTCCGGAATTTTCGATCTCTCCCTAAGACGTCTATCTATTCTGATAGAGAGGGACATAACAGCATCAAGGGAAAGGGGGGTCTCATACAGCGCCAGTGCATCCTTAACCCTTTCAGATAACCCAGAGCAGAACTGACTCCTGAGAGCCGGGTCGTTCCACTGAGTATCCGTAGCCCACCTACGGAACTCTGAGCAATATTCCTCTGCTGACCGATCTCCCTGTAGGAGTCTCCGTAACTTCGACTCAGCCAGGGCGACTCGGTCAGGGTCATCATATATGAGACCCAAAGCCCCAAAAAATCCCTCCACTGACCGAAGAGCCTGAGAACCAGGGGGTAACGAGAACGCCCAGGATTGCGGATCCCCCTGAAGCAGGGAAATGACAATCCCAACCCGCTGTTCTTCATGACCTGAGGAGTAAGGGCGCAACTTAAAATATAATTTGCAGGCCTCACGGAACGTTGCAAATTTGTCCGTTCCCCCAGAAAATCTGTCGGGAAGAGCAACCTTGGGTTCAGTGACAACCTGGTTACCCATAGCAACCGCTGGGGGTGCGGTCTGCTGCATTTGCTGCTGTTGTTGGAGAACAGACGCCTTCAATCCTGCCACCTCCAAAGACAGGCTTTGAAGCTGTTCTGCCAAGGCATCAATAGGATCCATATTGGATTCTAAGTAGAGAGAGAAAAAAAAAAACAACAAACAAAAAATTAAAAAAAATTTATTTTATTTTTTTTCTCAAAAAGTAAGGGCCAGTTATAATATCGCGGTCGGCGTGGCTATCACATACGTGACACAGAGGGAGGGAACGAGGAAGGCCCTGCCCAAGTGAGAGGGAAGATGGTGACCCCTGACTCACCTGGCGGCTGGCACCTGGCTGCCCTGACGTCCCTAGACGGGTTTCTCACCCGTACGCCGATCACGTGCCTAAAGCCCTGGCTTTCCCTGAGCTGAGCCCTAGGTAGTGAACAGGGCGATGGGAACACTAGTCCACACCACTAACTCTAAGGGAAAACACCAAGGGGAGGACAGACAACACAGACTCAACATATATTCCCAGGTGGGCGACAACAGGAGACAACCATAAGCCAAACAGGGATCCGGAGGGTAGCACACAGGAACAACAACCAGGATTAACCACTCCAGTGGGTCAGTATAGATGTCCAGGCAGGAAGCTCTATAACTGGCAACTAGAGAAGTGTGAGGGGAGAATATAAGGAGGTAGGGAGTGGCAGACACGAAACAGCTGAGGAGGAGAAGCTACGGATCCCTGAGAGAGACAAAAAGGATAGCAAGGCAAACACAGAAAACAATAACTAAGAAACACCATGATCTTTAGATATAGAGCGCGCAGCCACCCGCTGCGACTTCCTGACCCCGGGTATAACGGAGTCAGACGTGGCTCTTGATACCCTCGTGACAGAGATGAACGCTTCCATTGTGGAAGCGTTCATCTCCATAGTCATCTGTATCGCCGTCCTCAGGACAGCGATACAGATGACTGTGCTGAGACAGGGGAGGGAGAGGCGTGTCCCTTTCCCTTCCTCTGATAGACTGCAGGCACTAGGTATATACAGTATATCGCTACACTGTGTAGTCTGTTCTATAAGCACCATTGTTTTGTGGCGGCGGACAGAAAATAATCTGGAAGTGCCCCTCCCGAGACCAGGCTCTGGATCCGCCACTGCACAGCTCATGCGTTATTATACTTTGTGATAATGAATATGCCCTCCCCTTCATTACATTCTCAGAAACAAGCAGAGCATGGATGTCAATAAAATTATGCTCCCCCCTGGAAAAATTTCTGCAGACGCCCATGCCCCAGCTAGCCAGTATTTAACAGGCAGCCTGCTGGCCACAGGTTGCCTGTTAATTTTAGGTTCCTGGCGATTTGTTTGACTCCTGAATACTTACCTGATCCTGTTCCCTGACGATCCTTTGCCTGCTCCTCCTGTACTGCGCATCCCTCTTGGTATTTTGACCTCGGCTCCCACCTGACTACTCTTTGCTGACTCCTGTGGTATTTGACCCCGGCTTCTCCTGACCATTCTTTGCCTAACCCTCTGTACTGCGTGCTCTCTAGGTTCTGACCCGGTTCGTTCACGTTCCGTATTTTGTCTTCTCTGTCTTCCCTGCACATATTCTAAGTTAGGGACAGTTGTCCCCTGTCATCAGGACTCGTGAGGCAAGTAGGCAGGGCCAGGGGTGAGGGTGGAGCGCAGTGGTCACTATCCTCCCCCCTGTGTGTGTGGACGTGACCGTTACACAGCACCACTTTTGTTCATAGACTGTGTATGGTATCGCAGAACAGTCAAACAAATGTGCCCAAGCAGCAATACAAGACAGCCTATGAAGAAGAGCTACATGGTTTCTGAACCAAAGAAAGACCATTTTTCTAATTGTATAAAACTCATTTGAATACCAGAGTACACATACAGGTGTTATCATTGAAAAAAATAAAATTAGAAAAACTGGAAATGTGTACTTTGTACGTTTCCAAAACTAGGACACACTTTAAAGATTTTGGGACACATATATTAAAACCAGCCCTTTAGACGCCTGACTTAATAAAGCCCTGTGCTGGTGGTGGATCCGCCGAAGTTATGTAGAGGAGCCAGCCTCTACATAACGTTGTTGGATCAACCACAGTTTCTAAATGTAAGCCAGCTTCCTAGCTGTCTTACATTTAGACCATTTTCCACACCTAAAACAGGAGTAGAAACTGGTAAATGAGATGGGCCTGCCAGAATGTCCCCTTCCCCACCCACTTTTTTAGACCTGGGTTGAGCGGGGAGAAGTCGCAGTTTTGCACCACAATCTGCGCCAGAAATACGCCTAATTTAGCTGTTTTTCTGTTTAATAAATGATCCACTTTGGGACTAAACATTGGTTTAAACAGCCAACATAAACTTGCTGTTATAGTATCCGCGATATGCTATCATCAGGATTGGCCACCAATATCTAATTGTAGAGGGTCAGACTCCCGACACGCCTGATGACCAGCTGTTTAAAGAGACCACGGTGCTCAGAGGCCTCTTCAAAATGTTTTTTGCATTAACAACAGTTATAACCTATACACACGATAGGTGATAATGTATGATCACTGGGGGGTCTGACCATATGGACTCCCACCAACCCATGAAAACGGCAGTTCCCAACTCCTCTCTGAATGAAGCAGTAGTGCACATGGGTGAGCACTGCTCCATTTACTTCTCTTGGATATACTGAGATAGCCCACTGGTGTACTCACAGTCCCATGGACATTGAATGGAGAGGTGATTTATTCACTGTTCTCATCAGTGGGGGCCCCAGCGGTCTCATTCTGTGGACAGATGATAACTATTGTGAATGAGAAAACTCCTTTTAATGTTTTCTATCATAACACAGACTCTTTAGAAGCACACAATTAGTTTTCCTGGGATGAACTTTCCACTTTGTATTCAATGTGGAAAAAAAGCCCTAAAAATGTTAGGCAGGTTCTGGGCGGTATTTTGTGCTGCATTGTGGTATTTTATTCGGTTGGGACAATATTTTGTGCAGCACTGGGTATTGATGGTCCAGACTACATGTGCTGGGCACCCCCTACAATGGGGCCACTTTAAGTTCCATGCGGTACGATAAAAACGATGCATGACTTAGTGTCATGGTCCCTCAGGTGATTGATGTCAGGAAATCAAGGAGATTGGCTGAGTGTGGAGGAATCTAACAGCCTCTTTGATTTCTCTTGATTCAGTGTTGATAGGGTTAATGACCTTTATAGTCTGACCCCACCCTTCTGACTATGCGGTAGATAGCTTCATTTGGGTTTGGCTGAGCTGGTGCGAGTTTGTCTGTGGTGTTCCTGCTCGTCCGTCTCTACAGAAGTTAAGTGTCGCGCTTGTTTGTGTTTGTTATATTCCCTGTTGTTTGTATTTGGGCCTGAGACAGAGACTTCCATTTGTCCATCTGGAGAGGTATGGGTTGTCTCTGGTCCTAACCTTTTCCAGGGCCTTATAGGGATATAAAGGCCTAGGTATCCTGCATATGAATATTCCTACCTTCAAGGTCTATTCATATTGATAGTTAGGGCTCAGATTAAGGTTGTCTAGGAGGTGACCTGTTTCTTCCCTAGTTTCCAGGCCCAGTTACTGTGCCCCTTCCCTCCTGTGTTCAGTGTGGAGTTTTCCCCCACACTGATCGTGACACTTAGACACATGGCTTAGTGTCAAATGTTTGGTGCAGTTTTACAGCATGTTGTTGCATCTTAAGCCAAAAACCACTCCCTTTTCCCACATAGCCACTTCTATCAATGGCCAAGGCGCAGTGTGTTTTTCTTTTTTGTGTATTTGCTTCATGAATACGTCTAAAGCTTGATGTAACAATTATGACCAAATTTACCAATCCATAAATGTTGTAAGTTTAGATGTGGTGTCTAGACCTGCACCAATGTTGTAGGTAGGGCCAAATTGACAGAAGATGGGGTAACACAGAAAGCAGGACCAATTCAAGCATGCTGCCTGGAATTCCTTTAATAATAACCCCTATAGTGCCCCCAGTACTATGTACCCGCCCAGCGGCAGTGAGGAGGGCACTGGTGGCCCTATGAGCATTGGCCCACCGGGAAAATTCCTTGTAATGTCTATGGTCAGTCTGACCCTGACGGTGGGGCATGGTGCACACTAGACTAAAAATAGTGCAAATACATCATACATCTGGTGCAAATCTGTATTTCACCAAAATTTTATACATTACCCCTGTAGAACAGACAGTCTAAAAGACACATTTACTACAGCCAGATGTATGAGATCGGGGGTGGGGGGGTTGGTCTGACTACTGGTACTACTCAGATCAGAGTCACACTCTTCTGAGCCTTACAGCCTCCCAACAGCTTACCAAGCACAGCGCCGTTCATTGAATAGCAGCTGTGCTTGGGATTACAGCTCAGCCTCATTCACTTGACTGAGATACACCTAGGCCATGTGGGCGAAGAACGTGACATCACATGGACTAGGAAGAGGCTTAAGTGCTCACGGAGCGCCACAGCCTCTTCATACAGCTGATCGGCAAGGGTCCCAGGAGTCGGACCCACCGATCAGATATTGATGACCTATCCTGAGGACAGAGCTATTGATATCAAAATCCCTTGATTAAATAGACGTGTAGTAGCACTGGGTCACTTGAGTGCCAGCACATGAGTACTTAATCTATACAATTCTTTAAAAAGCAGAACCTGAATACTCTGCAGTATAAAGCACTAATCACCTATTATACATACTAATTAGTGAGCCACCTTTGCATCAAAATGTAGTGTACGGGGACTGTAATACCCGTCACTACAAAAGTGTCACTTGGTGTGCTGTCGTCCCTCCTTAATCATGGGAAGTTGGTATATGTCAGTTTTATAAAATGTCATGTAATGTAATGCTATGTATTTCCCTATTACTGTGAAACTTGCATGTACAGGCCTGCTAGGGGTGTCATTCCAGCTTCTAGTCACTAGAGGGAGCTAGGGAGCCCTAGTTTATATAAGGCCCAGTCAGGGAAGTGAGAGGGAGACGGAGTCTAGTGTCTGTAGTCTACAGTTGGAGATTAGACAATGTCAGAAACCAGTCCAGGCCTGAAGCCTGCCATCAGGAGAAGGTTCCCCTCCTGAATTCCCTTATGCAGAAACAGGAATACTGAAGTTAAAGAGCCTAAGGAAGCTGAGAGGGACAGAGGCAAAGTGCAGAGAAGTAAGAGGTACTCAAAATAACAGAGGAGGTACTTTCTAAAGCTACAACCAAGGATATAAAGCCAGAACTAGGTTATTGGGCCTTGGTGAAGATTTGCTATATTCCAGGATCAGTCAGAGATCTAGTGCAAGCTCCTGTACTGCAAGACCTGTGTTTAACACTCTGTAATCACCTTACTTAATCTGTATTGCCTGCATCAACCGTATTGAAAAATCGACTGTATGCTAAGGAACTGCGATTCCGTAAATGTCTCCATTAAACCTACTAAAGTTGGAGTTCTGCTTTAACCTCACGGTGTTCCTCATTTATTCCTGCTATCCGCAAACGGCGTGCCACCGTTTACTTGGCACTGGCGTCACGAACAATTTCTACCATCACCTGCCTATGCAGAGAGTCAGCCGTCTCAGGTTAGTGTTTATTGCACTACTACGTCCAGGAACATTATTACACACAACTTGAGTACGCTGCACCTCTCTTTTGGCGTCACGAACAGGATACGCACGCTTTCTAGTGCAAGAAGCGTGAACTTTGTGCCTTATACAGTTGCCCTGTGACCAAAGTGACAAATTGCCTGTTTATTTAAAGTGGACTTTGTGGACTGAAAATCATACCCCAAAGTGTACCAAAAACCTCTAAAAAGCGCTGTGCAGTGTTGCGCTACCTAGAGAAAGAAAATCGCCGCATTGGAGTGTGGTTTTGTGGACTTTTTACAATCCTGCTTGCTGTCAGTGAATAGACAGCGTTTATACCCAAAGATGGCCGCTGAGGCTACTGAAATAGCTGCTGCGTCATCTTCATCCCGAAAAGGCGGGAAAAATTGGTGCCTTTCGGAGGAAAAAGCGGGAAAGAGTTCAAGGTCAGGCGCCACTGCTTATCTGGACATTTGCATGTCTGCCAGCATGGACACCGCCTTCCATATACTGGAATACCTGGGGGGCGGCCTCCCAGTGCAATGGGAGGAGCTGGCTGCTTTAATTGACGCGACCCTATCGCTCTCCTCAGAAGGATCGAGCATGTTGGAAAGTGAGCAGAGCGTTGCTGCAGCGTCCGCACCTGAGATTGCAAAAATGACTGACATCGGTGTAGAGCCAGAGGAGGCTCCACCGGCCTACTCTCCGGGACCAGAGAAACCCGCCTGCCGCCCAAGGGAGAAAGAACCAGAGCCCTACTATGGCTCGTGGAGGGACTTCTTTCAGCCCTCTTTCAAATGGTCCTCACTAATGGCGGAGATCCGGGAGGCCGCTATAAAGCGGAATACCAAGACCAAGATCTACTATGAAGAGTTGACTAAGACTATCCATGAAAGACACACCGACATCCAACCCCGCCTGGAAAGGAGAAAGGGAGTGGTGGTGTCCTTTGACAAAACCCGTGGCTACGGGTTCATCCAAGACTATCTGACTGGCAGAGACCTATATGTGAATAGAAGGTCTGTCAAAAGAGACTACCTCCCTTCTTATCAGCACAGCCTCCGTGAGGGAGAGGAAGTGGAGTACACCCCTGCCGAGAGCCTGCGAGGCCCTTATGCGACTGCTGTGACCCGTCCCAAGCGAGAACCTGAGGACTGGGAGGCAGAAGAAGGAGAAGACTACTCTGGCTGTGAGCGGGAACCTGAACGCTCTCCAGAGCCAGCCCATCACGCCTTTCAGGAGCGGAGCTCCTTCATTGGGCCTAACGTCTTCTGGCAGCCAACCGTGTTGGAGAAATGGGTGAGCCCCTATCCGTCCCCCAAGCTGCCTCGTCGGGAGAAGACCATGCAAGAGATGGAGAATTTAAAAGGACTTCAAAATACCTTTAAGAACATCCGGAGGGGTCGGAGACCAGACGCATCGCCAGAACCTGCAGAGGCCGAGTCCGCACCATCGGTAAGTGTACCTGCGCCGGCGGTGCCAGCAGATGCCAGCGACTCCGACACAGAGAGCATCGGTGAGCAGATTGTCCGGCTGGAGGAGAAGTTGCGGGAGCTGCGCAATATCGCGACCGCCAGGATCCAGACGCCGCCAAAGAAGGACGAGGTAAGGGTGCCTGTCACCACCCGTAGACCACCTTCTGCTGCCACCGCTCCGTCAGTGCCCCAAAGGAGACCCCCGGTTGTTGTGAATAGCTGCGCAGAGCCCACCGGACCGCTTGAGGCGGTGGTAACCACACCATTACACCCCACAATCATTATGCCGGGACCAGTACAGTCCACCCAAGGGTTTACCCCTAGGCCCATGGGGCCAATACCTATTAGGGGCCCCTTCACCTTGCAGCTGCCCCCTAATACAGTTATGTGGGCCCATCCTCCTGTAGAGGACTACTACAGGCCGTATTTGCCAGCGGAACCAAGTGGTTATGATATGCCACTGTGAATCAGCCTGCTAGGCCTTTGATTTATTTCACCGCAGAAATATGGTGTTAACCCTTCCAGGACAGGGGTCCTACGTTTCCTGGTCCTTTGTTGCGGCTGCCAGTTCATCCACGGCTCAGTGGTAGGTGTGGTCAACTGAAGTAATAAAGCTAACAAGGCCAAGTTTGTTTTCAGGACCTCCTGCCTGCTTTTGCTACCCCACGCCAAGTTGTGCCTGTTCCTTAGTTGCACCTTTTACCCTTCACCCCCTTTTCAGGTTGATCAGGGGTATTACAGCACTTGTCTTTGCTGTCCTTTTATTGTGCAACTTCATACTAAGGAACCGTGCCCGGAGACAGACTCAAAAGAACCTGAGCCTCTGAGAATTTTGCTCTTTTAAAGGAAATGTGCCCAGAGATGGACTCCACCGCATGAGAGCCTCTGTGATTTAATAGGAAAATAACCTGGGTACGGACTCATGTTTGTTCTTTGAGCCTCCAAGAACTTTTATACTGTTTTATCTATTTTGCTGTTCTGTTATGGACTTATTCATTGTCATGGACTATCCTGGTTATAATGTTACGCTGTGCCAGGTCAGCGCCCCAGTTCCATTCACTATCCTGAGAGAAGAGAACGACGCCCCTTGTCACCACCCTTCACCTTTGCCAATTGGACCTGATATGAACGTAAATGCAGATGAATTACATAAATGTATGCCTGCATGTCTCTATTTTCTGTTTCAGGTAGAGATTCCAGTTGGGCGAGCCCTGATGGAGTACGAGGTCGTACTCAGCTTAAAGCAGTGGGGTATGTAGTGTACGGGGACTGTAATGCCCGTCACTACAAAAGTGTCACTTGGTGTGCTGTCGTCCCTCCTTAATCATGGGAAGTTGGTATATGTCAGTTTTATAAAATGTCATGTAATGTAATGCTATGTATTTCCCTATTACTGTGAAACTTGCATGTACAGGCCTGCTAGGGGTGTCATTCCAGCTTCTAGTCACTAGAGGGAGCTAGGGAGCCCTAGTTTATATAAGGCCCAGTCAGGGAAGTGAGAGGGAGACGGAGTCTAGTGTCTGTAGTCTACAGTTGGAGATTAGACAATGTCAGAAACCAGTCCAGGCCTGAAGCCTGCCATCAAGAGAAGATTCCCTCCTGAATTCCCTTATGCAGAAACAGGAATACTGAAGTTAAAGAGCCTAAGGAAGCTGAGAGGGACAGAGGCAAAGTGCAGAGAAGTAAGAGGTACTCAAAATAACAGAGGAGGTACTTTCTAAAGCTACAACCAAGGAAATAAAGCCAGAACTAGGTTATTGGGCCTTGGTGAAGATTTGCTATATTCCAGGATCAGTCAGAGATCTAGTGCAAGCTCCTGTACTGCAAGACCTGTGTTTAACACTCTGTAATCACCTTACTTAATCTGTATTGCCTGCATCAACCGTATTGAAAAATCGACTGTATGCTAAGGAACTGCGATTCCGTAAATGTCTCCATAAAACCTACTAAAGTTGGAGTTCTGCTTTAACCTCACGGTGTTCCTCATTTATTCCTGCTATCCGCAAACGGCGTGCCACCGTTTACTTGGCACTGGCGTCACGAACAATTTCTACCATCACCTGCCTATGCAGAGAGTCAGCCGTCTCAGGTTAGTGTTTATTGCACTACTACGTCCAGGAACATTATTACACACAACTTGAGTACGCTGCAAAAATCCTGGAGAATCCCTTTAATATCTACAAGTTAGATTTTTGTATTAAGTTCTCTTAAAGGGGTATTTTCATCAACAGGATATGCCATAAATGTTCAATGTGTTGGATCTGCTCCTATTTCAAGAAAGCAGTGTATGAGTGGCTTTCTCCATTCATTGCCATGGGACTTCTGAGAACAGCTGACTACACTCAATTTGCTATTTGCACAAGTCTCAAAGCAGTGACTTCCGAAAATAGCCGAGCCAACACTTGCTTATTTTTTAAAATCCCGTAGTAGTGAATGGAGAAAGCTGCACACGCGTTCTTGAGATAGGAGCTGGTCCCAGGGGTGGAAGATGCTCCCATCAGACATTTATAGAATGTCCTATGAATATGCCACAAATGTCCAGAAGTGACAACCCATTTAAGTAATCTGTATTAAAGAGTATTTTAGGGTAAACGTTCTCCAGATATGGTTATTGTTTGAAACCTGCTATAAATTAAAATATGATGTTTTTTTCATTTTTCTCCATATATTAATGTTGTTTCTGTACTTTATCTTTTTTGAGCTCCTCTGATCTCCACTTGGTCAGTCTTGCACATAAAATAAGATCTTAGTACTTAAACACTTTATCTGGAACAAATGGAGAAACATGTGCATATTTTCTGCAGTTCAGTAGATGCATGCGGGTGAATTCTGACTTCTCATAAACAGATGGAGGTCTTTATCAAAGCATCTGTTGCTTATGGTGACAATCCAGGAGCACCAGAAACATTTAGCTTGAGAAAGCATATGGGCAGAGACATTTGGTATCAAGCAAACTCCCCCGTTATTTATGGATCTGAGTAAACCGCAAAATGTATTAGTGAACACTATAGATGAAGCTTTATACTTAATGTATGTGTGTTATAAGAAGCCATGTAAATGTATATTTTCATAGAGTTGTAAATTGCGTATTTGGTGTAGTATTTAATTGTGCAGTTGTAAGAATGAAAGTACATTTTCTACTAGTTGTATGTGCTACCCCAGAACAGGGGCTTTCTATAAATGGTTTGCGATGTCAGGTAATGTTATGTCATATAATATAATTTACAGCCAGTATGGCCTGGTATGGTTCGTTGGGACAGAGTTAATCACCCTGTTCCACCACTCTCAGGATAGACAGAGTGGGCTTGTGCTACTTCCTGACTAGAGAGAGAGAGGGTAGACTATTGTATGTGAGAAGGGAGGAAGCAAGTCCATTAGCTCATTCTCCTTTGCCCTAAGGATTCAGAGACTAACCGAAATCTGCTTGAAAGTTACTGCTTCTGCAACAGCCAAAAAGAGAGAAAGAAAGAAGAACCTAGATTCTGGATAGCCAAGCATAGGAGTCAGCAAGGTAAGTTGCAACTGCAGCTAACCAGACTTTGCTGCTTGTGAGGGATTACAGTTAAGACACCTGTCACACTTAACCACATCCTGGCCAGATGTGCCTCTAAAGACCTGTATCCCGCAGTGGACACTACAGTCATAGCTGCCAGATTGCAGTCTTTAGCCAGAGATTCTAGTGAGAGAGACTTTAGCAAGATAGAATATCATAGAGTGCCATTATTTGCCACTTTGTCAGCCTCCAGGAGAGGACTCCAATTACAAGTAATGTTGGGCGTGAATATTCGAATCATGAATATTAATCGCGAATATCGGCACTTTGAGAATTCGCGAATATTTAGAATATACAGGGAGTGCAGAATTATTAGGCAAATGAGTATTTTGACCACATCATCCTCTTTATGCATGTTGTCTTACTCCAAGCTGTATAGGCTCGAAAGCCTACTACCAATTAAGCATTTTAGGTGATGTGCATCTCTGTAATGAGAAGGGGTGTGGTCTAATGACATCAACACCCTATATTAGGTGTGCATAATTATTAGGCAACTTTCCTTTGGCAAAATGGGTCAAAAGAAGGACTTGACAGGCTCAGAAAAGTCAAAAATAGTGAGATATCTTGCAGAGGGATGCAGCACTCTTAAAATTGCAAAGCTTCTGAAGCGTGATCATCGAACAATCAAGCGTTTCATTCAAAATAGTCAACAGGGTCGCAAGAAGCGTGTGGAAAAACCAAGGCGCAAAATAACTGCCCATGAACTGAGAAAAGTCAAGCGTGCAGCTGCCAAGATGCCACTTGCCACCAGTTTGGCCATATTTCAGAGCTGCAACATCACTGGAGTGCCCAAAAGCACAAGGTGTGCAATACTCAGAGACATGGCCAAGGTAAGAAAGGCTGAAAGACGACCACCACTGAACAAGACATGCAGTGTACTCAAGTTGTGCGTAGTAGGTGTTTCTGGGTGTAGTAGTGCAATATACACTAACCTGGTACAGCTGACTCTCTGCAAGAGCAGGTATAGGTAGGAATAGTTCGTGACGCCAGTGCCAAGTAAACGGTGGCACGCCGTTTGCGGATGCAGGAATAATTTGAGGAAACGTGGTGTTAAAACAGAACTTCAACTTTAGTAGTTTGCAGGCAGAGACAATATTGGAAACGCAGTTCCTCAGCATACAGTCGATTTTGCAATTCGGTCGATGCAGGCAATTCAGTACAGCAGGGTAATTACAGAGTGTTAAACACAGGATTTGCAGCAAAGGAGATTGCACTCTAACTCTGTCTGATCCTGGAATGTAGCAATTCTTCACCAAGGCCCATTAACCTAAGTCTGGCTTTATATCCTTGATTATGGCTTAAATAAGTACCTCCTCTGTTTCTCTCAGTACCTCTGGCTTCTCTGATCTTTGCCTCTGTCTCTCTCAGCTTCCTCAGGCTCTAGAAACTTCTGAGCTCTGGTCTAGACTGACTTCTGCACTCCACACTAGATCAGGTTACACTGCCTTGCACTTCCCTGACTGGCCTTATATAAACTAGGGCTCTCTAGCTCCCTCTAATGCCTAAGAGCTGGAATGACACCCCTAGCCGGCCTGTACTTGCAAGTTTCATAGCAACAGGGAAATACATGCATTACATTACATGACATTTTATAAAACTGACATATACCAACTTCTCCATAATTAAGGAGGGACGACAGCACACCAAGTGACACTTTGGTAGTGACGGGTATTACAACTCCCGTACACTACATACCCCACTGCTTTAAGCTGAGTACGACCTCGTACTCCATCATGGGTCGCCCAACTGGAATCTCTACCTGAAATAGAAAAAGAGACAAGCAGGCATACATATATGCAATTCATCTGCATTTACATTTACATCAGGTCCAATTGGCAAAGGTGCAGGGCAGTGACAAGGGGCGTCGTTCTCTTCTCTCAGGATAGTGAATGGAACGGGGGCGCTGACCTGGCACAGCGTAACAGTATAACCAGGATAGTCCATGACAATGAATAAGTCCATGATAAAACAGTAGAAAACGGTATAAAAGTTCTTGGAGGCTCAAATAACAAACATGAGTCCGTACCCAGGTTATTTCTTATTAAATCACAGAGGCTCTCATGCGGTGGAGTCCATCTCTGGGCACAATACTTTTGTATGAAGTTGCACAATAAAATGACAGAATAACAACGGAACTACCCAGGGGTTTCCTGTGGGTGTAGCACAGGCAAGGGCTCACGTGGGGGAGTCCATTCTTGCGCACAAATGTCCAACAAGGTATTCCCAGTAACAACGGTTTGGGAGGAGACGCCACCAGAATAGTCAAAGTCTCCTAAACGGACTGGCGGGCGTCCCCTGGTCATCCGGGTAGACCTTCTCAGTACAGGGGTCTCCTCTTCCCTTAGCAACGAAGTAGAAGGGACAGGAGCAACAGGAGGGTCTCCATCAGCGAGACCCTGGTCAGGAACAACTGGAACAACTGGAACAACAATATCCACAAGAGGGGAAACTGGATCCGGGGCATCTTGAACGGGCTCTTCTGGAGGTGAAGAAACAGCAGGGGCCGGAGCAGGCACCAGCAAATTCAACCACGGTGTCAGAAGCCAATGCATGGGATCAGCGTCATACCTTAGATTATTGACAGCCTGCATAGGATCCTCGGGCTGTATTGCTGACTCTGATACAGGATATTCGGATCCAGAACTCTCGGCACTAGGTTCTGGTGTCAGACAGAGCTTCAACCGGTTTCGATGTACAATTTGGGATCCCTTGTCTTCCCGGGTGATCTCATAAGTGTGAGTTCCAACATTTGGGATTGCAGTGACAACATAAGGACTTCGCTCCCATTTACTGTCCAATTTACTGGTACGACGGTTATTCTTTAACCATACCACGGCCCCTATGGTCAAGGGTTCTGCCTGGGCTGCCTGATCATAGTCTTTCTGCTGCCGGTCTCTAGCAAAGTCCATACGTTCCTGAACAATGGCCTTGGCTGCATCCAATCGCCTTTGATGTTCAGCAACCCAGTCGGTGTTAGGTAATGGGTTAATGCAGTCAGGCACATGTACATCCAATGAATGATCAGCAGGCAATGTCCCTTGGCGCCCAAACATCAGGTAAAAAGGGGTATACCCGGTGGAACAATGTATGGTATGATTGTACGTGAACATGAGCTGTGGCAACAGACTGGGCCAATCTCCTCTGTTTTCAGGAGGCACGGCCCTCAGCATCTCTATCAAGGTCTGATTCATTTTTTCACATAATCCGTTACCTTGAGGATGGTAGGCCGTTGTCCGGATCTTCTTACAGTTGTGTAAGCGGCACAGTTCATGGAACAGATGAGACTCAAAAGCAGGTCCTTGGTCGGTGAGGATCTTTTCTGGACATCCATAGGGCAGGAGGAAGTGCTTCCAGAACATTTCGGCTGTAGTCTTGGCTGTCTGGTCTCTCACAGGCACTGCTACAACAAACTTTGTGAAATGGTCAATAATAGTCATGGCATAAGCATACCCTGAGCGACTAGGCTCCAGTTTTACATGGTCGATGGCGACAAGTTCAAGAGGACGGGTACTTACAATGGGTCTTAGTGGTGCCCTCTGATCATGGTGCTCACTTCGTTTCAAGGCACAGGCTACACACTCTCGACACCACTTCTCCATGTCTTCTCTCATGCCCACCCAGTAAAACCGCTGGCGGATAGTAGCCTCAGTCTTTTGGACCCCAAAGTGACCGGATTGATTGTGGTACATCTCCAACACCATACCTGCATCTCGTCGGGGTATGAGAATCTGGTGTACTCTTTCGTTGGACACTGGGTCTAGGCTCCTCCGTAGCAACAGGCCCTTTTGTATGAAGAGTTGGTGGCGCTGTCTCCATAGTTTGATGAGCTCAGGATCTGCACTCTTACGCCGAATCCTCTCAGGGGCTCTGCCACTAGTAATGAAGTCCAACAGCTCACCCAGCACTCTACTTTCAGACTGTAGTTTCACCCACCTTTCTTCTTTAGGTTCAGGCCTATTGGAGGATGAAGGAACTGCAGCTCTGTTATTGGTAGCTCGAGCCTGATCCTGTTGAGCAAATTTGTTATAGAAAGCCGGCATCTCTACATCTTCCCAAGCATCTCGCACATCATCAGGAGCTGTCTCTGTGGGAAGCCTGGATAAAGCATCAGCGTTATCATTAGTACGTCCAGCACGATACTTTACAGAGAAATTATAGTTGGCAAGGCGAGAGGCCCATCTCTGCTCCAAGGCCCCCAATCTAGCTGTATTTAGATGTGCCAGAGGGTTATTGTCAGTGAATGCAATGAACGGGGTGGCGGCTAGATAATCCTTGAATTTTTCCGTCACCGCCCACACTAATGCCAGGAACTCCAGTTTGAAGGAACTATAATTCTGGTCATTTTTCTCAGCTCCTTTCAGGGAGCGGCTTGCATATGCTATCACTCTCTCTTTTCCCTCTTGGATTTGGGCTAACACAGCTCCCAGGCCTTGCTTGCTAGCGTCAGTATAGAGATGGAAGGGCTTGCTATAATCTGGATAACCTAACACTGGAGGCTCGGTCAGTTTCTTTTTTAGCAATTGGAACGCTATCTCCCTTTCCTCATTCCACTCGATGGGCACAGGAGTTCTAGGACTCTTTTTGGGTTGCCCCCTCAAGAGCTCCTGGATAGGATCAGCTATTTGAGCAAAATGGGGGATAAAACGTCTATAGTAGCCGGCAAAACCCAGGAAACTCCTCACCTCTTTGACAGTAGTAGGAACCGGCCAATTACGGACAGCTGCTAATTTATCAGGGTCAGGTTGCACTCCCTCTCCACTTACCACATGCCCCAGGTATCTTACTGCAGGTTTGAGCAGGTGACACTTGGATGGCTTTACTTTCAAGCCATATTTGATAAGGATTTCAAATACTTCTGCCAAATGTTTCAGATGGTCCTCATATGTTTTTGAGTACACAATGACGTCATCTAGATACAGCAGCACTGTTTCGAAATTTTTGTGACCCAAACACCGCTCCATTAGTCTCTGGAAAGTTCCTGGGGCATTACATAGCCCGAACGGCATACAATTGAACTCAAACAGGCCCATGGGAGTAGTAAAAGCAGTCTTTTCCCTATCTGCAGGGGCCATGGGTACCTGCCAGTAGCCACTGGTCAAGTCCAACGTGGAGAAATAGGCAGAGGAGCCCAGAGCAGTTAGTGACTCCTCAATGCGGGGCAATGGGTATGCATCTTTGTGGGTTATTTGATTGATTTTCCTATAATCCACACAGAAACGGATACCACCGTCCTTCTTCTTTACAAGGACTAGGGGTGCCGCCCACGGACTACGGCTGTCCCGGATTACATTAGAGTCTTTCATCTCCTGGATCATTTCCTTTACAGTCTGATATGAAGTAGGCGGTAAAGGTCTGTACCTCTCCTTGATAGGAGGATGAGAGCCAGTAGGTATGGTGTGTTGTATGGCACTCACCTCACCATAATCAGTGGCATGCTTACTGAAGGCCTGGTGGTGCTCTTTGACAAGCTGTATAATCCCTTCTTGTTGCCGTTGGGGGGTATTCTCGTCCCCGACATGGAGCTCTTCCCACCAGGGCACTTGTGGCTGGGTCACCGGCGAACATCCGCGGCCTGCAGCTGACGGCTTTTCTGTCACTGGAAGACGAATGATGTCTTGGAAGGACACCTGGGACAGCTGGGCAACAGGGCAATGCTTAGTAAGCGCAACAGGATGATTACTCAGATTAATCAGACGGACAGGTACTTTACCTTGGGAGACGTTCACCAGGCACTTGGCAGCTCTCACATAAGGATAATCCTCCATCTGGATTGGTTCCACCAGGGCTGGATAATCTCGGCCTTCGACTCCCAGGACAGCACGACACCACAAAAGAGTTTGAGAATTAGGAGGCAAAGTCACAGGCTTAATATCACGGATCCTGGCAGTACAAATTTCTCCTTTCTCATTAGCAAACCTCTGCTGGGCACTTAACACAGTAATAGTCTTTTGAATCACCCTCCTGGAAGCGGAGGAAGCAGTGGGCAAAGTCTGGTGTAATACGGCAAGTATTTCTGAATAACAGTTTTTGAAGACATTGGTGCCTAGAATGACAGGATGTCCTCCTCTGTCACCGGCTTGTACTACGATCACTCCCTGTTGAGGCAGGGTTACTTCTCCCACCTGCAGGGTGGGTTCCCAGTATCCATGAACCTTTACTGGTTTGCCATTGCTGGCGATAATCTCCACCCAGGATTCAGGCGGCTGGGTCAATTGTTTGGTGTCCCAGAACCTTTCAAAGGCGGGCAGCTGAATAGTAGTGACTTGAGACCCAGTATCTAATAAGGCTTCAAAGGGGACCCCGTTGATCTCTATATTGATTTTAGGATGGGATCCTACATACCGTGGCATCCAATTTGGATCTTCTGGACCTAGTGTTCTACCTCCCGAGGGGTGGTCCTCAGCCTCAGGGGTTGCCCGTTTAACTGCCAGCACGTGGATTCTGTGTGTCCCTGCTTTTTGCAATATGTACATACGGGCCGCTTACGGTTTTTATTGCGTCTCCCAGGATCCCCGGGGTGAGTCTCTTGGTAAGGAGGTGGGAACGGCCTAGGAGGTGACAGGAATTCTTCTTCTAGCATTATGGGTTTTTCCCATTCCTCTATTTTTCTGCACACCTTCTCTAGACTTTTGGTGAGGTGATTTACTTGCTCTGTCAGCATGGCAATAGTATCGGTAGCTGACACTTGAACAGCTTGGCCGGCCTCAGCTCGGTTAGTGATAAGCGGTTTCGGCCTGCAGGCTGATGACTCAGATAGGACGCTCAACTCAGGAGATACTGTGGACCCCAGAATTTTTATAGCCAGTTCTTTAAAATCCAGAAAGGCACTGTTAGGGTGCTGGGCGGACAGCATCTTTAACTGGGTCCTTATTTGTTCACTAAACACCCCGGTTATAAATTGTTCCCTTAGGGTCTGGTCCCGGTTATCAGCCTCTTTGGGATCTATCTGAATTACAGCCCCTAAAGCCTCCTGAAGTGATAGGGCATAGTCACGGAGGGACTCACCGGGTTTCTGTCTCTTGCCAAAGAAGTGCATCTTTATCTCTGAGGCAGTCCTAGTTTCAAAAGTGGCTCTGAGGCGGGTGAAGATCTGTCCTAGAGTACTCCGCTCAGTAGCAGGCCATGATAACACTTCCCTGCGGGCAGCCCCCTCCAGTTGCGCCAGCATGATTTCCATTTGCTGGTCGGCATTTATAGGGTATAATCGGAATAGTGCCAGCAACTTTTCTTCAAAGTCCCGTAGGGTATGGGTCTCTCCCCTGTAGCGGGGGAACCATGGGGCCCCGAAATAGTAGGGCATGGTAAAGGGCATCATGCTGGGGGCCGCCGGATGACCAGGAGCCGCAAGCTCTCCTGGGGCCGGCTGCTCAGGCACTCTTGGCTCTGACATGGTAGTCTATTGAGAGGTGGCCGCTGGCGACTAAAGAGGCCGGTACACTCCCCTTCCCTCCGGTTACAGGTGCTTACCGGTATCGTCGGGCCTGCGCAGGCCAAGTCTCGCGAGATCCCGGACGTCCTGAGACCGCGGTGACGCAGGAGAAGCAGGGCCGCGGCGGTGCGATGATGAAGAGGGGCGGGATTCTCGGTGTCTTTGCAGGGATCCGCCCACGAATGTCCTCAGCGGCGCGGGAAACTTTACTCCAGGCAGCCGGTGGCCATCTTTAGCAAAACGCTGTCCATTCACTGACAGCAAGCAGGATTGTAAAAAGTCTATAAATCCACACTCCAATGCGGCGATTTTCTTCCTCTGTATAGCGCAATACTGCACAGCGCTTTTTGGAAGTTTTTGGTACACTTTGGGTATAATTTTCAGTCCACAAAGTTCACTTTCAATAAACAGGAAAATTGTCACTTTGGTCACAGGGCAACGGTATAAGGCACAAAGTTCACGCTTCTTGCACTATAAAGCGTGCGTATCCTGTTCGTGACGCCAAAAGAGACGTGCAGTGTACTCAAGTTGTGCGTAGTAGGTGTTTCTGGGTGTAGTAGTGCAATATACACTAACCTGGTACAGCTGACTCTCTGCAAGAGCAGGTATAGGTAGGAATAGTTCGTGACGCCAGTGCCAAGTAAACGGTGGCACGCCGTTTGCGGATGCAGGAATAATTTGAGGAAACGTGGTGTTAAAACAGAACTTCAACTTTAGTAGTTTGCAGGCAGAGACAATATTGGAAACGCAGTTCCTCAGCATACAGTCGATTTTGCAATTCGGTCGATGCAGGCAATTCAGTACAGCAGGGTAATTACAGAGTGTTAAACACAGGATTTGCAGCAAAGGAGATTGCACTCTAACTCTGTCTGATCCTGGAATGTAGCAATTCTTCACCAAGGCCCATTAACCTAAGTCTGGCTTTATATCCTTGATTATGGCTTAAATAAGTACCTCCTCTGTTTCTCTCAGTACCTCTGGCTTCTCTGATCTTTGCCTCTGTCTCTCTCAGCTTCCTCAGGCTCTAGAAACTTCTGAGCTCTGGTCTAGACTGACTTCTGCACTCCACACTAGATCAGGTTACACTGCCTTGCACTTCCCTGACTGGCCTTATATAAACTAGGGCTCTCTAGCTCCCTCTAATGCCTAAGAGCTGGAATGACACCCCTAGCCGGCCTGTACTTGCAAGTTTCATAGCAACAGGGAAATACATGCATTACATTACATGACATTTTATAAAACTGACATATACCAACTTCTCCATAATTAAGGAGGGACGACAGCACACCAAGTGACACTTTGGTAGTGACGGGTATTACAACTCCCGTACACTACAGACACACAAGCTGAAACGTCAAGACTGGGCCAAGAAATATCTCAAGACTGATTTTTCTAAGGTTTTATGGACTGATGAAATGAGAGTGAGTCTTGATGGGCCAGATGGATGGGCCCGTGGCTGGATTGGTAAAGGGCAGAGAGCTCCAGTCCAACTCAGACGCCAGCAAGGTGGAGGTGGAGTACTGGTTTGGGCTGGTATCATCAAAGATGAGCTTGTGGTGCCTTTTCGGGTTAAGGATGGAGTCAAGCTCAACTCCCAGTCCTACTGCCAGTTTCTGGAAGACACCTTCTTCAAGCAGTGGTACAGGAAGAAGTCTGCATCCTTCAAGAAAAACATGATTTTCATGCAGGACAATGCTCCATCACACGCGTCCAAGTACTCCACAGCGAGGCTGGCAAGAAAGGGTATAAAAGAAGAAAATCTAATGACATGGCCTCCTTGTTCACCTGATCTGAACCCCATTGAGAACCTGTGGTCCATCATCAAATGTGAGATTTACAAGGAGGGAAAACAGTACACCTCTCTGAACAGTGTCTGGGAGGCTGTGGTTGCTGCTGCACGCAATGTTGATGGTGAACAGATCAAAACACTGACAGAATCCATGGATGGCAAGCTTTTGAGTGTCCTTGCAAAGAAAGGTGGCTATATTGGTCACTGATTTGTTTTTGTTTTGTTTTTGAATGTCAGAAATGTATATTTGTGAATGTTGAGATGTTATATTGGTTTCACTGGTAAAAATAAATAATTGAAATGGGTATATATTTGTTTTTTGTTAAGTTGCCTAATAATTATGCACAGTAATAGTCACCTGCACACACAGATATCCCCCTAAAATAGCTAAAACTAAAAACAAACTAAAAACTACTTCCAAAAATATTCAGCTTTGATATTATTGAGTTTTTTGGGTTCATTGAGAACATGGTTGTTGTTCAATAATAAAATTAATCCTCAAAAATACAACTTGCCTAATAATTCTGCACTCCCTGTAGTGATATATATTCCTAACTTTGAATATTTTAGTTTTTTTTTTATCAGTAACCTCCCTTCTTGCTTGTGGGCCAATGAGAAGGCTGCAATGTCTTTGTCTGAGCTTAGCAACATCCCTAGCAACCAATAGAAAATCTGCCTACCCCTTACTATATAAGAACCTCCGCACCAGCCATTTTCTGTAGTTTTTTAAAGTTCTGAGAGAGACAACAGTGTCATTGCTGTTCTCTGTGCTTTCCACTTATTAGATAGTTAGTTAGTTAGTTAGTTAGCTTATATATATAATACAGATAGTTAGTGGGAGATAGTCAGTGTAGGTTATATCCTGACATAGTGTAGCTGTTGCAGTGCAGTGAGTTAGGTAGTGTGATAGATTCTGCTGTCCATACACACATGCAGAACTGCTAAAATGAGAAGTTTCACGTATTGCGACAAAATATTTGCATCATTAGTGCCGATTAGCGCAATCGCGAATATATTGGAGCACTCTAACTGCATATAAAGCCATTATTAATGTTCTGCCATGCCAACCATTTTATCCAGTCTCAGGAAACTTCTAGCAGCTTGGAAAATGTAGCAAAAGTGACCCACGCCTGTATTTTGCGTGCATTACATGAATATTACATTGCCGATTTTTCGCAATCAAGAAAATAATCTCAAATTCGCAAATATATGACGAATATTCGCCCAAATATTCTAGAAATATCACGAATTCGAATATAGCCCCTGCCGCTCATCACTAATTACAAGGTCAGAAGCATCATAATATTTAGGGTCAGGGCATGAGTAACATGGTTACTGTATACAGGGGTGTTACAAAGGTTTCCAGGAGACTAACCTTGTATATAACATTATTTTAAATTTATTTTTGTAATGTTCTTTATTTATTCATGTGACTGTTTGACAAAATATGCCCCAGAGGTTCAGGAAGTCTATAGCGTTTTGGAATCCAGATACCAGTACACTGCTTACATGTATGCCGTGTACGGATTTCACAGTACTGCAGGTATGGGGGCCGCAGTGACCTCACTACTGGTAGAAGCACACATCTCCTTCCTGGGCCTGCTCCACTCAGCTAAAGCCTAGCATAGCACATTGCTGCAGGAAACCCTTAACCCATGTGCTATGTCAGAGTTGAACAGTTTTTCAGGTACATTGGGGGAGATTTATCAAAAGTGGTGCAAAGGAAAACTGGCTTAGGGCTCTTTCACACTTGCGTTCTTGTCTTCCGGCATAGAGTTCCATCGTCGGGGCTCTATGCCGGAAGAATCCTGATCAGTTTTATCCTAATGCATTCTGAATGGAGAGAAATCCGTTCAGGATGCATCAGGATGTCTTCAGTTCAGGACCGGAACGTTTTTTGGCCGGAGAAAATACCGCAGCATGCTGCGCTTTTTGCTCCGGCCAAAAATCCGGAACACTTGCCGCAAGGCCGGATCCGGAATTAATGCCCATTGAAAGGCATTGATCCGGATCCGGCCTTAAAGGGGTTATCCCACTTTGCGTTTTTATACTTACCTGCTGCCACCGCGCGTTCACTTCCTGGATTCTGGCTGGGGGCGGGCTTCATCTTGATTGAAGTCTTCTCCCGGCCGGGCCGCGCGCTGGACTGAACGCGCACGCTGCCGCGCATGCGCAATGTGACTTATTTCTGGCCAGTATAGTACAGAGCCGGCGTGCGCGTTCGCATCTCTGTACTATTCTGGCCGGGAAGAAGTCACCGTCGCGCATGCGCGGCAGCGTGCGCGTTCAGGACAGCGAGTGGCCCGGCCGAAGGAAAAGAAGAAGTCTTCTGGGCAAGCGCGACCATCCGGATTTTGCGGAAGAGCGGTGGTCGTAACCAGGGGAGACCGAGTCACAACAATGAGGTAAGTGGGGATGAATTTTCTCCTAATCGGTGGGAATTTGTTAATAAAGTATATTTACAAAAATGATCACTGTCAAATCATTAACAGATTTAACAGTGATCATTATGATGGGATAACCCCTTTAAGCTAAACGTCGTTTCGGCGCATTGCCGGACCCGACATTTAGCTTTTTCTGAATGGTTACCATGGCTGCCGGGACGCTAAAGTCCTGGCAGCCATGGTAAAGTGTAGCGGGGAGCGGGGGAGCAGTATACTTACCGTCCGTGCGGCTCCCGGGGCGCTCCAGAGTGACGTCAGGGCGCCCCAAGCGCATGGATCATGTGATCGCATGGATCACGTCATCCATGCGCATGGGGCGCTCTGACGTCATTCTGGAGCGCCCCGGGAGCCGCACGGACTGTAAGTATACCGCTCCCCCGCTCCCCACTACTACTATGGCAACCAGGACTTTAATAGCGTCCTGGGTGCCATAGTAACACTGAACGCATTTGGAAGACGGTTCCGTCTTCAAATGCTTTCAGTACACTTGCGTTTTTCCGGATCCGGCGTGTAATTCCGGCAAGTGGAGTACACGCCGGATCCGGACAACGCAAGTGTGAAAGAGGCCTTAGTTTCCCATAGCAACCAATCAGATTCTACTTTTCATTATTTACAGCTCCCATAAAAAATGAAAGGTGGAATCTGATTAGTTGCTATGGGCAATTAAGTCAGTTTTCCTTTACACCAGTCTGATCTATAAATTTATGTTTTAAAACTTCAGCACAATAGTGTAAAACATGAATGAACCAAAAAGAAATGTAATATAATGCAAAATTGTGGTCATTGTGCTATGTAGTGCCTGTGCTCTAAAGGTACTTTCACACTTGCGTTAAAGTTTTCCGGTATTGAGTTCCGTCCTAGGGGCTCAATACCAGAAAAAAACTGATCAGTTTTATGCTAATGCATTCTGAATGGAGAGTAATCCGTTCAGTATGCATCAGGATGTCTTCAGTTCAGTCACTTTTACGGTTTTTGGCCGGAGAAAATATGCTGTGGTATTTTCTCCGTCCAAAATTCCGGAACACTTGCCGGAATGCCGGATCCGGCATTATTTTCCAGTGAAATGCATTAATGCCGGATCCGGCACCAAGTGTTCCAGCAAAACGGATCCAGTTTTCCGGTCTGCGCATGCGCAGACCTTTAAAAATGCAAAAAAAAAAATACCGGATCCGGAACTGTCTGCCCGATCTTCACAACGCAAGTGTGAAAGTAGCCTTAGCCACAATAAATCTGCTGGCAATATGGTTCTGAAACTGATTTGGCCCTATTTCTAGATCCCAAGGACGTTGTCCCAATTTTAGTGACCTTGTAGAATGCAAAAAAAAGTGTCATATTCAAAAGGCTAACATGAGATGTGTCCTTACTAGGGATGAGCGAATCGACTTCGGATGAAACATCTGAAGTCGATTTGCATAGAACTTCCTTCTAATACTGTACGGAGCAGGAGCTCCGTACAGTATTAGAATGTATTGGCTCCGATGAGCCAAAGTTATTGCTTGGTACCACTTGGAACTGAACCCGGTACAAATTAATTTATGAAGAAACTTTGCGAAGCAATAACTTCGGCTCATCGGAGCCAATACATTCTAATAAAGTACGAAGTTTTATGCAAATTTACTTTGGATGTTTCATCCGAGGTCGATTCGCTCATCCCTAGTCCTTACATGTCTCCCGACCTTAAAGGGGTTCTCCGGGAATAAAGAAAATTAAATTATTAAAAATGCTTAAATATTACTTTATTATAAATATACCTTTCATTAGTTATACTGGATTGTTTTGTTTGGGGAGCAATCATTAGGAGAAACAAAATGGCCACCATCCTATTAGTAAATACAAAACCTGTCCTAACCACAAGAGCAGGACAAGTTACTTCACAACACTGAGGTAAAGAGCTGCCTCATCCTCCTCTCTGCTCTGCTTGTCAGCTGATACTGAATACAGCTGATAAGATCTTCAGCTAAATCTCTGTAGGAATGGAGTTCATGAGGAGACATAAAGTACAGAGAGGATGGTGAGGATGTGGCTAATGAGCAGCAGCACTAGTATGCAGTCTACATTACCACAGCCTCACATTACCACAGTCTGCCCTGTTTGTCCTCTCTGTACTTCATGTCTCCTCATGAACACCATTCCTAGAGAGCTTCAGCTAAAGATCAGCTGTGTTCAGATCATAATCCCTGACAAGCAGAGCAGAGAGGAGGATGAGGAAGCTCAGTGTTCTAAAGTAACTTGTCCTGCTATGTGATTAGGACCGGTTTTCTGTGTACTAGTTCGACGACGGCCATTTTTTCTCCTAACGATTGCTCCCTAAACAAAACAAGCCATTATAACTAATGAAAGGTATTTGGGAACATATTTATAATAAAGTAATATTTAAGTATTTTCATTTTTTTAATTCCTGGAGAACCTCTCTAAAGTGCTGTGGCCACTTGCTTAACCCTAAAAAGGAGGACACTTGAGACCACACCCCCAACTCTGCTAAGCCATGCCCCCTCTCCAAGTAACGTTGCCAGACAAATAAAAATAAAAGAGGGAGGGAAACCTTAAAGGGGCATCCGCATCTCAGACAATGGGGGTATATCGCTAGGATATGCCCCCATTGTCTGATAGGCGCGGATCCACCTCTGGGACCCGCACCTATCTCGTAAACACAGTCGAAAACTAAGCTGGCAAGGTGGTGTCCGTCAGTGCCAGGTCCAGCACCACCAAACCTTCTTATTGGCCCGCTGAAAATTTTTCAGAATGCCCATAGAAAGCCATTGGCTATTTTCGGCGGCCCCATAGAAATAAATGGATGGCGTCCGTGCATGTGCGGTGCGCCCGCCTTCACTTTGCCCTCTGCGTTCATGAGATAGATGTGGGTCCCTCCTCTGGGCCAGAAAACCAGACTGTCCGGCCACCCTACCTTAAAGAGAATCTATAATCATACATTTGTTCCCCTTTCTGTTTATATGAAAAATGGTGGTGTTGAAACTACAGTGCTACCTCTGTTAGGGCTCTTTCACACTTGCGTTGTCCAGATCCATTGTGTACACCATTTTCTGGAAGTGTCCGCCGGATCCGTAACATCACAAGTGAACTGAAAGCATTTGAAGACTGATCCGTCTTCAAAATGCGTTCAGTGTTACTATGGCAGCCAGGACGCTATTAAAGTCCTGGTTGCCATAGTAGTAGTGGGGAGCAGTATACTTGCCGTCCGTGCGGCTCCCGGGGCGCTCCAGAATGACGTCAGAGCACCCCATGCGCATGGATGACGTGATCCATGCGATCATGTCATCCATGCGCGTGGGGCGCCCTGACGTCACTCTGAAGCGCCCCGGGAGCCGCACGGACGGTAAGTATACTGCTCCCCCGCTCCCCACTACACTTTACCATGGCAAACAGGACTTTAGCGTCCTGGCAGCCATGGTAACCATTCAGAAAAAGCTAAACGTCGGATCCGGTAATGCGCTGAAACGACGTTTAGCTTAAGGCCGGATCCGGATTAATGCCTTTCAATGGGCATTAATTCCGGATCCGGCCTTGCGGCAAGTGTTCAGGATTTTTGGCTGGAGCAAAAAGCGCAGCATGCTGCGGTATTTTCTCCGGCCAAAAAACGTTCCGGTCCTGAACTGAAGACATCCTGATGCATCCTGAACGGATTTCTCTCCATTCAGAATGCATTGGGATAATCCTGATCAGGATTCTTCCGGCATAGAGCCCCAACGACGGAACTCTATGCCGGAACAGAACAACGCAAGTGTGAAAAAGCCCTTAGATGAGCACCCGAAAACTGCATTGAAAAATGTCTTCTAGGGGACTGGTCTTCTTAAAAACAATGGCCAGCATGCATAATATATGTTGGAATTGAAAATATGTCACAAGAAATCTGGTCTGCATAAGTGAGTGGTTTTCTTGAAGAGGTGCTCTTTTGGAGAAGTTTTAGGGTACTTTCACACTAGTGTTTTTCTTTTCCGGCGCTGAATTCCGTCCTAGGGGCTCAAATCCGGAAAAGAACTGATCAGTTTTATCCTAATGCATTCTGAATGGAGAGTAATCCGTTCAGGATGCATCAGGATGTCTTCAGTTCAGTCTTTTTGACTGATCAGGCTTTTCAGAAAAACATAGCATGCTGTATTTTGACCTCCGGCCAAAAATTCTGAACACTTTGACTGAACGCCGGATCAGGTCTTTTTCCCATTGACTTGCATTAATGCCGGATCCGGCGCTGTGTGTTCAGTCAAAACGGATCCGGCTTTTGCATGTTAAACCCGAAAAATGTGAAAAAACAGTCCATAAATGGCGGATCAGTTTTTTCCAATGCATTTTTTCATTGTGATCAAAATCCTGATCAGGATTCAAATGTAATCCGTTTTCACACGTTTTTCCGGATCCGGCGGGCAGTTCCGGTGTCGGAATTGAATGCCGGATTAAAACAACGCTAGTGTGAAAGTAGCCTTACTTTATGCTACTTACACAAAAATAAATTGTACAAATCTTGGTCAGATGTGAAGTTTTCTCATTGGCCACTAGATGTCAGCAGGACCAGCATTCCTACATGAACAAGTCCACTGTTTTCCAGCTAATAATAATAACAATAATAATAATCTTTATTTATAGAGCGCCAACATATTCTGCAGCGCTTTACAATTCGGGGGTTTATGTACAAACAGTCGTAAAACACATAGCAACAAAAGTGATTAGGGCCCTGCTTGCAAGAGCTTACAATCTATGAGGTGAAGGGGTGACACAAAAGGTAACAAGTGCTTCTTTTGTGCAATGGTCCAGCCATCTTTGTAAAATAGGTGATTAGATATAAAGCTGCATTAGCCAGTCACCAGCTGATATCTGTAGTGCTGCTGAGTGCATGGGTGCGGTGGAGAGTTTGGTTGAGGATCAGGTTCAGGAACTGATGATAAATGGGCTATATATGGAGAGGAATTAGATCAGGGGATGTTATAGGCCACCCTAAAAATATGTGTTTTTAAGGAGAGCCTAAAACTGTGTTTATTACGTTTTAATCAAATTTTGTGCAGGTAGGGCATTCCAGAGAACTCGTGCAGCTCAGGAGAAGTCTTGGAGCTGGGAGTGAGAGGTTTGGATTATGGTGGATGTCAGTCATAAGTCACTTGCAGAGCGTAGAGCACAGTAGGGTGGTAAACATAGATGGGGGAAGATGTAAGGGGGTGCAACACTGTGGAGAGCTTTGTTGGTTGGGCAACCAGTGCAATGACTGGCACAGAGTGGAGGCATCGGAGTAGTAGTTGGACAGATAGGTGACCCTAGCTGCTGCATAAGGATAGATTGGGAGGGGTCGATTAATAGTGAGTTGTAGTAATAGAGATGGGAATGGATCAGGGCAACAATGACAGATTTTGTTGTTTCCATAGTGAGAAAGGGGAGGATTCTAGAGATGTTTTTGAGATGCCACACACTGAGATGAATATATCTGGTTTGGGTCGGTTAGTAGATGGAAAGAACAAAAGAAGTTCTGTTTTTGACAGATTCAGTTTCAGATAGAGAGAGGACATGATGTTAGAGACAGTGGACAGACAGTCACTGGTGTTCTGTAATACAGCAGGGGTAATGTCGGGGAATAAAGTGTATAGTTGTGTGTCATCAGCATAGAGATGGTACTGGAAACCAAATCTGCTGATGGTCTGTAGAGAGAGAAGAGGAGAGGGCCTAGGACTGAACCCTGAGGAACTCCAACAGCAAGAGGGAGAGGAGAAGAAGTGGAGCCAGCAAATGATACACTGAAAGAGCGTTGAGAAAGATATGAAGAAAACCAGGAAAGGGCAGTATCCTTTAGGCCGATACACTGGAGCATAGTGAGTAGAAGCATGGTGAGTAGATCAAAAGCTGCAGAGAGGTCAAGGAGAATGAGCAGTAGTCACCGTTGAATTTTGCTGTCAACAGGCCATTGACCTTGACTCTGTATCATATATGTTCCACTGAGGAAGAAACGTACAGTTTCAAAATGCGTCTGAAGGAACAGTACACTGCGGTATCACTGTATCTAACACTATCGCAACTTCATCAAGAAGATTTAATCTATTTTCGTCACAGCAAACACGAGGAGTGGCGTTCAGAAATTGAGATCCCGTATGCGCTAAAAATAATACCAGCATAAGCACGGACTGCAAACTCCAACAGCCAGCAGCTACCAGTGAGGATCGCAACAAAACCAAACCAGGTTTATACTGAACATCGATGCCAATACATCTGATACTGCCTGAGGCAGTATGCAACGTGCCAGACCGCAGGGGCAATACATACAAAGTGTAATGGTGTGCCGAATGGGTGTAGTAGTTGTACTCACTTTTGCCATAGCTCCCTGGGCCGGCCTGCAGTGTAGGGGAAGACAGCAAGAAATTCTCCGGGGCACTCTCTGTTGCAGGGAACACCAGCCAGATGGAACTCGAGGTGCACTTGATGGTAATGGGTATGCTTAGGGTGCTTTGGTGGCTGGGCCCCTGTGTTGTTCGTGTGACGCCAGCACCGTAAGGTGCAATTAGGAGAAAGAGTTGAATGATGCGAGAGGCAGTAATTGAACCAAACAGAAACTTTACTTGTAAATTGTTGTCTTGCAATAAGTATCATCCAATAGCAGCTGACACGGCTGTATGTGAGCAACTAGAGCATACACAGAAAATAGAGCCACTGACCGGACCCAAACTAGGGAGGATAAAGGGTGACCCCTGTCAGACCCTCAAAGCTCTCCCTATGCTGCTAAGAACATACCCGGATCCTAATGGTGGAACGAGGCATGCCCGCGTACCTAAGACTGATGACCACTGTAACCCCTACAATAGTGGAAGGGGCACGGCCACCGGTGCCCTGCTCAGTATATGGAGGGAACCGTGGTCGTCTCGGATCCGGTCAGAAAACAAACAGATACACTACAATGTCTGCACACTTAGCTGAAGGAGCTGCAGCAGCAGAGAAGACAGATCCAAAGACAGGTGGCAATATCCGGAGTACTTGCTGCAGCAGAACACAGGTCCAGTGAAATGATAGCTTACAAGTGAAGATACTCAAGCAAGAGCTACAACTCAAATGAGAAATATAATCCACACTCTACAAAGGAGGAGGGGTGATTTAAAGGCAGAGAAATCAAACATAGGAGGAACAGCTGGGAGGAAGGAAACAGAAAGTAATGACCTCATCCCAGGGGCGGAGAAACAGAGCAGTGAGAACTCCTCCAAGCTCTGGTAGTGACATCATCACAGGGGTGGAGAAACAGAGCTGTGAGAACGTCTCAAAGCTCTGGTAGTGACAGTACCCCCCCCCCTCTACGGGTGGACTCCGGACACCCAGGACCCACCTTCTCAGGATGAGCCCTATGAAATGCCCTGATGAGGCGAGTAACTTTAATGTCCGACACTGGAACCCACATCCTCTCCTCAGGACCATAACCCTTCCAATGAACGAGGTACTGAAGAGAACCGCGGACAATGCGAGAGTCCACAATTCTGGAAACCTCAAACTCCAGATTGCCATCAACCAAAATCGGAGGAGGAGGCAAAGAGGAGGGTACCGTGGGCTGGACATATGGTTTTAAGAGAGATCTGTGAAATACATTATGTATCTTCCAAACCCGTGGAAGATCAAGACGGAAGGCAACAGGATTGATGACTGACAAGATTTTATAAGGCCCAATAAACTTGGGACCCAATTTCCAGGAGGGAACCTTCAGTTTAATATTTCTTGTAGACAACCACACCAGATCACCCACATTCAGGTCCGGACCAGGCACACGTCTCTTATCAGCCACACGCTTATACTTCTCACTCATCTTTCTAAGATTACTCTGAATCTTTTGCCAAATGGTAGACAAAGACGATGAAAATCTCTCCTCCTCAGGTAAACCAGAAGGAGCCCCTCCCGAGAATGTCCCAAACTGTGGATGGAACCCATATGCACCAAAGAATGGTGACTTATCAGAAGATTCCTGACGACGGTTGTTCAGAGCAAACTCAGCAAGAGGGAGAAATGAACACCAATCCTCCTGGTTCTCTGCCACAAAACAGTGCAAATATGTCTCCAGATTCTGATTGAGGCGCTCAGTCTGACCATTCGACTGCGGGTGAAAAGCAGAAGAGAAGGACAGCCGAACCCCCAGGCGAGAACAGAAAGCCTTCCAGAATCTGGACACAAACTGCGTGCCTCTATCAGAAACAATATCAGAGGGAATGCCATGCAATTTAACAATATGGTCGACAAAAGCTTGCGCCAACGTTTTAGCATTGGGTAAACCAGGGAAAGGTACGAAATGAGCCATCTTGCTAAAAAGGTCCACCACCACCAGGATCACCGACTTCCCTGAGGAACGAGGAAGATCCGTGATAAAGTCCATGGACAGGTGTGTCCAAGGACGAGACGGTATGGGTAACGGGAGAAGGGAACCTGAAGGCCGTGAACGAGGGACCTTAGCGCGAGCGCACGTCTCACAAGCAGCCACAAAACCCTCCATCGACTTACGAAGAGCCGGCCACCAAAATCTCCGAGCAATGAGATCTACCGTGGCTCTACTCCCGGGGTGACCAGCAAGAACAGTATCATGATGCTCCTTGAAGAGTTTGTGACGTAGCTCAGGAGGCACAAACAACTTCCCAGAAGGACAACGGGCAGGTGCCTCAGTCTGGGCAGCCTGGACCTCGGCCTCCAAATCAGAATATAGAGCAGAAACAACTACCCCCTCCGCCAAAATGGGACCCGGGTCCTCGGAGTTTCCTCCTCCCGGAAAACAGCGAGAGAGAGCATCAGCCTTCACATTTTTGATCCCAGGGCGGAATGTAACGACAAAATTGAATCTGGAGAAGAACAGAGACCATCTGGCCTGTCTCGGATTCATACGCCTGGCCGACTCCAAGTATGCCAGATTCTTATGGTCGGTAAAAACGGTGATAGGGTGCCTGGCCCCCTCCAACCAATGGCGCCATTCCTCGAAAGCCAACTTGATGGCCAACAACTCCCTATCTCCCACATCATAGTTTTTCTCTGCCGGGGAGAGTTTTTTAGAGAAAAAGGCACAGGGTCGCCATTTGGCAGGAGAAGGGCCCTGGGACAAAACCGCACCCACACCCACCTCGGAAGCATCCACCTCAACAATAAAAGGTAAGGAAACATCGGGATGCACCAAGACGGGAGCAGACGCAAAACTCTCTTTAATCTTAGAAAAAGCTGCAAGCGCCTCCTCCGACCAAGAGGAAAAATCCGCCACCTTTTTTGTCATGTCAGTGAGGGGTTTGACAACAGAGGAATAATTCAAAATGAACTTTCTGTAATAGTTCGCAAAACCCAGAAAGTGCATCAATGCCTTCTGATTCTCAGGAAGCTCCCACTCAAGTACAGCACGGACCTTCTCCGGATCCATGCGAAAACCAGAAGCAGAGAGGAGAAAACCCAGAAATTGAATCTCTGATACCATAAAAACACATTTCTCCAGCTTGGCGTACAATTTATTTTCCCGCAGAATCTGCAGAACCTGAAAAAGATGATCCTGATGGGTCTGAACATCAGGGGAAAAAATCAAAATATCATCAAGATACACCAATACAAATTTCCCCATTAAATGGTAGAAAATACTGTTAACAAAATGCTGAAAGACGGCCGGAGCATTCATCAGGCCGAAAGGCATAACGAGATTCTCGAAATGCCCGTTAGGGGTATTAAAGGCCGTTTTCCATTCATCCCCCTCCCTGACCCTGACCAGGTTGTACGCGCCTCTCAAATCCAATTTGGAAAAAACCTTGGCCCCAACAATTTGGTTGAAGAGGTCCGGGATCAGAGGAAGGGGATAGGGATCGCGAATCGTGATACCGTTCAACTCCCTAAAATCTAGGCAAGGTCTCAGAGAGCCATCTTTCTTTTTAACAAAAAAAAAACCAGCGGCAACAGGTGATTTTGAGGGACGAATATGCCCCTTATCGAGACTCTTGGAGATATAGGTTTGCATTGCGATTCTTTCCGGTTGTGAGAGATTGTAGAGGCGTGATTTTGGCAGCTTGGCGCCGGGAATGAGGTTAATGGGACAGTCAAACTCCCGGTGAGGAGGTAGCTCCTGAACACCGCTCTCGGAAAACACGTCCGAGAAATCAGAGAGAAATGATGACACAGTTTTAGTAGACACCTCTGCAAAAGTCGCTGTGAGACAATTCTCTCTACAAAAGTCACTCCACTCATTTATTTGCCTTCCTTGCCAATCAATAGTGGGGTTATGTCTAGTGAGCCAGGGTAACCCCAAAACTAGAGGAGAAGGTAATCCGTTAAGGACAAAACAAGATATATCCTCCACATGAGTGTCACCTACAGCCAACCGGATATTGTGAACAATGCCCTTCAGAGATCTCTGTGAGAGTGGAGCAGAGTCAATAGCAAAAACAGGTATATCCTTTTCTAATGTGCAAACCTGAAAACCATGCATGGCTACAAATTGAGTGTCAATAAGATTGACGGCCGCTCCACTATCGACAAAAATCTCACAAGAAATGACTTTGCTCTCTAGCGCCACCCTGGCAGACAGGAGAAAACGAGAACTGCAGGTCAGAGGAAAAGCATCAATTCCTACATCAACTTTGCCCAAAGTAGCAGATGAAGCAGAGTTTGATGATCTACCTTTTGAGGTTTTTCTCTTATTATCGCTCTTAGTACAGTTCAAGAATCTCCTAGACGGACAAACATTTGCCAAATGACCTATGCCCCCACAACAAAAACACACCATACTCTGAGGACTAAATCCTCTTTTATCAGGGGCAAGTCGACCTAGCCGCATGGGCTCCTCCTCAGAGGGGACCGAGACAGGACGAGGCCCTTGCACACTGAATGAGTCCGCACCACTGCCCCTAGACTGACAATGGCTGGACAGAGAGGTCTCATTTCTTTCTCTTAGACGCCTGTCAAGGCGTACCGCCAATGACATGGCAGACTCTAAGGACGTTGGTCTCTCATGGAAAGCAAACGCATCTTTCAATCTCTCAGAGAGACCATGACAGAACTGACTCCGGAGTGCAGCATCATTCCAACCTGAATCAGCTACCCATCTCCGAAATTCAGAACAATAAAGCTCCGCAGACAGTTTGTTCTGGCATAAAAAACGTAAGTTAGATTCGGCCAGCGCAACATGACCTGGGTCATCATATATCTGCCCCAGGGCCACAAAAAATCTTTCCACGGATCGAAGGGAGGGATACCCTGATGGCAGCGAAAAAGCCCAAGTCTGAGCATTACCCCTGAGCAGGGAGATGGCAATCCTCACCCTCTGCTCTTCATTACCAGAGGAATGGGGACACAAGCAAAAATGGAGTTTGCATGCCTCTCTGAAGCAAACAAAATTCTCACTGCCCCCGGAGAACGTTTCCGGAAGTGAGACCTTTGGCTCGCAACAGACTCCATGGGCCGGAGCAGAGCCCAATGCTTGAAGCTGAGTCATAGATTGACGGAGATCCGCTACCTCCAAACAAAGACCCTGCATGCGGTCAACCAGGCCAGAAAGCGGATCCATGTCAAAAAAGACGGTTTTGGTGGATTATAATGTCACGGCTGTATGTGAGCAACTAGAGCATACACAGAAAATAGAGCCACTGACCGGACCCAAACTAGGGAGGATAAAGGGTGACCCCTGTCAGACCCTCAAAGCTCTCCCTATGTTGCTAAGCACATACCCGGATCCTAATGGTGGAACGAGGCATGCCCGCGTACCTAAGACTGATGACCACTGTAACCCCTACAATAGTGGAAGGGGCACGGCCAGTATATGGAGGGAACCGTGGTCGCCTAGGATCCGGTCAGAAAACAAACAGATACACTACAATGTCTGCACACTTAGCTGAAGGAGCTGCAGCAGCAGAGAAGACGGATCCAAAGACAGGTGGCAATATCCGGAGTACTTGCTGCAGCAGAACACAGGTCTAGTGAAATGATAGCTTACAAGTGAAGATACTCAAGCAAGAGCTACAACTCAAATGAGAAATATAATCCACACTCTACAAAGGAGGAGGGGTGATTTAAAGGCAGAGAAATCAAACATAGGAGGAATAGCTGGGAGGAAGGAAACAGAAAGTAATGACCTCATCCCAGGGGCGGAGAAACAGAGCAGTGAGAACTCCTCCAAGCTCTGGTAGTGACATCATCACAGGGGTGGAGAAACAGAGCTGTGAGAACGTCTCAAAGCTCTGGTAGTGACAGCAGCACTTTGTCATAAATACAGATGGTAAAGCTGTAAATCCCAATGACAGGCTCAGTGAGGTGGTATATGTAGGTTCCAGCTCAACTGTATAGAAGTGATGATCTTACTTGTACTTGGTTTCTGATCTTACTCTGGTTACTCAGCCTTTCAATAATAGTTTGGATTGTCTGAGTTCTATTCTGCAATTAAGCAATATTCAGCGATTCAGTAATTCAACAACCCAAGGGCGGTCTCCCTCATGGCAGGCAAACTCTCCGCTCCATTCTTTGAAAAGGTTGCACAAGATACAGCAATTATTCTCTTAATCCCTGGAAGGGTTCCTGGAAGGGGACTCTTTACAGTAAAGGATCAATAAGTCCTAGTCTTGGACTACAAAGGTTGCAGTAGTATGGTCCCCTGGGCTAGGCCCAGGAGAACAGAGCCACGTCTGTCTCCTCTCCTCCTAACTCCTCACTCCTAATAGCTCTATAACTTCCTGTGGCTGACCTATATAAATGGTGTTACAGAGACCTCTAGTGTTGGATGTATGTAATGCATTCACCAGCCTGAAATAGGAATTTAGCAGCTGTGACAAAGGAAATGCATAAAATGGCATGAAATGACATATAGCAATTTGGAGTGTTCCCATCCAACTGGAGTGGGACACTACAAGTACAGCGGAGCAGACAGACCCTGGGATTGGTAAGAAGCGCTTTAGCGCGATCCACACCATATATCTGAAGCAAAACCTCTCACCTGCTGTAACGAACAATCGTAACATATTTACCCTGCGACTTTGATTATCATCTATTGCTACAACAGAGTGCTCTATTTTTGACTGTGCCATACTAAGTAACACAATACTATAGAAACTGACCAGGAATAAACAATGCACATGGAGATTAATTAAGAACTTGTTATATGCTATTGATTGTGTGAATGGTATAATAAATTGCATTTTTATACTTTTACCTGTGAGCTAGCCATTGTTCATAAGATTGGAGACTGGTCTGTAGTTAGTTGTGCAGGACGCATCAAAAGAAGTTTTTTTTAATAATGGAGTAATGATAGAGTGTTTAAAAGAAGATAGAGAGATTGAAGATTATTGTTAGGTGAGTGATGACAGCCGGAGAGAGAGACTGGAGTAGGTGTGAGGGAAAGTGGTCAGAAGAGCATGTGTTAGGAGGAGGAAAAGAGAGGAGCCTGGAGACGTCTTCTTCTGTGACTGGGTCAAACGTGGACAGTGAGCAAGAGGAGAAGCGGGGGGAAAGGGGATTGATGACACTTGGCGGCTGAGAGCTGATTTCAGGCTGGATGTTCTGCAGCATGTTCACGTATTGCGGTTCTGTTACTTTTTTTGGCTACAGTAAATAATCCCATTGGCTTAATGTTACACTGTTGTGAAATCGATTTGATGAAACCTCATTAATACGGCGCAGTTTAAGAAGTGCAATTCAACACTTTGTACTGAACATAGACATTATGAGAAGAAACCTACCAAAGCCTTTTTGTAGAGCTGATGGATAACTCATTTTGCATATATGATGCAGGATTTGGATTTGTAGAAAATGAGAGTTCTTCTTGCATATTCTTAAATGTCATTCTTGTGCTACCACGGCGTAGATTGAAGAGAAGTGCCCCATACAAAGTGTAAGAGAGAGATTTATATGGTAATCATTATATGGCATTATACTATATAACATTTTATGGTCTTAGACATATTTTCTCCTTTTTTACTGATTTCCATTTAAGAGCTCTACCAGTCTTGACCATTATCAAACATATGGAGATGAAGCCAAGGACAAGAGACACTTCATTAAAAACGCTGACACTTAGATGTACTACAAATCATTGCCAGGAGCAGCCCAGGAGCACTGAATCCATGAATTCTTCATACCATATAAACTCAATGGACTGCATGACCTCTAGCCAATCTGCCAGTATGCTCCATGAATTATATAATGGATTTATCCTACAGAACAGCCATATGTCACGAGTCTGTCAGGTGAACCTTGATATCTAAATGCAGACAACAGCAATGTCATTGTAGATAGACGGGTTTGTTTAGGAAAAAAAGATGTCAGAAGAGGCAAATATTATACCAAAAAGCCATATATACTCACTGACAAAAATAATGCACCCACATAGAAATGTCAATGTCATGGCAGGCCTTCCAACTGGCCTTTTTCAGAAGGATGCTGCTCGCCCCCACACAGCAAGGGTTTCAACAGAGTCAGATTGCAACACTTCCTTGGTCTGCCCAATCGCTAAAGATTCAGCAACCTACTAAATGTGCAGGGTCTACAGGCCCAGATGTAACATTTGTGCGGAACTATGCCGCAGGATACCATATGAAACCTGTATACCGTAATGTCCAACCGTATCTCATCTTTTATCCAAGAGGTGGCCCAACAGGGTCCTAGAGCCTCCTTTCAATTGTACCATTTCAGCCTTTAAACTTATCCTATTGCTCTAATAGTGTAATCACATATATCATCACTACAGTCTACATTCAATCATATAAAGTTTAATTTCTTTACAACGCCTGCTTGGTGTGTTTTTTGGTGCATTAGTTGGGGCATCAGCTGTCATCACTAAAGAAGATACCATTTGTCCTGATGGCATCTATCCCCACTTTGTGTCTGAAGCGACCGAGAAGCAGATGCATGGGATGTAGCTACATTAACTAGCCTTTTGAGTTATTGTACTACGTGGGCACTACATGACAAATTATCACAGGGAATATCTCCGCCAATAGAAGGTAATACACTGAGCACCAACCAACCTAAGACCAGCTCTGTCTGCTAATTCTCTATTCCACATGGTTGCATTAAAGTATAGATGTCTATTAACAAGGTTAATGCTTTCTAAATACTGTTAAGAGCAATTCAGGCGAGATGGCCGCCCCCCATAATAATGTTCAGGAAATAGAATAAATAAATCTGCAATCAGAAAATAAAAACTGAAAAAGGATACTTGCTGTTATCTGGTTTTCTGGTTGTAACTGGCAGGTAACATTTTTGGTGACACATTTTGTTTAAAAAAAAAAAGATATCCAGGAAGTTTAATATTGATGACCTATTCTTAGGATAGATAGGTCATCAATATCAGATTTTTTTTTTTTTTTGGGGGGGCGGGGGGCTTCTGCACCCTAGTCAATCAGCTGTTTGTAGCAGCTGCTGTGCTCCAGAACCAGGCACTGAAACACCATAGCCCTGTACACTGTTGTGGCCGTGTCTAGGTATTGGAGCTCTGCTCTTATTCAAGTGCACCCATGTGTGAACCCAGTCTTTATATAGATATTTAGGATAGGTATTAAAGTGTTTGTCTTATCACAGAAGACCCCTATGAAGCCCACTGTCATGGCAGCCAACTACTTACACTGGGTCCAGCTCCCGAGACCCTTGGCAAATGGCTAATACTGCATAGGCAACTGCCATGGGCTGTGCAGGTGGCCTTCCATGTATATAGATGGACTGGGTCTGGGAAAGTGAGAGATGCTGCTGGTTAGTGTTCTCCATTCAAAGGAAAAGTTCTTGAGCATGGGACCCCGCTCTACGTAGCCTATATTAGGGTGTCAAGATTAGACAGAGCCTTTAATCTGTAGAACACGTTTGGACAATTTGCATGATGTTGTGTATAAATCATAAATGAGACAAGAAAAAATATATAGACCCATTATTTGGTTCTTTCAATGTCAATAGAAGCAATATCTGAAAGATATATAACCCTGTTTTATCCTAAACACAACTTTTATCATTATTTATTCTGTTATTATTTAGCTCCCAATATTTTATGTAATCTAACAAGTCGAAAACAATTTTTAAATCACGAATGCACTGAAATGGTAGCAATAACTTATTCATAGGGAGCACTAACCTCTACTCCGGTGATTTCTTTACGTAGCTAAATACAAACTACTATGCACATGTACCATAAACCACCAAAACGCTAATAAGTACGTTATGACTGCCCTGCATCATTTCGCCTAGTCTCCTCTATAGCATGACTGTCCAGGTTATAAAAGACTACCATGAACAGATATTCACCCACAGGAATACAAGAAGCCTCTGCTGCCAGATCCCTAACCCTTGTCACACATAATTCAATTCACGATTTGTTAGCCACAGAGTGTATTCTTGATACTGTATTATCCTGCTTTGCTCTCTACTAATGGAAATGGCCAGACAGATCATCTTCTTTCTCCCTGTTCAAAAACTGACAGATGCAGAGAAATCCTATTTTCTAATCTCATTTTGGTTATTGGATATCTTTCCTTCTGCTTTCTTACTTCGAGCTGCAAAACTATGAGGGACTCCCAGGGCAGAAGCCGCATCGAGGAGGGAGGATGGAGCCTGAATCATCAATTACTGTAATTCATGTTGTGAGAATCCTGGATGGATGGTATATTTCTACACCACTGAGCGAGGCACTTTAGTTTGCAAGATAGACAGAAAAAAAAAAATTGCTTCCAAATTGAGTTTGGTGTGACCTCAATGTTGGAGGTCAAGTGGAAGACCAATATTATGTGCACTTAGCAAAAAATACAGTTTCAGAAATACATAGCTACATATGTTTTGTTCAAGGCAGGGATACATAATATATATTCTACTCTGGCTTATGTCAAAAATAAAATGTCACCGATGGTCTACCATTATTATGGCAATGGCAACATAGTACACAATAAATCTATTTATCCTGTATTATTAGAGAATGAGATGACCCTGTTGGAGATGATCAGATTTCACTTTGCTGGTGTTTCTTCAAGTCATCTGTGTCAAAAAATATATAGGAATCTTGCGGTTTTCTTTGCCTTATCCTTAACAATGGTTATCACTATAAACTATTATGGTATGTCAGTAATTTATGCAATTCCCGCTCCCATACTATTAGTACACGTGACGGAGCTGTGCCCATGCCGGTTCCAGTTGTATTATATAGCTGGTACCCTACTCTTACTGCTGGCATTGGAGTTAACGCCAATCCCAGCAGTTTAACCCCTTAAATGCCACTGTCAATGTTGACTGCAGCATCTAAGTGGTTAGAACGAGGGAGGGGTGTTCACACTCTCACCCCATCGACCTTGTGGGGTGACGGGGGGTTGTTATGGCAGCCAGGAGCCTAACAATGGCCCCTGGATGTGCCACATACAGATGCCTATTTGGCCATTGCCATAGTCATAATGTCAGTTATTACAGTTCCTGATATAATGCACTGTAATGCAGAAGTATTCTTGTGTATTATATAAGTGATCGGAGGGTCACACCTTTGAAAAAGTAAAAAAAAAGTGTTTGGAAAAACAAAAAAAAATTCAAGTAACTAAACTGAAAAAAAATCACTGTAGCGGTGGTGGTCTGTGCTTACTGACAATCCACCCCAGTTGGTGCAGCCTTGCTCACCCACTGCATAGGTTCAGGGCTCCGGTGGCCTGTTCCCACATGTTCTCTGTTCCGACCCTGAGCTGCCCGCCCTGACCTCGGAATGTTTATCTTGTTGCCCATACTCTGGATTCCCAGACCTGGCCTTTCCCTGACTATGGTCTTGACTGATCCCAGTGTGCTCCACACTGGTGTCTTGACTCCTGTGGGTCAGGTGTCATTAGAATAGAGACTATTCTAAGAGGTAGCAGCTTGGTGGTTCCCCTGCAGCGGAGTCTAGATCCTTGTATGGGGGTAAAGAATGATGGGATGGGCACTTAGTTAACACCTGTCATCTTGCCTCTCATTCTGCGGTAGTGCAGGAGAGAAAATGGAGGCTGCTTTGCAGAAATGGTGAACTGGATGTTGGGACATGTGACAGGAAGCCTGTGCTGATCTGCATACATTTGAAGAGACTGCAGACTAACAGAATGTGATGAAATAGCTTTCTGCTGGGGGTCTGAAAATGTAACTAGTCCAAAATTTCTTCGCCGCAGAGCAAGCTTGTCAACCTTTGGAAGGGCAGCATGGTGGAGAGAGACTGGAAGCTGATCTGTGGAGGTGGTGAGACAGAAGACCTGTGCAGATTTGCTTAGGAGGTATAAAGAAAGCGAGTATGACTGACTGGTTGAGCGGAAGTCTTGAAGGCATGTCATAGAGGGAAATGACATCATCCACACCTTCATTACAACGATATGTGCAGCAGCACTCCAGATGTCTATATGCTAATATAGGACATAAGGAAAGAGTTGCCCTAGGCTGCAACTACACATATCATCACGCAGCAAATTGCTGTGAAATCACTGTTCATAGGGAAGGCATTCAGTAATTTGAAAATCTCTTTAAAATCACTGCAGCAAACGAGTATTGCTGGAGCAATTTAATCACTAGAGATTAGAGGAATTTGCTATGAAATTGCTTCAGACAAGTGAGTAGGTAGAGATTATTAAACAGAAATAGGCCTAAATTAGGCGTACTTCTGGCGCACATTGCGGCGCAAAGGTCCTTCGAGCCGCAATCTGCGACTTCTCCTCGCTCGCACCACATCTAAAAGAGTGCGAGTGGCGTGGTCAGGGAAGGGGTCAGGCCGGCAGGAAAAGGGACTAAATGTATGACATCAAGGAAGCTGTCTTACGTTTAGAAGTGGCGGAGGATCCACTGAAGTGGCGCCTCTACGTAACTGCGGTGATCCACCGCCAGCGCAGGTGCTTATTAAGACCGGTATATAAAACGCTGGTTTTAATAAATGACCCTGTCACGAACTATGGATCCGATCGCTCCGGATCCCACAGCTCTGACGTAGTGGTCTGTGACGGAGTCTGCGCACACACAGAGACCTCACGTGACCGGGGTATTACCATTCGGCTAACACCCCCACACTACACTTCGGTAACTGCCACCACGTGGGTTCCCGGTCCACGAGCCGACTATCCGGGTCATTCACTATCACACAGATCAGTGGATGAACCGGATATCACTTACTGACCAACCACAGTCAATCACCCCCAGCTACAATTCCTAAATGCAATTTAACTAACTACCTGGTAACGTCTCTTCAAAGGCAAGGTACGTTGTTCAGCAGCTTAGAATATGGAAGACTTGGCCACTTAGATTTTATCATCTTTAATAAGAGGTAAAAAGCAGTGCATACGAGTCTAATGAAAATGACTATAAATCTACAGAATAATAATAACAATATAAATAATCACGACAGTTCAAATGAAAGGGAAAAAGGTGAAAGAATACTTAGTTTCTCTGGAGGCTTTCAGATGGTCGTTCATATGTCCTTTTTGAATCCTTGCAAACCCCGTTCAGTATGTATCAGGGGAGACCCTCAAAGTTCTTCTGATACAGGGATATGCTGTCAATGTCCAATTAAGTGTCTGGTGATGTTCCATGGGTCTCTCTCCTCTGTCCTTGTGCACAGATTTTTATGAACTCTGCCATGGGCAGGAGACTTACTCCTGTCAGCCAATGGCAGCAGAGTGACTGTGAAGCCTAGGGATTGGCCTCCAAGGGTTTTATGACCCCCATCAAAGTTCAGTTCCTACAATGAGGATTATACTTAAGCCTGTATCTCCCTGATACATCGGCATATTTTTATACAGAATACATATTTGCGATCCTTATTTATTTACATACAGAATGAGACCACACACGGTAATGCTGGGACCTGTAGTTCTTCTACCACCCATAGGTGAGCTACAGAATCACATCCTCTGGTCATATTTGATACCCAATTAACCACAATACTCTGTAGAGCCTGGATCTGGTGTCAGAAAGGGCATAAGTTGATTCATAACTGAAATATGAAAGTGGACTGGTTTTATGCCCAGAGCTAATTAAGGGCTATTAGCTCTCCTCAAACCAGACCTGGAAATTAATGACGTCACGCTCCAGCCAGGCTTGACAGCGAGCTGATCTTTATCTTATAGGACAGGATGAGCTGGGCCTGGTATAGCCTTTATGACCTTTTATAGCCGGCCTCACAGAGTAGTGGTAATAAAAGTGTCCATCTATATCATACTTGACCCAGGCTTCAGGAAGATGAGAGTTCACTGTTCTTTTACATAGGCCAGAAGCATACAAAATGGCTACCCAGAGGAGTAATGTATGTATGCCGACACAGACCCCCTATATGCCTGGGTTCCAGAGCTACTTTTTCCTCTATATAGTAACATGAAAATCTCTTGCCATTAAAATCGATTTGAAATCAGTTCTTAATCTTTAGTCACAGCTCCTTTAACAAGCACCCCTTGACATTTATTCTGGAGCAGATGTAAGGCCTCTTGAACGCGAACGTTGTGCATCCATTCTGTGCATTGGGGACCGTCTGTGTGGCGGCCGGGACGGATTGAGACCCATTCAAATCTGTGATCCGTCCGTACTGCAAAAAAATTGTTGTTTTATTTTTTTGCGGTGCGGAGGCACGGACAGAAACACCACGGAAGCACTCCGTAATGCTTCCGTGGGGTTCTGATCCTTGCTTCCGTTCCGCATCTCCGTGATTGCGGACCCATTCAAGTGAATGGCTCTGCATCCGTAATGCGGAGTGCACATGGGCCGGTCCCCCATGTATTGCAGACCCGCCGTATGTGGGCCGCAATACGGCCATGGTGGACACAACGTTCGTGTGCAAGAGGCCTTACTTTGATTTAATAAAATGAAAAGGAAAGGAATGTTTTAGCTTGCCTCCAGGTCAGTTGACCTCTGTGCGAGACGGACTGGTGACGAGATGGCACTCTCACAGTGTAGTAGAATAGTTAGAGGAATAACATCTTGCCCTTATGTCTAAACGATATACATACTGTATGATGTGGACATGCCTGTCAGGTGTGAGGGAAAAAAAGATGAACAATTTCAGTGAGAAATAGTTCAGAATTTTGTTTCTCCAACCTTGAAAAATCAGAAAATGGCCAGTTCACAATTTTTTGTCACTTTACCTCCCCCCACAATATTGAATAAAAAGTGATCAAAAAGTAATGCACACTTCAATATCACTGAAAAGTACAAATAGCCCTGCAAAAAAATGAGCCCTCACACAGCTCCGTACATATAACTACAAAAAACATTATAAGGGTCAGACTATGGCAATGAAAAAATAAAAAATAAAGTTTACAAGGTTATTTTTTTCAGTATTAAAATGCTATAAAAACTATACAAATGTGGTATTGCCATAATCGTACTGACCCGGAGAATGAAATCACATAGTGAACGCCGTAAAAATAAAACCTACAAAAACTGGCTGAAGTGCGTTTTTTTCCAATTCCACCCCATTTGTAATTTTTTTTTTTACTCCCTGCTACATCATATGCAATATTAAATGGTGCCATTAGAAAGCACAACTTGTCTTGCAAAAACAAGCCCTCATACAGCTATGTGAACAGAAAAATAAAAAAGTTATAGCTCCGGGAATAAAAAACAAAAATGCGAAAACGGAAAATCGCAGGATCCTCTAAGGGTTAAAGGGTTTCTGTCATGAGAAATAACGTTATGTCAGCAGTACATAACAGTGTGCTTTATAACTCCCTGCCTGCCGCCGTTCTCTTAAAATAAAGACTTTTAAAATATGCTAATGACCCTCTAGGTCAGGCATCCTCAAACTGCGGCCCTCCAGCTGTTGTAAAACTACAACTCCCACAATGCCCTGCTGTAGGGTGATACCTGTAGGCTTGAGGATGCCTGCTCTAGATGCTATTAGGGCATTGCTTCAGCACCTAAAGGCTCGGTCTATGCACCCTTTGGCGCGCCCAGGTCCCGTTGATTGACTTTCGAGTTCTCCTCATCGTCCCGTAAATCCCGCGCCTGCGCCGTCCCCTTTAGTATTCGGCGCAGGGGCAGTGAGTGAAGGGTGCGCATCGGCTGCCGGCTTCCTCATTGCGCCTGCGCCGAAGGAAGGAAGCCGGCAGCAGGAGCGCATCCGTCACTCACTGTGCCTGCACCGAATACTAAAGGGGACAGCGCAGGCGTGGGGTTTACGGGACGATGAGGAGAACTCAAAAGTCAATCAACTGGTCCTGAGCGTGCCAAAGGGTGCATAGACTGAGCCTCTAGGTGCTGAAGCAACGCCCTAATAGCCCCTAGAGGCTCATTAGCATATTTTAAAAGTCTTTATTTTAAGAGAACGGCAGGGAGTTATAAAGCACACTGTTATGTACTGCTGACATTAGCACAGCGCTAATGTCAGTCAGCTGCATAACGTTATTTCTCATGACAGAAACCCTTTAAATCTGTCCTGATGATCACATAGATGCAGGACTGACGACAGTACAGTTATCAGAACTTTCCCCTGTATTCTATGTGATCCACACATGACCAGGACAAATGATTGAAGTAAAAAATTACATTTCACATTCACTTGTGTTAGTGTCGGTTGGTCAATCAGCAGCAGGGGCGGAATGGCCATAGACGCTACAGGGAAATTTCCCAGTGGGCTGATGCACGGGGGCTTCCCAAGCCCTCAGCAGGGTACATCAGATCGCTGCTTTCATTTTCCAAAAGACTTCTAAAAAAGAGAAGTGACATTTTAAAGGGGTTGTGCCAAGTTTGTAAGTTATCTGCTATCCACAGGTGATTGCTGGAAGCCCAACCACGGATCCTGAGAACAGGGGTGCCGTTTCCCTGATATGATGGAGCGGCAAGTCGGGCATGTACCCTGCTTCATTCATTCTCTACGGGGGTGTCAGAGATAGCCAAGTACAGCGTTCGGCTATCTCCAGTAGTTCCTTAGGCCTCTTTCACACGAGCGTGAAGGATTGGCTCCGGATGCGTTCAGTGAAACTCGAACAATTTTGCAAGCAAGTTCAGTCAGTTTTGTCTGTGATTGCGTTCAGTTTTTTCCGCGCGGGTGCGATGCGTTTTGATGCATTTTTCACGCTCGTGATAAAAAACGGAAGGTTTACAAACAACATCTCCTAGCAACCATCGGTGAAAAACGCAATGCATCCGCACTTGCTTCCGGATGCAATGCGTTTTTCACTGAAGCCTCATTCACTTCTATGGGGCGAGGGCTGAATGAAAAACGCTGAATATAGGACATGCTACGTTTTTCACACAACGCAGAACTGATGCGTAAAATGAATGGGTCAGGATTCAGTGCGGGTGCTATGCGTTCACGTCACACATTGCACCCGCACGGAAAACTTGCTCGTATGAAAGGGGCCTTACGGAATGGAGCAGCAGGGCAGATGCCTGACCTGTCATCAGATTGGGGAAATGACACCCCCATTCTTGGGATCGTTGGGGGTCCTGGTGGTCTGCCCTCCAGCAATCAATTATTTATCCCCTATTCTGTGGTTAGGAGATAACTTGAAAACTTGGCACAGTCCCTTTAAAGGGGGGTTGTCTCACTTCAGCAAATGGCATTTATCATGTAGAGAAAGTTAATACAAGCCACTTACTAATGTATTGTTATCATCCATATTGCCTCCTTTGCTGGCTGGATTCACTTTTCCATCACATTATACATTGCTTGTATCCAGGGGTTACAACCACCGTGTAATCCATCAGTGGTGGTTGCGCTTGCACACTGTAGGAAAATGCGCCAGCCTACGTGCACGCCAAGGTCTTGGTCACAAGAGAGGCCAGTGCTTTATCCTATAGTGTGCAAGCACGGCCACCACTGATGGATTGCAGGGTGGTCGTAACGATGGAAACGAGCAGTGTATAATGTGATGGAAAAATGAATCCAGCCAGCAAAGGAAGCAATATGGACAATCACAATACATTAGTAAGTGCCTTGTATTAACTTTCTCTACATGATGTTTGCCATTTGCTGAAGTGAGACAACCCCTTTAATGGTTGCCAAGGCAACCTTTGCACAATTTTTGACACATATCCCCATTTGTATGTGAGAAGCCAGACCTTGAATGTGAGAAGCGGTTGTCATGGCGTCCTCAGGGCTCACGACGGCCTGTAGTCGTGCAACATAAGATGCTGCTACATTGCACCTCGCTACCATGCAACTGGAGTGGTTTTGGACAAGTGGAATATTCAGGGGTGCTGCCAGGACAGGCTGGCACGCCACATAGCTATTGCCTTCTTGTCTTCTGTGATGGCAACCAGTATACAGAACCCATTACCACAGGGAACTGCTTCATTTATTACTTTCTGCAATTCCATTAGTGTGAATGCCCTGAACATGGATACATTATACAACCCCTGCAGCGACTCATCCTGTGGAGGTTACTTTCTATAGGAACTGAAGTCACCAGTCGCGTTTGTGGAGGGGCTTTATTCCTGCTGCACAGTGTAACCATGGAGACGGTGGTGTGCGGGAACAGAAGGGGAGCTCCTCTCAGGCACTGGTGTGTATGTTGTTGGGTGTTGCAGCATGGGCTGTGCCCGCTCGTGCAGTGGGTGACTATTGGTTTGTATTGTCTCTATGGTTTCAGATGTATGTCAGCGTTCAGAAGGGCAGGTTGCTATGGATACCAGCGGTGTACCTGCTCCTGTTAGTGTTCACATTACTGTACACAGTGTGCAGCAAACCTCCCAAGTGTCCCTCTTTTTGACCTGGAGAATGAAGGCATAAATGTGCATTACTAAATGTACTAAATTGCTCCTTCCTATTAGACTCCAGGGTGGCGTTAGAGGCGTGGCCTAGTATGAAAAACACTGCCGCCATGTGCGCTGCAGTCATTGTCCCTCCTATTTCAAAAGTAGGGAGGTTAAAGGTGTAGATCCTGCCGCTGTCAGGACCCCTGTATGTGATGGAAGGGGCGTCTTATCACTAGTACATGCACCTGGATGAGAGCCATGCCCTGTAAGGGTACGTTCACACGCAGCAGATGAGAGCCATGCCCTGTAAGGGTACGTTCACACGCAGCAGATGAGAGCCATGCCCTGTAAGGGTACATTGCCACGCAGCAGATGAGAGCCATGCCCTGTAAGGGTACATTCACACGCAGCAGAAGAGAGCCATGCCCTGTAAGGGTACATTCACACGCAGCAGATGAGAGCCATGCCCTGTAAGGGTACGTTCACACGCAGCAGATGAGAGCCATGCCCTGTAAGGGTACGTTCGCACGCAGCAGATGAGAGCCATGCCCTGTAAGGGTACGTTCGCACGCAGCAGATGAGAGCCATGCCCTGTAAGGGTACATTCACACGCAGCAGGTGAGAGCCATGCCCTGTAAGGGTACATTCACACGCAGGAGGTGAGAGCCATGCCCAGTAAGGGTACATTCACACGCAGCAGGTGAGAGCCATGCCCTGTAAGGGTACATTCACACGCAGCAGATGAGAGCCATGCCCTGTAAGGGTACGTTCACACGCAGCAGATGAGAGCCATGCCCAGTAAGGGTACGTTCACACGCAGCAGATGAGAGCCATGCCCTGTAAGGGTACATTCACACGCAGCAGATGAGAGCCATGCCCTGTAAGGGTACATTCACACGCAGCAGATGAGAGCCATGCCCTGTAAGGGTACGTTCGCGCGCAGCAGATGAGAGCCATGCCCTGTAAGGGTACGTTCGCACGCAGCAGATGAGAGCCATGCCCTGTAAGGGTACATTCACACGCAGCAGGTGAGAGCCATGCCCTGTAAGGGTACATTCACACGCAGGAGGTGAGAGCCATGCCCAGTAAGGGTACATTCACACGCAGGAGGTGAGAGCCATGCCCAGTAAGGGTACATTCACACGCAGCAGATGAGAGCCATGCCCTGTAAGGGTACATTCACACGCAGCAGGTGAGAGCCATGCCCTGTAAGGGTACGGTCACACGCAGCAGATGAGAGCCATGCCCTGTAAGGGTACGGTCACACGCAGCAGGTGAGAGCCATGCCCTGTAAGGGTACGGTCACACGCAGCAGATGAGAGCCATGCCCTGTAAGGGTACATTCACACGCAGCAGGTGAGAGCCATGCCCTGTAAGGGTACGGTCACACGCAGCAGATGAGAGCCATGCCCTGTAAGGGTACATTCACACGCAGCAGGTGAGAGCCATGCCCTGTAAGGGTACGGTCACACGCAGCAGATGAGAGCCATGCCCTGTAAGGGTACGGTCACACGCAGCAGGTGAGAGCCATGCCCTGTAAGGGTACGGTCACACGCAGCAGATGAGAGCCATGCCCTGTAAGGGTACATTCACACGCAGCAGGTGAGAGCCATGCCCTGTAAGGGTACGGTCACACGCAGCAGATGAGAGCCATGCCCTGTAAGGGTACGTTCGCACGCAGCAGATGAGAGCCATGCCCTGTAAGGGTACGTTCGCACGCAGCAGATGAGAGCCATGCCCTGTAAGGGTACGTTCGCACGCAGCAGATGAGAGCCATGCCCTGTAAGGGTACGTTCGCACGCAGCAGATGAGAGCCATGCCCTGTAAGGGTACGTTCACACGCAGCAGGTGAGAGCCATGCCCTGTAAGGGTACGTTCACACGCAGCAGGTGAGAGCCATGCCCTGTAAGGGTACGGTCACACGCAGCAGATGAGAGCCATGCCCTGTAAGGGTACGTTCACACGCAGCAGATGAGAGCCATGCCCTGTAAGGGTACGTTCACACGCAGCAGATGAGAGCCATGCCCTGTAAGGGTACGTTCACACGCAGCAGGTGAGAGCCATGCCCTGTAAGGGTACGGTCACACGCAGCAGATGAGAGCCGTGCCCAGTAAGGGTACGTTCACACACATGCATCTGAATGGGGATGTTTTTACAGCAAGCAGATTTTTGCCAGTGCGATGCAGTGATGTCATCATGGAGAGAGCGCAAGCTGTGATCATCAGGGAACAAGCTAGAGATTAGTTTTTTATTTTATTAAAACTAAAGCCTCACACACACGTCAGTGTTTCACGTATGTGTGCTGGACGTGTTCTCCGTGGACAGCACACGTGTCCATTCATTTAAATGTGTGTATTCACACATCAGTGTTTTAGCACAGTCCATGGGTCCGTGTTTTCAGCACGGGTGCATGTCTTATCTTGGTCCGTGTTCCCGGATCCCTCACGCCCATTATAGTCTATGGGTCCGTGAAAAACACGGATGCCATCCGTGTTTCACGGATCATTAGGGAGAGATGCTTTGAAAATTATTTTTCAGCTGTTCAGTGTCAGTGAAACCCGGACAGCAAAAAACGGACACACAGAGCTTCACAGATGCATCACTGACCACCTGCTCATGGATTTGAGCACAGACACGGACGTGTGAATGAGGCTTAAGGTGGCAGCACTATATTAAGATGGGCACTAAGGGGGCAACACTATTTTAAAGGAGCAGCACTATTGTATGGGGGTTCTAAAGGAGCAGCACTATTGTATGGGGGTGCTAATGGAGGCAGCACTATTGTATGGGGGGGCTAATGGAGGCAGCACTATTGTATGGGGGGGCTAATGGAGGCAGCACTATTGTATGGGGGTTCTAATGGAGGCAGCACTATTGTATGGGGGTTCTAAAGGAGGCAGCACTATTGTATGGGAGGGCTAATGGAGGCAGCACTATTGTATGGGGGGGGCTAAAGGAGGCAGCACTATTGTATGGGGGTGCTAATGGAGGCAGCACTATTGTATGGGGGTGCTAATGGAGGCAGCACTATTGTATGGGGGTGCTAATGGAGGCAGCACTATTGTATGGGGGGGGCTAATGGAGCAGCACTATTGTATGGGGGTGCTAATGGAGGCAGCACTATTGTATGGGGGGGCTAATGGAGGCAGCACTATTGTATGGGGGTTCTAATGGAGGCAGCACTATTGTATGGGGGGGCTAATGGAGGCAGCACTATTGTATGGGGGGGCTAATGGAGGCAGCACTATTGTATGGGGGGGCTAATGGAGCAGCACTATTGTATGGGGGGGCTAATGGAGGCAGCACTATTGTATGGGGGTTCTAAAGGAGGCAGCACTATTGTATGGGGGGGCTAATGGAGGCAGCACTATTGTATGGGGGGGCTAATGGAGGCAGCACTATTGTATGGGGGTTCTAATGGAGGCAGCACTATTGTATGGGGGTGCTAATGGAGGCAGCACTATTGTATGGGGGTGCTAATGGAGGCAGCACTATTGTATGGGGGGGGCTAATGGAGCAGCACTATTGTATGGGGGTGCTAATGGAGGCAGCACTATTGTATGGGGGGGCTAATGGAGGCAGCACTATTGTATGGGGGTTCTAATGGAGGCAGCACTATTGTATGGGGGGGCTAATGGAGGCAGCACTATTGTATGGGGGGGCTAATGGAGGCAGCACTATTGTATGGGGGGGCTAATGGAGCAGCACTATTGTATGGGGGGGCTAATGGAGGCAGCACTATTGTATGGGGGTTCTAAAGGAGGCAGCACTATTGTATGGGGGGGCTAATGGAGGCAGCACTATTGTATGGGGGGGCTAATGGAGGCAGCACTATTGTATGGGGGGGCTAATGGAGGCAGCACTATTGTATGGGGGGGCTAATGGAGGCAGCACTATTGTATGGGGGGGCTAATGGAGGCAGCACTATTGTATGGGGGGGCTAATGGAGGCAGCACTATTGTATGGTGGGGCTAATGGAGGCAGCACTATTGTATGGGGGTTCTAATGGAGGCAGCACTATTGTATGGGGGTGGCTAATGGAGGCAGCACTGTTGTATGGGGGGGCTAATGGAGGCAGCACTGTTGTATGGGGGGGCTAATGGAGCAGCACTATTGTATGGGGGGGCTAATGGAGGCAGCACTATTGTATGGGGGTTCTAAAGGAGGCAGCACTATTGTATGGGGGGGCTAATGGAGGCAGCACTATTGTATGGGGGGGCTAATGGAGGCAGCACTATTGTATGGGGGGGGGGCTAATGGAGCAGCACTATTGTATGGGGGTGCTAATGGAGGCAGCACTATTGTATGGGGGGGCTAATGGAGGCAGCACTATTGTATGGGGGTTCTAATGGAGGCAGCACTATTGTATGGGGGGGCTAATGGAGGCAGCACTATTGTATGGGGGGGCTAATGGAGGCAGCACTATTGTATGGGGGGGCTAATGGAGCAGCACTATTGTATGGGGGTTCTAAAGGAGGCAGTGCTGATCTTGTCCCTCCTTGGGCTTATTAAACGTTGGTACCTCATTTGCAGTTCTCTCTGCTCCGAGGGACGATCACCCTGATCACTCGGCTCTCTAGGGGAGGCGCTGCTTGTTGTGAGACCTGGTGACACCGAAGGCTCAGCTTTCCTTTCTTCTTTTTCCCAGAGAAGCATTGCAGTCTAGAAATAGTATCCCTGGTGACACACTTCAGACATTTTCTGTTTGTTTTACTGGTTTTATTGCGGTTTTCGAATTGGTAAATCATTTAGATGTTGTTTTTGGTCATGTGTTTCATAACCTTCTTCTTCCTTTTCCATTTCATCCACCATGACGGCCCACATTGAGATTGACCCTTGACCTCTGTAGGGGCAGGAACACATAGAGAGTTTAAATTCCCCCCACCCCTCCACCTCCTCAGTGCTTTCCTGCCCCTACAGGGGCCAACATGTAGAGAGAGCCCTCCTTCCAGGAGGGTAGTAGCTTTATTCTCTTACAGGAATCTCCTGCTGGCCTCCCACGGCGGGGGCTAAGGCTGGCCAGCTTGGAGCAACAAGGACCCTCGTCTTAGCTTATGCTGAGGCCTGCGGTCCTTCCCTACCTCAGACTTCCTTCCCTCCTCTGGGTAATAGTCGGGGGTGCCGGCTTCACAAGGCGCCTCGCGCGCGGCGCTTGGCGTCCTTCCTCTCAGGTGACCGGCAGGAGGAGTGGTGCGGCGCATGATGCGCATTAGAGGCGGGCCGGGCGGCGCACGTACCTTTTTCTACAAGCTGGTGCGGCGCAGGCTCACGCTGTCAGTCGGGGCGCTGCTTGATGACGTCAGACGCCGGGACAAGAATTTAAAAAAGCGCGGTTGTCAGCCTTTGCCTGCTGCACCGTGATGTCTGAAGCACCTACTCCTCGCCAGGAAGGCTCTGATCCTTCGGCCATCAGTACAGTGAGTCCCCTCTGGAGGGAAATTGTATTTTGAATTTTACTTCTGTTCCAATTCTAAGCATGGTATATCTGGTTGCTTCCTCCAGGGCAGCAAAGAAACTAAAACTAAAGCAAAGCTCTCAAAGTGCTGTGCATGCTCAAGAAGGTTACCTGAAAATTACAAAAAAAAAGGCTGTGCAAGCCTTGTACTGCCGAAATATGGAAGGAAGAGCAACCAGATATTCTGTCCGAAATGAAAACTTTTATTACGGACGAAATCAGATCTTCTTTGGCCACTATGTCTGTCCCCGCTAGTGTCCCCAACCCTCCCAAGAAACGCAAACTGTCGGTCGTCTCCTCATCTGAGGGCGAGGATGTAGAGGAAGCTTCCGTCACATCCAGACAGATTCCTGCTGAGGACCCCTTGTCAGAGGGGGAAATTTTGGAGGAGGACAAAAAATATTTTTTCTCCACAGACGAGATGGAGGATTTACTCAGAGCAGTCAGGTCCACAATGGGAATTGAGGGTACCCCTAGACCCCGGACCGTCCAGGATGAAATGTTTGGCGGCCTTAGATCCAAGACTTCCATCGTCTTCCCTATAAACGAGATTATACGGGAAATGATTATGGAGGAGTGGTCAGATCCTGAGAAGAGATTAGGTGTCCCCAAGGAGTTCAGGAACCGACTCTGCTTTGATCCAGCAGAAAGCAAAATATATAATCAGACCGCCAAAGTCGACATACAGGTGGCTAGGGTTGTAAAGAAAACCGCTCTTCCCTTTGAGGATTCCTCCCAACTGGGTGATCCAATGGACAGAAAGGCAGACGGGCTCCTAAAAAGATCCTGGGAGTCAGCAATGTTTGGGGTAAAAGCAAACATTGCAGCAACTTCAGTAGCCAGGGCTATGTATATATGGCTGGGGGAATTGGACGAACACCTAAAAAATAAGACCCCAAGAGAAGAAATCAGGGAGTCTATTCCACTCCTTCGTTCTGCCACAGCATTCTTAGCGGATGCCTCTGCGGAATCCATCCGTTTCTCAGCCAAAGACGCTGCACTCTCTAACGCAGCCAGGCGAGCATTATGGATGAAAGCATGGTCAGGGGACAAGGCTTCCAAAGCCAAACTCTGCTCTATCCCATTTTCTGGGGAGTTTGTCTTTGGTCCCACTCTAGATAAGATTTTAGAGGGAGCGGCGGATAAGAAGGGATTTCCGGAGGACAAGGAGTCTAGAAAGAAGCCCTTTCGTCAGTTCTAGCCCCAGCAGAGATCCTACAGGGGGAAAGGAAAAACTGGCAGGTGGAGCTATCCCAAAGGGGGAAGAGGGAGAGGCTTCATTCTCAATCCCCAAAACCGTCAAAATAAACAGCAATGACGCCAGAGTAGGGGGGAGACTGAAGGGGTTCTTACTAGGGGTGCACCGAAATGAAAATTCTGGTCCGAAACCGAAACCGAAAATTCAGGATGCCCTTGACCGAAAACCGAAACCGAAACCGAAACTGCCTTTTTGCCCAAATACTTTTAAAATACTTTTTTTTTAATGATTTTATTAATAATTCTTTTTCATGAATGAAATTCATCTGTGGGTGGCGCTGTTATGGAGAGGGGGATCTGTGGGTGGCTCTGTTATGGAGGGGGGGATATGTGCACTGTTATGGGCATAACAGTGCACAGATCCCTTTCCCCATAACAGTGCACAGATCCCTTTCCCCATAACAGTGCACAGATCCCTTTCCCCATAACAGTGCACAGATCCCTTTCCCCATAACAGTGCACAGATCCCCCCTCCCCATAGCAGTGCACAGATCCCCCCTCCCCATAGCAGTGCCATAGACCGATCCCCCTACCCATAACAGCCCCGGCCCTGCTGCTCACAGCAGACTAATCACTCACTACATCTTTATTTTACCTTACAATCGTGAGGCTCCAGTAACTAACAACTCTGCAGGCAGAGCGGAGGGCGGCGTAACGTCACTTACTCACGTGACGCACCTGCTCCGCCCACTTTATGAATGAAGGAGGCGGAGCAGGCGCGTCACGTGAGTAAGTGACGTTACGCCGCCCTCCGCTCTGCCTGCAGAGTTGTTAGTTACTGGAGCCTCACGATTGTAAGGTAAAATTAAGATGCAGTGACAAAGTAAACCGCCCGCCCGGCGCCCGCCCGCAGATGGTGGGTGACAAATCCCACACCCCATATTTTCGGCCGATATGTAACAATATCGGCCGAAGTGGATTAGGTGCATTTTCGGCCGATATTTTCGGCTGCCGAAATTTCGGTGCACCCCTAGTTCTTACCATCTTGGGAGCAGATCACCTCAAATCCCTGGGTTCTAAACGTAGTCTCTCAAGGCTACAAGATAGAATTCACATCAATCCCCCCAAGAAGATTCTGCATCTCATCCCAGAACAAAACAGAGCTTCCAAAAATATGGCAGGGCGTCCGAGACCTCTTAGATCTAGGGGTAATTCAGAGGGTCCCGCAACTAGAACAAAGGAGAGGTTTCTACTCCAACCTCTTCCTAGTAAAGAAACCAGACCAATCCCTGCGAACCATCATAAATCTAAAACCTCTAAACAGATCCATCTTATACAGGAAATTCAGGATGGAAACCATCACATCCACTATTCCCCTAATCCAGAAAGGAGTGTTTATGTCGTCAATCGACCTCAAAGACGCATACTACCATATTCCTATTCATCATCTTTCTCAAAAGTACTTAAGATTCTCCCTAAAAGGGCCGGACGGCTTGATCCACCATTTTCAATATGTCGCCCTCCCTTTCGGCATCTCCTCGGCCCCCGGGGTCTTCACAAAGGTGGTAGTGGAAATGGTGGCCTATCTTCGTCAGGAAGGTATAACAATTATCCCATACCTAGACGACTTCCTTATTCTTGGCAATACAGAAGCCGGAAATCTGTCTGCAACTCAGAGATTCTCAGAGTTGCTAAAAGATCTGGGTTGGATCATAAATATAAAAAAATCCACTCTGATCCCATCCAGAAGAATAAGATTCCTAGGCGTAGAACTGGACTCAGCCCTGTTAAAGACCTTTCTTCCCCAGGACAAAACAGTGGCGCTAGTAGAGAAGATCCGAATGTTACAGAGTTCTCACAGGTGCTCCATCAGACGGTCCATGAGTCTTCTCGGAAGTCTAACTGCCTGCATCCCCTCGGTTGCCTGGTGCCAAAGCCACACAAGGGTAATCCAGAGTTGGATCCTAAGTGTATGGGATGGAAGACAGACAAACCTAGACAAAAATGTATGGATTCCTCAGTCCGTAAAATCGGATCTAAGCTGGTGGAAAGAAAGAAGAAGACTGCTTGGAGGTCTACAGTGGCGGAACTACCCGGCCGTCCAGGTAATAACAGACGCAAGTCTGGAAGGCTGGGGAGCAAAAATAGGAGACCATCTTCTACAGGGTACTTGGCCAGAAGACATAAGAAAAAGATCCTCCAATTACAGAGAACTGTACGCTGTCCTCGAAGCATTAACAAAAGGAGAAGACCTACTGAGGGGTCATCATCTAAAGATTCTATCCGACAATACCACAACTGTGGCATACCTACGACACCAAGGAGGGACAAGGTCACGCCTGTTGGGCGCTGTAGCAATGAAAATCTTCTGGGCAGAAGAGAACACCCTGTCGCTCTCCGCCATCCATTTAAAGGGCTGCGAAAACACAGTAGCAGACTACCTGAGCAGGGAAAAAATAGATCCAGGGGAATGGTCCCTGAACCGAAAGATCTTCCAGAGGATCTCAAAAAGATGGGGTCATCCGGAAGTAGACTTATTCGCTTCAAGAAAAAATACGCAGGTAGAATGCTTTTGCTCCCTAAACCAGGAGGACGGCCCGTGGGCAATAGACGCCCTATCAATTCAGTGGAATTGGAGACTGGCTTATGCATTTCCCCCGATACCACTATTACCGCGAGTCATCCAGAAGCTTCTAGGAGAACCAACTACTCTCATCCTAATAGCCCCCCTATGGCCAAAGAGGAGCTGGTTCTCTACTCTAAGACAGCTATCGCTGGAGGATCCCTGGGAAATTCCTTTTCAGAGAGACATCCTAGTCCAGGGCCCACTTCTGCATCCAGACCCAGGAATCTTCAGACTGGCAGCCTGGATCCTGAGAGCGAAACCTTAAAGAACAGAGGCCTGTCAGATAAGGTGATTCTCACGCTCAAGGCCAGTAGAAAAAAAGTGACATCTTCCATCTATTTAAAGATATGGAAAAGATACTGTTCTTGGTTAGGAATTGATCACCCGGACACCTCTTCTCCTCCCATCAACAAGATTCTGGACTTCCTCCAGAGCGGTCTGGAATTAGGTCTGAGACCTAGTACTCTGAAAGTACAAATATCAGCCCTCAGTACCTTCTACGACTGCAGCTTAGCCAATCACAGATGGGTCAGGAGGTTTATTAGAGCAGCTTCAAGGTTAAGACCCACCCTTAAATCTAGAGCTCCAACTTGGGACTTGAACATCGTCCTAGAAGGCCTAACAAAGCCTCCATTTGTACCGTTATCAGAGATCTCCTTAAAACACCTTTCTCTGAAGACTGCTTTCCTGATAGCAATTACTTCAGCCAGACGTATTGGAGAACTTCAGGCCCTCTCCTGCAGGGAACCATATCTCCAAATCTGTAATGATCACATCCGCCTAACGCTCGACCCTGGGTGCCTCCCTAAAGTAGTCTCCTCCTTCCACCAGGAACAGGAGATCTTTCTACCTTCTATCACTAGGTCCGAAGTTGCAGGGTCTAGTGATAACATGTACCTCTTAGACGTTAAGGATACAGTAATTCAATACCTAGAGGCTACCAGGGCTCTTAGGATAGATAATAATCTCCTAGTTCAGTTCTCTGGAAAAAATAAAGGGAAGAAGCTAGCTAAATCCTCCATAGCTAGATGGATCAGGTCCACCATCGAGTGTTGCTACAGGATACAGGACAAGCCCAGTCCCGGCAATATTAAAGCCCATTTCACTAGGGCCACTGCCTCCTCTTGGGCTGAAAAAAGAGGCGTCTCACTAGACCAGATTTGTAGGGCCGCAACCTGGGCTAGCACAAACACCTTTTGTAAGACACTATCGCCTTAATCTTCCAGACTCGAATGAGGCTCTTTTTGGTCGGAAGATTATACAGGCCATATCCCCACCCATGTAGTCATTTGATACATCTCAATGTGGGCCGTCATGGTGGATGAAATGGAAAAACCGCAATTAGACTTACCGGTAATTCCGTTTCCTTGAATCCACCATGACGGCCCCGTACTATTCCCATCCCAAAAAAAAAAAAAACACATATCATATATGTGTAATAAAAAAAAAAAATATATATATATATAAAATACGAGTTTAAGGGTATGAATCAATATCTTTTACTCTCTTTTCCACCTTTCGGATAATTTGTAAAGCACTGAGGAGGTGGAGGGGTGGGGGGAATTTAAACTCTCTATGTGTTCCTGCCCCTACAGAGGTCAAGGGTCAATCTCAATGTGGGCCGTCATGGTGGATTCAAGGAAACGGAATTACCGGTAAGTCTAATTGCGTTTTTTTTTAAATTATTTTTTAAATATAATTTGGCTTAAAGGGGTATTCCTATCTCACCCAGAACACCCGTCTTAGGCTACTTTCACACTAAGGCCTCATGCACACAACCGTTTTTTTTTGCGGTCCGCAAAACGGATTTCCATTGTTCCGTGACCGTTTTTTCTTCCGTGGGTCTTCCTTGATTTTTGGAGGATCCACGGTCATGAAAAGTGAAAAAAAAAAACTAGGTCAAGTTTCCATTGAAAATGATAGGAAAAACGGACACGGATCACGGACGCGGATGACTATCTTGTGTGCATCCGTGATTTTTCACGGACCCATTGACTTGAATGGGTCCGTGAACCGTTGTCCGTGAAAAAAATAGGACAGGTCATATTTTTTTCACGGACTGGAAAAACGGATCACGGATGCAGAATCCAAACGGTGCATTTTCCGATTTTCAGAAAGTCAATGGGTCCGCGAAAAAAACCGGAACAACGGCCGCGGATGCACACAATGGTCGTGTGCATGAGGCCTAACGTTAATATTTTTCCAGTATTGAGATCTGTTATCGGAGAAAGACGCTCCCGTTTTGTCCCCATTCATTGTCAATGAGGACAAAAACGTAACTGAACAGAAAGGAGCGCTCCAAAATGCATTCCGTTCCGTTCTCATACCAGAGTGCAAACCGCAGCATGCTACGGTTTGCTTTCCATCCTGGGATGCGGAGCAAGATGGATCCGTCATGACCCACAATGCAAGTCAATAGGGACGGATCCGTTTTCTCCGACACAATCTGATACAATAGAAAACGGATCCGTCCCCCATTGACTTTCGCTTTATACTTTTTATTAGTTTTAGAAAAAACATACATTGTTATCATTAAAGAAACACAAGTGGCTGCATAGTTAACACCATACATAATCATGTTGGCGACGTTGGTAAAACATATACGTGCCACAATGAAATACTGGACAAAAAATAAGAAAATAACTAACAATACATCATAAAAAGAACATAAAAACATACTAACATACGGCAGACGTACAGTGCAATTATTGGGGTACGTTTGCGCAGGCATATTTTTCCAGATATACGCCCATGTGCAGGACCTCGATTACACAGGTATAATATACTTAATTGTATCAAACAGGGTATGGTACTGCGAGCGGTGAAGCTCTCCATATGCCCCATTCCCTCTCAAACCTCGCAGCAGCCTCCTCAGTTCCCGCCAGCACACGCTCATATATATAAGTAGAGTTTAACCTTCGGATAACCTCCGTTAGGCAAGGAACATACCGTGATTTCCAATTTTTAACTATGGCCAGTTTGGTTGAAAGGAAAAGGTGTCCCAGAACCACCCTCCTCTCACATGGTATCTCAACCAGATCAATCCATAAAAGAGCTAATGAGGGGGATGGCGGGAGCTGGCATCCCAGCAAATCCGAGGCGAGAGAGAATGTAGCCCTCCAAATATCTTGCAGCCTCGGACAGGACCATAGAATGTGATACAATGTGCCCATATCGCCCCATTGACTTTCAGTGGAGTTCATGACGGATCTGTCTTGGCCATGTTACAGATAATACAACCGGATCCGTTCATAACAGATGCAGATGGTTGTATTATCAGTAACGGAAGCGTTTTTGCAGAACCCTGCCGGATCCAGTAAAAACACTAGTGTGAAAGTAGCTTTAGGGCTCATGCACACAACCGCATGTATTTTGTTAGTACGCAAAACAAGGATCCGCAAATAAAAAGGGATGACATCCTCGTTGCATCCTTTTTTTTTTTTTTTCTCCATTGTAAAAATTCCTGTCCTTGTCCTATTCTTGTCGGTTTTGCGGACATGTTCTATTTTTTTGTGGAACGGACATACGGAAAGGGAATGCACACGGAGTGATTTCAATGTTTTTTTTTTTTTTGCGAACCCATTGAAATGAATTTTTGCGCATACGGACGGTAAGGCCTAATACGGAGACTGAAATGACAGGAACAGGCCCTCTGGTTGTGCTACACTGTTTCTGTGGCTCCCATTTATTTTTATGTGATACAGAAACGGCATTAACCCTTTTCTGACATGGCAGTTTTCTGTTTTCATTTTTCACTCCCTGCCTTCCCGGTGTCATAACTGTACTTTCTAATGGCACCTTTTTAATATTATATACTGTGTAATGGGAAGCTGAAAAAAAATTCCAAATGGAGAGGAATTGGGGGGAGGAAGCACAATTCCACCACAGTTTTATGGGTTTCGTTTTTACAGCGTTCCCTATGTGGTAAAACTGACCTGTTACCTTCATTCTCTGGGTCAGTATAATTACAGTGATACACATTTAATACTTAAAGGGATTCTGTCATCAGAAATGAGCCCTATAAGCTAAACATATGGCGATGTCCCTTGTAAAACACTGAATCCTAAAGTGAGTTCATCAAATGCCCCTGTGGCTCTATATTCCTAAAAAAGCGGTTTATATCACCTGTCAATCACTTCAAAATGTGTCCAAGGGGACGTCTCATGGTGAAAGGTGCCCGGCCGTTTAGGTGCCCAGCGCCGCCTTCTGAGCTGAAATCACCGCCCTCCCTTTCATTCGATCCGCCTACCTCAGGTGACTAACCTTCCTTGTGCCCAGCCACGCCCGCCTGTGAAGGAGCCCAGCACCGCCTATGTCTCCTCCTTTCATCAATGATAGATAGCCGTAATCTCGCGATGCGCAGTTCTTTCCCTGAGGCTGATGCCAGCACAGGGAAGGAACACTATACCGGCACTGCGCATGTGCGAGCTCCTTCAATCGCGAGATTACGGCTATCTATTGTTGATGAAAGGAGGAGACATAGGCGGTGCTGGGCTCCTTCACAGGCGGGCGTGGCTGGGCACGGCTGGGCACAAGGAAGGTTAGTCACCCGAGGTAGGCGGATCGAATGAAAGGGAGGGCGGCGATTTCAGCTCAGAAGGCGGCGCTGGGCACCTAAACGGCCGGGCACCTTTCACCATGAGACGTCCCCTTGGACACAATTTGAAGTGATTGACAGGTGATATAAACCGCTTTTTTAGGAATATAGAGCCACAGGGGCATTTGATAAACTCACTTTAGGATTCAGTGTTTTACAAGGGACATCGCCATATGTTTAGCTTATAGGGCTCATTTCTGATGACAGAATCCCTTTAAATAAATAAATAAAAAAAACTAAAAATTTGAAAAAAATAATTCTTTTTTCTTTTCTTCACCATATTCTGACACCCACAACTTTTTTTTTTATATTTACTTCGATGGAGCTATCTGAGTGATAATTTTTTGCGGGATGATCTGTAATTTTCAGTGATACCACTTTGGAGTGTGTATAACTTTTTCATCACTATTTATAACCTTTTTTTTCGGAGGTGAAGCAATAAAAAAAAAAAACCCAGCTTATTGGCTATTTAGATGTTTTTTTGCCGTTATGGGATAAGTACATTTATATTTTAATCGTTTGGTGTTTTGGGATGTGGCCATGCTTTTTGATGTTTTCTTTTTTTTTTTATTATGGGGGGTGCTTTTGAATATTTTAATATTTTTACTATTTTAAAAAAAACAACACTTTTTTGTACTCTGGTGGCTATGGCGCTAAGCAGAGCTGGTGCCGTATTTGAAGACCTGACATCCTCTGTACATGTATGGCGGATGTCGGGAAGGGATTAAATAAGATGGGTATTCTGATCATATGGGAATACCCCTTTAGGCTACCTGCACACAGGTGCGTATTTCCAGACAGGATTTCCACGCACATTTTAGTGATGATTTGAGAACCAAATTCACATGTGCTATTGCAGATTTTTTATGAGGTTTTGCCCCCATCTTGCAGTGCCAATGGTGAAATCTAGGGGTGGGCGATATGGCCTAAAATCTATATTGCGATATAATTTTAAGCATGTGCGATATGCGATATATATTGCGATATATTGTTTTCTATATTTGGGGGGGCGTGTTTAAACTTTTTTTTACTTTTTATTTAATAACTATTAATCTCCTTAAGGGCTAGAACCCTTGTCATATTCACCCTAATAGAGCTCTATTAGGGTGAATAGGACTTTACACTCTCCATGCTGCCCTGTGCATAGTGCACACAACAGCAGGGAGCTGATCCCCCTCCCCTAAATGGTGCCATCCACAGATCCCCCCCCCTCACCTAAACGGTGCCATCCCCAGATCCCCCTAAACGGTGCCATCCACAGATCACCCCCCCCCCCTTCCCCTAAACGGTGCCATCCACAGATCATCCCCCCCCCTCCCCTAAACGGTGCCATCCACAGATCCCCCTAAACGGTGCCATCCACAGATCATCCCCCCCCTTCCCCTAAACGGTGCCATCCACAGATCACCCCCCCCCCTAAACGGTGCCATCCACAGATCATCCCCCCCTTCCCCTAAACGGTGCCATCCACAGATCATCCCCCCCCCTCCCCTAAATGGTGCCATCCACAGATCCCCCCCCCCTCACCTAAACGGTGCCATCCCCAGATCCCCCTAAACGGTGCCATCCACAGATCATCCCCCCCTTCCCCTAAACGGTGCCATCCACAGATCATCCCCCCCTTCCCCTAAACGGTGCCATCCACAGATCATCCCCCCCCTTCCCCTAAACGGTGCCATCCACAGATCATCCCCCCCTTCCCCTAAACGGTGCCATCCACAGATCATCCCCCCCCCTTCCCCTAAACGGTGCCATCCACAGATCATCCCCCCCCCCTTCCCCTAAACGGTGCCATCCACAGATCATCCCCCCCCCTTCCCCTAAACGGTGCCATCCACAGATCATCCCCCCCTTCCCCTAAACGGTGCCATCCACAGATCATCCCCCCCCCTAAACGGTGCCATCCACAGATCATCCCCCCCTTCCCCTAAACGGTGCCATCCACAGATCATCCCCCCCCCTCCCCTAAATGGTGCCATCCACAGATCCCCCCCCCCCTCACCTAAACGGTGCCATCCCCAGATCCCCCTAAACGGTGCCATCCACAGATCATCCCCCCCCCCTTCCCCTAAACGGTGCCATCCACAGATCATCCCCCCCCCCTCCCCTAAACGGTGCCATCCACAGATCATCCCCCCCCCCTTCCCCTAAACGGTGCCATCCACAGATCATCCCCCCCCCTCCCCTAAACGGTGCCATCCACAGATCATCCCCCCCCCCTTCCCCTAAACGGTGCCATCCACAGATCATCCCCCCCTTCCCCTAAACGGTGCCATCCACAGATCATCCCCCCCCCCTAAACGGTGCCATCCACAGATCATCCCCCCCTTCCCCTAAACGGTGCCATCCACAGATCATCCCCCCCCCTCCCCTAAACGGTGCCATCCACAGATCATCCCCCCCCCCCCTCCCCTAAACGGTGCCATCCACAGATCATCCCCCCCCCTCCCCTAAACGGTGCCATCCACAGATCATCCCCCCCCCCCTCCCCTAAACGGTGCCATCCACAGATCATCCCCCCCCCTCCCCTAAACGGTGCCATCCACAGATCATCCCCCCCCCCTCCCCTAAACGGTGCCATCCACAGATCATCCCCCCCCTCCCCTAAACTGTGCCATCCACAGATCCCCCCCCCCGACGCTCACAGGAATACATTTAAAAACTAATCAGTAACTTTAACTTTATTCATTGGTGATCTCTTTACTGTATACCTTACTAGGTCTTCGCTTCGGTAACAGCAGGCAGTGCGGGGGGCGGCGCTCACTCACTGACGTCACGCGCCTGCGCCGCCTAGTGGGAGGAGCAGGCGCGTGACGTCAGTGAGTGAGCGCCGCCCGCCCGCACTGCCTGCTGTTACCGGAGCTAAGACCTAGTAAGGTATACAGTAAAGAGATCACCAATTAATAAAGTTAAAGTTACTGATTAGTTTTTAAATGTTCTACTGTCAGCGGCGTGGCCCTGTATGTTCTAACCCCCAGGCAAGCGTCCCTGTCACCATGGGAACGCCTGGGGGTTAGAATATACCATCGGATTTGAGTTTTCACGCGCTCACTGAGATCGTGAAAACTCAATGATTTACTGTCAGTCCCTCCCCTCCTCCTCTTGTCATTGGTGGTCAGCGGCAGCCGCGCACAGTGGGGAGGCAGGGACTCTCTCCTTCTCCACTGTGCCAGCTCAGGATCATATCGCGGTCCGGCGATATGCTCAAAATCCATATCGTGGCACAAATTTATATTGCGTATCGCCTATATCGTCTATATCGCCCACCCCTAGTGAAATCCACACTAAAAAGCGGCAGAAACAATTGAATGCTGTGGATTTCAAAATCTGCATGGAAAAAAAGCACCAGTACATGGGATTTGTCAAATTTCGTTCACTTTGCTGGTTCGGTATTATACTGTGCGTTTTTTTCTGACCAGGCAAAATCCACTCCATGTGATGACCCCTCTGGTCAAATACACTGCACCTACTCTAAGCTCCTAACTGTGCAGATGGCAGGTCCAGTGAATGGAGGAGACATGACATGGAGGGGATTTGCCTGGTCACATGACCGTCCACCAGCGGCCATCTTAGGGACAGGACCTCTGTGTGGACAGCACAAAAGACCTAGCAAACAAGGGGGTATACCTTATTAAATATAGAAAATGACACAGAATTTTAACAAAGGCTGTATTCGTAAGTCCCATATAGTCGCCTTATGTGCACATGGGTCAGTAATAACCAGGATAGGTCACCAGTGCCAGATTGTTGGGGGTATGACACCCAGCACTACTATTTGAATAGGAGCTGAGCTGCACTACCCCAATATGGCCACTACAGGGTGTATGGAGCTGTCTGCTTCCTGCTCTGTGCTGTATAGTTTCTGGAGATGGTGATTGGTGGTGATGACTACATCACATGTTGCAGGTACACTGTGGACTTACCTACTCTTAGGCCTCTTGCACATAATTTTTTTTTCCCGTTTACTTTCCATTTTTTCCATATATGGAACCATTCATTTCAATGAATCCGCCAAAAAACTCTGTATGCCTTCCGTTTCCGTATTTCCGTTCCGTTCACAGATAGAACATGTCCTATTATTGTCCACATAACGGACAAGGATAGTACTGTTCTATCAGGGGCCAGCTGTTCCGTTCCGCAAAAAAAAACGGAATGCACACGGACGTCATCCGTATTTTTTGTGGATCCGTTTTTTGCGGAAAAATTGCAGATATCCATTCTTATAAGCTGTGAGCTCTGTTCACACCAGCGGCATGGATTTTCTTTGACAGCAAGAATAGCACTGCAGATATAAAGGGGTTGTTCATCTTCTGGCGGGGGGAGGGGGGGTTCGCAGACGCCTCTCATGGCTAATTGGCAGGGTAGGCAGGTCAGTGCTCTTGCCTTTTATTGGCTGCAGTAGCGTAAAACCAGATGTTGACAGCTTGGACCCAAGTGCAGCAGGGATCAGGTAAGTATACTTACCTCCACAGGTCCAGCCATGAGGCCGGGGGGGTCTGCCAAAAGGCCCCTAGGAGATGAAAACCCCTTTAACTCTCTATTCAAAAATGTACAGTTTCTGGGTTGTAAAACCATGAAAGACTGTACAGATTCTGACTGTTTTATGTAGCATTCTACTGGTTACACTATTAGCCTACAGTTCAATGTTCTTCTATGTTTCTTCCTTTTTCATTCCCAATTTAAGACGTTGGCCATCAGATTGATTGATTAGTGTTCATCCCCTTATTTTATGACCTTTCCAAACCCATTAGTGAGCACAGTTTGGAGTCCTAGTGCCAGTACATGGCCCCATGAGAACACGGCTAACCCTTCAAATGCTGGTGTGATGGACTCACTTTGTCGCTGACCTTCTCAGTCACAGTCACAATAATTTTTACTGATAGTATACCGCTGATTTATGTCTAAAAAATGCTGCCAGTAGCTTTTAGAGAACTGGGATTCTACAGATTTTCTTCTAAGTTACGTCATAATGTAAATGAAACCATAGCGAGTTAATAGGACATGCTAATGTGGTCTCATCTGTACGCTCTACCTCGTAGGCTCAGGACGCACCCTGTAAACGAACACAAAAACGGGGTGGTAGAGGTTTAAGGCATGAAATCCGTGTGGCAAGTTCCCTTTAAGAGCACACGTGATATAATAACAGCAGCACTGGTCGCGCAACATCCGTCTTGGCCGTGTGGCCTTGTAGCCCTAACCTTAAGCAGTTGTCCAAGATTAGAAAAACATGGCTGCTTTCTTCCAAAAACAGCACCACCCCTGTCCACAGGTTGTGCGCAGTATTGCCCCATTGACTCCAGTAAAGCTGAGCTGCAGTGTTTATTTTGGAGAAAGCAGCCATGGTTTCCGAACTCTAGACAACCCCATTAACCCTAGGTTTTTGGAACTGGCAAAAGATACTTGGACATGCATAGAAGAGTAAATATGAATAAAATAAAATGGGAAGTTTAATAAACGTTATCATAAAATAGACAAAATAAAATGGGGGGTGCATTTTATAGTTAGACTCCCGCCAAAACTGCCCTTATAAGTCAGACAGTCATGCAATAAAACATGTACATCCATGTATGCATTTACAAAGGGTTAATGGCAGCCAAACTTCGGCTCCTGCTTGTACCAATGGGGAATTTATCATTTGCGGTAGTTTTGGTTAGTGATGAGCGAAGCAAGCTTCAGATCCTAGATCCGAAGTCGCTTCACTCAAAACTTCGTTTTAGATCCATCTCCGTACAGCATTAAAATGTATGGCCTCCGACGAGGCGAAGTCAGTTATTCCTGAAGTCTCGTGAGACTAAGGTGAATAACTTCAGTATTTGACTTTTCAACTGGCAAACCATTTTAAAACATGGATCCGAACTCTGCTTTGGTTCCGAGGTGCCAATCGGAACCGAAGCCGAGTTCAGATCCAAGTTTTAAAAATCAAATACTGAAGTTATTCACCGAAGTCTCGCAAGACTTCGGGAATCACTGACTTCACCTCGTCGGAGGCCATACATTTTACGGAGATCTGTTTTCGTGTAGCATTAAACCGAAGTTTTGAGCGAAGCGACTTCAGGTCTAGGGTCTGAACCTGCTTCGCTCATCCCTAGTTTTCGTGTCAGGTTTAAATCTGTCTTTGCTTTGTGAGGTTGCACTAAATTTATTGAATGGTGCACAGAGCCGGTGACGACACCGAACACACTGCCGGGCAGAAGCCTCCACCCGGCAGTGTGTTATTGTAAACAAAAGAGCCCTTGCCCTGCGCGATCTAGCGCAGGGCAAAGGAGAGCTTCGGAGCAGGAACTGCTCCGATGCTCAAGTCAGGGGGGCTGCCTGGGGGTAAATGGAGGTTTGTCCGGGTTCAGCTCTGACACCCAGATTTCTCTCTGTCACCCAGATTTACTAATCCTGTAGATGGTGTAAGTTTAGAGAGGCTGTCTGGACTGCATCAGATTTATCACAGGGCTCAGGCTGGATGATGACTCTGGTTCAGGGATAGACACTTTTCTTTGACTCTGTTGGTCGGCTTTCAGACAGATTTTTACGCCAGAATGTTATGCCACAACTGTGTGTTGTTCGCTGTCACGTGGAAAGTCCCCCCCCCCCCCCCCCGCGCTATCTGTATTAATCCAGCATGTTTTATTGCGCAGAGCTGTGATGGCGCTATCCCCTGTCAGCGAAGAGAGTCCATACGATGAGGAGCTGCTCAGGAGTGACCCTTTGAGCGGTGCATCCGGCTATTCTGGAGAGTCATTTGAATCCAGCACTGATGGATCAGATAGAAGATATACAAGTGATGCCTTTGACTCCATTACCAATGAAAATACAGAAAAGTATCCCAGTGAATCATTTGAATCCTGTGCAGGTGAAACCAGTCGATTGCAGAGACGTGATTCCTTTACGGATGACTCTGGTAGGGACTATGAAAGTGAGTCTTTTGAGTCTCTGTCCTCTGAGATAGATGTTCATCAGACATATTCTTCTGAGAACTCGTATATAGAGTCTGCTTCAGCGGAAGATGACCACAAGGAGAGTGATCAAGGTATTATTGCACTGAACTACTTTATATGTGCATTTGTGTATAGTCATTGCTCTTTTTTATAATTTTTTTTATTTTTTTATGTTGCACACGTTTTAAATGACATAAGATGCCTCTAGAATGATGCTAGCAACTTGAACTAGGCCAATTAGGCACATCTAAGGAAGTCCGTAGACCTAGAGAAAAAAAAACTGCACCGGCCCCTGTTAGTAAATTTGCCTGAGTCGGAGTCCGAGCACGACCTCAGAAACGCCCCCGTTCCAGCCCAACTGCCAAACACGGCGTTGAACTGGCCGTGCGTATAAACATTGTCGCACGACCATTTAAAATAGGGTCGTAAAAATAGTCCCTTTATAAATGTCCCCAATAGTCTTGCAGCATTCGGTTCAGAATTACAAAAACATAGTAACATAGTACATAAGGCCGAAAAGACATTTGTCCATCCAGTTCGGCCTGTCATCCTGCAAGTTGATCCAGAGGAAGGCAAAAAAAAACAATGAGGTAGAAGCCAATTTTCCCCACTTTAGGGGGGAAATTGGCTGTTTTCTTTCTGTAACAGCGCCACACTTGTCTACAGGTTGTGCCTGGTATTGTACTTCAGCCTCATTTACACCAGTGAGCTAAGTTGCCATTGTAGACCTAACCTATGCAAAGATATGGCGCAGTTTCTGGAAAAAAGCAGCCATGGGGGGTTTATTTACTAAGACTGGCTTTTTACACCAGTATTAGATTCTCCCCTGCACTGCTATAAGATTTGGCTAATTAGGTGCATCCATGGCAGCCAGGCATCGGGAGAGAAAAAACACTCCACTCCCAATTGGCGAACACAGCACAAAAACACTTTGTAAATGACTCCCATTATTTTTTAATCCAATACAACCCCTTTAACTCCTTCCTAACCAGCATCGTACTAGTACGGCGCTTGCCGTGTCTCTAAAGATGGCCAAAGCAGCGGGGTGCCAGCTGTTTCATACAGCAGACACCCGCGGCTAATGTCCGCGACCAGTGGTAATGCCGGTCGCAGACATTTTACACCTTAGATGCCGTGATCAATCCTGACCATGTCATCTGAGCGTGCGAAATACCAGTAGCGCAAAACTAAAAAGCAAAAAAAAAAAACTCCAGGGTAGAAGGGGGTTAAAGGATTTGACCTTATGGATAAACTTTTCTTTAAATGAGGATCCTGAAAGTTGCAGTTTTTAGCTGCCAAATTTATTTTTTGCTGCTCCTTGTGTTGAGCAGTTAATGGAGCTTAGAAGAAAAGCTGGCGGCCGTGCTCGCCATTGATTTGGAGTAACAGTGCTATATTCCAGCATGTAACACAAATCCAAACAGGAATCTGCCTGATAGTCCATCAGTTTAGGACATTTTAGGCTATGTTCACATCTCCGTCCAGCAGATCAGGCACAAATGAGGTCGGCTGGACCAAATAACCGCTGCATGCAAAGCCATTTATGCCGGAAAGCAGCCGGATCACTGCCGTATTCCATTGTAGTCAGTAGGAATCCAGCAGCGATCTGTTGAATCCAGCAATGCCGGATCCAGTGAACACCGGCAGGCTGTTCTCTGCCGGAAACGTTCACCAGAGATGAGGTGAACGTAGCCTATCTGGCCCACAGGATATCACTGGTAGGGTGGCCTTACTAGGTACTTTATGATCATGTACTCCATGAATAGTCCACATTGCCAACTCCTGATATTGATGGACACCTACATTACTGATGTGTGTCATTGTCACATTTTCTCACACACATTCATCACTTGTCACATTGTAAGTAACCTTTATATATGTATGGTACCTTTAGAGCCCAGAAGATTAGGACCATTGTGAACCTCGCCACTAGCGATCACCATGGAACCATACTATGGGCCTCCCATATTTCCATGTAAGTGCAGAAACCCCCGGAAGTTGATATTTTTATTTTTTTTACAAATAAAGACCATTATAAATGATGTAGTTACCACATGGTAAAATGGAAACACAGCAATATATCTTTCTGGTGTCCTAGATCACGGAGCATTGCCGTCTTCATTCTCGACCCACCATGCAGAAATGGTGAAAGCACTTTTCTTATACTGTAGTGTAACACGCAGTTGCTCCTCAATAGATCGGGTTTTCCAGCAGATTTCATTAGTGAACATGTAGTAAATCATTGAGGCTAGCATGGCATCAAGACACAATCCCTGGAACATCTAGAATCACATTGTGAGCATTTATCAAGCTTTTACCCTTATTTCCCTATAGGCAACACCTCCAAGTTTCCTTTACAGTATTTTTTTTATTAAAAAAAAATTGTGTTATATATTTCTAGATTTAATTTGTGCTCTAAACTTTACTATATATCTGTATTTAGGATTTCACTCCCCACTATTACTCCCTTCAGGACCCTACCATTTTTCACCTTAAAGGGGTTCTCCGGGAATTAAGAAAATGAAAATACTTAAAATATTACTTTATTATAAATATATTCCCAAATACCTTTCTTTAGTTATAATGGCTCGTTTCTTCTAGGGAGTAGTCATCAGGAAAAATAAAATGGCTGCCATCCTATTAGTCCACACAAAACCTGTCCTAAAGAGTTGCCTCATCTTCCTCTCTGCTCTATTTGTCAGGGATTATGATCCTGAATACAGTTGATAAGATCTGCAGCAGAATCTGTAGAAATGGAGTTCATGAGGAGACATGAAGTACAAAGAGGAGGTGAGGTGTGGCTGATGAGCAACAGCACTTGTATGCAGTCTCTATTACCACAGCCCCACATTACCACAGTCTGTCTTGTCCGTCCTCTGTACTTCATCTCTCCTCATGAATTCCATTCCTACAGAGATTCAGCTAAAGTTCCTATCAGCTGTATTTGGGATCATAATCCCTGAAAAGTAGGAGAGGAGGATGAGGCCGCTCTTTATCTCAGTGCTCTGAAGTAACTTGTCCTCCTGTGTGATTAGGACAGGTTTTTTGTGTATTAATAGGATGGCGGCCATTTTATTTCTCTTAATGATTGTTCCCTAGACAAAACGAACCATTATAACTAATGAAAGGTGTTTGGGAATATATGTATAATAAAGTAATATGTAAGTATCTTCATTTTCTTAATTCCCAGTAAACCCCTTAACGCAAAACGCAGTGCATGTACGACGGGGGATGCGTTGCCAGAATGCATTCCGCCGTACATGCATGGCGGGCTGATCGGGTGGGCACCGGAGCGGCGCGCCCTATCATTGCAGAGGTCCAGCAGTCCCTGGTAGCCGGGCCCCTGCTGTATCTGCCGGCATCGCTGTAAAAGCCGATGCTGGCAGATTGACCCCTTCTATGCCGCGGTCCGCGCTGACTGCGACATAGAAGGGGTTTGTGTCGGGTGAGGGAGCGCATCAAGTGCCCGCGCTGCTGTGGCGGGCACTCGATGTGTCAGAAGGCAGTCCGATGCCTTGCACGGCATTGGGACCTGCCTTCTACGGGTGCCGAGGAGATCCAGCCTCAGTTATTCAACAACTCCATCGTTTTTTTTTTTTTTTTCACCGATTGTTTTTTTTTGAGCACAGTTTTTATTTTATTTTTTCTACGGCGTTCAGGTGAGGGAGTGGGTCATGTGATATTTTTATAGAGCCGGTCGTTATGGGCGTGGCAATAGCCAATATGTATTTTAATTTTTTTTTTTTGTGTGTTTTATTTTGGGAAAGGGCCTTTTTTTTTTTTTTTTTTGTCCCACTCTGGGACTTCAACTTCTGGGATCTGATCCCCTCTGCAATGCATTACAATACAACCTGTATTGTAATGCATTGGCTGTCAGCTTTTATGCTGGACAGGGCTGGATCTCACAGGCTTCCGTAGAAGGCAGCCCCGGTGCCTGTGGAAGGCATCGGGCTTGCCTTCTCTGCCATCGGGTCCCCAGCACTGCAGCGCAGGGACCCGATGGATGTGCTGAGAACACGCGTACCCTCTGCATGCCGCGATCATTTTTGACCTTGGCATTCAAGGGGTTAATACGCCGTAAAAACACCAATGCCAGCGTATGCAGCAGGGGCCCGGCTGTCAGTGACTGCCGGGTCCGTGCCGCGGATCGGCGGGTGCAGCTCCTGCACCTGCCCGATCAGCCCGCTGTACATGTACGGCGCTGTTCCAACACCTCCAAGTTTCCTTTACGTGACGTCCACCAGCGCTGTACATGTACGGCGCAGGTCCTTATGGAGTTAAAGAAGTTCTCTGGGAATGATTTCAAATGGCCGCCAGTAACCTGTCCTAAAACGGTTGCCTCCACATGCAGAGCTGCCTAGAGAGGTGAGGGGCGAGGGCTCACTACACTCTACACTGCTCTACAATAGATAGTAATTATGGTATGGCTGAGCAGCCTGACAGGAACACCCACCAATATATAGTATATGCAGGTGCCCGAGCGTAGTGTGTAGTGAGGCCCCCTCACCCTCCCAGGCAGCTCTGCAAGTGGAGGCAACCAGTGCTGCTCACATTCTAGATCAGGTGGCTGGTGGAATTTTTAAATCATTCTCAGAGAACCCCTTTAACCACATCTGTTTTATAGATTTATATTTAGAATTTGACTCTAAATCTATGCTGTGGCAGGAGATAAGCCACTGCCAGAGGCTGTCTGGAAGCACCTTACTTGGATTTCCCTGCAGACAACACATGCACGCTCGGCCGAGCATGCATGTTTAAGGGGTAGTCAGAAAGAAAGACTGTCAGATGAGTGAGTGTTTGGTGACAGCCCTTGAATGTTTATGGGCGCTGTTTGTGCCTGCATAGAGAGGTATCTTGAGGTTATTCAAGCAGGTGGCACTGAGGTTGTCATGATACAAAGGAGATTGGAGCTTCCTATCTTCCTATCTTGGCTTTGCAAGACGTCTGCTAACTTCTGTTTTTTTTTTTTGCCTTGAGATGCACTTTTAAGATAGTTGTAGTGTATACATAGCATTTATTTTCACAACTAAAGTTTCTATCTGACTTTTGATTTTGAAGCTTGTATCGCCATGAGCACCGCCTCTTATCTCCTTTTGTTCTTGCATGTTTAAAGACAATTCTTCACGGTCGGCAAAAAAACAGCAGCAATCAAAGTCATCCTCTCAGACTGTGAAAATCACGAACTTTCTTCCACATGGTTTTTCTCTGTAACATTTTTACTTGATCTTTGTTCCCTTTATGCTTCTCCTCCAATGGCATGAGATACCTGTGACAAGGTGGTAAAGGTGAACCAGGAAATTCTAGCCCTTGCGTGTCAAATATTTGTCTCCGTTCCCTTCTTTCCTCTATTGGACCGTTTGACTCATTGTAGAGAGGACAAGCGAAAATAAATTCTCATGTCGGATTTTCTAACTATCCTGTTTAACTGCGTTAGTGTCTGTGGGAATTGTCTCGTAATGAACAGATGGGTCTGTCCTTATGAGAGCCGAGCAGGATAAGCTACACTCTTGTAATATCTTCCTTTGTGACCTTGTGGGTTCCCTGTAGGAAAAGGCCTGATTGAGAAATGGATAAAGACTCTTGTTGATGGGACCCTCCAGCCAAATAATTCATTCCGACATCAGCTTAAAACCGGTGAGTGTACTTATGGAGGACTCTGGAAGATTGGGGTGTGTGTAGTGTACAGAGGCTGGTCAGGACCTAAATCGGACAGCTGTCTAGCAGAAAGACTGCCAGCGGCACACACAAGGACATGACGTCCACGCACAAGCTGCTTTATGAGGCGTCTTCAGATTTATAACGCGTTAGATGTTTATTCTAGAAGGCCAGGTATTGTAAATCAGGAACTTGCTTTGCCTGTTTGCAGTCAGTTGGATTATCTTAAAGGGAACCTGTCATCAACTTTAAGCTGACCTCACTGTGGGCAGTATAAAATAGTGACCGAAATGCTGAGGTGATTGGATAAATATATTTTAGCGGCTCATCACCTTGGCTGTTCTGAATAAAGGTGCTCTGTCTGTATGACTCACCCCGTCAAAGATCATATTAAGACAGGGACTCTTCATTTGCAACCACCCAGGGACATCCAGTGTATCTATTATAAGAATATTTTTTATTACACAAAAAAATACCTTATTACAACCATATATCCTTATAATTATTCCAATCGTAATGGTGATATTCCTCTTATTTTTAATCTAAATAGTTCCCGCTTATGAACATAGTATCTTTATTTATCGTGCATATAGATATACTATTTGTTCAGTGACATAAGGTAATATGTATTTTATATTATGTCCCTAATTCTTCTAAATCCCCATTAGATTATTTTCTCCATTCCCCTTTATGTTGATAGCAATTCTTCTTTAGTGGTATGCTCCTAACAGTAGTCAATAGTGTGTACTCACCGACCGTGGCGTCCCACGTGGTAGCAGTCGAGCTGACCTCTGCCTCCGCATCTCTGTACTGGGTACAGCTATTGCCTGTACTGCAGTGGTAGTTGCTGGATCCCGATGTTTCGCGTGGTGCCACTGCTCAGTTTCGGCGTTCCACGTGATGCAGCGTGATATGTTCAAGCTGCCCAGGTTTTCATGGGATCATACCTTCAATGTCCGTGTAGCGCTCCACACTTTATTTTTTTTACTTTACCAGCAAGGAGGTATTTCCTCAACAAATTGATGGGTTCTTAGGTGGGTCTTGGATTCTGTAAATAATCTTATTGACACCAGACGCCACCAGTGGCCACTGAAGAAGGAGTTGGATAAACTCCGAAACGCGTCTGAAGAGCCACAGTCTTGCACAGAAACTTCTCCATTCACTCAGCAGTCAGAATGGGGGTAAATGAAAAGGTGTAGGTCCCTGAGATGTGACCCACGTCTTTCAGACATTTATGGCATATCCTGTGAGTATGCAAAAAATAAAATTAGACCAGCACCTCAAAACAATATGAAATGTAGTACAGGTGCATGCTACAATGGCTGACATGCAAAAGCAAACAAAGACTATATGTAGAAGCTAACTGCTCTGTGTAAAGACACAAGCTGGAAACGTGTTGTTCTGAATTGCATAACTGCTATACTTAATATACATGAAAATATAAAACTTTTTTTTTGCACTTTTTTGATCAAAACCGTGTCGTGCCCATTTTATGAACAAGAAGGTGTCCTCTGCAGATCTGACCTACTGTATCAGAATTGATTTATTCTTCTGGGCCTAAGCCTTCAAAATTCAGAACAATATAGGATCAACCTACACAATGCTCGAATTAAATGCATTTGGAGCATGCAGTCCTAAGTCCAAGGCTTAGAGCATAGTATAGTTGAATCTTAAATTGCCCTAAATTTTGTAGACCTAGACCCAGGAGAGTCAAGTCTGATAGTATAAGTTCCCATCTGAAGAAGCTGGATTGCCATTGGTAGATGGGCCCAACACAGTTTTGATCAAAGATTTGTACAGAGAGCTTCAGATTTTCATGTATAGCAGTAGTGCAATTCAGAATACCCCTGTTTCCAGTGTTTGCATGTGTCATTTGTGCATAGAGCAGCGTGCTATCACATATAAGGGGTCATTTATGATGCTGAAATACGTCTATATTAGGCGCATCTCAGGCGCAGATTGCGGCGCAAGGGTTAGTTTCGCCGCAATCTGCAACTTCTCCCTGCTCACACCAGGCCTAAATAAGTGCGCGTGGTGTGGGCAGGAAAGGGGATGGGCTGGCAGGTCAGCGTCATTTACCATTTTCTATGCCTGTTTCTGGTGTAGAAAAAGGTCTAAATGTAAGACAGCTTGGAAGTTGTCTTACATTTAGAACTGGCTGAGAATCCGCCGAAGTTATAACTTCAGCGGAACCACCACCAGCTTAGGGGTTTATTAAGACCGGTGTCTAAAATGCCGGTCTTAATAAATGTGCCTTGTAGTTAGGGCTGAGATACAAAAAATCCGCAGCACTCGTCAGTGTAGTAAATCCAAAGTGGTTTATTCCATAAACAGCAAGGTGATGCGACGTTTCGACCTAACTAGGTCTTTCTCAAGCAACAATCGTAGTTAGGGCTGCAGTAAACTAATAGAATACTCGATTACTAAAATATCAATTTTATTTTTTACGATTAATCGAGTAATCTAATAAGAAAAAAATGAATTAATAGACTGTTTTCCTTTATTAAAACACATCAGACCCCCTGCCATTAGTCCCCAACACCCTTCGTTCCCCTCTTTGTGATCAGCCCAAGTGCATCAGCTCTCCCCCACCCCAGTGCCATCAGCTCTCCCCCACCCCAGTGCCATCAGCTCTCCCCCACCCCAGTGCCATCAGCTCTCCCCCACCCCAGTGCCATCAGCTCTCCCCCACCCCAGTGCCATCAGCTCTCCCCCACCCCAGTGCCATAGTCTCTGCTGCCCTGCACCTCCTGACACCTGGATTGCACAGCGTCATTGGTTGCTATGACGTTGTGCACTCCGGGCGCTCGGCCTTAGTCGCGCCCCCATCCCCTCGTTTTCACCAACTTACCTTTCCAGCAGGGGCGCTGCTCTGCGCCTGACGTCACACAGCACGTCAGGTCACAGCATGCGTATGTCAGGAGGTAAGTGCAGCGCGGGACCATGGACGTGCTGTGAAGTGTCCGGAGGCCCCCTGCTGGAAAGGTGAGTATTCTAAGCGCAGCGGGAGACCACGGAGCGGGAGTAATAGCAAGTGCTTCACTCCCGCTCTGTTGTCACATGACACAAACAAATTTGCATCGAGGATTTTTTGTGTCGAATTACTCGATTTAACCTCCTCAGGACCGCCGTACGCAGGATTGCGTCTTTGCGGCGGCCCTGCTCTTCTGGGTGGACGCGCCGGCGCGTCCTCTCGCGAGACGCGAGATTTCCTGTGAACGCGCGCACACAGGCGCGCGCGTTCACAGGAACGGAAGGTAAGAGAGTGGATCTCCAGCCTGCCAGCGGCGATCGTTTGCAGGCAGGCTGGAGATGTGTTTTTTTTAACCCCTAACAGGTATATTAGACGCTGTTTTGATAACAGCGTCTAATATACCTGCTACCTGGTCCTCTGGTGGTCCCCTTTGTTTGGATCGATCACCAGAGGACACAGGTAGCTCAGTAAATATGTTGCACCAAGCACCACTACACTACACCCCCCCCCCCCCGTCACTTATTAACCCCTTATTCACCCTTGATCACCCCTGATCGCCCCATATAGACTCCCTGATCACCCCCCTGTCATTGATTACCCCCCTGTCATTGATCAACCCCCTGTAAAGCTCCATTTAGATGTCCGCATGATTTTTACGGATCCACTGATAGATGGATCGGATCCGCAAAACGCATACGGACGTCTGAATGAAGCCTTACAGGGGCGTGATCAATGACTGTGGTGATCACCCCATATAGACTCCCTGATCACCCCCCTGTCATTGATTACACCCCTGTCATTGATCAACCCCCTGTAAAGCTCCATTCAGATGTCCGCATGATTTTTACGGATCCACTGATAAATGGATCGGATCCGCAAAACGCATACGGACGTCTGAATGAAGCCTTACAGGGGCGTGATCAATGACTGTGGTTATCACCCCATATAGACTCCCTGATCACCCCTCTGTCATTGATTACACCCCTGTCATTGATCAACCCCCTGTAAAGCTCCATTCAGATGTCCGCATGATTTTTACGGATCCACTGATAGATGGATCGGATCCGCAAAACACATACAGGCGTCTCCCTGGAGCCTTCCAGGGGGGGTGATCACCCCATATAGACTCCCTGATCATCCCCCTGTCATTGATCACCCCCCCCCTGTCATTGATCACCCCCCCCTGTCATGCTGCATTCAGATGTCCGTATGATTTTTACGGATCCACGGATACATGGATCGGATCCGCAAAACACATACGGACATCTGAATGGAGCCTTACAGGGGGGTGATCAATGACAGGGGGGTGATCACCCCATATAGACTCTCTGATCACCCCCCTGTCATTGATCACCCCTCTGTAAGGCTCCATTCAGACATTTTTTTGGCCCAAGTTAGCGGAAATTATTTTTTTTTTTCTTACAAAGTCTCATATTCCACTAACTTGTGTCAAAAAATAAAATCTCACATGAACTCACCATACCCCTCACGGAATCCAAATGCGTAAAATTTTTTATACATTTATATTCCAGACTTCTTCTCACGCTTTAGGGCCCCTAGAATGCCAGGGCAGTATAAATACCCCACATGTGACCCCATTTCGGAAAGAAGACACCCCAAGGTATTCCGTGAGGGGCATATTGAGTCCATGAAAGATTGAAATTTTTGTCCCAAGTTAGCGGAAAGGGAGACTTTGTGAGAAAAAAATAAATAAAATCAATTTCTGCTAACTTGTGCCAAAAAATAAATAAATTCTATGAACTCGTCATGCCCCTCATTGAATACCTTGGGGTGTCTTCTTTCCAAAATGGGGTCACATGTGGGGTATTTATACTGCCCTGGCATTCTAGGGGTCCTAAAGCGTGAGAAGAAGTCTGGGATCCAAATGTCTAAAAATGCCCTCATAAAATGAATGTGGGCCCCTTTGCGCATCTAGGCTGCAAAAAAGTGTCACACATGTGGTATCGCCGTACTCAGGAGAAGTTGGGGAATGTGTTTTGGGGTGTCATTTTACATATACCCATGCTGGGTGAGATAAATATCTTGGTCAAATGCCAACTTTGTATAAAAAAATGGGAAAAGTTGTCTTTTGCCGAGATATTTCTTTCACCCAGCATGGGTATATGTAAAAAGACACCCCAAAACACATTGCCCAACTTCTCCCGAGTATGGCGATACCACATGTGTGACACTTTTTTGCAGCCTAGGTGGGCAAAGGGGCCCACATTCCAAAGAGCACCTTTTAGGATTTCACAGGTCATTTACCTACTTACCACACATTAGGGCCCCTGGAAAATGCCAGGGCAGTATAACTACCCCACAAGTGACCCCATTTTGGAAAGAAGACACCCCAAGGTATTCCGTGAGGGGCATGGCGAGTTCCTAGAATTTTTTATTTTTTGTCACGTTAGTGAAAAATGATGATTTTTTTTTTTTTTTTTTTCATACAAAGTCTCATATTCCACTAACTTGTGACAAAAAATAAAAACTTCCATGAACTCACTATGCCCATCAGCGAATACCTTGGGGTCTCTTCTTTCCAAAATGGGGTCACTTGTGGGGTAGTTATACTGCCCTGGCATTCTAGGGGCCCAAATGTGTGGTAAGGAGTTTGAAATCAAATTCTGTAAAAAATGACCAGTGAAATCCGAAAGGTGCTCTTTGGAATATGGGCCCCTTTGCCCACCTAGGCTGCAAAAAAGTGTCACACATCTGGTATCTCCGTACTCAGGAGAAGTTGGGGAATGTGTTTTGGGGTGTCATTTTACATATACCCATGCTGGGTGAGAGAAATATCTTGGCAAAAGACAACTTTTCCCATTTTTTTTATACAAAGTTGGCATTTGACCAAGATATTTATCTCACCCAGCATGGGTATATGTAAAAAGACACCCCAAAACACATTCCTCAACTTCTCCTGAATACAGAGATACCAGATGTGTGACACTTTTTTGCAGCCTAGGTGGGCAAAGGGGCCCATATTCCAAAGAGCACCTTTCGGATTTCACAGGTCATTTTGTACAGAATTTGATTTCAAACTCCTTACCACACATTTGGGCCCCTAGAATGCCAGGGCAGTATAACTACCCCACAAGTGACCCCATTTTGGAAAGAAGAGACCCCAAGGTATTCGCTGATGGGCATAGTGAGTTCATGGAAGTTTTTATTTTTTGTCACAAGTTAGTGGAATATGAGACTTTGTATGAAACAAAAAAAAAAAAAAAAATCATCATTTTCCACTAACTTGTGACAAAAAATAAAAAATTCTAGGAACTCGCCATGCCCCTCACGGAATACCTTGGGGTGTCTTCTTTCCAAAATGGGGTCACTTGTGGGGTAGTTATACTGCCCTGGCATTCTAGGGGCCCAAATGTGTGGTAAGGAGTTTGAAATCAAATTCTGTAAAAAATGACCTGTGAAATCCGAAAGGTGCTCTTTGGAATATGGGCCCCTTTGCCCACCTAGGCTGCAAAAAAGTGTCACACATCTGGTATCTCCGTACTCAGGAGAACGTGGGGAATGTGTTTTTGGGTGTCATTTTACATATACCCATGCTGGGTGAGATAAATATCTTGGTCAAATGCCAACTTTGTATAAAAAAATGGGAAAAGTTGTCTTTTGCCAAGATATTTCTCTCACCCAGCATGGGTATATGTAAAATGACACCCCAAAACACATTCCCCAACTTCTCCTGAGAACGGAGATACCAGATGTGTGACACTTTTTTGCAGCCTAGGTGGGCAAAGAGGCCCATATTCCAAAGAGCACCTTTCGGATTTCACAGGTCATTTTTTACAGAATTTGATTTCAAACTCCTTACCACACATTAGGGCCCCTAGAATGCCAGGGCAGTATAACTACCCCACAAGTGACCCCATTTTGGAAAGAAGAGACCCCAAGGTATTTCGTGATGGGCATAGTGAGTTCATAGAACTTTTTATTTTTTGTCACAAGTTAGTGGAATATGAGACTTTGTAAGAAAAAAATAAATAAAAATCATCATTTTCCGCTAACTTGTGACAAAAAATAAAAAGTTCTATGAACTCACTATGCCCATCAGCGAATACCTTAGGGTGTCTACATTCCGAAATGGGGTCATTTGTGGGGTGTTTGTACTGTCTGGCCATTGTAGAACCTCAGGAAACATGACAGGTGCTCAGAAAGTCAGAGCTGCTTCAAAAAGCGGAAATTCACATTTTTGTACCATAGTTTGTAAACGCTATAACTTTTACCCAAACCATTTTTTTTTTTTACCCAAACATTTTTTTTTATCAAAGACATGTAGAACAATAAATTTAGAGCAAAATTTCTATATGGATCTTGGTTTTTTTTGCAAAATTTTACAACTGAAAGTGAAAAATGTCATTTTTTTTGCAAAAAAATCGTTACATTTCGATTAATAACAAAAAAAGTAAAAATGTCAGCAGCAATGAAATACCACCAAATGAAAGCTCTATTAGTGAGAAGAAAAGGAGGTAAAATTCATTTGGGTGGTAAGTTGCATGACCGAGCAATAAACGGTGAAAGTAGTGTAGGTCAGAAGTGTAAAAAGTGGCCTGGTCTTTCAGGGTGTTTAAGCACTGGGGGCTGAGGTGGTTAATCGAGTAATCGTTTCAGCCCTACCCGTAGTGTTTATATCTGCTCTTTTCTTGAACCTCAACTTGGCCTAATAGGGAATTTATGTCACGCTCATGCAGGGGCGGACTGACCGGTCGGGCACAGCTGTGCTAAAGAGCTATTTTTCACCACCTATTTTGCGTTCCCTCGTCACGTGACCTATACTTCCCAGGAGCCCATACATTAAAGGCTTTTTCTAGTTGGAGGAGGCTAAAAGACCTTTCATGATGTCACGACCATGTGATCCTAGGCTGTTCAGCGGGAGGAGGTAAAGGACCTGTGATGATGTCAAGATCATGTGATCCTGTGTGGGAGGAGTCAGGCTCACAGGCTGTGCAACTGGAGGAGGTAAAGGACCTGTGATGACGTGATGCTGTATGGGCGAAGTCAAGTGGATCACATGATCATGTGCTGCTGTACTGGTTGGATAGTGACTAGAGTAGAGTCGCTGCTGGTAGGTGTCATGTCACCCAAGGAGGTGGAGGCTGGTAGTCTAATGGGCAGGGCCTCTTTCTAACAACTCCAGTCTGCCTCCCCCATACATGCAGTGTACAGAAATGCAGGTGGAGGTATGTGTGTAGTCTCCGCCATTTTCTGTCATTAACACCTTCACTACCAGCTCTCTGCTTTTGAATTACCTCCTAATCCTTATTAACACCAGGAGGCGGTTAAAGAGGGTTCTCTGAGCACAGACCTCCTGGGAGTATTATTTCTATACTGTCTAATGGACTTATATAAGGGGCCACGTGACCCTGAGGCTAGTCCCTCTCCTGTGTGTGTCCTCCTGCCCCTTACCTCATCCTAGTGGTGGTCCCAGCCCTTCTGTACCTTGGTGCCTCCAATACAGCACCTGTGTTAGTGTGTCAGCACACAGAGAGCCCTGCATACAACCTGCTGACTGTCTCCATCTAACATAAGCTTTTCCAGGGTGAGATCCACCTGAAGCTGCTCGGTTCTTTCTTTCAGCCAGATGTTCTCTGTAATTTCTGGGATCTGTCTACAAACAAGCTGTCGGGGCCGTACTCTGTGAGAGTCTGTCCCTGTGTGTCACCATCACCATGCCCACAGTGTTCCTGTGTCTTGACGCAGCTGCATCAGGACGTTCTGTGCGAGGCAAGAAGAAAAGGAGGAGGCAGCGCCGCCAGCATGGAGTCCGTGGGAGAGACATAGGGAGTAGTGTTGAGCGAACTTGTGTTTTAAGTTCGGCGTCTAAAGTTAGGTTTCGGGTTATCGAAGTATCCCGTTATGGATTCCGCTACCACGGACCATAACGAAATTTAGAATCCATAACGGGATACTTCGACAACCTGAACCTGAACATTAGCCGCCGAACTTAAAACACAAGTTCGCTCAACACTAATAGGGAGGCACACTAAGGACGTAGATAACACTACCACATTATCAGCACTAGTGTTATCTGTGGTGTTACATAGGACTGCAGGTAACACTACTAAATTTTCTGTACTCAGATAGCCATCACTGTGTTATCTGTGGTGTTACATAGGACTGCAGGGGATATCTACAATTTTTTCTGTACTCGGAGAGTTATCACTGTATAGGGAGACCCACTGAGACTTTATCGCCCAAGGGCCCACATGAGCCTGGAGCCGGCACGGTGCGATGTGGGTGTGGCTTGAGGGTGGGCGAGGACACAGGGGCCCCATAATCTCTTATTGCCGAGGGGCCCCATGAGTTGTCAGTCCGCCCCTGCGCTCATGTGTGGGAGGAAAACACCACACCGAGCATAGGAGGGAAAGGGGATACTGGAATAAGGCGTGGAAACTAGGGAAAGAAGGTGGACGCCTCCTAGAGAAAACCCTAACTCCAGTTCTGACAGACTACCAGTATGAACAGGCCACAAAGGGAGGCAAGTTCATACACCGGTTACCTAGATTTCTATCTCACCCTGTAGGACCCTGGAACTAATGTCAGGACTGAGTCTACCTGTTCCTCCAAAGGGAAGGACGTACAGGAGTCTCCCTCAGGCCTAATGACAAACATATAAACAAAATTCAAAAGTGAAAGGAAACACTTATCTTCAATGAAGCTTTGGTAGCACCAGGAACTCAGCCGAGAACCAAACACAAGCTAACCACAAGTCCAACAGAAGCTAAAAACCGCAATGCATAATGGGAGAAACAACAATAAATAGAGAAGGTAAAATGACCACAATAGCCACACCTGGGGAAAGAAGGTGTGGCAAGCACCAGAAACAACACAGATGTCATTTGATCCAAAAGGAAAACATGTCAGATCAAACCACATGTTGCCAGTCTCACAGATCTCCTGCCACCTGTCCCAGGAACGTCCGTATGTCTCGGTATGTCCATGACAATTTATCAGGAAGGTGTTTAATAAGTAACTAAACTTTTTAATCAATTTTTTATTTTTTTTTAAATGTCCCAAATTCCCTAAAAATAATTTTTCTAATATACTTTATTGATTTAGAATTTTGATATTCCCTGATTTCTAGGGTGCTTAAAATTCACTATTCTTCGGATCGCTGGCTTCTCAGTGGTGTGCAGAGTTCGGACTGTGCATTGGGGCTGCAGAGAACGGAGTAAGGGCAGGAGCACACATTGCTGCTTCTGCCTGTGCCCCCCGAGGTTGGCTAAATGCTGGCATAGCACAAAGGTACCCTGTAACTATGTGCTGTGCCAGGATTAGCTGAATGGGCTCTTGTGCCTGCTTCGCTAAGCTAAAAGCTTTCATGCAGGAATCTTAGCGAAGCACGCACAGGCAGGAGCTGCTCCGCTCAGCTATTCCTGGCATAGCACATGGTTAACAGGGTACCCATGTGCTATGCCAGCATTTAGTAAACCTCAGGGGGCACAGGCAGGATCTGCAATGTGTGCTCCTGCCCGTGCTTTATTCTCTGTGGCCCCATTGATAGAGTACACAGTCCGTACTCTGCACACCATTGAGAAGTCAGCAATGTGGAGAATAGTGAATTTAAAGAGGACCTGTCATCACTCCTGACATTCCTGTTTTAAAAGCTCCTTGCATTCCCCATGTAATAACAATTCTGGAGCATCTATTCTTATGACTCTATGATGTGCTGTTCCTTTATTATTTCTAATAGAAGTTATGAATGAATTACTAGCAGTCTGCAGTAAGGGTACAGAGGGGCGGTAACCAGTTAGGGGTATGTACCTGCACAAACTCACTCTATCCAATCAGTGCTGCCATTTTCAAACTGTGCAAATACACCCCCCCCCCCAACTTGTACAGTCTTAAAATGACAGCACTGATTGGATAGAGGGAGTCTGTGCAAGGACACCCCCCAACTTGTTACCACCCCTCTGTACCTTTACTGCAGGCTGCTAGCAATTCTATCATAACTTCTAGAAAAGTAGAAATAATAGAGGAATGGAATAACATAGAGCCATATTACATGGTATTACATGGGGAATGCACGAAGCTATTAAAATAGGCAGGAGAGGTGACAAGTCCTCTTTAAAGGGAGCAGGAATTCAGGGCTTCAGGGGGAAATATCTTTAGTGAAAATTCTAAATCAATAAATAAAGTATATTGGAAAATTTATTTTTAGGGCATTTTGAAAAAAATAAAAAAATAATTAGAAGTTTAGTTACTCTTTAACCTCTTGGGGACATAGGGCGTACAGGTACGCCCTGATGTCCCGGTACTTAAGGACACAGGGCGGGCGGTGATCAGAACTGGGTGATCAGCAGGCACCCTGGGACAATGCTGAGGGGGATTCCTGTGACCCCCCCCGTATCTGCAATCGCTGCGGATTAACCGCATGATTAACATGATTACATAATCATGATAACATGATTAATCGATGACGTCACCTCTAAACCCGAAAGAGAAGACGTCATCGGCGCAGGCGCACTGAGGGAGTGCTGAGGAAGCAAGCGTCCTTCTCAGAGCGCCTGCGCCGAATGAAGCCACGTAAGGCGCAGGCGCCCGATTTGAATTGCAGACAGGGCCAGCTGGAGGAGGAGAGCGCTCGCTGGCCCTGTCAATCAACAGGAGGAGGGGGTGTTTTTTTGAAAGGAGGATGCGGCGGCTACCAGCAAGTAACCGCCCTACTTGCTGGTAGCGAGGTAATAAACATATTATAAAAGTGCGGTTTTTAAAGAAACGAAGCCACAGAAAAATGTAAGAGCACTATATATTGAATAATCGCTCTATAAGGATTTTTATTAGCCCAAAAATGAAAAATGACTTTTGGGGGGTGACAGAAGCCCTTTAAGTTTACCACTGTCATGAAGTACAATATGTGACGAGTAAACAATCTCAGAATGGCCTGGATAAGTAAAAGCGTTTTAACGTTATCACCACATAAAGTGACACATGTCAGATTTGCAAAAAATGCCCTGGTCCTTAAGGGGTTAAATCAGGCACCTTATCGTCATCATGGCTGGATTTTATTAATCTATTCTGTTATATTAGAGAGTTGCATAAATAGCAGTTCCCTGGTTCCTACACCTGGAGAATGGACAAGTGTTATCCACAAAATACTTCCCTTTTTGAGAATAAAATAAGGAGAAGGAGGCTTGTATTTATGGTCACATGGATGGTTTAGCAGTTTGAAAAGATCCGCATTTTACATACCTGTTCAGAACAGATTTTTGAAAACCTTTGAAATAGGGCTGCACGATATGGGAATTTTGTGCGATTAGGGCCCTAAAAATTGCGATAACGATATGCGATGCGATATTTTAAGGAAATTGTGCTAGAGGTCTATTTGCTTGGATTTTCCCATATGAGCCGCTGACGCGGCTGGGTATGACATAGTTATAGGGGATCTGTGGATGGCACTGTTATGGGGGATCTGTGGATGATGCACTGTTATGGGGGATCTGTGGAGGACGCTGTTATGGGGTGGATCTGTGGAGGACGCTGTTATGGGGTGGATCTGTGGAGGACGCTGTTATGGGGTGGATCTGTGGAGGACGCTGTTATGGGGTGGATCTGTGGAGGACGCTGTTATGGGGTGGATCTGTGGAGGACGCTGTTATGGGGGGGATCTGTGGAGGACGCTGTTATGGGGTGGATCTGTGGAGGACGCTGTTATGGGGTGGATCTGTGGAGGACGCTGTTATGGGGTGGATCTGTGGAGGACGCCGTTATGGGGTGGATCTGTGGAGGACGCCGTTATGGGGTGGATCTGTGGAGGACGCCGTTATGGGGTGGATCTGTGGAGGACGCCGTTATGGGGTGGATCTGTGGAGGACGCCGTTATGGGGTGGATCTGTGGAGGACGCCGTTATGGGGTGGATCTGTGGAGGACGCCGTTATGGGGTGGATCTGTGGAGGACGCCGTTATGGGGTGGATCTGTGGAGGACGCCGTTATGGGGTGGATCTGTGGAGGACGCCGTTATGGGGTGGATCTGTGGAGGACGCCGTTATGGGGTGGATCTGTGGAGGACGCCGTTATGGGGTGGATCTGTGGAGGATGCCGTTATGGGGGGGGATCTGTGGAGGATGCTGTTATGGGGGGGATCTGTGGAGGACGCTGTTATGGGGTATCTGTGGAGGACGCTGTTATAGGTGATGTGTGCTATGACACATAGGGCCATGAGGGGGGGGGCCAGCATAAGACATATAGCATCTTATGCTGGTCCCCCTCATGGCCCTATGTGTCCCCTCATGTGTCCTAAACTGCGACCATAACTGTCTTTGTGTGTAAAGTATTTTACTAGTGTGTGAAACAATCTCTCTCCTATTGATAACATTGCCAGCCTCTGTACTCACGGTCACTATGAATGCACTACAGCGAGCGGGAGCGAGCTGGCCGGCCGGCGCGTGACTGACGTCACTTAGTAACGCTCCTCCCACTTCAGGAAGCAGGAGCGTTACTAAGTGACGTCAGTCACGCGCCGGCCGGCCCGCTCGCTGCAGTGCATTCATCGTGACAGTGAGTACAGAGGCTGGACCTGTTATCAATAGGAGAGAGATTGTTTCACACACTAGTAAAATACTTTACACACAAAGACAGTTATGTGCACGGGGCCCCTTCATATATAATCGCGGCGTTTTCGGGTCGGCCAAATCGCCATATCGCATTTGCCGATTATCGCGATTCGATTATTTTTATGATTTATCGTGCAGCCCTACTTTGAAATATAGCGTATGGTTCTGGAGCTACATACACAGATATTCCTGTAATGAATTTAACAATTTGATGTGTGTTGTGTGGAAAATATCATGGCACAAGTGTATGGTTATTACCACTCTCTAAGGCTTTTTTCACACTAGCGTTTTGTATTCCGTTTCTGAGATCCGTTCAGGGCTCTCACAAGCGGTCCACAACGGATCAGTTTTGCCCTAATGCATTCTGAATGGAAAATGATCCGCTCAGAATGCATCAGTTTGCCTCCGATCAGTCTCCATTCCGCTCTGGAGGCGGTCACCAAATGCTGCTTGTAGTGTTTTTCTGTCCGCGATGTGGTGCGGAGCAAGACGGATCGGTCCTGGCACACAATGTAAGGGTCCATTCACACGTCCGCAAAATGGGTCCTTTCCACAAAAAACGCTAATGTGAAGGCTAGTCTAATGTTATCTTTGTAAATATTATCACCTGGCGCACCTCTGCTTATTAATTTCTTTTAGGATACATATTGGCTTTGTTCTTTTTTCATTTTTTAAGCAGAGTTAAATTGGAACTAAATTAATTTCCATGGCAATCTTCAGTTTCCAAGTGCAATAAGCATCTGTTTATTGCCTGCACTCCTGATGCTTTCGCCATTATCCCTTGCGGCTTTGTCTTATTGTGTTATACACTTAGAGGCAGACTTGATTACCTCGTAATTGTTTTTGCATAAAACTGGAGATGATCTTGCTTAATACATTCAGCTGCATAATGAGTAAGCGGCTTTCTAAAAGTAACATAGTGCATTAAGGCGTTAATTGTCATTAGTGCATTAAGGCGTTTTAAAGGGGGTCTATAGCTTTAATTCACTAAGACTTAATGAACACGTGGCACGCTCTGCTTTTGTAATATAGTCTATTTTTGAGTCTATGATTGTTGCCATGTGTTTCAAGGATTGTTATTCAGGCACAAGATGTACTGAAAGGGCTGATTTAGATGAGTGATGTTCACGTCCGTGTGCTGTCCAAATGTAAAACGGAGAGAACGCGGATGAGCACCGACGCATTATAGTCAGTGGACCAGCTCACATGTCTGATTTTCTGCATGGTCCAGAGAAAATCGCAGCATGCATTACTTTGGCCCAATTTTCATGCAACACTCACCTACTCAAGTGGGTCAGCAAGCAAACTGGACAACACACGGGCACCATCTGTGTGCCGTCCATTTAAGAACCATCTGTTTTTAGCGGCCGGCATTGAAAAAAACTTAAGAACCACTTTGAAAAAATACAGAACTGGTTCAGAAGTCACTATCTTTTCAACGTTGAAGCAAAAAATAGTAACATGCAAGCAAGTATAAAAGATGAGTGAATCTTGCAGTTTTCCTAATCCTTTGCATTTGAAGCAGCATGATGGGAAAGCTTGCACATATTCAATTATAGGGCAACTGCATTACACATTTCAGATCAGACATCTTCCTCCTATATTTGCCATCTAGACCTGGGCTTATAAAGCAAGAGGTGCAGGCAGTGTTGAAGAGCAGGGTAGCACTGTGATGGATCAGGAACGATGGTGAAAGGAGCAACGAGTGTCCTAAAATAGGACAGAAACAGCCCTCATCTCTTCAATCCCTCGCTGATCCAGTGCCAATGCGATGATGTGCTTACTGGCATTGTGACCACTACGCCCATTAACTATTTTAAAAGGGTGGCTTTCTGTAGTTATGTAAAACACTATTATGAAAGATTATGCATTTTTGGAAAATAATTGATTTTCATTTATCACCATTTGTTTTAGGGAGTGTTCGCATCTGTTTTTTGTTTTTTAGCAGAGATTTGACTACGACTGATAAAACACTCTTAAAGGATTTGTCCAGTCATAATCTCCCCCCTGACCTGGCATCCGCGCCTTTGCACAGTGGGCAGACCAGTTGGTTTGTGGCATCGTGCACAGGTCCTTTTCTAACTAAAAGGAGCGAGCATGGTACACTGAGGTTGTTAGACATCAGGTTTGGGGAATGTGCCTGGACGACCCATCGTTGACTATTTTTGCTGTTCACACAGGTGCATGGCAGGACAGACTTCGGATACACGTAGGGCTCATGCACACGATCCATGTGTTGGCCGCATCTGCCAGGCCGACCGTGGCTCTCTTGACCCGAACTTACTGTATCATAGCCATTTATGTTACAGTTAGTCTCTATCTGATCATGAGGTTATTGTATGATACTCACCAGGGGCATAGCTGCAGGGGAAGCGGCTGCTTTGGGGCCCTGACCCAGAAGGGGCCCATCCAGGAGGAGGAGGACTAAAAGATTTTGACAGGGCCCCCTCAACAGTATTACACAATGAATATACAGAGACAGTGTAGAAAACGGACGGAACAGCTGCCGGGCCTAGTCTGAGAGAGCGATCTTTACTAGCCACAGGAATGGGGGCGGCATGAAAGGAAGGGGTTGCGAAAAAATTACTGGGGGGGGGGGTGGGCCCCTATTCAAAAATTTGCTGTGGGGGCCCAGTCATTTCTAGCTATGCCACTGGTACTCACATCATCAGGTGAGTACACTGAGTCCTGAAATCAGATACAAACTGACTGTATTATAAATGACTATGATACAGTCAATTTGGGTCATGAGAGCCGCGGTTGGCCTGGGAGATATGGCCGACACATGGACCGCGTTTCCCCGGCCGATCACTTGTCAGCTGGACAGGTTTCCATCCTCTGGATGTGAAAAAACGTTCACTGATGGAAAGCAACAACCTTGAAAATAGTAGACAACTGAGCCTTGCAATAATAGTTTGGGTTAACCCGTTTCTTACATCTAAATCAAGTTGAATGGTCCACGTACCGTGAATTAAGCTGTAAATGAAAAAATATAAACGCAGTGGTCACCTGTCCTGTTAGGTAGTCACTTATTGTCACTTTTTACAGTTGCTTACAAAGAGTCTTCAACAAGTGGGAGTAGAGCACTGCAGTCTTATTGCTCCTTAAAGATGGAACATCTGCGCCAGCTACCAAAAAGTCACAGGCAAAGAAGAGGACAACCACCAACACATCCTACCAAAACAAAAGACACGCAGCAGTCATTTCCAGTTCCTCGTGCACTGATGAACAGGCTTGAACTACAGCGAACCAAGGAAGCTGTAAACCAGGTATCATAAATATTCAGATTTTAGCAAATAGTGTCGTCATTTTGGCTGTCTAGATCTAGGTGTCGCAGATTTAGCCAGAGCACTCCTCTGTGAAGATTGTCCAGGAATAATTCACTATTTACTGATGTCCTCTAGCCTGCATTGTCCATTGAAAGATTCATACTGTTCCCAGCCTCTCTCGGCTTGTTGTCTTCCAGCTGGGATGTGGACATTGTGGACATGTCACTGCTAAAGCCATTCATTGGCTGCAGCAGCACACATGACCATGTCATACACAAGCCATGGACAGGAGGACAGGTAAATGGGAGCCAGTACACAGGACCAGAGCGGCAGGGAGATGCAGACTAGGGGCCATCAGTAAATAGTGAATTATTCTAAGCTAGTCAAGATTAACACAAATGAAGATTATTCATGATGAGGACAATAATATCTGCAGTAGCTTACTCACCATTTCTTGTTTTCAGGTGATGAAGGCTGAGATGCATGACCCAGCCGCTTGCCCAAACTGCTGCAATAAAAAGGCTGATCTGGCTCAATATCAGTTTATTAGGATGAAGAAGACAAAATTAGAAGCAGATTTGCTACATAAGAAATTGGAGGAATGCATGTATAGCAAGGTATAGTTCTTTATGAATCGGTGGCGGTATGAATGGAAGTTTTCTCCTTGACAACTGAAGACTCAGGGCTTTGACCCCAAATGTAAAATCAACAGTGTGACTTACTGACTTCTTCCTGTAAGATGTACAGTATGGTATTAAGATGGGGAATATACAGGGTGGGCCATTTATATGGATACACCTTAATAAAATGGGAATGGTTGGTGATATTAACTTCCTGTTTGTGGCACATTAGCATATGTGAGGGGGGAAACTTTTCAAGATGGGTGGTGACCATTGCGGCCATTTTGAAGTCGGACATTTTGAATCCAACTTTTGTTTTTTCAATAGGAAGAGGGTCATTTGACACATCAAACTTATTGGGAATTTCACAAGAAAAACTGTGGTGTGCTTGGTTTTAACGTAACTTTATTCTTTCATGAGTTATTTTACAAGTTTCTGACCACTTACAAAATGTGTTCAATGTGCTGCCCATTGTGTTGGATTGTCAATGCAACCCTCTTCTCCCACTCTTCACACACTGATAGCAACACCGCAGGAGAAATGCTAGCACAGGCTTCCAGTATCCGTAGTTTCAGGTGCTGCATATCTCGTATCTTCACAGCATAGACGATTGCCTTCAGATGATACAAGATGTGCAGCACCTGAAACTACGGATACTGGAAGCCTGTGCTAGCATTTCTCCTGCTGTGTTGCTATCAGTGTGTGAAGAGTGGGAGAAGAGGGTTGCATTGACAATCCAACACAATGGGCAGCACATTGAACACATTTTATAAGTGGTCAGAAACTTGTAAATAACTCATGAAAGAATAAAGTTACGTTAAAACCAAGTACACCATTGCTTTTCTTGTGAAATTCCCAATAAGTTTGATGTGACACATGACCCTCTTCCTATTGAAAAAACTAAAGTTGGATTCAAAATGTCCGACTTCAAAATGGCCGCCATGGTCACCACCCATCTTGAAAAGTTTCCCCCTCACATATACTAATGTGCCACAAACAGGAAGTTATTATCACCAACCATTCCCATTTTATTAAGGTGTATCCATATAAATGGCCCACCCTGTATATTGAGGAGTGCTGCGAGTATTCTTAGAGCTGGAGAACTTCTATTCCAGTAGATTGATTTTGGATATGTGTAACAACTTTTAATGACTGAAAATTAGTTTAACAAAAGAGCAACTTTTTGAGTACTAGCCAGCACACTGCTTTGTACTTTACTGTTCCTAAACTCAATTCCTTTTAAAATAATTTAAGCACCATAAAAATGTTAGTATTTAAAAACCCCTGGAGTAAGTAGAAATTTTAGCAATGATTAACCACCTCAGCCCCCAGTGCTTAAACACCCTGAAAGACCAGGCCACTTTTTACACTTCTGACCTACACTACTTTCACCGTTTATTGCTCGGTCATGCAACTTACCACCCAAATGAATTTTACCTCCTTTTCTTCTCACTAATAGAGCTTTCATTTGGTGGTATTTCATTGCTGCTGACATTTTTACTTTTTTTTGTTATTAATCGAAATTTAACGATTTTTTTGCAAAAAAATGACATTTTTCACTTTTAGTTGTAAAATTTTGCAAAAAAAAACGAGATCCATATATAAATTTTGCTCTAAATTTATTGTTCTACATGTCTTTGATAAAAAAAAAAATGTTTGGGTAAAAAAAAAAAATGGTTTGGGTAAAAGTTATAGAGTTTACAAACTATGGTACAAAAATGTGAATTTCCGCTTTTTAAAGCAGCTCTGACTTTCTGAGCACCTGTCATGTTTCCTGAGGTTCTACAATGGCCAGACAGTACAAACACCCCACAAATGACCCCATTTCGGAAAGTAGACACCCTAAGGTATTCGCTGATGGGCATAGTGAGTTCATGGAAGTTTTTATTTTTTGTCACAAGTTAGTGGAATATGAGACTTTGTATGAAAAAAATAAAGTCTCATATTCCACTAACTTGTGACAAAAAATAAAAACTTCCATGAACTCACTATGCCCATCAGCGAATACCTTGGGGTCTCTTCTTTCCAAAATGGGGTCACTTGTGGGGTAGTTATACTGCCCTGGCATTCTAGGGGCCCAAATGTGTGGTAAGGAGTTTGAAATCAAATTCTGTAAAAAATGGCTGGTGAAATCCGAAAGGTGCTCTTTGGAATGTGGGCCCCTTTGCCCATCTAGGCTGCAAAAAAGTGTCACACATGTGGTATCTCCGTATTCAGGAGAAGTTGGGGAATGTGTTTTGGGGTGTCATTTTACATATACCCATGCTGGGTGAGAGAAATATCTTGGCAAAAGACAACTTTGTATAAAAAAATGGTAAAAGTTGTCTTTTGCCAAGATATTTCTCTCACCCAGCATGGGTATATGTAAAATGACACCCCAAAACACATTCCCCAACTTCTCCTGAATACGGAGATACCACATGTGTGACACTTTTTTGCAGCCTAGGTGGGCAAAGGGGCCCATATTCCAAAGAGCACCTTTCGGATTTCACTGGTCATTTTTTACAGAATTTGATTTCAAACTCCTTACCACACATTTGGGCCCCTAGAATGCCAGGGCAGTATAACTACCCCACAAGTGACCCCATTTTGGAAAGAAGACACCCCAAGGTATTCAATGAGGGGCATGGCGAGTTCATAGAAATTTTTTTTTTTTTGGCACAAGTTAGCGGAAATTGATATTTTAAATTTTTTTCTTGCAGTCTCCCTTTCCGCTAACTTGGGACAAAAATTTCAATCTTTCATGGACTCAATATGCCCCTCACGGAATACCTTGGGGTGTCTTCTTTCCGAAATGGGGTCACATGTGGGGTATTTATACTGCCCTGGCATTCTAGGGGCCCTAAAGCGTGAGAAGAAGTCTGGAATATAAATCTCTAAAAATTTTTACGCATTTGGATTCCGTGAGGGGTATGGTGAGTTCATGTGAGATTTTATTTTTTGACACAAGTTAGTGGAATATGAGACTTTGTAAGAAAAAAAAATAATAATTCCGCTAACTTGGGCCCAAAAAATGTCTGAATGGAGCCTTACAGGGGGGTGATCAATGACAGGGGTATGATCAATGACAGGGGGGGTGATCAATGACAGGGGGGTGATCAGAGAGTCTATATGGGGTGATCACCCCCCTGTCATTGATCACCCCCCTGTAAGGCTCCATTCAGATGTCCGTATGTGTTTTGCGGATCCGATCCATGTATCCGTGGATCCGTAAAAATCATACGGACATCTGAATGCAGCCTGACAGGGGGGTGATCAATGACAGGGGGGTGATCAGGGAGTCTATATGGGGTGATCACCCCCCCTGGAAGGCTCCAGGGAGACGCCTGTATGTGTTTTGCGGATCCGATCCATCTATCAGTGGATCCGTAAAAATCATGCGGACATCTGAATGGAGCTTTACAGGGGGGTAATCAATGACAGGGGGGTGATCAGGGAGTCTATATGGGGTGATCACCACAGTCATTGATCACGCCCCTGTAAGGCTCCATTCAGACGTCCGTATGCGTTTTGCGGATCCGATCCATCTATCAGTGTATCCGTAAAAATCATGCGGACATCTGAATGGAGCTTTACAGGGGGTTGATCAATGACAGGGGGGTAATCAATGACAGGGGGGTGATCAGGGAGTCTATATGGGGTGATCACCACAGTCATTGATCACGCCCCTGTAAGGCTCCATTCAGACGTCCGTATGCGTTTTGCGGATCCGATCCATCTATCAGTGTATCCGTAAAAATTATGCGGTCATCTGAATGGAGCTTTACAGGGGGTTGATCAATGACAGGGGGGTAATCAATGACAGGGGGGGGGATCAGGCAGTCTATATGGGTGGATCAGGGGTGATCAAGGGTGAATAAGGGGTTAATAAGTGACAGGGGTGGGGGTGTAGTGTAGTGGTGCTTGGTGCAACATATTACTGAGCTACCTGTGTCCTCTGGTGGTCGATCCAAACAAAGGGGACCACCAGAGGACCAGGTAGCAGGTATATTAGACGCTGTTATCAAAACAGCGTCTAATATACCTGTTAGGGGTTAAAAAAAACACATCTCCAGCCTGCCAGCGAACGATCGCCGCTGGCAGGCTGGAGATCCACTCTCTTACCTTCCGTTCCTGTGAGCGCGCGTTCACAGGAAATCTCGGCTCGCGCGAGATGACGCATATATGCGTGACTCTGCGCAGGGCTGCCACCTCCGGAACGCGAATCTGCGTTAGGCGGTCCGGAGGTGGTTAAAGTGAATCTTTAGGTTGGAGCCATTTTCTACTGTAGAATTCATAAGGAAATCCCTTAAAGGGTTAGTCTGGCATTTATCATGTACAGAAAGTTAATACAAGGCACTTACTAATGTATTGTGATTATCCATATTGCCTCCTTTGCTGGCTTCATTCATTTTTCCATCACATTATACACTGCTCGTTTCCATGGTTACAACCACCCTGCAATTCAGCTGCGGTGTCCAGGGGCAGGCTGGGCCAGTACTAGTTGGGCCGGTCTACAGGCCACAAGTCCAGCGAAAAGAACTGCGTTCCGACTGGCTGCGCCGCTGCTGTGATCACCCTCACTCAGTCACTACAGCTACCGGCCGTCTAGGGCGGGATCAAGATGCTGCTTGCAGCCAGGATGTGGATGCCCTGTTATCTCCACCCCCTAGTGACATCAGTGGTGGGTCACATGACAAACACACTGACCGGCACGTCGCCATTAGGGAGACCCGAGAGAGCGAACCGCATGACTGCAGTGGAGACTGGAAAGTCGGACTTGGACTGCTCTGGTCTCGGCCCTGGCCGCCTGGGTTACTGGTTAGACACGCTCAGCCAGTGAGTTTGGGGGTAATGGGCTGCTGCTTGGACATAAAATAAGAGAAATAATGAGTGATTTGATGTAGTAGAGAGCATGTAATATTGTTATGATGTGCAGCCAGCAGGTGAGGTGCTGGTGAAGCACATGGCAGCAACAGAAGGCTGCACAATACTGTATAGCTGACACATATATACACTCACCTAAAGAATTATTAGGAACACCATACTAATACGGTGTTGGACCCCCTTTTGCCTTCAGAACTGCCTTAATTCTACGTGGCATTGATTCCACAAGGTGCTGATAGCATTCTTTAGAAATGTTGGCCCATATTGATAGGATAGCATCTTGCAGTTGATGGAGATTTGAGGGATGCACATCCAGGGCACGAAGCTCCCGTTCCACCACATCCCAAAGATGCTCTATTGGGTTGAGATCTGGTGACTGTGGGGCCATTTTAGTACAGTGAACTCATCGTCATGTTCAAGAAACCAATTTGAAATGATTCGAGCTTTGTGACATGGTGCATTATCCTGCTGGAAGTAGCCATCAGAGGATGGATACATGTTCTCATTCTGTTTACGCCAAATTCGGACTCTACCATTTGAATGTCTCAACAGAAATCGAGACTCATCAGACCAGGCAACATTTTTCCAGTCTTCAACAGTCCAATTTTGGTGAGCTCGTGCAAATTGTAGCCTCTTTTTCCTATTTGTAGTGGAGATGAGTGGTACCCGGTGGGGTCTTCTGCTGTTGTAGCCCATCCGCCTCAAGGTTGTGCGTGTTGTGGCTTCACAAATGCTTTGCTGCATACCTCGGTTGTAACGAGTGGTTATTTCAGTCAACGTTGCTCTTCTATCAGCTTGAATCAGTCGGCCCATTCTCCTCTGACCTCTAGCATCCACAAGGCATTTTCGCCCACAGGACTGCCGCATACTGGATGTTTTTCCCTTTTCACACCATTCTTTGTAAACCCTAGAAATGGTTGTGCGTGAAAATCCCAGTAACTGAGCAGATTGTGAAATACTCAGACCGGCCCGTCTGGCACCAACAACCATGCCACGCTCAAAATTGCTTAAATCACCTTTCTTTCCCATTCTGACATTCAGTTTGGAGTTCAGGAGATTGTCTTGACCAGGACCCCACCCCTAAATGCATTGAAGCAACTGCCATGTGATTGGTTGACTAGATAATTGCATTAATGAGAAATAGAACAGGTGTTCCTAATAATTCTTTAGGTGAGTGTATATTACTAATTATGGCAGCCTTTTTGAAGGCTATGGGCATTATAGTATATATAGAAAAAAAATACAGTGCCTCTGGGACCCCCACCTATCTTGTAAATGGAGCCTTGAAAGTCACAGACAGCGCACCGTGCTTGTGCCGCCATCGCTCCCATTCAGATCTATGGGGCCAAAGGAAATAGCAGAGTCAGCTCAGCTATTTTTGGTGGCCATATAGAAATGAATGGAGGGCGGCTGCGCATATGCAGTACGTCCGCAGGGACTTTCAAGGCTCAGTTCACGAGATAGGTGCGGGTCCCTCCTCTAGGACCCGCACCTATCAGCAATATGTTCGCATTGTCTGAGATGATACAACCCCTTTAAGATCAGCCTCTCCAATACAGTCCCATGTAAATAACATTCTCAGTCCCCCTCTGTCAGCTCCTCCAACATACAGCCCCTCCCAACGTGCAGTCCCAGCCCATCCAACATGCAGTTATCTAATCTCATACGCTTGGGCTGCTACTGTAATACACAGCGGTTTTTCCACATGAGAATATGTGGAGAAAAAATGGACGTAATCTGCAACAGTGAAAAAAACATCCTTTAAAATGCATAAACTGTCCGTTTCCCCTTGTCATTTTTAGATGGCAGGTGGAGGTAAATAGGTTTAGGATGGGCCGCTACTCATGGGCCGCTGCTTTTACAGACTAGGGCATACTGAGAAAATGTAATTATTGTTGATTTACTTTTGTTTTCTTCCCCCTTATGCTAATATCGGCTTTATATTTTCTTTAAGGATTTGGTTACGTGTATTGGAGAAATCCACCAATCTCTGCCCAAACCCTCTGAGGAGCAAACTACCATCTGGCAGAGACTGTACATGAGTGCCATCAAGACGTAACCTCAGGTTTCTGTGAAGTATATTCTTTCGAATTGATACATGGAAAGAAGCTTTGAAGAAATGACAGTGCAAAGAGAAACGAGCGAGACCTGTCCCAATGTGCCCTCTGTTTCCAAACCCCTTACTGTTGACACCAGTACAAATGGTTTGCATGATCAGTGACTGGTTTTATTTTCATTTTTAACGTTTGTTTAGGTGGTATGGAGCCTTGAGACATGACAAGGGCAAATAGCCAAATAAATTTTTGAATCCAGAGGGGAAACAAACCAGGCTGGTGTAGTGAGCTGCATTTATATTTATATAAGGAGATATATAACGCGAGTTTGACCGCGACACGTAATTGATTAAGTGTGGTTGCGTAAGTGTGTTACTTAAGATTAAGTGACTTTAGATTCAGGGACTTCAGTGGGGGACTGCAATTAGCCTGTTTCTTATTACTACATTGTATTGTATTTTTTGCTTTTGTGGTGTAATCCCCATTTAGTATGAGTTGCACAATTGACAGCTCAGTCCAGTGCACATCTTGCATGATGTATGCAGTTCTGGAACAGCCGTTCCAGGGTGTATATCTTTGTTCAAGATGTGAGCAAATTACCCGTTTGGAATCGCTAATCGAGTCTCTAAATGGGCAAGTTGCAACACTGAGAGGCATTGACAATTTGCAAAAGAGTTTGCTTCTCACCGAGCAAGCACTCTTTGGGGTAGATGAGGGGGAGGGTGGCAGAGAGGAGGCTGAGGAAAGTGAGGTAGCTAGCTGGGTAACAGTTAGAAAGCGGGGTAGAGGGAAGAGGGCCAGGGAGGCTAGCCCTGATCTGACACACCCCAACAAGTTTGCACGTTTGGCAGATGAGGGGGATGTCAGTCCAGGGACAGCACTGCCGCAGCCGGACACTTCCTCTGCCAGTCAGGGGAATGTCAGCTCTGGTAAGCAGGGGACCAGGAGAGCAGGGCAGGCCAGACAGGTGCTGGTAGTGGGAGACTCAATTATTAGGGGAACAGATAGGGAAATCTGTCACAAAGACCGTGATCGCCGAACAGTGTGCTATCTTCCTGGCGCTAGAGTTCGACATATCGCGGATCGGGTTGACAGATTACTGGGAGGGGCTGGAGATGATCCAGCGGTCATGGTCCATATCGGAACCAATGACAAAGTTAGGTATAGGTGGAGAGTCCTTAAAAATGATTTCAGGGATTTAGGTCAAAAGCTTAGGGCAAGGACCTCAAAGGTAGTATTTTCCGAAATACTGCCTGTACCACGGGCCACACAAGAAAGGCAGCGGGAGATTAGGGAAATTAACAAGTGGCTCAAGAACTGGTGTAGGAAAGGAGGGGTTTGGGTTCCTGGAGAACTGGGCCGACTTCTCTATCGGCTACAGGCTCTATCGTAGGGACGGGCTGCACCTCAATGGGGAAGGGGCAGCTGTGTTGGGGAAGAAGATGGCTAGAAGGTTGGAGTAGTGTTTAAACTAGGGACTGGGGGAGGGTAATTACACTATAGGAGGGGAAGATAGTGCAGATAGAGACCGGGGGCAAGGTAGTGGGACTGGGGGAGGAATGGAAGGAGGGACTAGAACAGTTCAGAAGGAAAGGTGTAGGGTAAAAATATACATAAACCTCTCAAATGTATGCATACTAATGCCAGAAGCCTGACTAATAAAACTGGTGAACTGGAATTAGTGATGTGTGAAGAGGACTATGACATAGTGGGAATAACTTCATCAGATCCAGAGAGGGGGAGGGGTTTGTCTTTATGTAAAGTCCTGTCTAAAGCCCACACTCCGTGAAGATATAAGTGAGGGATATGAACATGTGGAGTCACTGTGGGTAGAGATACATGGAGCTAAAAACAACAATAAATTACTAATAGGAGTTTACTATAAACCACCTAATATACCAGAGTCCACAGAAAATCTACTACTAAACGAGATAGACAAGGCGGCAAATCATAATGAGGTGGTTATTATGGGGGACTTCAACTACCCAGATATAGACTGGGAAACTGAAACTTGTATATCTCATAAAGGAAACAGATTCTTGGCAATAACCAAAGACAATTATCTCTCCCAACTGGTTCAGGACTCGACTAGAGGGACGGCCATACTGGACTTAGTATTAACCAATAGACCTGACAGAACAACAGACGTGCAGGTTGGGGGACACCTGGGAAATAGTGACCATAAAGTAATAACCTTCCAATTATCATTCAAAAGAGCGTTTCTACAGGGAGGAACAAAAATGCCAAACTTCAAAAAAGCTAAATTCAGCCAACTAAGAGAGGCCATAGGCCTAACTAACTGGGATAAAGTCCTCACAAATAAAAATACAGCCACAAAATGGGATATCTTTAAAAGCATCCTAAAAGCTCATTGTGAGAGGTACATACCGTATGGGAATAAAAGGTTAAGGAACAAAAAGAAACCAATGTGGATAAACAGAACTGTAAAGAAAGCAATAAATGACAAAAAGGAAAAAAATAGAACATGTAAACAAATAAAAGCGGCCAAACTAGAGACCGAGAGATTAATTGCCAAAGAGAGTAAAACTAACCCTAAAATGTTCTTCAATTATATAAATGTTAAAAAGTATAAATCTGAAGGTGTCGGTCCTTTAAAGAGTAATGAGGGGGGAGTCGCAGAGAGCGACGAGGAGAAAGCAAAGCTGTTAAATATTTTTTTCTCCAATGTATTCACTGAGGAAAATAAACTGTCAGATGAAATGCTGAATGTAAAAATAAATTCCCCATTAAGTGTCCTGTCTGACCCAGGAAGAAGTACAACAGCGACTTAAAAAGATTAAAATAGACAAATCGCCAGGGCCGGATGGCATACACCCCCGTATCCTAAGGGAATTAAGTAATGTCATAGCCAGACCCTTATTTCTGATATTTGCGGACTCTACTGACAGGGAATGTCCCACAGGATTGGCGCATGGCAAATGTGGTGCCAATATTCAAAAAGGGTCCAAAAACAGAGCCTGGAAACTATAGGCCGGTAAGTTTAACATCTGTTGTGGGTAAACTGTTTGAAGGTTTTCTGAGAGATGCTATCTTAGAGCATCTTAACGGAAATAAGCAAATAACGCCATATCAGCATGGCTTCGTGAGGGATCGGTCATGTCAAACTAATTTAATCAGTTTCTATGAGGAGGTAAGTTCTAGACTTGACAGCGGCGAATCAATGGATGTCGTGTATATAGACTTCTCCAAAGCATTTGACACTGTACCACATAAAAGGTTAGTATATAAAATGAGAATGCTTGGACTGGGAGAAAACATCTGTATGTGGGTAAGTAACTGGCTCAATGATAGAAAACAGAGGGTGGTTATTAACGGTACATACTCAGATTGGGTCACTGTCACTAGTGGAGTACCTCAGGGGTCAGTATTGGGCCCTATTCTCTTCATTATATTTATTAATGATATTGTAGAAGGCTTGCATAGTAAAATATCAATTTTCGCAGATGACACTAAACTGTGTAAAGTAATTAACACTGAAGAGGACAGTATTCTGCTACAGAGGGATCTAGATAGATTGGAGGCTTGGGCAGATAAGTGGCAGATGAGGTTTAACACTGACAAATGTAAGGTTATGCACATGGGAAGGAATAATGCAAGTCACCCGTACATACTAAATGGTAAAACACTCGGTAACACTGACATGGAAAAGGATCTAGGAATTTTAATAAACGGCAAACTAAGCTGCAAAAACCAGTGTCGGGCAGCTGCTGCCAAGGCCAATAAGATAATGGGTTGCATCAAAAGGGGCATAGATGCCCGTGATGAGAACATAGTCCTACCACTTTACAAATCACTGGTCAGACCACACATGGAATACTGTGTACAGTTCTGGGCTCCAGTGAACAAGGCAGACATAGCAGAGCTGGAGAGGGTCCAGAGGAGGGCAACTAAAGTAATAACTGGAATGGGGCTACTACAGTACCCTGAAAGATTATCAAAATTAGGGTTATTCACGTTAGAAAAAAGACGACTGAGGAGAGATCTAATAATGTATAAATATATCAGGGGTCAGTACAGAGATCTATCCCATCATCTATTTATCCCCAGGACTGTGACTGTGACGAGGGGACATCCTCTGCGTCTGGAGGAAAGAAGGTTTGTACACAAACATAGAAGAGGATTCTTTACGGTAAGAGCAGTGAGACTATGGAACTCTCTGCCTGAGGAGGTGGTGATGGTGAGTACAATAAAGGAATTCAAGAGGGGCCTGGATGTATTTCTGGAGCGTAATAATATTACAGGCTATAGCTACTAGAGAGGGGTCGTTGATCCAGGGAGTTATTCTGATTGCCTGATTGGAGTCGGGAAGGAATTTTTTATTCCCCTAAAGTGAGGAAAATTGGCTTCTACCTCACAGTTTTTTTTTTTGCCTTCCTCTGGATCAACTTGCAGGATAACAGGCCGAACTGGATGGACAAATGTCTTTTTTCGGCCTTATGTACTATGTTACTATGTTAAATTATTCTAGATTTGTTTTGAATTATACTAGGTGGAATCACAATTTTAGCATGTAGGGGGAGATCTGGCCAGTGGCATTGCAAGGGGGGTGCGGGCCACATCGGGTGACACCAGTCTGATGGGGTGTCACCTGCCCCCACCGGCTGCCGTACTGACTTACTGCAGTGCAATTTGAATGTGTTAAATAATTTAATTAATCACCTAGGTACAGTACAGACCAAAAGTTTGGACACACCTTCTCATTCAAAGAGTTTTCTTTATTTTCATGACTATGAAGGCATCAAAAGTATGAATTAACACATGTGGAATTATATACATAACAAACAAGTGTGAAACAACTGAAAATATGTCATATTCTAGGTTCTTCAAAGTAGCCACCTTTTGCTTTGATTACTGCTTTGCACACTCTTGGCATTCTCTTGATGAGCTTCAAGAGGTAGTCCCCTGAAATGGTCTTCCAACAGTCTTGAAGGAGTTCCCAGAGATGCTTAGCACTTGTTGGCCCTTTAGCCTTCACTCTGCGGTCCAGCTCACCCCAAACCATCTCAATTGGGTTCAGGTCCGGTGACTGTGGAGGCCAGGTCATCTGGCGCAGCATCCCATCACTCTCCTTCATGGTCAAATAGCCCTTACTTTCAAAGTTTTCCCAATTTTTCGGCTGACTGACTGACCTTCATTTCTTAAAGTAATGATGGCCACTCGTTTTTCTTTACTTAGCTGCTTTTTTCTTGCCATAATACAAATTCTAACAGTCTATTCAGTAGGACTATCAGCTGTGTATCCACCTGACTTCTCCTCAACGCAACTGATGGTCCCAACCCCATTTATAAGGCAAGAAATCCCACTTATTAAACCTGACAGGGCACACCTGTGAAGTGAAGAGACTGTATTGTAACAGAGAGGGGAGGAAAATAAATGTGCCACCCATGGGGGGGGGGGGAAGGGATGACATGATGAGGGGACCCGGGACAATGATGAAGGGAGGGACAATGTTGGAGTCTGTGCCATGGGGAAGGGGGGGGTGACATCATGTCACCCCCCACCCCCTTTGGCACAAACTCCAACATTGTCCCTCATCATGTCACCCCCCCTGATGGTGCAGACTCCAACATTGTCCCCCATTAGGGAGCATAATGGATGGGGGGTTGACTACTGACATGAGGGGCATGATGGACGGGGTGCTGAAGGCTGACAAGGGGGGCATGATAGATGGGGGCTGACGGCTGATATGGGGGGCTGATCTGAGGTATGATTAACATTGGGGGTCTGATTGGTGGTCTGACCTGAGGTATAATGGAAAATATTCTTTCTTATTATACTCCTCTAAAACCTATGTGCGTCTTATAGGGCGAAAAGTACAGTCATCAAACCAGCGATTGAAGCAGAGCGAAGATACCAGCGCAATGCTTCTGTCAGAATGCACATCAGTGCTGCAGCTGGTTCATCGGTGCACAACCGTCCACCAAGAACAGGGGTGCACAACGTTTCCTGGTTGGGGGCCACATTGCCAGACTGAACCAATGACGAGGGCCGAAATAAAAATTTAAAGGTGTATTAACAACTGAAATATTGTACTTGTGTGTTCAATATGCCATATTATATAACATAAATGTCTGGTTACACTTCCAGGACTCCCATCTAATGGGAGAAATACATGAAAAATAAATGTGAGCAGCCACAAGACATAGGCATACATGTCTGTCACCAGATGGTTGGGGGCCGCACAGAATGGTATCAAGGGCCGCAGGTTGTGCACCCCTGACCTAGAAGGTAAAAAAACAAAACAAAAAACCAGGCTGCAACGCAATCAATTTATTAACATTAACTTCCTATAACATTTGAAACAGAACATTAACTTTTATAAACTTTATTGAACTTTTGGAACATTAACTTTTTTGCTTACCTGTGATTTTTTTTTTTTAACCTTTATAGGACAAACCTCTCCTTCCCCATGGGACAATGTGCAAAGCGCAAATCGCCCAGAGATGTGGCGAAGTACGTTATGCACTTTGTCCCAGGTGAAAGGAGAGGTTTGCAGCAGCTCTGTGTGAAAGGGCCCTAAGACCCCTGTGTGCCTGTCCTGTGTCACACAATCCCTATACCTGTGTGTGGTACTTCCGAAACACTGATCGGTTCCGAAAAACTGCGTTTTGGGTGGAGGGCGAACTAAGGTGACACTAATACTATTATAGATCTGACTGTGATCAGTTCTGATCACTTACAGATACTATAAAAGTACCATTGCTGATTAGCGATACGCTAATCAGCAAATCAGTGACTGCGGTGGGCTGGGCTGGGCGCTAACTGAAGCTAACTACCAAAGGGGCCTAAACTAATCTAAACCTAACAGTCAATACTAGTGGGAAAAAAAAGTGACAGTTTACACTGATCACTTTTTCCCCTTTCACTAGTGATTGACAGGGGTGATCAAGGGGTTAATTGGGGTTATCTGGGGCTAAATGTGTAGTGTTAGGTGTACTCGCAGTGATCTGTGCTCTCTGCTGGGACCAACCGACGAAAAGGAACCAGCAGAGAGCACAGAAGCCATTTAACACATTATATTTATAAATATAATGTGTTAAATGGCTTGTGATTCAATTTTTTAAAAGTCACCAGCCTGCCAGCGGTGATCATTGGCTGGCAGGCTGGTGAGGAACTTTTCCCGGCCCGCACTGCGCATGTGTGGGCCGGCTATGCTCGTAATCTCGCGAGATGACGCGCCTATGCGTCTACGAGGAATAACCCGGCCGCCCGCAGGACGCATCTCTACGTTAGGCGGTCGGGAGCTGGTTAAAATACTTATCCCATACGGCAAATGACATAATGGGGGGGGGGGGGGAAAATCAAAATCACCAGTTCGCCTTTTTTTTTTTTTTTGTTTTGTTTTTGTTACTTCACCTCCCCCAAAAAATTTAATAAAAAATGGTCAGAAAGTCATTAAAACACAAGAAAAACTATATAAATGTGGTATCATTGTAATCATACTGACCGGGAGAATGGCGTTAAGTGGTCAGTTTTACCTCATGGGAAATGCTGTAAAAACAAAACCCACAAAAATGTGGTGGAGTATTTTTATTCCACCCCATTAAAAAAAAAATATGTCCCATTTTATTGTATGCAACCATAAATGGTGCCATTAGAAAGTACAACTTCTCCTGCAAAAAGAAGCCCTCATATGGCTATGTGAATGGAAAAATAAAAAAGTTATGGCTCTTGGAAGGCTGAGAGTAAAGTCCTGAAGGGGAACCTGTCACATTGAATAAGCATTCTGGTCTACCCTTATCGTAGTATAGAGCAGGAATAGCAGAGCAGATTGGTCGATTTGTTTTGTGGTTGAAAAATCATTGTAAGTCATATTTTATTCATTTCTGGGCTTCCAGTGGGCGGTCCTGCTCGGGGATTGTGTCACTTCTAGGACCACCCACTGGACTCCTAAGCATAGAATGTACAGAGATTTCAACCAATAAATGACAAGTTGCACTGAAACGATATATCAGTCTGCTCCTCTCCCCCTCTATAACATGCTGCCGGCAGATTGGATAGCAACGTCATGCTGACAAATTGCTTTTAAATACGAAGATTCAGACGGCGACTTACCGGAATTGTACGTACAGCAGATAAACCTAATGTATACGGGCATTATACTGTACTATAGATCTGTGCTGTATCATTCACAATACGTCCAGGTCTATTAATATAAGACGTGCCAAAAATAGGACCTTCCACTAGAGAAAAATGTGCACGTTCCCATTCACCTCTTCCATGTGTGGGCAGCAAGCTGCTCTCCCAGCTGCAAAGGAATAACATTTTCTTCTCCATTATGAATTCAGGATAGTGTTAAATAATTATAATGCGCGAAAATCAGGTTAGCAGAACGTGGAGGAATATTTTAATCTCGGTTGAACTGCAGCTTTTTTTTTTTTGCACCAGCAATCTCATGTCTTCCACACATACGGCTGCTCTCTAATCTTTGTGTGTCTTATGAGAAAGTGCATGTGTTTGATGTGATACATTCACAATGGCACCTATTTGGTTGGCAGGACGTCACTGCATGACCTGGTACATTCATATAGGCTGTTTTATATGGATGAGGCTTGTGCAGAACGCCAGGACTTGCTTACCTCCACAGCAGAAGTCATAAATATTGTAATCCATCATTAAAGACGTGGATACATTTCATGTAGCAGCCTATCCCTTTCTACTAGTCCTTCGGAGCAATCATAAATGTATTGTGCCCAGGGAAATAATCCTGGACAAGTGGCAGAGACATTGAGTTCTCCTCATTGTGTGCAGTTCTTATTTGACAGATCTTCTACATTAGAAGTACATTTCTACTGTGAAAACCGAGAATATAGCTGTTACATTCAATACCATAACTTTTTTTCACATGAATTTATATATTTTGCCAAGTATTATGTTCTGAGCTCTTTGACACTTAAAGGGGTGTGCCGGTTTTACAATTAGGTCACTGTAATAAGCCTCCCGGCGAATGGTGGAGCAGGGAGGCTCTCTACTTCCCCATTCTATTCAACTACCGCTATGTCTGCTTTCTTAGGATGCAGATATAATTACATTTGGGACATGCCACAGCTCTCCAGGGACCGTCCCACCGCATCCAGGACGGTTGGGAGGTATGCTGCACTATTTAATAATTAAGTGTCTTCCAGCCTGATTGGCCTAGATGAGCCCTGTGGCTATGGCAAAAAGAAGTGTGGTGGTCATTTATATATTTAATTTTTAATAAATGTGTAGGGCAGATGATATTATAAAGTTTTTCTATACACATTATTCGCCAAATCGGCCTAATTTTCGATTAATTTTTGGTACTGGACAGGAGCCCCAAGCTCTGCCGGTTCCAGGAAAAATCCATACTCAGAGCTGAGAATACAGCCCTATAGATGCTAGAGGCGCAACTTCTTAGCCTGGCTGCTGCTGTTACTACTCCAAAAAAAGCGGAAGAACCTGATGTGTCAGTGCCAGGAAGGCATGGGTGTTGGTGATCAGGTGTTATAAACAGGCAGGACAGTCCATTGTAGTACTGTAATACCCAATGCACTGAAACATCGGGCAGATCAGGTATTTGAGCAGCAGTGTCGGTAGACAGGCAGAGGAGACGCGGTGCCTCTAGCCTGTACAAGAGCCGTATTCAGAGAATACTGAGTGCCGAATACATGTTTTCTCTACCAGTTGCTGATAGCATAGGAGCTGTGGCTTAGAACCAGGATAAGAAAAGGAGGCTGAATTGGCTTATAAAGTGTACAGAATAACTTAAAGGGGTTATCCCATGACCAATGTAAAAAATTAAAATCAGACATCATATAGTACATGACAATATCTTTCTAATAAAGCTGGACCAGCCCTGTACCCCACATGGAACCAAACTTCTCCCCATTTATTGCTCTGCTAGATTTATGCCAAGCTGAAGGGGAGTCTCTTTTCTGCTGCAGCTCAGGGGGGTGTCTCAGCTCTCCCTATCACAGCTCAGGATTCAGTTGAAGGATGAAACTGAGCATGTGCGGCCTTCTCAGTGAGCAGGTCAAAGAAATAAGAAAAAACAAACAGCAGATGGCGCTCTACAGATACATTTTATTGAATAACTCAGTGGGTATGCTACATTTTTAATTACATGCAATTACAAAAGTATTCAGATCCAGGTGCTGGTTTGAAAACTGTAGAATATTTTTCGTGGGACAACCCCTTTAATAAAATAAAGTGCCCTAATACTAAGTGACTGTTGCACTTTAAAGGGAACCTGTCATCACAAAATACAGTATAAGCTGTAGTTGGCATGGTATAAAGCAGGAGGAGCAGAGCAGATTGCTATATTTCTCAAAACGTGTAATTTATGCTTTCATACCTCTGCTCCTTTTATGCAGAGGAGTCATGTGGACAGTTCTGTTCAGTGATTGAAAGCTAACACTACAGGGAAGGCTGTCAATCAGTGATAGGACCGCCCACATGACTCCTAAGCATAAAAGGAGCAGAGGTTTAAGTGCATAACTTACAAGTTTTCCTGAATCTTTTCCTGCAAAACTGTATATCAACAATTCTGGAGCATCTATTCTTATGTCTGTATGTTGTGCTATTCCTTTATTATTTGCACTAGAAGTTATGATTGAATTGAATTATCTGTAGTAAGGGTACAGAGGGGAGGTAACCAGTTGGGAGGTGTACCTGCACAGACTGACTCTATCCAATCAGTGCTACCATTTTCAGACTGTGCAAATACCCCCCCCCCCCCCCAACTGGTTACCTCCCCTCTGTACCCTTACTGAAAGCTAATAGCAATTCATTCATAACTTCTAGTGCAAATAATAAAGGAATGGCACAACATACAGACATAAGAATAGATGCTCCAGAATTGTTATTACATGGGGAATGCATGGAGCTATTAAAATAGGCATGTCAGGAGTGGTGACAGGTCCTCTTTAAAGGGGTGTTCTGGTACTTACTGTAGATCAATGTTTAGTGCAGCGGAGCATGGGAGCCGATGTCTCCTTGTCCCACCATTCACCGTCATAGGCCATTAGGCTTTAAGTCTATGTCTGGATGGTGCACACTGGGCAATGACTTCATCACACCACCTGCACCAGGACGCAGGCTGGATGAGGACTGTGTCCTGCACCGCATCAGAGACAGGGGCAAGGAACAGAAGCGAGGAGAGTATTTGATTTTGCTACTTTCCTTTGCCACAGTGGAGTGGCATATTATTGAGCGGTGATTATTACTGATTGGTGCTATGGGGCTTTCTTACTACTGGGGGCACTATAGGGGGTATGCAGTGAGGTTTTTATAACTACTGGACACTATATAGAGGGCTTTTTTACACCTGGGGGCAGTATAGTAGGCATGAGTACTACTGAGGCCACTCTAGGCTGACACTATTGCTTCTTGGGGCACTACAAGGGTAGTATTACTACTAAGTGCACTATGATGGGCTTTATTATTACTGGGGCACTATAGGGGGCATTATTACTTTACACACTATGAAGGGCATTACTACTAACACTAGGGCTCTGGGGAGAAGTATTGCTATTGGGGCACTATTACTAGTGGGAGAACTTTGGAAGAGAATTATTGCTATTGATGGGACTTTTATGGGAGCAGTATTACCATAAGGGGCACACTGGCAACAGGCGGTAAAAGTACAACAAAATCAGTCACAGCTGACCAAAATCTGGCAACCGACGGGCATGTCCACATCGTGTGCCAGAAATCGGCATCAAGTTGTTGACATCTCAACAAAAGGGACTCTTCCCATCATAAACAGTCTAAGAGGAGTTGGATACGTTAGAGGAGGAGTTAGATACGTTTGGTGAATGATCCGCCTGTTGTTAACCGATGGGGAAACTTTGAGATCAGATTCCAATAAATTAGCAACTGAATCATCTGTGAGCAAATTTCTTTTTAATCTCTATTAATCTATGACATTCAAAGGAGAGTAAGGGAGTTTGTTAGCTGGGTTAAAATGATGCCAATAAGTGGAAAGTGTGAGATCCGTTTGCAGGGGTCTGGAAATGTTGAATCCAGAAATATCATACTGTAGCCCTGAAAAGGACTATAACACATTATGAGAAAAAAAGGTCTCCTAATATAGAAATCCCTGCCTTACACCATATGTCGACATTCTGAAAATGTAAAAGGTGAGAGAAACATGACTTGTCTCACAGCGGCATATCAGCTAGGATGTCATCAAAATTCTCCATTGTCCATGATTTAGCTTCCTTCCCAGCTATTAGAGCTATATGATGAAGTGGAATCAAGGGTTTTTGGGGAAGCAGTGGTACTTTCAGGAGGGCCACAGGTTAGAAAGATCTAACTAATGTTCCAGATGGTGCTTCGGGTTAGGGTCCATTCACATGTCCGCATTATGGGTCCGCATCCGTTACCGCAATTTTGCAGAACGGGAGCGCACCCATTCATTTTCAATGATGCAGACAGCACACTTCAGTTCCGCGGCCCCGCAAAAAAAATAGAACATGTCCTATTCTTGTCCGCAGCCATGGACAAGAAAAGGCATTTCTATTATAGTGCTGGCCATGTGAGGTCCACAAAATGCGGAACGCACATGGCCATTGTCCGTGTTTTGCGAATCTGCAATTTGCGGACCACAAAACACTTGCGGACATGTGAATGGAGCCTAAGGGAGAAATGCGTTAATAACGCCTAAGGCTACATTCACACGACCGTATGTGTTTTGCAGATCCGCAAAAAAAATTACGGATGACGTTCCGTATGGCATCCGTTTTTTTTTGATGATCCATTGAAACAATGCCTATGATTGTCAGCAAAACGGTCAAGAATAGGACATGTTCTATCTTTTTTGCGGGGCTACGGAACGGACATACGGATGCAGATAGCACACGGTGTGCTGACTGCATTTTTTGCAGACCCATTCAAATGAATGGTTTCGCATCCTATCCGCGGAACGGACACGGAAACAAAATACGTTTGTGCGAATGTAGCCTGAGAAAATGTATTGAAGTTATCCAGCTAGATAGTATAACAATAAATCTGGTAACACCATTTGGGACTCTTGAGAACTTTTAAATTCACTGTAGCTCTGGATTGGCCCCAAATAAATGATATGGTGAGAGAGTCATAGTCTTTAAAAACCCTTTAGCTATAGGGACAACTAAGTGTTGACATAGATACAGGCACTTAGAAAAGCTAATAAATATATTTAGACAAATTGGGAAGTGATTTAGAAATTTTTAATTTATCCTGTGCACGAGCTAATAGTAAATACTGTGCTGTAACGCTGATGATTGAAGTTTCGTTATCACTATACCAACCCATTATATGAGTAGGGCTCTTCCAAACCTGCCTACAAAGAGTCATGTAAACTTGACATCCAAACTTATTTGCGGGCCAAAAAGGAAGTCAAATTTGTTGATAATATTAATAGCAAGATTCAGATGCAAGCCACATAAAGACCTTCTTGTCCTCTCTATTACTTATGCATATGCCTTGATGGTGCATATCTTGTCTAAATCTGGTCGCCAGACCAGAAAGTAGTGGTGTGCAAGGACATCCCTGCTGTGTACCTCTATAGCGGACAAGAATAGGCATTTCTATGGGGGTGCCGGCCAGGTGTATTGCGGATCCGCAATGCACTAAGGACATGTGAATGGAGCCTAAAACTGAGTAAATCTGTCTAAAATGTCACTGTGTTGTTGTAGAATATCACCAAAGGGCTAAATACAGCAAACAATACGTCATCAAAGAGGTGGATTTACACGCTAAATGCACCAAGAGTTTACTTGATTGATTTCCTAGTTCAAAGGTCATCTGTTCAAGAAAAAATGGTTTGCAATCAGCCTCTTCCCTAAGGGTGTTAAGGTAGTGTCTTCCACCACTAAGCCATACTACTCTATTAGAGTCTGTAGGATCTGCACTGTATTGCCATTCCAAGCCAGAACAGAGTACATCAAGTTCTGATTCGTCATGGAAGTTCTCTTTTCATATATGAAATAGAGGATTGTAAACATCCACTAAGGTAGACGTTGAGAGTGTCCCAATATACAGTGCTCAGCATAAATGAGTACACCTCAACAGATTTGTCAGAAAACCTTTAGTTTCCTTTGAGAATCAACATTTTCTTTGGGATACCATACTACTAAATACTTCAACAAATGTGGGCCAATGATTGCAAAGAGGATTTGTTAATATGCACACACAAAAAAGTAAGTTTTCTAAAAAGTTCACTCAAAACCATGTTGCAGAAATGAGTACACCCCAATGAAAGTCTTAGAAGCAAAGCTAAAGTTTAGACTACAAAATTCTAATTAACAAGAACTCAACCACAGGTATGTCTAATTATTCATTAAACAAGTGTCTAGCAGACAAGTACCGTAGACTATAAAAGGGTGTAACATAACAACGAAAACCTCTTCCTATTTCATACTGTCAGCAGTGGCACTACATGGAAAAGAAATGTTGCAAGACCTTAGAAAGAAAATAATTTATTTACACAAGAAAGGTGAAGGCTACAAGAAGATCAGCAAAGCTTTACTTATCAGAATACTGTAGCAAAAGCGATACAAAAATGTAAAAAAGATGTAACTGCAACCTTCTCACAGATGTCCAGGCTGTCCAGTGCAGTTAACACCTGAACAGAAGCATCTTCTCATGAGAACAGTTGAAGAAAATCGCCATGCAATTACACTGCAGTTAGCTAAAGAAGTAGCCAAACTGGGGTGAGTATTTGCCATGACACAATACAGCGTACGCTGCAGAGGAATGGCATGCACAGGTGTTGTCCACGAAGGAAGCCTCTCCTAAAGCCTGCCTACAATTTGCCAGAGCCAATGCTGAAAAAATATCCCTGAGGAAGAGAAGTGATACTTCTCGAAATGTGTTGGATTTTTCCCATTTCAGCTTTAGTATCTGTGCTTCCATCTGAAAGAAAGAACTAAACTAAAGGACTCTGGGATTGAGCCAAGCCATTGGAGCTTTTACCACAGCTGGACTATCGAAGGTACAGACCACGGGAGAAACGAATGTAGGAATGATTTATATCACGAACCAACTGCACTATTCATATAGGGGAAAATTGGATGTGGTAGAATCTCAACAGGAGCCAATTAAGAGACGGTTTATACTTGATAGTTTGTGCAGAAACCATACTGTTTTCTATATTCCAATGCTGAAAAAGATGAAGACCACTGGGACTCTATACTATTAGTGATGACACCGAGATATATATTTTTGGAAATATGGATTCAATCATGGATGGTGTCGCAAATGAGAGACGTACAAAACGAAATGCATGGTGGATACAGTGAAATAGCGTCCTCATATGAGGCTGCATTAATGCTGCTGGTGTTGGGGAGCTGCAGATGTACTGCTCTATATTGAAAGAGAAGATGTTACCATGACTCTGTGTCCTTGTTTGTCGTGCACTTTTCCAACATGACAATGATCTAAAACATATCTAAGGCCACTATTGCATTTCTGAAGAAGAACCAGGTGAAATGATTCAGTGGCCAAGTATGTCTCCTGATCTGAACCCAATCTAACACCTATGGAGAACTCTAAAGAGACAAGATTCGCGTCCCCACCTATCCCTTGGTTGAACTTGATGGACTTATGTTACTAGTAACTATGTAACCATAGTAACTATGTAACTCTTCATCCAGCATCCATACTCTACAAGAGGTTCTTGAAGAATGAAAAAAGATAAATGTTGCAATATTTCGCCAATTTGTTCATTCCGTGCCGCGAAGATTTGGTGCTGTCCTTAAGAATCATGGAGGTCATACAAAATACTAGATGAAGTAGTTTTTGATGTGGGGTGTACTCCTGTTTGCATCAACAAATTTCTATGACGTCACTTCCGGTTTTGTGTTCCACAGTGGAACGCATATCACTTCCGGTTATCGGCACACGATCTGGCTGCTCTTTTCCCTGTGTTCATATACACTATCACTTTTCTCACATTTTGATCAGTGTAGGTACTGCCTATGTTAGGAAACCATGGTTTTTTGATTAGGTTGTTTCCACACTAACGGTTCTACTTAGCAGGAAGTGACGATGTGCGTTCCAAGATGGAACGCACACCGCCTACATCCTCTTGTGTGGCCACACACCATCAGATACACCAAGTGTTTTTAATTTAGTTCATTAACACACATATAAAAAGCCCTGTCTGTCATTACATCCACATATCCCCTTGAGGAAGCTAACGTGAGTCGGGGTGTCTGGGACCTTCTCTGGTTAGTATACTACAACCTGCTTTTATCCTCTTGCCTCCACATGTTGGATATGCACTTGGCACTTTTTATAGCATGCTGCTGATGTTTGTTATACCCTATCACTGTGAAGCTGTCGCTTATGGGGTGGTAGAAGTACTTGCTTGAACATGCTTGTAGGAGGATAGCAGTCTTTTCAATATTTCCATTGAATATTGGGTCCCTATTTTTGTCCTGTGTATTTTATCGCCTATGTCTATGTTATTATATGTATTAATAAAGGAGTTACTTATTTTCATACTACCATTTTTGTCGTGCACAATTAATTGGTGAGGCTTCTAGTACAGCATTGTGCATGGCACTTTAGCTTTATAAACTATATCTTATAGGTGTACAGTAGTATCAACTAATTTCAGTAAAACTTAAAATCTAAGTTTTATTTTATTAACCTTATAAATTGAGTGTAGGGCGGCTCACTAAAACCTAAAAAATGGAATAAGGTGCTCAATCCAAACGGAGCGTACCCAACGCTTGTAGTAGGGAATTGTGAGTTGTAGATGAAGGGATGGCACTCAGATCATAGGTTTATGTATGGAAAATAATATTTATTATAGGATGGTTGGGTATGCCAAATGTACAGTAGTAAAAAAGTGCTGAATGCAATCAATTTAAAATATAAAGGATTAGAATATAAATACATAAAGGAAATGATAAAACTTCAATTAAATAGTAAATCCTAGGAAAGATAGAAATATAAAAAGATGATGCTGTAACAGTATAAATAAAAATACAAATATAATAAAATAGCCGAGGGAGGTATAATGTATATAAGTCTTACGGACCTACTGTAGGTAGGTATAAGTATCCAGTCCAATAGTATCCGGGAAATGGATAAGGGGTGGGTACCTTCTTTTAGGGAATGTAATAACGTTCAGTTTAAATTAGTTAATTGGCCCTCTTGTCCCAAAAATAAATGGGGTATCCGTAAGTTGGATAGGAGGTGAATATCTACTGTGTGAGGTATAAACACATCCGGTTATAGTTTGCTTATTTTGATATTCATAGTCTAGTAGTGGTGGGTTGTAATGTATAATACTGCTGTGTTAGCAGGTACGTTACCCTCCTGGTAGTTACTGGTAGGCTGGTGAGCGGCTCCTGACGGGCGGATAGCGTCCACGTGTGGTGTTCCCGCTCGCGGGGCTGTTTGCTCTGCCTATTTGCTGCTGTTGTTTTTCGTCACTTCCGGTGACGTCACCTGCGCTCGCTGACTCTCCCGCTCGATTTTCATTGGCGTTCCACGTGGAGGCTGATGGCGGGAAAACGCTGCAGCTTTCAAAAAATTAAGTTTGCTCCGGAGCTTTTTAACTTTGGGATCCTTTTTAGCTAGCTGGTTTGAGTATGGCTAACTCAATACTGCTCCTTCTTCAGTGGGAATGAGTAGCCTGTTTTACTTTGGTCTAGATATATGGACCTAATTGGATCCAATTAGTAGTTGGAGGAGTGGTCTTGGACGTAATTCCCTGGTGTTTGGTAACATTTGTACTGGACTTACAGATGAGAAGGATGGGATCCGGATGTAGTAGTTATAACATAGAAATAGGATGCAGCAATATAATAGACAAATATGGTGTCTATGGATTTTATGGTTATACAATAAATGTAAAAATTATAAAAACAAATATATAGAAAATTTATTATAAAGCAAACCGTATAATAAAAACACTACAATAGAGATGGTAGCAAGTGGGGTAAATCCATAGATATAAAACTATGGACATAAGTCAATAAACATAAATCCATAGATATTGTGTGTCTGTAGCTATCAATTAGATGTCAGACGGGTAATCTGCCTGAAGGCAGTGTGGATCAATAGTGGTTTTAGTTGGATATTTAGGTTTAGTCAGATCATAATGACTTCCAAATATGGTGTGCTACATAGATGGACACCGGCTGCAGATTTGATTGGGCCTGCAGGTTTGGTTGAAGGGAGAGCGTTGATGGTGTAAAATGGGGGAGGGGCCCACCTGGGAGGAGGGGTCGGAGTGCTGATAGACAGCCAGACTACGATCCCAATTCCCGAGGGGGGCACCCCACCCGAGTGGTCAATGTGTTTGTGTGGCATTGAATCATATTCATAAGAAGCCGAAAATTTTCATCTCCGCATTGAGACCATTCGGGATCATTGTGTTGAACTCAAATATTTTTCTAGATTCAGACCTAGACATAGCCGCTATATGGTTGCCACCTCTTCATTGGCGTGTAGTTTTCTCTAGGGCTACATAGGTGAGTGATGACGGGTCGCAGTTATGTTGTTCCTTATAGTGTCTAGAGACAGAGTGTAGCTCATATCCTTTTTTGATATTTGATATGTGTTCTGATATTCTAGTTTTGAGTAGTCTCTTTGTACGCCCTATGTACTGCTTAAAACAGGGGCATTGTAGGACATAGATTACATTGCTAGAATGGCACGAGAGATGTTCCCGGATCTGGTGTTTATATGTACTGTTAGTTGCATTCACCGTGGTTGTCTTTCTCGGAAAATTTGTAATCTTGCAGTTGTGGCATTTGCCACACCTAAAGAAGCCCTGCAGTGATAGCCAGCTTGAATTGGGTTTAAAAAAGAACATACCCCATTTATTTTTGGGACAAGAGGGCCAATTAACTAATTCAAACTGAACGTTATCACATTCCCTAAAGAAGGTACCCACCCTTTATCCATTTCGCGGATACTATTGGACTGGATACTTATACCTACCTACAGTAGGTCCATAAGACTTATATACATTATACCTCCTACGGCTATTTTATTATATTTGTATTTTTATTTATACTGTTACAGCATCATATATTTTTATATTTCTATATTTCCTAGGATTTACTATTTAATTGAAGTTTTATCATTTCCTTTATGTATTTATATTCTAATCCTTTATATTTCAAATTGATTGCATTCAGCACTTTTTTACTACTGTACATTTGGCATACCTAGCCATCCTATAATAAATATTCTTTTCCATACATAACCTATGATCTGAGTGCCATCCCTTCATCTACAACTCACATTTTATTAACATTACTTTCATGTTTTGGGTTAAACAAATATTCTATGTAACTCAGTCTTGAAAAGAAAATGGCAACAGTAATGTATAAGTAAGTTGACACCATACAATAAAAGTACATGTGGCTACAGTATATAAATATGCCGAGATACAGAGTAAACCAGCTGTGTACCAAATAAAAAGCGACCAACAGTTGAGCAAACAGGTTGGTAAACATAAAACCAAACGGTTGAAATGGGCCAGTAATGCAGGGTTGTCGTCAGAAGAGGTAAAAGTCAACAAAGACATAGTCCATGGAGAACTGGTGTTTAAAATCCAAGAAGGTTTAAAATCTTGTTTCTGTATTGTTTCTGAAGCTCCATGGAGAAATCCAGAAAGACAAACTCTGTGCCATAACTTCTTTAAAGGTAGGCTCCTCATTCTCATCTGCTGGCATAGATTCTAGCTGTGCAGGATGTATAATAACATGTGGCCTTCTCTGAACAGAATGTTACAATTATGTGTGAGCCGCCTTGTCAGATGACATTCTGGTAAATTCATGCAGGCGGTCAGCTTTGGTCCTTATGAGGACTCATAATATACAGTATGTGCTGGTTAGTAATAGTTGCAGCAAAGAAGATAAAGCACCAGCAAGGTATTAAAGTTAGAAAATATTACTGTGAGGATGCTTTTTATCGACTGGAAAACTGGTCAGGATTGGAGAAAAGATGGATTGCAGTGATTACAGGTCAGAAAATCTGCTTCAGTGCACTGGAGATACTGGGAGGGAACTTTACCGTCCTACCGGACAATTACCCCCAACATACTGCTAAGGCCTCATGCACACGACCGTATTTTGTTTCCGTGTCCGATCCGTTTTTTTTGCGGATAGGATGCGGACCCATTCATTTCAATGGGTCCGCAAAAAACGTGGACAGCACACCGTGTGCTGTCCGCATCAGTATGTCTGTTCCGTTGCTCCGCAAAAAGAATTGTGCATGTCCTATTTTTTTTCTAGTTTGCGGACAGGGATAGGCATTATTACAATGGATCCGCAAAAAAAAAACACGGATGCCATACGGAACGTCATCCTTTTTTTTGCGGACCGCATAACACATACGGTCGTGTGCATGTAGCCTAAAGCTACACTGGAGTGATTTAAGGGTTGGAATGGTCTAAGTCAAATCCCAGAACTCAATCTAAGAAATCTGTGAAATGACTTGAAGACTTCTGTACACCAATGTGACCCATCTAACTTGAAGGATCTAGAATGATTAAAGCGAATAGAGACATCACCCCAAGAGAATTGTATTGTTTATTTCACCAAAAGGTGGTTCCCAAAGTATTGACTTTCAGAGGGTGAATAATTTTTGTTCTCTGTTTTTGTGTTAATTTTTTTGTGTCACAGTAGAAAATATTTTGCACTCACAACGTGATTGCCATGTTGTGTAAATCATATAGTACAAAACCCCCTATATTAATACTAATAAATCAATACCAGATCAGTGGGGGTCTAACACCTGGCAATCACAATAATAACCTATTTCAGGTAGTTGCCGGCACCAGAAACTATACAGTGGATGGAAGGCTCCTTCCACTATATTGTTACTAATGCCAGCAGCTGCCCAAAGCAGCTTGTTAGGTAGAGTGTTGGACAGCCACTTATCTGATATTGATATACCTATCTATCTTGAGGATAGGCCATCAATATCTAAGTACTGGAAAACCCCTTTAAGAACCATATTCTGAGCCTCTCTTGGATGCTCTTTATGAAAGCGATCGGTCTCATGGCTGGCCGATCAGTTTATGATGTTATATGACCAGCCACCTCAAAAATTAGCCATATATGCCTGAAAACCCGTAAGCCAGTACATCATGTAGCATCATGCTCTTACTACTCCTCATCCTTATAGACATTACATTACTTATATGCAGTTGTAATAATAATGGGCACAGTCTATGTTTAAGCCAGAACCTGCCTGGTCATATGATACATATAATACCACTCCTCCAATTGGCAAGCAGGTTTATGTATAGGGTGTTATGTACTACTATATGGCTATATGTGTAATAATAGTGCTCCATATTCCAGTATAGGGCTGTATATGTAATTCTGGTGCTCCATATCACGCTATAGAGCTCTATATATAGGTATAGTGCTCCTTGCATAGGGCTACATACAGTATGTACTGACCGGATACCACGTCACCGTAAGTCTGTGTATAAAACAATGGTGCTCCATATATGACTATAGAGTTGCATATAGGAGTCCTATTGTCTTAAAAGGGTATTCTGTTGTATTTTTGTATGGACTCCACCTACCACCACTGTGGCTACGGTTGACTTTTTGCAGACCATGCCTACTTGTGTTGCTCCAGCCTGCTGCTAATTGAGATACACCTACAATATGAGACCACTTTTAGATTTTTCTCCAGGGCCACTTTTACTTGTCAATCCAATCCTGTTGGTGAGGGTCCGGTGTCCATCAGCCCATTGATCACCTTTCTCAGCTGCTCTCGGGAATAACGCAGACCGCTCCGTCCACTTTGTAGTATTTTTGCCTCGTTACTGCAGAGCTGCTCCCATTTGCTTGAAAACCCCTTTAACTACAGTCACACATTGTTTTTCCTATTTTTTATGCTTTAAATAAACTATAGTTAAAGCACCAGATAAAACTATTATTTTGTATTCCTCCATACACTAAACCCTGAACTGTAATCTTTTAGTCATTTTATTCTCTTTATTTTCCAATAAATAATGAGATAAATTGAAGGTTAGACTCACAACGGGCCTTTCAGCGAACCTCACTGTGAAGAACAAAAGCATTAACATAATTACTAAGAGCGGTATTTATTCAAACATATTGTAATATCCTGACACTACATCGTGTGCGGCTTATTATTTTCTGGCCGAATTGTTAAAACATTCATGTTAATAGCCCTCCTTGTGTTTGACTTGTATGTGTAGTTCACAGAAGCGAAGCAAATGGTACAACACAGCTTTTCAGAGAGAACCTAGGAATGCGCCTTTTTTTCTTGCTATGTAAACTCCTACACTTAGGAGGCATGTAACAATCTTATAAACCATGCAGATCTGTATAATCCCTCAAAGGAATCTTTTGTATGGTGCATAACAAAGAGGTATTTTAAAATATATTCTTTTGAGTTGATGGTTTCAAACATAAATGCTGGAATAACAATATGGGCACGTTGGTAGGATTATTTTCGACAATAAAATAGGGGTAAATACATAAGGAGGCACATGTACTAATCTTCCTATTCAAAAAAAATCCTAAGGCAATTGTAAACAATAATTATCGATGTATCTATTCCATATTTCAATCAAGTTTTGCATTTTTAATGGTCCGGTGGCAGGCAGTCAAGATATTATATCTTGTGTATCATTGCATCAATCCTTTATGCCCGTTCTAGTGCCTTGCATAAGTATTAACAGTCCTTAATGTTTTTTTTCTGTTTTTTCTATTTTGTTTTGAAATGTATTACAACCTAGAATTACAATGTATTATTTTTTTTTTTATCATCTGTGTTTTTATTATTTGGATAACTAGAAAAGTCATCCATCATTTCACATTAAAGTACAAACATTTCCCTTACGGGTTCATGAATAACAATGGATGACATGACATATTCAAGATACAGTACCTATCTAGTATTACATCATACTGAGATACAAATCTTGATAACGACATATAAAACATTAACCTTGTTCATATCCAGAAGCCAATGAAAAATTGACATGAGCCCAATTACGGATTTGTTTAGATCAGTAAATAAAATTTAAATAAAATTTAAATAAAATTTAACTTTAAAATTTAAAGTAAGAGGAGAGGGGTGGGGGGGGGGGGGGGGCAGGGGGGGGGGGGGGGGAAGAAGAAAGGGAAGGGGGAAGAAGAATGTTACTCGTGGTTTAGAAACCTAATTCTTCAGGTATCAGGAGGGGGATCAATTCTTGTTGCTCCACCATATGATGACTTCAACCAAGCATCCCAAGTTTTGAGAAACTTATGATGGTTACGACATGATCTACTGGACATCTCTTCAAACCTACATATTTGATGCACTTTTTCCATCCACTCATTAATGGAAGGGGGCACAGTATTTAGCCATTTCAATGGTATTAAAGATTTGGCTGCTGCTAAAAAGTGGTTTATCAAGACTGAAGGCTGCTGATGTGTACCCGGTATAGGAAGCCCAAGCAAGACCAGGGCCGGGGTCAACTTAATTTGCATACCCAAGATTTCTGTTACTATACGTTCTAATTCAGACCAGAAGGGGCATATAAGCTTACAGTCCCACCAAATATGTGCATGTGTACCAATTTGAGAGTTGCACCTCCAGCATTGATTTGAGGATGACAAGCCATGCGCTTGAAGAAACTCCGGTGTTTTGTACCATCGAGCCAAAATCTTATAATGTGTTTCCTGCAAGCGCACACATCTGGAGAAACCATGAGACTTCTGGAGTATTTGATTCCTTTCTAACTCTGTGAAAGAGAGACCCAATTCCTTTTCCCAGGACGAAATGTACCCCGGGCAGTTCGAAACCTTGGCTCCCCTCACTACTGGTAACACTTCAGAGAGCTTACCAAGTCTGGAGACCGTAGATGACAGGACTAGTTCAAAATCAGTAAGCTCCCTGAAGGGGTAATTGTTTAGCAGGAAATCCGCACAACACCTGTTAAAGTGAGAAATATGCAAAAATGTGAGAGTAAAGTTTGGAATCAACTCTTGCAGTTCTGTTCGGCTGGGAGTCCCTCCGCTCGGGAATAATTTTGAGACTGTCACTCGTCCTATTTGTTCCCACATGGGTTTAAAGGTCAGAGATTCTCTACCCACGACCACAGGTATCAAACTGGAAGGCAGCAACGGTGAGACCTTAGGAGCAAGAGAAGGAGACAAGGACGCCCATGTATCAGAAGCGCCTTTAAAGAGTAGATTATTATCAAATGGGTTAAACTTTTTACTTGTTTTGGAGGGTAACCATAGATCTCGTAGTAATTCTCCTTTATAAGCCCTTTCAGACCACTTGGAAATATTCTGCGGTTCAGAGAAGCCTACTAAATTACTCCATCTTCTCAATTGGATCGCTTTATATAGAGTTTGCACATCCGGCAGACCTATCCCTCCTTGTCCCCGGGGTCTAACTAAAAGTTCATGCGCTAAACGTGGGCGTTTCTGCTTCCATATATACCTCGAGAACAGTGATCTTAATTTGGCGAAAAAGACTTGTGGTAAAGCAATCGGCAGCATTTGCATCTTGTATAGGATCCTGGGGAGGATGTACGTTTGAATGACATTTTTCCTACCAAACCACGAGATCAGTGGGATATCGTAATCTGTAAGGATTTTTTGAAGTTCCGTAAGAAGCGGACGGAAATTCATATCATATAGTTTGTGAATGGACGAGGAGATATGCACGCCTAGGTATTTAAGAGAGGAAGAAGCCCACACAAAAGGTGAGATATCTTTGACTTCTCTAAGCCTCTGTTTGGTCAGGGAGATATTCAGTAACTCCGATTTAGTGACATTCACTTTAAAATTTGACACCTCTCCAAAAACCTTAAACAGGTCTACCAGGCAGGGCAATCCCTCCTCCGGTTCAGGTAACAAAAATAGTAAGTCATCTGCAAAAGCTAAAGCCTTCAATTCCCCTTCAGGGGTGGAAAAACCTCTAATGCTCGAGTTTTGTCTCACTTTTTGAAGTAATGTCTCCATCACTAGAACAAATAGAGTGGGGGATAGAGGACAACCCTGCCTGGTACCGTTTGCAATCCCAAAAGGAGTCGATAAATAGTCATTGATCAGCAGAGAGGCCGATGGCTGAGAGTATAGCGAGAATATCGCTTCTATGAAATTGTTTGGGAAGCCAAACTTCATGAGGGTAGAGCGCATAAAAAGCCAGTTAACTCTATCAAAGGCCTTCTCGGCATCTACTCCGAGAAGGACCAGTGATCTAGATTCTGCATGTGCCTGATGTATTGCAGTGAGAAGTTTAATTGTATTGGTCCTCCCCTCCCTCCCCGGGACAAAGCCTGATTGTTCCTCCCCTATCAAGTGAGGCAGAAGCTTCTTAATTCTTAAGGATAGTAACTTAGCCCAAATTTTCAGGTCTAAATTTAGAAGTGATATGGGTCTGTAACTTCCACATTCTTCTGGATTTTTCCCTTCTTTCGCTATAAGGGTAATATGGGCCTCCTGGGACTGCTTAGGTAGTGGATCACCCTCAAACAATGAGGAACAGAGATCCAAGAGGTGAGGCATAAGTATTTCCTGGAATTTTTTGTAATAAAGCAATGGCAGTCCGTCCGGGCCTGGACTTTTTCCTGGGGGGAAGGAGGCGAGGACCATAGAAACTTCCTTTTGTGTGATAGGAGTAATGAGGGAATTGATCATTGCCTGGTCTAGCTTTGGTAAGGAGATGTCTTGTAAGAAGCTATCTGTTAAGATTTTCTTCTGATTTTCGCTATATGTAGTATTGGCTTTATCTATATTATATAGTGCCGAGTAATATTTATGGAAAGCCGCTGCCATCTCTGGAAGCGACGATGTTGTCTTTCCCATGTGATCCTTGATTTTATGAATGTGTTGTTTAGCTTTCTCCTTCTTAAGTAGAGCCGTCATAAGCTTCCCACCTTTGTTCCCATGTGCATATAGCTTATGTCTAAAATGTAAATATGCTTTGTCAGATTTATTCTGTAAGTGAGTGAGGAGCTTTTCTCTTAAAACTCTTAATTTCTCTTGTGTGGGCCTCAAGCTGGTGTTCTTGTGTTCTCTCTCCAAGATGGATATTTGCTCTAACAACTCATCTGTGACTTTCTGCCTTTCCTTTTTTAATTTAGACCCCCATGAGATGAATAAGCCCCTAACAAAAGCTTTATGAGTTTCCCATATTATTGGACTCTTTGGACCAGAATTTTTGTTTAAATCAAAGAAGAACCTGAGTTGCGATTGTATATCAAGAAACGCTTTAGTATTTTCTAAAATCTGCTCGTTTAGGCGCCATCTCCATGCTGTTGGGACAACGTCAGCTAAAGTAAGGGAAAAATGAACCGGTGCATGATCTGATATAGTTATAGACGAGATACCTGTGGTCGTTACCCATGACAATAAAGAATCGTGAACCATCAAGTAATCCAACCTTTGATGCGAGTTATGAACTGAAGAAAAATAGGAGTAGTCCCGAGCGGAGGGATTCTGCAGTCGCCAAATGTCTGAAAGAAAAAGTTCAGAAAATTTAGAACGCAATCTAGCTAATGCACGGTTAGAAATACCTGACTTGTTCGTAGAGGAATCCAGTGAAGGATTCAAAGTTACATTCAAATCTCCTCCCAAGATTATTGGGCCATCTGCAAACAATTTAAGTTTATCCAAGGAGTCTAGAAGCCAAGAAACTTGACCATGATTGGGAGCGTACAAGTTTGCCAAAGTAAGTTTGGTATTATAAATCTGCACTCTCAGAAATAACATTCTACCTTCCAAATCTGTGTATTGTTTCAGAATTTTGATAGGGATAGCTTTATGTACTGCTATCGATACTCCCTTGGAAGCTGAAGTAGCATGGCAGGAATGATACCAGTTTGTGAAGTGTTTGGAGGGTAACTTGGGGATTTTATTTTTCTTAAAATGAGTCTCTTGTAAGAAGAGAATAGAGGCTTTAAGTTTCTTGAGCATGTCCAGTATATGATGTCGTTTGTTAGGGGTATTTAAGCCCCTTACATTAAAGGTTGCGCATCTGATTTCACTCATATTCCTAAATATTCCTGATACCTATTAGAGAAGTGTAGTATAGGAATGGGGTAATGGGGTAGGGGGAGGAAGAGGAGGAGGAGAAGACAAAATAATAATAACAATATATGAACGAGAAATAAAATAAAATAAAGTGAAATAAAATCAAGTAAAAGATGAACTTCAAATCTCTTGAAGTTAATAAAATGGGTTGTTGTGTGAGATAATACTCAGAGAGGAGGGGACTGTGTGTTCAAATTGTGAACAACCCTTGACCTGTGGTGTACAGGTACATAGCATTATGTTAAACGAAAGAACGAAAGGCAAATCGCCAACTAATATATACCATATCTATAGTGTAAAATGTCAGTTTCCTTCCAAAGATACATATAGTAGCTAACCTGGATTGGGAAGCGGGATAAGGGAAGAAAAAGGGGGGGGGGGGGGGGGGAGGGGAGGGGGGGGGGTACTGTGGATGAATTACTATGCTTGAAGACTAGAGAGTACATGCTTATAACTGTCACAATTTCTCAAGCACCAACAATTACTTGTCTAGTTCCTAACAGTCTATTGACTAGTAAGTCAAATATCAAATCAGGTCCTTAAGCAGATAAGTACGGCCATAGGTGCTGCCCATATTTGACTAACAGGACAGTAGCAACATGAAGGGAAGGTGGGTAAGGAGGGGAGGGACAGAGCATGGGGAAGAGTTTAACTGAGGCAGAATTATATGATACATGTAATATTCTCCATTAAAGCATTCTATGCATCTGATGTTTTGATGTTTCGTCTGCACCATCTAAGGAAATTACAAGCATAACTTCCAATCAGACTATGCAAAAACGCAGAACCTATATCTTCCTTAGCGGCCTACTCAACTTCAGGAGGAAGGGTAAGGGGGGGGGGGGGGGGGGGGGGGGGAATGGGGTAGACGAAAACAGTACACTAATACATTTCTGCCGCTTAATAATAAGGTACAGTACAGTATATTAATTATACTTCTATGTTGTCAGGTAATAAGCTGAATCAGAGTCCTGCTTGAGTGAGCTCTTGCATAGAGAAACCGATGGTATCTTGTGTGTATCCTAGATAACAACTTAAAAGGGAAGATTAAGGGAAATGGAAGGAGGGGGGGGGAGGAGGGGGGGGGGGGAATATGGAAGGAAGGAAAAGTTACACAAATTATATGTAAACCAACGTTCTTCTTGAGATCTGTCTTAGAAGAATTTCCTTTAAACAGATTGAAGGGATCCATTCCCAACGGATGAACATCGGAACGTATTCAGCTACCATGAATCTGCTTGTGGATCAACAGGGACCGATTCAAAGTAGGAGACAACAAGACATGCTCCTGTTTCAGCGAGGTGGTGACTTGTTGTGAAACGATGGCCTCTTTGCTCTCTGGGGTTTCGGCCTAGAAGCAGTATGCCAATCTTCAAGCTGAGGTAAAAGAGGTAGACGAACCAAGTCTGCCGCCGGCGACCATGATGGAATCTCAATTGGTTCTATGTCCAAAATCTTCCACGCGGTTTCTAAATCAGCAGGGTTTTTTATGATTATTCGCTTATCATTTTTTAATATAGATATTCCGAATGGGAACAGCCAGGCATATTGGAGGTTTTTTGCCCTTAGTTTTTCCAGCAGCGGTCGCAACATTCTCCGCTTCTGTAAGGTAGAGGGGGCAATGTCCTGATATAGAGAGATCTCGGCTCCTTCATATGTAGTAGGGCTCTTTTCCCTAGCCGCTCTTAGAATCGCTGCCGTGTCCACAAAAGATAGTAAACCGCAAATTATATCACGCGGTGGCTCATTAGGCTTCGGCCTCGAGCGAAGGGCCCTATGTATACGCTCTATTACTACCTCCAGTGCCCGGTCCGGCCCCAGGAGTTCAGCAAATATTTCTTTTGCCACTTTAGGGAGCGCCTCATTAGCCCAGGATTCAGGTAGCCCTTTTATTCTAATATTTTTACGACGGCTTCTGTTCTCCTGGTCTTCTATTAATGTATAAGCCGTGTTCACATGAGCCTCCAGCTGCTCTGTTCTAGTCGCGAGACCTGTAGCATGAACAGTTAACTCCGAGCACGTCGTCTCGAGGGCCTCCGTTCGGAAACCAAGGGCATGTAAGTCCGTTTTAATGTCAGCTAGGTCGTCCCTTACCGGTCTTAGTGCCTGGGCTAGGGTCCTTTTTAGTACTGTCGCAGTGAGCGCTTCATCTGCGGGTTGTTCTTCTTCACTGCTGGAGTGGCGCTCCTCTTCTTCCGATTCCCTCAGCTCGGAGGGTTCCGGCGCCATCTTGGCCTGTGTGGCGGGAGAGTGAGTAAGTCTCTTAGCAAAGAGTTTCGACACCGCTGCTTGATTCATTTTAGATCTGGTGGATCCTTCAGCTTCCCTCGGCTGGTATCTTCCTATTTTGCCCATAATTTTGCCGATCTGATGGGGTATTTCAATGCTAGTACAGGTACGTGGCAGGAGAGAGCTCTCTCAAGCTGCCATCCAGTCCGCGGTCAAGCTCCGCCCCCCAATTACAATGTATTATTATTTTTCTTTTTTGCCATTTGATTTACACGTCTACCATTTAAAGAGGACCTTTCATCAGAATCAAGTATGTAAACTGAATATACAGACGTGTAGAGCGGCGCCCAGGGATCCCCCTGCACTTACTATTATCCCCGGGCGCCGCTCCGTTCTCCGGTTATAGCCTCCGGTATAGTCATAGTTAGGCTCCACCCACTTGAGCCTGCCGGCGTCTCTTTCTCCTATGCTGTAGTGCTGGCCAATCGCAGCGCTCAGCTCTTAGCCAGGCTATGAGCTGAGCGCTGCGATTGGCCAGCGCTACAGCATAGGAGAAAGAGACGCCGGCAGGCTCAAGTGGGTGGAGCCTAACTATGACTATACCGGAGGCTATAACCGGAGAACGGAGCGGCGCCCGGGGATAATAGTAAGTGCAGGGGGATCCCTGGGCGCCGCTCTACACGTCTGTATATTCAGTTTACATACTTGATTCTGATGAAAGGTCCTCTTTAAGGTGCAAAATATTTTCTAATGTGACACAATAAGAAAAAGTATTCATCCCATGAAAGTCAAGACTCTATGGAGCCAACTGTTGGTGCAATTACAGATACGCGTCTTATGGTCTTTGTTAGCTGAGCACATCTAAACCCTGGGATTTACAGGGAGTGCAGAATTATTAGGCAAGTTGTATTTTTGAGGATTAATTTTATTATTGAACAACAACCATGTTCTCAATGAACCCAAAAAACTCATTAATATCAAAGCTGAATATTTTTGGAAGTAGTTTTTAGTTTGTTTTTAGTTTTAGCTATTTTAGGGGGATATCTCTGTGTGCAGGTGACTATTACTGTGCATAATTATTAGGCAACTTAACAAAAAACAAATATATACCCATTTCAATTATTTATTTTTACCAGTGAAACCAATATAACATCTCAACATTCACAAATATACATTTCTGACATTCAAAAACTAAACAAAAACAAATCAGTGACCAATATAGCCACCTTTCTTTGCAAGGACACTCAAAAGCCTGCCATCCATGGATTCTGTCAGTGTTTTGATCTGTTCACCATCAACATTGCGTGCAGCAACAACCACAGCCTCCCAGACACTGTTCAGAGAGGTTTACTGTTTTCCCTCCTTGTAAATCTCACATTTGATGATGGACCACAGGTTCTCAATGGGGTTCAGATCAGGTGAACAAGGAGGCCATGTCATTAGATTTTCTTCTTTTATACCCTTTCTTGCCAGCCACGCTGTGGAGTACTTGGACGCGTGTGATGGAGCATTGTCCTGCATGAAAATCATGTTTTTCTTGAAGGATGCAGACTTCTTCCTGTACCACTGCTTGAAGAAGGTATCTCCAGAAACTGGCAGTAGGACTGGGAGTTGAGCTTGACTCCATCCTCAACCCGAAAAGGCCCCACAAGCTCATCTTTGATGATACCAGCCCAAACCAGTACTCCACCTCCACCTTGCTGGCGTCTGAGTCGGACTGGAGCTCTCTGCCCTTTACCAATCCAGCCACGGGCCCATCCATCTGGCCCATCAAGACTCACTCTCATTTCATCAGTCCATAAAACCTTAGAAAAATCAGTCTTGAGATATTTCTTGGCCCAGTCTTGACGTTTCAGCTTGTGTGTCTTGTTCAGTGGTGGTCGTCTTTCAGCCTTTCTTACCTTGGCCATGTCTCTGAGTATTGCACACCTTGTGCTTTTGGGCACTCCAGTGATGTTGCAGCTCTGAAATATGGCCAAACTGGTGGCAAGTGGCATCTTGGCAGCTGCACGCTTGACTTTTCTCAGTTCATGGGCAGTTATTTTGCGCCTTGGTTTTTCCACACGCTTCTTGCGACCCTGTTGACTATTTTGAATGAAACGCTTGATTGTTCGATGATTACGCTTCAGAAGCTTTGCAATTTTAAGAGTGCTGCATCCCTCTGCAAGATATCTCACTATTTTTGACTTTTCTGAGCCTGTCAAGTCCTTCTTTTGACCCATTTTGCCAAAGGAAAGGAAGTTGCCTAATAATTATGCACACCTAATATAGGGTGTTGATGTCATTAGACCACACCCCTTCTCATTACAGAGATGCACATCACCTAATATGCTTAATTGGTAGTAGGCTTTTGAGCCTATACAGCTTGGAGTAAGACAACATGCATAATGAGGATGATGTGGTCAAAATACTCATTTGCCTAATAATTCTGCACGCAGTGTATACATGTTCTTCCTGTCAAAACTCCTCCAAATCCATGAAATTAGATGGGTTTTGTTGGTGTAGTCTTTAAGTCATGCCACATATTCTCGATAGGATTAAGTCTGGGCTTTGACTGGGCCATTCCAAGGTATCCGTTCCTTTAGATACCGGAGGTTTGTCCGTTTTATTTTTCTTCCCTATATTCCTGGAGTCATAACTTTTTTATTTTTCCATTCACATATCCATATAAGGGCTTGTTTTTTGTAGGATGCGTTGTACTTTCTAATGCCACCATTTAATATGGCATACAATGTAGTGAGAAGCGGGAAAAAAAATCAAAATGAGGTGTACTTGGAAGAAAAACGTAAATCCTCCACCGTTTTACGGATTTTGTCCCTACGGCGTAATGACCTGTGCCCTTCATTCTGTGGGTCAGTACAATTAAAACGATACCACATATGTATAGGTTTTATATCTAAATACTGTAAAAATAAAAATTTTGAAAAAATATGTATATATATTTTTTACATTACCACATACTGACCCCCATAACTAGTTATGTCTACTGAGTTGTGTGGTGCAAATTTTTTGTGGGACGATCTATAGTTTTTATTGATACGATTTTGGAGTGTGTTTGACTTTTTGATCACATTTTATAAAAAATTTTTGGGAAGAGAAGTGATGAAAAAATGACGAATCTGCCATTTTGATACTTTTTTTTTGGTTACGCCATTCACTATATTTTTATAGTATTGGCGTTTTCAGATGCGGTGATGCCCATGATGTTTTTTTTATTTATGTATTTATTTTTATTATATTATTTCAATTATTATTATATATATATATATATATATATATATATATATTTATTTTATTTTACTTTTCTTTTTTTTACTTTTTATATGTTTTTGTAGACCGTGTAGGAGGGTTTTTTCAAGGTTTAGATGCTGTGATCAAGTGTTAGGTTTTAATGATCGTGATCGGCTTTATTGCCGGTCGTGGTCATTACCCGCTGCACGTGCGAGTGGGCGCCATGTTTACCCATCGCTCCAGCGCCGTACATGCACAGCGCTGGTAGCAAAAAGATTAACACCTTCCCGACATCCGCCCTACATGTATGGGGGTTATCGGGTTTTTAAAGATGGTGCCAGCTCCACAACGGAGCGAGCACCATCACCACGGGTTGTCTGCTGTTTCATACAACAGACACCCGCAGCTAATGTCTGCGATCAATGGTAATGCTGACCACGGACATTTAACTCCCTCAGATACCGTAGTCAAATGTAATCACGGTGTCTGAAAGGGCTAAAGCCCAGAAGCGGGTAAAAGAATTGCCTCCCCCTGGTGGAGATCGGGGAAGGCGTTCATTCATAGTAATGAGCCTGTACTAGGCTTCCCGACTCATTAATTGTATATTACAGTTCAGGACAGCAGATGGCAGCACTGAACTGTAATATAGTGATTTCTGTATGAAATTATGGAGCAAATTCCATTATTCTATACAAATTGCAATCTGATGACTGCAATTGAGATCCAATTGAGAACCTAACAAAAAGTAAAACAAAATATTTTGAAAAATATTAAATAAAAAATGAAAAAATTCAAATCAACCCCCCCTTTCCCCAAAATCAAAATAAAATAAACAATTAAAAAGAAAAAACATTATAGCCATCACTGCGTGCGAAAACGCCTGTACTATTAAAATATAAAAAAAATCTTATCCCATATGGTGAATGGCGTAATGGGAAAAAGAAAATAAAAATTCCTGATTCACCATTATTTACATCACTTTACACACCCCAAAATGGTACTAGCAAAAACTACAGATCGTCCCCATCGAGCCCTCACACATCTCCATAGACATAGCTATAAAAAAGTTCTGGGGACCAAAATATGGCAATGACAAGAAAAAATAACAAAATTTAAAAGTTTTTTTTTTTCAGTATTAAAATGCAAGAAAAACTATACATATTTGGTATTGGAGTAATTGCACTAACCTTAAGAATGAAGAGCGCCATTAAAACTCTGTGTAGTGTACATTTTATAGTCTTACTATGTACAGATACTTTCACCTCTGCTGTGGGTCTTTGGAGCTCCTTCAATATTATTGTTGTTGTCTTTGTTGAATGTCTGATAAATGCCCTTCTTGTCCAATCTGTGAGTTTTGGTGGGCCATCTACTTTTGTCAGGTTTGTAGTTGTGCAATATTCTTTCCATTTTGTTATAATGGTCCTAAGGGTATAGACACACGGTGCGGTTGTGATACGGTTATCATGTTGGTTACTGCATGCATAATCATGCGTTGAGGGTGCGTTTTTCTGTCTGCCTCTGTTGGTTTTTCCTGGTTCTTAACCCTTAGGATACTGCAGTTTTTTTTTATTCTTCTTCCCTATTTTCCGAGAGCCATAACTTTTTTATATTTCCGGTCACATAGCCGTATGAGGGCTTATTTTTTGCAGGACAAGTTGTACTTTCTAAAGCTACCATTAATTATGGCATAAAATGTAGTGGGAAGCGGTAAAAAAAATTCCAAATGGGGTGGAATTGGAAAAAAAATGCAATTACTCCACTGTTTTACGGGTTTTGTTCCCACTGCATTTAGTTTTTTCGGCAAAACTGACCCATTCTCTGGGTCAGTACGATTACAATGATACCCCATAAGTGTAGGTTTTTTATGTCTAAATAGTGTAAAAATAAATGTAAACTTTGATACAAATAATTTTTTTACTTCACCATATTCTGACCCCCATAACTTTTTTATACTTATGTCTACTGAGCTGTTTAGGGGCTCATTTTTTTTGCAGAACAATCTGTAGAATTTATTGATACCATTTTGGAGTGTCCGTTACTTTTTGATCACATTTTATTACATTTTTGGGGGTCAGAGAAGCAATGAAAAAATGGCAAATTGTCACGGGGTTCCGAAGGTGCACTCGGTCCCCCATTGCCCGCAGAACTGTTGCTTAGCTTTTGGAATGAGGTTCTGTGTTTGACCTCATTCCCAGGGCGGCTTTACTAGCTGGGTGGCTCCCTGCTCCTAGTCTGCCTTGAGCGCCGAGCTGATCACTCGGTGCTCGACTGGTTGGTCTGTCGGTCATGTGACGCTGGCCACGTCACATGACCCTCACTCCCCACTATAAATACAGGCAGCCTGCTGGCTACAGGTTGCCTGTTAATTTCTAGGTTCCTGGCTGTTTGTTGGACTGCTGAATACTTACCTGATCCTGTTCCCTGACCATCCTTTTGCCTGCTCCTCTTGTACTGCGCTTCCGTCCTGGTATTGTGACCTCGGCTCCCACCTGACTACTCTCTTAGGACTCCTCTTGTACTTCTCTGCTCTCCTGGTATTTATGACCCCGGCTTCTCCTGACAATTCTCTGCTTGCTCCATTTGTACTTTGCAGCTTTCCTGGTATTGACTCGGTCCGTTCACGTCCTGTTGTTTGTCTGTCTGTCATCCCTGCACTTACTCCAAGTTAGGGATTGCCGTCCAGTTGTCCCCTGTCATTAGGACTCGCGAGGCAAGTAGGCAGGGCCAGGGGTAAGGGTGGAGCGCAGTGGTCACTTCCCTCCCCCCTGTGTGTGTGTGTACGCGACCGTTACACAAATTGCCCATTTTGACCCTTTTTTTCCGTTAAACCATATTGGAAATTTTTTTTTTTTTTTTAATAGTATGGGCATTTTTGGTCGCGATGATTCACTTGATGTTTATATTTATTGTTATTTAGGTATTTATTTTTTAATTATACGGAAATATTTTTTTTATATATTTTTTTTACATAAAAAAAAAAAGTGTAATCATTTTTAAGCTCATATATGAGCCTATAAATAATGTTTTAGTTTTGATTTTGTTCTATCAGGGATTTTTTTATTGACATTCAAACCCTAATTTGCTCATTTCTTATCCTGGCCTGCCAATTGGTGGCCAAAATAGGAATTGCAGCATGAATACTATCAGCCTCGTCAGCGAGGATGAAAGTATTCAGCGCAACTACTGATGCCCGAATCGGCCACACGGGGCATTGGTAGCAAGCTCGGAAGAGCAAGCTTCCTGTTTTTTGCGCATTTGGATGCCGTGATCTCTCTTTCCTCATCTTCTCCATTCAGATCAGACCACTATGATGATTTCTTTCATCTCTGCAGATTTTTACAAACAGACATCTTAGTTTCCTACTTTTCCATCGTTGTCCCACCTTATCAACCTCCAATCATGCACCCCCAATACTTTTACACAGATAACCACAGATAACCTCCTTTAAAATACTACAGGGTGGGCCATTTATATGGATACACCTTAATAAAATGGGAATGGTTGGTGATATTAACTTCCTGTTTGTGGCACATTAGTATATGTGAGGGGGGAAACTTTTCAAGATGGGTGGTGACCATGGCGGCCATTTTGAATCCAACTTTTGTTTTTTCAATAGGAAGTGGGTCATGTGACACATCAAACTTATTGGGAATTTCACAAGAAAAACAATGGTGTACTTGGTTTTAACATAACTTTATTCTTTCATGAGTTATTTACAAGTTTCTGACCACTTATAAAATGTGTTCAATGTGCTGCCCATTGTGTTGGATTGTCAATGCAACCCTCTTCTCCCACTCTTCACACACTGATAGCAACACTGCAGGAGAAATGCTAGCACAGGCTTCCAGTATCCGTAGTTTCAGGTGCTGCACATCTCGTATCTTCACAGCATAGACGATTGCCTTCAGATGATACGAGATGTGCAGCACCTGAAACTACGGATACTGGAAGCCTGTGCTAGCATTTCTCCTGCGCTGTTGCTATCAGTGTGTGAAGAGTGGGAGAAAAGAGTTGCATTGACAATCCAACACAATGGGCAGCACATTGAACACATTTTGCAAGTGGTCAGAAACTTGTAAATAACTCATGAAAGAATAAAGTTACGTTAAAACCAAGCACGCCATTGTTTTTCTTGTGAAATTCCCAATAAGTTTGATGTGTCAAATGACCCTCTTCCTATTGAAAAAACAAAAGTTGGATTCAAAATGGCCGACTTCAAAATGGCCGCTATCTTGAAAAGTTTCCCCCCTCACATATACTAATGTGCCACCAACAGGAAGTTAATATCACCAACCATTCCCATTTTATTAAGGTGTATCCATATAAATGGCCCACCCTGTAGTTACACGCAGATAGTACCCTTTGAATAATTATTGGAACACAATGCCCTAAAAAAAATAACTGCATGCAGCAAATAGTGCCCCTGACACTAATAGTGTAAACAGTGTCCCCCAAAAAGAGCTGTGCTAAGCTGATACTGTGCCAGTGTGCCCCCCACTGTAATAGTGCTCCAAAAGCCCCACCAATAGTAATAATTCTCTGCCAGAGTGCACTTAGTAGTAATGGTGACCCCACAGGGCCCCCAAAAGGACTAATGTCCCCACTGTGTCCCAGAAGTAATAATGCTCCCATAGTGCCCATACTAGTTTTCATGTTCCCCTAATCCCCTAGTTGTAATAAAGCCCACTATAATGTCCCTGGTAGTAATAATTCTCTGTATAATGTGTAACAGGAGAAAAACTCCCCTTTATAATGTGCGCCAGTACAAAAAAATGCCCCGTTGTGTGGCAGTGTGCTGGTGCTCCCAGTAGAGCCAATGTCCCCAGTGTGCCCTCATGTGTGCTAATGACCCGTACTGTGTGCCTCCAGTCAAGCTTAGGTGCCCATAGTGCCCCTATAATTTGTGCCAGTATAAAATACTGCTATATAGCACCCCCAAAAGAAGCCCCCATAGTGCTCCTCCTCTGTCCCTATAGTGCCCCCTATAACGTGCCAGTATAAAGTGCCCCACAAAGATGCCCCCATAATGCTTCTCTCCCCTCCCCCATAGTGGCCCCAAAATGTGTGCCAGTATTAAACGCCCCTATATAATAACCCCGATAGATGCCCCCATTTCCTCTTCTCCATAGTGCCCCCCATAATGCGTGCCAATAGATAGGGCTCCCAGTAGATGCCTCCATAGTGCTCCCCCCCCACTTCTCCATAGTGCCTCCCATAATGTGTGCTAGTATATGCCCCTATAGTGCTTCTTTCCCCCGCACTTCTCTATAGTGCCCCCCAGTAGATGCCCCCATAATGTGTGCCAGTATATAGGGCCCCCAGTAGATGCTCCCATATGCTCCCCAATTTCTCCATAGTGCCCCCCAATATTATGCCCCAGTAGATGCCCCCCATAGTGCTCTTCCCCCCCCACTTCTCCATAGTGCCCCACCCCATAAAATGTGGCAATATATAGGGTCCCCCTTCTTCGTCATACTATACTAAAAATAATGAAAAAAAATAAACAATAATACTTACCTCGATTTAGAGCTAAACCCGGACATATCATCATTTTCACCTCTCCGGACCCCCCCCCCCCCCCCCCTATTTCATGCTCCGATGCACTCCCTAGCCCTGCACTGTATCACGCAGGGCAAGGATTTTTTGTTTATATTATTACACTGCTAGGTGGAGGCTTCTACCTAGCATTACAAATAAAGAAGTCGAGTATCCAATCCAGTATATGTGAAATGCAGCGGAAACAATAAAGGGTAATCTACCTAGCATTGTTCCCGATAATGTCACCAGCTCTGATGGATAGGCTTTAGCGCTGCCCTAGCAGTTTCAGTTTTTACTTTTAAAACCAGGTATTTCTTTTCATTCCATTGTAACAATTTGAACTGTATTGTCAGATCCAGGAAAATCTAAATGAAATTGTTACTGTTGCTTCAGTTTATTTTTAATATAGTGTAGGGACAGGGATGTTAAAATGTTTTCGGAATATACTTTATTAGGGAAATGTGCTTTTTCACTAGAAAACAAAACAAGGTGTAAAGAGCCTCCTTAGCATCATTCTAACTAAGCTTTGCTAATTGGAGTCTGTCCCCCGCGCTCTTAGCAAGCACAGGGAAGACGGTGGGAATCGGGACTACCAGCGCTTAGCGATGACAGTAAGTGCACAGTAATACAGCAACCTTACTGTCAGAGCAGAACGCTGCAGCCCTTCTCTTACTAGCTTCCCGGTGCTAAGAGACGCACTGGAATATGGGGAGAAGAGTGAGAATGCAGCATTCTGTGTTTACAGTAAGTATGCCAAGTTACTGCGCGCTTACTGTCATCACTAAGCTGGCAGTCCCAATCCCTGCTGTTTCTTGCATTTATTAAGAGAGAAGTGCTGGGAAGAGAACTAACCTAGCTGAGATCTAAGCAAGTCAGTTATGCATGGACACAGCAAAAAACCTATTGGGGTAGTGATAAGAGGCAGGCTGGACGCCTCTGTGTATTACACACGGACACCTACAGCACTCTGTACAACGCTGAAGACAGATTCAATAAGAGCTTTGCCCTGATTTCTAGTACAAAGACTCAATACACAGTATTAATGTCCCTACACTACATTAATGGGGTTGTCCAAGTCATTTAATTTTTTAAACTGTTCATTAACAGAATTGAAAAAAAAACAGCATGATACACTTTTGTTGCCGAATACAGTATAGATCTAGAAATTCTCTTGATACAGAAAACGATGTAAACAAAAATACAGCAACCGTTTAAACAGTTTCTCTAACCAGCCATTGCAATATTGCACACTCCCTGTTTCTTCAATTGACATATCGTGAATTTGAATATGTTCCGGTGTCCCCTTTAAACCGAATGAGCCAGGTTTCCTCGAGCTGCTTATATGGCTTGTCCCAATCTCGAAGGTGGAATACTTAGTTTGTGCTGCCCCACACCACAGGCCCCAGACTCTATCAAACTATACTAGTACTACATATGGTAGGATCTTATTTATCTGTAATTTCCACATGGTCAAGTTTGGTGTATTGGGGCTGTACCATCTCAGAGCAATACATTTACATGTCATAAACAGGGATTCCCTCAGGAATATTATCATATAGTGATCCCAATTATCTTCATTCAGTATTTCTAGCAGGCAGACCTCAGGAGTGCAGGGTACCCGAAGGTCAGTCACCTCCCTCCAAAACATAGCTATCGGGGTGCAGCTCCACATCATGTGCCAGAAGTCCGGCTCCAATTCCCCACACCGCGGGCATGCTGTGGATGAAACTCTGCCCATTCTATACATCCTAGTTGGTGTTAGATATGTCTGATGAATAAAATATAATTGGATTATTTTGTTATTGATTGCGTTAATTCCAATAAAGCCGTTATGGATCCATCTGTGAGTGTGAGTATCCTTCTTTTCCATTTGTCTACTATTACTGGGAGGGGATTAGCACTGATCTTTGCTTGTACTAAGTGTGAGAAGATTGCCGATACTAAGCCTCTGGGACCCTGGGTCTGGACAACTCCTATAAGTGGGTATTTGGAAACTCTGGTGCTGTTATGTGTAAATCTACTCTGTATTTCCACCCTAAGTTACAAGTATGAGAAGAAATGGGTAAGTGGTATGTTGAACTTCTGTGCCAAAGTCTCAGATGTCATTATAATTCCTTGATCATAGATATCGCCAAGGGTTTTAGCTCCCGCCGATTTCCATCTGTCCGCTCCCATCACCCCGTCCAAGTCATTTTAAATATTTTTAATGATGACCTATCCTCAGGATAGGTCTTCAATTTCAGATCACACCTAGCACCCCCGCTGGTCATCAGGTTGAAGGAAAGGCACATGCCTTGCCAGCACAGCCTTTTCTTCATTGTTTACCTGGTCGCCATTGCAACAGCAACACTGAGAAGGTGTAATTACACCTTAGCCGTCCCATTCACTTCACTGTTGTAATGCAAGAAGACAGGAAAAACACCAAGAATAGAGGGGCCAAATACTTTTTCAAGGAACTCGATAAAAAGAATGGCATACATGTACAACAAGACCATGGACTATATTAATAAATACTTTTTTCTTAAATAGTGTGGAGATCCAAACTACCAAAAATACTGAAGTGGACCGAAAAGTAAATCTTTAAAGGGGTTTTTGCGAGGCTTTGTAACCGATGATCTCACAGGAGCAACAGTGCCTTCTCAAAAAGCTGATCAGCAGGGGTTCCAGGTTTCGGACCCCCACCGATCAGATACTGATGACTAGTATGAGGCGAAGCATTCAAAGCAGAATTCGGTCCAAAGTTAATTATCATGTAGAGAAAGTTAATACAAGTCACTTACTAATGTATTGTTATTATCCATATTGCTTCCTTTGCGGGCTGCATTCATTTTTCCATCACACTATACACTGCTCGGTTCCATGGTTACAGACCACCCTGCAATCCATCAGTGGTGGTCGTGCTTGCACACTATAGGAAAAAGCATCAGCCTCTCTGGTGGCTGGGACCATGGGAGCGCACATAGGCTACTGCTTTTACCTATATTGTGCAAGCACAGCCACCACTGATGGATTGCAGGGTGGTCATAACCATGGAAACGAGCAGTGTATAATGCGATGGAAAAATGAATCCAGCCAGCAAAGAAAGCAATATGGATAATAACAATACATTAGTACAGTTGTGTTCAAAATAATAGCAGTCAGAAATCACTAACCTGATCCATCACTGTTTTTGGTAGAAATGATATTTCTACATGGCAAATAATTTACTAGTAGGTGTAGTAGAGTAATAGAAATCCAACAGACCCAACAGTCATGACATGCATGCTGCTGATTTTGTGTCACTAATTGAAAGGGGCATGTTCAAAATAATAGCAGTGTGGAGTTCAATTAGTGAGGTCGGTCATTCTTTCAAAAACAGGTGGCAATTATTGCCCTTATTTAAGTAAGGAAGGCAGCAAATGTTGTACATGCTGGTTACGGTGCATTTCTCTCTGAAATTCTGAGGAAAAAGGGTCGTTCCAGACATTGTTCAGAAGAACAGCGTACCTTGATTAAAAAGTTGATTGGTGAGGGGAAAACATATAAAAAAGAGTGCAGAAAATGATAGGCTGCTTAGCTAAAATGATTGCAAATGCTTTAAAATGGCAACCAAAACCTGAAAGAAGTGGAAGAAAGTGAAAAACTACCATTCGAATGGATAGAAGAATAGCCAAAATTGCAAGGACTCAGCCAATAATCAGCTCCAGGAAGATCAAAGAAGGTCTAACGATCCTGTGAGTACTGTTACAATTAGAAGATGCCTATGTGAAGCCAAGCTATCTGCAAGAAGCCCCCCGCAAAGTCCAACTGTTGAAAAAATTACATGTGCTGAAGAGGTTACAATTTGCCAAAGAGCACATTGACTGGCCTAAAGAGACATTTTGTGGACTGATGAAAGTCAGATTGTCCTTTTTGGGTCTAGTGGCCGGAGACAGTTTGTCAGATGACCCCCAAACACTGAATTCAAGCCACAGTACACTGTGAAGACAGTGAAGCATGGTGGCGCCAGCATCATGATATGGGGATGTTTCTTATACTAAGGTATTGGGCCTATTTATTGTATACCAGGGATCATGGATCAGTTTGAATACATCAGAATACTTGAAGAGGTCATGCTGCCTTATGCTGAAGAGGAAATGCCCATGAAATGGGTGTTCCAACAAGACAATGACCCCAAACACACCAGTAAATGTGCAACATCTTGGTTCCAGACCAACAAGATTGATGTTATGGAGTGGCCAGCCCAATCCCCGGATCTTAATCCAATAGAAAACTTGTGGGGTGACATCAAAAATTGAGTTTCTGAGGCAAAACCAAGAAATAGAGAAGAACTGTGGAATGTAGTCCAATCATCCTGGGCTGGAATACCTGTTCACAGGTGCCAGAAGTTGGTTGACTCCATGCAACACAGATGTACAGCAGTTCTCAGAAACAGCGGTTATACAACTAAATATTAGTTAAGTGATTCACAGGAAAGCAAAACCTTCAAACGTGTTTCAGTTTATAAAGTGACTGTTTGAGTTTGTAAAGAAGAATACAAACACTGCTATTTTTTTGAACAGTCTAATATTCACTTTTCTTCAATTTTTTTTAGAGAAACAACACAAATTTGATACATTTTTCTTTAGGTTTTGATTTGGAATATAATGTGTAGTGTTCCCAATGCATTTGTGTGTATGGAAATAAAAGCTATTAGAAGGATTTTGAGCTATTTGAAGGACTTTGAGCTTTTTTAAACATACTGCTATTATTTTGAACACGACTGTAAGTGGCTTGTATTAACTTTTTCTACATGAGAAATGCAACTTACTGAAGTGAGATAACCCCTTTAAGGAAAACTTTGATTCGCAATGAATCCCAATTTCCTCTCGCTTCGTGGTAACTAATAAAGTTTTTCCTAAAATGGCGGCTGCATGTCTTATAAAGTGAAAGTAAGAAGCCTGGAAACGTGAGATCACCCATAATACCGTGCAGCTAGCCAGTCTGCAGGTAGCCATCCCCTGTGATGTCACAGCGCTTTAAAACACTCATTCCTCGTGTTCTTCGTAGGGAGAGACGTGGCAAGCACTCATGTGCTAAGGACAGTAGAGTATTGGAGAGGGAGAGTGCATCATTTATTTATTCCTGCATTTAATTATTCCTGCATCAGCTGTAAACTAAGATATGTAATTCAGTACCAATAAGATGGAAGCCTTTATTACTCCAGTGCCAGCGTGCCAACCAATACCATCCAGTCTGCACCCCATCCTCATCTTTTGCTGGCTTTACTTACTGTATCTAAATCATCCTTCAAAGTCTCCATGTCCTAGAAAAGTCAGCAAGAGGCAGAGAGAAGAGGAGCTGGATGTTCCTGATGACATATGCTCATCGATATTAGATGATGTGGAAAAGGAGGAAAAGCAGATGGCAGAAGAAGAGCTCCCACCTGTAGGGCAGGAGAGCGCTGGGGTTAGAAAAGTGTATATCACCGAGCTGAATAATAATCAATAATCAATAATAAATTGGAGACAGCGCGTCCAAGATGGATTTTTAATCCAGATGCAACGTTTCGGCCAGTGAAGCCTTTGTCAAGCATGCATACACAGCAACAAGTGGGGGTTTAAATACCCCTAAATTAATAACATATGTGGGGGAGTGTCGCAATTAACCCTGGCAGGGTCAGGGGGTGTGCATAAACTTTCTATACAACACAAATTACTAATACTTATATAGTCCCAAACAATCAGTATAAAAGCCAATCTTGGTAGGGTTACCTGAGATGCCATCTGTAGAGAAATATGCCATAACAGGCAAAGTTGATAAACGTGGTCCTGGTTACATGAATAGAACGCATCTGCGTTCCAGGAGATCACCTCCAGTTCATAACTTCCGGTCTGGAAGTTAGTGAAGATGATGGTCAAATAAATTTATATAAATAGACCCATTGGTGTGAAAAATAAATCGGGTCATACAGCGGGGTCTGGACTAAGGATTTAGTTAAAGTCCATATTGTACGAGGCACTGGAGTGAGGCTTATGTTGAAAATAGTTAGTGGAATGCATCTGCGTTCCACAGTTCAGCTTTCGGTGCGTCGTTTCGGGGGAGTGAATCGTTGCTGGCGAATGCGCAATCCGGTTTGGAACGCATATGCGTTCAACTATTCATACTGGCTGTCACTGCAGCTCTATGTAGCACACGCGCCTCTGTGCAAAAGGGTACCACTCTCATCTACCCTGGAAATATGGATGTATGGGCATAAACATTGCAAAAGCTATAGGCATAATATTCTGTACATAAATGTTCTGGAAATAAGTAAAGATATTTTTTTGGAGATGTCTCCATCTAGGGCACAAGACATATGTTAATCATGACATCTTACCCTACCCATTGGTGCAAGTGAAAGAGAAAATGCGGGATATGTGCATATAGTGGTCCATAGTGTCAATGAAAGTATAGAAAAACCTGTAATATAAAAACAAAATATTAACACAGGAATATATACTGTAAAGACAATAGATGGTACTACTATTTACAAGTAGGGGGTCAGGGCAAAATCCATTTGAGCTCACAACGTCTTAATAGTAAACATCTCCAAAAAATATCTTTACTTACCGTATTTCCAGATTTAATATAAGGCCTTTTACAGTTATTGCCCAATGAAAAATGATATATATATATATATATATATATATATATATATATACACTGCGTGCAGAATTATTAGGCAAATGAGTATTTTGACCACATCATCCTCTTTATGCATGTTGTCTTACTCCAAGCTGTATAGGCTCGAAAGCCTACTACCAATTAAGCATATTAGGTGATGTGCATCTCTGTAATGAGAAGGGGTGTGGTCTAATGACATCAACACCCTATATTAGGTGTGCATAATTATTAGGCAATTTCCTTTCCTTTGGCAAAATGGGTCAAAAGAAGGACTTGACAGGCTCAGAAAAGTCAAAAATAGTGAGATATCTTGCAGAGGGATGCAGCACTCTTAAAATTGCAAAGCTTCTGAAGCGTGATCATCGAACAATCAAGCGTTTCATTCAAAATAGTCAACAGGGTCGCAAGAAGCGTGTGGAAAAACCAAGGCGCAAAATAACTGCCCATGAACTGAGAAAAGTCAAGCGTGCAGCTGCCAAGATGCCACTTGCCACCAGTTTGGCCATATTTCAGAGCTGCAACATCACTGGAGTGCCCAAAAGCACAAGGTGTGCAATACTCAGAGACATGGCCAAGGTAAGAAAGGCTGAAAGACGACCACCACTGAACAAGACACACAAGCTGAAACGTCAAGACTGGGCCAAGAAATATCTCAAGACTGATTTTTCTAAGGTTTTATGGACTGATGAAATGAGAGTGAGTCTTGATGGGCCAGATGGATGGGCCCGTGGCTGGATTGGTAAAGGGCAGAGAGCTCCAGTCCGACTCAGACGCCAGCAAGGTGGAGGTGGAGTACTGGTTTGGGCTGGTATCATCAAAGATGAGCTTGTGGGGCCTTTTCGGGTTGAGGATGGAGTCAAGCTCAACTCCCAGTCCTACTGCCAGTTTCTGGAAGACACCTTCTTCAAGCAGTGGTACAGGAAGAAGTCTGCATCCTTCAAGAAAAACATGATTTTCATGCAGGACAATGCTCCATCACACGCGTCCAAGTACTCCACAGCGTGGCTGGCAAGAAAGGGTATAAAAGAAGAAAATCTAATGACATGGCCTCCTTGTTCACCTGATCTGAACCCCATTGAGAACCTGTGGTCCATCATCAAATGTGAGATTTACAAGGAGGGAAAACAGTACACCTCTCTGAACAGTGTCTGGGAGGCTGTGGTTGCTGCTGCACGCAATGTTGATGGTGAACAGATCAAAACACTGACAGAATCCATGGATGGCAGGCTTTTGAGTGTCCTTGCAAAGAAAGGTGGCTATATTGGTCACTGATTTTGTTTTTGCTTTGTTTTTGAATGTCAGAAATGTATATTTGTGAATGTTGAGATGTTATATTGGTTTCACTGGTAAAAATAAATAATTGAAATGGATATATATTTGTTTTTTGTTAAGTTGCCTAATAATTATGCACTGTAATAGTCACCTGTACACACAGATATCCCCCTAAAATAGCTAAAACTAAAAACTACTTCCAAAAATATTCAGCTTTGATATTAATGAGTTTTTTGGGTTTATTGAGAACATGGTTGTTGTTCAATAATAAAATTAATCCTCAAAAATACAACTTGCCTAATAATTCTGCACTCCCTGTTTATACTGTACATGGTCTGCATAGGGAAGGTTATTGTATATGTTATTCATGTCTATCTTCCTTAATGTCTAACATTTATGTACAGAATATTATGCCTATAGCTTTTGCAATGTTTATGCCCATATATCCATATTTCCAGGGTAGATGAGAGTGGTACCCTTTTGCTGATAGGCGCGTGCGCTACATAGAGCTGCAGTGACAGCCAGTATGAATAGTGGAACGCATATGCGTTCCAAACCGGATTGCGCATGCGCCAGCAACGATTCACTCCCCGAAACGACGCACCAGAAGCTGAACTGTGGAACACAGATGCGTTCCACTAACTATTTTCAACACAAGCCTCACTCTAATGCCTTGTACAATATGGACTTTAACTAAATCCTTAGTCCAGACCCCGATTAATTTTTCACATCAATGGGTCTATTTATATAGATTTATTTGCCCATCATCTTCACTAACTTCCAGACCGGAAGTTATGAACCGGAAGTGATCTCCTGGAACGCAGATGCGTTCTATTCATGTAACCAGGACTAAGTTTATCAACTTTGCCTGTTATGGCATATTTCTCTACAGATGGCATCTCAGTTAACCCTACCAAGATTGGCTTTTATACTGATTGTTTGGGACTATATAAGTATTAGTAATTTGTGTTGTATAGATCATTTTATGCACACCCCCTGACCCTGCCAGGGTTAATTGCAACACTCCCCCACATATGTTGTTAATTTAGGGGTATTTAAACCCCCACTTGTTGCTGTGTATGCATGCTTGACAAAGGCTTCACTGGCCGAAACGTTGCATCTGGATTAAACTTCCACCTTGGATGAGCTGTCTCCACTTTTTTTATTTTCTTTGCTTTGATTGTTATATTATTGAGGGGAACTTTACCAATCCCCAGTGAGACGTGCACCCAACTCTGCTTCATCTAAGGAGTGCTGTTCATCCACTACTTTTGAGAGCTGATTAATATTCTGTGTTTACTGTCAAATAACCTGCAGGAGATTGCAGTCAAGAACAGCAATAATATGCACATGGTCTCCCCCAACCTAACCAGCCAAACCCCATACCAGCAACAGACCCCGTTTAAGGCCTCATTCACACGACCGTATGTATTTTGCAGTCCGCAAAAAAAAAGGATCCGCAAAAAATACGGATGACTTCCGTGTGCATTCCATATTTTGCCGAACGGAACAGCTGGCCCCTAATAGAACAGTGCTATCCTTGTCCGTACTGCGGACAATAATAGGTCATGTTCTATTTTTTTGCGTAACAGAAATACGGACATACGGAAAGGGAATGTACACTGAGTACCTTCAGTTTTTTCTGCATACAGTCCGCAAAAAAACTGAACGGACACGAAAAGAAAATACGTTTGTGTGCATGAGCCTAAAGGTGCTGTGCAGCCAATAACAATGAAGGAGGAGTGTGGCTGTACCCAAAGGCAGAGTGGCCTAGGTTTACCTGATTTATAGCGATTTGTGACTAATTTGTATCAAATCATATTTCCGCTTTTCTCACTTCGGGGAAATTGCCGAATTGAATTTTTTAAAACTTTGCTTGTCACAGTGCGGTTCACGGTGACGTTTTCCGTGTAGGCTGGCTGCATGCGCCCTTGCGTACTGCAGACATCTCAACCTGCAAAAACTCATTTCAGGGAGGTGCACTTCTCATTTCAGGGAGGTTTTATTTTTTTTTCTTTCACAAACTTTTTATTACATTTTCCAAACATATGCAGTATCTGCACACTTTGCTCTGTGGTGTGGAGGACTGGGCTCATTACCCTGCCCCAAATTATTATATTTATGTGTATGATTAAAGGGATTCTGTCACCACCACCTATAAGCCCTGTGAGCTAAACATATGCTCATGTCCAGGGTAGCATTCTGATTTCTAAGGTGGCCTTATAAAAGCTATTTGTGGCTTTATTCTGCGGAAAAACAGGTTTCACTAACCTGTCAATCACTGAATTAAGGTGCCCAAGCAGGGGAGGTCAGTGGATGTATGGTGCCCGGCCGCACGCATCGCCGTTCGTGCCCAGCGCCGCCTTCTACTCCTCAGTGCCACCTCTCCCTCTCCCTCCCTCCCCCTCCTCCCGCTTTGAGATCCCGCGCGTGCTCACAGGCTCAGCCTGATGCGCCGTTGCGGACTGCTGGCATCGGCTTCTTTTTGCACTGTGCGCACGCGCCGAGAAGGGGACACTGCTACAGGTTGCCGGAAAGGTTTACTGCGAGTAAACTAGAGATGGGAAGTTCGGATCTTTCACATGAACCGATTCATGAATCGAATCTTCGGTTCATTCGCTGAGCTGACAAGAAGCAAGTGAACCGAAGCTTAGGTTGCGCAATGGGCAATGCGCAATGCGCATGCGCGGAAGCTTCGATTCACTTGCTGACTCGCTGAGTCGGCTCTTGGTCTGAGTCAGGAAGTTTATTCTTTAAAACCCTGTGTGCAATTATCTACCCCACTGTAGGAAAAAAACAAGCATCCAGGGGGTGTGAATTTAACACTGGGGTAAATAATATAATTAAAATGGAGGGTTAAATGTGTAAATGTATTTTAAAAAAATACATCTCTCTCAATAGTTATATAGCTACTGAATGAGACAGAAGGGATGCCTTTAACATATATATCTCCTTGAGAAGCCAATTTGACCCTAAAGGGTTAATTCAACCTGTAATCTAAACTCTGTGTCATCTGTCACTTCTCTTATCTCTCTGCTCTGCTATCAGTAAACCTTTCCGGGATATATTGTTTCACATGGGGGTGTCAGGGAGCCGCTATCTAATAGCGGGAGACTCCCTGAACTTCCGGAAGACTTGAGATCCCTGGTACTGGCTGCATGCCGAAATCCTGTGCAGGCTGGTTGCTAGGGGCTGCGTGCTGGCTGCGGGGTCTGTTGCTAACCGCCTGTGTATGTTTGCTCTCCCCCTCTCTGCGGTGTCATGGGAGGTTGTTCCCCATGATTTTGATTGTCTGTCTGTGGTGCCGGGTTGGTTGTGCTCTGGCGTACCGGGCGAGGGTGTCTCCGTGTATGCCGGTTGCCAGTGGTTCTGTACCTGTGTATCCTGTTGTTCTGAGTTCCGGTTCTGATGGGGTTAACTCTCCCTATCTGTAGTGCCTGGGGATGGCTTTCCAGGTGCCTCGTTACCCAGCTATATAGACCTGTGAGCTGTGGTTCTGGGGGTCAGTCTTTGTCTGTCTGTGGCTGCTAGGTGTAGCACCTCGCTTCTGTTCCTGTCTGTCCATGTCCTGCCTTCGGAAGAGGGCTCCTGTGGTCCCCGGAGGGGGATTGCCCATTCTCTGATCTGTCTTAATCCATGTTTTCCGTTGCTCCTGGTTACGTCTGTCTTTGCCTATATGTTTATGCTACTTGCCGGTACCTAATTCAGGTACCTCCTGGTCTGTCTGGACCAGCTACCACTGACTTGGTTTGCGCTCTTAAATAGTCCCTGGCAACTACCTTTGGCCCAAGCCTATCCTCACCATCTGAGGCTCTAGTGAATACCAGGTGTTGCTTAGTTGCGCCCCTCCAGAGTATTGCCAGTCAGTGGCGCTGTGAGTCCACTCCCGCTGTTCTGTGTAGTGCGTCTGTGTGCGTACGTCTGTATCCTTGGTCTGTCTTACCTGTAAACTGGTTCCCTGATGTCCCAGAGGTCTGCCTTGGACCCTCGGCATGTGACATCGCTCATCTCTACTGACCAGTCATGAAATCTTGGAAAACCCTTTTAACTTCTGTTTCAGAGGATAAAGTTAAAGCCCCTCCCATGAGAAATACTTCTGTGTTAAAACTGAGGCTTAGTGTGCAACACAATAGTAGCTAATCTGAGGAATCCTATAGGGCCCAATTCATACACAGCATTTAGAGCATTTTTCACATGTTTGTGTGTGTTTTTTTTTGTTAAAACACTGTAAAAATCCTTTAGAAAATGTGTCTATAAAAGACAAAAAAATGTCTGTATTAGGGCTCATGCACACGAACGTATTTTCTTTCCGCTTCTGTTCCGTTTTTTTTGTGGACCGTATGCGGAACCATTCACTTCAATGGGTCCGCAAAAACTACGGAAGGTACTCTGCATTACCTTTCCGTATTTCCATATTTCCGTTCCGCAAAAAAGTAGTGCATGTCCTATTATTGTCCGCAAATCACGGTCCGAGACCCCATTCAAGTTGACGAGTCCGCAAAAAATACGGAACGCACATAGAACACATCCAAATGTTATCCGTATGTCATCCATATTTTGCCCATTTTTTGCGGATCCATACAGTAGAAATGCTATGCCCAGCCCATATTGCTCATGTGTTTGGTGATTAATAAGTTACTGTTTCCTTTCCGATGCACAAAAAATGGATCACATACGGAAACCGTACAGATATGTTTTGTGGAATAACGGAACGGAAGAAGACTTAAATCAGAGGAAAAAAAACTCAGATACGGAATAGTGGATCCGTGAAAAACGGACCGCAAAACAACAACGGTTGTGTGCATGAGCCCTAAGTCTATGAAAAAATAGTCTGTATAAGAAAATTGGATAAAGAATGTACCTGAAGCTGCATATCCTCTCTTTCCATTCAGATGTCTTCCCCATTAACCACTTCCTGCCTAGTGTAAGAAGGTACCTGAAATCATCGTGGATGGAAGGTATGTGTCATCGAGGTTCCTGGTTTCGGTGAAGTAAGAGCCGGTATTTTATGTGTCAGCAGCAGCTATTGCTAATTGACACCTTGAGATTTAGCATGGCTGTCATAGCTGATCCAGGACGGCTCTTACTGGAAATAGTCAAAGTGCTGGGTGGGTGACTACTCACCATGTTCCAGGCCGAGTTTTGCCAGGCATAAGAACCAGGCCCCTCTAAAGGCGAACAGGCCGCCTATGGACTTGATGAGGCTGAACTGCTAACAGGATGTGAATTAACACCCAGGAGAAAAGGTGACTTTTATTGTTTATGGACTTTCCTTGTGTGTGAACAAACACCAAGCCACCTGTGTTTTGTGATACACCTTATCTGCATTTTGTTATATACCAATGTATGAATAAACACCGCTGTTTGATTCAAGAACTGTGTACAGTACTTTGCCTCTATACTGCATCCGCTAGTCCTAACTACCAGAGCGAATCCCCACAAGTGGTGTATGATGCGTGCTAGCGCAGTGAGGCTGGCATGAACTCCGATATATTTTTGGGTTTTCATTTTTGTGCACAGTTGTATGTCGTACATTAAACCAGCTGTATTTCAACCCTTGCCCCACGACAAAATGGAGGCTATTGTAAAGGCCCTCATGGAGGCTAATTTGCAGCAGCGAGAGACCAACTTGCACCAACGGGAGGCTAATAATCAGCAGCATAAGACCAACCAGTTGCTACTACAACATGTGATGGCTTTGCAGACAGCAGGAGCAACCCCAAGCGTCCACGATGCCCGGAAAGCAGTCCGTGCAGCGATCCGTAAGATGACACCCGCCGACGACATCGAAACCTACCTGGCGATGTACAAGAAAGTGGCCATCAGGGAGAAGCTACCCCGAGACCAGTGGGCTGAGGTCGTCGCTCCATTCCTGACATCCGATTCCCAGCGGGTGTATTTCGACTTGCCGGACGCTCAAGCGGCCGACTACCAAAAAGTAAAGGGTGAGATTTTGGCAAGACTGGGGGTGAATGTCTTGGTCCGGGCCCTGCGGGTACATCAGTAGTGGTTTAAGCCGGCTGAGCCCGTGAGACCCCAGTATTATGACTTAGTCCCACGGCTATGCTGGATAGACTATTGGCTGACATATTCTGGAGGGCGTTGCCACCCCCTCTCCAGCACTGTATTGAACAGGTATCTCCTGGAAATGCCCTGGAAATGGTGGACCTAGTGGAACACTATGAGGCCACCAAGAATCTCAAGGGGGGTTCTTGTGGGAGGAGGGCAGGCAAACTCCAGAACTCCCCACCCCAGGCACACCGGTATGAGCCAATGAAACCCTCCTGGGAGGTTCTGTCATGCCCCACTCTGACGATGTGCAGAGGTCGGCCAGGATTGCAGCACGAGTTTAGTGTTTGTTTTGGAGTCGTGCTGGATCCGCCCCTCATCAGGTGCACTGGGTGGAGTCATTAGTTTAAATAGCTCCTCTGCCCAGTGCCCTGAGCGGATTATATTCATTATTGTGATCTTGGAAGCTAGGAAGGAAGGTTGGCTGTCTGCTCCAGCTCAGGAAGATAAGTGTTGTTTCTAGTTGGTTGTTTTGTGTCATCTTTCCCATCCAGGTTCTGTGCGAGCAGGCTGCTCCTATTTCCCACTTCACCATCTCAGGGAATTCAGGGTTTTGTCAGCCCAGGCACGGGGACATCTCAGATCTACCTTCAAGATCTGTAGATGGGCTGAGCAGTGCAGAGAAAGAGGTCAGGGATTAGCTAGGAGGTGACCCTTCCCTGTCTCTCGCCCAGAGCCTGGTTGGTTCGTTATCTGTCATACTGAGTGCACGCCCGCCGTGACATTATAATCCGCCATAATGTGACTGCCATCACTCAGCGCTCTCTGCAGTTCCCGTTTTCTCCTTTCAGCTATGGTGGCGCTAGAGTAAAAAAATGTGTTTGTTGATGTATTCCTTGATTGTGGTGCTGGGGTAAACCTAATTGACTTTCTTTTTCTTCAAGGCCTGGGACTAAGTACTTGCACGTTAGAGAACGAGATTCGTGTTTTTGCAATTGATTCTTCCCCTCTTTCTCAAAGGAGTCTCACTCACATTGTTCATGGTATTCACTTAAGGGTGGGTGATTCACATGCTGAAATTATTTCTTGTTTTGTCATGAAGGATTTGCCAGCTCCTATAGTTTTGGGGTTGCCATGGTTGATTAGACATAACCCAATTATAGACTGGCAAGCAAAACAAATCATTGGTTGGAGCGAGTTTTGTTCGGACAATTGTCTTGTCACATCTATTTCTGAAGTGTCCATTACGGCTTTACCTCCGTATCTCTCGGATTTTGCGGATGTTTTTTCGGAGGGTGGGGCTCAGGAATTGCCCCCTCATCGGGACTATGATTGTCTAGTTAATCTCATTCCTGGCGCCAAGTTGCCAAAGTCTCGGCTTTACAACCTCTCTCAACCTGAAAGAGAGGTCATGCGAAAGTATGTCGCCGAGAGTTTGGCAAAGGGTCATATTAGACCATCTAAGTCTCCAGTGGCAGTAGGTTTGTTCTTTGTGAAGAAAAAAGATGGATCACTGAGACCGTGTTTGGATTTCCGGGAGTTGAACCGTATTACAGTCCGGGATCCATATCCCCTGCCCTTGATCTCTGATCTTTTTGATCAGATTGTTGGAGCCAAGGTGTTCTCCAAGTTGGATTTGAGAGGAGCCTACAATCTGATCAGGATCAAGGAGGGGGATGAGTGGAAAACAGCCTTCAATAAGCACGAGGGTCATTTTGAAAACCTGGTGATGCCTTTTGAGTTGACGAACGCGCCAGCAGTATTTCAGCGATTCGTCAATGACATTTTTCATCACTTGGTGGGGAGGTTCGTAGTAGTTTACCTGGATGACATTTTAATTTATTCTCCTGATTTGAAGACCCATCAGGATCATGTGAGAACAGTGATTTTGGTGGTAGTCGATCGTTTCAGTAAAATGGCTCACTTTAGACCACTAACAAGTCTGCCTAACGCTAAGACACTTGCGCAGATTTTTGTGGATAATATTGTTAAATTGCACGATATTCCTTCGGATATTGTCTCTGATAGGGGCACGCAGTTTGTCTCCAGGTTTTGGAGGGCGTTCTGCTCTTGACTTGGCATTCAACTTTCTTTCTCGTCGGCTTTTCATCCACAGTCGAATGGTCAGACGGAGCGTACCAATCAGAACCTGGAGACCTACTTGAGGTGCTTTGTGGCTGAGAATCAGGAGGACTGGTCCTCTTTCTTGCCCTCAGCAGAATTTGCATTGAATAACCGTAGGCAGGAGTCCACGGGTAAGTCGCCATTTTTTGGCGCATACGGTTTTCATCCTCAGTTTGGTACCTTTTCTGGGTCTGGTTCCTCCGGGATGCCAGAGGAGGAGAGATTCTCTTCTGCCTTATCCTCTATCTGGCGGGGGATTCAAGGGAATTTGGAGAGGATGGGTGAGAGGCATAAACGAATGGCTGACAGGAGACGTGTGACTGGTCCGGACCTGTGTGTGGGTGATTTGGTGTGGTTGTCCACTAGGAATATCAAGTTGAGAATGCCATCTTGGAAACTGGGTCCAAGATTTGTTGGTCCATATAAGATTTCTGCTGTGATCAATCCTGTGGCATTTCGACTTGATCTGCCGCAGACTTGGAGGATCCACGATGTCTTCCACAAGTCTTTACTAAAAAAATATGTTAAACCGGTGGTACCATCGCCATTGCCTCCTCCTCCTGTTCTGGTCGAGGGAAACTTGGAGTTCGAGATCTCCAGGATTCTCGACTCGAGAGTTCTGCGGGGTTCCCTCCAGTACCTGGTTCACTGGAGGGGATACGGTCCTGAGGAGAGGATGTGGGTTCCGGCGTCAGATGTCAACGCCAGCCGTCTGGTGAGGGCCTTTCATAGGTCCCATCCGGATAAGGTTGGTCCAGGGTGTCCGGAGGTCACCCGTAGAAGGGGGGGGTACTGTCATGCCCCACTCTGACGATGTGCGGAGGTCGGCCAGGATTGCAGCACGAGTTTAGTGTTTGTTTTGGAGTCGTGCAGGATCCGCCCCTCATCAGGTGCACTGGGTGGAGTCATTAGTTTAAATAGCTCCTCTGCCCAGTGCCCTGAGCGGATTATATTCATTATTGTGATCTTGGAAGCTAGGAAGGAAGGTTGGCTGTCTGCTCCAGCTCAGGAAGATAAGTGTTGTTTCTAGTTGGTTGTTTTGTGTCATCTTTCCCATCCAGGTTCTGTGCGAGCAGGCTGCTCCTATTTCCCACTTCACCATCTCAGGGAATTCAGGGTTTTGTCAGCCCAGGCACGGGGACATCTCAGATCTACCTTCAAGATCTGTAGATGGGCTGAGCAGTGCAGAGAAAGAGGTCAGGGATTAGCTAGGAGGTGACCCTTCCCTGTCTCTCGCCCAGAGCCTGGTTGGTTCGTTATCTGTCATACTGAGTGCACGCCCGCTGTGACAGGTTCCCCCTATGGGCCGGACCCAGTTTATCTGCTGGCAGTGTCAGGAACCTGGCCACACCAGGGCTGAGTGTCCTCATTGGGTTGAGCCCATGGACACTTATTGTGATTACCGACAATCGCTATATGCTAGGAAACTGTGTGCCACAGGTACCCTGGAGGCTCTAGAGCAGTGTTTCCCAACCAGTGTGCCTCCAGCTGTTGCAAAACTACAACTCCCAGCATGCCCGGACAGCCTTTGACTGTGCGGGCATGCTGGGAGTTGTAGTTTTGCAACAGCTGGAGGCACACTGGTTGGGAAACACTGCTCTAGATCACTTGTGCCAGGTGGAAGTGGGAGACACTCAAGCGGAGGCGCTGATGGACTTGGTGCTTGGTGATCCTGGTAAGGGCTACCCTGGTGCGGTCCTCTGAGTATACTGGCCGGAAAGTTGGGGTGATGTGCATTCATGGAGACTTGAAAGACTACCCCACCGTTCTGGTGTCTATAACCATGGTGGCTGGCAGGTGGACCCACGAAGTGGCAGTCGCCACAAATCTCCACTATGAACTCATATAGAGGAGAGACTTTCCAGGTTTCCCTGCCCTATAGCCTATGCCCTATGGCCGATTGTGAGAGTTAAGGATACCCCTGAGACAGGAATAAGCCCAGGAGATTGGCCTTGTTCAGGGGGACGGCCAGAACCCTGGGAACCTGAGGCTGAAGGGCCAGCAGTAGAGGTGAAAGAGGGGAAGACAACCCCCGCGTAGGGTTAATGGTGGGAGATGTGGAGGAGTTTCCAACGGGTCCTGGGTTGGCAGACCTCAACGTCTCCGGGGAGAATTTCGGTACAGCCCAACGCCGAGATCCAACCCTATCCCGGGTCTAGGAGAATGTGGTAATACTTGATGGTGTACCCCAACAACCTGGGGCCGAGTCAATTTTTCCCCGTTTTTTGGTCCACCAGAATATGCTATATTGGGTAAACCAGCTGCGGGGTGAACCTGTTGAATAGTTGTTGTTGCCCGGGGCCTATAGAAAACTCGTGTTAGAGTTAGCCCACCAACATGTTCTCGGGGGTCATCTGGGACTGCAGAAGACACAGGACCGGATACTACAACGGTTTTACCGGCCCAGTGTCTTTAGAGAGGTGGATGACTTTTGTAAGTCTTCCCTGACCTGCTAAACCACTAGCCCCCAGCACCTGTTCCGCAATCCCTTACTGCCCCTCCCGATTATCGAGGTACCATTTGAGAGAATCGCTATGGATCTCATAGGCCCAGTACCGAAGTCCACTAGGGGGCACCAACACATCTTGGTCGTCCTGGACTACGCCACTCGGTACCTGGAGGCAGTGCCACTGCGACATACATCGGCCAAACTCATAGCAAAATAGTTAATGGAGATGTTTTCCTGAGTGGGGATACCCAAAGAGGTTCTGACTGACCAGGGGACTCCTTTTATGTCCAATGTCATGTGGGAGCTCTGTAAGTTGCTGAATATCAAACAGATACGGACATCCGTCTATCACCCGCAAACTGACGGCCTAGTAGAAAGGTTTATTCAAACGTTAAAAGCTATGTTAAAACGAGTAGTAGCTAAGGATGGAAAGAACTGGGACCTCCTTCTGCCCTATCTTATGTTCGCAGTGCGAGAAGTGCCCCAGGCCTCTACTGGGTTCTCGCCCTTCGAACTACCATATGGCAGACATCCACGTGGTCTGTTGGACATAGCCAAACAGGCGTGGGAACAGCAACCCACACCATATAAAAGTGTTGTTGAATATGTCACCCAGATGCAGGAACGTATGGAAACCGTGTTGCCGCTGGTAAAGGAACATATGGAGGCAGCTCATCGAGCTCAAAGTCGAGTGTATAATCGGCAGGCTCGGGTCCAGATCTTTAACCTGGGAGATCGAGTTTTGGTTCTGGTATCGACAGTGGACAGTAAGTTACTGGCTAGGTGGCAGGGACCCTACGAGGTACTCGAAAAGGTTGGAGAAGTAAACTATAAGGTACACCAGCCAGGGTGGCGGAAGCCGGAGCAGATGTACCATGTGAATTTACTCAAACCGTGGCAGGATAGGGAGACCAGTACTGACGATAGCCCGCAGACGAGTTTTCTAGGGGAAGAGGGAGGGAAGCGGTTGCCACAGTTTAGATTGCTGACAGTCTCTCCTCTAAACAGACTCAGGAGGCCAGGGAGTTCTCAGACCTCCATGGATGCACTTCCATAATCCAGCATGACATTGTCACTGAGCCTCAGGCCAAAAACCAGTTGAAACTATACTGGGTACCCGAGGCTCGGCGACAGGCCAACTCTGAGGAAGTACAACTAATGCTGCCATTAGATGTCATCGAGGAGTCTAGACGTGAGTGGGCCAGCCCTATAATACTGATACCCAAACAACAGATCGGATGTTGCAGTTTTGTAACGACCGAACTGTCACCACTAAACAAGTAAAGTCGTTCCTAGGAATGATATGCTATTGCATGAGATTTATTCCCCACTTTGCCACTATAGCTGCGCCTTTGACAGAGCTCTTGAAAGGATGAAAATCAGTGATGGTTCGCTGGGATGAGCGGGCGGAAGAGGCTTTTTCCACTTTGAAGTCGGCCCTGTGAGGGTCACCGGTTTTGGTGACGCCCGACTTCAATAGGAAGTTTGTGGTACAGACAGATGCCTCCGAAGTAGACCTCGGTGCTGTACTCTTTCAGGAAGTCAACGGGGAGGAGCATCCCGTTGTCTTTTTAAGCCGCAAGCTCAACCTAGCCGAAACCAGGTATAGTATAGTGGAGAGAGAGTGCCTGGCTATCAAGTGGGCACTTAAGTCTCTCCGCTAGCATTTGTTGGGGAGAAAGTTCTGCCTGGTGACTGAGCACTCCCCTCTCAAATGGATGAGCCAGGCCAACGACAGAAATGCCCGGGTCACCCGATGGTTTCTCTCTTTACAGAACTTTAAGTTGTCACCTTGAGATTTAGCATGGCTGTCATAGTTGATCCAGGACGGCTCTTACTGGGAGTAGTCAAAGTGCTGGGTGGGTGACTACTCACCATGTTCCAGGCTGGGTTTTGCCAGGCATAAAAACCAGGCCCCTCTAAAGGCGAACAGGCCGCCTATGGACTTGATGAGGCTGAACTGCTAACAGGGTGTGAATTAACACCAAGGAGAAATGGTGACTTTTATTGTTTATGGACTTTCCTTGTGTTTGAACAAACACCAAGCCACCTGCGTTTTGTGATACACCTTATCTGCATTTTGTTATACACCAATGTGTGAATAAACACCGCCGTTTGATTCAAAAACTGTGTACTTTGCCTCTATTCTGCATCCGCTAGTCCTAACTACCAGAGCGAATCCCCACACTACCCATAGACTATAAATGTCCAGGAGGTTGGCATATACATGCACTATACAATACATAGCACCGCCACTTCCTACTCCCAGCGGTCATGTGACCAGGCCAGGAGTCTTGGGAGCTGGCTGGGTCTTATCAGATCCAGATCACCTGTGCAATAAGGTTGTACAAGCATGTCAGCCCCAGTTACGTGAGAAATCAATAAAAAAAAATTATAAAAGTAAATGTACCACAAATAGTTTGTGACCTTATGGTGGGGCACAAAGCGTAAAACAAAAAATACTAATAATAAAGACAAAATAAAAAAAACGCTGATTCTAGCCCTGCCCCTGGTGCAAATATCCATATATCAAAATGACCATTATGGAAAGGGGAAATAGTAAAAAAAAAAAATAATAATTTTGTTTGCACGTTGTGATTTTAACAAAAAATAGGGAAAAGCAGACTAATGCCCCCCCCCTTTTTACAATTTTACATAAAAAAATAATAAAAAATCCTAAATTAAAATTGACATAAAAAATAAAGCCCCATGTACTCCAAGAATAGGCGTAAAAATTATTTACATAACTAAACGGGGAAAAAAAGTTGTGGCTTGGAAAGACGCATGTACTAAAACATAAAATGTGCCTCATCAGGAAGGGGGGTAAATGGCCCAGTCAGGAAGTGGTTAATTGCTGTGCACTAAGTGTTGAACATGGAGAGCGTTGCCATCAGAATATTGCAGTCTTAGAGAAGTGTTACAAAGGTAAATGGAGCCCTGCAATGTTGGCACGTTATTACTGGATGCACATGCATTTTCTTTCTAATGAATGAAAATCTCATTATACTCTGTAGGGGAAATTTATCAAGACTTGCGTTCCCATACACCAGTCTTGATCTCCTGTATGCTTGAGTGAAATACACCTAATTTATTAAGAGTCTGAGGCCTCTGTGCACCAGAAACCAGAAACTCATATCTATGCCAGCCCGGAGCTGCTATAAACTTCAGCTATAACGTAAACCAGTTTCTGGTGTAAGTTATAGTAAATCTGGAAAGCCACAGTAGGCTCTGCCCCACCCACTAAGCCCTTCTCCCTTTATCGCCTCTTTAGAAAAGTGTGAAGTCACAAATTATGGAGCATGCTATAATTTGAGACTTTCTAATGCCATAATTGGGGGGTGAGTGAATCGACTTCGGATGAAACATCCGACGTTGATTTGCATAAATCTTTGTTAGAATACGAGTGGTACCTTGCAACCGAACCAGAGTTCGGTAAAAGTTTTTTTTACAGTAAAAATGAATTTTTGAAGTTATTACCTGAAATCTCGCGAGACTTCGCGAAGTAATAACTTCGGCTTATCGGAGCCCATACATTCTAATACTGTACGGAGTGCTCACTCTGTACAGTATTCTAACAGAGTTTTATGCGAATCGACTTCGGATGTTTCATGCAAAGTCAATTCGCTCATCGCTTGCCATAATAGTGGTGTAAATAGCTTGATAAATGCCTGTCAGTGTTCTTTCTTTTTTCCCTCTGTATCTTCCAAACAAGAACCAACCTCACATTTTCAATTTCATTTTCATGTTCAGCAACCAGAAATGATAGAAGATTAGTTAATTGTCTCAGTTACAAAGCCTGTGTTATATGGTTTTATTATGCTCAGCGCTTAACTCGATTAAAAACCATAATGAAGGGAGGAAAATTGCTTCTGAATCTGGCCATCAGTATGATCAAACACTGAAAGGACATCTAGAACATGTACTACAGACCAAACATCTCTGATGATTTTAGAGATATACACAAATTATATTCCATCATAAAATTAGAATTATATAAAGTACACCTGTCATATCACCTTTTTTTAGGCTATGTTCACATTAGCAATGCTACTTCTGTTATAAGCTGGTTTCCTATGGACCACACTGATTTATAATTGGGTTCCTGGTGTTTCATTGTTCACACTCCAGAGTTTGACCTGAGCCTGAGGGAATTTATGTAAGACATCTTCAAGTTGGAGAACAAATGATTCCCTTCATTTTTTGTTACCTCTAGAGTTGAGCGAACACCTGGATGTTCGGGTTCGAGAAGTTCGGCCGAACTTCCCGGAAATGTTCGGGTTCGGGATCCGAACCCGAACCGAACTTCGTCCCGAACCCGAACCCCATTGAAGTCAATAGGGACCCGAACTTTTGGGCACTAAAAAGGCTGTAAAACAGCCCAGGAAAGAGCTAGAGGGCTGCAAAAGGCAGCAACATGTAGGCAAATCCCCTGCAAACAAATGTGGATAGGGAAATGAATTAAAATAAAAATAAAAAAAATAAAAATGACCCAATATCAATTGGACAGAGGTCCCATAGCAGAGAATCTGGCTTCAGGTCAGCAGAGAATCAGTCTCTTCATGCCATAGCAAAGAATCTGGCTTCATGTCAGCAGAGAATCAGTCTCTTCATGCCATAGCAGAGAATCTGGCTTCATGTCACCCACCACTGGAACAGGCCACTGTCACATATTTAGGCCCCGGCACCCAGACAGAGGAGAGAGGTCCCGTAACAGAGAATCTGGCCTTATGTTAGCACAGAATCTGTCTTCATGTCATAGCAGAGAATCAGGCTTCACGTCACCCACCACTGGAACAGGCCACTGTCACACATTTAGGCCCAGGCACCCAGGCAGAGGAGAGAGGTCCCGTAACAGAGAATCTGGCCTTATGTCAGCGCAGAATCAGTCTTCATGTCATAGCAGAGAATCAGGCTTCACGTCACCCACCACTGGAACAGGCCACTGTCACATATTTAGGCCCCGGCACCCAGGCAGAGGAGAGAGGTCCCGTAACAGAGAATCTTGCCTTATGTCAGCGCAGAATCAGTCTTCATGTCATAGCAGAGAATCAGGCTTCACGTCACCCACCACTGGAACAGGCCACTGTCACACATTTAGGCCCAGGCACCCAGGCAGAGGAGAGAGGTCCCGTAACAGAGAATCTGGCCTTATGTCATGCAGAATCTGTCTTCATGTCATAGCAGAGAATCAGGCTTCACGTCACCCACCACTGGAACAGGCCACTGTCACACATTTAGGCCCAGGCACCCAGGCAGAGGAGAGAGGTCCCGTAACAGAGAATCTGGCCTTATGTCAGCGCAGAATCAGTCTTCATGTCATAGCAGAGAATCAGGCTTCACGTCACCCACCACTGGAACAGGCCACTGTCACATATTTAGGCCCCGGCACCCAGGCAGAGGAGAGAGGTCCCGTAACAGAGAATCTTGCCTTATGTCAGCGCAGAATCAGTCTTCATGTCATAGCAGAGAATCAGGCTTCACGTCACCCACCACTGGAACAGGCCACTGTCACACATTTAGGCCCAGGCACCCAGGCAGAGGAGAGAGGTCCCGTAACAGAGAATCTGGCCTTATGTCATGCAGAATCTGTCTTCATGTCATAGCAGAGAATCAGGCTTCACGTCACCCACCACTGGAACAGGCCACTGTCACACATTTAGGCCCAGGCACCCAGGCAGAGGAGAGAGGTCCCGTAACAGAGAATCTGGCCTTATGTCAGCACAGAATCTGTCTTCATGTCATAGCAGAGAATCAGGCTTCACGTCACCCACCACTGGAACAGGCCACTGTCACATATTTAGGCCCCGGCACCCAGGCAGAGGAGAGAGGTCCCGTAACAGAGAATCTGGCCTTATGTCAGCACAGAATCTGTCTTCATGTCATAGCAGAGAATCAGGCTTCACGTCACCCACCACTGGAACAGGCCACTGTCACACATTTAGGCCCAGGCACCCAGGCAGAGGAGAGAGGTACCGTAACAGAGAATCTGGCCTTATGTCAGCGCAGAATCTGTCTTCATGTCATAGCAGAGAATCAGGCTTCACGTCACCCACCACTGGAACAGGCCACTGTCACACATTTAGGCCCAGGCACCCAGGCAGAGGAGAGAGGTCCCGTAACAGAGAATCTGGCCTTATGTCAGCACAGAATCTGTCTTCATGTCATAGCAGAGAATCAGGCTTCACGTCACCCACCACTGGAACAGGCCACTGTCACACATTTAGGCCCAGGCACCCAGGCAGAGGAGAGATGTCCCGTAACAGAGAATCTGGCCTTATGTCAGCGCAGAATCAGTCTTCATGTCATAGCAGAGAATCAGGCTTCACGTCACCCACCACTGGAACAGGCCACTGTCACATATTTAGGCCCCGGCACCCAGGCAGAGGAGAGAGGTCCCGTAACAGAGAATCTTGCCTTATGTCAGCGCAGAATCAGTCTTCATGTCATAGCAGAGAATCAGGCTTCACGTCACCCACCACTGGAACAGGCCACTGTCACACATTTAGGCCCAGGCACCCAGGCAGAGGAGAGAGGTCCCGTAACAGAGAATCTGGCCTTATGTCATGCAGAATCTGTCTTCATGTCATAGCAGAGAATCAGGCTTCACGTCACCCACCACTGGAACAGGCCACTGTCACACATTTAGGCCCAGGCACCCAGGCAGAGGAGAGAGGTCCCGTAACAGAGAATCTGGCCTTATGTCAGCACAGAATCTGTCTTCATGTCATAGCAGAGAATCAGGCTTCACGTCACCCACCACTGGAACAGGCCACTGTCACATATTTAGGCCCCGGCACCCAGGCAGAGGAGAGAGGTCCCGTAACAGAGAATCTGGCCTTATGTCAGCACAGAATCTGTCTTCATGTCATAGCAGAGAATCAGGCTTCACGTCACCCACCACTGGAACAGGCCACTGTCACACATTTAGGCCCAGGCACCCAGGCAGAGGAGAGAGGTACCGTAACAGAGAATCTGGCCTTATGTCAGCGCAGAATCTGTCTTCATGTCATAGCAGAGAATCAGGCTTCACGTCACCCACCACTGGAACAGGCCACTGTCACACATTTAGGCCCAGGCACCCAGGCAGAGGAGAGAGGTCCCGTAACAGAGAATCTGGCCTTATGTCAGCACAGAATCTGTCTTCATGTCATAGCAGAGAATCAGGCTTCACGTCACCCACCACTGGAACAGGCCACTGTCACACATTTAGGCCCAGGCACCCAGGCAGAGGAGAGAGGTCCCGTAACAGAGAATCTGGCCTTATGTCAGCGCAGAATCAGTCTTCATGTCATAGCAGAGAATCAGGCTTCACGTCACCCACCACTGGAACAGGCCACTGTCACACATTTAGGCCCCGGCACCCAGACAGAGGAGAGGTTCATTCAACTTTGGGTTGCCCCGCAATATAATGGTAAAATGAAATTAAAAATAGTATTGAATGAGGAAGTGCCCTGGAGTAGAATAATATATTGTTAAGGGGAGGTAGTTAATATCTAATCTGCACAAGGGATAGACAGGTCCTGTGGGATCCATGCCTGGTTCATTTTTATGAACGTCAGCTTGTCCACATTGGCTGTAGACAGGCGGCTGCGTTTGTCTGTAATGATGCCCCCTGCCGTGCTGAATACACGTTCAGACAAAACGCTGGCCGCCGGGCAGGCCAGCACCTCCAAGGCATAAAAGGCTAGCTCTGGCCACGTGGACAATTTGGAGACCCAGAAGTTGAATGGGGCCGAACCATCAGTCAGTTCGTGGAGGGGTGTGCATAGGTACTGTTCCACCATGTTAGTGAAATGTTGCCTCCTGCTAACACGTTCCGTATCAGGTGGTGGTGCAGTTAGCTGTGGTGTGGTGACAAAACTTTTCCACATCTCTGCCATGCTAACCCTGCCCTCAGAGGAGCTGGCCGTGACACAGCTGCGTTGGCGACCTCTTGCTCCTCCTCTGCCTTCGCCTTGGGCTTCCACTGGTTCCCCTGTGACATTTGGGAATGCTCTCAGTAGCGCGTCTACCAACGTGCGCTTGTACTCGCGCATCTTCCTATCACGCTCCAGTGTAGGAAGTAAGGTGGGCACATTGTCTTTGTACCGGGGATCCAGCAGGGTGGCAACCCAGTAGTCCTCACACGTTAAAATGTGGGCAACTCTGCTGTCGTTGCGCAGGCACTGCAGCATGTAGTCGCTCATGTGTGCCAGGCTGCCCAGAGGTAAGGACAAGCTGTCCTCTGTGGGAGGCGTATCGTCATCGTCCTGTGTTTCCCCCCAGCCACGCACCAGTGATGGGCCCGAGCTGCTTTGGGTGCCACCCCGCTGTGAACATGCTTCATCCTCATCCTCCTCCACCTCCTCCTCATCCTCGTCCTCCAGTAGTGGGCCCTGTCTGGCCACATTTGTACCTGGCCTCTGGTGTTGCAAAAACCTCCCTCTGAGTCACTTCGAAGAGACTGGCCTGAAAGTGCTAAAAATGACCCCTCTTCCTCCTGGGCCACCTCCTCTTCCATCATCGCCCTAAGTGTTTTCTCAAGGAGACATAGAAGTGGTATTGTAATGCTGATAACGGCGTCATCGCCACTGGCCATGTTGGTGGAGTACTCGAAACAGGGCACACAGGTCTCGCATGGAGGCCCAGTCATTGGTGGTGAAGTGTGTCTGATCCGCAGTGCGACTGACCCGTGCGTGCTGCAGCTGAAACTCCACTATGGCCTGCTGCTGCTCGCACAGTCTGTCCAGCATATGCAAGGTGGAGTTCCACCTGGTCGGTACGTCGCATATGAGGCGGTGAGCGGGAAGGCCGGAGTTACGCTGTAGCGCAGACAGGCGAGCAGCGGCAGGGTGTGAACGCCGGAAGCGCGAACAGACGGCCCGCACTTTATGCAGCAGCTCTGACATGTCGGGGTAGTTGCGAATGAACTTCTGCACCACCAAATTCAGCACATGCGCCAGGCAAGGGATTTGCGTCAAACCGGCTAGTCCCAGAGCTGCAACGAGATTTCGCCCATTATCGCACACCACCAGGCCGGGCTTGAGGCTCACCGGCAGCAACCACTCGTCGGTCTGTTGTTCTATACCCCGCCACAACTCCTGTGCGGTGTGGGGCCTGTCCCCCAAACATATGAGTTTCAGAATGGCCTGCTGACGTTTACCCCGGGCTGTGCTGAAGTTGGTGGTGAAGGTGTGTGGCTGACTGGATGAGCAGGTGGAAGAAGAGGAGGAGGAAGCTGAGTAGGAGGAGGAGGAGACAGGAGGCAAAGAATGTTGCCCTGCGATCCTTGGCGGTGGAAGGACATGCGCCAAACAGCTCTCCGCCTGGGGCCCAGCCGCCACTACATTTACCCAGTGTGCAGTTAGGGAGATATAGCGTCCCTGGCCGTGCTTACTGGTCCACGTATCTGTGGTTAGGTGGACCTTGCCACAGATGGCGTTGCGCAGTGCACACTTGATTTTATCGGACACTTGTTTGTGCAGGGAAGGCACGGCTCTCTTGGATAAGTAGTGGCGGCTGGGAACAACATACTGTGGGACAGCAAGTGACATGAGCTGTTTGAAGCTGTGTGTGTCCACCAGCCTAAATGACAGCATTTCATAGGCCAGTAGTTTAGAAATGCTGGCATTGAGGGCCAGGGATCGAGGGTGGCTAGGTGGGAATTTACGCTTTCTCTCAAATGTTTGTGAGATGGAGAGCTGAACGCTGCCGTGTGACATTGTTGAGATGCTTGGTGACGCAGGTGGTGGTGTTGGTGGTACATCCCATGTTTGCTGGGCGGCAGGTGCCAACGTTCCTCCAGAGGCAGAGGAAGAGGCCGAGGCGGCGGCGGCAGCAGCAGCAGAAGAGGCCGATGCGGTGGCAGCAGCAGAAGAGGCTGAGGCGGCAGCAGCAGAAGAGATAGCAGGGGGAGCCTGAGTGACTTCCTTGTTTTTAAGGTGTTTACTCCACTGCAGTTCATGCTTTGCATGCAGGTGCCTGGTCATGCAGGTTATGCTAAGGTTCAGAACGTTAATGCTTCGCTTCAGGCTCTGATGGCACAGCGTGCAAACCACTCGGGTCTTGTCGTCAGCACATTGTTTGAAGAAGTGCCATGCCAGGGAACTCCTTGAAGCTGCCTTTAAGGTGCTCGGTCCCAGATGGCGGCGGTCAGTAGCAGGCGGAGTCTCTTGGCGGCGGGTGTTCTGATTTTGCCCACTGCTCCCTCTTTTGCTACGCTGTTGGCTCGGTCTCACCACTGCCTCTTCCTCCGAACTCTGAAAGTCAGTGGCACGACCTTCATTCCATGTGGGGTCTAGGACCTCATCGTCCCCTGCATCGTCTTCCACCCAGTCTTGATCCCTGACCTCCTGTTCAGTCTGCACACTGCAGAAAGACGCAGCAGTTGGCACCTGTGTTTCGTCATCATCAGAGACGTGCTGAGGTGGTATTCCCATGTCCTCATCATCAGGAAACATAAGTGGTTGTGCGTTAGTGCATTCTATCTCTTCCACCCCTGGGGAAGGGCTAGGTGGATGCCCTTGGGAAACCCTGGCAGCAGAGTCTTCAAACAGCATAAGAGACTGCTGCATAACTTGAGGCTCAGACAGTTTCCCTGATATGCATGGGGGTGATGTGACAGACTGATGGGCTTGGTTTTCATGCGCCATCTGTGCGCTTTCTGCAGAAGACTGGGTGGGAGATAATGTGAACGTGCTGGATCCACTGTCGGCCACCCAATTGACTAATGCCTGTACCTGCTCAGGCCTTACCATCCTTAGAACGGCATTGGGCCCCACAAAATATCGCTGTAAATTCTGCTGGCTACTGGGACCTGAGGTAGTTGGTTCACTAGGACGTGTGGCTGTGGCAGAACGGCCACGTCCTCTCCCAGCACCAGAGGGTCCACTAACACCACCACGACCATGTTCACGTCCGCGTCCCTTATTAGATGTTTTCCTCATTGTTCCCGTTCACCACAATTTTGAGAATGGCAAATTTGGGAATAGTTTTTCAACCCAGAACAAAAAGTGTGCTTTTACGGTCACTACAAATAACTTGACCAGCTAAAACAGTACAGGTTTGGTTGAATAGAAATGTGAGGCCTGTTTTTTTTTGCGCTGTGTGACAGGTATAGGTTTAATCACAGAATCAGACTTCTATCTGCACGGTAGCGTCTGTCTTAGGTTTTTCTGAATGACACTATCAGCACCTTCAATGTAAGATATCCTTTTTGGGATAGATTTTAAGTGGGCCTCATATAGCAGAAACTAGTTATTTTGAGAATGGCAAATTTGGGAATAGTTTTTCAACCCAGAACAAAAAATGTGCTTTTACGGTCACTACAAATAACTTGACCAGCTAAAACAGTACAGATTTGGTTGAATATAAATGTGAGGCCTGTTTTTTTTTGCGCTGTGTGACAGGTATAGGTTTAATCACAGAATCAGACTTCTATCTGCACGGTAGCGTGTGTCTTAGGTTTTTCTGAATGACACTATCAGCACCTTCAATGTAAGATATCCTTTTTGGGATAGATTTTAAGTAGGCCTCATATAGCAGAAACTAGTTATTTTGAAAGTGGCAAATTTGGGAATAGTTTTTCAACCCAGAACAAAAAATGTGCTTTTACGGTCACTACAAATAACTTGACCAGCTAAAACAGTACAGATTTGGTTGAATAGAAATGTCAGGTCTATTTTTTAGGCGCTGGGTGACAGGCTCAACTTGCCCCTGATGTAGTATATGGCCAAAAAATAACCACACTATTGATGGTTAAATGCACTTGGGTGACACAGGCTCAGCCTGCACCAGATTTAGTATATGGCCAAAAAATAACCAGACTGTTGCTGGTTAAATGCACTTTGGTGACACAGGCTCAGCCTGCAGCTGATGTAGTATATGGCCAAAAAATAACCAGACTGTTGATGGTTAAATGCACTTCGGTGACACAGGCTCAGCCTGCAGCTGATGTAGGATATAGCACAAAATAACCACACTATTGATGGTTAAATACACTTGGTGATAGCTTGTGCTGGCGCACCACAAGTCACGAAATGGCCGCCGATCACCCCAGAAAAAAGTGATCTAAAAACGCTCTGGGCAGCCTCAAAAAAGTGAGCAAGTCGATATTAGCACTTCAATGATCCACAGCTGCAGATCGATCACAGAATGAAGTCTTTTGGAGGAGTTAATCTGCCTAATCTCGCCCTAATGTCGCAGCTGCAACCTCTCCCTATGCTTGAATCAGCAGAGTGACGTGCAGCGCTACGTGACCCAAACTTATATAGAGGCTGGGTCACATGCTGCACTGGCCAATCACAGCCATGCCAATAGTAGGCAAGGCTGTGATGGCCTCTTGGGGCAAGTAGTATGACGCTTGTTGATTGGCTGCTTTGCAGCCTTTCAAAAAGCGCCAAGAAAGCGCCGAACACCGAACCCGAACCCGGACTTTTACGAAAATGTTCGGGTCCGTGTCACGGACACCCCAAAATTCGGTACCAACCCGAACTATACAGTTCGGGTTCGCTCATCCCTAGTTACCTCTTATTGATCCCTATTGATCTCAAGGGCCAACATGATGGCCTCTACCATCTGTACAGAATCATGCATGAATTAGGAGCCGTGAGAGGACTCTTGTGCCCTCCTATGGATACTGCATGGGAGGACTAAAATTAGCACTTACCAGATACCAGAAACAAATATATAAAACCACTAGAAGATTATTGGGGAGAGAATTAAGATGCCCTAAAAGGAAGAACTTTTAAATGTTTCTTAAAGGGACACATCCATCACAAAGGGGTATTTTTAAAACCCAATATGTATAGAAAAGTGTTTTTTATTTATTTTTAAAGAATTTTTGTCTGTACCATTAAAGATGAAATGCCAAATAATGTCCTTCTGTAGCAATGGGCACAGAAAGATTAAATTCCAATAGTAACTCGTTATTAGTTTACTGCTGCCATGAGGGAAAGATGTTATCTGTTAGTATAACAGTAGATTACTAGAATTAAGATGACAGTACGACAAATCTATGCATTACAGAATACCAGATGCAATTTAACGATAGCATTTTATAGTCACCTAGGATGATTAAAAAAAAAAGTAAAAAAATGTAAAGTTTGAAAAAAAATAAAAAAATTCAATAAAAAGTAATCAAAAAGTCATATGCGCTCCAAAATAGTATCAATAAAAACTACAGATCTTCCTATAAGAGAATGAGCCCTCACACAGCTCCTTTAAGTTTTTTGGGGGGATTTTAATATTGATGACCTATCCTGAGGATAGCCCATCAATATTAGATTGGCGGGGATCCGGCACCCCTGCCGATCAGCTGTTTGAAGAGAAGGCTCTGCTCATACGAGTGCTGCCTTCCCTTCATTATTCACCTGCTTGCCGTCAATATTGTAGTGGCAAGCAGGTGTAATTACTTCTATGGGATGGCTACTTCCTATCCTTCCTAGGAACGAGCGAATGGGACGGCTTAGGTGTATCTACACCTGCTCACTACTTGTCACGACGGACGTGCACAGTTAAATAGACAACACACCAACCAGGCTCTGGACGAGAGACAGGGGAAGGGTCACCTAATTTATCCCTGACCTCTTTCCCTGCAATGCTCAGCCCACAGACAAACCTTGATGGTAGATTTGCTGCGTCCACCAGCCTAAACTAACAGAACCCTGAACTCCCTGAGATGGTGAAGTGGGGAGAAAGGAGCAGCCTGCTCGCACAGAACCTGGATGGGTAAGATGACATAAACAACCAAACAAGAAAAGACACTTATCTGCTGAGAGCAGGAACAAACAGCCAACCTTCCTTCCAAACTTCCCAGACACTAATGAACAGTATAATCTGCTCAGAGCACTTTAGCTGGAGACCATTTAAACTAATGACCCAGTGCACCTGATGCGAGGCGGATCCAGCACAGCATCAAAACAAATACTAGACTCGTGCTGCAATCCTGGCTGACCTCCGCACATCGTCAGAGTGGGGCATGACAGTACCCCCCCTTCTACGGGTGACCTCCGGACACCCTGGACCAACCTTATCCGGATGGGACCTATGAAAGGCCCTCACCAGACGGCTGGCGTTGACATCTGACGCCGGAACCCACATCCTCTCCTCAGGACCGTATCCCCTCCAGTGAACCAGGTACTGGAGGGAACCCCGCAGAACTCTCGAGTCAAGAATCCTGGAGATCTCGAACTCCAAGTTTCCCTCGACCAGAACAGGAGGAGGAGGCAATGGCGATGGTACCACCGGTTTAACATACTTTTTTAGTAAAGACTTGTGGAAGACATCGTGGATCTTCCAAGTCTGCGGCAGATCAAGTCGAAATGCCACAGGATTGATCACAGCAGAAATCTTATATGGACCAACAAATCTTGGACCCAGTTTCCAAGATGGCATTCTCAACTTGATATTCCTAGTGGACAACCACACCAAATCACCCACACACAGGTCCGGACCAGTCACACGTCTCCTGTCAGCCATTCGTTTATACCTCTCACCCATCCTCTCCAAATTCCCTTGAATCCCCCGCCAGATAGAGGATAAGGCAGAAGAGAATCTCTCCTCCTCTGGCATCCCGGAGGAACCAGACCCAGAAAAGGTACCAAACTGAGGATGGAAACCGTATGCGCCAAAAAATGGCGACTTACCCGTGGACTCCTGCCTACGGTTATTCAATGCGAATTCTGCTAAGGGCAAGAATGAGGACCAGTCCTCCTGATTCTCAGCCACAAAGCACCTCAAGTAGGTCTCCAGGTTTTGATTGGTACGCTCCGTCTGACCATTCGACTGTGGATGAAAAGCCGACGAGAAAGAAAGTTGAATGCCAAGTCGAGAGCAGAACGCCCTCCAAAACCTGGAGACAAACTGCGTGCCCCTATCAGAGACAATATCCGAAGGAATACCGTGCAATTTAACAATATTATCCACAAAAATCTGCGCCAGAGTCTTAGCGTTAGGCAGACTTGTTAGTGGTATAAAGTGAGCCATTTTACTGAAACGATCGACTACCACCAAAATCACTGTTCTCCCGGAGGAACTCGGTAGGTCCGTAATAAAGTCCATGGACAAATGTGTCCAAGGACGAGATGGAATAGACAATGGAATAAGTGAACCAGGCGGTCGAGTATGAGCAACCTTAGACCGAGCGCAGGTTTCACAAGCTGCCACGTAATTCTCAATACTCTTACGCAAACCTGGCCACCAGAACCTCCGGGACACCAGATCACAGGTGGACTTACCACCAGGATGTCCAGCGAGAACAGTATCGTGATGTTCCCTGAACACCTTGTATCGTAGGCCCTCAGGAACAAACAACCTCCCTGGGGGACACGAACCAGGAGCCCCCTCCTGAGCTCCCAACACCTCCATCTCCAATTCAGGGTACAGAGCGGAGACCACCACTCCATCCGCCAAAATCGGCGCTGGATCTTTTGAATCACCTCCCCCAGGGAAGCTGCGAGACAAGGCATCTGCCTTGACGTTCTTGACCCCTGGGCGAAAGGTAACCACGAAATTGAACCTGGTAAAAAACAATGACCATCTGGCCTGTCTAGGGTTCAGACGCTTGGCAGATTGCAGGTAAGCCAAATTCTTATGGTCTGTATACACAGTAACGGGGTGAGAAGCCCCCTCTAACCAGTGACGCCATTCTTCAAAGGCCAACTTGATCGCCAACAACTCCCTATCTCCAACATCATAATTCCTCTCGGCGACCGAGAGCTTCCTGGAGAAGAAGGCACATGGGACCCACTTGCCAGGAGAAGGACCCTGCAAAAGCACCGCCCCAACCCCCACCTCTGATGCATCAACCTCGACCACGAATGGCTGAGATACATCCGGCTGCACCAGAATGGGAGCAGATGCAAAACGCTCCTTAATAGCCGAAAAGGCCTGCAATGCCTCATCCGACCAGACAGAGACATCAGCGCCCTTCTTGGTCATATCAGTAAGAGGTTTGACTAATGTGGAATAATTCAAAATACATTTTCTATAATAATTCGTAAACCCCAAAAATCGCATCAAAGCTTTCTGATTCTCCGGTCGATCCCACTCCAGAACCTCCCGGACCTTTTCGGGGTCCATACGAAAACCAGAATCAGAAAGCATGTATCCCAAAAATGGAAGCTCTTGCACCGCAAACAAACATTTCTCCAATTTGGCGTATAACTTATTCTCCCGCAGGATCGTCAAAACCTGTCTCACATGATCCTGATGGGTCTTCAGATCAGGAGAATAAATTAAAATGTCATCAAGGTAGACTACTACGAACCTCCCCACCAAATGATGAAAAATATCATTGACGAATCGCTGAAATACCGCTGGCGCATTCGTCAACCCAAAAGGCATTACCAGGTTCTCAAAATGACCCTCGTGAGTATTGAAGGCCGTTTTCCACTCATCCCCCTCCTTGATCCTGATCAGATTGTATGCTCCTCTCAAATCCAACTTGGAGAACACCTTGGCTCCAACAATCTGATCAAAAAGATCAGAGATCAAAGGCAGGGGATATGGATCCCGGACTGTAATACGATTCAGCTCCCGGAAATCCAAACACGGTCTCAGTGATCCATCTTTCTTCTTCACGAAGAACAAACCTACAGCCACTGGAGACTTAGATGGTCTAATATGACCCTTTGCCAAACTCTCGGCGACATACTTTCGCATGACCTCTCTCTCGGGTTGAGAGAGGTTGTAGAGCCGAGACTTGGGCAACTTAGCCCCCGGAATGAGATTCACAGGACAATCATAGTCACGATGAGGGGGCAATTCCTGAGCCCCACCCTCCGCAAACACGTCCGAAAAATCTGAGAGATACTGAGGCAAGGCCGTAACGGACACTTCAGAAATAGATGTGACAAGACAATTATCCGAACAAAACTTGCTCCAACCAATGATTTGTCTCGCCTGCCAGTCTATAATTGGGTTATGTTTAGACAACCATGGCAACCCCAAAACTATTGGAGCTGGCAAATCCTTCATGACGAAACAGGAAATAATCTCAGCATGTGAATCACCCACCCTTAAATGAATATCATGAACAACTTGAGTAAGGCTCCCTTGAGAAAGAGGGGAAGAATCAATGGCAAAAACACAAATCTCGTTCTCTAACGTGCAAATACTTAGTCCCAAACCCTCAAGAAACAGAAAGTCAATTAAATTTACCCCAGCACCACAATCAAGAAAAACATCAACAAACACATTTCGAGACTCTAGCGCCACCATAGCTGAAAGGAGAAAACGGGAACTGCAGGGAACTTGCATACCAGTCTGCTCTACCACACCATTCATACTACCAAGTGCGAGGGAGTTTTTTTTTTTTTCTTTTTCTTTTTTCTTTATCACTTTCCCCTGTGATTCAACATACGGACAAGAAAAAATCAAAATGACCCCTCTTTCCACAAAAGAAACATAAATTGTGCGCTTTACGAAAGTCTCTACTATCCGAATGGAAAGATATCTGACCTAACTGCATGGGTTCCTCTCCTACTCCAGAATAACAAGCAATATCTCCCTGGGCAGCTGGTGAAACAAAACCACACGCGGGAGGAATCCCCTGCACAGAGGGACCCATACACCTCTCTCTGATACGTCTATCCAAACGTATCGCCAAAGACATTGCATTTTCCAAAGTATCTGGGTATTCATGAAAAGCCAGAGCATCCTTCAACCTTTCAGATAACCCCTGACAAAACTGGCTACGTAACGCGGGGTCGTTCCACCCTGACTCAGTAGCCCACCTCCTAAACTCTGTGCAGTAAACCTCAGCAGTATGTTTACCCTGTAGTAAGTTACGTAATTTTGACTCTGCCATCGAAACTCGATCTGGGTCATCGTAAATCAATCCCAGGGCTTTAAAAAATTCCTCCACCGACCGGAGAGCCAGAGAACCGGGCGGCAGGGAAAAGGCCCAGGATTGCGCGTCCCCTTTCAGCAAAGACATGACGATACCCACCCTCTGATCCTCATTACCTCATGAAAATGGGCACAATCGAAAGTACAACTTACATGATTCCTTGAAACGGAAAAAATCATCAGTACCCCCTGAAAATTTCTCCGAAAGAGCGACTTTAGGCTCCCCAACAATTTGACCTGTACCTGAAGCCAACACCCTCTGACACTGTGTGACCGTACTACGTAGATCCGCAACCTCCAGGGACAAACCCTGCATGCGATCAACCAGTGCATCAATTGACATCATCACATAAACACTGAGCAATGGCAGTCACAGTATGGCGGATTATAATGTCACGACGGACGTGCACAGTTAAACAGACAACACACCAACCAGGCTCTGGACGAGAGACAGGGGAAGGGTCCCCTCCTAATTTATCCCTGACCTCTTTCCCTGCAATGCTCAGCTCACAGACAAACCTTGATGGTAGATTTGCTGTGTCCACCAGCCTAAACTAACAGAACCCTGAACTCCCTGAGATGGTGAAGTGGGGAGAAAGGAGCAGCCTGCTCGCACAGAACCTGGATGGGTAAGATGACATAAACAACCAAACAAGAAAAGACACTTATCTGCTGAGAGCAGGAACAAACAGCCAACCTTCCTTCCAAACTTCCCAGACACTAATGAACAGTATAATCCGCTCAGAGCACTTTAGCTGGAGACCATTTAAACTAATGACTCCACCCAGTGCACCTGATGCGAGGCGGATCCAGCACAGCATCAAAACAAATACTAGACTCGTGCTGCAATCCTGGCTGACCTCCGCACATCGTCAGAGTGGGGCATGACACTACTGCAATGTCAACTGTGAGCAGGTAAACAATGATGGGAAGGCAGCACTCGTACGATCGCAGCCTTCTCTTCAAACAGCTGATCGGCAGGGGTCCCGGGTGTTGGACCCCCGCTGATCTGATATTGATGACCTATCCTGAGGATAGCAATAAACAAATGTAGAAGCAGCACCACACGGTCCTTTCTGATGTATTCTTATAGATGCAACAGCCTCACCAATGGCCCTGGATCCAACGCCTGGAACATATAGATGAATACAAACGGTATCAGCAGCATCTCACATCATCGACTTTATTGTGACTTCAAAGCAATGATACACATAGCAGCAACATTTCGGCTGATAAACAGCCTTTGTCAAGCCGTTTGTATTCATCTATCCTGAGGATAGGTCATCAATATTAAAATCCCGGCAAAACCCCTTTAAACATAACAATAAAAAATTTATCAAAAGATGTTGATAAAAAAAATTTTTTTTCCAAAGTTTTTATTTTTTTCAGCATTAAAACACAAGAAAAGCTATATAAATATGGTATCGCCGTAATTGTACTGACCTGGAGAATGAAGGTAACTGGTTTTACTGCTTAACCCCTTAAGGACCGGGCTCATTTTCACCTTAAGGACCAGGCCATTTTTTGCAAATCTGACCAGTGTCACTTTAAGTGCTCATAACTTTAAAACGCTTTGACTTATCCAGGCCATTCTGAGATTGTTTTTTCGTCACATATTGTACTTCATGACACTGGTAAAATGAAGTCAAAAAAATTATTTTTTTTGCACAAAAAAATACCTAATTTACCAAAAATTTGAAAAAAATTAGCAAATTTCAAAGTTTCAGTTTCTCTACTTCTGTAATACATAGTAATACCCCAAAAAATTGTGATGACTTTACATTCCCCATATGTCTACTTCATGTTTGAATTGTTTTGGGAATGATATTTTATTTTTTGGGGATGTTATAAGGCTTAGAAGTTTAGAAGCAAATCTTGAAATTTTTCAGAAATTTACAAAAACTCAATTTTTAGCGACCAGTTCAGGTCTGAAGTCACTTTGCGAGGCTTACATAATAGAAACCACCCAAAAATGACCCCATCTAAGAAACTACACCCCTCAAGGTATTCAAAACTGATTTTGCATACATTGTTAACCCTTTAGGTGTTGCACAAGAGTTATTGGCAAATGGGGAGGAAATTTGAGAATTTCATATTTTTGTCAAATTTTTCATTTTAACCCATTTTTTCCACTAACAAACCAAGGGTTAACAGCCAAACAAGACTGTATCTTTATTGCCCTGACTCTGCCGTTTACAGAAACACCCAATATGTGGCCGTAAACTACTGTACGGCCACACAGCGGGGCGTAGAGTGAAAGGTGCACCATATGGTTTTTGGAAGGCTGATTTTTATGGACTGGTTTTTTGACACCATGTCCCATTTGAAGCCCCCTGATGCACCCCAAGAGGAGAAACTCCCTAAAAGTGACCCCATCTAAGAAACTACACCCCTCAAGGTATTCAAAACTGATTTTACATACGTCGTTAACCCTTTAGGTGTTGCACAAGAGTTATTGGCAAATGGGGATGAAATTTGAGAATTTCATTTTTTTGCCTAATTTTCAATTTTAACCCATTTTTTCCACTAACAAAGCAAGGGTTAACAGCCAAACAAGATTGTATCTTTATTGCCCTGACTCTGCCGTTTACAGAAACACCCCATATGTGGCCGTAAACTACTGTACGGGCACACAGTAGGGCGTAGAGTGAAAGGTGCGCGGTTTGGTTTTTGGAAGCCAGATTTTGCTGGACTGGTTTTTTGACACCATGTCCCATTTGAAGCCCCCCTGATGCACCCCTAGAGTAGAAACTCCATAAAAGTGACCCCATCTAAGAAACTGCACCCCTCAAGCTATTCAAAACTGATTTTACAAACTTTGTTAACCCTTTAGGTGTTGCACAAGATTTAATGGAAAATAGAGACACAATTTCAAAATTTCACATTTTTGGCAGATTTTCCATTTTAATATTTTTTTTCCAGTTACAAAGCAAGGGTTAACAGCCAAACAAAACTCAATATTTATGGCCCTAATTCTGTAGTTTACAGAAACACCCCATATGTGGTCGTAAACCGCTGTACGGGCACACGGCAGGGCGCAGAAGGAAAGGAATTCCATACGGTTTTTGGAAGGCAGGTTTTGCTGGACTGTTTTTTTTGACACCATGTCCCATTTGAAGCCCCCCTGATGCACCCCTAGAGTAGAAACTCCAAAAAAGTGACCCCATTTTAGAAACTACGGGATAGGGTGGCAGTTTTGTTGGTACTAGTTTAGGGTACATATGATTTTTGGTTGCTCTATATTACACTTTTTGTGCAGCAAGGTAACAAGAAATAGCTTTTTTGGCACGTTTTTTTTTTTTGTTATTTACAACATTCATCTGACAGGTTAGATTATGTGGTATTTTTATAGAGCAGGTTGTCGCGGACGCGGCGATACCTAATATGTATACATTTTTTTTTATTTATGTAAGTTTTATACAATAACTTCATTTTTAAAACCAAAAAAATGTTTTAGTGTCTCCATATTCTAAGAGCCATAGTTTTTTCAGTTTTTGGGCGATTATCTTGAGTAGGGTCTCATTTTTTGCGGGATGAGATGACGGTTTGATTGGCACTATTTTGGGGTGCATATGATTTTTTGATCGCTTGCTATTACACTTTTTGTGACGTAAGATGGCAAAAAATGGCTTTTTTTACACTGTTTTTATTTTTATTTTTTTACGGTGGTCATCTGAGGGGTTAGGTCATGTGATATTTTTATAGAGCCGGTCGATACGGACGCGGCGATACCTAATATGTATACTTTTTTTTTATTTATGTAAGTTTTACAGAATGAGTTCATTTTTGAAAAAAAAAAAATCATGTTTTAGTGTCTCCATAGTCTAAGAGCCATAGTTTTTTCAGCTTTTGGGCGATTATCTTGAGTAGGGTCTCATTTTTTGCGGGATGAGATGACGGTTTGATTGGTACTATTTTGGCGTACATGCGACTTTTTTGATCACTTTTATTACTTTTTTTGGGAAGTAAGGTGGGCAAAATTTCAATTTTCTCATAGTTTTTATTTTTTTATTTTTATGGCGTTCACCGTGCGGGGAAAGTAACATGACCATTTTATAGATCAGGTCGTTACGGACGCGGCGATACCTAATATGTGTAGTTTATTTTATTTTTTTAATTTTTATTCAGTGATAAATGTTTTTTTTTTTTATCTTAACTTTTTTCACTTTTTTTTACATTTTTGTGACCCAGACCCACTTGGTTCTTGAAGATCCAGTGGGTCTGGTGTCTGTATAATACAGTACAGAACAATATATATTGTTCTGTACTGTATTTTACTTACACTGAACAGATCTGTGCTTTTAGCATAGATCTGTTCAGCACCATGGACAGCAGGACGCCTGAGCAGGCGTCCTGTTGCCATGGGAACCCTCCCCGTCTGCTCAGAACTTCGCAGACGGGGAAGGGTAAGGACGGGGCTGAGGGGGGCTCTCTGGGGGCTCTCTCCCTCTCCATCGGGGGGCTGCAAAGCCACAGCAGCCCCCCGATGGAGAGGGAGGGAGCTCCCTGACCGATGACAGTTAACTTTTTCCATACAGCGGTCCGTACGGACCGCGGTATGGAAAGGGTTAAACGGCTGACATCTTCACAGATGTCAGCCGTTTATACCAGGGTGCCAGCAATGTGCTGGCACCCTGGTATACCCACTAGAAGCCAACGATCGTTCATGGGGAGGCGGGCGGGGGATCGCGATCCCGCCTGCCGCACCGCCCGCCTCCCGCAACGCCCCCACCGCCTGCGAATAATGATTTTAGCCACTCTAAAGTTTCTGATCCCCGCGGTCAGGGACCGCGGCGATCAGAAACTGCAAAAAGCGCAGCAAGCCGCAGGTCTGAATTGACCTGCGGTTTGCTGCGATCGCCGATACGGGGGGGTCAAATGACCCCCCCCCCTGCATTGTTACGGGATGCCGGCTGAATGATTTCAGCCGAAATCCCGTTCCAATTAACCCCTGGGGCGCCGGAATACAGATTTTAAGTCAGGACGTACCGGTACGTCCTGGGTCCTTAAGGACTCGGGAAATAGGGCGTACCGGTACGTCCTAGGTCCTTAAGGGGTTAAGGAATGCTGTAAAAACAAAACCCTTAAAACTGTAGCGGAATTCCTAGGTTTTGTCCAATTCCATCCCATTTGGATTTTTTTTTCCAGCTTACTGCTACATTGTATGCAATAGTAAATGGTGCCATTAAAAAGTACAACTTGTCTTGCAATACACAAGACCTAATATGGCTATGTGAACGGAAAAAAGAAAAAAAATGGCATGGCTCCGGTAAAGCAGGGAGTGAAAAACGAAAGTTCTAGTCTAACTTTACCATGATGAAGATAATGGACGTACTTTTCATTTCACCATTTGGCTATTTACCTAATGATCTCTTACTGTGTAGTTTGGAGCCCAGACGGTCAGTTGGAAGCTTTAAAGGGGTTGTGTCACTTCAGCAAATGGCATTTATCATGTACATTAAGTTAATACAAGGCACTTACTAATGTATTGTGATTGTCCATATTGCCTCCTTTGCTGACTTGATAAATATTTCCATCACATTAAACACTGCTTGTTTCCATGGTTATGACCACCCTGCAATCCAATAGCGGTGGTCGTGCTTGCATACTACAAGAAAAAGCGCCGGCCTCTCTGATGGCGGGGACAGTGGGAGCACACATAGGCACTAGTGATGAGCGGCAGGAGCAATATTCGAATTTGCGATATTTTGCGAATATTTTGTAGAATATTTGTTATATATTCGTGAATTCGCGAGTTTGCGAAAATCGGCAATGTATTATTCACGTAATGCACATGAAATACCCGCGTGGGGTAGGCAACTTTTCTATTGGTTGCTAGGGATGTTGCTAAGCTGTGACAAAGCCTTCTCATTGGCCCACAAGCTAGAAGGAGGGAGGGATGATCACCTGATATGTACTGTCTAAAAAAAAAAAAAACATAAAAAACTAATATTCATCATTACGAATATATAGCACTATAATCGAAATATTCGCAAACTCTCGAAGTACCGATATTCGCGAAAAAAAATTAGCTTTTCCAATATTCACGCTCAACACTAATAGGCACGCATGCGCAGAAGCTCCCGTCCCAGCCACCTCATATCTGTGCTGCAGCGGGGGCCTACATGATAAATGCCATTTGTTAAACTAAGACAGCCGCTTTAAAGCCATTTTGATTTCAGTTTTAGTATTTTTTTTAATCCTGCTGTAATATTTTGTCTGTTTTAGTCTTACCAGAGAACTGACTCGTTCCACCCTTCTAAGCCATTGTGACAACTATACAGGGAGTGCAGAATTATTAGGCAAGTTGTATTTTTGAGGATTAATTTTATTATTGAACAACAACCATGTTCTCAATGAACCCAAAAAACTCATTAAGATCAAAGCTGAATATTTTTGGAAGTAGTTTTTAGTTTGTTTTTAGTTTTAGCTATTTTAGGGGGATATCTGTGTGTGCAGGTGACTATTACTGTGCATAATTATTAGGCAACTTAACAAAAAACAAATATATACCCATTTCAATTATTTATTTTTACCAGTGAAACCAATATAACATCTCAACATTCACAAATATACATTTCTGACATTCAAAAACAAAACAAAAACAAATCAGTGACCAATATAGCCACCTTTCTTTGCAAGGACACTCAAAAGCCTGCCATCCATGGATTCTGTCAGTGTTTTGATCTGTTCACCATCAACATTGCGTGCAGCAGCAACCACAGCCTCCCAGACACTGTTCAGAGAGGTGTACTGTTTTTCCTCCTTGTAAATCTCACATTTGATGATGGACCACAGGTTCTCAATGGGGTTCAGATCAGGTGAACAAGGAGGCCATGTCATTAGATTTTCTTCTTTTATACCCTTTCTTGCCAGCCACGCTGTGGAGTACTTGGACGCTTGTGATGGAGCATTGTCCTGCATGAAAATCATGTTTTTCTTGAAGGATGCAGACTTCTTCCTGTACCACTGCTTGAAGAAGGTGTCTTCCAGAAACTGCCAGTAGGACTGGGAGTTGAGCTTGACTCCATCCTCAACCCGAAAAGGCCCCACAAGCTCATCTTTGATGATACCAGCCCAAACCAGTACTCCACCTCCACCTTGCTGGCATCTGAGTCGGACTGGAGCTCTCTGCCCTTTACCAATCCAGCCACGGGCCCATCCATCTGGCCCATCAAGACTCACTCTCATTTCATCAGTCCATAAAACCTTAGAAAAATCAGTCTTGAGATATTTCTTGGCCCAGTCTTGACGTTTCAGCTTGTGTGTCTTGTTCAGTGGTGGTCGTCTTTCAGCCTTTCTTACCTTGGCCATGTCTCTGAGTATTGCACACCTTGTGCTTTTGGGCACTCCAGTGATGTTGCAGCTCTGAAATATTGTCAAACTGGTGGCAAGTGGCATCTTGGCAGCTGCACGCTTGACTTTTCTCAGTTCATGGGCAGTTATTTTGCGCCTTGGTTTTTCCACACGCTTCTTGCGACCCTGTTGACTATTTTGAATGAAACGCTTGATTGTTCGATGATCACGCTTCAGAAGCTTTGTAAGAGAAGGAGAAAGACAGGAGGCAGCGCCTCGTGTGTAGAACCGTATGATAATATTAAAAACAACAATGCACTGATTGTGCTTACCGTATTGGGTTGTGATGAGTCACAACTCCTATGAATCGCTTATGCTGGTAAAAGCCCGTCCAGCTTGCGGGGATGACTGCTGCTGCTGCCCAGGTTCTTACCCGTTTTCGTGGAGCACGATATCCGGGGTATGGAGAATAGTGGATAGGTATAAAAAATGAACCTTATAAAAAGCGGCGCTGCTGCAGAAGACAGGACTCAAATAGATAAAATAAAGTGGGTCTTTATTTATATTGGTCTACGCGTTTCAGGGGCGGACTGCCCCCTTCATCAGGACAATATGTCATTACATTGTGGGTGTGAACATTATGACTTTTTATTCTGTTTGTTTGGGCGCGATAATTCGGCCTCTGGGGGCGTGGGGGGGCGTGGGGGTGGAGGGGGGGCGGAGACATGAATGCACGTGTTTCTCTTGTTGATATGCCGCCCACAAGAGGTCTGCTGCGTGCCTTCTTTAGTGATGTGTGGAAGGACCTTGCTGACGTCTTTCTTGTGGGTGCGGTCTTCGTGACGTAATCTGTGGACGGAGTTACGACTCTTCCAGTGGTGACATCCACCGATCACCTCTGATGTTTTGTGGGCGGTGTATTTTGTTTGTATAGCGCTGGTTTGGTCTCTCAGATATATTCTTTTTCAGGTATGGTATTTTTGGTTTAGTTTGTATGGTTGCTATGCCGACCCTAGCTGGTCTGTTAGGTGCCGCTTTAGTGTAGCGTTTGAGGACCTTCCTGACATCACGTTTGTGGGTGCGGTCTTCATGACGTAATACAGGGGCGGAGCTATGAACTTCTAGCCATAAGTATTACGTTTCAATTGCGATGTCTTGTGGAGGGTGTGTATTGTTAATGTTGCGCTAGTTCAGCCACTACAGTGTGTTTTTATGCGGGCATGGCAGTGTGATCACAGAAGTATATAAGAGAGTGCAATGGCCTACAATAGGAATTTATGTATATAGATACAAAAAAGTGCGGGGCATGCAGAATGCGGGACATGTGGGAATGAATAAAAGGATGTGTATGTATATATAAGTGTATGTGTGTGGTAAAGAACCCACACGTACAGGTTCATATAAATGAGAGTGAGCATAAGGTAAAAAATGGTTTAAAAGATGGAAAATACCAAATCAATTAATTGGGTAATTAGATTAAAAAAATAATAATAATAAAATTAAAATTAAAAAAAAATTAAAAATTGATGAAAAATAATTGATGAAAAATAATAAAATATATAAAAAAAAAAAAATAAAAAAAATATATAAAAATAAAAATAAATAAAATAAAAAAATGATAATGTTAAAAAATAATAATAATGAACAATAATAGATAATAAATAATAATAGTGGTAGTGGACAGCCATCTGGCGGGGATATAACCCTTTACCAATAAGAGTGGGAGACGGGGGCTGTATCACCTCGTATGAGTCTGTGTATATAAGATAATATATTTATTTATTTATTTATTTATAGGATAATATATTTATCGATTTTATTTATTCATTTATTTATATATATATAGTCACTGGTAGGTCTACTCATAGGGCCTTGCGACTAAAGGGGTGGGTCTCGATGGCCTATTTATGGTGGTCCAGACGCACAAGTATTTTTTATATATAAAAAAAAAAAAAAAAAAAAAAAGGAGAGATTCGGGTTTGCAAGAGAATTTTTTGGGATCTGAGAAGAACGAGTTGTGGTGGTAAAAATATATTTATCTAGTAGCCAATATTTTTGCGCACGTCGTACATATACGCTCACGAGTGTGTCCGTTATTACTGTGAGGTGTGAGTGGGGTATTTGGTTTTACAGAATGGTTTCGCTGATCTCATTTAGTCCGAAGGGGGTTAGGGTATCCAGTTGGAATATCCAAAAGACCTCCCTTCTTTGGAGGCTGTTGAACCTATTATAGGGATTTGTGGGTATATAATCAATAGGTGTGATTTTTATTGCATGTTTGTCTTTTTCTGTTGTGGTCATACAGTGTCTAGAGATGCTATGTTTTATATTCTGTTTTATATTCTGCATATCAACAAGAGAAACACGTGCATTCATGTCTCCGCCCCCCCTCCACCCCCACGCCCCCCCACGCCCCCAGAGGCCGAATTATCGCGCCCAAACAAACAGAATAAAAAGTCATAATGTTCACACCCACAATGTAATGACATATTGTCCTGATGAAGGGGGCAGTCCGCCCCTGAAACGCGTAGACCAATATAAATAAAGACCCACTTTATTTTATCTATTTGAGTCCTGTCTTCTGCAGCAGCGCCGCTTTTTATAAGGTTCATTTTTTATACCTATCCACTATTCTCCATACCCCGGATATCGTGCTCCACGAAAACGGGTAAGAACCTGGGCAGCAGCAGCAGTCATCCCCGCAAGCTGGACGGGCTTTTACCAGCATAAGCGATTCATAGGAGTTGTGACTCATCACAACCCAATACGGTAAGCACAATCAGTGCATTGTTGTTTTTAATATTATCATACGGTTCTACACACGAGGCGCTGCCTCCTGTCTTTCTCCTTCTCTTACATATTGTGTCCGGAGCCTGGTGGGAACACACAGAACCCGGAGGACCCCCTGAAGTCCTTTTTCCAAGGAGGAACTGCAGCCTAAAAGCGTGTAGAAAAACCGTAACCACTACAAAGAAGGAAAATGGAGTATTTTTCGCAACGTACACAGCAACGCAAGTCCCTGGTGCTATGTTATACATCAAGGAATAATACCAACGAACCTGCTTCCATGACAACCAGCAAAAATGACAAGGCAAGTTTTTCACACGATGAAACTAAGACTATGTGCCAACTATTTCAGGACCTTGAGGATAACCTGAGAAATGAACTGATACACTCACTAGATGCCATGTTTTTACAAATATATACACTTGAGAATCTAGCACCAAGAGGTCTAAGATTAGGAAATGCCCCGACCTTTCCAGAAGACCCTGTCTTCGCATATGAATGGAATGACTATTTGGATCAATGTGCGGCGGGCCTAATAAGAATCATCTCCAACAAAAGGGAAGCTTTGATTAAAAACCATACAGAAAAAATTGAAATAATCATAAAATCCCTACAGCACTATGAACTTCACCCAGATTACCCTACAATAAACCAAAATCTCACAAATAGAATTTACCAGAGTGAGCAAAATATTATAGCCAATAAAGCTAAAAAATTGCAACGAGATAGAATGGACAAAGAACAGGGAACCTATAGACTCACACGAAGAAAAGGGAACCAACATAACATCATAAACCCTAGCGAACATAACCAGAAATACACGGGTCCTCAAAATATGACCAATACCACACGACCCCAAAAACCCAGTTTCAACCATGAGACGAGAACACGTTTTTTTACCAATAATGCTTACAAAAAATCCAAAAATAGAGAAACCGAGAAAGCGGCACCGACAGTATACAAATTCCAAAACACTATACCGTCCAGTAAAACCAGCGCTCCACCTAGCATACCACCAAAACATGAGCGACCACCCAACCCTAAACCCCCCATTACCCCTACACCCATCACCGCCATTATAAAGGAAACAATACTTTTGAATGACACTACCAATACCAGTCTGGTACGCAACTCGCCAAGCGCAAACACCGACCCTCCCAATAAAAAACACGACTTAGACTCATCCACCGACGAGTTCTTGGAAAAATTCAGAGTCCTAAAATCCAAATATTTAGACTTTAAAAAGAACCGTACACCACTCAAAGATTACACGGCTAACTCCTCCCCACTCATACATCTTAGCCCAACCCCAAAAAAAGATATATCTCCCAAGAGATCTGGCACCACAGCGGACACCCACCCATGCCACACATCACTGAATATCAGTTCACTTCTTGACACATCCATCCTTACGGTACATCACACCTCTCCGCCAGACAAACCTGTAACACCCCCCCACTGCATTACCATTGACAATACCCGCACAGGAACCTCAGCCCTGGTTCCTTTTTTAGACCATGCCAACAATATTCGATCCCAACCAAGCACGAAACAAATAGGTACCAAACAACACATATCAATCACACCACAAATAACAGAGTTCTTCAAACCGACCCCGGGAAAAAGAAAATTAGAATGCGAGGATGTAGAGGAGGGCAACAACAAAAAAGGCAAGGCAATATAACAAAAAAGAAAAACGACAAAAGTAAAAACGAGAATGAACCTATACCAACAATAAAAATCTTCAACCTATCAACACACCAGCTCACAACCTCAGAACAAAGTCTCCTACAAAAGGGCCTTTCATTTTGTCCACACAACAGAGTGAATGCCTTCGAACTATACCTCGACATGCAAAAATTTCGTAAAAACCTGACAATAAAAAGACATTTCGAATACGAACATAAAAAGAACCAAACAAAAAAGTTACTAGAGAGCACCAACCCAGAGGATATACAAACATACAAACACCAAGAAGTACGCCCGAAATCGAATTTCTTTCCACTTCAGAGTCAAGGACACCTTATACCAGCCTTTTTTGATCTAGTGGCTGCAGACCTCAAAAAGATCACCACAAACGCCAACCCCTCAATTAGCCACCACAATAAGGCCAACCTAACCAACCAAGAAAAAATTGCCCTAAAAAAACTCGGGAACAATAAAAATCTTAAAATAAGACCAGCAGATAAGGGAGGGGCAATAGTCCTACAAAATACAGAAGTTTATGAAAAAGAAGCACTGAACATTCTGAATGACAAAAATTATTACCAGAAAGTAACGGAGAACCCCTTCCCTAACATTATAAAAAAACTAACCACCTTTATAAAAAGTGCTCACGAGAATCAATACATAAACAAAAAAGAAAAGAATTTTCTCATTCCAAAATCACCCTCTAATCCTTATTTCTACCATCTGCCAAAAATACATAAGAACACCGAAAACCCTCCAGGGAGACCCATAGTATCAAACACCAACTCAGCAACAAGTAATTTATCACACTATCTTGATCTGTTCCTACAACCCTATGTACGTAATCTAGACAGCTATCTTCACGACTCCAGACAATTAATCCAAGAGCTAACTGACATCCCCTGGAAGGACTCATATGCTCTACTCACGATGGACGTATCAGCATTATACTCCAACATACAACATGACCTAGGTATTAGATGTGTAGAAAATACACTGAGAGAGGACCTTACACTAAAACCACAACAAATTCTGTTTTTGCTTGAAAGTTTGCGTTTTATCTTAGAGAACAATTTTTTCATCTATAATGGCCACACATACCATCAACGCCGGGGGACCGCGATGGGTACGAAAGTGGCACCGGCCTTCGCTAACATTTTTATGGGCCAATTTGAAAAAACTTATATCTACGATAACCAGAGGAAGGAAATCATATACTACAGAAGATATATAGATGACGTCTTCATCATCTGGGACGGAAATGAACCCTCAGCACTAGAATTTTGCGAAAGCCTAAACAAAACAGACTGGGGGATTGCCCTTACCCCAATTTTTGATAGAACTCACATAGATTTCCTAGACATCTCTATCTCTATTACAAACAACATCCTCACAACAAAAACATTCTTCAAACAAGTTGACACAAACAGCTACATACACTACAAAAGCTTCCACCATAAAAAATGGCTACAGAACGTGCCATATAGCCAATATAAACGGGTAAGACGCAACTGCACAGAGGATTCAGACTTCAAAAAACAAGCAAAAATTTTACAAAAACGCTTTATAGAAAAAGGTTACCCTAAAAGACTCATCACAAACGCATATAAAAGAAGCATCAAAAATACTCAAAAAGAATGTCTGACCAGCAGCAAAAAAACTGAAAATGAAGGGACCCAAATAGAAAGACATCTCAACCTTATCACACAATACAATACATCTAACAATGCCATACGCACAATACTCACAAAACACTGGCACATCCTAAAACAAGATCCCTATCTCGAAAAATACCTACCCAACAAACCAATAATCACATACAGAAGAGCCCCCACAATCAAGAGCACTGTGGCCCCAAACAAACCAAAACATAGCATGGGAGAAGAAAAGGGCACTATACAGAATAGAATAGGCAGTTATAAATGTGGCAAACGACGATGCCTTTGTTGCAATATTATTACACATAGAAACACAACTTTCTCATCCACAAAAAACGGTGCCACTTTCAAAATCAAACACCATCTGACATGCCAGAGCAGCTATGTCATCTATCTTATTGAATGCCAATGTGGCCTCCAATATGTGGGCCGTACCACACAGCCACTACACTGCAGAGTCAACCAACACAGATACAATATACGGAAACAGAATATAAAACATAGCATCTCTAGACACTGTATGACCACAACAGAAAAAGACAAACATGCAATAAAAATCACACCTATTGATTATATACCCACAAATCCCTATAATAGGTTCAACAGCCTCCAAAGAAGGGAGGTCTTTTGGATATTCCAACTGGATACCCTAACCCCCTTCGGACTAAATGAGATCAGCGAAACCATTCTGTAAAACCAAATACCCCACTCACACCTCACAGTAATAACGGACACACTCGTGAGCGTATATGTACGACGTGCGCAAAAATATTGGCTACTAGATAAATATATTTTTACCACCACAACTCGTTCTTCTCAGATCCCAAAAAATTCTCTTGCAAACCCGAATCTCTCCTTTTTTTTTTTTTTTTTTTTTATATATAAAAAATACTTGTGCGTCTGGACCACCATAAATAGGCCATCGAGACCCACCCCTTTAGTCGCAAGGCCCTATGAGTAGACCTACCAGTGACTATATATATATAAATAAATGAATAAATAAAATCGATAAATATATTATCCTATAAATAAATAAATAAATAAATATATTATCTTATATACACAGACTCATACGAGGTGATACAGCCCCCGTCTCCCACTCTTATTGGTAAAGGGTTATATCCCCGCCAGATGGCTGTCCACTACCACTATTATTATTTATTATCTATTATTGTTCATTATTATTATTTTTTAACATTATCATTTTTTTATTTTATTTATTTTTCTTTTTATATATTTTATTTTTTTTTTTTATATTTTTTTTTATTTTTTATAATTTTTTTTTTTTTAATTTTTTATTTTTTTTTAATTTTAATTTTATTATTATTATTTTTTTAATCTAATTACCCAATTAATTGATTTGGTATTTTCCATCTTTTAAACCATTTTTTACCTTATGCTCACTCTCATTTATATGAACCTGTACGTGTGGGTTCTTTACCACACACATACACTTATATATACATACACATCCTTTTATTCATTCCCACATGTCCCGCATTCTGCATGCCCCGCACTTTTTTGTATCTATATACATAAATTCCTATTGTAGGCCATTGCACTCTCTTATATACTTCTGTGATCACACTGCCATGCCCGCATAAAAACACACTGTAGTGGCTGAACTAGCGCAACATTAACAATACACACCCTCCACAAGACATCGCAATTGAAACGTAATACTTATGGCTAGAAGTTCATAGCTCCGCCCCTGTATTACGTCATGAAGACCGCACCCACAAACGTGATGTCAGGAAGGTCCTCAAACGCTACACTAAAGCGGCACCTAACAGACCAGCTAGGGTCGGCATAGCAACCATACAAACTAAACCAAAAATACCATACCTGAAAAAGAATATATCTGAGAGACCAAACCAGCGCTATACAAACAAAATACACCGCCCACAAAACATCAGAGGTGATCGGTGGATGTCACCACTGGAAGAGTCGTAACTCCGTCCACAGATTACGTCACGAAGACCGCACCCACAAGAAAGACGTCAGCAAGGTCCTTCCACACATCACTAAAGAAGGCACGCAGCAGACCTCTTGTGGGCGGCATATCAACAAGAGAAACACGTGCATTCATGTCTCCGCCCCCCCTCCACCCCCACGCCCCCCCACGCCCCCAGAGGCCGAATTATCGCGCCCAAACAAACAGAATAAAAAGTCATAATGTTCACACCCACAATGTAATGACATATTGTCCTGATGAAGGGGGCAGTCCGCCCCTGAAACGCGTAGACCAATATAAATAAAGACCCACTTTATTTTATCTATTTGAGTCCTGTCTTCTGCAGCAGCGCCGCTTTTTATAAGGTTCATTTTTTATACCTATCCACGCTTCAGAAGCTTTGCAATTTTAAGAGTGCTGCATCCCTCTGCAAGATATCTCACTATTTTTGACTTTTCTGAGCCTGTCAATTACTTCTTTTGACCCATTTTGCCAAAGGAAAGGAAGTTGCCTAATAATTATGCACACCTGATATAGGGTGTTGATGTCATTAGACCACACCCCTTCTCATTACAGAGATGCACATCACCTAATATGCTTAATTGGTAGTAGGCTTTCGAGCCTATACAGCTTGGAGTAAGACAACATGTATAAAGAGGATGATGTGGTCAAAATACTCATTTGCCTAATAATTCTGCACTCCCTGTAAATCCTCTTTTTCTGTACTGTACTGCAGCGACATATGGTAATTGCCTCTACTGTGGAATACGGTTTAAATAGGCAAGAGCAGCAAGCTTGAAATCTGCTCTGCAAAGCTCCTTTCTTTTGTTGACAAAATTACTACCAACTGTTCTCCCTGTCTGTCTCCTTTTGTAAGCTACATATCAAACACTGCGCTGCGAGCCATCATTGAAGCAATCCTTTCATGTCTGATAGGTTCAGTGAATCATTTAAAGGGCATGTCCACTCTTGAGCACACACAGTACTTATTATGCACTGATCCTGAGTGGTGAATCGCAAATTTTAATCGCGAATATCACCACTTTGAGAATTTGCGAATATTTAGAATATAGTGCTATATATTCGTATTCGTGAATAGTGTTGAATATTCTAATCGCAAATTTATCGGAAAAAAAAATCACCAGAGAAAACTGTGCACATATTGGCGCAGCAAAAAATGCTTTTGAGATTTCAGCTCTGAAGCCTACATATTTGTGAATGCAACTCTGGACTTTAATACAAGTTGTAACTTCAGAAATGCAATATATTTAGTAGAGGTAGATAGCAGCTTACTGAATATAGGTGTATTATAGACTTCATTGGCAGATGTATGAATCTATATTAAAGTGGTTGTCTGACTCCCAAGCTTAAAGGGGTTGTGTACTAATTTCCAGACTGGTGGGACCTGCGTTGGTGATCATACTTACCCGAACCCTGGGGCCTGGTCCCAGTTTATTCGCTCCCTGGTCTCTGCTGCTTGTCTCGAGTCCATCCATGTAAACTTCTGATTTGACACTGCTGCACCAATCACTGCCCGCAGCTTCACGTGAACATTTAACATGAGGCAGGGCGAGCAGCAGCCAGTGATCCTCATGCGCCGCCTGCCCGCCTGCCTGCTTATCTCACTTTATAAATGAACAGGCAGGAGGGGCAGGCGGCACATGAGGAGGGAGCTGCAGCAGGCGGGGCAGGCGGCGCATGACTGAGAGAGCTGCCGGTCTGCGCCGTCTTAATGCTATACTTACGGTACTATAGTAAGTACCGAATAGTGTGGTATACATTTAGATATAGATCGGATTGAATGTATTTAACAGTTGCGTGGCCCGGTGTATTAGAGTAGAGTCACTGCATCGGGCCCTGCCATGAGTGTCTCAGCCTCCTCCCTCCACACTGATACTTCGCTGGCCGCGCTGTGCAGCATAGCGGCCAGCGAAGTATCCGCTTTATAAGACGCCCGGCCATTTCCCCCCCACTTTTGGGGGGGAAAAAGTGCGTCTTATAAAGCGAAAAGTACGGTAAAATAAAGATATTACCCCTACCCCCGAATAATAATACAATTAGGTGGTCATTTATTATATAGAAATAAGTCTATGTTAGGTGTATTTCTGACACAGATTGTGGCGCAAAGGTCCTTACCACCGCAATCTGCATATTTTTCCCGCTCATGCCAGGTCTAAGAAAGGATGGCGTGGGCAGGGAAAGGAATAAAGTTATGGCCATCCAGATATTGGATACCACCGCCATACATTGACCGGATAACACCTCTGTACAGTGACCGGATAACACTGCCATACTGTGACCGGATACAAAGGTATAAGAGGGCACAGTACATGAAATGACTAGGGGCACTGCACAGGGTATGGTGAGAGGGCACAATGCAGGGTATAAGGGGGCACAGTATGGCGTGAGGGGCCCAGTACAGGGTGGGGGGCACAGTCACATGAACCTGTGACATTAGAAGGTCCTTATGGTGAATGCGGTTCATACGCCACCATAATGAGAGACAGAGGAGTGAGACAGGGGTGTGATTATGTGGCTAGAGATAATAAATTTAACTGTCGGACAGTACAGGCCCCAAAAATTAGGCAATAGGCATTCACCTGATGGCAAAGAACTTTGGATTCTGTGGCTGGAGGTACATTAGGCGTTCACGGGATAAATATGTAACTGTTGGCCAGTACAGGCCCCAAAAATTTGTTACCTGACATAAAAGGTCTTTTATGCCACTGTATATACATAAGGCAAGGACCATTCTTTGTTCTGGGTGGTGGCAGATATGTGTGGGCTGGCATGAGGAAATTCAATTACACGTGGTCATCACAGGTGTTGAATTCCTCCGAGATCTATGCCTCTTTCATTTTTTTAAATGTGAGGTAGTCCACACTGTTGTGAGCTAGGCGAGTGCGCTTATCGGTCACGGGTCCACCCTGCTGCGCTGAACGTCCTTTCGAACAAGACACGATGAGGGGCAAGCCAAGAGTTCCATGGCAAATTGTGCCAGGTCTGGCCACAGGTCAAGCCTGCACACCCAGTAGTCAAGGGGTTCCTCGTTTCTCAGAGCGTCCACATCGGACGTTAACCCGATGTAATCGGACACCTGTCGGTCTAGACGTTCCCTGAGGCTGGATCCAGAGGGCGGCTGTCGATGGGTTGGCTGCAAGAATAATCTCATATTCGAAGTGACCAACACATCTTCAAACCGCCCTCTTTTTGCAGGCGCGGTAGGATTGGTACCCGCACCTGTTTCGCTGTGGGTGGAAATTCGTCTGCCAGTGCCCGCAACAGCAGAATGAAGCATCTCTCGCGCAAGGCCTGGAAATGCTGCATTCTGACAGCCCTCTGTGATGCTGGTAACATGTCCACCATTTTGTGTTTGTACCGGGGGGTCTAAGTACGTTGTCACCCTTGCCCTTTATGCTTTTTATACGGGGTCCCTCTTCAAACACTGGATCATGAAGGCCCCCATTTGTACTAAAATGGAAGCGGTGGAGCGCCCAGGCTCCTGCTCATCGCCCAGGAGAATGTCGTCCTCTGTCTCCTCCCCCAGCCACGGACAACACCAGGGATCCCCGAAAAGTTTAAAGCCTGCTCTTCTTGCTCCTCCTCCTCCTTCCCCCAGCCACCATCATCCACTGACTCCTCTTCAGACTCCTGTTGACTTGTCTCAGATGGAGTAGCCCCCCTGGGAATTCATTCAGCATTGCGACTTCCTTTTCTTTCTCCAGTTTGGTGATCTCATCAAATGGCCGCAGAAGTCTGCATGCGTCATGCATAAGCAGTCACTGGCACAGTGGAAAAAAACAAGCTCCCCAGAACCTGTCCTGCCGCAGAGTTCGTACAGGTAGTCGTTAACGGCACATTTCTGCTGGAGCAGCCTATCAAGCATATACAAGGTGGAGTTCCAGCGCGTCGGGCAGTCACAAATCAGACGTGTGACGGGCAAGTGGTGTCGCCGTTGAACGTCAGCAATGTGAGCCATGGCCGTGTAAGATCTTCTAAAATGGCCAGAAATTTTCCTGGCCTGCCGCAAGACATCCTTAGCAACGAATCGCTGCACGACTAAGTTCAGGACTAGTGTTGAGCACGAATATTCGAAAAGCAAATTTTTATCGCAAATATTGCCACTTCGAGAATTTGCGAATATTTAGAATATAGTGCTATATATTTGTTATATAGAATATTCTGCATTTTTTTTCCATCTGAACACATGATTCCTCTCTGCTTCTTGCTTGTGGGCCAATGAGAAGGAAGCAATGTCAAGTTCACAACAATACTTAGTGCACCAATCAGTAATCTGTAGTCAGAGCTGCTAAAATGTGAAGTTGCATGTAGTGCGAACAAATATTCTAATCACTGCCAATTAGCGCAATTGCGAATATATTGGAGCACTTGACTCTATCTGCATATAAAGCTATTGTAATGTTCTGCCGTGCCAACCATTTTTTCCAGTCTCAGATGAAACTTCTAGCAGCTTGAAAAATGTAGCCAAAGTGACCCATGCCTGTATTTCGCATTGCGAATTTGCATTGCGCGATTTTTACATTGCTGATTTTTCGCATTCAATAAAATATTCGCGAACATATGACGAATATTCTACAAAATATTTATGAAATATCGCGAATTAGAATATAGCCCCTGCCGCTCATCACTATTCTGGACGTGTGCCATGCACGGCACGTGTGTAATTTTGCCCTGTTGTCGCACACCACTTTACCAACTGTCAAATTGAGCGGGGTTAGCCACTGATCGGCCTATGACCGCAGAGCTGAAAGGAGTGCAGGAGTGTGACTCTTGGCTTCCAGGCACAACAGCCGCAGCACAGCATGGCAGGGTCTCACCTGGCACGTCGAATAGATTCTAGGGAGCTTGAGGGGTGGAGCGGAAGAGGCGGTAGCAGTGGAGTCAGCCGAGGAGGAGATGGAGTAGGAGGAGGAGAAGAGGCAGGCCTGCATGCAATCCGTGGCGGTAACACCAAATCCACATGGGTGCCATGGGTTACATGCTTGACGGCTGTCAGAAGGTTCACCCAGTAGGCAGGGAAAGTTATGTATCTTCCCTGCCCGTGTTTGCTAGACCACGTGTCTGTGGTCAGATGTATCTTGGCAAAGACACTGTGTGCCAGAGATATACAGTGGCGATCAAAATTAAAGAACAACACACAATTTCAGAATGTCAAGGTAATAGTGTAGTCCTATGTTAATATATCCTAACATGCGTAAAATAGCAGTATTTTAATATTATTTCATGAGTTGTATTTATTCTAAAGCTCAGAATAAAAATGTAAATGAGATAATTGAAAAAGAACACTGATCAAAATTAGAGAACACTTTCAGATACCTGCAAGTTATTGGTGTTAATATGGCAACTGGTGCTAATTTCCTTAATGATCTGACAAACCCTATTTAACTGGCAGCCTAACTTTCCAGTTTTCACTGACCTTGCCAAAATGGTGTGCCATTCCAAAGTGACTGAAACCCTCCGGCAGCAGGTTGTCCAAATGAAGGCCAAAGGGGTGACCCTATCAGCCATAGCAAGAGAAGTTGGTTGTTCCAAGTCTGTAATTTTTAGAATATTGCATCTTTACAACATCACAAACTCATTCAAGTCCCCCAAGAACGCTGGTTGCCTTCAAAAGACAAATGCAAGAGAGGACAGGATAATGCGGAGAATCTCCATGGGTAATCGTTTAAACACTGCAGCTAGAATTGCTCAGCAGTTCTGCACTGAACAGGGTAAGGATCTGTCTCGTCATACATTGTCTCGACATTTAAGAGCATTTGGACTGAAAGCCCACTCTGCAGTGACCAAACCTCTCATTAGCAGAAAGAATCAAAAGGCTAGACTCACCTTTGCTGAGGAGCATGTTGTGTGGACAGAGGAGAAGTGGTCCAGAGTTCATTTTAGTGAAAGCAAGTTTAATTTATTTGGGTCTGATGGGAAACATTATGTTCGTCAACAAACTGGGGAAAGACTGAAACCAAAGTGTGTAAAGAAGTCAGTGAAAGGTGGAGGAGGAAGTGTCATGGTTTGGGGAATGTTTTCTGCAGCAGGAGTTGGACCTCTCATACAGCTACATGGCAGAGTGAATGCAAGTGAGTATCAGAACCTTCTTCAACAACACATGGTTCCTTTCTTGCATTCATCACTCAATCAGCCAGCAATTTTCATGCAGGACAATGCCCCCTGTCACACAGCAAAATGGGTAAAGCAGTTCCTTGAAACTGAAAACATTGAAACAATGAAATGGCCAGCCCTGATCTAAACCCAATAGAAAACCTCTGGAGAATCCTTGGTGACAAAGTTATTGTCAAGAAACCCACAACAGTCACAGAACTGTTGAAGAGACTGGAAGAAGAGTGGACCAAAATCACACCAGAGCAGTGTGAAAGACTAGTGATGTCCTGTGGCCGCAGATGTGTTGAAGTCATTCAAAACAAGGGCCTGTACACTTCCTACTGATTGGTGACTGTTGTAACCTTCAGAATATTTTATTTGAATCTTTCTCTGTGCTACAGTCATTGCAGTTCTCTAATTATGATCATCGTTTTCTTTTTTAAATAAATGTTTTATGTTTGATGTTACTTTAGTTATTTTGGAAAACACTGTTCTAATGGCATGGTGTACATCTTACAAAAAACCCTTTAAATAATGATCCATGTAGATTACATCATTTCTGAAAAAATCAAGTGTTCATAAATTGTTCTCTAGTTTTGATCGCCACTGTATTAACTAGCCGCAAAACGTGGCCATATAGTTCAGGGATGCCCTACTGGGAGAAATATTTTCTTCCTAGGACCTTCCATTGCGGTGTGCCAATGGCCGCAAACTTTCTAAAGGCCTCCGAGTCCACCAATTTATATGACAGTAGTTGGCGGGCTAGCAGTTCCGACAAGCCAGCGGTCAGCCGTTTGGCAAGAGGGTTATCCGGCGCTCGAACATTTGGGCCACGGAAGCCTGCCTTCTGCCAGATGAACGTGACGATGACACGGTGGAAGGTGGAGTGGAGGACAAATGGGAGGAGAGAGGAGAAGGAGAAGAGGAAGGGCGTGGAGCGCCAGGAGTGTGGCTTTATGGGTTCTGACGGCGTTGCTCCCACTGGGCTTGGTGATGGGGGGCAGGTGCCTTCTTAAGGCGGTCGTCCCTAGGTGAGTGTTGGGCTTACCGCAACTTATGCGTTGACAGCACAGGCTGCAGATGGCAACACTATTATCAGCAGCTGACACATTAAAAAAAGCCCATACTGCGAAGCAATGTGCCGGCATCCTGGGAGCGCAAGATGTGACCGTGCATGGTGGATGGCTCGCTCCCGATACATTTGCAGTCTTCTTTTTACCTCCTGTGCACTGCGAGTTCTTCCTGCTTCTCCTCCTTCTCCTCCCTATCTGCTGCTCCGTCTGTCCCTCTGAACTCCCCTCCTCTTCCTCTCTTGTGGCCACCCACGTGACGTCCATCAACATGTCATCAACGTCACCTTCACCACCACTGACATTAGAGATCTCGGAGTAGGCAGCAACAGTGGGGATCACCCTCCTTGGGCTGATCTGGGTATTGTCGTCAGACCGCTGGGTGGCGGCCGTTGCTACCTCCTCTTCCTCATCCAATGCCAAGAATGGCTGAGCATCGGTTAGGTCTGGGAATGGATGGGAAAATAATTCCTCTGACTCGAGTGGAGGGGCTATGGTGTTGGTGGAAGGCTCAGCAGAGAGTGAGGAGGGTGCAGAAGCGGGAGGCTGAGTGAGCTCAACCAACTCTGCTGCGCCCTTTGAAGTGACAAAAAACTGACCTCTCGCTCACAACTCCAACATAAGAAGAGCCATGAGGCCACATCTAGCTCCACCTAGCACACACCTTAACCCCGTACACACCAAAATGGGAAGGAACACCAAACTAAAAGGGGAAGTGACCACACATGCTAAAACAACACGTTGCCACCGGCAACAAGCATGGCACAGCCATGACACCTGGAGAAAGAAGAGCACAAGTCAGTTTTACCGCATAATGAACACCGTTAAAAAAAAAAAATTTAAACTGTGGTGGAATTGAATTTTTTTCCAATTCCACCCCATTTGAAATTTTTTCACACTTCCACTACATCCTATATAATATTAAATGGTGGCATTAGAAAGTACAACTTGTCCCACAAACAACAAGCCTTCATACTGCTATGTGAACAGAAAAATAAAAAAAGTTATGGCTCTGGGAAGGTAGGGAGCAAAAAAAAAATTCAAAAATGGAAAATCACCACGTGAGGAAAGGGTTAAATCATTGCTCTAAATGTAGAAGAAAGAATGACACTTATATGCTACCATTCACAAGGCATTACCTGTATCAAGGGTGTCAATGCCTTGTAATATCATGCTCCATTACAAACGTGATGCCTTGCAATTGGTTTTGCATGTCTTACCCATGATATCAGAGGCGATAACTACATAGCTCTAGTTTAATTGTCCTGTTGGTCAATGTGAAAAATAGAAGAGGCAAAAAAGGCAGAATACGGATGTAAATGAGACATTCCAATCTATTTAATTAGTGCAGTGCATCATTAGACAGCAACCAAAACAAGAAATAATAATAAGATACAAAAAAATGTGTAGATATAACTCCTTCACTCAATCCAGTCTCTTCTGAATGAAAAATATTGTGTTCTTTTTTAATTAAGTACCAGTAGTCAGTTCAATCATCACCATCTTCTACATTGTGTGTGACCTTCACTATGACAATGTTAATCTGGTTTACCTGACACTAAACCACCCATTTGCCCCTTGTCCGCGACATTACAATTGCTAGAGGGCTCTGCTATTTTATTACACACTGTATGTGAAGAAATCCATTACGACAAAATAGTAAAGTGGTTTAGTTCATAGTATAAATGGATTTAAAATTCAGTTCAATAACGTTCTAGATCTTCTAATTAAGTCTGGTCCAACTCCTCAAGAATGAATTATCAATTGTTCCTTGAGCTTTTGTGTGTGCAATATTTTGGCCTGAGCACACACTATAAAGCTCAGTTATTGCAGGACTTTCTGCATTAGACATCATTAGAAGTCAAGAGGTGCATGGGGATATGATTTTCTCTTGGTCTCGTTGGTACTCCTCTTGTGCTCTCTGTAATTTCTTCGCTTTGAGCTTCCATTTATGGAAGCAGTAAGTCAGTAGAGATGTTGCCAACAAGGTTAGGATTATAGTCATCAGTACAATCAATACAAGGGTGGAGGACAAGGCTCCATCCAAAAGTTCCAGCTCCATATCCTCGGTCACATTCTGTTTTGACAACAGCTCAAAGTCATTTTCTAATGGCAGAGGAGAAGGTGGATCAGTCATGGGCCTCATTGGAATAATTGTATTTGAAGAAAGATGAACGTTCAAAGCTAAATTAGAATGCCACAGTTGTTAAAATGTTCTCTCACTTTTATGCAGTCCATATCCAATGGTCAATTGTACATTGCATACTCCATTAATGTTATTTGCAATACACAAGTGCAATGCTATAACCCAACACTATCTCAGCCTCACTGCTCTTGGCTGTACTTTAGAATCACTTCTGACCTTCCATATTTATGGACAAAACAGTTGGAGCATTGAGCTTTTACTTGGTGTCTGAGTGGATCATGCAAACTTTTATTATTTTCAGTGTTCAATATGATGGATCCATCTGTAAGCGAAGAATTCTTAAACTTGACATTTCCTTCTCGACCATGTCATGTGAATGTGTGCAGGGCTGGTAGATCTGTTCAGTGGCTTGCCGGGACGGGCAAAGATAAATTGTTCTCCAGTGTGTTTCTTAATTAGACCTGGAACAAATTGTAAAGTAATTGATTCAGTAATACGTAAAATGAAAAGTAAGCTAATGTTTACTAGTTTTAGACAGTGTAGGACAACAGAAAATCCATCCACCCATGTTGTTTAAGACATTGGGGGAGATTTATCAAACTGGTGTAAAGTAGAACTGGCTTAGTTGCTTAGTTGCCCATAGCAACCAATCAGAATCCATATTAAATTTTTCATAGCTTCTTTGTTCTACTTTACAACAGTTTGATAAATAACCCCATTATTGATTTTCTTTTTTCATAATAATTATGGGGAGATTTACCAAACTGGTGTAAAGTAGAATTGGCTTAGTTGCCCATAGCAATCAATCAGATTCCACCTTTCATTTTCCAGAGGAGCTCTGAAAAATGAAAAGTGGAAGCTGATTGGTTGCTATGGACAACTAAGCCAAACTGCAAACTACACACGTTTGATAAATATCCTCCTATGTTTTTACATTAATCACTTGCACCTTATTAATTAATTATTATTCATTTCATTCATATATCTGATGCATTTATTATGGTACTGCCTATCCATTGTAAATACATACTAATATAGCTATTTATATATACATGTCTGTATATTGTGGCACGTCCCGTGGTTCTGTGTTGGTTGCGTAGCGGAAAATGTGTTTACATGCACCCATTCTATATCCATGAGGGGGGCGTTGGCGTGCGACCCAATCACCATGCTTGTAAGTAGTCTCACCTGTTTTATATATATTAATGAGAACGGATATATACGGCTCCCAACATGGAGTTCGGGTTCGGCTGAACTTCATGTCAAAGTTCGGATTCGGGACCCGAAACTTGACCCCGAACCCGGACCCGATTAAAGTCAATGGGGACCCGAACTTCACTTTATTATTTTCCGTTATAACATGGTTATAACGGAAAATAATAGCATTTTTAAGACAGAATGCTAAATAAAATGGCCATTGAGGGGTTCTTTCTTCAGGACCTGCAAAAGGACCTGCTATGGCGTCACCACGTGGTGAGTGCGGTGACGTCATCGCAGTTCCTTTTGCAGGTCCGGAAGAAAGAAGAGGATACCGGCTGCGCGATCAAGTGGATGAGGTGAATTTTTTTAAATTATTTTTAACCCCTCAATCGCCATTTTATTTACCATTCTGTCTTAAGAATGATATTATTTTCCGTTATAATGGAAAATAATAAAATTACCCGAACACCGAACCCGAACTTCAGTAAAAAAGTCCGGGTTCGGGTACCCAAACTCGCAAAGTTCGGTACGAACCCGAACTTTGCAGTTTGGGTTCGCTCAGTCCTAACTATAACCAATATCACCTGAGGATGCCAGGCAACAAAATGCGTTGAGGTGTTGGGGGACCTTTACTTTACTACCTATTGTATGTTTACAGATATATATTCTTGCACGTTATTTTACAATTTTTATAATTATATACACTGGTCCCTCAAGTTACAATATTAATTGGTTCCAGGACGACTGTTGTATGTTGAAACCATTGTAACTTGAGTAATTGGTTCCAAAGCCCCAAAATATCATCAATGTGTGGGGACTCGCTCTGGTAGACAGGATTAGCGGACGCAATATAGAGGCAACAACAAGTTCTTTGGATCAAACAGTTCAGTGTTTTATTCACACTTTAGGCAAGTGACAAAACAAGCAGTCATATACAAACAAAAAGTGTGTCGATGGTAATTCACACCATGCGGCAATTGTGCCTCAAAGAGTCCTTGCTGATAGCAGCGCCAACCTGTTTTCACACCAAACAGGTAGCAATCCTTCATTTAGACACAAGGCTCCCAGATCCCTTCTGAGCCCAGCTGCCTATTTAAGGACAGCCAGGTGCTGCCAAAACCCGGATTTAAAACCGGTCCGGTATTTGACCTCACCTGGCTGTAAATCAGCCCAGCAGCACGTGCTGGGAGGAAAATACCTGTTTTCCCAGACCAAACCTCTCACTGTGTCACACAAGATAAAAGAAAATGAAGGTTTAAGAAAAATAGGCAGATAACTAAGACAGATAAAGCAAGTCCTTACATATAATAGTCAGGAATAGCTGTTAACTAGCAACTAATTCAGCTATGTTACCGGAGAAGTGGCCTTGATTGGTTGATTCTGACTCTGAGACATTGTATGTTGAGTCTACCTTCAACTTACAATGGGTAAGAAATTACCATCGTATGTGGAAAATATTGTATCCTGAGGCCATTGTATCTCGAGGGATCCCTATATATTATATATTTGACCTACTATTTAAAAATATATGTAATTGATCATTTTTCACAATCATGAAATGGTCCCTTTTGTTATGGTTTTAGGGCTCATGTACACTACCGTTGGCTGTTTTATGGTCCGTAAATTGCAGATCCGTGAAACACGGATACCGGCCGCATGCGTTCCATATTTAGCGGAACGGAATGTCTGGTCCATAAAAAAACAGTCCCATCTTTGTTCATCATACGATCAAGAATAGGACATGTTCTATATTTTTGCTGATGCAACAGAATAAACAAACGGATGCGGACAGCACACGGAGTGCTGTCCCCATCTTTTGTGGGCCCATTGAAGTGAATAGGTCCGCATCCCACCCACAAAAAATGCAGATCGGATGCGGAGAAAAAATATGTTCGCGTGCGTGAGCCCTTAATCTGTTTTTATGGGTATGAGATTTGTGTCAATGTTATGATTAATAAAATTATTTGACAGTCTAATACATTTGGTAATTTTTCATTTCTATAGTCTTACGGATATAGCAATACCAGAATATATATAGGTGTCCTGCATTTAAAAAAAAATCTGTGATGGAAGCTCGTAGCTCGACATCTGCCGCAGATTTATTGTCTCAAAATACTGTATAAACTTATCCCCTATTCACAGGGAGTATTAAATCATAGGGGGTTTGATTCCTGGGACCCCCAGTGATTGCATTCCATTCATTCTTTATGGAACTGCAGGAGATTGAGTGCAACACTTGGCTATTTCCGGCAGCCCTGTAGAGAGTGAATAGAGCGGCAGTGTGCATGCTCGACCACCAATACATTCGTTTGGGGAACTCGGCACCTCTTTTGTGATCAGTTGTGGTCCCAGAGATCATACCCCCATCAATCAGATACTTATACCCTATCCTGTGGATAGGAGTGAGTTTCCATCTTGGCACAACCCATTAAGGAGGTTGGCCGCACTTTTAGACCCTGCTGACTATAAGCATCCTGCCCAAATAAATGATTACTACTGCTGCAGTGATCAGTTGAAATCTGTAGGGCCACCCATCATGAAGTGCTTAATTTCCCATCAGCACCAACACACAGGAAATGAAGCAATAAATGATGCCCATTGAAATCGATCTGCATGTAATGCATGGTCACTCGTCGTCTAGAATATGAGGCGCTCTTAGTGCCCTCTCTCTGTTCCATCAATTGATGGAGATTCTGAATGAGGGACTCTCTTTTTGAATTCATAATATCTGAAAATATATATATTTTTTTTAACCAGACAACCCTTTTACAAGGTAGATGTAAACCAGTGACACTGAATGTTGTTCTCTGTGACAGATTTTCCCTCCTTATTAACATTCTGATGAATGTCACATTCAACACACTGGAAATAGAACAGCTTCTAAATTCAGCACATTGAACTTTGATTTTACATATACTAAACAATGCAGAAATCTGTTCTAAAGCAATTTTACTGATATGTTATAATTGCTTGTCATTTTGAAGGTTTCTACAATTACATATGAGATTTTGCCCATTACAATGATCTAAACTGATTATCAAGCTCTGTAATGAGATGTGGCTCAACTTCACCTGCATCATCTTATCACGCTCAGCAATTCTCCTGGATCCTTTAGAACAACTCCAGTCCTCACGTTCCTCCAGCATGACATGTCTTCAGGATTTCTTTATTATTGAGCAGATTATTGTCAGTGCATCTGTCATGCCCCACTCTGACAATGTGAGGAGGTCGGCCAGGATTGCAGCACGAGTTTAGTGTTTGTTTTGGAGCCATGCTGGATCCGCCTCTCATCAGGTGCACTGGGTGGGGTCATTAGTTTAAAGGGCTCACCAGCCCAGTGCTCTGAGCGGATTATACAAATCATTGTGGTCTTGGAAGCTAGGAAGGAAGGTTCTCTGTCTGTTCCAGGCTCAGAGAGATAAGTGTGATTTCTGGTTTAGTTATTTTGTGTCATCTTTTCCATCCAGGTTCTGTGCGAGCAGGCTGCTCCTATTTCCCCTCTTCACCATCTCAGGGAAGTTAGGGTTTTGTCAGCCCAGGCACGGGGGACACCTCATACCTACCTTAAAGGTCTGCAGGTGGGCTGAGCAGTGCAGGGAAAGAGGTCAGGGATTAGCTAGGAGGTGACCCTTCCCTTGTCTCTCGCCCAGAGCCTGGTTGGTAGGTTTTCTGTTATTCTGAGTGCTCGCCCGCCGTGACATTATAATCCGCCATACTGTGACTGCCATCACTCAGTGGTTTTGTGATGGCGTCAATTGATGCACTGGTTGACCGCATGCAGGGTTTATCCCTAGAAGTTGCGGATCTGCGTAGTTCGGTCACACAGTGTCAGAGGTTTCTGGCATCAGGTACAGGTCAAATTGGTGGGGAGCCTAAAGTCGCTCTTCCTGAGAAATTTACAGGGGGGTACGGATGATTTTTTCCGTTTTAAAGAGTCATGTAAATTGTATTTTCGACTGCGTCCATTTTCGTCAGGTAATGAAGATCAGAGGGTTGGTATCATCATGTCTCTGCTTAAAGGGGACGCGCAATCCTGGGCTTTTTCTCTGCCGCCCGGTTCTCTGGCCCTCCGGTCGGTGGAGGAATTTTTCAAAGCCCTGGGATTGATTTACGATGATCCGGATCGGGTCTCGATGGCAGAATCTATATTGCGTAACGTACTACAGGGTAAACGTACTGCAGAGGTTTACTGTATAGAGTTTAGGAGATGGGCTACTGAGTCGGGGTGGAACGACCCCGCGTTACGTAGTCAGTTTTGTCAGGGGTTTTCTGAAAGGTTGAAAGATGCCCTGGCTTTTCATGAGTACCCGGATACTCTGGAGAATGCTATGTCTTTGGCTATATGGTTGGATAGACGTATCAGAGAGAGGTGTAAGGGTCCCTCCGTGCAAGGGATCCCTCCTGCGTGTGGTTTTGTCTCACCTGCTGCCCAGGGTGATATTACTTATAACTCTGGGGTAGGGGAGGAACCCATGCAGTTAGGTCAGATATCTTGCCATTCTGATAGTAGAGACTTTAGGAAAGTGCACAATCTATGTTACTACTGTGGAAAGAGGGGTCATTTTATTTTTTCTTGTCCTTATGTTAAACCACAGGTGGAAGAGAAAAAGAAAAAAGAAAAAAAAACTTCCCTCACACTTGGTAGTATGAATGGGGTGGTGGAGCAGACAGGTATGCAAGCTCCCTGCAGTTCCCGTTTTCTCCTTCCAGCTATGGTGGCGCTAGAGTCAAAAAATGTGTTTGTTGATGTATTCCTTGATTGTGGTGCTGGGGTAAACTTAATTGACTTTCTTTTCCTTCAAAACCTAGGACTAAGTAGTTGCACTTTGGAGAATGAGATTCGTGTTTTTGCAATTGATTCTTCCCCTCTTTCTCAAAGGAGCCTTACTCACATTGTTCATGGTATTCATTTAAGGGTGGGTGATTCACATGCTGAAATTATTTCTTGTTTTGTCATGAAGGATTTGCCAGCTCCTTTAGTTTTGGGGTTGCCATGGTTGACTAGACATAACCCAATTATAGACTGGCAAGCGAGACAAATCATTGGTTGGAGTGAGTTTTGTTCGGATAATTGTCTTGGCACATCTATCTCTGTTGTGTCCATTACATAGAAACATAGAAACATAGAATGTGTCGGCAGATAAGAACCATTTGGCCCATCTAGTCTGCCCAATATATCTGAATCCTATGAATAGTCCCTGGCCCTATCTTATATGAAGGATAGCCTTATGCCTATCCCATGCATGCTTAAACCCCTTCACTGTATTTGCAGCTACCACTTCTGCAGGAAGGCTATTCCATGCATCCACTACTCTCTCAGTAAAGTAATACTTCCTTATATTACTTTTAAACCTTTGCCCCTCTAATTTAAAACTGTGTCCTCTTGTGGTAGTTTTTCTTCTTTAAAATATGCTCTCCTCCTTTACCGAGTTGATTCCCTTTATGTATTTAAAAGTTTCTATCATATCCCCTCTGTCTCTTCTTTCTTCCAAGCTATACATGTTAAGGTCCTTTAACCTTTCCTGGTAAGTTTTATCCTGCAATCCATGTACTAGTTTAGTAGCTCTTCTCTAAACTCTCTCTAGAGTATCTATATCCTTCTGGAGATATGGCCTCCAGTACTGCGCACAATACTCCAAGTGAGGTCTCACCAGTGTTCTGTACAGCGGCATAAGCACTTCACTCTTTCTACTGCTTATACCTCTCCCTATACATCCAAGCATTCTGCTGGCATTTCGTGCTGCTCTATTACATTGTCTTCCCACCTTTAAGTCTTCTGAAATAATTACTCCTAAATCCCTTTCCTCAGATACTGAGGTCAGGACTGTGTCAAATATTCTATATTCTGCCCTTGGGTTTTTACGCCCCAGGTGCATTATCTTGCACTTATCCACATTAAATTTCAGTTGCCAGAGTTCTGACCATTCTTCTAGTTTTTCTAAATCCGTTTCCATTTGGCGTTTCCCTCCAGGAACATCAACCCTGTTACATATCTTTGTGTCATCAGCAAAAAGACAAACCTTACCATCGAGGCCTTTTGCAATATCACTTATGAAGATATTAAACAAAATTGGTCCCAGTACAGATCCCTGTGGAACCCCACTGGTAACATGACCTTGTTTTGAATGTTCTCCATTGACTACAACCCTCTGTTGTCTGTCACTCAGCCACTGCCTAATCCACTCAACAATATGGGAGTCCATGCTCAATGACTGCAGTTTATTGATAAGTCTTCTATGTGGGACAGTGTCAAAAGCCTTACTAAAATCTAGATATGCGATGTCTACTGCACCTCCACCGTCTATTATTTTAGTCACCCAGTCAAAAAAATCTATAAGATTTGTTTGACATGATCTCCCTGAAGTAAACCCATGTTGTTTTTCATCTTGCAATCCATGGGATTTTAGATATTCCACAATCCTATCCTTTAATAGGGTTTCCATTAATTTGCCTACTATTGATGTCAGACTCACTGGTCTATAGTTGCTCGATTCCTCCCTACTACCTTTCTTGTGAATGGGCACGACATTTGCCAATTTCCAATCTTCCGGGACGACTCCTGTTACTAATGATTGGTTAAATAAATCTGTTAGCGGTTTTGCCAGCTCACCACTAAGCTCTTTTAATAATTTTGGGTGTATCTCATCAGGCCCCTGTGACTTATTTGTCTTCACCTTAGACAGCAAACTTAGAACATCTTCCTCTGTAAAGATACATGCATCAAATGATTTATTAGTCATCCTTTCTAGTGGAGGTCCTTCTCCTTTTTCTTTTGTAAAAACTGAACAGAAGTATTCATTAAGGCAGTCGGCTAGCCCTTTATTCTCTTCTACATACCTTCCGTCCTCTGTTTTTAATTTAGTTATTCCTTGTTTTAATTTCCTTTTTTCATTTATATATCTGAAGAATGTCTTATCCCCTTTTTTCATAGACTGAGCTAGTTTTTCTTCTGCCTGCGCTTTAGAAGTTCTTATAACTTGCTTGGCCTCTCTCTGCCTAATCTTGTAGATTTCCTTATCTTCATTGCTCTGGGTTTTTTTATAATTACAAAATGCTAGCTTTTTATTTTTAATGATTTGGGCCACTTCTGCTGAGTACCACAGTGGTCTCTTCCTTTTTTTGCTTTTACTGACAAGTCTAATGCAATTTTCTGTTGCCTTCAATAATGCACCTTTTAAGTAGTCCCATTTCTCCTGGACTCCATGTAATCCGTTCCAGTCTGATAAGGACTCATTTATGACTAATTTCATTTTTGAAAAGTCTGTTTTTCTAAAATCTAAAACTTTTGTTTTTGTGTGGTGGGACTCTTTCACAGTTCTTATATTAAACCACACTGACTGGTGATCACTAGATCCCAAGGTTTCACCTACAATGACATCATATACCGAATCCCCATTTGTGAATACCAAATCCAAAATGGCCTCCCTCCGGGTTGGCTCCTCAACCACTTGTTGTAGAGATAACCCCAGTAGGGAATTTAGAATATCTGTACTCCTGGTAGAACTTGCTATTTTGGTTTTCCAGTTTATATCTGGAAGATTGAAATCTCCCATAATGATAACTTCTCCTTTCATTGTCATTTTAGCTATTTCTTCAACTAGTAGATCATCTAGTTCTTTAACTTGACCAGGTGGTCTATATATCACACCTACACGAGTTACTGCATGGTTAGCAAACTGCAACGTAACCCAAACTGACTCTATGTTGGCCTCACCAACTTGTATTAGGTTAGATTTAATGCTATCTTTCACATACAGGTCATTACGGCTTTACCTCAGTATATCTCAGATTTTGCGGATGTCTTTTCGGAGGGTGGGGCTCAGGAATTGCCCCCTCATCGAGACTATGATTGTCCAGTTAATCTCATTCCGGGGGCTAAGTTGCCAAAGTCTCGACTTTACAACCTCTCTCAACCCGAAAGAGAGGTCATGCGAAAGTATGTCGCCGAGAGTTTGGCAAAGGGTCATATTAGACCATCTAAGTCTCCAGTGGCAGTAGGTTTGTTCTTTGTAAAGAAAAAGGATGGATCACTGAGACCGTGTTTGGATTTCCGGGAATTGAACCGTATTACAGTCCGGGATCCATATCCCCTTCCTTTGATCTCTGATCTTTTTGATCAGATTGTTGGAGCCAAGGTGTTCTCCAAGTTGGATTTGAGGGGGGCCTACAATCTGATCAGAATCAAGGAAGGGGATGAGTGGAAAACGGCCTTCAATACGCACGAGGGTCATTTTGAGAACCTGGTGATGCCTTTTAGGTTGACGAACGCGCCAGCAGTATTTCAGCGATTCGTCAATGACATTTTTCATCACTTGGTGGGGAGGTTCGTAGTAGTTTACCTGGATGACATTTTGATTTATTCTCCTGATTTGAAGACCCATCAGGATCATGTGAGACAGGTTTTGACGATCCTTCGGGAGAATAAGTTGTATGCCAAATTAGAGAAATGTTTGTTTGCGGTGCAAGAGCTTCCGTTCTTGGGATACATGCTTTCTGATTCCGGTTTTCGTATGGACCCCGAAAAGGTCCGGGCGGTTCTGGAGTGGGACCGACCAGAGAATCAGAAAGCTTTGATGCGGTTCTTGGGGTTTACGAATTGTTATAGAAAATGTATTTTGAATTATTCTACCATAGTAAAACCTCTCACTGATATGACCAAGAAGGGCGCCGATGTCTCTGTCTGGTCGGATGAGGCATTGCAGGCCTTTTTGGCTATTAAGGAGCGTTTTGCGTCTGCCCCCATTCTGGTGCAGCCGGATGTGTCTCAACCATTCGTAGTGGAGGTTGATGCATCAGAGGTGGGGGTCGGGGCGATGCTGTCTCAGGGTTCATCTCCTGGCAAGTGGGTCCCGTGTGCCTTCTTCTCCAAGAAGCTCTCGGTCGCCGAGAGGAATTATGATGTTGGAGATAGAGTTGTTGGCTATCAAGTTGGCCTTTGAGGAATGGCGTCACTGGTTAGAGGGGGCGTCTCACCCCATTACGGTGTATACTGACCATAATAATTTGGCTTACCTGCAATCTGCCAAGCGTCTGAACCCTAGGCAGGCCAGATGGTCATTGTTTTTTACCAGGTTCAATTTTGTGGTTACCTTTCGCCCAGGGGTCAAGAATGTCAAGGCAGATGCCTTGTCTCGCAGCTTTCCTGGGGGAGGTGATTCAGAAGATCCTGCTCCGATTTTGGCAGATGGGGTGGTGGTCTCTACTCTGTACCCTAAATTGGAGATGGAGGTGTTGGGAGCCCAGGAGGGGGCTCCTGGTTCTTGTCCCCCAGGGAGGTTGTTTGTTCCTGAGGGCCTACGATACAAGGTGTTCAAGGAACATCACGATACTGTTCTCGCTGGACATCCTGGTGGTAAGTCCACCTGTGATCTAGTATCCCGGAGGTTCTGGTTGCCAGGGTTACGTAAGAGCATTGAGAATTACGTGACAGCTTGTGAAACCTGCGCTCGGTCAAAGGTTGCTCATACACGACCGCCTGGTTTGCTTCTTCCATTGTCTATTCCGTCTCGTCCTTGGACGCATTTGTCTATGGACTTTATTACGGATCTGCCGAGTTCCTCCGGGAGAACAGTGATTTTGGTGGTAGTTGACTGTTTCAGTAAAATGGCTCACTTTATACCACTAACGAATCTGCCTAACGCTAAGACTCTTGCGCAGATTTTTGTGGATAATATTGTGAAATTGCATGGTATTCCTTCAGACGTGGTCTCTGATAGGGGCACGCAGTTTGTCTCCAGGTTTTGGAGGGCGTTCTGCTCTCGGCTTGGCATTCAACTTTCATTCTCTTCGGCTTTTCATCCGCAGTCGAATGGTCAGACGGAGCGTACTAATCAAAACCTGGAGACCTACTTGAGGTGCTTTGTGGCTGAGAATCAGGAGGACTGGTCCTCATTCTTGTCCTTAGCAGAATTTGCGTTGAATAACCGTAGGCAGGAGTCCACGGGTAAGTCGCCATTTTTTGGCGCATACGGTTTCCATCCTCAGTTTGGTACCTTTTCTGGGTCTGGTTCCTCTGGGATGCCAGAGGAGGAGAGATTCTCTTCTGCCTTATCCTCCATCTGGCGGAGGATTCAAGGGAATTTGGAGAGGATGGGTGAGAGATATAAACGAATGGCTGACAGGAGACGTGTGACTGGTCCGGACCTGTGTGTGGGTGATCTGGTGTGGTTGTCCACTAAGAATATCAAATTGAGAGTGCCATCTTGGAAACTGGGTCCTAGATTTATTGGTCCGTATAAAATTTCTGCGGTAATCAATCCTGTGGCGTTTCGGCTGGATCTTCCGCAGACTTGGAGGATCCATGATATGTTCCACAGGTCTTTACTAAAAAGATACGTGAGACCGGTGGAACCATCGCCATTGCCTCCTCCTCCTGTTCTGGTCGAGGGAAACCTGGAGTTTGAGATCTCCAGCATTCTCGACTCGAGAGTTCTTCGGGGTTCCCTTCAGTACCTGGTGCACTGGAGGGGATACGGTCCTGAGGAGAGGATGTGGGTTCCGGCGGTGGATGTCAACGCCAGCCGACTGGTGAGGGCTTTTCATAGGTCCCATCCGGATAAGGTTGGTCCGGGGTGTCCGGAGGTCACCCGTAGAAGGGGGGTACTGTCATGCCCCACTCTGACGATGTGCGGAGGTCGGCCAGGATTGCAAAACGAGTTTAGTGTTTGTTTTGGAGCCGTGCTGGATCCGCCTCTCATCAGGTGCACTGGGTGGGGTCATTAGTTTAAAGGGCTCACCAGCCCAGTGCTCTGAGCGGATTATACAAATCATTGTGGTCTTGGAAGCTAGGAAGGAAGGTTCTCTGTCTGTTCCAGCTCAGAGAGATAAGTGTGATTTCTGGTTTAGTCATTTTGTGTCATCTTTTCCATCCAGGTTCTGTGCGAGCAGGCTGCTCCTATTTCCCCTATTCACCATCTCAGGGAAGTTAGGGTTTTGTCAGCCCAGGCACAGGGACACCTCATACCTACCTTAAAGGTCTGCAGGTGGGCTGAGCAGTGCAGGGAAAGAGGTCAGGGATTAGCTAGGAGGTGACCCTTCCCCTGTCTCTCGCCCAGAGCCTGGTTGGTAGGTTTTCTGTTATTCTGAGTGCACGCCCGCCGTGACAGCATCAGGACTTTTCACAGGTATTCATTCGGTGGGATATCAAATCATGACCGGTAGGTGGGCCCTGGGGACTGGAATTGAAAAACACTGCTTTAGAAGATCAGCTGTTTGCATCTCAGCAATGGTTGCCTAGCACATACATCTTAATTCCTATGATTTAAGAGATTGCTAAGGACGGAATGAACCACTATTGGATTGGAAAAGTAAAGGGAAGAAGGGATGGTGATTAACTATAATGGCGTAGAATAAAGGAGTGTTGGTTCTAAGAGTCACCAGATATTTACTTTAATTCATTTTAATCTTTATTGGTAAAATTACTATTCATATTTCAACATTAAAAAAAAAATGTGATTGACACTGTGCACCGGCTGGGGATCTAGTACTCAGAACGAGCATTTACAGTGTTATTCAATGGAGGATGCTAATGTATGGGTCATGCTAAGGACCAGAGCACTGTACAATCATAGATGCAGGTTGCAGTAAACAAGTGGGCGGCAGTTATGCTTATGAAGACATTGGCGGAGGTCTTCTACTAACAGTACAGTGCATTCGAAAGGTTTTCAGGCCCTTTCACATTTTTCACATTTTGTTATGTTGCAGCCTTCTGCTAAAATTAAAAAAACATAAAGTTTTCCCCACCATTCTGCACTCAGTACCCCATAATGGCAAAGTGACAACAGAATGTTTGAGATCTTTGCTAATTTATTGAAAAGGAAAAACTAAAATGTTATATTCACCCTTTACTCAGTATTTAGTTAAAGCACCTTTGGCAGTGATTACAACCTCCAGGTTTGCACATCTGGATTTTGGGCTTTTCTGCTGAACCTCTCAAGCTTTGTCAGATTGGATGGGGACCCTTTGGTGGACAGGCATTTTCAGGTCTCTCCAGAGATGCTCGATTGGGTTCAAGTCAGGGCTGTGGCTGGGACACTCAAGGACATTCACAGAGTTGTCCCTCAGCCACTCATGTGTTGCCTTGGCTGTGTGCTTAGAGTCATTGTCTTTTGGGGATAGGAATGGTAAGGATGGTAATTTTTTAAATTTATTTTACTCTCTTATATAGCACTGACATATTCAACAGCATTTTACAGACATTATCATCAATTGCTGTCCCCAGTGTGACACACAATCTAGATTCCCTATCAGTATATCTTTGGAGTGTGGGAGGAAACCAGAGTACTCAGAGAAAACCTACGCAAACACGGGAAGAACATACAAACTCCATACAAAGGTTGTCCTTGGTCAGGTTTGAACCTAGGGCCCAGTGCTGCAAGGAACCAGAGCTAACCTCTGAGCCACAGTGCTGCCTATAGCCTCCATGCTCACCTTCGTAATGCACAGGTGATGAGCAATGCCTGGTTTCCTTCAGACCAGAGAATGTTGTTTCTCACAATCTGAGAGTACTTTAGGTGTAATAAAAGCTTTAGTCTTCATGGAAACATGCTGATAATACGTATGGCTTTATTTTCTGATGCACAGTTCTGAATAGCATTTATTGGATTTCAGCAATGCAATAAATTCCTAATCTGTTCCCATTACCCAAATTACTCCCTTTGCAAGCAGCGTGGAACAGGGGAGAGCAGCCTCATAGTAATCATACCAATAGGTCAAAGTCTCTCTTGTTTATAGCACCTGTCTTTTCTGAATGACGAGAGACTTTAAGAAAGGGTTGTGGGTTGCAGAGAAATGTATGTATGTGCATATACAGTATGTAGGTGTGATGTTTCTGCATCCTGTCCATGTTGCTGTCCTTCATGTGTTTCATGTGTGGCTGCTTCTCATGTGGGTGTCCTTCAGATGTTACGGGGGAAGCATACTTAATGACTGTACAGGTGGTTACCCAACAGATAGCTTATACTAGAGGAAAGAGCAAAAATGTCAATAAGACCAAATGTCTGTACTTGTCTTGGCAAAGCCCATGCACTGTATATGATTCTGGTGGGAGTGGTGAACAGATGTATGAGGAGACTGCGGCCATGGACAGATGAAAGAGAAGATTGAACTGGTTTGTAAATTGTACTCAAGCTGCTGCTGTCAAATGTAACAAAGACAGAAAAGCCCCAATGTATTTTCTAGGATATCACACAGGGTATTCCATCTAAAGTACCTCTAGGACTCTCATCTATTGGAAAAACAGGGATCCTCTGAATGGTTAACTTCACAAGAACCTATGGTACCTAAGCTATGACTTTAGTTTTAACCTGTGGTCCACTGGGACACAACTGAATTTTGAGACCAGGGTATGGACAATAGACCTTGTTCGTGTTATGATGTGTTGACAGACATGAGATCAGTCTCTTTCCTTTCTCTTCTTTGACAGAATACAGGCATTGTAAAACAGCCAAATAGGATTTGATTTCTAAATTATTCTTATAGAGGGAGTGATTTACACAATAAGTATATAAATATGGAATTGTAGGATTATGTACAGGTGAAGATATAAAATCAAAAACAGAGATGCACGGTAGGCCTCATGCACACAGCTGTTGCTCGGCAGTTCCGTGCATTGGGGACGTCAATCTGCTTCACGACGATCAGCTGCTACTTGCAGCCACAGTTCCGGTAAATAAATGCAGTTCCATATACTGTGTACTGGCCGTTCTCAGGTACTGCAGCTCAGCATCAAGTCACTACACAGATTATGGCGCCATGGTGTTCTGGCACCTTGGTGCTAGGTAACAGCTAATTGGTGAGGGTGCCAGTTGTCAGACCCCACCAATCTGATATTGATGACCTCTTCTGCAGACCATGGTACCACATTTAGGCCCCACAGTCTGCTCACAAGCAACATGCGGCCTGGCGTTGTCACGTTGAAAGATAAATAGCCAAACAACTGGTTCCGCGACTAAGTCTATGCAACGCTGAACTGTTAGCGAACCTGAAATGAAAACTAGAGGGGTCCACCATGCCACACCATAATCCCAGTAATAGGACCAGTGTGCCATTCTTTTGTGAATCCTTCTTAATGTTGTTGCCCACATATTCTCCGGACCAACCTCTGGCTATCATTGTGTCCCAGAAAAAAGCAGGACTCATTGCTGAAGAGGATATACAGTACCTTCATTCTAGCCCCCATTGCTTTCTTTCTGCCTTTGTGAGCAGTTGCGTGAGGTTAATTGAACACCTGTTGCTGGAAGTCTGGCTCATAGCCCAGTGTCATGCAAACACCTTTTGATGGTTTGTGTAGACACTGTTTACCACCCTAAAATTGGGATGTGACATCCAATTTCACTTGTAGTATAGGATGGATCACGCACACCATTCTTCTAATCAGACAATCTACCCGTGCAGAGCTTTGCCTCTGTGCACCTCTTGCTGTCATTCCAGTGTGTCGTTCTCCCAACCATCAGGGCACGCAACATTGTACAGTGCTGACATCTTGGCCTAGGCACATAGCGATATGCTAGAGTGAAAAACAATGGTCTCCCAGGTCAAGGATCTCATGCAGTTTGCAACGTGTCAGTAAGGCTACTTTCACACCTGCGTTTAGGTCGGATCCGTCTGGTATGTGCCCAGACGGATCCGCACCTATAATGCAAACGCTTAGATCCGTTCAGAACGGATCCGTTTGCATTACCATGAACAAAAAAAAAAACAAAAAAAATCTTTTTTTTTTTTTTTTTTTTTTCATGATAATGCAAACGGATCCGTTTTGACTTTACATTGAAAGTCAATGGGAGACGGATCCGTTTGAAAATTGAGCCATACTGTGTCAACTTCAAACGGATCCATCCCCATTGACTTACATTGTAAGTCTGGACGGATCCGCTTGCCTCCGTACGGCCAGGCGGACACCCGAATGCTGCAAGCAGCGTTCAGGGGTCCGCCTGCTGAGCGGAGCGGAGGACAAGCGGAGCCAGACTGAGGCATTCTGAGCGGATCCGCATCCATTCAGAATGCATTAGGGCTGGACGGATCCGTTCGGGGCCGCTTGTGAGAGCCTTCAAACGGAACTCACAAGCGGAGCCCCGAACGCTAGTGTGAAAGTAGCCTTACTAGCACATCTATAACCAGGAGACATTGCACAATCATCCCACACGACCTGATCTAATTTTTGAGGTTTCATGTGACATTCAATCTGGTTTTTATGCCCCTCATAAGACAGATTGTAGTTAGGTGCTTGAAAATTTGATCATCTGCAGATCTTAGCAACACCTGTTACTTCCTCAATTTGCATAACTTTACAGCTTGTCCTTCTTGGTGTTGAAATTTCAAAGTTGAGGAGTGTAATATATCTTATTAGAGAAAAAGCCAGTTTATTCACTTACCACTCACCTTTCCTCCCTCCTATGCCTCATTAACAGTCACTCTGAATTCACTGTTAAAAATCCATCTAGGAGAAGAGACGTTTTAGCTTCACTCAGGTTACAGTTGCCCATAGAAGTTTATAGAGAAGGAGGGTGGTAGGGGCATGAAACTAGCTGCAATGATTTCTCTCATGTATTGCACACACAGAGAAGATCGTGCTCCCCTTTCTCCCTGTAGCACTCCCTCAAAAGTAGCAGCATGGAGGACATAGTACTGCAGTACTCAGCAGTGTAGTTGTGAATCCAGCACTAGGATGAAATACTGTAGAAAACTTACTAGAGCCTTTTCATCCCTAGAGACAGATATGATGAGTTGATTGAGTGATTGAACAGTTATGGTGGTTGGGTGGGGAAGTAATAGAACTTGATAAGTGGAGAAAGAGGCATTTAAAAAAAAAAAAAGATGTTATTTTGGTTACAAAGTTTATGTTTGCTTGTACTATTATTTTTGGGAAAGTTGTGTATAATCTGAGGTACACATATAAAATGATTGATTAAGGGTACTTTCACACTAGCGTTTTTGTTTTCCGGCACTGAGTTCCGTCATAGGGGCTCAATACCAGAAAAGAACTGATCATTTTTATCCTCATGCATTCTGAATGGAGAGAAATCCGTTCAGAATGCATCAGGATGTCTTCAGTTCAGTCACTGAACGGCGTTTTGTACGGAGAAAATACTGCAGCATGTTGAGGTATTATCTCCATCCAAAATTCCGGATCAGTTGCCGGAATGCCGGATCCGGCATTAATTTACATTGAAATGTATTAGTGCCGGATCCGGCATTAAAAATTCTGCAATGCCGGATAAAATGTGAAAAACATATATAACGGATCAGTTTCTCCGGATGACATCTGGAGAGACGGATCCGTTCTTGCAATGCATTTGTAAGACGGATCCGCATTCGGATTTATTTACAAATACTGTCTGTTTGCATGCAGATTGCCAGATCCGGCAGGCAGTTCCGGTGACGGAACTGCTTGCCGGATCACTCTGCCTCAAGTGTGAAAGTAGCCTTAACTATTCTGTTACTACATTGAATACCAGTGTTTTATCTCTGTGTTCCTAACATATATTGGGCATCAGTCTGGTAATAAAGGGATTGTGCCTTGAAATGTATTGTTTCCTGGGTCATAAAAAGTAACTTATGCATTTGTGCTTATACTTCAAGTACCTGCAGGTATTGTTGCATGACTTTTTTGTGATGATTAAGGGAAATTAAGTTATTGTTTGTCTCCTTACTTTTAAGTCATATAGTATATGCCTAGGGCTGCTTTTACAAAACCCAACATTTAATAGATGGCAAGTGGTGGCAGTAAACAGAACCTAACAGTGAGGCAGCGAATCTTGATTTGGTAAGGTTGGAGGAATGGCAGAAAATGGAATAGTTGCAGAAGCAAGGCCATACTACAGCAATCAAGGATTAAGTAGTGGTACTGTACACACCAGTCATGGCATGTGATGTTGTCACCTCAGAAGGACAAGGGTCTTTTTGTCTTGGGTTATCTTGGCAAATTGTATTAAATGAAATTAGACTTAAAAGCTTGTAATATTCTTTACTAGTTGAGCTCAAGTTCTAACACTTCAGGAAAGCCATATCTGCTATACAAGATAATGTCTTTCCATATATGTATTTTAAGGCTCTCCTACTCAGCTAACAGGGTGCATGAGAATATTACATGGTAAATCATGCATCTCCAGGGTGTAAGTGTTTGTGGGAAACTCCTCTACTTTTCTCTTGTACCAGTTTTGAGAAAATTTCCACATTGTATAGAAAACATAGATAAGCCTTTAAGGGATTGTCCTGGTTCTAGATATTGATGACCTGTCCTCAGGTGAGGGTCCAACACACAGAACCCTCATGATCAGCTGTGTGGTAGCCTCTGGTACCGGAAATAACACAGTGGATGGAATACTCTTTAATGGGAGCTGCAGGAACTAGCAGGTCCATTACACAGTTGATGGAGTCTTCTGCTCACAGTTCTGTGTTATTTCCGGGGCTGTCGGTTGTTGAGAACTGCTGATCAGTGGGTGTGCTGGGTGCCAGACCCCAACTAATCTGATACTGATGACTTATGCTTAGGACAGGTCATCAATATATAGAACCATTTCTGCAGATAGGAACAGAACAATGAAGAGGACAGTAGTGCTGGATCCATGACGGGAACTAATAGCGCCCAAAGGGGACTGTCAGGTTTCCATCATGGTGTCTGTCATTGTACCAGACACATTACAGCTACATGAAGCCCTATTTTTTATTTCTTTTTTGACAGAATCTGTAACGAAGGCTGTAAAAATGCAGATGTGAACACAGCCTAACAGTAGCTCCTTGTTTTAGGGTGAAAATATATGTATATATAGGGATATTAAAGCACATACTGCCTTCGGGCAGCACAGATATATTATAGCATGGCAGCACCATGCTAAGTTCTGACATGTGACAATGTTGTTTCTGTGGTGATCCTGAAAGTAGCAGATGCTTTCTCAATGCTGGCAGACCCGAGTGTATGTATTTTTAGCACTGAATGCATTCATAGCACTTTAATCTTGCACAATACATGGACAACTATGGATTTGCCTGACTTTACACCTGTGTACTTGGCTTTATGCCAATTCTCGTCACTATAATGTAACATATACTGTTCACCGATATCTCAAACTGCATCTGAATGAAATGGAATTCAATGTGTATTCATTGTTTTCTCAGCTAAATATTAATCAATAATAATTCTTCAACTACAGTGTGGATGCAGTTCTGACTGCATATTACATTGCATTCATTGTATTGTATATACACTGCTCAAAAAAATAAAGGGAACACAAAAATAACACATCCTAGATCTGAATTAATTAAATATTCTTCTGAAATACTTTGTTCTTTACATAGTTGAATGTGCTGACAACAAATTCACACAAAAAAAAATATGGAAATCAAATTTTTTAACCCATGGAGGTCTGGATTTGGAGTCACCCTCAAAATTAAAGTGGAAAAACACACTACAGGCTGATCCAACTTTGATGTAATGTCCTTAAAACAAGTCAAAATGAGGCTCAGTAGTGTGTGTGGCCTCCACGTGCCTGTATGACCTCCCTACAACGCCTGTGCATGCTCCTGATGAGGTGCGGACGGTCTCCTGAGGGATCTTCTCCCAGACCTGGACTAAAGCATCTGCCAACTCCTGGACAGTCTGTGGTGCAACGTGACGTTGGTGGATAGAGCGAGACATGATGTCCCAGATGTGCTCAATTGGATTCAGGTCTGGGAAACAGGCGGGCCAGTCCATAGCATCAATGCCTTCGTCTTGCAGGAACTGCTGACACACTCCAGCCACATGAGGTCTAGCTGTCACGGATGGTGTACAGGAAACAAGACAATACCATATAAACAATGTCTCTCTGGATCCACAACTAAGGAACAAAGGGAGACCCCTGCAATAGAGCTGCCGCTCTCCCTCATTGCTCAGCCTATGCGAACACCCCAAAGGTGGATGGCCGCATATCCACGTTCCTCGGCTATCTATTACCTGAAGACCCTACAATAGTGAAGGGACACGACCACCGGCTCCCTACACTGACACGGAGGGAGTCAGGGTCACCTGGATCCAGAAAAGACAAAAACATAAATACATAAACAGTATTTATCTGCAGACGACTGACGACTGAGGACTGGGAACTGGGAGCAGCATGCACACACACTCCAGGAAGTTGTATCAGCCGCACACTACTGCATTATGGGGAGGAACTTAAAGGGTAGCGATCAGTCTGACTGCATGACAGCTGAGATAGACTAACGAGATGAGAAACTAAACCAAAACAAAGAAATTCAAGGAGGAGGATCTGAGAAGCTCCTGTGAGCGCTTCTCAGCTGTCTGGCTGTGACACTAGCATTGTCTTGCATTAGGAGGAACCCAGGGCCAACCGCACCAGCATATGGTCTCACAAGGGGTCTGAGGATCTCATCTCGGTACCTAATGGCAGTCAGGCTACCTCTGGCGAGCACATGGAGGGCTGTGCGGCCCTCCAAAGAAATGCCACCCCACACCATTACTGACCCAATGCCAAACCGGTCATGCTGGAGGATATTGCAGGCATCAGAACGTTCTCCACGGCGTCTCCAGACTCTGTCACGTCTGTCACATGTGCTCAGTGTGAACCTGCTTTCATCTGTGAAGAGCACAGGGCGCCAGTGGCGAATTTGCCAATCTTGGTGTTTTCTGGCAAATGCCAAACGTCCTGCACGGTGTTGGGCTGTAAGCACAACCCCCATCTGTGGACGTCGGGCCCTCATATCACCCTCATGGAGTCTGTTTCTGACCGTTTGAGCAGACACATGCACATTTGTGGCCTGCTGGAGGTCATTTTGCAGGGCTCTGGCAGTTCTCCTCCTGTTCCTCCTTGCACAAAGGCGGAGGTAGCGGTCCTGCTGCTGGGTTGTTGCCCTCCTACGGCCTCCTCCATGTCTCCTGATGTACTGGCCTGTCTCCTGGTAGCGCCTCCATGCTCTGGACACTACGCTGACAGACACAGCAAACCTTCTTGCCACAGCTCGCATTGATGTGCCATCCTGGATAAGCTGCACTACCTGAGCCTCTTGTGTGGGTTGTAGACTCCGTCCCATGCTACCACTAGAGTGAAAGCACCGACAGCATTCAAAAGTGACCAAAACATCAGCCAGGAAGCATAGGAACTTAGAAGTGGTCAGGTCACCACCTGCAGAACCACTCCTTTATTGGGGGTGTCTTGCTAATTGCCTATAATTTCCACCTGTTGTCTATCCCATTTGCACAACAGCATGTGAAATTGATTGTCACTCAGTGTTGCTTCCTAAGTGGACAGTTTGATTTCACAGAAGTGTTATTGACTTGGAGTTACATTGTGTTGTTTAATGAGACAAAGATAAATCACTTCAGAACTTTTTCCACCTTTAATGTGACCTATAAACTGTACAACTCAATTGAAAAACAAACTGAAATCTTTTAGGTAGAGGGAAGAAAAAATATAAAAATAAAATAATATGGTTGCATAAGTGTGCACACCCTTAAACTAATACTTTGTTGAAGCACCTTTTGATTTTATTACAGCACTCAGTCTTTTTGGGTATGAGTCTATCAGCATGGCACATTTTGACAAGATTTGCCCACTCTTCTTTGCAAAAACACTCAAAATCTGTCAGATTGCGAGGGCATCTCCTGTGCACAGCCCTCTTCAGATCACCCCACAGATTTTCAATCGGATTCAGGTCTGGTCTCTGGCTGGGCAATTCCAAAACTTTAATCTTCTTCTGGTGAAGCCATTCTTTTGTTGATTTGGATGTATGCTTTGGGTCGTTGTCATGCTGAAAGATGAAGTTCCTCTTCATGTTCAGCTTTCTAGCAGAAGCCTGAAGGTTTTGTGCCAATATTGACTGGTATTTGGAACTGTTCATAATTCCCTCTAGCTTAACTAAGGCCCCAGTTCCAGCTGAAGAAAGACAGCCCCAAAGCATGATGCTGCCACCATCATGCTTCACTGTGGGTATGGTGTTCTTTTGGTGATGTGCAGTGTTGTTTTTGCGCCAAACATATCTTTTGGAATTATGGCCAAAAAGTTCAACCTTGGATTTATCACACCATAACACCTTTTCCCACATGCTTTTGGGAGACTTCAGATGTGTTTTTGCAAAATGTAGCCTGGCTTGGAAGTTTTTCTTTGTAAGAAAAGGCTTTCGTCTTTCCACTCTACCCCATAGCCCAGACATATGAAGAATACAGGTGATTGTTGTCACATGTAGCACACAGCCAGTACTTGCCAGATATTCCTGCAGCTCCTTTATTGTTGCTGTAGGCCTCTTGGTAGCCTCCCAGACCAGTTTTCTTCTCGTCTTTTCATGAATTTTGGAGGGACGTCCAGTTCTTGTTGTGCCATATTTTCTCCACTTGATGATGACTGTCTTCACTGTGTTCCATGGTATATCTAATGCCTTGGAAATTCTTTTGTACCCTTCTCCTGACTGATACCTTTTAACAATGAGATCTCTCTGATGCTTTGGAAGCTCTCTGTGGACCATGGCTTTTGCTGTGGGATGCGACTAAGAAAATTTCAGGAAAGACTAACTAGAGCAGCTGAACTTTATTTGGGGTTAATCAGAGGCACTTTAAATGATGGCAGGTGTATGCTGACTCCTATTTAACATGATTTTGAATGTGATTGCTTAATTCTGAACACAGCTACATCCCCAGTTATAAGAGGGTGTGCACACTTATGCAACCACATTATTTTAGTTTTTTTTTAGTTTTCTTCCCTCTACCTAAAAGATTTCAGTTTGTTTTTCAATTGAATTGTACAGTTTATAGGTCACATTAAAGGTGAAAAAATTTCTGAAATGATTTATCATTGTCAATTTTTTTTTATTTCACAGAAACCTGACAGGGGTGTGTAGACTTTTTATATCCTATATTCACTGTAAATATATATATATATATTTACAGTGGATATAAAATGAAATGCAAATTAAATGAAAATTTGCAAAATTCTCATATATATATATATATATATATATGAGAATTTAGCAAATTTTCATTTAATTCTATCATTAGTGTTGAGCGAATCGGAGTTAACGAAGTGGACTTCGATTCAAAGTTCGGGAAAACTTTGATTCATAATAAAGCCAAATTTCCTTGCGATTCATGGTAATGAATCAATTTTTCCTGAAATGGTGGTAACAAACAAAAAAATACATACATCATCCATTTGCTCGCGGAGAGGCCGTTGCGGCCATCTAGATTGAAGAAAACGGGCCAAATCTTGTTTGCCCTAACTTGTGACGTCACCACGTCATCACGCTGGCTGGGCACGGTGATGTCATCAAGATGGACGCGACAGCCTCTCTGCCAGCAAAATGGATGAGATATGTATTTTTTGGTATTTAACCCCTGATTAACCCCTGAAAGGCCTCAATGGGACTGTCGAAAGCCAAAATCAGCGTTAAACACGGAATCTGAGGGGTTCAATGTCGGGGGACAGCACCACCATTGCGCCAGCTACATACAATGGAATGCATTTCATGACAAAGTAATTCAGAACAAATCAAATTTCTTTGGGACCTCATCTCTAATTATCATATCTCAAAGGAGTTGTGTAAAGAAAAAAATGGCTAAATAATCTGAGCTTGGAGGTTGTCCAATTTCCTATTATTCTCATTAAAGAGGTTGTAATTAAACGAGTTAAATAAAAACTCGGGCAGCCCATGTACAAGTGCTAAAATAACAAAAGAAGCGATACTCACCCCTTTTCTCCCCTGTCGTTTCCCGCTCAGTGCTCCGGTCCCATCCGCTGCTGTTTGTTTTCCTGGCTGCAGCGGTGACATTCTGTGCACAAAGGTCATCGCTGCAGCCAGTCACTGGCCTCAGTAGTGACATCCTATACTGCTGTGATTGGCTGCATGGTGGCCTGTGTGCACAGAACGTCACTGCTCCATCCAGGAAGATGACATCAGTGGCAAGGAGGACCAGAGCTCATCGATAGATACAACAGGGGAGAAATGAGGTATAGCTTCTTTTAATATTTTACCACATTTGCAGAGATTGCCTGAGCTTTTAATTACCTCTTACAACCCATTTTACGATATACAATATCATGAACCGACACACCTCCTATTACCGCCTTGTACTCTCAGACTAAACTTAGTGCATCCCACATGTACCACACCCCCTTCACCACCATCCTCCATTGGAATATACATTTTTTGGCACAGTGACAAGCAATGCTGCTGTAGCCATGTGCCCAGTTTGCCTTTGTGTTTAAATACGGTCCTGTGTGCAGCCAGCCTTGGGTCTGCAGAACATTGGACAATGCACATTCATCATTATTAGACAGATTTAACACCTCATCTCTGTACCACCGACCAGGCACAAGCAAGATCAGTATAATCCGATAGTCCTAGCTCAATCAAGGCATGCAACAAATATCTGGAAGTGTAAGAGTTAAAAGCGTTTAAGGGTTAAAATGCATTTCTATGGCATCCCCAACCCTACATAGGTAGAATAAAAAAAAAATAAAAAAAAAATCTTTGTCATTTTTTTTTTTTTGCTCTAACTTTTATCTATTTCCATTTAGCTATGAATCGTATATTTGTGTCCCTATTTATATACATGCAGCATAATCTTTAAGTAATTCATGGGTCTGATGTATTGAGCTGAGATTGTCTACTGCATTGTATCCGCAGAAGCTTCTTACATACTAAGTAGTGCAGATGGACCTGGGCTAATGCTAGGGAAAGACTCTGGTAATTAAGCATTTCATTACAGTCACAGGCAATAGACAGCTCACCAGTCATTGTGCATTTCCTACTGTATCTCATTAGGGCTCCAAGACCTTTAACACCCAGAGAAACGCAGAAGAAAAAATTCTAGAAATCTGCTAACCAGAAAATTGCATGCAGAATGACTACATGATATCTATATGCTATATATATATATATATATGTTGCAGTAGGTTGGAGTCATTGCACAGCCATGCCTCCCAGCAGTACTGATAATATCGTTCCCGTACCTGTCAGTAGTGCAGATCTTTCCTCCTGGATGGTCTTGGTCTTCTGGATAAACTGCAGTAGGATATCAGCTGCCTGGAATTCTTGCATTGAAAGTTTTTGCTGCAGACTGGAAGAGATCCACAATCCAACACTCTCAGATATCAAAGCAGATATATGTTCAACTTTATTTGGGAAGGGCTCTGCCATCACATGGTGCTGTCACTGAGCTGGGAGGGGCATTGCCATTGCAAAATCAGGTCAGTAACATCCAGCAAGGCTCAGATTGTTAGCAGAGATGCAGTGGAGACTTGTCATCCTAAGCTCAGCAGATCACTGCTGCTTCTAATGAAAGCTCCACATATACAGATCCTAGCTGTGTGTCACAGGGTCCAGGGATAATTAGGATTGCAGTCTGCAGAGCACTGATGTTTAAACCATTGTTCTTCTTCTGATCGCGCTCAGGTATTCGTAAAGGGTTAAATGACTAGTTAATTATCTGGAATATGAACGTTGGATGTCAACAGTGACATTAGTTCAGTTTGTAGATATAGACTTAACAATGACATGGCTCTAGGTCCAGGAGAGCCCCCTTCTCTGTCAATGTAATGATGGTTAGTCACTGACGTGGAGCAGCACCACTAGGGCTGCAATCATTGGGCTGCAAGCTATTTAACAGAACTTTAGGACTTGTCCCGGTGACATCATGGCCCCTCCAGCAGTGAATGTCACAATACATTACTGAATAGTCCACTACATGACAGGCTAATAGGACAGTATCAGTCAAGGGGTAGTGCTATAGGCGCTGTTCATGGTGCTGAATCCCTCATACTGTTGGACTGTGAAATGGATGGGTAAGGTAGTCCTGTCCTATGGTGGAAACCATCATATAATGACCAGGAATTTGTCTTCAATATAATTAATCATTAATAAATTATGCATTTTTGGATATGGCTTGAAATGCATATTAATAACTTGATTTGTTTATACTGCAGTGCTCAGTCATTGTGAATTGTAACAGGTATTTGCCAACCTGATTAGTCATGAACAGTCATCCACCTACATAGTAGAATTTTTATACCAGTGGCAATCAACCTGCCATATTAAAGGGATTTTCCAGATCTTCTGTATTGATGACCCATCCTCAGGATAGATCATCAATATCAGATTGGCAAAGGCCTGACTCCTGGCACCCCCACCGATTAGCTGCTTGAGGTGGCTGCGGCGCTCCTGTGAGCACCCCAGCTTACCAAGCATAGCACTGTCTATTGGATTGTGGCTATGCTTGGTATTACAGCTAAGCTCCGTTCACTTGACTTCGACCATGTGACAAATTAACAATTACGTCACATGCCAAGGAAGTGGCCTTTGCATGATCTCTTCAGACAGCTGATCAGCGGGGTGTCGGGAGTCTGGCCCACGCCAGTCTGATATTGATGACCTATACTAAGGATTAGGAGTGAGCGAATTGAGTTTCAGATCCAAGACCCAAAGTCAATTTGTTCCCTAACTTCATTTTAATTCTGTACGGAGGCCTATCTCCGTACAGTATTAAAATGTATGTGCTGCGTCGAGGCAAAATTGCACAAAGTCGTGAATAACATCGGACTTCATTTCTAATTAAGCTGACTTCAGTTTCCAGTTTTTAAAGTGGTTATCCAATAGTACAAATACCCCCCACAATGCCTGGGCCATTCCTATGGACCATACTTACTCGGTCCTCAGCACCCACGTCACTCCATATCCCTGCATGGCCACTGCTACATCTCCCCGTCGCGCGGATAAAAAATCTGGCGATGGGGGGAGCATCCAGTAGCAGGCCATGACGGTGACCGGCCTCCCTAGCATCACGGGTGATGCTAGGAAGGCTGGAAGGCACAGCAACTCCGCCGCACACACACACCTCCTCTGTACAGACTCTTGCTGCTATCTCTAACACTGAGAGAAGGGAGGGGGAGAGCAAAGAGAGCTGTCAGAAACTAAAGCAGAGCTCTGGTAGATTTATGTCAGGTTTAGTACTGCATGAAGCTAGGTGAAAAACTTACACTCTGCAGAAATAAAATTATAGGAATTTTTTAATGAAGATAATTTTGAAGGTTGCTTAATTATGCATTTAGGAAGCAAATAAACAATAAATAAAATTCAGTACAAAGGTGTCCATAGCCTTAACCCAATGAAATGGCCAAATGACCCTGTCAGATAGGAGCAGGAATAGGAGAATACACACTCATTTATATGGCATTTATAGTTCCTTAACAGAACTTGGTGTTGTTTGGAAATTGGATGTGGCTGAATATGAGCAGTACATACCACAGTGTACAGCCACATAACAATGCCAGCCACAATGTTCCACCATGAAAGCACCAACCAAAGTGTTACACAGCCCCTCGCATACCAGAGATGGCTACAGTGTTCTCCAGCCAAAGTTCTTCCCCATAACAGCTAGCCAAAGTATTTTTCATGACTGAGCCCCCCATTGTGTTTCCAATAACAGAAACAGTTATAATGTTATACAATCTTTCCCATAACAGAGCTAGCCACAATATTACTCATACAGTAGCAGAGCCACCCATATAGTTCTCCATAATAGTGCCAGTCAGGGGTGGATTGGCAATAGACCTTACAGGGAAATTTCCTGGTGCCCAGGGAGCCACCTGAGCCCTCCTCACAGCCGGCCAATGGAAGTTATTGGGGATGTACTTTGTGCTGCTGACAGTATTTTATGATGGACTGTGGTATTTGGCTCTGTTTGGTGGTATAATGTGCCACAATATGGTATTGCTGATCCTGCCTACTTGTGTTGGCCCTGGCTTCCTTCAATTTGGACCCGTCTACAAAACAGGGCCACTTTTAATACTTTTTCCAGGGCCACTTTATGTTCCTAGTCTGCCCCTGGTGCCAGTTACAGTCCACCTAAAAACAATGGCAGGCACAATGCTCAACATAACAGTCATCATTCCACCACAAGTCAGTCACCTGGTTAGTATAAGAATATAACTGGTTAATATGCAACATGGGATGGTTTCCAGACAGATGAGGTCAAATTCCGGACCGGAGTTTAAGTGCTGGTCGGGGTTTTGGCAGCACCTGGCTGTCCTTAAATAGGCAGTTGGGTTCAGCAGCTGAGCCTCTGTGTTGGGATCTGAGGTTTTGTGCCAGACTGGAGGGCTGAGACCCATGTGCAGGGGGAACAGGTCCCCTAAAGCCTGCTGTGGACTACTGAAGGCAGAACTGCCAACAAGGTGACTTGTGCAATATGAACTTTCCATTGTGTGTGAATTAACATCAAAGACTGCAAAAAGACATGTTGTTCTGTGCAAATTGAACTTTCCATTTGTGTGTGAATTAACACCAAAGACTGCAAAGTGACGTATTGTTTTATGCAACTGCCGCAAGTGTGAATAAACACTGAAGTTTGAGTTAAGAACTTGAATTTTTCCTCTGTACTGCGTCCGCTTATCCTATCTACCAGAGCAAAATCCCACTATATAGAGTATGTATATATATATATATATATATATATATATATATATATATACCATCAGAAGGGCCTGGCTTTGCACGGGTATATTTCATTTAATGTTTCTGTGTGTCTTTAAAAGATATCGACAGTATCTCCCATAACAGTGACCTCTACAGTACCCCGACCCCTTAACAGAGAAGTCCACAGTCCCTCATCCTTTAACACTGACCCCCCCCACAGTGCCCCGTCTCCTTAAAATGGTACCTCCACAGCAGCCCATCCCCTTAACTTTGACCTTCACAGCACCTCACTCCCTTGACATTGACCTCCTCAGGGGCCCGCCCCCTTAACAGTGACCTATACAGCACCCTGCCCCTTAACACTGACCTCCATAGGGGACCATCCCCTTATCTGTGACCTCCACTGTTCCCTGCCCCCTTAACAGAGACCTCCACAGCACCCGTTCCTTTAACAGTGACTGCCACAGTACCCGCTCCCTTAACAGTGACCTCACAGTACCTTGCTGACTTAACAGTGACCTCCACAACAGCTGCCCCTTTAATAGTGCCCCTGCCCCCTTAACAGTGACCTCCACAGTGCCCACCCCTTTAACAGTGACCTCCACAGCTGCCTGCTCCCTTAACAGTAACACCCACAGTGAACGCCCCTTTAACATTGACCTCCACAGTGCCTGCCCCTTTACCAGTGACCTCCACAGTTCACGCCCCTTTACTAGTGGCCCCTGCCCCCTTAACAGTGACCTCCACAGCGCCCTGCCCCTTTAAGGCTAGGGCTACACGACGACATGTGTCACGTGACATTTAATCGTACCAATGTGGCGCAACAATTTTTATAATGATAGGCTATAGTGTCGCACTGCGACATGCGACATGCTGCGACTGCGACACGACAGTTGCAAAAAATCCATCCAAGATGGATGCATGTAGCAGCGTAGTTGTGCCCTATGTGTTGTGCGACTTATTATCGTCGTGTAGCCCTAGCCTAAAGCTGACCTACAGCAGTGAAGAAAAATGGCTGGGTTGTTATGGAAACCTGGAGTAAAACTGTGTGTATATGGAGACTAAGGGCCTGCGAGCTTCTATTGGCTGATAAGGGACATGTGACCGTGTGTATGGCAGTTGGGATGTGAAGAGAAAGACTTGCATGCTTGTATTGGCTAATGCAGGTAATTTTTTGGGAATATCTCAGGAGCGGTACGTCCTAGAGAGCTGAGACCCGATCTAAAACCTTCCCAGACACCTGATGTACCTGTGTGCCAAATTTGGTGAATATCGGTTCAGCCGTTTGGTCACGCATAAAGAACAGACAGAGAGAAAGACAGTCAGAACTCATTTTTATATATATATAAGAGACTAGCAGAAGGACCCGGATTCACATGGGTATATTTCATCTATTTCATTTAATGTTTCTGTGTGTCGTTAAAAGATATCGACAGTATCTCCCATAACAGTGACCTCTATAGTACCCCACCCCCTTCACAGCCCCTCACCCCTTAACACTGACCCCCACAGTGCACTGCCTCCATAAAATGGGACCTCCATAACAGCCTTAACAGAGACCACCACAGCACCCATCCCTTTAACAGTGACCTCCACAGTACCTCGTTCCCTTAACAGTGACCTCCACAGTACCCCGCTCCCTTAACAGTGACCTCACAGTACCCTGCCCCTTTAACAGTGACCTCCACAGTGGCCTGCCCCCTTAACAGTAACTTCCACAGTGCCCGTCTTTTTAACATTGACCTCCACAGCAGCTGCCCTTTTAATAGTGGCCCCTGCCCCTTAACAGTGACCTCCACAGCGCCCTGCCCCTTTAAGGCTAGGGCTACATGACGACATGTGTTGTGCGACATTTTGCTGCACCAATATTGCACAACAATTTTTATAATGATAGGCTATGGTGTCGCACTGCGACATGCGACATGCTGCTACTGCGACACGACACACAAAAAATCCATTCACAATGGATTTTTCTGTAACTGTCGCATCAGTCGAAGCATGTCGCAGTGCAACACCATAGACTATCATTCTATAACGTCACAGTGTAGTTGTCGTGAGACATATTGTTAGGCAACACGTCGTCGTGTAGCCCTAGTCTAAAGCTGACCTACATCAGTGAAGAACAATGGCTGGGTTGTTATGGAAACCTGGAGTAAAACTGTGTGTATGTGGAGACTAAGAGCCTGCAAGCTTCTATTGGCTGATAAGGGACATGTGACCGTGTGTATGGCAGTTGGGATTTGAAGAGAAAGACTTGCAAGCTTGTTTTGACTAATGCAGGTCATTTGTTGGGGATATCTCAGGAGCAGTACATGCTAGAGAGCTGAGACCTGGTCCAAATCCTTCCTGGACACCTGATGTACCTGTGTGCCAAATTTGGTAAAAATCGGTTCAGTCGTTTGGTCGCTCATAAAGAACAGACAGACGTCGCGACAGACATAAACTCATTTTGAGATATATATATATACAGTAGGTTAGTATAAGAATATAACTGGATAATATGGATAGAACTGGTTAATACGTAATACAAAGTATAATATGCATGATAATATAAGAATATTCTGTAACTGGATAATATGTAATGCAAAGCATAATATGTAGGTTAGTGTCAGGATATAACAGCGTAATATATAATACAAAGTAAAATATATACAGGAAGTTAGTGTAAGAATACAAGTGGATATTATGTGATGCAAAGTATAATATTAGATTAGTGTAATGATATAACTGGGTAAAATATAATACAAAGTGAGGCCTCATGCACACGACTGTATGTATTTTGCGGTCTGCAAAAAACGGATCCGCAAACAATACGGATGATGTTCATGTGCATTCCGTATTTTGCAGAACGGAACAGCTGGCCCTTAATTGAACAATACAATACTTGTCAGTAATGCGGACAAGATTAGGACATGTTTTTCCGCAACAAAAAAAATGGAGCGGACACGGAAAGAAAATACGTTTGTGTGCATGAGGCCTATTACAAAGTATATGCAGGTTAGTATAATATGTAAGTATATAAAAAAAAAAGAAGGAAAATATGTCATGCCAAGTATAGTGTATTATACAGTAGTATAAGAGTATAACAACTGGATAAATGTAATGTCAAGTATAATATAGTATAGTATAAGGATGTAACTGGATAATATGTGATGTAATGTATAATGTAAAATAACTGAAATAAAGTGGCCATGGGAGTAAATGCTCAAAAACCCCAAACACGGTGGCGTGTTTATAATCAGGGGAGCAATTCCTCCGCATGTGATCCATTGCTAAGTCTCAGTTCTTAACATCAGCTTGAGGGATTCGCCAGTGTTGTCAGTTGCATATCATTGTTGTGAACGAGTGAAACGTTTTCAAGAAATCTACAGTACGTCCAGGTGCCTTGATTTATTCTTTACAGATATACCATGACCTGGATAAATGAGAACCTTCACAGACATTGTTGTGCACCTTTCACAGTTATTAATGTATAATGTAGGATAGTATAAGAATATAACTGGATAATATGCAATGTATAATGTAGGATAGTATAAAGATATAACTGGGTAATATGAAATGTAAAGTATAATGTAGGATAGTATAAAGATATAACTGGGTAATATGAAATGTAAAGTATAATGTAGGATAGTCAAAGGATATAACTGGATAACATGTAATGTAAAGTATAATGTAGGACAGTATAAGGATATAACTGGATAATATGTCAAATATAATGTAGGATAGTATAAGGATAGAACTGGGTAATATGTAATGTACAGTATAATGTAGGATAGTATAAGAATATTACTGATAATACATTGTATGTAATGTACAGTATAATGTAGGATAATATAAGGAAGTAACTGGATAATATGTAATGTATAATGTAGGATAGTATAAGGATAGAACTGGGTAATATGTAATGTACAGTATAATGTAGGATAGTATAAGGATGTAACTGGATAATATGTAATGTATAATGTAGGAAAGTATAAGAATATAACTGGATAATATGTAAAGTATAATGTAGGATAGTATAAGAATATAACTGGATAATATGTAAAGTATAATGTAGGATAGTATAAGGATAGAACTGGGTAATATGTAATGTACAGTATAATGTAGGATAGTATAAGGATATTACTGATAATACATTGTATGTAATGTACAGTATAATGTAGGATAATATAAGGAAGTAACTGGATAATATGTAATGTATAATGTAGGATAGTATAAGGATAGAACTGGGTAATATGTAATGTACAGTATAATGTAGGATAGTATAAGGATGTAACTGGATAATATGTAATGTATAATGTAGGAAAGTATAAGAATATAACTGGATAATATGTAAAGTATAATGTAGGATAGTATAAGAATATACCTGGATAATATGTAATGTATAATGTAGGATAGTATAAGGATAGAACTGGGTAATATGTAATGTACAGTATAATGTAGGAAAGTATAAGAATATAACTGGATAATATGTAAAGTATAATGTAGGATAGTATAAGGATAGAACTGGGTAATATGTAATGTACAGTATAATGTAGGATAGTATAAGGATGTAACTGGATAATATGTAAAGTATAATGTAGGATGGTATAAGAATATACCTGGATAATATGTAATGTAGGAAAGTATAAGGCTATAACTGGATAATATGTAATGTGATGTATAATGTAGCATAGTATAAAGTTATAACTGGATAATATGTAAAGTATAATGTAGGATAGTATAAGAATATAACTGGACTATATGTAATGTTAAGTATAATGTAGCCCAGTATAAAGATATAACTGGATACTATGTAATACAGTGTATAATATATAATAGTTTATATGATAGAAGATATATACAGTAACCAATAAAGAATTATCACTCAGGTTTGAGGATCATGGGGAGCTCTCTCTCTCGTATATTAACACCTAGAAAACAGTAGCATGGTCTGGACTCAGTCTAGTTTTACTTCAGCTTCCCCCTCCCTCCCATCCTTGTTTAATCCCCTCTTCTATACCCTGAAATTGAAGCCAGAGGATAATTCCCAGTATATGCTAGAAGCCCCCTGCACTGTGAGGATTGGTTACTGACTGCTTGTTATCAGCCGCTCCTGGTCTCAGAAGCACATCCCTGAACATTTATCTGATCAGATCCAGCAACCCTTAACCCTTACACTAGTCAGAACCAGAACCATAACACACAGGAGGTTTATTTGAAACATTTATGCACTAAAAATATCAAATTTTATTACAGTTTTTAAAAATAATTTATAACAAGAAATAATTCAGAATTCAATTCAACCGGGCCTATTACTGGGCCTTCTATTATACTAAACTATATTTCCCTAGCTGGAAACGACTGGGGATATCGTGGTAACATTTTAGAATGATGCGGAACTAGTGCAAAGAAAGCCAGCACTGCTGGATAAGGGCTGTCAGATACAACACAATGGACAGGGTTGATACATTGTTGCCATTAAATTTAAAACATCTTTCAATTTTCAGTATTAGAAGAGAGAAGAGTATTCTATGGTATAAATCCTCAGTGTATTACTGTTTGGTAGTATTAGTCATTTTAATGATGTTTAGTGAGAACGTTTAATGTGATTTCAAATAGCTGTTCATCACATCAATATTGAAAACCAATTTCTATTTTATATAAAATATATAAGTAGTGTATATAGAATCCTGTTTACAGCATGCACCATTCTGTACACCAGTCTCTGAGGCTTTGACCCGAGCAGACTACAGATTCTTTATCCAAAATATAAGCCAGCATAGCGACTCTTAGCCAACACCAGGGGAATTTCATTATTTTTAACGTTTCTTTCCAGGCTTTTCCTCTAGCTTTAATATTGCTTTGCTTGAGCCCTCGGAAACAGGTATTTAAACTTTATACCCAATGGATTCACATCAGTGTTCCAGAATCAAATGGTCCAAAGTGCTTAACCTTTAATATGCCATATTCCGTTCTTTTAGAAAGGAATGCACATTAAGGGGCTATGAGTTCCACATTTTCTCCTGCTTCCAGAGTTCGTTTGACAGGTGAATATTTGAATATGAAGGGAAAGTTGCACCTTGGAACATTTGTCATTGTTACCTTTGACATAGTTATTTAGAAACATATAAGGTTTCTCTTCCTCTCTCCCACCCGTTGATATAGTGTCATGTGGCACAGTGAACACTCTAAAACACTAAACCCATAAACAATAGCACAATTGGATTATTTTTTCTAAATTCAACCTCATTAATAATTTATTTCCCAATACATATTATGGAATATTAAATGATGCCATTAGAAAATACAATGTGACCCACAAAAACATGTGAAAAAAAAAAAAAAGAAGTTATGGCCTTGGTAGGCATTGGTAGGCAGGGGGTAAAGAAAATGAAGGGGTTAACACAGGACAGAAAAGGGTTAAAGAAAAAAAGGTTGCATAATGGCTGTGCATCTTTGTACAGTCATAACTGTGATCCTAATGTTTCTTTCAGCCATATTATACCTTGTTTCAGATGCATAGCTAGATGCATTTCTCACAGAAGCAGGGTACTTATCCCATCTTGAAATCTGTCAGCGTCCTTTCCTTTACTTCCCACTATGTTTGTTTTCAGCCCCGGAGCTCACAGATGAGGGGGAATATTTATTAAAAGCCCAAGGAGTGTGCTTTCTACACCCGTGCAACAAAATCATGCAGCGTGCCACACAAAAATATGCACAAGGTTACGGTCCATCGCAGGATGGACCCTCTCAATAAGATCAGGCTCAGAATCTCACCTAGCTCTAAATTGTGTGAAAATACAGCGACTCTTTAAGATCTATGGGCATTCAGATACTTTAAAGTGAAGACCATTTTCTTTGCTTTATATTTTTGTATTTATAATACAGAGACAACCCTCGCACCTTGTGGATTAAAACTACAGAGCAATCAGCTGATCACCCAAGTCCCACTCCTGGCATCTGGTAAACAGCTGATTTTTCCAGGGGATCTGGCGGCCAGCCTGGCATATTCCTGCTGTGGGAGAAATGTACTATTAGATAGTGGCTATTCAGATGAATGGTCGTCCTTGTAATGCAAGAACGTCTTAAGTCTGCTAACTCGGAAGTCGCTTCTACAGACCAACTTTTATTTTTTAATCATACAGGAGGGTCCTGAATGGGGATTCCCCCATAATGATGTTCATTTGCCTCAATAGAAAATATAGAAAAGGATTGTATTCATGAGATAACCATTTTAAAAGGAACCTATGACTTGCACTATAGCGAGACCAAATGATTTCAGTGTCATCACAGTCAGTACTAACATACTGAACCCTGCAAGCCAGCACTGCGAGGGAGATGAGAACGAAGAGACTCCATGTCCCCACCCTGCCCAGCCTCCAGCTGATGAGTGCCTTCCGTTTTGCACAACAGGAAAGAAACTTGTCAGGACAGCAAGCTCATTGGACTCATTTCTCTCACAGCGCTGGAGTTCAGCCGGTCAGTGCTATAAAAGTACTGAATGTCATGATAAAAGTGACAGACCGCTGAAATCAGGGATTATGTCGGCACATTATGCTGCCCTCAGTGAGGTGACGGGTTCCCTTTAAATGGTTCCGCAACCTGGACAACTCAAATCCATTTGTATTATTAGAGCATATGGATATCATAAAGGGGAACCTTTACTTGCCCTCGAATTCTCTTAAAGCCAGAGAATAGATTTACAAACAGCAGTCCAATATATTTAGGCTAGTGTATAGTGGCTGTGGGGGCGGTAGTGTGTCTCACGGCTTGGCAAAACCACAGAGGTTTGGCCTAAATTGCCTAAATTTCTCATCGAGAACAGTCGAAGCACCACTACCACCATGTGGCCGCTAAATGAAAGCCCAGCCTGATATACCTCATACAGTCTAAATGGAATATTATTCTGTTTTTTGTTACTAAATGGTGTTCATTCGATTTATTTTGACGAGGCATGTACTGCTTTTTACGGCCTCCAGATGTCACTGTTTCACTGAAGGTTCCTCAATGACTTGAGCCTATATAATTTTACCATTGGCTTTGCGTTTCACAGATCAAAACCTTTAGTTTTTAACTTCAAATAAAGGTAAAACAGCTTATATGGTTGCTACGAAGCAGAAATTTCCGTAAATCTGCAATGAGAAACACACATTGGATAAAACTGTTTTCTCCTGGGAAAAGGTGAACACATGGAAGGTGTACCTATGGTTGACAGCTCATGAATACACATGAGCAGTAAAATATATAGTATAAGCCATGTATGACCTTTCCTGCAAAACGTATTAGATTTATGATGCGCTAATGTAGCTAATGTAGTTAAAGGATGCAATCAGATTGAGAGCCAACATGGTTTGTGCCTTGTGAGGTCTTGGCCGCTCATCATTGTCCCATCCTCCACTTAGCTGCTGTGAAATGTTGAGGGTTTAAACTGCTCAGCAAATTACTTTCTAACCTAGGCATGATGTTTAGGTTGCAGCCCACAATTTGCAAATCAGAGGGTGATTTAACAGGCACAAGTGTGCACTTTAGCAAATTGAAGCACCAGCGAGATGTCCAAATACACTTTGTGTGACAGCTTTACTTTCTACACATTGGCGCAGATATACTCAGTCTGGAGTTACAAACGCCAGTCTTAGTACGAAGTTGGTCATCGCTGAATGTGCCAAATTTATTAAGAGGCACAAGCCTCTTAATACATTTGATGAATTTCCAAGCAGTCCATGTGCCAGACGTTCAAATACGCACCAGCTAAATCTGGCAGGCTGTGGAAAGTCACATCCCTCCTACTAAGCCCCATTCACGTCTCTCGCCACTTTAAAAAAGTGGTGCGAGAGATGAAAAATTGCAAATTATGGAGCAAATATGGTGTGCAAATATTATAAGGCTTTTAAATACTTATAATATTGTAAGCTGTCTCTTTTATGGTGGCACTCTTGTATGCCACCTCTGTTATGGGGACCTGTTGTAGGATTACTTTCTTACAATGGACACTATAGCAAAATGGCTCTGATTTAAGGACATGGTTGCATGCTGGTTCTATTATGACGACCATGTGGCCCTTTATGACAGTGCATAGAAATGTGTATGCTTTATGGCAGCTAAAGCGCTACAAGCTATTGCGAGATGTCTACAAGATGTTATGGAGTACAACCACTCCCAGAGACAATGGTGTGAAAGGGAGATGCACAGTTTTATCTGTGTATAAAATGTATAATGATGCCATCTCACTATCCTACCGTATGTATAAAGATGTCATTAAAGGAAATGTGTCACCAAAAAATTTATCTACCAGTTAAAACTAGATAACAACACATATCATTCTTTTCTATATATTTTTTTTTTCTGATTGTAGATTTTTTTATTCTATTTCCTGAACATTATTATGGGTGCAGCCATCTTGCCTGAGCCGTTCATAACAGCATTTAGAAATCATTAAGAAAATTGCTTTATGGCAACCCCATGGGCCATAGACACAATGGTCAGGAGGGGTCCTCATTGACTTCTATGGGAGAGTTTTCTAGGCATGTTCTGAGACCTGTGCAGAAGTCAAGGAAAGAATAGATAAGCTTTAACAATCACTTATTGTGAATGGTGGATCCTGTCTTATCTATACACAGAAGGGATATCATTACAGGCAAGATTAGAATGGCAGATAAGCAGGTTACTGCATTAAAGTGATCTCTACAGACCAAGAAGTGGCGCCAATTATTAGGTTTAGTGGTCAGTGCAAAAGCTGCAGGATTTTATGTTTTTTTATTAAATATAGATATTCACATGGAAAATTAAAAGTAACATAATCAAAAATTCTTTAAAAATATGTTAAACATAAAAACATAATTTAAATAATAGGTCATTTTCTGATTGCATTCCCTTGAACTCACCTACCCTCTAAATTTTATAACTCTGAGATGAGACTCTAACAATAAGATGGCTCTTCTCATTCTGCCCAAGTCTACACAGCAAAACTGACAAGGGAGCATAACAAACAACAAACAGAAGTTTAGGCCTGTTGTGTCTAGTGTTGCTGAATTTATGCTGATTTGATAGTCACATAAAAATGCCAATAAAACTGTTTATACATTTTTTTATAATGAAAACCTTATTGTTAATATATAATTTTCTGATCAAACATCCTCTTTAAAAAAATGGAGATAATCATGTCACATTCTCCAAACTTTGTGCATCCTAATGATGTAGTTAAGCCATGGAAACTTAAATGGCCTCAAGCCCTCATTGCCCCAGACACTGGACAATATAACAGCATCTGTTACTGATAAGCACAGTATGGCATAATATAATTTCAGTTCAGCAATGGAATTTTGTAAAAATCATGACTAATGATAGCATTGAAGTCATTTGTTGACATTTCTTTGACTAGGGTGCACTTGGTTTAGAAATATGGAGAAACACAGATATGAGGAAAGCTTTGAAATCTATCCCTCATATTATGTAGAATGGTAAACATGATACACCTCAGGTGGCAGAATCATACGTTGGCACATAATAATAATTGTAATAATAATCATGACAAGACAGGAAATGCACAGTAACCTTTTGATTCAAAGTCTTATTCTCATTCTAGATTAATTCACCACTTTCCATCACAGTGAAGGAAAACTGATGATGCCTCTATCTAACACTGTCTACCTCTGTGCATTGTCACATTAAATTATACCTGATTATGTCAAGCAGGATGTGGCTGTGTAAAATGTGACATGACAGAAATATTAATGGATTGAAACACTCCAAGATTCACGTTCATACAGCAGATGTGCTACAAACCTCTGTAGATATGAGGACAGGCATCCTCATACCTCCCAACTGTCCTGGATCCGGCGGGATAGTCCTGGATTTTGTTGACTCTCCCGTGGTCTCAGGAGGTCCAAGTTATGTCCTGCTGTCAACTGTCTCTTCATCTTTAGGATACAGAGACAGTTAAGGGCAATGGTGAAGCAGGGGGCCATCCACTCTACTGCCAACGCTCCCCAGCAGGCACACATTTTGCTGCTGCGCTAAGTAGGAGGAGTGTGTACACAGCCCAGCAAGTGTGATGTGTGTGTGACCGCATTGTATGTACTAGAGAGCACAGGATGTACTCCGATCATCAGGGGAACGCCTAGTTTAGTATTTACTGTTTTGTTTTTTTATTAAAAGAAGTGGCACTACTGAAAAGGGGGCATAACTACAGTGAAGGGGCACAATGGAGGTATAAGTACTGTGTGGGGGCACAATGTGGGCATTACTATTGTGCTGGCATAACTACAGTGGGGGTGGCACAATGTAGGCATAACTACTGTGAGGGGGCACAATGTGGGCATAACTTCTGTGAAAGTGGCACATTATGGGCATTACTACTGTGAAAGGGGGACAATGTGGGAATAACTACTGTGTTGGCATAACTACTGTGAGGGAGCACAATGTCGGCATACCTACTGTGAAGGGGGGCACAATGTGGGCATAACTTCTGTTGTGGCATAACTACTCTGGGAGGGCACAATGTTGGAATAACTACTGTGTTGGCATAACCATTGTGAGGGGGCACAACATGGGCGTAAATACTGTGATCAGGGCACAATGTAGTTAAAACTTCTGTATGGGGCACTAAGCGGCGGGATTGGGCGTGTACAGATATACATTTGGTGAAGTTAGAGGTGTGGCTTAGAATTACAAAATTTGCAGCTGCTATTGTCCTTCTTTGTGATTTTCAAAAGTTGGGAGGTATGCATCCTGTCTATGAAAGGAAAATAATGTGAATGACCCTTAAGGTGCGCTTAGACGCATCAATAATCGTCCAGATTATTGGAAATGACTGTTCCCAATCATCTGGCCGTCTAAGTGTGTCTCCAATGAGCGGAACGAAGGAGATTGTTGCATGTGAACGCGCTGTCTCCTTCACTGAACGAGCAGCTGACTGTCGTTCCTTCCCGAAAATCGGCCACTCAGATGACCCATCTAAATCCACCTTTAGGGACAGGGGAGGCTATTAGACAAAAATATTGGTCAGGGCTTCCATCTCACCACTGGAGTCCAAACCACCTGACTCCTTATAGCAGCCACATATAGGAGACGTGCAAGAAAGCATGCAAATTAAATCTATAAAGGCTGTTTCTCATGAGCGAGTCCATTGCGGGAAACGCGCTCCGTGTGTGAGTGTGATCCTCCGCTCTGGACTTGCAGGAGCGCACGGCATTGTCATGATTTATAATGCTATGTGTCTCTGCTTGACCTTATTTCTACAGAATCATACTGACAGCTTTATGTCACTATGATTCTGTGGAAAAAAGGCCATGCAGAGACACATAGCATGATATGACATTATAAATCATGATAATGCCATGCGCTCCTGCAATCCAGAGCAGAGGATCACACTAACGCATGGAGTGTGATTCCCGCAATGGACTCGCTCATGTGAAACAGCCCTAAGAGTTATGGAGCTGAGTCAGCGACTCCATTAAACTTCAATGAGAGGGTTTCAAGTCAGTAGGATATACATATAATAAATTACTGGTCAATGGAGATGCAACTGCTGGACTCCCCAGAAGTTCTGAGGACAAGTCAGCTTCCATCTTGGTTGACAATTGGTTAGACATGCTAATGCACAGTCCACTGACATGAACTGGAGCTACAGTTTATTCTTACCAATTAGACTTATGGCATGTTCTACTGACATAGAAATCATATTTAGGACAACCCCTTTAAAGTGAACCGGTTACTTTGGAGATTTTATTGCTACTGGTTTCTGGGCAGCTTAAAGATTGTGAAGGAGCCACCTATATGAAGACACCCATGGATCTGTGGAATAGCAGGGATCAGGTATTTAATTATGGGAACTTCGAGAAACTTCCTTCTGACAAAAGTGGCCTTCTCAGCTTCTTCTCCACAGGGTCATAAGAAATTTTGTTTATTGCAGTGCCACCTTTGACCACTGACAGCAGTGTATCACTTTTCGCAATGTAGCAATGCCCCCGGCAGTAATGACATGCTGAGATAGGCAGATAGTTTAGAAATGCAATGATTTTGAAATTCATTTCACACATTTGAAATCAGTAGAAGATATTGTATTCCCATTTCTACTCTTAGGCAGCCTTCTCTTAAAAGCAGTCAGTAAAAAGGGGTGTTGAGTATTATACAAACAATTGTTTAAACTCTGCTCTGACACTTATGGATAAACATAACAGTAATTTGTGTTCTAGCTTTCTCTATATGGAGCCAATAATTAGTTTTTTTTTCAATAGTACTTTAAATTGTTTTGTACAAATTCTGAACTCTGGGGTGAAGAATATGTTCTAAAGAAGGATTTAAAAAATTTGTGGACCCTTGCCATCAGGCTTGCATGAATAGCGGATATGTGGTAAAAACTATTCACCTTTTCTTGCCATTTGTTACATGCTTCGTTAAATCCTGGCTAATAAGCATCTGTTCTGGGTTTCATTGATCTTCCTTCCTGAGATCAGTGTCTCTGGAAGCCTTTGAACAACTTGTTCTATTACAAAGCTCAGTGGAATGACAGAAAATACTCCTGCTAGCTTTAGATATAATGTGACAGAGGGCAGCGGAGCCCAAAAAAGAAGTTCACTGTCATAGCTGAAAACCTTGTATTATGGAAAGGGAGAATTTAAACTTATCGCTGCATGAAAAACAAGAAGACGTGGATACCGATACACAGCACTGGTATGATCATGGCTCAACAAGATATTACAATGTTCCCATACAGACATTATATTACAATAACTGAAATAAAAGACCTAGATTGTGTTACAATTCTTTTGATTATCAGAAATTCAGAATGCATTTGAATTCAATTTCTTCAAGATTTGGATATGTTCATATTCAAAATGAAATCTGTCCCCAGATAAAGGGAAGCCTCGCTATAACACTATAGGGCCAAATGATTATGGTTATGTGCTGCATTACGGGCAATATGCAGTGGGGAAAATAAGTATTTGATACACTGCCAATTTTGCAAGTTTTCCCACCTACAAAGAATGGAGAGGTCTGTAATTTTTATTGTAGGTACACTTCAACTGTGAGAGACAGAATCTTAAAAGAAAATCCAGAAAATCACATTGAATGATTTTTAAATAATTAATTTGCAATTTATTGCATGAAATAATTATTTGATCACCTACCAACCAAAAAGAATTCTGGCTCTCATAGACCTGTTAGGGACCAGGCTCATTTTCACCTTAAGGAGAAGGCCATTTTTTGCAAATCTGACCAGTGTCACTTTATGTAGTAATAACTTTAAAACGATTTGACTTATCCAGGCCATTCTGAGATTGTTGTTTCATCACATATTGTACTTGGACTTTTTATTAAAAAAAATACAAAATTTACCCAAATTTTTGAAAAAATAGCAAATTTCAAAGTTTCAATTTCTCTTCTTCTCTAATACATAGTAATACCTACAAAAATAGTTATTACTTTACATTCCCCATATGTCTACTTCATGTTTGGATCATTTTGGGAATGACATTTTAGTTTTTGGGGATGTTACAAGGCTTAGAAGTTTAGAAGCAAATCTTGAAATTTTTCAGAAATGTTCAAAAACCCAATTTTTAGGGACCAGTTCAGGTCTGAAGTCACTTTGTGAGGCTTACATAATAGAAAGCACCCAAAAATGACCCCATTCAAGGTATTCAAAACTGATTTTACAAACGTCGTTAACCCTTTAGGTGTTCCACAAGAGTTAATGGCGGATGGAGATAAAATTTCTGAATTTAGATTTTTTGGGCAAATTTTCCATTTTAATCCATTTTTTCCAGTAACAAAGCAAGGGTTAACAGCCAAACAAAATGCTATATTTATTGCCCCGATTCTGTAGTTTGCAGAAACACCCCATCTGTGTCCGTAAACTACTGTATGGGCACACGGTAGGGCGTAGAGAGAAAGGTGCACCGTGTGGTTTTTGGAAGGCAGATTTTGCTGGACTGGTTTATTTACACCATGTCCCATTTGAAGCCCCCCTGATGCACCCCTAGAGTAGAAACTCCATAAAAGTGACCCCATATAAGAAACTACACCCCTCAAGGTATTCAAAACTGATTTTAGAAACGTTGTTAACCCTTTAGGTGTTACACAAGAGTTATTGGCAAATGGAGATGGAAAATTTGCCCAAAAATTTTAATTCTCAAATTTCATTATAATCCATTTTTTCCAGTAATAAAGCAAGGGTTAACAGCCAAGCAAAATGCTATATTTATTACCCCGACTCTGTAGTTTGCAGAAACACCCCATATGTGGCCGTAAACTACTGTACGGGCACACGGCAGGGCGTAGAGGGAAAGGTGTGCCGTGTGGTTTTTGGAAGGCAGATTTTGCTGGACTGGTTTATTTACACCATGTCGCATTTGAAGCCCCCTTGATGCACCCCTAGAATAGAAACTCCATTAAAGTGACCCCATTTTGGAAACTACAGGATAAGGTGGCAGTTTTGTTGGGACTATTTTTAGGGTACATATGATTTTTGGTTTATCTATATTATATTTTTGTGAGGCAAGGTTACCAAAAATAGAAATTCTGAAATTTCATCTCCATTTGCCATAAACTGTTGAGGAACACCTAAAGGGTTAATAAAGTTTTTAAAATCAGTTTTGAATACCTTGAGGAGTGTAGTTTCTTAGATGGGGTCACTTTTATGGAGTTTCTACTCTCGGGGTGTATCAGGGGGGCTTCAAATGGGACATGGTGCCAAAAAAAAAAGGCCATCAAAATCTGCCTTCCAGAAACCATACGGCGTTCCTTTCCTTCTGCGCCCTGCCGTTTGGTCATACAGCAGTTTACGACCACATATGTGGTGTTTCTGTAAACTGCAAAATCAGGGTAATAAATATTACGTTTTGTTTGGCTGTTAACTAGAGTTGAGCGAACACCTGGATGTTCGGGTTCGAGAAGTTCGGCCGAACTTCCCGGAAATGTTCGGGTTCGGGATCCGAACCCGACCCGAACTTCGTCCCGAACCCGAACCCCATTGAAGTCAATGGGGACCCGAACTTTTGGGCACTAAAAAGGCTGTAAAACAGCCCAGGAAAGAGCTAGAGGGCTGCAAAAGGCAGCAACATGTAGGTAAATCCCCTGCAAACAAATGTGGATAGGGAAATGAATTAAAATAAAAATTAAAAAAATAAAAATTAACCAATATCAATTGGACAGAGGTCCCATAGCAGAGAATCTGGCTTCACGTCAGCAGAGAATCAGTCTCTTCATGCCATAGCAAAGAATCTGGCTTCATGTCAGCAGAGAATCAGTCTCTTCCTGCCATAGCAGAGAATCTGGCTTCATGTCAGCACAGAATCAGTCTTCATGTCATAGCAGAGAATCAGGCTTCACGTCACCCACCACTGGAACAGGCCACTGTCACATATTTAGGCCCCGGCACCCAGACAGAGGAGAGAGGTCCCGTAACAGAGAATCTGGCTTCATGTCAGCACAGAATCAGTCTACATGTCATAGCAGAGAATCAGGCTTCACGTCACCCACCACTGGAACAGGCCACTGTCACATATTTAGGCCCAGGCACCCAGGCAGAGGAGAGAGGTCCCGTAACAGAGAATCTGGCCTTATGTCAGCACAGAATCAGTCTTCATGTCATAGCAGAGAATCAGGCTTCACGTCACCCACCACTGGAACAGGCCACTGTCACATATTTAGGCCCTGGCACCGAGACAGAGGAGAGAGGTCCCGTAACAGAGAATCTGGCCTTATGTCAGCACAGAATCAGTCTTCATGTCATAGCAGAGAATCAGGCTTCACGTCACCCACCACTGGAACAGGCCACTGTCACATATTTAGGCCCAGGCACCCAGTCAGAGGAGAGAGGTCCCGTAACAGAGAATCTGGCCTTATGTCAGCACAGAATCAGTCTTCATGTCATAGCAGAGAATCAGGCTTCACGTCACCCACCACTGGAACAGGCCACTGTCACATATTTAGGCCCCGGCACCCAGACAGAGGAGAGAGGTCCCGTAACAGAGAATCTGGCTTCATGTCAGCACAGAATCAGTCTTCATGTCATAGCAGAGAATCAGGCTTCACGTCACCCACCACTGGAACAGGCCACTGTCACATATTTAGGCCCAGGCACCCAGGCAGAGGAGAGAGGTCCCGTAACAGAGAATCTGCCCTTATGTCAGCACAGAATCAGTCTTCATGTCATAGCAGAGAATCAGGCTTCACGTCACCCACCACTGGAACAGGCCACTATCACATATTTAGGCCCCGGCACCCAGACAGAGGTCCCGTAACAGAGAATCTGGCCTTATGTCAGCGCAGAATCAGTCTTCATGTCATAGCAGAGAATCAGGCTTCACGTCACCCACCACTGGAACAGGCCACTGTCACATATTTAGGCCCAGGCACCCAGGCAGAGGAGAGAGGTCCCGTAACAGAGAATCTGGCCTTATGTCAGCACAGAATCAGTCTTCATGTCATAGCAGAGAATCAGGCTTCACGTCACCCACCACTGGAACAGGCCACTGTCACATATTTAGGCCCCGGCACCCAGACAGAGGAGAGAGGTCCCGTAACAGAGAATCTGGCCTTATGTCAGCGCAGAATCAGTCTTCATGTCATAGCAGAGAATCAGGCTTCACGTCACCCACCACTGGAACAGGCCACTGTCACATATTTAGGCCCAGGCACCCAGGCAGAGGAGAGAGGTCCCGTAACAGAGAATCTGGCCTTATGTCAGCACAGAATCAGTCTTCATGTCATAGCTGAGAATCAGGCTTCACGTCACCCACCACTGGAACAGGCCACTGTCACATATTTAGGCCCCGGCACCCAGACAGAGGAGAGAGGTCCCGTAACAGAGAATCTGGCCTTATGTCAGCACAGAATCAGTCTTCATGTCATAGCAGAGAATCAGGCTTCACGTCACCCACCACTGGAACAGGCCACTGTCACATATTTAGGCCCAGGCACCCAGGCAGAGGAGAGAGGTCCCGTAACAGAGAATCTGGCCTTATGTCAGCACAGAATCAGTCTTCATGTCATAGCAGAGAATCAGGCTTCACGTCACCCACCACTGGAACAGGCCACTGTCACACATTTAGGCCCCGGCACCCAGACAGAGGAGAGGTTCATTCAACTTTGGGTTGCCCCGCAATATAATGGTAAAATGAAAATCAAAATAGGATTGAATGAGAAAGTGCCCTGGAGTAGAATAATATATTGTTAAGGGGAGGTAGTTAATATCTAATCTGCACAAGGGATGGACAGGTCCTGTGGGATCCATGCCTGGTTCATTTTTATGAACGTCAGCTTGTCCACATTGGCTGTAGACAGGCGGCTGCGTTTGTCTGTAATGACGCCCCCTGCCGTGCTGAATACACGTTCAGACAAAACGCTGGCCGCCGGGCAGGCCAGCACCTCCAAGGCATAAAGGGCTAGCTCTGGCCACGTGGACAATTTGGAGACCCAGAAGTTGAATGGGGCCGAACCATCAGTCAGTACGTGGAGGGGTGTGCACACGTACTGTTCCACCATGTTAGTGAAATGTTGCCTCCTGCTAACACGTTCCGTATCAGGTGGTGGTGCAGTTAGCTGTGGCGTGGTGACAAAACTTTTCCACCTCTCTGCCATGCTAACCCTGCCCTCAGAGGAGCTGGCCGTGACACAGCTGCGTTGGCGACCTCTTGCTCCTCCTCTGCCTTCGCCTTGGGCTTCCACTGGTTCCCCTGTGACATTTGGGAATGCTCTCAGTAGCGCGTCTACCAACGTGCGCTTGTACTCGCGCATCTTCCTATCACGCTCTAGTGTAGGAAGTAAGGTGGGCACATTGTCTTTGTACCGGGGATCCAGCAGGGTGGCAACCCAGTAGTCCGCACATGTTAAAATGTGGGCAACTCTGCTGTTGTTGCGCAGGCACTGCAGCATGTAGTCGCTCATGTGTGCCAGGCTGCCCAGAGGTAAGGACAAGCTGTCCTCTGTGGGAGGCGTATCGTCATCGTCCTGTGTTTCCCCCCAGCCACGCACCAGTGATGGGCCTGAGCTGCTTTGGGTGCCACCCCGCTGTGAACATGCTTCATCCTCATCCTCCTCCACCTCCTCCTCATCCTCGTCCTCCTCGTCCTCCAGTAGTGGGCCCTGTCTGGCCACATTTGTACCTGGCCTCTGGTGTTGCAAAAAACCTCCCTCTGAGTCACTTCGAAGAGACTGGCCTGAAAGTGCTAAAAATGACCCCTCTTCCTCCTCTTCCTCCTGGGCCACCTCCTCTTCCATCATCGCCCTAAGTGTTTTCTCAAGGAGACATAGAAGTGGTATTGTAACGCTGATAACGGCGTCATCGCCACTGGCCATGTTGGTGGAGTACTCGAAACAGCGCAACAGGGCACACAGGTCTCGCATGGAGGCCCAGTCATTGGTGGTGAAGTGGTGCTGTTCCGCAGTGCGACTGACCCGTGCGTGCAGCAGCTGAAACTCCACTATGGCCTGCTGCTGCTCGCACAGTCTGTCCAGCATGTGCAAGGTGGAGTTCCACCTGGTGAGCACATCGCATATGAGGCGGTGAGCAGGAAGGCCGAAGTCACGCTGTAGCGCAGACAGGCGTGCAGCAGCAGGGTGTGAACGCCGGAAGCGCGAACAGACGGCCCACACTTTATGCAGCAGCTCTGACATGTCGGGGTAGTTGCGAATGAACTTCTGCACCACCAAATTCAGCACATGCGCCAGGCAAGGGATGTGCGTCAAACCAGCTAGTCCCAGAGCTGCAACGAGATTTCGCCCATTATCGCACACCACCAGGCCGGGCTTGAGGCTCACCGGCAGCAACCACTCGTCGGTCTGTTGTTCTATACCCCGCCACAACTCCTGTGCGGTGTGGGGCCTGCCCCCCAAACATATGAGTTTCAGAACGGCCTGCTGACGTTTACCCCGGGCTGTGCTGAAGTTGGTGGTGAAGGTGTGTGGCTGACTGGATGAGCAGGTGGAAGAAGAGGAGGAGGAAGCTGAGTAGGAGGAGGAGGAGACAGGAGGCAAAGAATGTTGCCCTGCGATCCTTGGCGGCGGAAGGACGTGCGCCAAACAGCTCTCCGTCTGGGGCCCCGCCGCCACTACATTTACCCAGTGTGCAGTTAGGGAGATATAGCGTCCCTGGCCGTGCTTACTGGTCCACGTATCTGTGGTTAGGTGGACCATGCCACAGATGGCGTTGCACAGTGCACACTTAATTTTATCAGACACTTGGTTGTGCAGGGAAGGCACGGCTCTCTTGGAGAAGTAGTGGCGGCTGGGAACAACATACTGTGGGACAGCAAGCGACATGAGCTGTTTGAAGCTGTCTGTGTCCACCAGCCTAAATGACAGCATTTCATAGGCCAGTAGTTTAGAAATGCTGGCATTCAGGGCCAGGGATCGAGGGTGGCTAGGTGGGAATTTACGCTTTCTCTCAAATGTTTGTGAGATGGAGAGCTGAACGCTGCCGTGTGACATGGTTGAGATGCTTGGTGACGCAGGTGGTGGTGTTGGTGGTACATCCCATGTTTGCTGGGCGGCAGGTGCCAACGTTCCTCCAGAGGCGGAGGAAGAGGCGGAGGCAGCGGTAGCAGCAGAAGAGGCCGAGGCGGCAGCAGCAGAAGAGGTAGCAGGGGGAGCCTGAGTGACTTCCTTGTTTTTAAGGTGTTTACTCCACTGCAGTTCATGCTTTGCATGCAGGAGCCTGGTCATGCAGGTTGTGCTAAGGTTCAGAACGTTAATGCCTCGCTTCAGGCTCTGATGGCACAGCGTGCAAACCACTCGGGTCTTGTCGTCAGCACATTGTTTGAAGAAGTGCCATGCCAGGGAACTCCTTGAAGCTGCCTTTGGGGTGCTCGGTCCCAGATGGCGGCGGTCAGTAGCAGGCGAACTCTCTTGGCGGCGGGTGTTCTGATTTTGCCCACTGCTCCCTCTTTTGCTACGCTGTTGGCTCGGTCTCACCACTGCCTCTTCCTCCGAACTTTGAAAGTCAGTGGCACGACCTTCATTCCATGTGGGGTCTAGGACCTCATCGTCCCCTGCATCGTCTTCCACCCAGTCTTGATCCCTGACCTCCTGTTCAGTCTGCACACTGCAAAAAGACGCAGCAGTTGGCACCTGTGTTTCGTCATCATCAGAGACGTGCTGAGGTGATATTCCCATGTCCTCATCATCATGAAAAATAAGTGGTTGTGCGTCAGTGCATTCTATCTCTTCCACCCCTGGGGAAGGGCTAGGTGGATGCCCTTGGGAAACCCTGCAGCAGAGTTTCAACAGCATAAGAGACTGCTGCATAATTTGAGGCTCAGACAGTTTCCCTGATATGCATGGGGGTGATGTGACAGACCGATGGGCTTGATTTTTCATGCGCCATCTGTGCGCTTTCTGCAGAAGCTGGGTGGGAGATAATGTGAACGTGCTGGATCCACTGTCGGCCACCCAATTGAC